>NC_079500.1:69190420-70440420 GCF_030052815.1 Hevea brasiliensis
AAACCAAATCTATTTAATTAATCAATTAAACTCTTTAATTAATTAATTAAATCATATTTAAATAGGTGATAACTTGTGTATGTGTGTGACTTACTAGGCTCATCACTAATTGGCAATGAGACATGATATCAACTCTTAATATCATCAGAACTCTTTCTTACCATAAATGATTTCTCTAAATCATTTTATGAACCTCATAGACCATGGTTAACACCTAGCATAGCATGCCATGGCCACCCAATTAGTAATAAGATTTACCTTAAATGAACCTATAATCATATGTTACCATGCACTAAAATCTCTCTGTTACAAAATCCCAACTCAAGCTGGAGTCATGGTTTATGTCAAACTCCATTTTCTATGAATATTATGTTCTCTTTTAATTCCAGTTCTTGATTAAAAAGATTTTCTCATCAGAAACTCTTTTCTGAATAAATCTATCTGTCCTGGCCAGGAACTTGAAACATCAAGAACAATTAAATGAACATAGGATTTTAACTCTATTTACTTAGAGGAACAGATTCCATCTTGATCAACACCTACCTCCATATATAACTAGCAGGAGCCAACACATGCCCATATACCCATACATAGTACAAGTATGAAAGCAGTATCAAACTCAAACTACCTATATACAAGATAACTGTGCTATCTCAGGTCTAGAGATTATATGCACTGATATGATTTATGACAAAACATTGACAAGAGTAAACTCCATGTGCTTGTCATAAATGTCACGGATTTGGCCTACTTATCATTTATAAGTGTCTATCATGTTTATTATATGGCATGAGACTCACCATTCTATCTTATTTATATCTCATATAAATAACTTGGGAACAAATACGAATACAATCTTTCTGGATAAGTCATGTCCTTATTATGAAGTATCCTCGATTGTGAACCTATTTATGATACTTTGTGCTAGAAATATTGTTACTCATATTCTTAACAACTTAAGAATAATATTTCTAACAAAATATCAATGTACCTTTTCTATTACACATAAATATATTATGTAAACGGAAAAGTGGAAATGCCTTTTATTAAT
Source organism: Hevea brasiliensis (assembly GCF_030052815.1). NCBI lineage: Eukaryota > Viridiplantae > Streptophyta > Magnoliopsida > Malpighiales > Euphorbiaceae > Hevea > Hevea brasiliensis. The sequence goes on from NC_079500.1 coordinate 69,191,472, forward strand.
AAAATTATGTACAAGATACATACTAAATGATATGCTCTAGGGCATACTACTAACAATCTCCCACTAGCACTAGAGCCATTCATTACAATACCTTAGACCCATCTTCTCAAGATGCCGGTCTAAGCGAACTTGTGACAAAAGCTTAGTGAATGGATCACTGGATTTTCGTGATGCTATTTTCTGCATGGCTAAATCGCCTTGCCCAACTATATCTCGATAATGTGGTAGTGCCTTTCTATGTGTTTGGATTTTGGTGAGACCTTAGTTCCTTAGCTTTGTATGATCGCTCCATTATTGTCACGGTGTAGTGGGCTGGCGACTCAATGGAAGGAACTACTGTAAGTTACATCACGAACTTCTTTATCCAAACGACTTCCTTTGCAAAGATCGATGCAACAATATACTCGACCTCTGTAGTGGAATCTGCGATCGTGCTCGCTTGGAACTCTTCCAACCGATCGCACCTCCATTACAAATGAACACATATCCAGAGGTAGACTTTCTATCATCGATATCGATTGGAAATCGAATCGTATAACCATCCAATTGCAAGTCTCCACCTCCATAAATCAAGAATAAATCCTTAGTTCTTCTCAAGTACTTAAGGATATTCTTGTGACTATCGATGTTCCAAACTGGATTGGATTGATACCTGCTAGTCAAACTAACAGCATATGCGATATCCGGCCTAGTACACAACATCGCATACATTAAACTTCCAATAGCCGAAGCATATGGAATCCTGGCCATCTTATCTCTTTCTTCAGGTGTCTTTGGAGACATCTCTTTAGAAAGGTGGATACCATGTCTCACTGGTAACAATCCTCTCTTGGAATCAAGCATGTTAAACCTCTTTAACACCTTTTCCAAGTATAGACTTTGGGATAAACCAATTATTCTTTTCGCTCTATCTCTATAGATGCGAATCCCAAGAATATAGGTTGCCTCCCCTAAGTCTTTCATGGAGAATGTATTTGACAACCATACCTTTATAGTCGTCAACATACCTGTGTCATTACCCATCAACAGTATGTCATCCACATATAAGACAAGGAAAGTGATAGCACTGTCACTAACCTTCTTATATACACATGGCTCATCCTCATTTTTGATAAAACCAAAAGATTTAATGGCTTCATCAAAACGGATGTTCCAACACCTCGAAGCTTGTATCAACCCATAAATGGATCGCTTTAGCTTGCATACCTTGGAACCATCTTGGGAATCAAATCCCCTAGGTTGTTCCATGAAAATGTTTTCTTCAATGTATCCATTGAGAAAAGCTGTTTTGACATCCATCTGCCAAATCTCATAATCATAGTATGAAGGTATTGCTAATAAAATCCTAATTGATTTAAGCATGGCAACAGGCGAGAAAATCTCCTCATAGTCTATTCCTTGCCTTTGGCGAAGCCCTTTCGCTACTAGCCTTGCCTTATAGGTCTCTACCTTTCCATCAGAACCAATTTTCTTCTTGAAAACCCATTTGTTCCCTATAGGTACAATACCTTCAGGTGGGTCAATAAGATCCCAAACTTGATTCTTATACATGGAATCAATCTCGGATTTCATAGCATCAATCCATTTTGAAGAGTCTATATCTGATATAGCTTCTTCATAGGTAAGTGGATCATCTCCATGATCTACTTCTTCATGAGTAGACAACTCTTGTTCTTCTTCATGAAAAAAACCATATCTCACTGGTGGGTGAGATACCCTGGTTGTTCTACGAGGAACAGCTGTAGATGTTTCATCAATGGGTATAGGTTGACTAGATGGATCTATATCCATCTGATGCTGGTTGGTCAGAATTCTCCAATTCTAACTCTATTTGCCTTCCTTTGCCTCCTTCTTGAACAAACTGTTGTTCAAGAAATGTGGCATCTCTACTTATCACAACCTTTTGTGAAGTAGGCAAATAAAAATAATATCCAAAACTATCTTTTGGATATCCAACAAATCGACCTCTTTCTGATCTGGTCTCCAATTTATCAGTGTTCAGCTTTTTGATATAAGCTGGACAACCCCAAATCTTAACATGCTTAAGACTTGGTTTTCTTCCATGCCATATCTCATAAGGTGTGGAAGAAACTGATTTTGATGGAATCCTATTCAGAATATATAAAGCTGATTCTAATGCAAATCCCCAAAAGGAGATTGGCATATCAGTATAGCTCATCATACTACGTACCATATCCAATAGGGTACGATTTCTCCTTTCAGATACACCATTTAGCTGTGGCGTTCCTGGAGGAGTCAGATGAGAAACAATGCCATGCTCTCTCAAGTATTCATCAAATTCAGTACTCAAATATTCACCTCCACGATCTGATCGAAGAGCTTTAATACTCTTTCTTGTTTGATTTTTTACTTCAGATTTAAATTCCTTAAACTTTTCAAAGGATTCATGTTTGTATTTCATCAAATACAAATACCCAAACCTTGATTTATCATCAGTAAAGGTAATAAAATAATGAAAACCCCTTCTAGCCATTTCTTTAAATGGACCACATACATCACTATGTATTAGTTCCAAAATATTTTCAGCTCTTAGCCCTTGTCCAACAAAGGGTGATCTAGTCATTTTGCCTTGAAGGCAAGATTCACAAGTTGGAGTAGGCTTAGAGCCCAATGAGGATAGAATCCCCATTTTCTCCAATTTTGCAATCCTATCTTCTGCAACATGACATAACCTTAAGTGCCAAATATATTTTGAACTTGAGTTAGTTTTCACCATGGCATTGCATTCATTTAGATTGCTATACTCTAGCCAGTGGAAACACTTTCTTACTGGCAATGGAAACACTTTCCTGTTGGCTGTGGAGACATTTTCCTTTGCCTTTATCAGCTTTAGTCTTCCTTTTCTGTTTAGCTATTTTCTTAGAAGGACCAGGAATCTGAGGTTTCTTTTTCTTATTGCCCTTCTTCTTGTTGGACTTTCCAGTAGAAAAAGATGCAACCTAAGCTACCTCTTTTCCTTTATTGCCTGGCATATTCTTTTGGGCAATAACCAGCATGTTGAGTAAACCAGCTAAGGTGCATTCCTGTTGAGTCATATGGAAATTTGTCACAAAATTCCCAAAAGACTCAGGAAGGGACTGAAGGATCAAATCCGTTTGTAGTTGGAAATCCATGTTGAAGTCAAGATGTTCCAACTGCTCAATCAGCCGAATCATCTTGTGGACATGATCCCCAACATTCTGTCCCTCAGACATCCTCATGCGGAGCAATTTGCCTAGATATCTCATACCTAGCATTGCTACTGTGCTCACCATACAACTCTTGTAGGTGAAGGAGGATCTCACTTGCACTCTGCAAGTTTTCATGCTGCTTCTGTAACTCATTACTCGTGGAAGCAAACATGTAACACTTAGCTCTCATATCATGCTCCTTCCACTTGTCCAAAGTTTCATGTTCCTCTTGTGTGGCCTCTGGAGGTAAGGGACCAGGAACATTTGAATCTAGAACATATCCTATATGTTCAAGGTTCAAGACAAGTTTCAAATTTCTTAGCCAATCGCATGATTAGGTCCTGTCAACCTATTGCGATCAAGTATGCTTGCAAGGATATTGGATGGTAGTGGTTGTTCTGTGCTCATTATTATCAGAAAATTAATTGCAGAAAATAACCAGATTAATTAGTAAATGTATCAAGTAATTAACCAAAATGATTATGGTCTTTTAATCAAATTGGTCCTCCCACTAACTTAGCGAATCCTACACTTCCAAAGTAGAAAACGGAAATCCTAGTTGGATGGATTTCTAGTGGGTGATTGAATTCTTATAATTCTATTGATCATCCTCAGGTACATCCATTATTGGAATTACAATAAACTATAAGTGAGCAACTCCTTGCCCATCACATCTCATGTGAGGTTCAATCCTTTTACTAGCCCCTAATGCTCAAAATCTCAGGTACATCCAATATTGACTTATCTTGCATTAGTTAAGTTGATCCCATTGAGCCAGTAATTATGCAAATAATTTTAATGTCCTCAGGTACATCCAATATTGGCCACCAAACCATTTACATATTTACAACATCTCATGCTTAACAATTATTCTTAAGAAAATCTCTTAAATTAATTGCATCTCATGCAACTATTTAAAATTTCTTAAAATAATTGCCCCAATGGAGGGCTTATGTTATAATTACTTTAATTATAGCATTTCCAACTTAATCATTTGTTTGGAAGATTTTATAGCCATCCTAATTACTATTAAGGTCTCACTTTGCACATTATCCATTTAACATGCATATATCATATAATTGCATACATTCCCATACATCTCATGCATTCATGGATAAGCAGTAAATATGGTATGATCATGGACTTTCTAAGGGATTCAATTCTGAGCCACCAAGAATTGAATCAGGGCATTCCTAGGTGCATTTCATTCATTCATTTTACAAGAGTTGCTGAAGGAGTACATAATCAACACTTGATATTGAATTCCTCCCACTGGTCCCACCAATGCTCTTGACCTCCTTGAACTTCTTGCAATCCAATATTACATAGTAATCCTTGGCATACCAAGGCGAATTTACAAGAACTTAAATAAATGAAATTACAACCCAAAAATATTACAAACTTAATAATACATGCCCAAAATAAATTAAAATAAATTAATTAATTTACAATCCCAAAGAAACATAAAAGAAATAAACCCAATCACATTGGTCTTTTATAGTCCATGATCATCCATCATGCATATCACTATTTAACAATTAAATAAAACATACATACTTATATTAAATTGAATATCTCATATTCAACTTAAAAATCCAGATTTGAATATGATTCAAATAAATTTAAAAATTCAGATTTGAATCTCATTCAAACAAATTTAAAAATTCAGATTTGAATCACATTCAAACAACTTCAAAAATTCAGATTTGAATCACATTCGAATATTTTTTAAAAAATCAGATTTGAATCACATTCAAATATTTTTTAAAAAATCAGATCTGAATTTTATTGAATCAATTTTAAAAAATCAGATTTAAATATGATTCAAACAACTTTAAAAATTCAGATTTGAATCACATTCAAACAACTTTTAAAATTCAGATTTGAATCACATTCAAACAATTTTTAAAATTCTGATTTGAATCATAATTTAATTGTGTGATTAAAACAACTAATTAAACTCTTTAATTAGTCAAAGAATAGGCCTTAGATCATACAACAATTGCAGAATTAAAAGCCAAACCTTGAACCACCCATGGAACCATTGTTGCCGCCACCAATGGTGGCTTCACCATGTGTGCCGCCACACCTCATGATCCAACCAGCAATGAATCTCTTGATCTCATGATCAAACACACAATTAAATTATATAATCAACAATCTAAATGGCAAATATAGTGGCTCGATACCAATTGCAGAGCAGGCGTGAAAAACACAAAATTATACCATTGAATTCAAAAATTTTCACCTAGGGTCACATGCACCATGCAAGATTTATTTTTATCTATTTGATTTCAATAATAAACAACATATTAAAACTCTTTTAATATGTTTTTGGATCTGTATTTTCCATTTAAGATTTTAAAATTAATCAGATTAATTTTAGAACCCTAGATTAAATCAAGAACGATTACACTAACCTCTTGATGTGCTGCAGCGTGTCTGCGCCTTTGAGATTCGTCTTAAGGACACCAGATGTTGTCCCTCTAGCTTGTCCACACCAAGAACACCTATGGCAGCCCTTGAACAGCTTCTAAAGCCTTTTCTATTAATTAGAAATTCAAGTTCTGCCTTTTAAGAGATTAGAGATGCAAACAGGACACTAGAAACAATTTCTAGCGTTCTTAATTCAAGAGATTGATGGCTAATCTCTTTGAATTGATGAGAGATGAAGAGAAATAGCTGGAGGCTCAAAGTGGCGTGACATATGAGAGGAGAGGCTGCTGGTTATGTTTTCTTTTCATAACCACACTTAAATAGCTAGGTTAACACATTAAACCCTAGCCACATGTCACCTTTTGATTAGCTCTAGGTTTAAGTGACCCAATCACATTGTGCCAAGTGTCAAACCTATATTTAATCTTGATTTTAATCATCTTACATGATTAAAAACATTTGGCAAGCTTATGTGTTATGCCATGTGTCACCATCTCATGGTGCCACGTGTCACACTGCAAAATGACCAAAATGCCTCGTGTCTTAATTTTGAGTTCTTAACCCAAAATAATTATTTTCTTCTTCTAATTAATTTATATCAAATATAAATTAATTAATTAATCTCTATTAATTAATTTCTCATCAATTAAATTCATATTAAACACTTTAAATATAAATTTAATTTATACTACACATCCAATAATCTAGATTTGGTTTCAAGTCATGCTAGGGACTTTGCAATTTAATTGCAAACCAAATCTATTTAATTAATCAATTAAACTCTTTAATTAATTAATTAAATCATATTTAAATAGGTGATAACTTGTGTATGTGTGTGACTTACTAGGCTCATCACTAATTGGCAATGAGACATGATATCAACTCTTAATATCATCAGAACTCTTTCTTACCATAAATGATTTCTCTAAATCATTTTATGAACCTCATAGACCATGGTTAACACCTAGCATAGCATGCCATGGCCACCCAATTAGTAATAAGATTTACCTTAAATGAACCTATAATCATATGTTACCATGCACTAAAATCTCTCTGTTACAAAATCCCAACTCAAGCTGGAGTCATGGTTTATGTCAAACTCCATTTGCTATGAATATTATGTTCTCTTTTAATTCCAGTTCTTGATTAAAAAGATTTTCTCATCAGAAACTCTTTTCTGAATAAATCTATCTGTCCTGGCTAGGAACTTGAAACATCAAGAACAATTAAATGAACATAGGATTTTAACTCTATTTACTTAGAGGAACAGATTCCATCTTGATCAACACCTACCTCCATATATAACTAGCAGGAGCCAACACATGCCCATATACCCATACATAGTACAAGTATGAAAGCAGTATCAAACTCAAACTACCTATATACAAGATAACTGTGCTATCTCAGGTCTAAAGATTATATGCACTGATATGATTTATGACAAAACATTGACAAGAGTAAACTCCATGTGCTTGTCATAAGTGTCACTGGTTCGGCCTACTTATCATTTATAAGTGCCTATCATGTTTGTTATATGGCATGAGACTCACCATTCCATCTTATTTATATCTCATATAAATAACTTGGGAACAAACATGAATACAATCTTTCTGGATAAGTCATGTCCTTATTATGAAGTATCCTCGATTGTGAACCTATTTATGATACTTTGTGCTAGAAATATTGTCACTCATATTCTTAACAACTTAAGAATAATATTTCTAACAAAATATCAATGGACCTTTTCTATTACACATAAATATATTATGTAAACGGAAAAGTGGAAATGCCTTTTATTAATAAAATTATGTACAAGATACATACTAAATGATATGCTCTAGGGCATACTACTAACAAACATTGCATACATTAAACTTCCAATAGCCGAAGCATATGGAATCCTGGCCATTTTATGTCTTTCTTCAGGTGTCTTTGGAGACATCTCTTTAGAAAGATGGATACCATGTCTCACTGGTAATAATGCTCTCTTGGAATCAAGCATGTTAAACCTCTTTAACACCTTTTCCAAGTATAGACTTTGGGATAAACCAATTATTCTTTTCGCTCTATCTCTATAGGTGCGAATCCCAATAATACAGGTTGCCTCCCCTAAGTCTTTCATGGAGAATGTATTTGACAACCATACCTTTATAGTTGTCAACATACTTGTGTCATTACCTATCAATAGTATATCATCCACATATAAGACAAGGAAAGTGATAGCACTGTCAATACATATAGCTCATCCTCATTTTTGATAAAACCAAATGATTTAATGGCTTCATCAAAACGGATGTTCCAACTCCTTGAAGCTTGCTTCAACCCATAAATGGATCGCTTTAGCTTGCATACTTTGGAACCATCTTGGGATTCAAAACTCATAGGTTGTTCCATGAAAATGTTTTCTTCAATGTATCCATTGAGAAAAGCTGTTTTGACATCCATCTGCAAAATCTTATAATCACAGTATGCAGCTATTGCTAATAGAATCCTAAATGATTTAAGCATGGCAACAGGCGAGAAAGTCTCCTCATAGTCGATTCCTTGCCTTTGGTGAAACCCTTTCGCTACTAGCCTTTCCTTATAGGTCTCTACCTTTCCATCAAAACTAATTTTCTTCTTGAAAACCCATTTGTTCCCTATAGGTACAATACCTTCAAGTGGGTCAACAAGATCCCAAACTTGATTCTTATACATGGAATCAATTTCGAATTTCATAACATCAATCCATTTTAAAGAGTCTATATCTGATATAGCTTCTTCATAGGTAAGTGGATCATCTCCATGATCTACTTCTTCATGAGTAGACAACTCTTGTTCTTCTTCATGAAGGAAATCATATCTCACTGGTGGGTGAGATACCCTGGTTGTTCTATGAGGAATAGCTCTAGATGTTTCATCAATGGGTATAGGTTAACTAGATGGATCTATATCCATATGATCTGTTGGTTGGTCAGAATTCTCCAATTCCAACTCTATTTGCCTTCCTTTGCCTCCTTCTTAAACAAACTGTTGTTCAATTAATGTGGCATCTCTACTTATCACAACCTTTTGTGAAGTAGGCAAATAAAAATAATATCTAAAACTATCTTTTGGATATCCAACAAATCGACCTTGTTCTAATCAGGTTTCCAATTTATCAATGTTCAACCTTTTGATTTAAGCTGGACAACCCCAAATCTTAATATGCTTAAGACTTGGTTTTCTTCCATGCCATATCTCATAAGGTGTGGAAGAAACTGATTTTGATGGAATCCTATTCAGAATATACAAAGCTGATTCTAATGCAAATCCCCAAAAGGAGATTGGCATATCAGTATAGCTTATTGTACTATGTACCATATCCAATATGATACGATTTCTCCTTTCAGATACACCATTTAGCTGTGGTGTTCCTGGAGGAGTCAGCTAGGAAACAATGCCGTGCTCTCTCAAGTATTCATCAAATTCAGTACTTAAATATTTACCTCCACGATCTGATCGAAGAGCTTTAATACTCTTTCTTGTTTAATTTTCTACTTCAGATTTAAATTCCTTGAACTTTTCAAAGGATTCATGTTTGTATTTCATCAAATACAAATACCCAAACCTTGATTTATCATTAGCAAAGGTAATAAAGTAATGAAAACCGCCTCTAGCCATTTCCTTAAATGGACCACATACATCACTACGTATTAACTCCAAAATATTTTCAGCCCTTAGCCCTTGTCCAACAAAGGGTGATTTAATAATTTTGTCCTGAAGGCAAGATTTATAAATTGGAGTAGGCTCAGAGCCCAATGAGGATAGAATCCCCATTTTCTCCAATTTTGCAATCCTATCTTCTGCAATATGACATAACCTTAAGTGCCAAATATATTTTGAACTTGAGTTGGTTTTTAGCATGGCATTACATTCATTTAGATCACTTGCATTCATTTTGCGTTTGTTATTATTATCCAAATAATAAAGACCATCATTCATATAACCCGAATCAACATATTTATTTCCAAAATAAATATTGCAAACATTATCTGTGAACTGAAATTCATAGCCATTTCTAGTCAAACTAGATATCAAAATGATGTTCTTAAAAGCATCAGGTACATATAAAATATTATCCAAACACAAAACATGTCCAGATAGGTAAAAAGGTTTAGATCCTATGGCTAAAGCTTCAACAGTTGAGCCATTGCTAATCCAGACTCTAACATCTTGAAAACGCAAGCTGCTACTATTTGCTAGTTCCTGCATATGATTAGAAATGTGAAAACTGGCACCAATATCTAAAACCCAAGCTGTAGATGAACTATGAGTATCATCAGAATCTAAATAACAAGATATGGACATACCTTTCAAAGGTGTATCTTTCTCTTCCTTCAGAGAAGTAAGATACTCTGGGCAGTTCCTTTTTCAGTGCCCATCCTTCTGACAGTGGAAACACTTTCCTTTGCCTCCATCAGCTTTAGTCTTCCCTTTCTGTTTAGCTATTTTCTTGGAAGGACCAGGAATCTGAGGTTTCTTTTCTTATTTCCCTTCTTCTTATTGGACTTTCCAGCAGAAAAAGATGCAATCAAAGCTACTTTATTTCCTTTATTGCCCGGCATATTCTTTTGGGCAATAACCAGCATGTGGAGTAAACCAGCTAAGGTGCATTTCTGTTTAGTCATATGAAAATTTGTCACAAAATTCCCAAAAGACTCAGGAAGGGACTGAAGGATCAAATCCGTCTGTAGTTGGAAATCCATGTTGAAGTCAAGATGTTCCAACTGCTCAATCAGCCAAATAATCTTGTGGACATGATCCCCAACATTCTGTCCCTCAGACATCCTTATTTAGAATAGCTGCCTAGATATCTCATACCTAGGATTCTTGCTGTGCTCACCATACAACTCTTGTAGGTGAAGGAGGATCTCACTCGCACTTTGCATGTTCTCATGCTGCTTCTGTAACTCATTACTCATGGAAGCAAACATGTAACACTTAGCTCTCATATCATGCTCCTTCCACTTGTCCAAAGTTTCATGTTTCTCTTGAGTGGCCTCTGGAGGTAAGGGACCAGGAACATTTGAGTTTAGAACATATCTTATATGTTCAAGGTTCAGGACAAGTTTTAAATTTCTTAGCCAATCAGAGAGATTAGGTCCTGTCAACCTATTGCGATCAAGTCTGCTTGCAAGGATATTGGATGGTGGTGGTTGTTCTATGCTCATTATTATCAGAAAATTAACTACAGAAAATAACTAGATTAATTAGTAAATGTATTATGTAATTAACCAAAATGATTATGGTCTTTTAATCAAATTGGTCCTCCCACTAACTTAGCAAATCCTACACTTCCAAAGTAGAAAACGGAAATCCTAGTTGGATAGATTTCTAGTGGCTGATTGAATTCTTATAATTCTATTGACCATCCTTAAGTACATCCATTATTGGAATTACAATAAACTATAAGTGAGCAACTCCTTGCCCATCACATCTCATGTGAGGTTCAATCCTTTACCTAGCCCCTAATGCTCAAAATCTCAGGTACATCTATTATTGACTTATCTTGCATTAGTTAAGTTGATCCCATTGAGCCAATAATTATGCAAATAATTTTAATGTCCTCAGGTACATCCAATATTGGCCACCAAACCATTTACATATTTACAACATCTCATGCTTAATAATTATTCTTAAGAAAATCTCTTAAATTAATTGCATCTTATACAACTATTTAAAATTTCTTAAAATAATTGCCCCAATGGAGGGCCCATGTTATAATTACTTTAATTATAGCATTTCCAACTTAATCATTTGTTTGGAAGATTTTATGGTCATCCTAATTGCTATTAAGGTCTCACTTTGCACATTATCCATTTAACATGCATATATCATATAATTGCATACATTTCCATACATCTCATGCATTCATGGATAAGCAGTAAATATGGTATGATCATGGACTTTCTAAGGGATTCAATTCTGAGCCACTAAGAATTGAATCAGGGCATTCCTAGGTGCATTTCATTCATTCATTTTACAAGAGTTGCTAAAGAAGTACATAATCAACACTTGATATTGAATTCCTCCCGCTGGTCCAATCAATGCTCTTGACCTCCTTGATCTTCTTACAATCCAATATTACATAGTAATCCTTAGCATACCAAGGCGAATTTATAAGAACTAAATAAATGAAATTACAACCCAAAAATTATTACAACCTTAATAATACATGCCTAAAATAAATTAAAATAAATAAATTAATTTACAATCCCAAAGAAACATAAAAGAAATAATCCAATCACATTGATCTTTTATAGTTCATGATCATCCATCATGCATATCACTATTTAACAATTAAATAAAACATACATACTTAAATGAAAATTGAATATCTCATATTTAACTAAAAAATCTAGATTTGAATATGATTCAAATAAATTTAAAAATTCATATTTGAATTACATTCAAACAACCTTAAAAATTCAGATTTGAATCACATTCAAACAATTTTTAAAAATTCAGATCTGAATATTATTCAAACAACTTTAAAAACTCAAATTTAAATATGATTCAAACAACTTTAAAAATTTAGATTTAAATATGATTTAAACAACTTTAAAAATTCAGTTTTGAATCACATTCAAACAACTTTTAAAATTCAGATTTGAATCACATTCAAACAATTTTTAAAATTCTGATTTGAATCAAAATTTAATTGTGATTAAAATTCTAATTAAGCAATTTAATTAGACATAGCATGAGCTTTTAGATCATACAACAATTGCAAATTAAAAAGCCAAACCTTGAGCCACCCTTGGAAGCCAAAATTGGCGCACCAAATATGGTGTTCCTTAAGCATGCCGCCACACATCCATTGCAACCAGCAATGGATAAATCATCTCATGATCAAAACACAAAATTAAATCATATAATCAACAATCTAAATGGCAAATAGAGTGGCTCTAATACCAATTGAAGGAGCAGAAGCATGAAAAACACAAGTTTATACCATTGAATTCAAAATTTTTCATTTAGGGTCACATGCATCATGCAAGATTTATTTTTATCTATTTGATTTCAATGATAAACAACATATTAAAACACTTTTAATATGTTTTGGATCTGTATTTTCCATTTAAGATTTTAAAAATTAATCAGATTAATTTTAGAACCCTAGATGAGATCAAGAACAAATACACTAACCTCTTGATGCACTGCAGTGTATTTGTGCCTTTCGGATGCGTCTTCAGGACACCAAATGTTGTCCCTCTAGCTTGTCCACACCAAGAACACCTATGGAAGCCCTTGAACAGCTTCTAAAACTTTTTCTATTAATTAAAAAATCAAATTTTGCCTTTTAAGAGATTAAAGATGTAAACAGGACACTAGAAATAATTTCTAGTATTTTTAATTCAAGAGATTGTTTGCTAATCTCTTATAATTGGTGAGAGATGAAGAAGAAGAGAAAGGGAAGTCTCTTGGGTGGTGGCACCAAAGTTATTTGCTGCTGGTTGTATTGTTTTCTTTTCACAACAACACTTATATAGCTAGGTCAACACATTAAACCCTTGCCACATGTCACCCTCTGATTGGTTCTAGGTTTAATTGACCCAATCGCATTGTGCCAAGTGTCAAACCTATATTTAATCTTAATTTTAATCATCTTACATAATTAAAAGACATTTGGAAAGTTTATGTATAATGCCATGTGTCACCATCTCATGGTGCAACATGTCACCCTGTGAAATGACCAAAATGCCCCTGTGTTTTAATTTTGAGTTCTCAACCCAAAATAATTATTTCTCTTCTTCTAATCAATTTATATCAAATATAAATCAATTAATTAATCTTCATTAATTAATTTCTCATTAATTAATTTCATATTTAAACACTTTAAATATAAATTTAACTTATACTATACATCTAATAATCTAGATTTGGTTTCAAGTCATGCTAGGGACTTTGCAATATAATTGCAAACCAAACCTATTTAATTAATCAATTAAACTCTTCAATTAATTAATTAAATCATATTTAATTAGGTGATAACTTGTGTATGTGTGTGATTTACTAGGCTCATCACTAATTGGCAATGAGATGTGATATCAACTCTTAATATTATCAGAACTCTTTCTTACCATAAATGATTTGTCTAAATTATTTTATGCACCTCATAGACCATGGTTAACACCTAGCATAGTATGCCATAGCCACCCAATCAGTAATAAGGTTTACCTTAAATGAACCTATAATCATATGTTACCATGCACTAAAATCTCTCTGTTACAAAATCCCAACTCAAGCTGGAGCCATGGTTTATGTCAAACTCCATTTGCTATGAATATTATGTTCTCTTTTAATTCCAGTTCTTGATTAAAAAGATTTTCTCATCAGAAACTCTTTTTGAATAAATCTATCTGTCCTGGCCAGGAACTTGAAATATCAAGAACAATTGAATGAACATAGGATTTTATCTCTATTTACTGAGAGGAACAGATTCCATCTTGATCAACACCTACCTCCATATATAACTAGTAGGACCCAACACATGCCCATATACCCATACACAGTACAATTATGAAAGTAGTATCAAACTCAAACCACCTATATACAAGATAACTGTGCTATCTCAGGTCTAAAGATTATATGCACTGATATGATTTATGACAATGCATTGACAAGAGTAAACTCTAAGTGCTTGTCATAAGTGTCACTGGTTCGGCCTACTTATCATGTATAAGTGCCTATCATGTTTGTTATATGGCATGAGACTCACCATTTCATCTTATCTATATCTCATATAAATAACTTGGGAACAAACATGAATACAATCTTTCTGGATAAGTTATGTCCTTATTATGAAGTATCCTTAATTGTGAACCTATTTATGATACTTTGTACCATAAATACTGTCACTCATATTCTTAACAACTTAAGAATAGAATTTCTAATAAATTATCAATGGACCTTTTCTATTACACATAAATATATTATGTAAACAGAAAAGTGGAAATGCCTTTTATTAATAAAAACATGTACAAGATACGTACTAAATGATATGCTCTAGGGTATACTACTAACAATTACCTCATGTTCCAAAAAGGTATGGAGTATCAAAGATTGACTTACCTATATCTCACACAAAATTATTACCTTTTGTGGTGCAGGCACCAGTTTTTGAACTCAAGCCTTTACCTGAGCATTTGAAGTATGTTTACTTGGGAGACAGTGAGACACTTCCTATTATCATCTCAAGCAATTTGATAAAGATTCAAGAAGAAAGATTGACTAGGGTTCTGAGGGTACACAAAGAAGCAATTGGATGGACAATAGCTGACATCAAAGGTATAAGTCCATCGGTGTGCATGCATAGGATTTTACTAGAAGATGATGCTAAACTAAGTAGAGAAGCTCAAAGGAGGTTGAACCCATAGATGATGGAGGTTGAGAAGAAGGAGATTTTAAAGCTATTGGATGTAGGAGTTATTTACCCAATTTCAGATAGTAAATGGGTAAGTCCAGTCCAAGTAGTGTAAAAAAAATTAGGAGTCACTGTGGTAGCAAATCAAGATAATGAGCTTGTTCCATCAAGGATTCAGAGTGGATGGTGAATGTGCATAGACTACTGCAAGCTGAATTCAACAATAAGGAAGGACCACTTCCCACTGCCACTTATTGATTAGATGCTTGAGCGGTTAGTAGGTAAGTCTTTTTTCTGCTTTCTTGATGGCTTTTCTGGATATAATCAAATTGTGATTGCACCAGAGGATCAAGAGAAGACTACCTTCACTTTCCCTTTTGGAACTTTTGCTTTTAGAAGGATGCCCGTCAGGCTTTGTAATGCACCTGCTATATTTCAGAGATGCATAATGAGCATATTTTCAGATTACATTGATAATCGCATTGAGGTGTTCATAGATGATTTTACTGTGTATGGTGCTTCATTTGATGCATGTTTACATCATTTGACTTTTGTTCTTGAGAGATGCATTGAGAAAAATCTTATTTTAAATTATGAGAAGTGTCATTTTATGGTGGAACAGGGGATTGTTTTGGGTCATGTTGTCTCTAATAGGGGTATTGAGGTGGATAAATCTAAAACTGACTTAATTGTGAACTTACCCTACCCCAAAACTGTGAGGGAAATACACTTTTTTCTTGGTCATGCAGGTTTCTATCGCAGGTTCATTAAGGATTTCTCTAAGATAGCATTGCCTTTGTCTAGACTCTTGCAAAAAGATGTTTCTTTTGAGTTGAGTGAAGAGTGCAAAGAGGCTTTTGACAAATTGAAATCAGCATTGACATCACCCCCTATTATCCAGGCTCCTTATTGGACTATACCATCTAAAATTATGTGTGACGTGACTAATTATGCAGTAGGAGCAATTTTAGGGCAGCATGTTGGGAAGCTTTTTCATGTGATTTATCATGCATCCAGAACACTCAATTCAGCTCAGCGTAATTATTCTACAATCGAAAAAGAGTTTTTGTCCATAGTTTTTGCTTTAGATAAATTTCGATCATATTTGCTTGGTTCTAAAATAATTTTCTTTTCTGATCATGCAACATTAAAGTATCTCTTGGCAAAGAAGGAAGCAAAACCAAGGTTGATTAGATGGATCCTTCTGCTGTAAGAATTTGATCTTCAAATCAAGGATAAGAAAAGAGCTGAGAACCTAGTAGCAGATCATTTGAGCAGGTTAGTGACACAAAAAGAGCCAGTTCCTTTACATAAACTTTTTCCTGATGAGCAGTTATTTAAATTGCAAGGTATGATCCCTTGGTGTGCTGATTTGGTGAATTATTTGGTTACTAAGGTTGTGCCTTTTGATTTGAGTAGAGCTAAGAAAGAGAAATTGAAAAGTGAGGCTAAGTATTATGTGTGGGATGACCCGTATTTGTGGAAATTTTGTTCAAATCAAATTATTAGGAAATGTGTTCTTGATAATGAGATTCAATCTATTCTTGCTTTTTGTCATGCCTATGCATGTGGAGGTCATTTTGGACCCAAGAGAACAGGTAGAAAATATTAGACAGTAGTTTTTATGGGCCCACTATATTTTGTGATTCATATTTAATTTGCAAAAATTGTGAATAATGTCAAAGAACAGGAAGTTTATCCCGTAGGAATGAGATAATTCAGAATCCAATACTTGTTTGTGAGATTTTTGATGTGTGGGGTATTGATTTTATGGGTCCATTTCCTTCTTCTTTTGGCTTTGTTTATATATTACTTGTTGTTGATTATGTTTAGAAATGGTTGGAAGCCAAAGCCACTAGGACTGATGATTCTAAAGTTATTGTAGGTTTTATCAAGTCAAGCATTTTTAGCAGGTTTGGAGTCCTAGAGCTTTGATCAGTGACCGGGGCACACATTTTTATAATAGAACTATTGAGGTATTGTTGAGGAGATACAGTGTTTTCCATAGAGTATCTACAGCTCATCATCCTCAAACAAGTGGGCAAGTAGAGGTGTCTAACAGAGAGATCAAGTCTATTTTGGAAAAAACAGTGAAGGCAAATAGAAAAGATTGGAGCCTTAGACTTGATGATGCTTTGTGGGCTTACAAGACTACTTATAAGACACCCATAGGTATGTCCCCCTACAAATTGGTATTTGATAAGTTGTGTCACCTTCCTGTTGAGTTAGAACATAAGGCTTATTTAGACATTGTAATTTGGATTTGGATACTGCTGGTGTGGAAAGAAAATTACAATTGTAGGAATTAGAGGAAATTCAACTTGAAGCTTATGATAATTCTAGGATCTATAAAGAAAAGACCAAGACATTCCATGACAAACTAATTCTAAGGAAGCAGTTTGTGATTGGGCAAAATGTTTTATTGTATAATTCCAAATTGAAGCTGATGCCTGGTAAGTTGTGTTCTCATTGGATTGGACCCTTTGTTGTTACTAATGTGTTTCCTTATGGTGCAGTTGAAATTCAAAGTTTAGGAATTAACAAGGTGTTCAAGGTGAATGGTCATAGACTCAAGCCATTTTATAGGGGGTTTCAGAAGCATACAGTGGAGGAGCTCAAATTGAGTAACCCAATTTATGTGGATTAAGGAGCTTTGCCATGTTGAGTTAACGACGATAAACAAAAGCACTTCTTGGGAGGCAATCCATGGGTGGTTTGTTAGCCACAATCAGATTTGTTTTCTTTCCCTTATCTTATTTTATTTTCTAAGCATTCTTTTTTCCTTTTGCATTTGGGCTTTACATTGGGGACATTGTAAATTTTAAGTGTGGGGAGGAGAAATTTATTGCTGCACTTTTTGAAAATAAATAAATAAATAAATCATTCTCATAAGCTTGATTCATGATTCTATATTAACTCTCGAAGAGAAGTGCTTTATCCTTGAAATGACTTTTCTACTTTAGGTTGAATTTTTGAGATTTTAGGCAAGGTAATAGTAACTTTAATGATGGATTTTCTCTCTTTTCCATTCCATAGAGCAAATTTTTTTCCTACATAAATCATTTAGGCTTAATTTAATGGTGAAATGATTAGTTATGTGTGCTTTAAAATTAGTGTCATGCATATTTCATAACTTTGTTAATCTATCAGAGCACTTTATAATATGTAGATGCATAGATTGGGAAAAATAAAAGGCTGAACTTGAAAATTACTCCACTATTTAGTTAAGCAAAGTAACCATTGGTCTTCATGAACCCCATGTCAATTCTCAGGCCAAAAGCTAGCTAGGCTATGAGCACGGTACTTTTTTGAAGGTGACGGTTAAAATAAAGAAAAAAAAAAGTAACTGTGACGAGAGAGAAGTACCAATTTCAAATAAAAAAAAAGCCCATTTCTATCTCCCCTAAGATTTGGAAAGAGCTATAATTGTTGTGCCTTGATAAATTAGCCTTGTGTTTTGGTATGTATTGATTTAAAATTTTATGGAACTTTAATTGTGTGAGCTTAATTGATTTCAAGCCTTTTGTTTTGTATTGGAGAATTGTTGATATATTAGTATGGTATTGATGGAATTTGTTGTGATGGTTATTACCTTACTTGTCTCTTCTTTCAAACTTTTAATCTTTTGTTAGAGAATGTTATGATAAGGTGAAGTTAAGTGAACTTCTAAATGGAGTTGATTGAGAGTTTAAGTCATGCTTGAGGACAAGTATGGGAAAAGTGTGGGGGAATTTGATAAGTGCATAATTTATTAATTTTACTCTCATCACATTTAGTGTTTTTAGTGTGTTTTTATGCATAATTCAGTTGATTAAAATATATTTATCATTTAGGCATATTTTTAGATAGTTGTTGGAATAATTGTGTTAAATGGAGAAATTTTCAGTATTTGATCTTTGCTGTATTTTTCAGGTGTTTCTAAAGTTATGGGCCTCCAAATTGAGTACTGTTTAATTCATTGAAAAGCTAAGTCAGAGCGCTACAAATGACTAAGAAGGACCAAAGGCCAAATCAGTTCCCAAAGTTGTCAGAATGGGCTATAAATCTAATATAAAAGCTCAGACTTGATGTGTCATCACCAGTTTCAGTATTTATTTTGTATATGGAGTTCTAGAAGTCCAAATGAAGCAAGCCCAAGCCCAATTGAACCTTAAGAGCCACCTCTACAACTTCTATGGAGGGCTGGAAGTGAGATGAGGCCGTTTTAATTGTCAAAAGCGGCAATGAAGTCGTCATTATGGACTGGACACTTTGTCAGAACTAGTTTCAGTTTTTAGCCCATAACATGGGCTATAGACCTCAGATTTGGGCAAGTGAGTACCTGGTGGAAAGCTAAGAAATAGGGCTACAACTTTCATGAAGATGGCATAGACAGATTTGAAAGGGAAGTGGCTAAAAAATGGCCTTGATTGCAGAGATGTGAGTACAGGCTGAAAATCTGTCTTTTGAATTTCAAAACTTTTCCTAGTTTGGTTCCTATCTTTGGGATTAGGTTTTTGATTATAAAGGCATCATTGGGCAGCAACATATAGACACAACCATTCAGACCTTCGAAACAGCTTAGAGACCTTCACAACGCCTTCATTCTCCATTCACATCCATCGTTTTAGATTTCTTCATTATTTCTTTATTTTTCTGTAAGCCATGAGCGGCTAAGTTTTTAAATTTAGTTTAAGGGATTCAAGTTCTTTTGTATGATTTGTGAGACTAGGTTCTTAATTTAAATTTATGTCTTTTTGAATATCTATTATTTCTTGATTTTATTGTCTTCGATCTATTGAATGATTTGCTAAAAAGGCCTATTAGTTAATTGTTTGATGTGATCAATTGCTAGTTCATCTTCACAATCTATAATTGTTGTGTAAGATTGAATGTAAGTAGCAATTAGGTTTTATTGATTATGATCCAAGTTTTCGATAATAACCTAAGGAAATAATAGGGTGAATTAAATGATTTATGCTTCATAAATTGTTGTTCAGCTTAACTACTCCCTTTTCTTAAAGCAATTATTAATTTAGTGAGGATTGGTTAATACCAATTCAGTTAATAATTAAAGTCAATAATAGTGCTAGGCTCAAATTGATGAGTATAGGGAAGTTAGGGGTTTACCTCGCTATTTGGTAAATCTACGTTAAGTATTCAATAAGAGATAATTGTATTTCCTTTTATCTATGATCAAGTTATGCATTGGAATGAGAATTACCCTGGGCTAAATTTTGTTTAAATTGAGAGTTTCATATTTAGTTCTTTAATTTCGGATTTCTTCTGATTTAGTGTTACAACCCCCCCCCCCCCCCCAACTTTTGTTTCTTTCTTTTTTCATTACACAAGTGCATGAAATTTTTATAATTCAGTCTCCAAGGTTCGACCTGGATTTACCACTTACTGCAGAAAATATTTTATAACTGGTAATTTCAGTTAATTTAATTTCTAGTGGAATCGACAACCATCAATACTTAATTGAATTGAACATGAAATTGAACCTAAATAAAGTTGTATGGGTGATTAGTGAAGTGAAGTTTACATGAATTGGCATGAATTGTGAAAATTGGGAGAATTAGGGTTTACGAAAATTAGGGTTTTGTGGCATGTTGACCAATTGAGACTTATAAGACCTAATTATCATTTGGCAAACTTTGGTTAGGAATTGATGCTGAATTGAGGGTTGGAAATGATGAATTGGTAGTGTGACCTAAGTTGGAATTCTTGACAGCTTGAGCCCAATCCACTTAGGTGGTTATAAGTTGAATTGTATGGCTCCAATTGGTGTAAATACAATTGGAGGTGAAACTTAAGACCTAAAGCCACATTTTTCATGTGGAGAACCTACCCAAAAACTAAACCTATCATGACCTAAAAATTGCTTGAATCTAGGTAACTATATGCTAGACTTGGAAAAAATGATCATATGAATAGTAAGTGTTCAAATGGCCATAACTTACTCTAGGAAGGTCAGAATAACCTGAATATTCAACCATTGGAAAGGTTAGACATAGAAGCACATTTCTCATGGAGACCATGAGTCCAAATTCTGACTCTAACCCAATTAATTTGCTAGAATAAATTAGGTCAACAATTCTAGCCAGAACCAAAACTGACCTGAAATCCTGGACCAATGGCCATCCGACCAGTTTTGGCAAAAATGCCATAACTTGGTCCACAAAATTGCAAATTCAGTGATTCGAAAACCAAAATCTTCATAAGACCTAGAACTACAACGTTGATGTTTCGACCATAACCCAAAACCAAATGCAACTTAGAGAAATTGCTAGGAAAATTTAGGGATTCCAATTCTAGAAATTCCTGCACCTGGTCAGATTGACCACTTGATGCCCGAATGGTAAATTGACCATAACTAGAGCTACACAACTCAAAATTAAGTGATTCAAATCGGAAACAAAACTTAACACATAAAAGAACAACTTTCATTAAGATCATATCATTCAAATTGGGTTTCAAAGTCATGGCATAAATCTGTCTATAACCCAAATCTTTGAAATTGCTTAAGTAACTTAGGCATTCATTAGGTATTTAATTAAATAACTATTAGTGGTAATTGAATTAAGTATTAAGACATCTCCATTGTGTATTTTCAGTGGAGAAAGAAATCTCAAAGGACAAGGAGAAGTTGAACTAAGTAAGAAGAAGATAAAGAGGATTGTGCACAACAACCATTATCTTTTTATTTTTCAAATTGAATTTGTTTTGAATGAGTTGTGTGAATGGTTTATGACTTTTATTGCATTGAAAATTTTAATTGGGAAATTATGTGTTGCTAACCCATTTTGGGTAATTGTTTTGAATGGAATATGATTGTGAGTTAACAAATGCATTTGATGAATGGAAAATTGTTGAAATGGTTTGAAATCACAGTTAACATGACTATGTGTTTTGTATTCCTCACTAGCTTGCCTAGTGAGATGAATTGGATTTATTTTCCCTCTCTGGCTAAAGTGTTGAGGTGTGTGCTAGTTGAGGATAAATTGAATGAGTACTCATATATATTTGCTAGCTATCCCTTGTATTCCCCATTAGCCTTTGGTTATTGGGATGTATTGGATAATTGTGTCTTACTCTAAACTGTGTGATTTTCTGAAAATTGTGTTTTATGATTATTGGAATAAAATTTGCTTTTGTTACAGATTCTTTCATTTTAGAAATATTGTAATATTTTATATATGTTTGACATTGTAATTGATTAAGTTTGGAAAATTATGATTTGAATTGAGCTTTAAATTTTTAAGTTATGCACTGTTGAGTGTTTGCTCAGCGATAGCTGTTTCATGCTGTTGCAGGTAAGGAAAAGGAAGGAGTTGCAGAGTGAGCAGCATTGATCAAGATAGGACATAATTTCGGGTATACATCTTAGGTATACCCTTGTATATTTATTTTGATGCACATGTATCTATATGTATGTATGTATAAGACCTGAGCAATTGTATAAAAATTTTTATAATGTAATTTTGGTCACTTCAATTAATGTAAATTTTGTAATATCAACTTTGATATCACAATGAATGCAAATATTTAAATTTCTTTTTG
The DNA here is from genome assembly GCF_030052815.1 of Hevea brasiliensis. Lineage (NCBI taxonomy): Eukaryota > Viridiplantae > Streptophyta > Magnoliopsida > Malpighiales > Euphorbiaceae > Hevea > Hevea brasiliensis. The sequence continues at coordinate 69,214,029 of NC_079500.1, forward strand.
GAATTCTGTAAATTATGAAATATATTTTATGATGAAATTATTGAGACTGGAATGAGATGTTTCAATGTTGAATTGAGTTGAAATGTGAAATATATATCGTTATAAATTGTTTCATGAGTTTTGAAGAGTTGTTTTCTTAATTTTTAACGGTTACTCTACCGAAATTTTATAGAATTTTAGAAATACCAAATTAATTAAAATTACAATTTGTGGTAAAAACTTCATTTAAAGGCTCTTCAGTAATTCTTTATCAATACTTTAAACTTTAAAATGATTTGAATTTGTTTAAAATCCCTTGTAATATATTTAATTGGTTATCGATAGGCGAAGCTCGGTAATTCATCATATATATTATGAGATCATGTCATGCCTTATGTAGGGATAAGGTGTGACATGTTTTAGTGGTATCAGAGCTAAATTTTTAAGCATGTTTTGAATTGTGATTTTGAAATATTTTCTTGATAAATACAACTGCTCAATGTCATTAATTGGTACATAGAGTGCATTACATCATGAATATGAACTAATAGAGGGAAATCTCCATGTGATGTTTGTTCAGGAGATAGAATACCCTTTGATTGACATGGAAGAAGGTGATCGCTCGGTAGAGTAGTCAGTTGTGGCTAAGGCATAGGGGGAAGCCCCAGCTCCTCAGAATGCCGGTGGGTCAGCTACACTAGCTCCACCAGCACAGCAATTCCTTGCACAATTTGCCCAAGAAATGGCTACTTTGTTTCAACAAATGGCTAGAAATATGCTAGTCCAAGCTCTAGTTCAAGCACCGGCAGTGCAACCATCACCTTCAGTTAGACAATATCATAAGCTAATAAAATATGGGGAAACTAAATTTAAAGGAACAGTGGATCCACTGGAAGCAGAGCAATGGTTAGAATAGATGATGAGGGTATTCAAGAAACTACACTGCACAGACAAATTAAAATTTGAGTATTCAGTTTCTCTGCTACAAGGGGATGTGTATAATTGGTGAAAGACCATCCACTATAGTTTGGTGGAACCTCCAGTTCTTGTAACACCCCTATATTCATTAGTTCTATACATTCCACTGTTCCGGTGGCCAGTGTCATTCCGGATAATCAAAGGGCTTAGAACCAAAAGTCAGTTATCTAGAAAAGTCATAAACAAAAAATTAATAGCAATTACATGAAGGTAAAATAGAAATCAAGAAAATGAAGCATAATGGGTTAAATGAGCCGAGGCCACAGCGATGGGTGGCCAAAACGGGAAGTGACTGAGAGGTCAATCGTAGTCATATTTTTGAGTGGGACCCTATGGCACCCTAGGCCTAAGGATTATTGTGAAGCTAATGGTATTGTGAAAATCTCAAAAAGAATAGAGAACCAGCTCAAATAAATGAACCAGAGTTTCGGAAGCAATTTAATGTTATTGGAAAAATGGATCAGACCGGTAAGGGAGAAAATGGTCAATTCACCCTTAGAGGTGACTTTTGGCCTAAATGTCCATTAAAATGAAGAAAATTAAAATTATGAAAGATAGATTTAAATTGAAGAGGTGAATGGAAACAAAAGGAAATGAAAATTCAAAAAGTAAAAGATTATGACATCATGAATGACATAAGCATAACACAATAAAGAATTTTTATTTAATTAAATTAATTTAGGATAATTACAAAAGGAGATAATTACAAAATTGAAAATCAAATTTTGGTCTTCTTTCTTCTCTCTATTATTAAAAACAAATTTTGGTCTTCTTTCTTCTCTCCATTGCCATCCCTTCTCTCTCCTCTCTTTCACCATTTTCTCTCAATCCTCCATTAAAACCCCATTGTGAGCTTTTGAAACCCTATTTTATCCCCTAATTTCCCCTAGAAAAGTGATGGAAAATTTTTAATTGAGCTTCAAAGAGAGGTTTGGAAGAAGGAATTTAGAGGAAACATGAAGAGAATTGGAGTTGCAATGGTTCACCAAAGAGGTTAGTAAGGATTCTTCCAATTTTCTCTTTATAATTATGATGAGACACTTAAAATAAGTTATGATTTGTTGAAAATTGAAATAAAAATTCATGTATAGGAGCCTTGGGGAATTTTTCCAACCTTATGGAATTAGGGTTTGATGGTAGTTAATGGAATTAAATGTGTAATTCAAGCTTGATTGAGTATGTAAATGTGTTTTATACACTTTAATTTCATGAATTGAAGCAATTGGAAATTAGGGTTCTTGGTAATTGGGAAATTGGGGAAAATTTAGGGATTTTTGGTGAATTAGTGCCCAATTGACGTAATTGATGCTTGAATTAGTCAATTGGTGTGTTTAGGAGTATGATTGAATGCATGGAATGAATTAAAGTGTGAATGTGGTAATATCTAATTCTGGACAGCTTGACCTGTTGCTCCAATTGGTGTGAAGCTAATTGGAAATGAAACTTAAGACCCAAAGCAACAATTTTCATGCAGAAACCTTACCCTAAAACTGACTACAAGTTGGTGTAAAATTTGGTTAACTCCGGATTAGGTACCCTACCACTGGATAAAATTGACCTTATGAACAGTACATGTTCAAATGGTCATAACTTGGTGTAGAAAGGTCCAAATGACCTAATTTTTAAACCAATGGAAAGTTTAGACATAGTAGAACAACTTTCATGAAGAATACAAACTCAAATTCTGACCATAACCTAGTCAAATTGCCAACCAAACTTAAGTCACCAAATATGCCAGAACCTAAATGGCCCAGAATTTATTGATTTTGACCAATCCGGCCAGCCTTAGTAAAAATGGCATAACTTGAGCTACAAAACTTCAAATGGAGTGATAGAAAAAGGGAATTAAAGCTAAGACATTAAGGAACAACTTTGATGAAGAAAAGTTGGCCAAAGTTCTACTGTAAAAGGTCCAATGGAACAGTAAACCCGAGTGACCCAAAACTGAAATTTTAGAATTTCTCTTAGGGAGTTTAGAATTTTAATTGACAATTAATGCCAACACAATTGTAACTCAAAATGTGGTATGTAGTTCCATTAAAACTATTATACCCCTTAAGTATGAAAAAGTTAATATTTTGAAATGAATAGTGAAGTGAATAGTAACTACGAATGCACTAAATGCAATGGACTCAAATTTTATAAATCTATTGGGGTAGATTAAGTCTACAAAATTTAATTGTTGAATTATTTATTAGAAATGAGTTGAATGAGTATTGAAACACTTTAAATTATGAGTTTCAGTAGAAAAAAAGACCAGAAAAGATAAGAAAAAAGTGAGTCAAGGCAGAGAGGTGACTCATTAGAGGTTTGCACACAACAACTAACCCTTTTTGATATTCAAATTGAATTTTGAATAGAATAAGTTGTGAAATTAATTTATGGCCTCATTTGTGTTAAATATGTTGCTTGACAAAATGATGTGTTGCTAGCTCAAATTTTTGGGAAATTATTTTGAATAAAATACGAAAGTGAATTGAATGATATTTTGATGCTTGGAAAATTATTGAAATGGTTTGAACCAAAGTGTCATGACTATATGTTTGAATTCCTTATTAGCTTGCCTAGTGGGATGAATTGGAGGTAGATAAAGTAGCAGAGTAGGCTGCTTGGGGCTCGAAGTGACTAGAATTTTTGGGATCATTACCGGGTATATAGATTATACCATTGTAACTTTTTATCGTAATGTATATGTAACTGTGTGTATGTACATTAGACTTGAGCAGTTGTATAATAAATTTTGAAATTTTATTTTGACCATTGTAAATATTTGTACTATCAACTTATTATTTTTTTTATTAATAAAAAGTTTAAGTTCTTCTTTTTTTTTGTTTACATTTTTATTAAAAAAAAATAATGAATTGCCCAAAATTGTGATTGTTGAGATTAAATTGTGATGAGAATATTATAGTTGTGGGTATTAAATGTATTGGGAGTGTTTTTAATAGATTTTTGAAGAACTGTTTTTCCAAAATATCGACGGCACTCTGCCGAAATTTTTATAAAATTTGCGGGAACTCAAATTAACCAGAATTCTAACTAATGACTTAAACTGAATTAAAGACTTTTTAATATTAATTTAACCTTATTTTACACCTTAAAATAAATTGAATTTGATTTAAAATCCCTAGTAGTATATTTAATGGGTTATCAGTAAGTGATGTTTGGTAATTCATTAGGTATACTACGGGATCATGTTATGCCTTACGAAGGGTAAGGTGTGACATGTTTAAGTGGCATCAGAGCTAGTTTTTAAAGTATATTTTTAACTGTGAATTTGAGTATTTTTCTTGATAAGTACAGCTGCTCAATGTCATTGTTTAATATATATAGTGCATTACATTATGAATATGAACTGATGGAGGGAAATCTCCTTGTGTTGTATGTTCAGGAGATAGAATATACTTTAATTGAGTATAGAGGAAGCAGATCGCTCAGCTAAGCAATCAGTTAAAGCTGAGGCATAGAGGGAAGCCCCAGCTCTCCAGAATGCTAGTGGGTCAGCTCCACCCATGCCACAGTTTTCTGCTCAGTTCACTCAGCAAATGGCTGCTTTGTTCCAACAAATGGTTGGGACATGCCTACTCAAGCCCCAATTCAAGCACTAGTAGTGTAACCACAACCTCCAGCCAGACAGTATGATAAGTTGATTAAGTATGGAGCTACTGAGTTTAAGAGTACAGTGGACCTTTTAGACGCAGAGCAGTGGTTGGAGAGAATGAAAAGAGTGTTTAAGAAGTTGCACTGCATGGAGGAGTTGAAGTTTGAATATTCAATTTCGTTATTATAGGGGGATGCATATGACTAGTGGAAGACCATCCCCCATAGCTTGGTGGAACTCTCGATATTGACATGGGATGACTTCCTCAGAGAGTGCAGACAGAAATACATCCCAGACAGCTATGTGGAAATGAAACTGCAAAAATTCTTAAGTCTGAAACAGGAGAATAGAATAGTCGTAGAGTATGAAAGGGAATTTTCTCACTTGAGCCACTATGCTAGGAGCTTACTCACCACCAGCAGAGACTAGAGTAAAAGGCTTAAGGTAGGGTTGAAACCCATTTTGAGAATGCAAGTGGTTGGGTTCCAACATGACAATTTTTTTGAGCTGATATCTCAAGCCCTAGAGCTAGAAACGATAGAATAAAAAGGGGCACCTGAGAAAGAAAAGACAGAAAAAGAGAAGAGTAGGAAGTCAGTGGATCAATGTTCTAGTGGTAATACTAGAAAGAGGAAAAACTTCGAGGGACAGAGTAGTAGAAAATCCGGTAGAGGGAGATTTTTGGGACAGCGACCACCTAGATTTGGTCAGCAGACGACCAAAAGTTCCTTTCCTCTCCGTCCCTGTGAGACTTATAGTAGAAACCATGGTGGGGTATGCTACAAGGCTATCGGTGCTTATTATAACTATAGTGGTACGGGACATTTTGCGAAAGATTGCACCAGTGCCCGTGGATTTGGGCTACCTACTACCACAGCAGAAGGATCTGTTTAGAGTTCTTCTACCAGAGGTTCACAACTAGCTAGTAGAAGCAGTGGCAGAGGTAGGGGCAGTACCTCAGGCAGTCAAGGCACTGTTAATCAGTTAGAGCAGGGTAGTGCTCAAGCCAAAGTACACACTATGCGGTAGAGAGAAGAGGCAGAAACATCTGATATTGTGGCTGGTACATTTTCTATCTTTAACCAATATGTGTTTGTGCTGTTTGACCCAGGGTCTACACATTCTTATGTTAGTGCAAGCATCACTAGTTATATTACTGTTCCTTGTATGAAAATGGATTTTGAGGTATTAGTAACGAGTCCATTAGGACAAGAGGTTAGGGTCAACAGAATGTATAAGGATTGTCCTTTGGTGATCCAAAAACACACCTTCTTATCCGATTTGATTGAAATGCCCTTTAGAGATTATGATATCATCTTGGGCATGGATTGGTTAGCCAGACATCATGCAATTATTGATTGTAGACTGAAGACAGTCATTTTTGGTCTCCCTTAATATGGTGATGTGGTTATACAAGGGGAGAGGCAGTTACTACCATCAAACCTTATTTCTACTGCACTTGCCAGAAAAATGATCTGAAAAGGGTGTGAAGCTTACTTGGCCCATGTGATAGACACCCAAGTAGGGAGTCCAACATTGAGGGACATCCCTACAGTATGTCACTTTCGAGATGTGTTTCCTGAAGAATTGCCAGGATTACCTTCAGAAAGAGAGGTGCAGTTCGAAATAGAGGTTATGCCTAGTGTGGACCCAATCTCTATTACTCCATACAGAATGGCTGTAACACCCTCACTTTAGCTAGTCCGTACATTCGACTGTTCCGATAACCAATGTCTGACCGAATAGTTAGAATGTCTGGAACTATATGAAAACTAGAGTGAGGAGTTATAAATAACCCAAATAATGGTCAGGAAAAATTTAGAAAAATTTAAGAAATAAAATTCAATGAAGTTAAATGAGCCGGTGCCCTAGCAATGGGTGACCCTAATGGGAAGTTGCTATCCTCACAGCTAGTGGCTCTAAACCTGAGGGAAACCCAGTGAAATAATTTTTGGGACTCCAGAGAATAGTCATTGAGCTTTCGATGGCACTAAAATGCCAAGAAAATGCTTTGAAAAATTTTTAAATCGGTACAAACAATTTTAGTTTGTTAAGCTAAACGGAGGACATTTTGGTCATTTCGCCTTCAGACGATTTTTGACCTACTTGTCCATTTATGTAAGTGAATTATATGACATAAAATATGAATAAATATTGCTAAAAATTAAATTGAAAATGAGTAGGAAAGAAAAGAAAAGAAAATGAATAAAAATTGTAATTATGACATAAAATGATGTCATTTAACATGCCTACACCAATCACCATTCAACCACACAATTAAAATTCTTTAAAAAGGGAAAAATGAGTCAAATTTAAAAACCAATTTCTGGTTTCTTTTTTCTCATCCAGCCGTAACTCTCTCTTCCCTCTCCCTCCATTGATCTTCCAACCAAGCTTCATTTCCCACTTCAATTCACCCACCAAACCACCATAAAACCTCATCTTGTCTTCACAAAAATTGACCCTTACCACTAGAGTAAGACTTGGACAGTAAAAAGAATTGGAAATCAAGAAGTTTTGGAAGTTAAGAATTGCTCACAAAGAGGTTAGTGCCATATTTCTTGCCTTTATTCCCTTTTAAGCATGAATTGAAGTTAAGTTAGGTTAGAAATTGATGAAAAATGAAGTAAATATGCATGCTTAGGTTTCATAGAATTTTGGACAGCCTTATGGGAGTGAGAGTTTGAGGGTTTTGATGGATTTGAATGGTTTAGAAATGGTGTTTGATTTGTAGACATCAATTAGAAATTGATTAGTATGGCTAATGTGATATGTGTTGTGTAAATTTTGAATTGGAGCTAGGGTTTGATATAAAAATTAGGAATTTAATGATATGTTGATAAATTATTGATGTTGAGACCAATTATGGACTAATTGAAGTGCATGGAATATGATTTGAGAATGGTAGTAGTGTAGGAAGGTGGTATTGGAAGTGTTATTTTTGTGCAGGGAATTCTGGACCTATGAGTCCAGTGTGTTTAAATCAACATAAATAGAGCTAGATAGCTCCAATTGGTATGAGGCAAATTGGAGATGAAATTTAAGACCTTAAGCCACATTTTTGGTGAAGAAACCTTGCCCAGAAAACAAACTTAGAATACCCTAAAAATTGCCTCAATCCAGGTAACACACTAGCTGTCCCTGGAAAATGACCAAATGAATAGTATTTGTTCATTTGACCATAACTCAATGTATAAATATCCAAATGACCTAAATTTTATATCAATGGAAAGATTAGACAATTTATAATAACTTTCATGAAGAACACAAACTCAAATTCTGAATCTAACCAATTCAAATTGCTAGTCCAAGTTAGGACACCAAATCTGGCAGAACCAAAATACCTAAAAATTCTGGGTGCAGGTCGATCCGGCCAGTTATGGTAAAATGGCCATAACTTGAGCTAAAAAACTCCAAATGGAGTGACTCAAAATGGTAATTAAAGAAGACACATAAAGGAACAACTTTGATGAAGAAAAGTTTGCCAAATTTTTATTGTAGCTTATACCAATGGAATAGTAAATATAGGACTCAAAAACTAAATTTTTACAAATATTTTTAGGAGGCTTTGAATTGCAATTGGCAATCAATGCCAATAAACTTAGAACCCAAAATGAGGTATAAATATTGTTAGTAGTATGCCCTAGAGCATATCATTTAGTATGTATCTTGTTCATCTTTTATTAATAAAATGCATTTTTACTTTTCTGTTTACATAATATATTTATGTGTAATAGAAAAGGTCCATTGATATTTTGTTAGAATTTCTATTCTTAAGTTGTTAAGAATATGAGTAACAGTATTTCTAGCACAAAGTATCATAAATAGGTTCACAATCGAGGATACTTCACAATAAGGACATGACTTATCTAATAAGATTGTATTCATGTTTGTTTCCAAGTTATTTATATGAGATATAAATAAGATGGAATGGTGAGTCTCATGCCATATAACAAATATGATAGGCACTTATACATGATAAGTAAGCCGAACCAGTGACATTTATGATAAGCACATGGACTTTACTCTTGTCAATGTATTGTCATAAATCATATTAGTGCATATAATCTTTAGACCTGAGATAGCACAGTTATCTTATATATAGGTGGTTTGAGTTTGATACTGCTTTCATACTTATACTGTGTATGGGTATATGGACATGTGTTGGCTTCTACTAGTTATATATGGAGCTAGGTATTGATCAAGATGGAATCTGTTACCCTAAGTAAATAGGGATAAAATCCTATGTTCATTTAATTGTTCTTGATATTTCAAGTTCCTGGCCAGGAAAGATAGATTTAATCAGAAAAGAGTTTCTGATGAGAAAATCTTTTTAATCAAGAACTGGAATTAAAAGAGAACATAATATTCATAGCAAATGGGGTTTGACATAAACCTTGACTCCAGCTTGAATTGGGATTTTGTAATAGAGAGATTCTAGTGCATGGTAACATATGATTATAGGTTCATTTAAGGTAAACCTTATTACTAATTGCTTGGCCATGGCATGCTATGCTAGGTGTTAGCCATGGTCTATGAGGTACATAAAATGATTTAGAGAAATCATTTATGGTAAGAAAGAGTTCTGATGATATTAAGAGTTGATATCATGTCTCATTGCCAATTAGTGATGAGCCTAGTACACAAGTAATCGCCAACTTAAATATGATTTAATTAATTAATTAAAGAGTTTAATTGATTAATTAAATAGGTTTGGTTTGCAATTAGATTGAGGGACTTTGCAATTAGATTGCAAAGTCCCTAGCATGGCTTGAAAATAAATCTAGGTTATTGGATGTATAGTATAAGTTAAATTGATATTTAAAGTGTTTAAATATGAATTTAATTGATGAGAAATTATTTAATAGAGATTAATTAATTAATTTATATTTGATATAAATTGATTTAAAGAAGAGAAATATAATTATTTTGGGTTGAGAACTCAAAATTAAGACACAGGGGTATTTTGGTCATTTCACAGGGTGACATGTAGCACCATGAGATGGTAACACATGACACTACACATAAGCTTGCCAAATGTCTTTTAATCATGTAAGATGGTTAAAATTAAGATTAAATATAGGTTTGACACTAGGCACAATGTGATTGGGTCAATTAAACCTAGAACCAATCAGAAGGTGACATGTGGCAAGGGTTTTAAGTAGTGACCTAGCTATATAAGTGTAAGGATGTAAGAACAAATTACACAATCTGCTCATTCTCAAAAGGGTGCTCCCACCCTTGGCTCTTCTCCCTTTTCTTCTTCTTCATCTCTCATCATTTCAAAGAGATTAGCAAATAATTTCTTGAATTAAAAATACTAGAAATTGTTTGTAGTGTCCTGTTTACATCTGTAATCTCTCAAAAGGCAAAACTTGATTTTCTAATTCATAGAAAAAGCTTTGGAATCTATTCAAGGGCTGCCATAGGTGATCTTGGTGTGGACAAGCTAGAGGGACAACATCTTGTGTCCTAAAGACGCATCCCAAAGGTGACAAACACACTGCAGTGCATCAAGAGGTTAATGCACTTATTCTTGATCTAATCTAAGGTTCTTAAAATTAATCTGATTAATTGTAAAATCTTAAATAGCAAATGTAGATCCAAAAATATATTAAAAGAGTTTTAATATGCTGTTTATCATTGAAATCAAATAGATAAAAATTAATCTTGCATGATGCATGTGACCTTAGGTGAAAAATTTTTGAATTCAATGATATAAACTTTTGTTTTTCATGCTTCCACTCCTTCAAAAATGTATCAAACATTTGTGTACATATTATGAATTAAAAAGTCAACCTTTGAAGGGAAATGGTCAAGTGAATAGTAACTACCAAAAACTTAAGTTGCTAATAGGGTTAATGGTACCCCACTTAAAAGACTTAATGTATACCTAAATTATGAGAATAGGTAGATGAGAATTGTATTCTCATCACAAATAGAACTTAGGAGACATTGTTAATATATTTTGAAATGTGGTTTGAAAATCAACATAAATGAAAATGTTGAACCTAGGACATGTAAAATGATGTAATAAATCAGATAAGGAATTAGAAAGGAAAAATAGATGATATAATTGATAAATTGTGAATTATATAAATGATATTCATGAATATATGCATTAGATGAAAATGAGTCTAGATATTGTATTTCCACTAGGAAATAAAGTTTAGAATGTTATAACAAATATATATAATGGAATATATAATGAAATAATTGTTATAAATTGTGATCATATGAATGACATAATAAATGAATAAATGAATCATATTAATGTATGAATGAGACATTAGTTCTCATTATTGTGAAAAGGACTAATACTTTGAGTACAATGGCATAGAAGGATAATTGATGTGAATTGCGATCATATGAATGATCAAATGAATGTATAAATTATAATTGGAATTTTTCATGAAATAATGAAGTCATAAAACACAATATATTAACATTCAATGGTACTATGTGCCCATGTATTGCCTAGACACATGTGTCAGATTGGATAGATTGGCATGCCAATAGGGTATTATTTTAGCAATACTGCGTAAGGCTTTATGCCTGTATTCATAGTTTTACACCCGCACTCATGGCTTTATGCCCGCACTCATGGCTATATGCCTACACTCATGGCTTTTATGCCCGATTATATGTTATCATGGCTTTTTAGCCATACTGACTGTATACGTGGTTAACATTCTGCATCCCATGGTATGACAGCCTAAGGCACCGCGGTGTCCAGTGCCAATGACCTGTTATCCAGTTTAGTCAGGCTGTCATAGGTTATTTGGCCAGTGAAATTTATTGAAATAAGTTAACAATATTTGTAATTAAAAATATTAGAAATTAAATAAATGAGTAAGACAACATAAAATAAATTAGAATAGTTATTTAGTAGAAAGAATTAAAATAAACTGAACCAATATTAAGATTTACTTATTATGAAATAAGCTGAGAATTTTAATTATTATGAAATAATTTGCGATAATCTAGAAAGTATGGAATGAAATGATAAAAAGATTTGCAATAGAGATATAACTTAAATAAGCATTACAAATGTATTTTTTTTATAATAATATAAAGTTAAGAATAATAATATTCTTAGAATTTTCAGGGATTGCATATTACTACTGTGAAATTAGGAATAAATTGCTTCGTAAGAAGAATAAATTAGAACGAAAGATAGTTAATACTAGAAGTATTATATTAAATTAGATTAAATTCCAGAGTATCTAAAGTATAATCTATTTCTTTCTTTATTTATATATTATTTTCTTTGTTATATTATTGCACCACTAAGCAGAAATGCTTAGCGCGATGGATTTGTTTCCTTCGCGCAGGTAATGAAGATAAAGCCCAATGGATATTAGACTGGGATTTTGGAGTCCAAATCTATAGAAGTGTCAGAAATGTATAAGCTTATCACCTCCTCGGCAATGTATGTAGATAGGGCTCATATTAGTCATATTATATATTTTGTGTATTACAATTATTTCATATGTTGTAATGCAATCGAAGATATTGTATTTAATATGTATGGGATGTAAATTAATAGATTAGCTCTTTCATCTGAAATTAAATTGTATATTATGTAAATTAATGAAAATATGAGAATTTATATATATAAATCGTGCATTAATGAATATGTATGGAAATGAATGGATTTGCACAAATGAGTATGTGAATTGCAGGAATTGAATGTGAGATGACTATGATGAGTATGAATGATATATTCATTGTAAATTATTATTGAAAATTTCAAGCAGGTGAATAGTGAAATATGCCAAATGATAATAGAAACAGGGGAAACTCTGTTGGTTTCTCCATAGAAAAAATAATTGATATTAAAATATAACGAGAATAAAATTTTAAAAGGAATAAAGTAAGATAAAATAGGGTGTTTTAGCACCGAGTGTGACATACCTTGCTTGGCTACATTGTAGTCGGGTGAGGGTTATCACAATGGCACCTGCTGTTGAAGGTGTAGTTGCAAGAGTTGCTTGATAAGAGCTTCATCTGCTCTAGTGTATCACCTTGGGGAGCGCCAGTATTGTTTATTAAGAAGAAAGATGATACTCTCCGTTTGTGTATTGACTACAGACAATTGAATAAGGTGACAATAAAGAACAGAAATCTGTTGCCCCGCATAGATGATTTATTTGATCAGTTGAAGGGTGCAGTTGTGTTCTTCAAAATTGACTCGAGATCAGAGTATTATCAGTTGAGGGTGCAAGAGCAAAGTATTCCAAAAACTACTTTTAGAATGCGATATGGCCATTATGAGTTTCTGGTTATGCCATTCGGGTTAACTAATGCTCCAGCTGCTTTTATGGACGTGATGAACACTATCTTCAGGCCATATTTAGATCAATTTGTTATAGTGTTTATTGATGACATATTGGTATATTCGAAAAGTGCAAAGGAGAATGATAGACATCTGTGGATTGTGTTACAGACTTTAAGGGAGAAACAGTTGTATGCCAAGTTATCGAAGTGTGAATTTTGGCTGAAGAAATCTCTTTTTTGGGGCACATTGTGTCAGCTGAGGGCATTAAGGTAGATCCCAGCAAGGTTGAAGCTATCCTTAATTGGAAGCCACCTAGAAATGTTATAGAAGTTCACAGTTTTCCAGGTTTAGCTGGATACTACCGCCATTTTGTTAAGGGACTTTCTAGGTTGGCATCTCCACTGACCAAGCTGCTTCGAAAAGATGTAAAATTTTAGTGGACTGACAAATGTCAACAGAGTTTTGATGAATTGAAGAGATGCTTGACTGAAGCTCCAGTCCTAACTTTACGTACTCCAGGTAAAGAATACACTGTTTATAGCGATACTTCTCATAATGGGTTAGGATATGTACTGATTCAAGACTAAAATGTCATTGCTTATGTATTCTGTCAGTTGAAACCACATGAGGGAAACTATCCTACACATGACTTGGAGCTTGCTGCCATAGTATTTGCTCTGAAGATCTGGAGACACTATTTGTATAGGGAGAAATGTTATATGTACACAGATCACAAGAGCTTGAAGTATTTAGGCACCCAGAAGGAACTGAATTTAAGGCAAAGGAGGTGGTTAGAATTGATTAAAGACTATGACTACTTGATAGATTATCAGCCAAGAAAAGCAAATGTGGTAGTAGATGCCTTAAGTCACAAGACTATGGCTAGTCTAAGGGTTTCTCCTTTATCTATAGTACATGAGTTGAAAGCACTATATGCTAGTTTGACGATAGATGATGAGGGACAGATGAGAGCTACATGGCAAGTGAAACCAATGCTGATTAATCAGATAAAAACAGCTGCACAGAATGATGAAAAATATCAAAAATTGATGGAAGAGACTCGGGAAGGCTAGAAACCAGGCTTTACAGTGAATGATGATGGGTTACTACTATTATACCAGGGTCGAATGTGCGTTCCTAATGATGTAGAATTGAGACAAATCATTATGAAGGAAGCACAGGATTCTCCTTTTGCTATGCACCCTGGTGGCACTAAAATGTACAGAACAATGAAAGAACATTATTGGTGGAATGGGATGAAGAAGAATATAGCCGAGTATGTGGCCAAATGCCTAACTTGTCAACAAGTAAAGGCAGAGCATCAAGTGCCAGCTAGTTTGCTGCATCCATTGCCAGTACTTAAGTGGAATGGGAAAGAATCACAATGGATTTTGAAATGGATTATAGCTTAGACAGATTGGCTAAACTGTACCTGGATGAGATAGTGAGACATCATGGAGTGCCAGTATCTATTGTGTCAGACAGAGATCCAAGGTTCACTTCTAGATTCTAGGATAGTTTGCAAAAAGCCTGAGGAACTAGATTGAACTTCAGTACGACATTCCATCCACAAATATATGGCCAGTCTGATAGGGTGATTCAGATATTGGAGGATATGCTACGAGCTTGTGTGATTGAATTTGAAGGTAGTTGGGACACACACTTGCCTTTGATTGAGTTTGCCTATAACAACAACTACCAATCAAGCATAGGAATGCCTCCTTATGAAGTTCTGTGTGGCAGGAAGTACAGAACTCCTCTGTGTTAGGATGAAGTGGGTGAAAGGAAGCTAATTGGCCTAGAGACTATTCAGCAGACAAAGGAGAAGATTAAGCTTATCAGATACTCAAGGCTAAATCAGATCGCCGGAAGTCCTATGTTGATTTAAAAAGAAGAGACATTGAATATACAGTGGGTGATAAGATATTCCTCAAGGTTTCCCCTTGGAAGAGGATTATACGATTTGGCAGAAAGGGGAAACTGAGTCCTCACTTCATCGGACTATATGAGGTTCTGGAGAGAGTGGGTCCTTTGGCTTATAGATTGGCACTACCTCCAAAGTTAGAAAAGATACATAATGTCTTCCATGTGTCTATACTAAGGAGGTACAGATAAGACCTCTCTCACATTCTACCTATTGAAGAAATTGAAGTGAATCCAGACCTCACTTATGAGGAAGAGCCCATAGAGATTCTAGCATATGAGGTGAAGCAGCTAAGGAACAAGCAGATACCACTGGTAAGTTGCTGTGGAACCATCATTCAGGCTAGGAGACTACTTGGGAGTGCGAGGAGGATATGAGGAGGCAACACCCAAAACTGTTTAGAGACTAGGATTAGGTAAAAATTTCGAGACGAAATTTATTTTAAGGGGGGAAGACTTGTAACACCCCTATATTCATTAATTCTATATATTCTACTGTTCTGGTGACCAGTGTCGGTTCAGACAATCAAGGGGCTTAGAACCAAAAGCAAGTTATCTAGAAAAGTCATAAACAAAAAATTGATAGCAATTACATGAAGGTAAAATAGAAATCAAGAAAACAAAGTATAATGGGTTAAATAAGCCGAGGATACAGCAATGGGTGACCGAAACGAGAAGTGATTGCGAGGTCAGTCGCTGCCCTATTTCCAAGTGGGACCCTATGGCACCCCACCTAAGGATTATTACGAAGCTAATGGTATTGTGAAAACCACAAAAAGAATAGAGAATCGGCTCAAATAAATGAACCAGAGTTCTGGAAGCAATTTAATTTTATTGGAAAAACGGATCAGACCGGTAAGGGACAAAATGGTCAATTCACCCTTAGAGGTGACTTTTGGCCTAAATGTCTATTAAAATGTAGAAAATTAAAATTATGAAAGATAGATTTAAATTGAAGAGGTGAATGGAAAGAAAAGGAAATGAAAATTTAAAAAGTAAAAGATTATGACATCATGGATGACACAAGCATGACACAATAAAGAATTTTTATTTAATCAAATTAATTTAGAATAATTACAAAAGGAGATAATTACAAAATTAAAAATTAAATTTTGGTCTTCTTTCTTCTCTCCTATGCCGTCCCTTCTCTCTCCTCTCTCTCACCATTTTCTCTCAATCCTCCATTAAAACCCCATTGTGAGCTTTTGAAACCCTATTTTATCCCCTAATTTCCCCTACAAAAGTGATGGAAAACTTTTAATTGAGCTTCAAAGACAAGTTTGGAAGAAGGAATTTACAGGAAACTTAAAGAGAATTAGAGTTGCAAAGGTTCACTAAAGAGGTTAGTAAGGATTCTTCCAATTTTCTCTTTATAATTATGATTAGGCACTTAAACTAAGTTAGGATTTGTTGAAAATTGAAATAAAAATTTAGGTATAGGAGCCTTGGGGAATTTGGCGAACCTTATGGGATTAGGGTTTGATGTTAGTTAATGGAATTAAATGTGTAATTCAAGCTTGATTGAGTATGTAAATGTGTTTTATACACTTTGATTTCATGAATTGAAGCAATTGGAAATTAGGGTTCTTGGAAATTGGGAAATTGGGGAAAATTTGGGAATTTTTGGTGAATTAATGCCCAATTGACATAATTGATGCTTGAATTGGTCAATTGGTATGTTTAGGAGTATGATTGAATGCATGGAATGAATTGAAGTGTGAATGTGGTAATGTCCAATTTTGGACTGCTTGACCTGTTGCTCCAATTGGTGTGAGGCCAATTAGAAATGAAACTTAAGACCCAAAGCAAAAATTTTTATGTAGAAACCTTGCCCTAAAACTGACCACAAGTTAGTGTAAAATTTGGTTAAATCTAGATTAGGTACCCTGCCACTGGATAAAACTGACCATATGAACAAAACATGTTCAAATAGTCAAAACTTAGTGCAAAAAGGTCCAAATGACCTGATTTTTTATACCAATAGAAAGCTTAGACATAGTAGAACAACTTTCATGAAGAACAAAAACCCAAATTCTGACCATAACCTGGGCAAATTGCCAATCAAACTTAGGTCACCAAATCTACCAGAACCTAAATTGCCCAGAATTTCTTGATTTTGACAAATCCGGCTAGCCTTAGTAAAAATGGCATAGCTTGAGCTACAAAACTCCAAATGGAGTGATTCAAAAAGGGAATTAAAGCTAAGACATTAAGGAACAACTTTGATGAAGAAAAGTTGGCCAAATTTCCACTGTAGAAGGTCTAATGGAATAGTAAAACAAGTGACCCAAAACTGAAATTTTAGAATTTCTCTTAGGGAGTTTAGAATTTTAATTGACAATCAAAGCCAACACAATTGTAACTCAAAATATGGTATGTGGGTTCAATTAGAACTAGTATACCCCTTAAGTATGAAAAATTCAACATTTTGAAATGAATAGTGAAGTGAATAGTAATCATAAATGCACTAAATGGAAAGGACTCAAATTTTATAAATCTATTGGGGTAGATTAAGTCTACAAAATTTAATTGTTGAATTATTTATTAGAAATGAGTTGAATGAGTATTGAAACACTTTAAATTGTGTGTTTCAATAGAAAAGGAGACCAGGAAAGATAAGAAAAAAGTGAGTCAAGGCAGAGAGGCGACTCATTAGAGGTTTGTGCATAATAACTAACCATTTTTGATATTCAAATTGAATTTTGAATAGAATAAGTTGTGAAATTAATTTATAGCCTCATTTGTGTTGAATATGCTGCTTGACAAAATTATGTGTTGCTAGCCCAAATTTTTGATATATTATTTTGAATAAAATACGAAAGTGAATTGAATGATATTTTGATGCTTGGAAAATTGTTGAAATAGTTTGAAACCATAGTGTCATTGACTATGTTCAAATTCCTCACTAGCTTGCTTAGTGAGATGAATTGGATTTGTATCCCCTCTCTAGTTGAAGTGTTGAGGTGTGTGCCAGTCAAGGACGATTTATAACACCCTCACTATAGGTAGTTCGTACGTTCTATTGTTCCGATGACTAACGTCTGTTCAAACAGCTAGAATGTCTAGAACTACACTTAAACTAGAGTGAGGAGACATAAATTGGTAAAATAAAGACTAAGAAAAATTAAGGGAAAATAAAAGGAATGAAATGTAACTAGGTTAAAGGAGATGGAACCACGACGATGGGTGATCATACCGGAAAGTCACTGCGTAGACAGTTGACGACCCCATACCCGCGAGGAACCCTAGGAAATAAATTTCAGAACTTAATTAAAGGTTTACTGAGGTACAAATGACATTGAAAATGTCAAAGAAAATTTAGTTAACGATACAGATGAAAATAAAAATAAAATAAACAGTACATAATTAAAGAAACCATTGGGTCAGGAATTTAGTCGATATTACTGAAAAAGTTTGACTATAACCCGACGAGGGGCATTTTGGTCATTTGGCAACTAGAGTCGACTTTTGATCTAAATGTCCATTAAAGTGAGTGATATTAAAATTTTGAAAATCCCATGAAAACATGAAACTATATGTAATGTAAATAAAGGAAACATGAGGGGAATTATTAGAATTATTAACACTTTAATTATTATAATGAATAAACAAAACTTAGTGGAGTATAAATAGCATAAAGTGACAAACTTAATCCACTCAAACTTCATCTTCTTCCTCATTTCATCCCATAGCCGAAAACTAATTCTCTATTTTCCTCCATGATTTCGCTCATCCAAGCTTCAAATCCCTCCCATTCTCATCATAATCCTCATAAGTTCCTTCACTAAAATTAGTCTCCACAACTTGGGAAGTTTATAGGCAGCCAAGAAAAGAAGAAATCTTGAAGTTTTTACAAGGTTGAGAAGCTGCCATTAAAGGTTAGTGCATGTTTTCTCTTCTTTTCTTTGTTAAATCTTGAAATGAGGTTGAAATAAGTAAGTATAACATGAAATTGAGAGTAAATGGTAAGAAACTTGGAACCCTCATTTTGGAAGCCTTTGAAACTATGGGAGATTGATAAATTCATGCATGTAAATGGTGATTAGTGATGTTGATGGATAAGTAGATGAAGTTATACGTGTTAGAATGTGATTGCACGTGTATGTTGTGATTGACAAATTGGAGTTAGGATTTGACCTAACTATTGGAGACTTTGTTTAATTACTGGAAATTGATTTTGTGAGATGAATTGATGATGTTTAGAAGCTCCATGAATGTCAATTTGTAGTTTGGGAGTTGGATGAAATGAAATTTGGAAGTGTATATTTTCCATGCAGGTTGAGACTTTGAAAATCCAGTGAATGTTTTGAGCCATAACTGAAATTTTAGTGCTCCAATTGGTATGAGGCCAATTGGAGATGAAACTAGACCTAAAATGATCCATTTTTCATGAAGATACCATGCTCATATTCTGTCCAAAAAGTGACCTAAATTCTATCCCAATCTGGTTGACCATATAGTGAACCTAGAAAAATGACTAAATGAATAGTATACATTCATTGGCCATAAATCCCACTAGACAGGTCCAAATGACCTAAATTTTGTACCATTGGAAAGCTTAGATATAGGACTACAACTTTCATGAAGACCACAGAGCCCAGAAATGTCTTAAACCAAACCAAATGGTTGGCCCAATTTAGGTTACAAAACTTTCCAGAACCATATTGCCCAGAAATTGCTAGACATATGCTTACTTGACCAGTTTTGGCAAAGAGGCCATAACTTGGTCTACAAAAATCCAAACATAATTAGTGGCAAAATTTCCCTAAGACATAAACCTACAATATTGGTATTTTGACTAAAACCTAGAAATCAAGGGAACTAGGTCAATTGGCTAGATCAAATTAGTATGCAAATCTTGGAAATTGCCTAAGTGACCACTTAACCCCAGAATAGTCTTTTAGTCATATCTCCCACTAGAAAACTCCAATTGGGATGAGTCATATTGTTCTGGAAACCTACGAAATAGGAATGTTTTAGAGACTTTCCTCAAATTATGAATGTAAGAATCTAAAAAGTTGAGTCAAAACCACTGACCTGAACTGGAATCCTGTTAGCATAAAGTACATGAGTCTAGGCCAGTTATTTGGCTATAAGTAATTCTAAAAAACTTGAAAAATTGCAATCCAAAATTTTGAGTGACCATAAGACATAAGGTAACAAACTCTATGAAGAACACTAAGCCTAAAAGTGACTGTAACATGTTCAATTAAATTGGTAAAATAAACTTCAAAATCTGCCTAGTTAAGAATTCAGAATTAGGAAATAAACCAGTTATGGTTATTTGACCATAACTTGAGTTCTAGCAACTCAAATGACATGATTTGAAAAGGGAAAACAAAGAAAAGACATAAAGGAACAACTTCCATGGAGGAAGTATGGCCAAACAATGACTACAAATTGATCAAATTGATAGATAAAGTTAAGACATTAAAACTGAACCTAAAGAAAGGTTCACAAGACAAACTATTTTATCGTAGGTTTTTAACTAATATGTTGCTAAATACTGAATTACATGAAATAGGTATGTGGGACCCACTTTCCTACTACAAAGTGATATGAAATTTCTAATAAGTAATTGTTAATGCTTAATTGCCCAAAGTAAACCTAGGCTTATGTATATAGTTTGGATCGATTGGTATACCAATTAGGGACTAAAGATAGCAGTACTGCCTACATGAATAATCATTGATCGACAAAATATGTCTGATATGATTGTTCTACAGGCTATATGCTTGCCGTTGGCCATTGAGCCTAATTTCATTTCTGGCTTTAAAAGCCTGCCCATTGGCCTTTTGCCTGATATGACAGTTATATATATAGTAGACATATGGTTGTCTAACCAGTATACTCCCATGTATCCAGCTTTTATAGTCTGTTATAGGTTACTTGGGCATTGATATGATTTTAAAGAGACTGAAAATGAAATAAATATACAGATAAGATCCTGATAAATAAATTAATCCCAAAGTCAAATAAATTTGTAAAGACTTAGAATTTATGAAATTAGCCTAGAATTATTATTTTTAATTATTCAATTATTTTTCTTTTAAAGTTATGCACCGCTAAGCAATTTGCTTAGTGCGTTGGTTTTCCATCACGTAGGTACTAGAGACTAGACACAGCCACAGCAGCAGCCGCAGCAGTATGCCATGATAGGATTTGATCAGATCTAATAGTGTCTGCTAGTCACCTTAGCAATATATATTTTAGTAGGGCCCATGTTATTAGATTTTGTATTTTGTTTGTTGTACATAAGTAGATACAGTGTAATTCATTTTGAACATTGTAAATAAATTGTAATTATATTTTGGATTGTAAATAAAGTTTTAAGCTTTTGTATATAAATTTCCATATGAATGAGTTGTAATATTTTCTTGAAATTACATGAAAATTTGTGAATGACATGATGTATATGGAAATATGAGATACATAAAAAATTATTTTACCACATGGGGAATATTCATGAAATAATTATATTTTGGATTGTAAATGTTGGAACCCAAAAATTATTTCATGAATAATAAAACAGAGAGGGCTCTGTCTGGGTTTCCACAGAAATAATGTGATAAAAAAAAATTTTTTTTACCACATGTTTTCTATGAAATTTAACATTAACAATAGACAGGACATGATAAGATAGGGTGCTCCGGCACCGAATGTGGCACGCTTTACTCGACTACACTATACATGGGTAAGGGGCGTCACATGAATTGAATGAGTACTGATATATTTGTGGTAGCTAGCCTTTCTATTCCCCATTAGCCTTTGGTTATTGGGACGAATTGGAAACTGTGTCATGATCAAAACTGTGTCTTTTTAGAATTTTGTTTTATGATTGGTGGAATGAAATATGTTTTTATTTAGAAATTTTCTGGCTTTAGAAATAAAGCATGATTTTATATGTATTAATATTTGAATTGATTTACTTAGGGAAATTGTGATTTAATTACTGTGTAAATTATTATATTCTTTAAATTGTGCACCACTGAGTCTTTGTGTAACACCCTCACTTTAGCTAGTCCGTGCATTCGACTGTTCCGATGACCAATGTCTGTCCGGACAGCTAGAATGACTGGAACTATATGTAAACTAGAGTGAGGAGTCATAAATAATTGAAATAAAGGTAAGAAAAAAATTTAGAAAAATTTAAGCAATGAAATACAACAAAGTTAAATGAGCTGGTGCCCTAGCGATGGGTGACCTTGATAGGAACTTGTTGTCTTCACAACTAGAAGCCTTAAACCCAGGGGAATATTCATGAAATAATTTTTGGGACTCCAGAGAAGAGTCATTGAGGTTTTGATGGCCTTACAATACCAAGAAAATGCTCAGAGAATTTATTCAATCGGTATAGACAAGTTTAGTATGTTAAGGTAAACAAATGGCATTTTGGTCATTTCGCCTTCAAAGACGATTTTTGACCAACTTGTCCATTTAAGTAAGTGAGGTATATAACATAAAATGTGAATAAATATTGAAGAAAAATTTATTAAAAATGAGTAATAAAAGAAGAAAGGAAAAGAAAAACAAAAATGAAAGTAAATAGGATTTATGACATATGCATGATGCAATTAAAAGGCCCCAACCAATCACCATTCAACAAGCACTCATAAAACACTTAAAAATAGATAAAAATCAAAGAAAATTTCAGATTGTCTTCTTCCATCTTCATATGGCTGAACCTCCTTTTCACAAAGCTTCCACCATTTTTGAATGTTCAAGCTTAATTTCCCTTCAATTCATACCATATTTTCCTACACCCCAAACATAAAAATTTGTCAGTAGACCTTGAAGAAGAGATTGAAAACAAAAATAAGTAGAAAAATTGAAGAATTGGAGTTCTTGGAATTGGCTACAAGAGGTTAGTGCATTAACCAATCTTCTATTCTTCCTTAATTTGTAGAAGCATGATAATCTAAGTGTAAATTTTATGAATTTTAAAGAAAACCTTGAATATATGGGAACTTTAAGTTTTTGGCAGCCTAGGGAGGTTTAGGACTTGGATAATTTTGGTTCATCTAAACTTCATTAGTGAGGATAATTGATATATTACAAACAATAAAAGTGGAATTGCATGGACATGATTAAAAATTGGACTTTGAGTTAGGGTTTGACCTAACTATTAGGGTTTTTGTGGAATTGTTTGGATCAAATTGAGACTGATTGTTGCTTAATTGAAGTGCTATGAATGTTGTAACACCCCTCGCCCGTTTACAGTATAGCCGAGCAAGGCATGCTAAACGGCGTACCGGAGCACCTAATCTGTAATCAACTCATTTCCTGAACTCAATTTAATTTTAAGAAGTCTTTTATGTAATATTCATATCATGCTGATACTATTTTCATCCTTTAATAAAATCAGTGTTTCAAAAATGGTAATAAAAATCTAGCAAGGTGCCATCTGTATTTCGGACAAACTGTCCTTCCAAACCTGTTAAAAATAGTTCAATATGATAATATCAAAATCTCAACTAATTTTTTAGTCTCACAATTTCATGATTTAAAAATATAGTCCATCATATTTTATATTTATCAAAACACTATCCATAGGAGTTTAATATATACAAATTATTACAAAACTTTAAAGTTTTATGATATCTATACATATTACATAACAAAATGTCAAAATACAACTGATAATCATTACACAAGATCCTAAGTCCTACCATGTATGCAATGTAGTGCAGATGACTTTGGACTCCTGTGTAGATCTGATGTCTCACCTGGTCTTAGGTCTGCTGGGATCCCCAGCTGTGTCTCCAATACATACGTGTTACAAAAGCAACGCGCTAAGCAATTTTGCTTAGTGGTGCCAAATATAAAGAAATATACACTAAAATAAAGTAAATGAATTGTTTATGAATTTATGACATCGATATTCTTTACAGTTGTTGATTCTACTTTTATTTGCTAACATTTCAATATTTGCTAATTTTTGGTAGTGCTGCATGTCAATAGATTGGATTTAGATATTTGAATTTAGTAGTGCTTAAATTAACTGCCCGTGTAGCCTATACACTGACCAGACTGGATAAACGGATATATTGGCATTGGGTACCTAGTACCTCAGGTCATCACACTATCGGTTACAAGTGTCTCCCAGTGTGCAAATAGTGTGGCTAAAAAGCCATATAGTCAATCTGGCGATAAGCCAAGTATAATAACACAATATGTATAGCCGTAGGCTATTAAAGTCACAGTGCGGCATAATATGCCATAAAAACACTGTATGGCATAAAGCCATTTACAGAACAGCTGTTAGAATCCTATTGGCATGCCAACCTATCCAAACTAGTCAACTAGGCAAATTAGGGCACATTATAAATTAATTGTTTAATTCTTCAATTTCTAGAGTTTACTAGCTATTATGTAATTTCATAAGTCAATGCATATGTTGACTTTTTTAGGTAATATAGATAAGTTGTTTCTAGCATCAACATATCACAATTTATAATTCAATATGCTGTCAATATAATGCAATTTACCCTTTTTACAAGTTGACATTCATTGCCAAATTACCTCAAGCATCATTGTATGTAAATGTCAAATTCTCAATTTTTGTGTGCTAGATTGGTTCAGCTTAAAGTCCTATTTCTCTTGATTTTTAGCTTCTTGTCAAAGAAGTAAAATTGTAGCTCTATGTCTTAGTGCACTTTAGGCAAAATTTCAGGTCATTCTGAGTTGTATAGACCAAGATATGGTCAATTTACTAAAGCTGGACAAATTGCACCTTTAGTGCAAAATTTGGTCCATTTTAGGTCACATTTAGTTTTGGCAGTTTTGGTACCCAAACTTGTACAAGCTATTGGACTTGGTTCTAGCCATTTTTGGGCTTTAATATCCTCATAAGAATTGTTGGTCTATGTCTAATCTATCCATGGTACAAATTTCAGGTCAGTTGGACCTGTTTTGAGTGAGTTATGGTCATCCTAATGACTACTATTCATATAGTCAAAAATCTAGATTTGCAAGGTTGCCATTCCAGATTTGGTCATTTTTAAAGTCAGTTTCTAGGCAGAATTTTGGCAACATTTCTACATGAAAGTTGGCCTATTTGGTGTCTAGTTTCAACCCCCATTGGCCTCATACCAATTGGGTTCACAGTTTTGTACTTACGACATAATTTAGGTGCTGCCAACATACACAACCTGCATTTGAACATCACACTTCCAATTTTGACAATCCTCCTCCTCCCAATACTTCAACAGTTAATCATGGCACTTCTATATATATTGTACACAATTCCAGCAAGCATTTTGGGCAGAACACTCAAGTGCTCAATGCACACAATACACCATTAATGTTTAACATTTACTTCAACCCAAATTCAATGTACGACAACACATATATCACACATATACTTCCATGGCAATTACACAAACTGCCCACCATTTAACACTATCATATTTCATTAATAAATTTCATAAACTCATGTACAAATTCACGATATTTAAGGCTGCCCAACATGGCAGTTTACTAAAGCATCAAAGTCTCACTATTAAACCCTTAATTTAAGCACTAACATACACATTCTTGGATATTAATTTACTACAACTTCCATTTTAGTTAGTCAACCTTAATTCCCATCCATTTGTTGTAAGAAAAACTCAAACACAATAAACCTTCATGGCTGCCAAAAATGGACAAGTTCATATCTCAATATTTCCTTCCCTTCTCTTCACCAAATTACTCACCTCAACCTAAACACAAGGTTTACTAAAGCAAGGGAGAGGATTTTGGACACTTACCACTTGAGAGCTTCCTTCAAACTTCACCAAATCTTTTTTTTCTTATTGCCAATATCTTCCCCAAGGTGAGTAGGCAAGTTTTAATGAAGGATGGCTTGATCATGCACCAATGAAGCTTTGCATGTGGGGCGGCAATAGTGCTTCCATGGAGAACTCATTTCGGCTGGTTGTTTGCTTGAGGTTAAAGATGATGATTTCTATCCACAATTG
The DNA here is from genome assembly GCF_030052815.1 of Hevea brasiliensis. Lineage (NCBI taxonomy): Eukaryota > Viridiplantae > Streptophyta > Magnoliopsida > Malpighiales > Euphorbiaceae > Hevea > Hevea brasiliensis. The sequence goes on from NC_079500.1 coordinate 69,239,752, forward strand.
ACTTAGATAAGTGTCCCAAGGCTTGAATTAGTGGAGCACTAAGTTCCATTTTAATATTTAATTAGTTAAAGTTTCATAAATTAGATTTTATCCCCCATTCTTTCACTATTCTTATAATGTATCACAATTTAATTTTTCATTACATTTTCTAAGTGTAATATCATTTATTTTTAATGGACATTGAGGTCAAAAGGCAACCCTAGGTGTTAAATGACCAAAATACCCCTCTTTGGGTTGTATTCCCAATTTTTCGGTAACACCGATTTTTGTCTGTTTCTCTATTTTTCATTTTTTTATACTAATTTATTAATGTTTATTTGATAATTCTAGTGTCAATTATATTTCAATAAACCTTTACTTATGTCCCAAAATTTAATTCTGAGGGTTTCCCGTGGTCCTGGGGTTGGCAACGGCCTTCCTGATGCAGTGACCCATCACTGTGGTGCCGGATCGTTTAACTTAGTTTCATTTTCTATCTTTCATTTTTCTTTGATTTTTCTTGTATTTTCTTTTTATTTATTTCATGATTATATGTCTTTTCACTATCACTGAAGTGTAGTTCCAGACATCCTGACTTTCCCGGACTGACATTAGGTCACCAGAGCAACATAACGTACTTAACACGTACAGGGAGGATGTTATAACTCTTCACTTCTAAATAAAAATTTTGTCCTCGAAATTTACCTGATGTAAAGAGCTAAGGGAACTATTGCCTCATTGTCTCCTCGCTCTCCCATGTTGCCTCTTCTGTGTTGTGGTGCCTCCATAGGATTTTCACTAGTGGAATTGTTTTGTTTCTGAGCTCTTTTACCTCTCGTGCCAAGATTTTAATCGGTTCTTTTTCATATGTCAGGTCAGGTTGTACCAAAATTTCTTTTGCTTAGATGACATGTGAAGGATCTGATCTGTATCTTCTGAGCATCGAGACATAGAACACATTATGTATCTTGTCCAGCTCAGGTGGTAAGGCTAATTTGTAGGCTACAGGTCCCACACGTTCAATAATTTAATATGGACCAATAAACCTAGGACTTAATTTTCCCTTTTTCCCGAATCTCAACACTTTCTTCCACGGTGATACTTTGAGAAATACCTTCTCACCAACTTCATACTCAATGTCCTTTCTTTTCAAGTCATCATAAGATTTCTGTCGATCGGAGGCAACTTTCAAATTGGCCTTTATCAGTTTCACTTTTTCCTCTGTCTGTTTTACCAGGTCTAGCGCCACTAGCTTATCTTTACCCAATTCAGTCCAACATATAGGTGTTCTGCATTTTCTCCCATACAGTGCTTCATAGGGTGCCATTTGTATGCTAACTTGATTGCTATTGTTGTATGCAAATTCTGTCAGTGGAAGGTATCTGTCCCAGCTTCCCTTAAACTCAATAACACAACTTCTCAGCATATCCTCGAGGACCTATCACATATATTCAGTTATTATTATCATTATCAGTTCAATTTATTATTTACAATAACTCAATGAGTTTCAAAATTTACCTGGATTATTCTTTCTTATTGTCCATCCATCTGAGGATGAAAAGCCGTACTAAAATGGAGTTGTGTGCCCAAGGATTCTTGTAATTTCTTCCAAAACCTAGATGTAAACCTCGGGTCTCTATCAGATATAATGGAAAGCGGAATTTCATATAGTCTAACTATCTCACTGATATACAATTCTGCTAGCTTTTCCAGTGAGTAGTCAGTTCTGAATGGCAAAAAATGTGCTGATTTGGTCAACCTATCCACAATCACCCATACTGGATCATGCTTCTTCTGAGTGAGAGGTAGACCACTGACAAGTCCATAGTGATTCGGTCCCATTTCCATTCAGGTATGTTTATGGGCTGTGATAAACCTGAAGGAACTTGATGTTCTACTTGGACTTGCTGACATGTTAAGCATCTAGTTACATAGTCAGCTATGTCCTTCTTCATACCCGGCCACCAGTATCGAAGTTTCAGGTCATGGTACATTTTTGTGCTTCCTAGGTACACACTGTTATGTGCTTCTCTCAGAATACTGATTTTCAATTCTTTATCATCTGGTACACATACTCTTTCTTTATAGTACAGGCACCCATTTTCTTTCACTTTATATTCAGTTTCCTTTCCTTCAGTGATTTTGCCCATAACAGCCATTAATTTCTCATCTATCTTCTACCCATCTTGTATCTGTTGTAACAAATTCGGCTTCACTCGCAATTCAGCTAAAATAACTCCGTCATGAGTTAAGGAAAGTTGGGCATTCAGAGATCTTAATGCTACAATAGATTTTCTGCTTAAAGCATCAGCGACTACGTTTGCCTTCCCAGGGTAGTAATCAATCACACAATCATAATCTTTTAGGAATTCAATCCATCGCCTCTATCTCAAATTAAGTTTCTTCTGGGTTGGCAGATACTTCAGACTCTTATGGTCTGTGTATATGTAGCATTTTTCTCCATATAAGTAATGCCTCCATATCTTCAATGCAAAGATAATTGCTGCTAACTCCAAATTATGAGTAGAGTAATTCTTTTCATGTGGCCTTAGCTGCCTGGAAGCATATGCAACCACTTTCCCTTCTTGCATGAGTACACACCCTAACCCATTATGTGAGGCATCACTGTAGACTACAAAGTCTTTTCCTGACACTGGCTATGTTAACACTAGTGCCTCTGTCAACATAGCCTTTAGCCTCTCAAAACTGGCTTGACACTTATCATTCCAGTCAAATTTCATATTCTTATGTAGTAATTTAGTCATTGGAGCAGCTATCAGGGAAAATCCCTTTATAAATCTTCTATAATATCCAGCTAACCCCAAGAAACTTCTGATCTCAGTTGTATTTCTAGGAGGCTTCCATTCCATCACTGCTTCAATCTTCTTGGGATCTACTCTAATCCCTTCAGCTAATACTACATGTCCAAGGAATGCAATCTCATTCAACCATAACTCATACTTGGACAATTAAAAACTTGGACAATTTAGCATACAGTTTCTTCTCTTTTAGAGTATGCAGAATAATTCTCAAATGCTCATCATGTTCTACTTTATCCATGGAATACACCAGGATGTCATCAATGAAGACCACTACAAACCGATCTAAGTATGGATGGAAGATATGGTTCATAAGGTCCATGAATGCTACTGGAGCTTTTATTAACCCAAATGGCATCCCCAGGAATTCATAATGCCCATACCAGGTTCTAAATGCAGTCTTGGGCACATCTGCATCCTTAACCCTTAGCTGATGATACCCTGATCTGAGATCAATCTTAGAAAACACACCAGTTCCCTTCAACTGATCAAACAGATCGTCAATTCTAGGCAACGGATACTTGTTCTTCACTGTTACTCTGTTTAACTACCGGTAGTCAACACATAACCTCAGTGTCCCATCTTTCTTCTTTACAAACAGTACCGAAGCTCCCCACAGTGACACACTGGGGCGTATGAACCCCTTGTTTAGTAATTCTTGCAGCTAGATTTTTAACTCTTTCAATTCAGCAGGTGCCATTCTATATGGAGCAATTGAAATCGGAGCTATACCTGGCATAATCTCAATAGCAATTTCAACTTTCCTTTCTGGTGGCAAACTAGGTAATTCCTCAGGAAATACCTCAAAGAAATCCCTTACTGTGGGTATGTCAGACAAGTTAAGTTTACCCTGCCTAGTGTCAACCACGTGTGCCAGATAAGCTTCACACCCTTTTCTCAACCATCTCCTTGCAACTGTAGCATAGATGACATTGCACAAGAAATCTGTCCTTTCACCCACAACTGTTATTTCTTCATTCTCAGCAGTTTTCAGAGAGATTCTCTTCAATTTACAATCTACTATTGCCTGATGATGGGATAGCCAATCCATTCCTAAAATCACATCAAACTCATGGAAAGGCAGTTCAATTAAGTCTACTGAGAACTCTTTCCCTTGAATCTTCAATGGACAGCCCTTATATACTTTGTTTACTACTACACTGTGGCCTAGCGAATTTGTGACCAGGATGTCTTGGTTACTTTCCTCTACTGGTATTCCCTTTTCTATGGGCAGCTTGATACAAATATATGAATGAGTAGATCCAAGATCCACTAATGCATGCACAAAAGTATTATAGAGGAGGAACGTACCCTTGATGACATCTGGAGCATCCGGTTCCTACTGTGCCCTTATAGCATAGGCTCTGGCTAGTTTTCTACCTTTTACTCTCCCCACAGACTCTGATATAGGTTTTTGTGAAGTACCGGTTGCTTCAGCCTTACCCGGCTTTCTACCCCTTGGAGCTGGAGGGGCAGGCCTATCAGTTGATACCAGAGTAGATGTAGCAGTTCTGTGCAGACAATCTCGGATTAGGTGGTCTGTAGACCCATACCGTATATAAGCACCTATCATCCTCCAACATTCACCCTTATGTCATTTTTGGCAATGTGGGCAAGCAACAAATACTGTTGGGGCTGGTCTCCTGAATCCTGTCCTTAGAGAGCTAGCCATTAAAGGTGTGGACTGGCCTCTCCTTGGTGCAAACTGAGATTTGGGCCTCTGTGACTGACCCTGACTTGGTGCTCTACTGAAACTCTAAGTAGGTGAACCTCTGAATTTCTTACTAGGGGCAGAAGATGTACTGGTCTGACCCTGACCTCTTTTCTGTTGTTTGTCCCTTCTGTTCTGCTCATTCATTCTAACTTTTTCAACCTTCAGTGCAGCTTCCACTAACTTGGCAAACTCTATAATCCCCAAGGCTATAATCATTACTTTAATGTTATCATAGAGTCCTTCCTCAAATCTCTTGCATCTCTCGGCCTCATTAGGGACTATTTCTCGCCCATAGCGGCTTGGTCTGACAAATTCTCTTTCATATTCAGCCACTGTTGGCTGTCTCTAGTGTAAGGTAATAAACTCCCTTCTCTTCTCATCCAGGTATACACTGCCCACATACTTCTTTATGAACTCAGTGAGAAAGAAATCCCAAGTTATTTGTTCTGGTGGCACCTCACTAGTCATTGTATCCCACTATTGGTATGCATCATCCTGTAGTAGTGATACAGCAGCTTCCAAATTCTGCTCTGGAGTACAATGAAGTTGTTTCAAGACTCTTCCAGCTCTGTCCAACCAGTTTTCAACTGTGACAGAATCATCTTCCCTTTTGCCTAGAAAATCCATTGCTCCAAACTTTCTAAGTTTCTCCATATGAGATTTTTGATGTGGAGGTGGTGGTGGTGGCATAACTCCTACTATCTGTCTAAAGAACTCAGCCATTTGCTGAAATGTGGCTGGTGCATCTAGTACTAGTGGAGCAGGTTCCCTCCTATCTCCTGGTTCAGTCATAGATGGAGTATGACTTTCCACCTCCTCATCGATCGCTCTCTGCGATGTGGAGTCCATATTCTGATCAAAATAACAAATCAAAAGATCTGCATTGGAGTCATCTTAACACTTACAATGCAATGCCTGATATGCAATCTATCTAGGTCCAGAAACGCCTAAACCGTGCTTTGATATCACTAAATGTAACACCTCTCACCCATTTACAGTATAGCCGAGCAAGGCATGCTACACGGTGTGCCGGAGCACCTACTCTGTAATCAACTTATTTCCTGAACTTAATTTGATTTTAAGAAGTCTTTTATGTAATATTTATATCATGCTGATACTATTTTCATACTTTAATAAAATCAGTGTTTCAAAAATGATAATAAAAATCTGGCAAGGTGCCATCTGTATTTCGGACAAACTATCCTTCCAAACCTGTTAAAAATAGTTCAATATGATAATATCAAAATCTCAACTAATTTTTCAGTCTCATAATTTCATGATTTCAAAATACAGTCCATCATATTTTACATTCATCAAAACACTATCCATAGGAGTTTAATATATATATAAATTATTACAAAACTTTAAAGTTTTATGATATCTATACATATTACATAACAAAATATTAAAATACAACTGATAATCATTACACAAGATCCTAAGTCCTACCATGTATGCAGTGTAGTGCAGATGACTCTGGACTCTTGTGCAGATTTGAGGTCTCACCCTGTCGTAGGTCTGCTGGGCTCCCTAGCTGTGTCTCCAATACCTATGCGTTATAAAAACAACGCGCTAAGCAATTTTGCTTAGTGGTGCCAAATATAAAGAACTATACACTAAAATAAAGTAAATGAATTATTTATGAATGTATGACATCGATATTCTTTACAGTTGTTGATTCTACTTTTATTTGCTAACATTTCAATATTTGCTAATTTTTGGTAGTGCTGTATGTTAGTAGACTAGATTTAGCTATTTGAATTTAGTAGTGCTTAAATTAACTGCCCGTGTAGCCTATACACTGACCAGGCTGGATAAACGGATATACTGGCACTAGGTACCTAGTATCTTGGGCCATCACACCATCGGTCACAAGTGTCTCCCAGTGTGCAAACAGTGTGGCTAAAAAGCCATATAGTTAATCTGGCGATAAGCCAAGTATAATAACACAATATGTATAGCCGTATGCTATTAAAGTCACAGTGTGGCATAATATGCCGTAAAAACACAGTATGGCATAAAGCCATTTACAGAATAGCTGTCAGAATCCTATTAGCATGCCAACCTATCCTAACTAGTCAACTAGGTAAACTAGGGCACATTATAAATTAGTTGGTTAATTCTTCAATTTCTAGATTTTACTAGCTATTATGTAATTTCATAAGTCAATGCATATGTTGACCTTTTTAGGTAATATAGATAAGTTATTTCTAGCATCAACATATCATAATTTACAATTCAATATGCTATCAATATAATGCAGTTTACCCTTTTTACAAGTTGGCATTCATTGCCAAATTACCTCAAGCATCATTGTATGTAAATGTCAAATTCTCAATTTTTGTGTGCTAGATTGGTCTAGCTTAAAGTCCTATTTCTCTTAGTTTTTAGCTTCTGGTCAAAGAAGTAAAATTGTAGCTTTATGTCTCATTGCACTTTGGGCAAAATTTTAGGTCATTCTGAGTTGTATAGACCAAGATATGGTCAATTTACTAAAGCTAGACAGATTGCACCATTAGTGCAAAATTTGGTCCATTTTAGGTCACATTTAGTTCTGGCAGTTTTGGTACCCGAATTTGTGCAAGCTATTTGACTTTGTTCTGGCCATTTCTGGGCTTTGATGTCTTCATAAGAATTGTAGCTCTACGTCTAAGCTATCCATGGTAAAAATGTCAGGTCAATTGAACCTGTTTTAAGTTATGGTCATCCTAATGACTACTATTCATATGGTCAAAAATCTGGGTTTGCAAGGTTACCATTCCGGATTTGGTCAATTTTAAAGTCAGTTTCTAGGCAAAATTATGGCAACATTTCTGCATGAAAGTTGGCCTATTTGGTGTCTAGTTTTACCCTCCATTGGCCTCATACCAATTGGGTTCACAGTTTTGCACTTATGACCTAATTTAAGTGCTGCCAACATACACAACTTGCATTTGAACATCACACTTCCAATTTTAACAATCCTCCTCCTCCCAATACTTCAACATTTAATTATGGCACTTCTATATATATTGTACACAATTCCAGCAAGCATTTTGGATAGAACACTCAAGTGCTCAATGCACACAATACACCATTAATGTTTAACATTTACTTCAACCCAAATTCAATGTACAATAACACATATATCACACATACACTTTCATGGCAATTACACAAACTGCCCACCATTTAACACCAACATATTTCATTAATAAATTTCATAAACTCACACACAAATTCATGATATTTAAGGCTGCCCAACATGGCAGTTTACTAAAGCATCAAAGTCCCACTATTAAACCCTTAATTCAATCACTAACATACACATACTTGGATATTAACTTACTACAACTTCCATTTCAGTTAATCAACCTTAATTCCCATCCATTTGTGGTAAGAAAAACTCAAACACAATAAGCCTTCATGGCTGCTAAAAATGGACAAGTTCATATCTCAATATTTCCTTCCTTTCTCTTCACCAAATTACTCACCTCAACCTAAACACAAGGTTTACTAAAGCAAGGGAGAGGATTTGGACACTTACCACTTGAAAGCTTCCTTCAAACTTCACCAAATCTTATTTTTCTTGTTGCTAATATCTTCCCCAAGGTGAGTAGGCAAGTTTTAATGAAGGATCTAAGTGGAAAGGATGGCTTGATCATGCACCAATGAAGCTTTGTATGTGGGGCGGTAATGGTGCTTCCATGGAGAACTCATTTCGGCTGGTTGCTTGCTTGAGGTTGAAGATGATGATTTCTATCCACAATTGACTTAGATAAGTGTCCCAAGGCTTGATTTAGTGGAGCACTAAGTTCCATTTTAATATTTAATTAGTTAAAGTTTCATAAATTGGATTTTATCCCCCATTTCTTTCACTATTCTTATAATGTATCACAATTTAATTTTTCATGACATTTTCTAAGTGCAATATCATTTATTTTTAATGAAAATTGAGGTCAAAAGGCAACCCTAGGTGTCAAATGACCAAAATGCCTCTCTTCGGGTTGTATTCCTGATTTTTCGGTAACACCGATTTTTATCTGTTTCTCGATTTTTCTTTTTTCTTTGTGCTAATTTATTATTTTTTCTTTGATAATTCTAGTGTCAATTATATTTCAATAAACCTTTACTTACGTCCCAAAATTTAATTCCGAGGGTTTCCCGTGGTTCTGGGGTCGGCAATGGCCTTCTCAATGCGGTCACCCATCGCTGCGGTGCCGGCTCGTTTAACTTAGTTTCATTTTCTCTCTTTCATTTTTCTTTGATTTTTTTTGTATTTTCTTTTTATTTATTTCACCATTATATATCTGTTCACTATCACCGAAGTGTAGTTCTAGACATCCTGACTTGCCCAGACTGACATTAGGTCACTGGAGCAACAGAACATACAGAACACGTACAGGGAGGATGTTACAAATGACAAATTGTAGTTTAGGAGTAAGGAGGAACGAATATTAGGAGTGCATGTTCTTTGCAAGAAATTCAGACCTATGAGTCCCTTGTACTCTTTGAGTCATAGCTGAAGTTATGTGACTCCAACTGGTATGAGGCCAATTGGAGGTGAAACTAGACCCAAAATACCCCATTTTTCATGATGAAACCATGCCCAAATTCTGTCCATAAGTTGACCAATTTGCTGGTCCAATCCGGCTTACCAAATTCTGAATCCAGAAAAATGACCAAATAAATAGTACTGTTCATTTGGCCATAACTCCCTCTAGACAGGTCCAAATGACCTGAATTTTATATCGTTGGAAAGCTTAGACATGAAGGAACGGAAGCGTAAAAAACACAAGTTTATACCATTGAATTCAAAAATTTTCACCTAGGGTCACATGCACCATGCAAGATTTATTTTTATCTATTTGATTTCAATGATAAACAACATATTAAAACTCTTTCAATATGTTTTTGGATCTGTATTTGCCATTTAAGATTTTAAAATTAATCAGATTAATTTTAGAACCCTAGATTAAATCAAGAACGATTACACTAACCTCTTGATGCCTCGCAAATGTCCGCGCTTTGAGATTCATCTTGTGACACCAGATGTTGTCCCTCTAGCTTGTCCACACCAAGAACACCTATGGCAGCCCTTGAACAACTTCTAAAGCTTTTTCTATTAATTAGAAATTCAAGTTCTGCCTTTTAAGAGATTAGAGATGTAAACAGGACACTAGAAACAATTTCTAGTGTTCTTAATTCAAGAGATTGATGGCTAATCTCTTTGAATTAATGAGAGATGAAGAAGAATAGATTAAAAGCCTCAAAGTGGCGTGACAAAAGAGAGGAGTGGCTGCTGGTCATTTTTTCTTTTCATAACCACACTTAAATAGCTAAATTAACACATTAAACCCTTGCCACATGTTACCCTTTGATTAGCTCTAGGTTTAAGTGACCCAATCACATTGCGCCAAGTGTCAAACCTCTATTTAATCTTAATTTTAATCATCTTACATGATTAAAAAACATTTGGCAAGTTTATGTGTAATCCCATGTGTCACCATCTCATGGTGCCACGTGTCACACTATGAAATGACCAAAATGCCCCTGTGTCTTAATTTTGAGTTCTTAACCCAAAATAATTATTTTTCTTCTTCTAATTAATTTATATCAAATATAAATTAATTAATTAATCTCTATTAATTAATTTCTCATTAATTAAATTCATATTTAAACACTTTAAATATAAATTTAATTTATACTACACATCCAATAATCTAGATTTGGTTTCAAGTCATGCTAGGGACTTTGCCATTTAATTGCAAACCAAACCTATTTAATTAATCAATTAAAATCTTTAATTAATCAATTAAATCATATTTAAATAGGTGATAACTTGTGTATGTGTGTGACTTACTAGGCTCATCACTAATTGGCAATGAGACATGATATCAACTCTTAATATCATCAGAACTCTTTCTTACCATAAATGATTTCTCTAAATCATTCTATGAACCTCATAGACCATGGTTAACACCTAGCATAGCATGCCATGGCCACCCAATTAGTAATAAGGTTTACCTTAAATGAACCTATAATCATATGTTACCATGCACTAGAATCTCTCTGTTACAAAATCCCAACTCAAGCTGGAGTCATGGTTTATGTCAAACTCCATTTGCTATGAATATTATGTTTTCTTTTAATTCCAGTTCTTCATTAAAAGATTTTCTCATTAGAAACTCTTTTCTGAATAAATCTATCTATCCTGGCCAGGAACTTAAAACATCAAGAACAATTAAATGAACATAGGATTTTATCTCTATTTACTTAGAGGAATAGATTCCATCTTGATCAACACCTACCTCCATATATAACTAGTAGGAGCCGACACATGCCCATATACCCATACATAGTACAAGTATGAAAGTAGTATCAAACTCAAACTACCTATATATAAGATAACTGTGCTATTTCAGGTCTAAAGATTATATGCACTGATATGATTTATGACAAAACATTGACAAGAGTAAACTCCATGTGCTTGTCATAAGTGTCACTGGTTCGGTCTACTTATCATTTATAAGTGCCTATCATGTTTGTTATATGGCATGAGACTCACCATTCCATCTTATTTATATCTCATATAAATAACTTGGGAACAAACATGAATACAATCTTTCTGGATAAGTCATGTCCTTATTATGAAGTATCCTCAATTGTGAACCTATTTATGATACTTTGTGCTAGAAATATTGTCACTCATATTCTTAACAACTTAAGAATAATATTTCTAACAAAATATCAATGGACTTTTTCTATTACACATAAATATATTATGTAAACGGAAAAGTGGAAATGCCTTTTTATTAATAAAATTATGTACAAGATACATACTAAATGATATGCTCTAGGGCATACTACTAACAATCTCTCACTAGCACTACAGCCATTCATTACAATATCTTAGACCTATCTTCTCAAGATGTCGGTTTAACTGAGTCTATGACATAGGCTTAGTGAATGGATCAGCTGGATTTTCAGCTAATGCTATTTTCTGCATGGCTACATCGCCTCGCCCAACTATTTCTCTGATAATGTGATAGCGCCTTTCTATGTGTTTGGATTTCTGGTGAGACCTTGGTTCCTTAGCCTGTATGACTGCTCCATTATTGTCACAGTGTAGTGGAACTGCTGACTCAATGGAAGGAACTACTGTAAGTTCTGTCACGAACTTCTTTATCCAAACAGCTTCCTTTGCAGCATCTGATGCAGCAATATACTCAGCCTCTGTAGTGGAATCTGTAGTCGTGCTCTGTTTGGAACTCTTCCAACTGACTGCACCTCCATTACAAATGAACACATATCCAGAGGTAGACTTTCTATCATTAATATCTAATTGGAAATCAGAATCAATATAACCATCCAATTGCAAGTCTCCACCTCCATAAATCAAGAATAAATCCTTAGTTCTTCTCAAGTACTTAAGAATATTCTTGACAGCTATCCAGTGTTCCAAACCTGGATTGGATTGATACCTGCTAGTCAAACTAACAGCATATGCGATATCCGGCCTAGTACACAACATTGCATACATTAAACTTCCAATAGCCGAAGCATATGGAATCCTGGCCATCTGATCTCTTTCTTCAAGTGTCTTTGGAGACATCTCTTTAGAAAGATGGATACCATGTCTCACCGGTAACAATCCTCTCTTGGAATTAAGCATGTTAAACCTCTTTAACACCTTTTCCAAGTATAGACTTTGGGATAAACCAATTATTCTTTTCGCTCTATCTCTATAGATGCGAATCCCAAGAATATATGTTATCTCCCCTAAGTCTTTCATGGAGAATGTATTTGACAACCATACCTTTATAGTTGTCAACATACCTGTGTCATTACCCATCAACAGTATGTCATCCACATATAAGACAAGGAAAGTGATAGCACTGTCACTAACCTTTTTATATGCACATGGCTCATCCTCATTTTTGATAAAACCAAAGGATTTAATGGCTTCATCAAAATGGATATTCCAACTCCTCGAAGCTTGTTTCAACCCATAAATGGATTGCTTTAGCTTGCATACCTTGGAACCATCTTGGGATTTAAAACCCCTAGGTTGTTCCATGAAAATATTGTCTTCAATGTATCCATTGAGAAAAGCTGTTTTGACATCCATCTGCTAAATCTCATAATCATAGTATGCAGCTATTGCTAATAAAATCCTAATTGATTTAAGCATGGCAACAGGCGAGAAAGTCTCCTCATAGTCGATTCCTTGCCTTTGGCGAAACCCTTTCGCTACTAGCCTTGCCTTATAGGTCTCTACCTTTCCATCAGAACTAATTTTCTTCTTAAAAACCCATTTGTTCCCTATAGGTACAATACCTTCAGGTGGGTCAACAAGATCCCAAACTTGATTCTTATACATGGAATCAATCTCAGATTTCATAGCATCAATCCAGTTTAAAGAGTCTATATCTGATATAGGTTCTTCATAAGTAAGTGGATCATCTCCATGATCTACTTCTTCATGAGTAGACAACTCTTGTTCTTCTTCATGAAGAAAATCATATCTCACTGGTGGGTGAGATACCCTGGTTGTTCTACGAAGAACAGCAGTAGATGTTTCATCAATGGGTATAGGTTGACTAGTGAAGGAACGGAAGCGTGAAAAACACAAGATTATACCATTGAATTCAAAAATTTTCACCTAGGGTCACATGCACCATGCAAGATTTATTTTTATCTATTTGATTTCAATGATAAACAACATATTAAAACTCTTTTAATATGTTTTTTGGATCTGTATTTGCCATTTAAGATTTTAAAATTAATCAGATTAATTTTAGAACCCTAGATTAAATCAAGAACGATTACACTAACCTCTTGATGTGCCGCAGCTGTCTCGCGCTTTGAGATTGGTCTTCTGGACACGAGATGTTGTCCCTCTAGCTTGTCCACACCAAGAACACCTATGGCAGCCCTTGAACAGCTTCTAAAGCCTTTTCTACTAATTAGAAATTCAAGTTCTGCCTCTTAAGAGATTAGAGATGCAAACAGGACACTAGAAACAATTTCTAGTGTTCTTAATTCAAGAGATTGATGGCTAATCTCTTTGAATTGATGAGAGATGAAGAGAAATAGCTGGAGAGGCTCAAAGTGGCGTGACATATGAGAGGAGAGGCTGCTGGTTGTGTTTTCTTTTCATAACCCCACTTAAATAGCTAGGTTAACACATTAAACCCTAGCCACATGTCACCTTTTGATTAGCTCTAGGTTTAAGTGACCCAATCACATTGTGCCAAGTGTCAAACCTATATTTAATCTTGATTTTAATCATCTTACATGATTAAAAATATTTGGCAAGCTTATGTGTTATGCCATGTGTCACCATCTCATGGTGCCACGTGTCACACCGCAAAATGACCAAAATGCCTCGTGTCTTAATTTTGAGTTCTTAACCCAAAATAATTATTTTCTTCTTCTAATTAATTTATATCAAATATAAATTAATTAATTAATCTCTATTAATTAATTTCTCATCAATTAAATTCATATTTAAACACTTTAAATATAAATTTAATTTATACTACACATCCAATAATCTAGATTTGGTTTCAAGTCATGCTAGGACTTTGCAATTTTATTGCAAACCAAATCTATTTAATTAATCAATTAAACTCTTTAATTAATTAATTAAATCATATTTAAATAGGTGATAACTTGTGTATGTGTGTGACTTACTAGGCTCATCACTAATTGGCAATGAGACATGATATCAACTCTTAATATCATCGAACTCTTTCTTACCATAAATGATTTCTCTAAATCATTTTATGAACCTCATAGACCATGGTTAACACCTAGCATAGCATGCCATGGCCACCCAATTAGTAATAAGATTTACCTTAAATGAACCTATAATCATATGTTACCATGCACTAGAATCTCTCTCATACAAAATCCCAACTCAAGCCGAGTCATGGTTTATGTCAAACTCCATTTGCTATGAATATTATGTTCTCTTTTAATTCCAGTTCTTGATTAAAAGATTTTTCTCATCGAAACTCTTTTCTCGAATAAATCTATCTGTCTGCCAGAACTTGAAACATCAAGAACAATTAAATGAACATAGGATTTTATCTCTATTTACTTAGAGGAACAGATTCCTTCTTGATCAACACCTACCTCCATATATAACTAGCAGAGCCAACACATGCCCATATACCCATACATAGTACAAGTATGAAAGCAGATCAAACTCAAACTACCTATATACAAGATAATCTGCTATCTCAGTCTAAAGATTATATGCCTCGATATGATTTATGACAAAACATTGACAAGAGTAAACTCCATGTGCTTGTCATAAGTGTCACCGGTTCGCCTACTTATCATTTATAAGTGCCTATCATGTTTGTTATATGGCATGAGACTCACCATTCCATCTTATTTATATCTCATATAAATAACTTGGGAACAAACATGAATACAATCTTTCTGGATAAGTCATGTCCTTATTATGAAGTATCCTCGATTGTGAACCTATTTATGATACTTTGTGCTAGAAATATTGTCACTCATATTCTTAACAACTTAAGAATAATATTTCTAACAAAATATCAATGGACCTTTTCTATTACACATAAATATATTATGTAAACGGAAAAGTGGAAATGCCTTTTATTATTAAAATATGTACAAGATACATACTAAATGATATGCTCTAGGGCATACTACTAACAATCTCCCACTAGCACTAGAGCCATTCATTACAATACCTTAGACCTATCTTCTTAAGATGTCGCCTAATCGAACTTGTGACAAAAGCTTAGTGAATGGATCACCTGAATTTTTTAGTGATGTTATTTTTCTGCATGGCTATATCGCTTGCCCAACTATATCTCACGATAATGTGGTAGTGCCTTTCTATGTGTTTGGATTTTGGGTGAGACCTTGGTTCCTTAGCTCAGATGATCGCTCCATTGTTGTCACAAAGGTAATGGAACCGCTAACTCAATGGAAGGAACTACTGTAAGTTCTCACACGAACTTCTTCATCCAAATGACTTTCTTTGCAAAGATTCGATGCAAGAATATACTCGACCTTCGATGTGGAATCTGCAATCGTGCTCGCTTGGAACTCTTCCAACCGATCGCACCTCCATTACAAATGAACACATATCTAGAGGTAGACTTTCTATCATCGATATCCGATTGGAAATCGTAATCGATAACCATCCAATTGCAAGTCTCCACCTCCATAAATCAAGAATAAATCCTTAGTTCTTCTCAAGTACTTAAGGATATTCTTGACACTATCGATGTTCCAAACCTGGATTGGATTGATACTTGCTAGTCAAACTAACAAAGATATGCGATATCCGCCTAGTACACAACATTGCATACATTAAACTTCCAATAGCCAAGCATATGGAATCTGGCCATCTTATCTCTTTCTTGGTGTCTTTGGAGACATCTCTTTAGAAAGGTGGATACCATGTCTCACTGGTAACAATCCTCTCTTGGAATCAAGCATGTTAAACCTCTTTAACACCTTTTCCAAGTATAGACTTTGGGATAAACCAATTATTCTTTCGCTCTATCTCTATAGATGCGAATCCCAAGAATATAGGTTGCCTCCCTAAGTCTTTCATGGAGAATGTATTTGACAACCATACCTTTATAGTCGCCAACATACGTATCATTACCCATCAACAAGATGTCATCCACATATAAGAC
This sequence comes from Hevea brasiliensis, assembly GCF_030052815.1. Taxonomy (NCBI): domain Eukaryota; kingdom Viridiplantae; phylum Streptophyta; class Magnoliopsida; order Malpighiales; family Euphorbiaceae; genus Hevea; species Hevea brasiliensis. The sequence continues at coordinate 69,255,939 of NC_079500.1, forward strand.
AAGGAAAGTGATAGCAATCACACTAACCTTCTTATATACACATGGCTCATCCTCATTTTTGATAAAACCAAAAGATTTAATGGCTTCATCAAAACGGATGTTCCAACTCCTCGAAGCTTGTTTCAACCCATAAATGGATCGCTTTAGCTTGCATACCTTGGAACCATCTTGGGATTCAAATCCCTTAGGTTGTTCCATGAAAATGTTTTCTTCAATGTATCCATTAAGAAAAGTCGTTTTGACATCCATCCGCCAAATCTCATAATCATAGTATGCACTATTGCTAATAAAATCCTAATTGATTTAAGCATGGCAACAAAGTAGAAAGTCTCCTCATAGTCTATTCCTTGCCTTTGGCGAAACCCTTCGCTACTAGCCTTGCCTTATAGGTCTCTACCTTTCCATCGTAACCAATTTTCTTCTTGAAAACCCATTTGTTCCCTATAGGTACAATACCTTTAGGTGGGTCAACAAGATCCCAAACTTGATTCTTATACATGGAATCAATCTCGGATTTCATAGCATCAATCCATTTTGAAGAGTCTATATCTGATATAGCTTCTTCATAGGTAAGTGGATCATCTCCATGATCTACTTCTTTATGATTAGACATCTATTGTTCTTCTTCATGAAGAAAACCATATCTGACTGGTGGGTGAGATACCCTTGTTGTTCTACGAGGAACATTTGTAGATGTTTCATCAATGGGTATAGGTTGACTAGATGGATCTATATCCATCGATCATTGGTTGGTCAGAATTCTCCAATTCTAACTCTATTTGCCTTCCTTTGCCTCCTTCTTGAACAAACTGTTGTTCAAGAAATGTGGCATCTCTACTTATCACAACCTTTTGTGAAGTAGGCAAATAAAAATAATATCCAAAACTATCTTTTGGATATCCAACAAATCGACCTTTTCTCGATCCGGTCTCCAATTTATCGTTGTTGACTTTTGATATAAGCTGGACAACCCCAAATCTTAACATGCTTAAGACTTGGTTTTCTTCCATGCCATATCTCATAAGGTGTGGAAGAAACTGATTTTGATGGAATCCTATTCAGAATGTACAAAGCTGATTCTAATGCACATCCCCAAAAGGAGATTGGCATATCAGTATAGCTCATCATACTACGTACCATATCCAATAGGGTACGATTTCTCCTTTTAGATGCACCATTCAGTTGTGGCGTTCCTGGAGGAGTCAGCTGAGAAACAATGCCATGCTCTCTCAAGTATTCATCAAATTCAGTACTCAAATATTCACCTCCACGATCTGATCGAAGAGCTTTAATATTTTTTCCTGTTTGATTTACTACTTCAGATTTAAATTCCTTAAACTTTTCAAAGGATTCATGTTTGTATTTCATCAAATACAAATACCCAAACCTTGATTTATCATCAGTAAAGGTAATAAAATAATGAAAGCCCCCTCTAACCATTTCTTTAAATGGACCACATACAACACTATGTATTAGCTCCAAAATATTTTCAGCTCTTAGCCCTTGTCCAACAAAGGGTGATCTAGTCATTTTGCCTTGAAGGCAAGATTCACAAGTTGGAGTAGGCTCAGAGCCCAATGAGGATAGAATCCCCATTTTCTCCAATTTTGCAATCCTATCTTCTGCAACATGACCTAACCTTAAGTGCCAAGTATATTTTGAACTTGAGTTGGTTTTCACCATGGCATTGCTTTCATTTAGATTGCTACACTCTGGCCAGTGGAAACACTTTCTTACTGGCAATGGAAACACTTTCCTGTTGGCAGTGGAAACACTTTCCATTGCCTCCATCAGCTTTAGTCTTACTTTTCTGTTTAGCTATTTTCTTGGAAGGACCAGGAATCTGAGGTTTCTTTTTCTTATTGCCTTTCTTCTTGTTGGACTTTCCAGCAGAAGAAGATGCAACCAAAGCTACCTCTTTTTCTTCATTGCACGCATATTCTTTTGGGCAATAACCAGCATGTTGAGTAATTCAGCTAAGGTGCATTCCTGTTTAGTCATATGGAAATTTGTCCCAAAATTCCCAAAAGACTCAGGAAGGGACTGAAGGATCAAATCCGTTTGTAGTTGGAAATCCATGTTGAAGTCAAGATGTTCCAACTGCTCAATCAGCCGAATCATCTTGTGGACATGATCCCCAACATTCTGTCCCTTAGACATCCTCATACGGAATAACTGTTTAGATATCTCATACCTAGCATTCCTGCTGTGCTCACCATACAACTCTTGTAGGTGAAAGAGGATCTCACTAGCACTCTGCATGTTCTCATGTTGCTTATGTAACTCATTACTCATGGAAGCAAGCATGTAACACTTAGCTCTCATATCATGCTCCTTCCACTTGTCCAAAGTATCATGTTCCTCTTGTGTGGCCTCTGGAGGTAAGGGACCAGGAACATTTGAATATAGAACATATCCTATATGTTCAAGGTTCAGGACAAGTTTCAAATTTCTTAGCCAATCGCATGATTAGGTCCTGTCAACCTGTTGTGATCAAGTATGCTTGCAAGGATATTGGATGGTGGTGGTTGTTTTGTGATCATTTTTATCAGAAAATTAACTGCAAAAAATAACCAGATTAATTAGTAAATGTATCATGTAATTAACCAAAATGATTATGGTCTTTTAATCAAATTGGTCCTCCCACTAACTTAGCAAATCCTACACTTCCAAAGTAGAAAACGGAAATCCTAGTTGGATGGATTTCTAGTGGGTGATTGAATTCTTATAATTCTATTGATCATCCTCAGGTACATCCATTATTGGAATTACAATAAACTATAAGTGAGCAACTCCTTGCCCATCACATCTCATGTGAGGTTCAATCCTTTTACTAGCCCCTAATGCTCAAAATCTCAGGTACATCCAATATTGACTTATCTTGCATTAGTTAAGTTGATCCCATTGAGCCAGTAATTATGCAAATAATTTTAATGTCCTCAGGTACATCCAATATTGGCCACCAAACCATTTACATATTTACAACATCTCATGCTTAACAATTATTCTTAAGAAAATCTCTTAAATTAATTGCATCTCATGCAACTATTTAAAATTTCTTAAAATAATTGCCCCAATGGAGGGCTTATGTTATAATTACTTTAATTATAGCATTTCCAACTTAATCATTTGTTTGGAAGATTTTATAGCCATCCTAATTACTATTAAGGTCTCACTTTGCACATTATCCATTTAGCATGCATATATCATATAATTGCATACATTCCCATACATCTCATGCATTCATGGATAAGCGATAAATATGGTATGATCATGGACTTTCTAAGGGATTCAATTGAGCCACCAAGAATTGAATCGGGGCATTCTAGGTGCATTTCATTCATTCATTTTACAAGAGTTGCTGAAGGAGTACATAATCAACACTTGATCTTGAATTCCTCCCACTGGTCCCACCAATGCTCTTGACCTCCTTGAACTTCTTGCAATCCAATATTACATAGTAATCCTTGGCATACCAAGGCGAATTTACAAGAACTTAAATAAATGAAATTACAACCCAAAAATATTACAAACTTAATAATATATGCCCAAAATAAATTAAAATAAATTAATTTACAATCCCAAAGAAACATAAAAGAAATAAATCCAATCACATTGGTCTTTTATAGTCCATGATCATCCATCATGCATATCACTATTTAACAATTAAATAAAACATACATACTTATATTAAATTGAATATCTCATATTCAACTTAAAAATCCAGATTTGAATATGATTCAAATAAATTTAAAAATTCAGATTTGAATCTCATTCAAACAAATTTAAAAATTCAGATTTGAATCACATTCAAACAACTTCAAAAATTCAGATTTGAATCACATTCAAATATATTTTAAAAAATCAGATTTGAATCACATTCAAATATTTTTAAAAAAATCAGATCTGAATTTAATTGAATCAATTTTAAAAAATCAGATTTAAATATGATTCAAACAACTTTAAAAATTCAGATTTGAATCACATTCAAACAACTTTTAAAATTCAGATTTGAATCACATTCAAACATTTTTTTTAAAATTCTGATTTGAATCATAATTTAATTGTGTGATTAAAACAACTAATTAAACACTTTAATTAGTCAAAGAATAGGCCTTAGATCATACAACAATTGCAGAATTAAAAGCCAAACCTTGAATCACCCATGGAACCATTGTTGCCGCCACCATTGGTGGCTTCACCATGTGTGACGCCACACCTCTTAATCCAACCAGCAATGAATCAATCATCTTATGATCAAATCACACAATTAAATCATATAATCAACAATCTAAATGGCAAATATAGTGGCTCTGATACCAATTGAAGGAACAGAAGCGTGAAAAACACAAGATTATACCATTGAATTCAAAAATTTTCACCTAGGGTCACATGCACCATGCAAGATTTATTTTTATCTATTTGATTTCAATGATAAACAACATATTAAAACTCTTTTAATATGTTTTTGGATCTGTATTTGCCATTTAAGATTTTAAAATTAATCAGATTAATTTTAGAACCCTAGATTAAATCAAGAACGATTACACTAACCTCTTGATGTGCTGCAGCGTGTCTGCGCTTTGAGATTCGTCTTGAGGACACCGGATGTTGTCCCTCTAGCTTGTCCACACCAAGAACACCTATGGCAGCCCTTGAACAGCTTCTAAAGCCTTTTCTACTAATTAGAAATTCAAGTTACGCCTCTTAAGAGATTAGAGATGCAAACAGGACACTAGAAACAATTTCTAGTGTTCTTAATTCAAGAGATTGATGGCTAATCTCTTTGAATTGATGAGAGATGAAGAGAAATAGCTGGAGGATCATAGTGGCGTGACATATGAGAGGAGAGGCTGCTGGTTGTGTTTTCTTTTCATAACCCCACTTAAATAGCTAGGTTAACACATTAAACCCTAGCCACATGTCACCTTTTGATTAGCTCTAGGTTTAAGTGACCCAATCACATTGTGCCAAGTGTCAAACCTATATTTAATCTTGATTTTAATCATCTTACATGATTAAAAATATTTGTAAGCTTATGTGTTATGCCATGTGTCACCATCTCATGGTGCCACGTGTCACACCGCAAAATGACCAAAATGCCCTCGTGTCTTAATTTTGAGTTCTTAACCCAAAATAATTATTTTCTTCTTCTAATTAATTTATATCAAATATAAATTAATTAATTAATCTCTATTAATTAATTTCTCATCAATTAAATTCATATTTAAACACTTTAAATATAAATTTAATTTATACTACACATCCAATAATCTAGATTTGGTTTCAAGTCATGCTAGGGACTTTGCAATTTTATTGCAAACCAAATCTATTTAATTAATCAATTAAACTCTTTAATTAATTAATTAAATCATATTTAAATAGGTGATAACTTGTGTATGTGTGTGACTTACTAGGCTCATAACTAATTGGCAATGAGACATGATATCAACTCTTAATATCATCGAACTCTTTCTTACCATAAATGATTTCTCTAAATCATTTTATGAACCTCATAGACCATGGTTAACACCTAGCATAGCATGCCATGGCCACCCAATTAGTAATAAGATTTACCTTAAATGAACCTATAATCATATGTTACCATGCACTAGAATCTCTACATTACAAAATCCCAACTCAAGCCGGAGTCATGGTTTTTGTCAAACTGCATTTTCTATGAATATTTTGTTCTCTTTTAATTCCAGTTCTTGATTAAAAGATTTTTCTCATCATAAACTCTTTTCTTAATAAATCTATCTGTCCTTGACAGGAACTTGAAACATCAAGAACAATTAAATGAACATATGATTTTATATCTTTTTACTTAGAGGAACAGATTCCTTCTTGATCAACTCCTACCTCCATATATAACTAGCAGAGCCAACACATGCCCATATACCCATACATAGTACAAGTATGAAAGCAGTATCAAACTCAAACTACCTATATACAAGATAACTGTGCTATCTCAGGTCTAAAGATTATATGCACTGATATGATTTATGACAAAACATTGACAAGAGTAAACTCCATGTGCTTGTCATAAGTGTCACTGGTTCGGCCTACTTATCATTTATAAGTGCCTATCATGTTTGTTATATGGCATGAGACTCACCATTCCATCTTATTTATATCTCATATAAATAACTTGGGAACAAACATGAATACAATCTTTCTGGATAAGTCATGTCCTTATTATGAAGTATCCTCGATTGTGAACCTATTTATGATACTTTGTGCTAGAAATATTGTCACTCATATTCTTAACAACTTAAGAATAATATTTCTAACAAAATATCAATGGACCTTTTCTATTACACATAAATATATTATGTAAACGGAAAAGTGGAAATGCCTTTTATTATTAAAATATGTACAAGATACATACTAAATGATATGCTCTAGGGCATACTACTAACAACTAGATGGATCTATATCCATCTGATCTGTTGGTTGGTCAGAATTCTGCAATTCTAACTCTATTTGCCTTCCTTTGCCTCCTTCTTGAACAAACTGTTGTTCAAGAAATGTGGCATCTCTACTTATCACAACCTTTTGTGAAGTAGGCAAATAAAAATAATATCCAAAACTATCTTTTGGATATCCAACAAATCGACTTTTTTCTGATCTGGTCTCCAATTTATCAGTGTTCAGCTTTTTTGATATAAGCTGGACAACCCCAAATCTTAACATGCTTAAGACTTGGTTTTCTTCCATGCCATATCTCATAAGGTGTGGAAGAAACTGATTTTGATGGAATCCTATTCAGAATATACAAAGCTGATTCTAATGCAAATCCCCAAAAGAAGATTGGCATATCAGTATAGCTCATCATACTACGTACCATATCCAATAGGGTACGATTTCTCCTTTCAGATACACCATTCAGCTGTGGCGTTCCTGGAGGAGTCAGCTGAGAAACAATGCCATGCTCTCTCAAGTATTCATCAAATTCAGTACTCAAATATTCACCTCCACGATCTGATCGAAGAGTTTTAATACTCTTTCCTGTTTGATTTTCTACTTCAGATTTAAATTCTTTGAACTTTTCAAAAGATTCATGTTTGTATTTCATCAAATAAAAATACCCAAACCTTGATTTATCATCAGTAAAGGTAATAAAATAATGAAAACCCCCTCTAGCCGTTTCTTTAAATGGACCACATACATCACTATGTATTAGCTCCAAAATATTTTCAGCTCTTAGCCCTTGTCCAACAAAGGGTGATCTACTCATTTTGCCCTGAAGGCAAGATTCACAAGTTGGAGTAGGCTCAGAGCCCAATGAGGATAGAACCCCCATTTTCTCCAGTTTTGCAATCCTATCTTCTACAACATGACATAACCTTAAGTGCCAAATATATTTTGAACTTGAGTTGGTTTTCACCATGGCATTGCATTCTTTTAGATCACTTGCATTCAATTTGTGTTTGTCATTATTATCCAAATAATAAAGACCATCATTCATATAACCCGAACCAACATATTTATTTCCAAAATAAATATTGCAAACATCATCTGTGAACTGAAATTCATAGCCATTTCTAGTCAAACTAGATATAGAAATGATGTTCTTAAAAGCATCAGGTACATATAAAATATTATCCAAACACAAAACATGTCCAAACATGTAAAAAGATTTAGATCCTATGGCTAAAGCTTCAACAGTTGAGCCATTGCCAATCCAGACTCTAATATCTTGAGAACGCAAGGTGCTACTATTTGCTAGTTCCTGTATATCATTAGAAATGTGAGAATCGCACCTGATATCTAAAACCCAAGTAGATGAACTATGAGTATCATCGAATCTAAATAACAAGATATGGACATACCTTACGAAGGTGTATCCTTCTTGTCCTTCGAGAAGCAAGATACTGGGAAGTTCCTTTTCAGTGCCCATCCTTTTGGCGGTGGAAACACTTTCCTTTGCCTCCATCACTTTAGTCTTCCTTTTCTGCTTAGCTATTTTCTTGGAAGGACCAGAATCGAGGTTTCCTTTTCTTATTGCCCTTCTTCTTGTTGGACTTTCCAAGAGAAGAAGATGCAACCAAAGCTACCTCTTTTCCTTTATTGCACGGCATATTCTTTTGGGCAATAACCAGCATGTTGAGTAAACCGGCTAAGGTGCATTCTGTTTAGTCATATGGAAATTTGTCACAAAATTCCCAAAAGACTCGTGAAGGATCAAGGATCAAATCCGTTTGTAGTTGGAAATCCATGTTGAAGTCAAGATGTTCCAACCGCTCAATCACCGAATCATCTTGTGGACATAATCCCCAACATTCGTCCCTCGGACATCCTCATACGGAATAAATTGTCTAGATATCTCATACCTAGCATTCCGGTGCTCACCATACAACTCTTGTAGGTGAAGGAGGATCTCACTCGCACTCTTCATATTCTCATGTTGCTTCTGTAACTCATTACTCATGGAAGCAAGCATGTAACACTTAGCTCTCATATCATGCTCCTTCCACTTGTCCAAAGTTTCATATTCCTCTTGTGTGGCCTCTGGAGGTAAGGGACCAGGAACATTTGAATCTAGAACATATCCTATATGTTCAAGGTTCAGGACAAGTTTCAAATTTCTTAGCCAATCAGACAGATTAGGTCCTGTCAACCTATTGTGATCAAGTATGCTTGCAAGGATATTGGATGGTGGTGGTTGTTTTGTGCTCATTTTTATCAGAAAATTAACTGCAGAAAATAATCAGATTAATTAGTAAATGTATCATGTAATTAACCAAAATGATTATGGTCTTTTAATCAAATTGGTCCTCCCACTAACTTAGCGAATCCTACACTTCCAAAGTAGAAAACGGAAATCCTAGTTGGATAGATTTCTAGTGGGTGATTGAATTCTTATAATTCTATTGATCATCCTCAGGTACATCCATTATTGGAATTACAATAAACTATAAGTGAGCAACTCCTTGCTCATCACATCTCATGTGAGGTTCAATCCTTTACCTAGCCCCTAATGCTCAAAATCTCAGGTACATCCACTATTGACTTATCTTGCATTAGTTAAGTTGATCCCATTGAGCCAGTAGTTATGTAAATAATTTTAATGTCCTCAGGTACATCCAATATTGGCCACCAAACCATTTACATATTTACAACATCTCATGCTTAACAATTATTCTTAAGAAAATCTCTTAAATTAATTGCATCTCATGCAACTATTTAAAATTTCTTAAAATAATTGCCCCAATGGAGGGCTTATGTTATAATTACTTTAATTATAGCATTTCCAACTTAATCATTTGTTTGGAAGATTTTATAGTCATTCTAATTACTATTAAGGTCTCACTTTGCACATTATCCATTTAGCATGCATATATCATATGATTGCATACATTCCCATGCACCTCATGCATTCATGGATAAGCAGTAAATATGGTATGATCATGGACTTTCTAAGGGATTCAATTCTGAGCCACCAAGAATTGAATCAGGGCATTCCTAGGTGCATTTCATTCATTCATTCATTTTACAAGAGTTGCTGAAGGAGTACATAATCAACACTTGATCTTGAATTCCTCCCACTGGTCCCACCAATGCTCTTGACCTCCTTGAACTTCTTGCAATCCAATATCACATGGTAATCCTTGGCATACCAAGGCGAATTTACAAGAATTTAAATAAATGAAATTACAACCCAAAAATTATTACAAACTTAATAATACATGCCCAAAATAAATTAAAATAAATTAATTAATTTACAATCCCAAAGAAACATAAAAGAAATAAATCCAATCACATTGGTCTTTTATAGTCTATTATCATCCATCATGCATATCACTATTTAACAATTAAATAAAACATACATACTTAAATTAAATTGAATATCTCATATTCAACTTAAAAATCCAGATTTGAATATGATTCAAATAAATTTAAAAATTCAGATTTGAATCTTATTCAAACAAATTTAAAAATTCAGATTTGAATCACATTCAAACAACTTTAAAAATTCATATTTGAATCACATTCAAACATTTTTTAAAAAATCAGATTTGAATCACATTCAAACATTTTTAAAAAAATCAGATCTGAATTTTATTCAATCAATTTTAAAAAATCAGATTTAAATATGATTCAAACAACTTTAAAAATTCAGATTTGAATCACATTCAAACAACTTTTAAAATTCAGATTTGAATCACATTCAAACAATTTTTAAAATTCTTATTTGAATCATAATTTAATTGTGTGATTAAAATTACTAATTAAACACTTTAATTAGTCAAAGAATAGGCCTTAGATCATACAACAATCACAGAATTAAAAGCCAAACCTTGAACCACCCATGCTAGCCAAACCATGCGCACCATTGATGGTGTTTTTTTTTTAAATATGCCGCCACCTTGCTTTGCAACCAGCAATGATCTTTTGATCTAATGATCAAACACATAATTAAATCATATAATCAACAATCTAAATGGCAAATATAGTGGCTCTGATACCAATTGAAGGAACGGAAGCGTGAAAAACACAAGTTTATACCATTGAATTCAAAAATTTTCACCTAGGGTCACATGCACCATGCAAGATTTATTTTTATCTATTTGATTTCAATGATAAAAAACATATTAAAACTCTTTTAATATGTTTTTGGATCTGTATTTGCCATTTAAGATTTTAAAATTAATCAGATTAATTTTAGAACCCTAGATTAAATCAAGAACGATTACACTAACCTCTTAATGCACTGTAGCGTGTTTGCGCCTTTGAGATTCGTCTTCAGGACATCAGATGTTGTCCCTCTAGCTTGTCCACACCAAGACCTATGGAAGCCCTTGAATAGCTTCTAAAGCTTTTTCTATTAATTAGAAATTCAAGTTCTGCCTTTTAAGAGATTAGAGATGTAAACAGGACACTAGAAACAATTTCTAGTGTTCTTAATTCAAGAGATTGATGGCTAATCTCTTTGAATTGATGAGAGATGAAGAAGAATAGATTAAAAGCCTCAAAGTGGCGTGACAAAGGAGAGGAGTGACTGCTGGTCATTTTTTCTTTTCATAACCACACTTAAATAGCTAGGTTAACACATTAAACCCTTGCCACATGTCACCCTTTGATTAGCTCTAGGTTTAAGTGAATCAATCACATTGTGCCAAGTGTCAAACCTATATTTAATCTTGATTTTAATAATCTTACATGATTAAAAAATATTTGACAAGTTTATGTGTAATCCCACATGTCACCATCTCATGGTGCCACGTGTCACACTGTGAAATGACCAAAATGCCCCCCTATGTCTTAATTTTGAGTTCTTAACCCAAAATAATTATTTTTCTTCTTCTAATTAATTTATATCAAATATAAATTAATTAATTAATCTCTATTAATTAATTTCTCATTAATTAAATTCATATTTAAACACTTTAAATATAAATTTAATTTATACTACACATCCAATAATCTAGATTTGGTTTCAAGTCATGCTAGGGACTTTGCAATTTAATTGCAAACCAAACCTATTTAATTAATCAATTAAACTCTTTAATTAATTAATTAATTCATATTTAAATAGGTGATAACTTGCGTATGTGTGTGACTTACTAGGCTCATCACTAATTGGCAATAAGACATGATATCAACTCTTAATATCATCAGAACTCTTTCTTACCATAAATGATTTCTCTAAATCATTTTATGAACCTCATAGGCCATGGTTAACACCTAGCATAGCATGCCATGGCCACCCAATTAGTAACAAGGTTTACCTTAAATAAACCTATAATCATATGTTACCATGCACTAAAATCTCTTTGTTATAAAATCTCAACTCAAGCTGGAGTCATGGTTTATGTCAAACTTCATTTGCTATGAATATTATGTTCTCTTTTAATTCTAGTTCTTGATTAAGAGATTTCTCATCAGAAACTCTTTTCTGAATAAATCTATCTGTCCTGGCCAGGAACTTGAAACATCAAGAACAATTAAATAAACATAGGATTTTATCTCTATTTACTTAGAGGAACAGATTCCATCTTGATCAACACCTACCTCCATATATAACTAGTAGGAGCCAACACATGCCCATATACCCATACATAGTACAAGTATGAAAGCAGTATCAAACTCAAACTACCTATATACAAGATAACTGTGCTATCTCAGGTCTAAAGATTATATGCACTGATATGATTTATGACAAAACATTGACAAGAGTAAACTCCATGTGCTTGTCATAAGTGTCACTGGTTCGATCTACTTATCATTTATAAGTGCCTATCATGTTTGTTATATGGCATGAGACTCACCATTCCAACTTATTTATATCTCATATAAATAACTCGGGAACAAACATGAATACAATCTTTCTGGATAAGTCATGTCCTTATTATGAAGTATCCTCGATTGTGAACCTATTTATGATATTTGTGCTAGAAATATTGTCACTCATATTCTTAACAACTTAAGAATAATATTTCTAACAAAATATCAATGGACCTTTTTCTATTACACATAAATATATTATGTAAATGAAAAAGTGGAAATGCCTTTTATTAATAAAAATATGTACAAGATATATACTAAATGATATACTCTAGGGCATACTACTAACAAGACATAGGAATACAACTTTTTTTCAGAACACCAAGCCCAGAAATGCCTCTAACCAAATGAAATTACTAACCCAAGTTAGATCACCAAACTGACCAGAATCAATTCTGCCCAAAATTTCCTAGACATAAACCTACCCGACCATTTTTGGAAAAATAGCCATAACTTGGTCTATAAAAATTCAAATGCAATAAAACCAATGGAAAAAGTTTTATAAGACATAGGTCTACAATATTGGTCATTCAACCAAAACCCAAAACCTAAAGGAACTAGGTCAAATGGTTAGAAGAAATTAACACATCAAAACTTGGAGTTTGACCTAATCACAATTGACCCCAGAAGAGTTTTTATAGCATATCTTCCACTAGGAAACTCTGATTAGGTTGAGCCATACTGATCTGGAACCCTAAGAAACAGGGTTCCAACTTTGTTTTAGACATTGTCCTCAAATTATGAACATAAGAACCCTAAAATGGAGGTCAAAGCTACTGACCTGAACTTGGACCCTGAAGGCACAGGGTACTGGAGTCTAGGCCAATTAAATTGGTATAATTAATTCTATAAAACTTAGGAAATTGTAATTAAAATTTTTGAATGACCATAAGACATAGGACAACAAATTATATGAAGAATTCTAAGCCTAAAAGTAACTATAACATGTCCAAATAAATTAGTAATGGGTAATGCCAAAATCTGCCTACTTAAAGAGACAAAATTAGAAAAAGAACCAGTTATGGTTATTTGATTATAACTTGGGCTACAAAACTCCAAATGGAGTTATTCAAAAAGGGAATTAAATTAGATACATAAGGGAACAACTTTCATGAAGAAAGTTTAGCCAAATTCTCACTTTAGCATAGACCAATGGAATAGTAAACCTAGGACATAAAAACTGAATTTTTGAAAATGTTTTTAGGAGGCTTTAAATTGCAATTAGCAATCAATGCCAACAAATTTAGAACCCAAAATGTGGGATCTTAGTGCAATTGGAATTAACACACCTATTATGTAGAAAAAAGTCAATATTTTGAGTAAATAATAATGTGAATAGTGACCCCAATGATTTAAGAAATAGTAAAATAAATTAGAGAAGCTAATATGATCATTAATATATAATGTGATTAATGAATTTTAATTTTTGAATTTGAGTAGCTCTAGGATATAAAGAAAATTTAAGCTAAATTTAAAATCCATGAAATGGTCATAGATTACTTGAAATATGAATGATAATGATAATTATATAAATAGCATAATGAATAAATGAATGTATGAATGAGACATTAGTTCTCATTATTGGAGAAGAGAAAATGCTTTGAGTACAATTGTACATGAGAATAATTGTTATGAATTGTGATCAATATGGATAATATAATGAATATATAAATTATGATGAATGCATAATTTATGTAAAATTGTATTTTAGGAAATTTATACTTCTGCTAGTAATAAAAATTGAAACATTATAAATTATAATTGGAACATATAATGAAATAATGATACTTATGAACTCTTAATGGTACTATGTGCCCATGTATTGCCTATGTGATACCCCTTACCCGACTACAGCATAGGCGAGCAAGACATGTCACACTTGGTACCGGAGCACCCTATCTTATCTTATTTTATTCTTTTAATAATTTTGAATTCGTTTAATTTAATATCAATTATTTTTCAACGGAGAAACTAACGGAGTTTCCCCTATTTTATTACCAGTTTGACGTGTTTCAATATTCACATGTTTGAAAATTTCATTAATATTTTAAAATAAAGATCTCATCATTTCATGCATCATCTATATATATTCAATTCCATATTCAAATCCACACAATTTCATTCATATCCATTTCCATACATTCCCATTCATGCTCAACTCATATATGAAAATTTTCAATCTTCATTAATTTACATGATATACAATTTAATCATATATGAATTAACCGATTTATTAATTTACATCACATACCTATTAATTACATTTTCATAATTTACATTACAATACTATAACTAAGCATTTTATACAACATACAAATTATGACCTATATGGGCCCTATCTACATGCATTGCTGAGGAGGTGACAACTTTGAATAATTTAGACACTTCTGCATATCAGAACTTCAAAATCTCTATTTAATATTCACTGGACTTTACCTTTAGTACCTGTGTGAGGAAACAAATCCATCACGCTAAGCATTGCTGCTTAGTGGTGCAATAATATAACAAAGAAAATAATATACAAAATACAGATGGAAATAAAACATGGTTTAGATAATTTAGATCTAATTATGCTTCAATAACGTTTCTAAAATTTAATGTCCTTTTTTATTTTTCCTAATTTAGTCCTCTTTGGAGGTGCTTAGTTCATAAGGTTACAATAAGAATATACAATATACTAATATTCTAATAGCATTATTCTTAACTTAATATTGTTATGAAAGGTATATTTGTAACATTTATTTAAATTATATTTCTATTATTAATCTTTTTGCATCATTTAATTCAATACCTTTTAGGTTATCTTAAATTATTTCATAATAATTAAAGTTCCCAGTGCATTCAATAATAGATAACTTTTTTTTTTCTTATCATTAGTCCAGTTCATTTCAATTCTTTTAAGCATTTTATTAATCGTTTTCTTTGATGATTTTGAGTCTCATTTTATTGTAATCATTCTTTATCTTGATATTTAATCTCCTTACTTCCTTTAATAATCAATTCAATTATATTTATACTTTTCCATGCCCAAGTAACCTATACAAATTGATCGGACTGGATAAATGGGTAAACTAGCACTGGGTACCAGGTACCTTGGGCCATCACACCATCGATCACAATGTGTTTCCCGGTGTGCAGACAGAATGGCTAATAAGCCATAAAAGCAATAAAGCATAAAGCCAAGTATAACATCATAATCAGTATAGCCATAGGCTATCATATCAGAGAATTGCATGAAGCCATATGCAGTACTGCTATCAGAACCCTATTGGCATACCAACCTATCCAAACCAATCACACTAGGCCTACTAGGGCATATTACAAAGTTATTTCTTGAATATTTGTACTTATCATGTAAAGTTACTATTCATTTGGTTATTTAAGTCAAATTATTGAATATCTCATATATAATAGTTACACGAGTTTTAATCAGATAGATTTACCACATTTTGGTTCTCAAAAGTGTTGGCATTAGTTGCCAATCCATACTTTTAACCAATGAAAAAATAAATAAAAAATTTCAGTTTTAGGTGCTAGAGTTCACTGTTCCATTAGGCCATTCTATAGTGAGAATTTGGCCAAGTGTTCTAAATCAAAGTTGTTCTTTATTGTGTTTAGTTACATTTCACTTTTGAATCACCCCATTTGGAGTTTTCTAGCTCAAGATATGCCACTTTGAGCAAGGCTGGCCGGATTGGTATCTACCCAGAAATTTTGGGCAGAATACCATTCTTCCAGATTTGGTAGTTCAAATTTGGCCAATAATTTCATTTGGTTAAGTCCAGAATTAGAGTTTGTGTTAAACATTAAAGTTGTTCTAAATTCCCTCAGCTTTCCATTGATATAAAGTTCAGGTCAATTGAACCTTCCTACACTGAGTTATGACCAAATGAATAAACACTGTTCATTTGATCATTTTGCCCAGGCAGATTGTAAGTTACCCAGATTTGGTCAATTTTTAGGGCACCCTAAGTTTGTTTTCTGGACAGGGTTCCTTCATCAAAGTTGTGCCATTATGTGTCTAATTTCATTTCCCATTGGTCATGCACCAATTGAACCTAAACAACTCAAGTTATAGCTACCCATACATGCTGGACTCACATCCAGACGTACAGTGAACACTGGACAGCATACATAACCTCAATTCCCTTTTCACCATTCACTCAATTTCCCACTCAAACATGACCAAATGGTCACTAATTAACCATCATGACCTCTTTTCACCAATGCATAAACAAAATCCAAGTTTTGGTGCCCAAATCCTAACTCTAACAATTTCAATTCTCTATATACATACAATCCAAGAATTTAAAACACCAAAATCATGTTCAATGGCAGCCATACATAACTATTATGCAATCAAATTGAAGAAACCCTAGGTACCCTAAGGCTGCCAAAATTTCATGGGGCAAGTTCATGCATATTTAATTCATTTTTCATCAAATTTTCAACTTAACTCAACTTAAATTCATGCTTAGAAAAGAGTGGAAGCAAGAAAATTAACACTAACCTTTTGGATGAATTTCTACCCTTCACTTTTCCTCTTCTAATGGCTGTCCAAGTCTAGTTCTAGTGGTAAGGGAAATTTTTCGTGAGGAGAGGGTGAGGTTTTATGGTGAATTTTCAAGAGAATTTCTAGTGAGAAGTTTGCATGAAAATGGTGTGAGGAGAAAGAAGGGAGAAACGGCTGAATAAAGGAGATGAGCTGCAGATTTTTGTTTCATTTAATCCCATTTTATCTCTTTTTAATAGCTTTAAATATGCTTGTTGTGTTGTGATTGGTGGAGGCCTTCTTAATGACATCATGTGATGTCATAATTCCCAATTTTTTTTATTTTTCTTTACTTTTCTTTTCTACTCATTTTCAAATAAATTTTTAGCAATATTTATTCACATTTTATATCATAATAATTATTTATTTAACTGGACAAGTTGGTGAAAAATCATCTATGAAGACTAAATGACCAAAATGCCCTCCGTTTGGCTTATTCAGCAAAAATCGTCTGTATCGATCTAAAAATTTTTCTAAGCATTTTCTTGGCATTCTAATCGATTGAAACCTCAATGACTCTTCTCTGGAGTCCCAAAAATTATTTAATGAATTTTCTCTTGGGTTTAGGGCTCCTAGCAGCAAAAACTGCAACTTCCCACTAGGTTACCCATCGATAGGCCACCAGCTCATTTAATTTGATTATATTTTATTTCTAAAATTTTCCCTGAATTATTCTTACCATTAATTGAGTTATTTATGGCTCCTCACCATAGTTCACATATAGTTCCAATCATTCTAGTTGTCCAGATAGACATCGGTCACCGAAACTATCGAATGTATGGACTAGCTAAATTGAGGGTGTTACAATTCTTCCCCTCTAACAAAAATTTCATCCTCGAAATTTACCCGGTGTAAATAGTCGAGAAGCTGCTACTTCCTTGTTTCTTCACCTTACCAGAGAAAACAGATCTGCATTAGTGTCACCTTGACTTATATGAATGCAATGCATGTTACGCACACTATTCCTTTCTATCTATCTATGCCTAAGAACGCCTTAACCGTGCTCTGACACCAATAAATGTGACACCCCTTACCTGACTACAGTGTAACCGAGAAAGACATGTCACACTCAGTGCTGGAGCACCCTATTTTATCTTACTTTATTCTTTTAATAATTTTGAATTCATTTAATTTAATATCAATTATTTTTCGACGGAGAAACTAACGGAGTTTCCCCTATTTTATTACCAGTTTGACGTGTTTCACTATTCACCTGTTTGAAAATTTCAATAATAGTTTAAAATAAAGATCTCATCATTTCATGCATCATCTATATATTTCAATCCCGTATTCAAATCCATACAATTTCATTCATATACATTTCCATACATTCCCATTCATGCTTAACTCGTCTATAAAAATTTTCAATCTTCATTAATTTACATGATATACAATTTAATCACATATGAATTAACCGATTTATTAATTTACATCACATACCTATTAATTATATTTTCATAATTTACATTACAATACTATAACTAAGCATTTTATACAACATACAAATTATGACCTATATGGGCCCTATCTACATGCATTGCTGAGGAGGTTACAACCTTGAATACTTCAGACACTTCTGCAGATCAGAACTCCAAAATCTTTGTTTAATATTCACTGGGCTTTACCTTCAGTTCCTGCACGAGCAAACAAATCCATTGCACTAAGCATTGCTGCTTAGTGGTGTAATAGTATAACAAAGAAAATTGTTAACAGTATGCCCTAGAACATATCATTTAGCTTGTATCTTGTACATGTTTTTATTAATAAAAGGGATTTTCACTTTTTCGTTTACATAATATATTTATGTGTAATAAAAAAGGTCCATTGATATTTTATTAGAAATTCTATTCTTAAGTTGTTAAGAATATGAGTGACAGTATTTCTAGCACAAAGTATCATAAATAGGTTCACAATCTAGGATACTTCACAATAAGGACATGACTTATCCAAAAAGATTGTAATATTGTTTGTTCCCAAGTTATTTATATGAGATGTAAATAAGATGGAATGGTGAGTCTCATGCCATATAACAAACATGATAGGCACTTATACATGATAAGTAGGCCGAACCAGTGACATTTATGACAAGCACATGGAGTTTGCTCTTATCAATGTATTATCATAAATCATATCAGTGCATATAATCTTTAGACCAGAGATAGCACAGTTATCTTTTATATAGGTGGTTTGAGTTTGATACTGCTTTCATACTTATACTGTGTATGGGTATATGGGCATGTGTTGGTTCCTAATAGTTATATATGGAGGTAGGTGTTGATCAAGATGGAATCTGTTCCTCTAAGTACATAGGGATAAAATTCTATGTTCATTTAATTGTTCTTGATATTTTAAGTTCCTGACCAGGACAGATAGATTTAATCAGAAAAGAGTTTCTGATGAGAAAAATCTTTTTAATCAAGAATTGGAATTAAAAGAGAATGTAATATTCATAGCAAATGAGGTTTGACATAAACCATGACTCCATCTCGAATTGGGATTTTGTAATAGAGAGATTCTAGTGGATGGTAACATATGATTATAGGTTCATTTAAGGTACACCTTATTACTAATTGGGTGGTCATGGCATGCTATGCTAGGTGTTAACCATGTTCTATGAGGTACATAATATGATTTAGAGAAATCATTTATGGTAAGAAAGAGTTCTAATTATATTAAGAGTTGATATCATGTCTCATTGCCAATTAGTGATGAGCCTAGTAAGTCACACACATACACAAGTAATCACCAAATTAAATATGATTTAATTAATTAATTAAAGAGTTTAATTGATTAATTAAATAGGTTTGGTTTGCAATTAGATTGTAAAGTCCCTAGCATGACCTGAAACCAAATCTAGACTATTGGATGTATAGTATAAGTTAAATTTTATATTTAAAGTGTTTAAATATTAATTTAATTAATGAGAAATTAATTAATAAAGATTAATTAATTGATTTATATTTGATATAAATTGATTAGAAAAAGAGAAATAATTATTTTGGGTTGAGAACTCAAAATTAACACACAGGGGCATTTTGGTCATTTCACATGATGACATGTGGCACCATGAGATGGTGACACATGGCACTACACATAAGCTTGCCAAATGTCTTTTAATCATGTAAGATGATTAAAATTAAGATTAAATATAAGTTTGACACTTAGCACAGTGTGATTGGGTCAATTAAACCTAGAGCCAATCAGAAGGTGACATGTGGCAAGGGTTTTAAGTGGTGACCTAGCTATATAAGTGTAAGGATGAAAGAACAAAGCACAACTAGCTGCTGCCTCCCTTTTTGTCGCCACCCTTGAGGCTGCCATTCTCTCTTGTTCTTCATCTCTCATCAATTCCAAGAGTTTAACAAATAATTTATTGAATTAAAAATACTAGAAATTGTTTCTAGTGTCCTGCTTACATCATTAATCTCTTAAAAGGCAAAACTTGATTTTCTAATTAATAGAAAAAGCTTCAGAAGCTGTTCAAGGGCTTTCATAGGTGATCTTGGTGTGGACAACCTAGAGGGACAACATCTGGTGTCCTAAAGACGCATCCCAAAGGTGCCAAACACACTGCAGTGCATCAAGAGGTTAGTGCACTTGTTCTTAATTTAATCTAGGGTTCTAAAATTAATTTGATTAATTCTAAAATCTTAAATGGCAAATACAGATCCAAAAAATACTAAAAGAGTTTTAATATGTTGTTTATCATTGAAAACAAATAGATAAAAATAAATCTTGCATGATGCATGTGACCCTAGGTGAAAATTTTTGAATTCAATGATATAAACTTGTGTTTTTCATGCTTCCGCTCCTTTAATTAGTATCAGAGCCACTATATTTGTCATTTAAATTATTAATTATATGATTTAATGTGTGGTATAATCATGAGATGATAGATCCATTGCTGGTTGCAATGAAAGGTGGCAACTTGGTGACTAACACCATTGGTGCGCACACTTTGTGGCCTCCAATGGTGTGCGCAAGGTTTGGCTTTTTAATTTACAATTGTTGTATCATCTAAAAGCTCATCCTTTGTCTAATTAAATTGTTTAATTAGAGTTTTAATCACACAATTAAATTTTGATTCAAATCAGAATTTTAAAAATTGTTTGAATGTGATTCAAATCTGAATTTTAAAAGTTGTTTAAAAGTGATTCAAATATGAATTTTTAAAGTTGTTTGAATGTGATTCAAATCTAAATTTTTAAAGTTTTTTGAATCATATTCAAATCTAAATTTTAAAAATTGTTTGAATGTGATTCAAATCTAAATTTTTAAGGTTGCTTGAATGTGATTCAAATCTGAATTTTTAAATTTGTTTGAATGTGATTCAAATCTGAATTTTTAAATTTATTTGAATCATATTCAAATCTAGATTTTTAAATTGAATATGAGATATTCAATTTAATTTAAGTATGTATATTTTATTTAATTGTTAAATAGTGATATGCATGATAGATGATCATGGACTATAAAAGACCAATGTGATTGAATTTATTTCTTTTATGTTTCTTTGGGATTGTAAATTAATTTATTTATTTTAATTTATTTTGGGCATGTATTATTAAGGTTGTAATAATTTTGGGTTGTAATTTCATTTACTTAAGTTCTTGTAAATTCGCCTTGGTATGCCAAGGATTACTATGTAATTAGATTGCAAGAAGATCAAGGAGGTCAAGAGCATTGGTGAGACCAATGGGAGGAATTCAAGATCAAGTGTTGATTATGTACTCCTTCAGCAACTCTTGTAAAATGAATGAATGAAATGTACCTAGGAATGCCCTGATTCAATTCTTGGTAGCTCAGAATTGAATCCCTTAGAAAGTCCATGATCATACCATATTTACTGTTTATCCATGAATGCATGAGATGTATGTGAATGTATGCAAGTATATGATATATGCATGCTAAATGGATAATGTGCAAAGTGAGACCTTAATAGTAATTAGGATGGCCATAAAATCTTCCAAAGAAATAATTAAGTTGGAAATGCTATAATTAAAGTAATTATAACATGGACCCTCCATTGAGGCAATTATTTTTAAAAAATTTTAAATACTTGCATAAGATGCAATTAATTTAAGAGATTTTCTTAAGAATAATTGTTAAGTATGAGATGTTGTAAATATGTAAATGGTTTAGTGCCTAATATTGGATGTACCTGAGGACATTAAAATTATTTGCATAATTACTGGCTCAATGGGATTAACTTAACTAATGCAAGATAAGTCAATAATGGATGTACCTAAGATTTTGAGCATTAGAGGCTAGGTAAAGGATTGAACCTCACATGAGATGTGATGAGCAAGGAGTTGCTCACTTATAGTTTATTGTAATTTCAATAATGGATGTACCTGAGGATGATCAATAGAATTATAAGAATTCAATCACTCACTAGAAATCCTTTCAACTAGGATTTCCGTTTTCTACTTTAAAAGTGTAGGATTCACTAAGTTAGTGGGAGGACCAATTTGATTAAAAGACCATAATCATTTTTGTTAATTACATGATACATTTACTAATAAATCTGGTTATTTTTTGCAGTTAATTTTTTGATAATAATGAGCACAGAACAACCACCACCATCCAATATTCTTGCAAGCATACTTGATCGCAATAGGTTGACAGGACCTAATCTGTTTGATTGGCTAAGAAATTTGAAACTTGTCCTGAACCTTGAACATATAGGATATGTTCTAGACTCAAATGTTCCTGATCCCTTACCTCCAGAGGCTACTTAAGAGGAATATGAAACTTTGGACAAGTGGAAGGAGCATGATATGAGAGCTAAGTGTTATATGCATGCTTCCATGAGAAATGAGTTATAGAAGTAGCATCCTTCTTCACCTACAATAGTTGTATGGTGAGCACAATAGGAATGCTAGGTATGAGATATCTAGGCAGCTATTCTACATGAATATGTTTGAGGGACAGAATGTTGGGGATCATGTCCACAAGATGATTCGACTGATTCAGCAGTTGGAACATCTTGACTTTAACATGGATTTCCAACTGCAGATGGATTTGATCCTTCAGTCCCTTCCTGAGTCATTTGGGAATTTTATAACAAATTTCCATATGACTAAGCAGAAATGCACCTTGGCTGGTTTACTCAAAATGTTGGTTTTTGCCCAAAAGAATATGTCTAGCAATAAAGGAAAAGATGTAGCTTTGATTGCATCTTCTTCTGCTGGAAAGTCCAACAAGAAGAAGGGCAATAAGAAAAAGAAACCTCGGGTTTCTAATCCTTCCAAGAAGATAAGCTAAACAGATAGGGAAGACCAAAGCTGACAAAGGCAAAAGGAAAGTGTTTCCACTGCCATAATGATGGGCACAAAAATAGGAACTGCCCAAAGTATAGCCAATAATAGAAGCTTGCACTAATGAGATATTAGACTCTGGATTGGCAAAAGCTCAACTGTTGAAGCTTTAGCTATAGGATCTAAATCTTTATACATGTATAGACATGTTTTGTATTTAAACAAGGGTTTGCATATACCTGATACCTTTTAAGAACATCATTTCTATATCTAGTTTGACTAGAGATGGTTATGAATTTCAGTTCATAAATGATGTTTGCAATATTTATTTTGGAAATAAATATGTTGGTTCGGGTTATATGCATGATGGACTTTATTATCTAGATAATAATGTTAAATACAAATCTAATGCAAGCAATCTAAAAAAATGCAATGCCATGATGAAATCAACTCAAGTTCAAAATATATTTGGCACCTAAGGTTAGGCCATGTTGTAGAAGATAGGATTGCAATGCTGGGGAAAATGAGGATTTTATCCTCATTGGGTTTTGGACCTACTCCAACTTGTGAATCCTGCCTTCAGGGCAAAATAACTAAATCACCCTTTGTTGGACAAGGACTAAAAGCTGAAAATATTTTGGAGCTAATACATAGTGATGTATGTGGTCCATTTAAAAAAATGGCTAGAGGTGGTTTTCATTATTTTATTACCTTTACTGATGATAAATCAAGGTTTGGGTATTTGTATTTGATGAAATGCAAATATGAATCCTTTGAAAAGTTCAAAGAATTTAAATCAGAAGTAGAAAATCAAACAGGAAAAAGTATTAAAGCTCTTCGATCAGATCGTGGAGGTGAATACTTGACTACTGAATTTGATGAATACTTAAGAAAGCATGGCATTGTTTCCCAGCTGACTCCTCCAAGAACACCACAACTAAATGGTGTATCTGAAAGAAGAAATCGTACCCTGTTGGATATGGTACGTAGTATGATGAGCTATACTAATATGCCAATCTCCTTTTGGGGATTTGCATTAGAATTAGCTTTGTATATTCTGAATAGGATTCCAACAAAATCAGTATCTTCCACACTTTATGAGATATGGCACGGAAGAAAATCAAGTCTTAAGCATGTTAAGATTTGGGGTTGTCCAGCTTATATAAAAAAGCTGAACACTGATAAATTGGAAACTAGATCAGAAAAGGGTTGATTTGTTGGATATCCAAAAAATAGTTTTGGATATTATTTTTATTTGCCCACATCACAAAAAGTTGTGATAAGTAGAGATTCCACATTTCTTGAATAACAGTTTGTTCAAGAAGGAGGCAAAGGAAGGCAAATAGAGTTGGAGTTAGAGAATTCTGACCAACAAACAGATCAGATGGTTGATGAAACATCTATAGTTGTTCCTCATAGAACAACCAGGGTATCTCACCCACCAGTGAGATATAGTTTCCTTCATGAAGAAGAACAAGAGTTGTCTACTCATGAAGAAGTAGATCATGGAGATGATCCACTTACCTATGAAGAAGCTATATCAGATATAGATTCTTCAAAATGGATTGATGCTATGAAATTCGAGATTGATTCCAAGTATAAGAATCAAGTTTGGGATCTTGTTGACCCACCTGAAGGTATTGTACCTATAGGGAACAAATGGGTTTTTAAGAAGAAAATTAGTTCTGATGGAAAGGTAGAGACCTATAAGGCAAGGCTAGTAGCGAAAAGGTTTCGCCAAAGGTAGGGAATCGACTATGAGGAGACTTTCTCTCCTGTTGCCATGCTTAAATCAATTAGGATTCTATTAGCAATAACTACATACTATGATTATGAGATTTGGCAGATAGATGTCAAAAAAGCTTTTCTCAATGGATACATTGAAGAAAACATTTTCATGGAACAACTTAGGGGTTTTGAATCCCAAGATGGTTCCAAAGTGCGCAAGCTAAAGCGATCCATTTATGGGTTAAAACAAGCCTTGAGGAGTTGGAACATCCATTTTGATGAAGCCATTAAGTCATTTGATTTTATCAAAAATCAGGATGAGCCATGTGTATATAAGAAGGTTAGTGATAGTCTTGTCACTTTTCTTATCTTATATATGGATAATATTCTGTTGATAGGTAATGACACAGGTATATTGACAACTATAAAGGTATGCTTGTCAAATACATTCTCCATGAAAGACTTAGGGAAGGCAACCTATATTCTTGGGATTCGCATTTATAGAGATAGAGCGAAAAGAATAATTGGTTTATCCCAAAGTCTATACTTGGAAAGGGTGTTAAAGAGGTTTAACATGCTTGTTTCCAAGAAAGGATTGTTACCAGTGAGACATGGTATCCACCTTTCTAAGGAGATGTCTCCAAAGACACTTAAAGAAAGAGATAAAATGGCCAGGAGTCCATATGCTTTGGCTATTAGAAGTTTAAAGTATGCAATGCTGTGTACTAGGCCGGATATCGCATATGCTGTTAGTTTAACTAGCAGGTACCAATCCAATCCAGGTTTGGAATGCTGGATAACTGTTAAGAATATCCTTAAGTACTTGAGAAGAACTAAGGATTTATTCTTAATATATGGAGGTGGTGACTTGCAATTGGATGATCATACTGATTCTGATTTCCAATCAAATATCGATGATAGAAAGTCTACCTCTGGGTATGTGTTCATTTGTAATGGAAGTGCAGTTAATTGGAATAGTTCCAAACAGGGTATGACTGCAGATTCCACTACCGAGGCTGAGTATTTTGCTGCATCAGATGCTGCAAAAGAAGCTGTTTGGATATAAGGAACCTCGGTCTTGCTAAAAATCCAAACACATAAAAAGGCGTTATCACATTATCAGAGAGATAGTTGGGCAAGGTGATATAGCGATGCAGAAAATAGTATCAGCTGAAAAATCCAGCTAATCCATTCACTAAGCCTTTGTCACAAGCATAGGTAGACCGACGTCTTGAGAAGATGGGTCTAAGGTATTGTAATGAATAGCTTTAGTGCTAGTGGGAGATTGTTAGTAGTATGCCCTAGAGCTTATCATTTAGTATGTATCTTGTACATTTTTTTATTAATAAAAGGCATTTTCACTTTTCCGTTTATATAATATATTTATGTGTAATAAAAAAGGTCCATTGATATTTTGTTAGAAATTCTATTCTTAAGTTATTAAGAATATGAGTGACAGTATTTCTAGCACAAAGTATCATAAATAGGTTCACAATCGAGGATAGTTCACAATAAGGACATGACTTATCCAGAAAGATTGTAATCTTATTTGTTCCCAAGTTATTTACATAAGATGCAAATAAGATGGAATGGTGAGTCTCATGCCATATAACAAACATGATAGGCACTTATACATGATAAGTAGGCCAAACCAGTGACATTTATGATAAGCACATGGAGTTTACTCATGTCAATGTATTGTCATAAATCATATCAGTGCATATGATCTTTAGACCTGAGATAGCACAGTTATCTTATATATAGGTGGTTTGAGTTTAATACTGCTTTCATACTTGTACTGTGTATGGGTATATGGGCATGTGTTGGCTCCTACTAGTTATATATGGAGGTAGGTATTGATGAAGATGGAATCTGTTCCTCTAAGTACATAGGGATAAAATCCTATGTTCATTTAATTATTCTTGATATTTTAAGTTCCTGGCCAGGACAGATGGATTTAATCAGAAAAGAGTTTCTGATGAGAAAAATCTTTTTAATCAAGAACTAGAATTAAAAGAGAACATAATATTCATAGCAAATGGGGTTTGACATAAACCATGACTCCAGCTCGAATTGGGATTTTATAACAGAGAGATTCTAGTGTATGGTAACATATGATTATAGGTTCATTTAAGGTAAACCTTATTACTGATTAGGTGGCCATAGCATGCTATGCTAGGTGTTAACCATGGTCTATGAGGTACATAATATGATTTAGAGAAATCATCTATGGTAAGAAAGAGTTCTGATGATATTAGGAGTTGTTATCATATCTCATTGCCAATTAGTGATGAGCTTAGTAAGTCACACACATACACAAATAATCACCAAATTAAATATGATTTAATTAATTAATTAATTAAAGAGTTTAATTGATTAATTAAATAGGTTTGGTTTGCAACTAGATTGCAAAGTCCCTAGCATGACTTGAAACCAAATCTAGATTATTAGATGTATAGTATAAGTTAAATTTATATTTAAAGTGTCTAAATATGAATTTAAATAATGAGAATTAATTAATAAAGATTAATTAATTGATTTATATTTGATACTAATTGATTAGAAAAAGAAAAATTGTAACAACCCTATGTTCGGTAGTGCGTTCTACTGTTCCGGTGACCAGTGTTGTCCGGACAGCTAGGATGCCTAGAACTACACTTCGTTATGAGTGAGGAGACATAAAATAATGAAATACAAGAAGAGAAAACACAAGAAAAACAAAGGAAAAATAATAGCAAAGAAAGGTAACCAAGTTAAGCGAGCCGAGAAACCTAGCGATGGGTGACCGCACCGGGAAGTCACGGCGTGGACCGTTGACTAGCCCTGGACTGCGGGGAATCCTGGAAAATATTTATAGGACTTAAAGAGACATCAATTGAAGTATAAATATCATTAGAAATATCAAAGAAAAATTAAATAATTAGTACAAAGAAAAGTGAGAAATCGAAAAACAGACAAAACCCGGTGTTACCGAAAAATCGAGAATGCAACCCGAGCAGGGGCATTATGGTCAATCGACATCCCGAATTGTCTTTTGACCTAAATGTCCATTAAAAAGAAATAATATTACACTTGGAAAATATAATGAAAAATTAAATTGATGGTACCTAAAGTAAATAGCAAAAATTATGGGTTAATGTGGAATAAATGAAAGTTAAACTTATAATATGCTTTAAATTGTGTAAGTGGACCACTATAGAATAAATTAAACATAAAATGGCAGGTGTAAGTCCATTATACAATCTGCATCTTCATCTTCCTCACTTGGTCCATCCATGCCGAAATGAAGAAAAGGGAAATCCTCCATAGCCGTTTTGCATAAGCTTCATCCACTCCTTCATTTTACCTCTAAACACCTAGGTAGCTTCATTAAAAATTATCCCCACTTCACAAGGAAGAAGTAGATACCAATATTAAGAAGTTTTAGTGAAGATTAAGCAAGTCCCAACAATAGGTAAGGTTGTGTTTTTGAATATTTCTTTGTTGAATTTTGTAAGCATGTTATGGGTGTTTGCTTTGTGAAGAAATTTTTTAGTTTTGAGGAGTTATTGATATATTCAATTTGGACAGCCATGGAGTTGTATATTTGATGATTTATTCTTACATATATTTGATGGGAAATTATGTTGAGTAGGGTGATTAATGTCCTAGTAAGTTAATTCCACATGTATATGGTGATTGTGCACTTGAAATGGAAGTTGACGAATTGTGGGAAACTTTGGCATTGTGGAGCATTTCGGCAACCTTGGGACTCCTTAATGAATGTCTGAATTCATGAAGATGTTGGATGAATTGTGATATTGAGGGTTGATGAACATGTATGTAAATTGGTTGTGGAAATTGTATGTAATAATTAGGAATTTTATGTGTATCTATTGTTGTATTTGGACCTTGTGAGTTAGGACTTCATTTGGTGTATTAAGGATTTTGTATTCTGCCCAAAGTAACTTTAAGGTGAAGTAGTAAATGGTTTTGGTAATGTACCAAATCAGAATTGGTAAGGGAAGTGGACTTAGAGTAAGGTAAATGTGTAATTGATACATGTATAAGCAATGTAATTAAGGACAGCATGCATTTCAGCCCATAACACTAAATATGTAACTCCAATTGGTATGAGACCAATTGGAGGTGAAACTAGGCACAAAATGTGCTAACTTTCATGAAGGAAACATACCAAAATTCTGCTTGCAAGGTAGCTTGAAAAATGACCAAATCCGGATTAAGTGCAAGTGAGGCCTGAAAACTGACCATTTGGGCAGCAGTTAGTGTTTAGGTCATAACTCACTCAAAACAGGTCCAATTGACCTGAAATTTTAACCATGAATAGTTAAGACCCATACCTACAAGTCTTGTGCAGACACCAAAGCCCAGAAATGACGATAAGCAAGTCAAACAGCTTGCACAAGTTCGGGTCCAAAAACTGGCCGAACCAAAGTTGACCAAAATTGACCTAAATTGACCAAATTTGATGCCATTTGACCAGCAATAGTAAAATGACCATAACTCGGTCTACATAACTCAGAATGACCTAAAAGTTTGCCCCGCGTTCCGTAAGACATAGATATACAAGTTTGTAGTTTTGACCGAAACTCAAAAACCGAGGGAACTAGGTCGTCCGGCTAGGACAAACTAGTATCCCGGAATTTAGCAAGTTGCAATAAAATGCACTAATAAAGGAAATGAAATTGGTAACATGTACCAACCCTAAAAGACTATCGAATGTGACATATTAGTGACACTAAAACCTAATTTACCTTGAACACATCGAGGGTCGGTATATTAGGTGATTAAGCAAATAATAGCTTTCAGTGAATTACTTATCAAGCATTATCGATAGAGACAGTTTAATTTAGTACTGAAACACTTCAAATTGTGTTTCTCAGTTACCAAAGACTCAGGAAAAGGGAAGGAAACACTGAGTCCAGACCAGGAGACAATTATCAGAGGTTTGTGCACAACAGCTATTTCTTTTGAATTATTTTCAATTGAAACAAATTTTGACTATTTGTATATTATTGTTTTAAATTGTGAAACTGTGAAAAATTGTTTGAATGATATTTGATGGATACTTATTGATTGAAAAAGCACTGTAAATGGTTTGAAACCACAGCTATCATGTATATTGATTGTATTCCTCGCTAGCTTGTCTGGTGGGACAAATTGAATTCCCTCTCTGGCTGAAGTGTTGAGGTGTGTGCCTGTTGAGGACGAATTGGATGAGTACTCATATTTTTGCTAGCTAGCTATGTTATTCCTCATTAGTCATCGACTTTTGGGACGAATTGAATACCTCATTAGCCATCGGCTTTTGGGACGAATTGAACTTTGGAACATGATTAAGCTGTGTGTGATTTATTGATATGTATTGTGAGATTGTGAAATGAATTTAAACTCTTATTGACATATACTGTCTTTTGAATTCAACCATGATCTGACTTATTGAAATTTATTGTGATATTGAGAAATGGAGTTTAAATTCTTGTTGACAATTACTATCTTGAAATTAACTATGGTTTTAAGTATCCACTATTTATATGATTTATGAATTGTGATTTAAATTGTATTTGGTTAATGTTGTGCACCACTGAGACATTGTCTCAGCGATAGCTTTTTATTGCTGTCGCAGGTAGACAGACAAACAGGGCAGCAGAATAGGCTGCTAGTACACCCAGCGAAAGATTTTCGAGTATAATGAGTATACCACATTTTTCATTTTGTACTGTAATATATGACCACTGTATGTACATATTGTTTTTGATTTTGAGCAGTGTAAATTCAAATTGTACCTTGAAGTTGTAAAATAATTATGAGATATTTTGACTTGTAAAAATTGTATTATATTTCTTGTATCTCAGACTTTGAAAAATTACTGTGAATTTGAATTGAGAAATATGTTGTGTTAAAAAATATGTTGGAGTTGAGATTTGGAAATATATTGAAGTGCTTTTTACAGGTTTTCTGAAGAACTGTTTTATCCAAAATACAGATGGCACTCTGCCAAAATTTTTACAGAAATTCCAAATAATTCAAATGTGTTAGTCCTATCACTTCAGTTCAAAAAGGTTTTTAATACCTGTAAATAGTGCTCACCACTGTAAAAGAAGTAAGAAAGGTTTTGAAAATCCCTTGTAGTATATTTAATGGGTTATCAGTAGGCGAAGTTGGTAATTCATTAGGTATACTACGGGATCATGTTATGCCTTACAGAGGGGTAGGGTGTGACATGTTTTAGTGGTATCAGAGCAAAGTTTTTAAATTCTGTTTTCACCTGTTATTTGAATATTCTTTCTTCATAGTACAACTACTCAATATCATTGTTTGATGCATACAGTACATTACATTATAAATATGCACTAACGGGAGGAAATCTCCTTGTGTTATTTGTTCAGGAGATCTAAAATCCTCGCATTGACTATGGAAGAGGTTGATCGTTCAGTCAATCAATCTATTGAGGCTGAGGTGTAAGGGGATGCCCCAGGCCTACATAATGTCAGTGGTTCAAGACACCAGCCCTACGATGCGATTTCTGCTCGATTCGCTCGTGAGATGGCTACAATGTTCCAACAAATTGTTGGTAATGTGCCTACTCAAGTTCCAATACAGACACCAGTGGTACAACCACAATCTCCTACTAGGCAGTATGACAAATTGATGAAGTATGGAACTACAGAGTTTAAGGGGATAGTAGATCCTCTAGAGGCTGAACAGTGGTTAGAAATGATGGATAGGGTATTCAAGAAACTGCATTGCACAGAGGAGCTCAGATTTGAATACTCTGTATCTTTGTTACAGGGGGATGCTTATGACTAGTGGAAAACCATTCCCCACAGTCTGGTAGAACCTGCAGTGCTAACATGGAATGACTTTCTCAAGGAATTCAGACAAAAGTATGTCCCCGATGCTTATGTGGACCAAAAATTGCAAGAGTTCCTAAGTCTGAAACAGGGGAGCAGATCAATGGCTGAGTATGAAAGAGAATTTTCCCGTCTGAGCCATTATGCAGTGAGTTTACTTTCTACCAGTAGGGAGAGATGAAAGAGGTTTGAAACGGGCTTGAAGCCCAGTATCAGATTACAAGTAGTCGGCTTCAAACACACTAACTTCTCTGAACTTATTTCTCAAGCTCTAGAGTTAGAAAGAATTGAGTCTGAAGCTGCTCCTGAGAAAAAGAAATCAGAGAAGACAAAGAAAGAGGGAAAATCTATAGAACAGAGTTCCAGTGGTCCTACTGGAAAGAGGAAGAACTATGGGGGACATGGCAGAGGTGGCAAGAAGTGCAGTAGGGAAGATATTCGTGATGAAGCCTCCTCTATCCGGGATGACAGTACAGAGGTTCTTACCCTCCCCGCCAATGTGAAACATGTGGAAGAAATCATGGTGGGATATGCTACAAGGCTATTGGAGCCTGTTATAACTGTGGAGGTACAGGACACTTTGCCAAGGACTGCACCAGTAGTCGCAGAGTTGGACCACCTCCTACTACTGCTGAAGGGTCAGTTCAGAGCCCTGTCACTAGAAGTTCACAACCACCTAGTAGAGGTAGAGGTAGGGGTAGAGGTAGCCCAGTAGGCAGCCAAGGTACAATGAAACAATCAGAGCAAGACAGTGCTCCAGTCAGAATGTATGCAATGAGACAGAGGGAAGAGGCCGAGACATCTGATGTTGTGGCTGGTACCTTCTCAACTTTTAATCAGAATGTGTTTGTGTTATTTGATCCGGGTTCTACCCATTCTTATGTGAGTGCTAGCATCATTGATTGCATTGCTGTTCCATGTACAAAAATGGACTTTGAGGTGCTAGTAACAAGTCCGTTAGGACAGGAGGTCAGGGTTAATAGAATGTAAAGAGATTGTCCTTTGGTGATCCAAGGACACACTTTTCTGTCTAATTTCATTGAAATGCCCTTCAGAGATTATGATATCATCTTGGGCATGGATTGGTTAGCTAGGCATCATGCTATGATGATTGGTAGGTGAAGACAGTCACTTTTGGTCTCCTCGATGCTGATGTGGTAATATAAGGGGAGAGGCAGTTATTGCCATCAAACATCATTTCGGCTGCACTAGCCAGAAAAATGATCAGAAAGGGGTGTGAAGCATACTTGGCACATGTGGTAGACACCCAAGTGGGGAGTCCAGCATTGAAGGACATCCCTACAGTACATGACTTTCCTGATGTGTTTCCTGATGAATTGCCAGGATTACCTCCGGAAAGAGAAGTGCAGTTTGAAATTAATGTTATGCCTGGTGTGGAACCAATCTCCATAATGCCATACAGAATGGCACTAGCAGAGTTGAAGGAGTTGAAGATACAATTGCAAGAACTACTTGAAAAGGGCTTCATCCGCCCTAGTGTGTCACCTTAGGGAGCACCAGTGTTGTTTGTTAAGAAGAAGGATGGTACTCTCCGCTTATGCATTGACTACAAAGCGGTTGAATAAGGTGACAATAAAGAACGATATCCAGTGCCTCGCAGTGATGATCTGTTTGATCAGTTGAAGGGTGCAGCTGTATTCTCCAAAATTGATCTGCGATCTGGTTATTATCAGTTGAAGGTGCAAGAGCAGAGTATTCCAAAAGCGCTTTGGAACTTCGGTATGGCCACTATGAGTTTCTAGTAATGCCATTCGGGTTAACAAATGCTCCAGCTGCTTTTATGGATCTGATGAACACTATCTTCAGACCATATCTTGATCAATTTGTGGTGGTGTTTATTGATGACATTTTGATATATTCAAGGAATGCAGAGGAGCATGACAGACATCTGCGGATTGTGCTGCAGACTTTAAGGAGAAACAACTATACGCCAAATTGTCGAAATGTGAATTTTGGCTGAAAGAAATCTCCTTTTTGGGACATGTTGTGTCATTTGAAGGGATCAAGGTAGATTCGGCAAGGTAGAACTATCCTTAATTGGAAGTCGCCAGAACATCCGAGAAATTCACGTTTTAGGTTTAGCTGGATATTACGTCGGTTTGTGAAGGGTTTTCTATATTATCTTCTCCTTGACCAAACGCCGGAAAGATGTAAAATTTCGGTGGGTGATAAATGCCAAAGTTTTGATGAGTTGAAGAGGTGTTTGATGAAGCTCAGTCCTCACTTTACCTACTGCAGGTAAAGAATACACGATTTATAGTGATGCTTCTCACAATGGGTTAGGGTGTATCGATGCAAGTTCGAATGTCATTACTTATGCATCACGCCAACTGAAACCGCATGAGAGGAACTACCCAACACATGATCCGAGCTAGCGGCTATTGTTTTGCTCAGAAGATCCGGAGACACTATTTGTATGGGGAGAAATGCTACATTTACAGATCACAAGAGCTTGAAGTACTTAGGCACCCGAAGGAATTGAATTTGAGGCGAGAGGAGATGGTTAGAACTCATTAAAGACTATGATTGCTTAATAGACTATTAGCGGGAAAGCAAATGTGGTGGTCGACGCCTTAAGTCGCAAGACTATGGCAAGTCTCGAGTTTCTCCTTTGTCCATGGTATATGAATTGAAAGCACTGACATGCGGTTTAGAAATTGATGATGAGGGATGACGGTAGTTGCATGGCATGTACGGCCGGTGTTGATTGATCGGATCGAATGGCTCCAGAGTGATGAAAAATATCGAAGCTCCGAAAGAAGTCCAGAAGGCAAGAAACACGAATTCTCCGTGAGAGATGATGGTTTATTGCTACATCGAAAGCGAATATGCGTTCCTAGTGATGTGGAATTGACAGATCATTATGAAGGAAGCACATGAGTCTCCTTTTGCTATGCACCTGGTGGAACTAAAATGTCTGGAGAAATTTGAAAGAGCATTCTGGTGGATGGGTATGAAGAGAGATATAGCTGAATTTGTTTCCAAATGCCTAACTTGTCGGCAAGTAAAGCGAACATCAAGTTCCGGTGGTTTGTTACATCCTTTGTCGATGCAGTGGAAATGGGAGCGAATAACTATGGATTTTGTTACAGGACTTCCAAGGACACGAGTAGTCATGATGCGGTATGGGTTATAGTTGTGATTGACCAAGTCGGCTCACTTTTGCGATTCGGATGGACTATAGCACGGAAAGATTGGCGGATTGTACATATATGAGATTGTAAAATTGCATGGAGTGCCGTATCAATTGTATCCGAGAGATCCTAGGTTCACTTCTAGATTCTGGGGTAGTCTTCAGAGAGCCCTAGGAACTAGATTGAACTTCAACACAGCATTCCACCCACAGACAGATGGCCAGTCTGAAAGGGTTATTCAGATATTGGAGGATATGCTACGGGCTTGTGTGATTGAATTTGAAGGTAGTTGGGATACACACTTGCCTTTTGATTGAGTTTGCTTATAACAACAGCTACCAATCAAGCATTGGGATGCCTCCATATGAAGCTTTGTATGGCAGAAAGTACAGAACTCCCTTATGTTGGGATGAAGTAGGTGAAAGGAAGATGATTGGGCCAGAAATTGTTCAGCAGACAGAGGAAAAGATCAGATTGATTAGAGATAGACTCAAGGCTGCATCAGATCGTCAGAAGTCCTATGTTGATTTGAAAAGAAGAGATATTGAATATGCAGTGGGTGATAAAGTATTCCTCAAAGTTTCTCCTTGGAAGAGGATTATGAGATTTGGCAGAAAGGGGAAACTGAGTCCTCGTTTCATCGGACCATATGAGGTTCTGGAAAGAGTGGGTCCTTTGGCATTACCTCCAGAGCTAGCAAGGATACACAGTGTCTTCCATGCATCCATGTTAAGGAGGTACAGATCTGACCCATCTCATGTACTATTAGTTGAAGAGATTGAGGTAAATCCAGACCTCTCATATGAGGAAGAACCCATAAAAATTCTGGCTTATGAGGTGAAGCAGCTGAGGAACAAACAGATACACCTGGTTAAAGTGCTGTGGAACCATCATTCAGGCCAGGAAGCTACTTGGGAACGTGAAGAGGATATGAGGAAACAGCACCCACAGCTGCTCAGAGACTAATGCCAGGTAAAATTTCGAGACGAAATTTATTTTAAGGGGGGGAGAATTGTAACACCCCTATGTTCGGTAGTGCGTTCTCTTGTTAGGTGACGGTGTTGTCGGACGACTAGGATGCCTAGAACTACACTTCGTTATGAGTGAGGAGACATAAAATAATGAAATACAAGAAAAGAAAACACAAGAAAAACAAAGGAAAAATAATAGCAAAGAAAGGTAACCAAGTTAAGCGAGCCGAGAACCCTAGCGATGGGTGATCGCACCGGGAAGTCACGACGTGGACCGTTGACTAGCCCTGGACTGCGGGGAATCCTGGAAAATATTTATAGGACTTAAAGAGACATCAATTGAAGTATAAATATCATTAGAAATATCAAAGAAAAATTAAATAATTAGTACAAATAAAAGTGAGAAATCGAAAAACAGACAAAACCCGGTGTTACCGAAAAATCGAGAATGCAACCCGAGCAGGGGCATTATGGTCAATCGACATCCCGAGTTGTCTTTTGACCTAAATGTCCATTAAAAATAAATAATATTACACTTGGAAAATATAATGAAAAATTAAATTGATGGTACCTAAAGTAAATAGCAAAAATTATGGGTTAATGTGGAATAAATGAAAGTTAAACTTATAATATGCTTTAAATTGTGTAAGTGGACCACTATAGAATAAATTAAACAAAAAATGGCAGGTGTAAGTCCATTATACAATCTGCATCTTCATCTTCCTCACTTGGTCCATCCATGCCGAAATGAAGAAAAGGGAAATCCTCCATAGCTGTTTTGCATAAGCTTCATCCACTCCTTCATTTTACCTCTAAACACCTAGGTAGCTTCATTAAAAATTATCCCCACTTCACAAGGAAGAAGTAGATACCAATATTAAGAAGTTTTAGTGAAGATTAAGCAAGTCCCAACAATAGGTAAGGTTGTGTTTTTGAATATTTCTTTGTTAAATTTTGTAAGCATGTTATGGGTGTTTGCTTTGTGAAGAAATTTTTTAGTTTTGAGGAGTTATTGATATATCCAGTTCAGACAGCCATGGAGTTGTATATTTAATGATTTATTCTTACATATATTTGATGGGAAATTATGTTGAGTAGGGTGATTAATGTCCTAGTAAGTTAATTCCACATGTATATGGTGATTGTGCACTTGAAATGGAAGTTGACGAATTGTGGGAAACTTTGGCATTGTGGAGCATTTCGGCAGCCTTGGGACTCCTTAATGAATGTTTGAATTCATGAAGATGTTGGATGAATTGTGATATTGAGGGTTGATGAACATGTATGTAAATTGATTGTGGAAATCGTATGTAATAATTAGGAATTTTATGTGTATCTATTGTTGTATTTGGACCTTGTGAGTTAGGACTTTATTTGGTGTATTAAGGATGTTTGTATTCTTCCCAAAGTAACTTTAAGGTGAAGTAGTAAATGGTTTTGGTAATGTACCAAATCAGAATTGGTAAGGGAAGTGGACTTAGAGTAAGGTAAATGTGTAATTGATACATGTATAAGCAATGTAATTAAGGACAGCATGCATTTCAGCCCATAACACTAAATATGTAACTCCAATTGGTATGACACCAACTGAAGGTGAAACCTGGCACAAAATGTGCTAACTTTCATGAAGGAAACATTCCAAAATTCTGCTTGCAAGGTAGCTTGAAAAATGACCAAATCCGGATTAAGTGCAAGTGAGGCCTGAAAACTGACCATTTGGGCAGCAGTTAGTGTTTAGGCCATAACTCACTCAAAACAGGTCCAATTGACCTGAAATTTTAACCATGAATAGTTAAGACCCATATCTACAAGTCTTATGAAGACACCAAAGCCTAGAAATGGCCATAAGCAAGTCAAACAGCTTGCACAAGTTCGGTTCCAAAAATTGGCCAAACCAAAGTTGACCAAAATTGACCTAAATTGACCAAATTTGATGCCATTTGACCAGCAATAGTAAAATGACCATAACTTGGTCTACATAACTCTGAATGACCTAAAATTTTGCCCCGCGTTCCGTAAGAATAGATCTACAAGTTTGTAGTTTTGACTAAAACTCGAAAACTGAGGGAACTAGGTCGTCCGGCTAGGTCAAACTAGTATCTCGGAATCCAGCAAGTTGCAATAAAATGCACTAAACAAGGAAATGAAATTGGTAACATGTACCAACCCTAAAAGACTATCGAATGTGACATATTAGTGACACTAAAACCTAATTTACCTAGAACGCATCGAGTGTCGGTATATTAGGTGATTAAGCAAATAATAGCTTTCAGTGAATTACTTATCAAGCATTATCGATAGAGACAGTTTAATTTAGTACTGAAACACTTCAAATTGTGTTTCTCAGTTACCAAAGACTCAGGAAAAGGGAAGGAAACACTGAGTCCAGACCAGGAGACAATTATCAGAGGTTTGTGCACAACAGCTATTTCTTTTGAATTATTTTCAATTGAAATAAATTTTGACTATTTGTATATTATTGTTTTAAATTGTGAAACTGTGAAAAATTGTTTGAATGGTATTTGATGGATACTTATCGATTGAAAAGCACTGTAAATGGTTTGAAACCACAGCTATCATGTATATTGATTGTATTCCTCGCTAGCTTGTCTAGTGGGACGAATTGAATTCCCTCTCTTGCTGAAGTGTTGAGGTGTGTGCCTGTTGAGGATGAATTGGATGAGTACTCATATTTTTGCTAGCTAGCTATGTTATTCCTCATTATTCATCGACTTTTGGGACGAATTGAATACCTCATTAGCCATCGGCTTTTGGGACGAATTGAACTTTGGAAAATGATTAAGCTGTGTGTGATTTATTGATATGTATTGTGAGATTGTGAAATGAATTTAAACTCTTATTGACATATACTGTCTTTTGAATTCAACCATGATCTGACTTATTGAAATTTATTGTGATATTGAGAAATGGAGTTTAAATTCTTGTTGACAATTACTGTCTTGAAATTAACTATGGTTTTAAGTATCCACTATTTATATGATTTATGAATTGTGATTTAAATTGTATTTGGTTAATGTTGTGCACCACTGAGACATTGTCTTAGCTATAGCTTTTTATTGCTGTCGCAGGTAGACAGACAGACAGGGCAGCAGAATAGGCTGCTAGTACACCCAGCGAAAGATTTTCGGGTATAATGAGTATACCACATTTTGCATTTTGTACTGTAATGTATGACCACTGTATGTACATATTGTTTTTCATTTTGAGCAGTGTAAATTCAAATTGTACCTTGAAGTTGTAAAATAATTATGAGATATTTTGACTTGTAAAAATTGTATTATATTTTTTCTATCTCAAACTTTGAAAAATTACTGTGAATTTGAATTGAGAAATATGTTGTGTTGAAAAATATGTTGGAGTTGAGATTTGGAAATATATTGAAGTGCTTTTTACAGGTTTTCTGAAGAACTGTTTTATCCAAAATACAGATGGCACTCTGCCAAAATTTTTACAGAAATTCCAAATAATTCAAATGTGTTAGTCCTATCACTTCAGTTCAAAAAGGTTTTTAACACCTGTAAATAGTGCGCACCACTGTAAAAGAAGTAAGAAAAGTTTTGAAAATCCCTTGTAGTGTATTTAATGGGTTATCAGTAGGCGAAGTTGGTAATTCATTAGGTATACTACGGGATCATGTTATGCCTTACAGAGGGGTAGGGTGTGACAAAAATAATTATTTTGGGTTGAGAACTCAAAATTAAGACACAGTGGCATTTTGGTCATTCCACATGGTGACATGTGGCACCATGAGATGGTGACACATGGCACTACACATAAGCTTGCCAAATGTCTTTTAATCATGTAAGATGATTAAAATTAAGATTAAATATAGGTTTGACACTTGGCACAATGTGATTGGGTCAATTAAACCTAGAGCTAATCAGAAGGTGACATGTGGCAAGGGTTTTAAGTGATGATCTAGTTATATAAGTGTAAGGATGAAAGAACAAAGCACAACCAGCTGCTGCCTCCCTTTGTGTCGCCACCCTTGAGGTTGCCATTCTCTCTTCTTCTTCATCTCTCATCAATTCCAAGAGATTGGCAAACAATCTCTTGAATTAAAAATACTAGAAATTGTTTCTAGTGTTCTGCTTACATCTTTAATCTCTTAAAAGGCAAAACTTGATTTTCTAATTAATAGAAAAAGCTTTAGAAGCTATTCAAGGGCTGCCACAGGTGATCTTGGTGTGGACAAGCTAGAGGGACAACATCTGGTGTCCTAAAGATGCATCCCAAAGGTGTTAAATACACTGCAGTGCATTAAGAGATTAGTGCACTTATTCTTGATCTAATCTAGGGTTCTAAAATTAATCTGATTATTTCTAAAATCTTAAGTGGCAAATACAGATCCAAAAACATATTAAAAGAGTTTTAATATGTTGTTTATCATTGAAATCAAATAGATAAAAATAAATCTTGCATGATGCATGTGACCCTAGGTGAAAATTTTTGAATTCAATGATATAAACTTGTGTTTTTCATGCTTTCGCTCCTTCATAAATAATATACAAAATATAGATAGAAATAAAACATGGTTCAGATAATTTAGATCTAATTATGCTTCAATAAGGTTTCTAAAATTTAATATCCCTTTTTTTTTTCAAATTTAGTCCTCTTTGGAGGTGCTTAGATCATAAGGTTACAGTAAAAATATACAATAAACTAATATTCTAATAGCATTATTCTTAACTTAATATTGTTATGAAAGGTATATTTGTAATATTTATTTAAATTATATTTCTATTTTTAATTTTTTTTATATCATTTAATTCAATAGCTTTTAGGTTATCTTAAATTATTTCATAATAATTGAAGTTCCCAGTGCATTCAATAATAGATAACTTTTTTTTTATCATTAGTCTAATTCATTTCAATTCTTTCTAGCATTTTATTAATCGTTTTCTTTCATGATTTTGAGTCTCATTTTATTGTAATCATTCTTTATCTTGATATTTAATCTCCTTACTTCCTTTAATAATCAATTCAATTACATTTATACTTTTCCATGCCCAAGTAACCTATACAAATTGACTGAACTGGATAAATAGGTAAACTAGCACTGGGTACCAGGTATCTTGGGCCGTCACACCATCGGTCACAATGTGTCTCCCAGTGTGCAGACAGAATGGCTAATAAGCCATAAAAGCAATAAGGCATAAAGTCAAGTATAACATCATAATTAGTATAGCCATAGGTTATCATATCACAAAATGGCATGAAGCCATACGCAGTACTGCTATCAGAACCCTATTGGTATGCCAACCTATCCAAACCAATGACACTAGGCCTACTAGGGCATATTACAAAGTTATTTCTTGAATATTTATACTTGATATGTAAGGTTACTATTCATTTGGTCATTTAAGTCAAAATATTGAATTTCTCATATATATAGTTACATGAGTTTTAAACACATAGATTTACCACATTTTGGTTCCCAAAAGTGTTGGCATTAGTTGCTAATTCATACTTCTAACCAATGAAAAAATAAATAAAAATTTTCAGTTTTGGTGCTAGAGTTCACTATTCCATTAGGCCATTTTACGGTGAGAATTTGGCCAAGTATTCTTAAGCAAAGTTGTTCTTTATTGTGTCTAGTTACATTTCACTTTTGAATCACCCCATTTGGAGTTTTCTAGCTCAAGATATGCCACTTTGAGCAAGGCTAGCCAGATTGGTATCTACCCAGAAATTCTGGGCAGAATATCATTATGCCAGATTTGGTAGTTCAAATTTGGCCAATAATTTCAGTTGGTTAAGTCCAGAATTAGAGTTTGTGTTAAACATTAAAGTTGTTCTAAATTGCCTCAACTTTCCATTGATATAAAGTTCAGGTCAATTGGACCTTCCTACACTGAGTTATGACCAAATGAATAAACACTGCTTATTTGGTCATTTTGCCAAGCAGATTGTAAGTTACCCAGATTTGGTCAATTTTTAGGGCATCCTAAGTTTATTTTCTAGATAGGATTCCTTCATCAAAGTTGTGCCATTATATGTCTAATTTCATGTCCAATTGGCCATGCACTAAGTGAACCTGCACAACTCAAGTCATAACTGCCCAAACATGCTGGACTCACATCCAGACCTGCAGTGCACACTGGACAGCATACATAACCTCAATTCCCTTGACACCATTCACTCAATTTCCTACTCAAACATGACCAAATGGTCACTAATTGGCCATCACAACCTCTTTTCACCAATACATAAACAAAATCCAAATTTTGGTGCCCAAACCCTAACTCCAACAATTTCAATTCTCTATATACATACAATCTAAGAATTTAAAACACCAAAATCATGTTCAATGGCAGCCATACATAACTATTATGCAATCAAATTGATGAAACCCTAGGTACCCTAAGGCTGCCAAAATTTCATGGGGCAAGTTCATGCATCTTTAATTCATTTTCATCAAATTTTCAACTTAACTCAACTTAAATTCATGCTTAGAAAAGAGTGGAAGCAAGAAAATTAACACTAACCTCTTGGATGAATTTCTACCCTTCACTTTCCTTCACTTTTTCCTCTTCTAATAGCTGCCCAAGTCTAGCTCTAGTGATAAGAGAAATTTTTTGTGAAGAGAGGGTGAGGTTTTATGGTGATTTTTCAAGAGAATTTCTAGTGAGAAGTTTGCATGAAAATGGTGTGAGGAGAAAGAAGGGAGAAACGGCTGAATAAAGGAGATGAGCTGCAGATTTTTGTTTCATTTAATCCCATTTTATCTCTTTTTAATAACTTTAACTATGCTTGTTGTGTTGTGATTGGTGGAGGCCTTCTTAATGACATCATATGATGTCATAATTCCCAATTTCTTTTATTTTTTCTTTCCTTTTCTTTTCTACTCATTTTCAATTAAATTTTTAGCAATATTTATTCACATTTTATGTCATAATAATTATTTACTTAACTGGACAAGTTGGTCAAAAATCATCTATGAAGACAAAATGACCAAAATGCCCTCAGTTTGGCTTATTGAGCCAAAATCGTCTGTACCAATCTAAAAATTTTTCTAAGCATTTTCTTGGCATTCTAATCCATCAAAACCTCAATGACTCTTCTCTGGAGTCCCAAAAATTATTTTATGAATTTTCTCCTGGGTTTAGGGCTCCTAGCTGTAAAGACCGCAACTTCCCACTGGGTTACCCATCGCTAGGGCGCCGGCTCATTTAATTTGATTATATTTTATTTCTAAAATTTTTCCAAAATTTTTCTTATCATTATTTGAGTTATTTATGACTCTTCACTATAGTTCACATATAGTTCCAGTCATTCTAGCTATCCAGATAGACATTGGTCATTGGAATAGTCGAATGTACAGACTAGCTAAAGTGAGGGTGTTACAACCTAGACACATGTGTCAGATTGTATAGATTGGCATGCCAATAGGGTATTGTTTTAGCAGTACTGCGTAAGACTTTATGCCTGTATTCATGGCTTTATGCCCGTACTCATGGCTTTATACTCGCACTCATGGCTTTTATGCCCGATTATATGTTATCATGGCTTTTTAGCTATACTGACTGCATACGTGGTTGACGTTCCACGTCCCACAGTATAACAGGCCGAGGCACCACGGTGTCTAGTGCCAACGACCTGTTATCTAGTTTAGTCAGCCTATCATAGGTTACCTGGGCAGTGTAAATTATTGAAATTATTTAAGAACATTTGTAATTAGAAACCTTAAAAAATATTAAATGAAATGAGAAAAAAAAAATTTAGCAATGGAAACATAACTGAATCAACTAGTACAAATGAAATTTAGAATTGTAGGAGCCAAAAATACAATGCTCCTAGAATTAATCTGTATATCGAATATTATTACTGTATAAACTCAGCACTTCCAAAGAGGGACAAAATAGCATATAAGATAGTTGATATTAGAAATATCATACCAAATTTAATTGATACCCGAGGATCTAGATTATACTTTAGAATCATACTTCAGTCTTTCTTATTTGTACATATTATTTTTATTAGTAGTATGCCCTAGAGCATATCATTTAGTATGTATCTTATACATATTTTTATTAATAAAAGGCATTTCCACTTTTTTGTTTACATAATATACTTATGTGTAACAGAAAAGGTCCATTGATATTTTGTTAAAAATTCTATTCTTAAGTTTCTAAGAATATGAGTGACAGTATTTCTAGTACAAAGTATCAT
This sequence comes from Hevea brasiliensis, assembly GCF_030052815.1. NCBI lineage: Eukaryota > Viridiplantae > Streptophyta > Magnoliopsida > Malpighiales > Euphorbiaceae > Hevea > Hevea brasiliensis. The sequence goes on from NC_079500.1 coordinate 69,299,943, forward strand.
AAATAGGTTCACAATCGAGGGTACTTCATAATAAGGATATGACTTATCCAGAAAGGCTGTATTCATGTTTGTTCCCAAGTTATTTCTATGAGATATAAATAAAATAGAATGGTGAGTCTCATACCATATAACAAACATGATAGGCACTTATATATGATAATTAGGCCGAACCAATGACACTTATGACAAGCACATGGAGTTTACTCTTATCAATGCATTGTCATAAATCATATCAATGCATATAATCTTTAGACCTGAGATAGCATAGTTATCTTGTATATAGGTGGTTTGAGTTTGATACTGCTTTCATACTTGTACTGTGTATGGGTATATGGGCATGTGTTGGCTCCTACTAGTTATATATGAAGGTAGGTGTTGATTAAGATGGAATTTGTTCCTCAAAGTAAATAAAGATAAAATCCTATGTTCATTTAATTGTTCTTGTTGTTTTAAGTTCCTGGTCAGGATAGATAGATTTAATCAGAAAAGAGTTTCTGATGAGAAAATCTTTTTAATCAAGAACTGGAATTAAAAGAGAACATAATATTCATAACAAATGGAGTTTGACATAAATCATGACTCTAGCTTGAGTTACGATTTTGTAACAGAGAGATTCTAGTGCATGGTAACATATGATTATAGGTTCATTTAAGGTAAACCTTATTACTAATTGGGTGGCCATGGCATGCTATGCTAGGTGTTAACCATGGTCTATGAGATGCATAAAATGATTTAGAGAAATCATTTATAGTAAGAAAAAGTTCTGATGATATTAAGAGTTGATATCATATCTCATTGCCAATTAGTGATGAGCCTAGTAAGTCACACACATACACAAGTAATCATCTAATTAAATATGATTAATTATTTAAAGAGTTTAATTGATTAATTAAATAGGTTTGGTTTGCAATTAGATTGCAAAGTCTCTAGAATGACTTAAAACCAAATCTAGGTTATTGAATGTATAGTATAAGTTAAATTTATATTTAAAGTGTTTAAATATGAATTTAATTAATGAGAAATTAATTAATAAAGATTAATTAATTGATTTATGTATGATATAAATTGATTAGAAGAAGAGAAATAATTATTTTGGGTTGAGAACTCAAAATTAAGACACAGGGGCATTTTGGTCATTTCACAGGGTGACATGTAGCACCATGAGATGGTGACACATGACATTACACATAAGCTTGCCAAATGTTTTTTAATCATGTAAGATGATTAAAATTAAGATTAAATATAGGTTTGACACTTGGCACAATGTGATTGGGTCAATTAAACCTAGAACCAATCAGAGGGTGACATGTGGCAAGGGTTTTATGTGTTGACCTACCTATGTAAGTGTTGTTATGAAAAGAAAACAAACACAACCAGCAGCAAATAACCTTGGTGCCGCCACCCAAGAGACTTCCCCTTCTCTTCATCTTCATCTCTCATCTATTCCAAGAGATTAGCAAACAATCTCTTGAATTAAAAATACTAGAAATTGTTTCTAGTGTCTTGTTTACATCTTTAATATCTTAAAAGGCAAAACTTGATTTTCTAATTAATAGAAAAAGCTTTAGAAGCTGTTCAAGGGCTTTCATAGGTGTTCTTGGTGTGGACAAGCTAGAGGGACAACATCTAGTGTCTTGAAGATGCATCCGAAAGGCACAAATACACTGTAGTGCATCAAGAGGTTAGTGTATTTGTTCTTGATTTAATCTAGGGTTCTAAAATTAATCTGATTAATTTTAAAATCTTAAATGACAAATACAGATCCAAAAACATATTAAAAGTGTTTTAATATGTTGTTTATCATTGAAATCAAATAGATAAAAATAAATCTTGCATGATGCATGTGACCCTAGGTGAAAATTTTTGAATTCAATGGTATAAACTTGTGTTTTTCATGCTTCCACTCCTTCAATTTTCTTGTTATATTATTGCACCACTAAGCAAAAATGCTTAGAGCGATGGATTTGTTTCCTTCGCGTAGGTACTGAAGCTAAAACCCAGTGGACATTTGACTGGGATTTTTGAAGTCCAGATCTACAGAAGTGTCAGCAGTGTTCAAGCTATCAACTCCTCAGCAATGCATATAGATAGGGCTCACAAAAGTTATTTTATGTATTTATAATTAGTTATTAATTGTAATGTAAATTATGGTATTGTAATTAATTTGTACAACATGTAAATTGTGAATTTATGAAATTAGCTTGTAAATCATGTAAATTATGAAGTTTGAGAATTTTGATACATAAATTGAGTATGAATGGATATGTATGCAAAAGAGTTGCAAAAATTGAATGTGTGATGAGATGATTATAAAAATAACTGATGAGATTTTATTGTGAAAATATTGTTGAAATTTCAAGCAGGTAAATAGTAAAATATGCCAAATGGTAATAGAAACAGAGAAAACTTTGCTGGTTTCTCCATAGAAAAATAAGTGATATTAAAATATAACGAGAATAAAATTTTTAAAGGAACAAAAAAAAGATAAAATAGGGTGCTCTGACACCAAATGTAGCACACCTTGCTCGGCTATACTGTAAACGGGTAAGGGGTGTTACATTTATTGGTATCAGAGCACGGTTTAGGCATTCCTAGGCATCGATAGAGAGAATAAGATTGTGTGCATAACATGTATTGCATTCATATGAGTCGAGGTGACACTAATGCAGATCTATTTTCTTTGGTTATTTTAGGTTAAGGTATAGACTCAGAATCGCAGAGGGCAGTAGAGGAAAAAGTAGTAAGCCATATCCCGATTGGGAGTGATGTTGGAAATCAGGGAGATCCTGATCCACCAGTTCAAGAGGTGCCTGTACAACCCCAATAAGCCGTTATTTGAGCAGATGACTGAATTCTTTTGACAGATGACTGGGGTTATTCCACCACCGCCTTAGCAGAATTCACCTTTAGGAAAAATTAGGAAGTATGGAGCTATAGATTTCAATGGTAGAAAGGAAGATGATTCTTCAGCGGCTGAGTATTGGTTAGAAAGGACTGAAAGAGTCCTACAGCAGCTCCATTACACACCAGAACAGAGTTTGGAGTGTGCAGTTTCATTGCTACAAGAAGCTACATATCGATGGTAGGATGTTGTAACCAAGGTAGTGCCACTAGCCGACGTAACTTGGGAATTCTTTCTGATAGAGTTCAGAAAGAAATATATTAGCTATGTTCATGAAGAGGAACAAAAGAGGAATGGTGATCAGCAAAAGAGGAAATTTGGATAGTCTAGTAATAAGAGGGCGAGAGAACAGTTAAGTCAGACATCTGATCAAAGTAGGAGACCTAGACCCAAGCCTATACCTAGAAGAGGTCAACCAGAAACACTAGTAGTGAGTGCATTAGGACTAGCAAGAAAATGTGGCCATTATAACAAGTGGCATAAAGGTGAATGTAGGGGATTGACTGGAGCCTGTTATAGATGTAGAGCCATGGACCATCGTTTGAAAGATTATCCTAAGAGGAATTTACTACGGACTTAGACAGAGGTCATGGAAGGATCAGGTGCAACAGTAACACCACTTGTAAATGTCGAAGAGGAGCAAGGTGCTCCAAATGTGAATTTGAGGTAAAGTATCCTTCCTTTATGATATGCCTAAATGTATAATGATAGATTCGAAAAGACTAAATAATACCATATATATAAAAGGAGTAGACAGAGGGAGCAATAAAAAGGTAAAGGAATTATCTCATATGCCTACACCCGGTAAATTTCGAGGATAAAAATTTTGTTAGAGGAGAAGAATTGTAACACCCTCACTTTAGCTAGTCAGTGCATTCGACAGTTCCGGTGACCAATGTCTGTCCGGACAACTAGAATGACTGGAACTATATGTAAACTAGAGTGAGGAGTCATAAATAATTGAAATAATAGTAAGAAAAAAATTTAGAAAAATTTAAGCAATGAAAAACAACAAAGTTAAATGAGCCGGTGCCCTAGCGATGGGTGACTTAACGGGAACTTGCTGTCTTCACAGCTAGAAGCCCTAAACCCAGGGGAAAATTCATGAAATAATTTTTGGGACTCCAGAGAAGAGTCATTGAGGTTTCGATAGCCTTAGAATACCAAGAAAATGCTCAGAGAATTTATTCAATCGGTATAAACAATTTTAGTCTGTTAAGCTAAACGAAGGGTATTTTGGTCATTTTGCCTTTGAAGACAATTTTTGACCGACTTTTCCATTTAAGTAAGTAAGGTATATACCATAAAACATGAATAAATATTGAAGAAAATTTTATTAAAAATGAGTAATAAAAGAAGAAAGGAAAAGAAAAACAAAAATGAAAGTAAGTTGGATTTATGACATATGCATGATGTAATTAAAAAGCCCCAACCAATCACCATTGAACAAGCACTCATAAAACACTTAAAAATAGATAAAAATCAAAGAAAATTTTAGATTTTCTTCTTCCCTCTTCATATGGCCGAACCTTCTTTTCCTAAAGCTTCCACCATTTTTGAATGTTCAAGCTTAATTTCCCTTCAATTCATACCATATTTTCCTACACCCCAAACACAAAAATTTGTCAATAGACCTTGAAGAAGAGATTGGAAACAAAAAGAAGTAGAAAAATTAAAGAATTGGAGTTCTTGGAATTGGCTACAAGAGGTTAGTGCATTAACCAATCTTCTCCTCTTCCTTAATTTGAAGAAGCATGATAATCTAAGTGTAAATTTTATGAAATTTGAAGAAAACCTTGAATATTTGGGAACTTTAAGTTTTTGGTAGCCTAGGGAGGTTTAGGAGTTGGATAATTTTGGTTCATCTAAACTTGATTAGTGAGGATAATTTATAACACCCCTATATGCATAGTCCTGTGCAAATCACTGTTCTGGTTACCGGTGTTAGTCCGGACAATTAAGAGGATTAGAATCATATTTAAGTCACCTAGAAAAGCCTTGAACAGAAATTAGTAGTGATTATCAAAAGGTTAAATGCAAATTAGAAAAATAGAACATAAAAGGTTAAATGAGTAGGGGGACACAGCGTTGGGTAACCGCACCAGGAAGTGACTGCGAAATCAGTCAAAACCCTAAATTTTTACGGGGCATTGTCACACCAAAAGCCTAAGAAAAATAGCGAAGCTAAGGGAATTAAAGCTAAGACAATAAGGAACAACTTTGATGAAGGACCCTTCACCAAATTCTCACAGTAACCAGACCAATGGAACCGTAGAAAATAGAGGACCAAAATTAAAAAGTTGTAATTTCTTTTAGGAGACCTAGGAATTGAATTAGCAATAAATGCTAACAAAATTGACACCCAAAATATGGTATATGGGTGCAATTAGAATTAATAAACCTATTAAGTATGGAAAAGTCAATATTTTGACTTGAATAGTGCCATGAATAGTACCACTATACAAAAAAATGTGAAAGACCAGAAATTATAAACCGTAATAGATAGGATAAGTCTGCAAAGAAATTGTTGGAATTTAAGTATTAGAAATGGATACTGAAGCACTTTAAATTTATGTGTTTTAGTTAAAAAGGGAATCTTTGAAGGAAAAGCGAAAGGTGGAGTAAATTAGTCAACAGAGAGGTTTGTGCACCACTAGTTTTACATTGTTAAAGTTTTGCATATTTTATTGGGTTAAAGGATTTTAGTTTCTTTATTTATTATGTTTACCAATTATTGAATTTATTTCAATGATTATTGAAATGTGTTATGGTATAAATGAGTTTAGTTGTGGGAAAATAATTAAGTTATGATTTTATTTTTGATATGGATTGAATGAATCTAGTTTCAGAAATTTGTGATTGAAATGGGATTTGCATGGAAAAAAAAAATATAAATTGATGTTTTAAATTGTGATGGGCATAAAAATTATTGGATATTGAAATTGACATTGAATTTAATTATGTTGTGATTTATGCTCACAAAAAGGACAAAGAGATTCATTATATTGTTTTATATCTCACTATAGATGCTTGACTAGGTTATTACCCGTCTCTTTCATTTGTTTAGGAGAAATGAAGTTAGCTTTGTTTTGATTACCATGGTATGTGCACAGGCTTAGATTCTCCTTTTATTAGAGGTTAGATCTAAGTTTTTCATTGGCCCTTTCGGAAGTTGCATTATTGTGGTGTGTACTGTGCATGATGATTTGACCTCCCTGATCATAGGGAGTTAGAATCCCGATTCGATCGCCCCGACCATAGAGAGTTAGAATCGCCCCGAAGATGGCCCTTACGGATTAGTCTTGCGTAGTTAGTAACATGAAGAATGGGTTTTGAATAGTAAGAATTATGATTTCAAATGGGAGTTACTAAAACATGTCACACCTTACCCCTCAATAAGATGTAACATGATCTCATAGTACATTTAGTGAATTACCGTACTTCGCCTATCGGTAACCCATTAAATATACTACAAGGGATTGTAAAATAATTTTTTTACTTTTCGAAGGTGGCGAGCACTTTTGGTAGGAATTAAAAACTTTTATTTAAAGATAAACCACATATCAAATTTTCAATCAACTAAAATTTTTTCACAATTTTTACAAAAATTTCGGCAGGGTGCCAGCTGTATTTTGAGAAAAATAAACTTAAAACTTGCAAAGAAATACACTCCCAATGTTTTCAAAACAACCACAACTCCAATACACTCATTTTCATATCCCAATTCAACACAATCAACTCAATTCAATTTTCAAGCCATACATGGGTTCAAAACTCAAGAGGAAATTTGAATATCATACTCATTAGGATAATAAAATTAATATTACAACAATATGCAAGTAAAGAAATTCTCAAATTAAGATTACGATAATTTGATTTCATTACATACTAAAATAATATTACAAGAGTTTTTGTACAACTGCTCAAACAATTTACATACATATAATTACATGCATATATCAAACTCTAATGTACAAGGGTATACCTCTAATATACCCAAAATTAATCCCAATGAGTCTTCAAGGCGTAGCTACCGGAAATCTCACTCAGTGGTGCACAACTATAATTTAAAATATAATATACAATACCTAGCCAAAATTTTGGCAAAGAATTTGGAAATCTTGAAATTCAATCAAAATTCTAAAAATCAAAATATTCGTTGTTAATAAAATAAATCATTTGTTAAAAAGACTCTGCTCAAGAATTTCAATTTATCAAATCATAAATAAATATTTAAAGTAATTCCAGTAATTTATGACAACAAATCTTAATTTCAATAAAATCAATTATGCATAACTCCCATTTAAAATCATAATTCTTACTATTCAAAACCCATTCTTCATCTCACTAACTATGCAAGACTAATCCGTAAGGGCCATCCTCGGGGCGATTCTAACTCCCTATGGTCGGGGAGATCGAATCGGGATTCTAACTCTCTGGTCGGAAAGGTCGAATCATCGTGCACAGTACACACCACAATAATGCAACTTTCAAAAGAGCCAATGAAAAACTTAGATCTAACCTCTAATAAGAGGAGAATTTAAGCTTGTGCACGTACCATGGTAATCAAAATAAAGCTAACTCCATTGTCTCCTCAATAAATCAAAGAGATGGATAATAACCTAGTCAAACATCTATAGTGAGATATAAAACAATATAATGAATCTCTTTGTCCTTTTTGTGAGCATAAATCACAACACAATTAAATTCAATGTCAATTCCAATATCCAATGATTTTTATGTCCATCACAATTGAAAACATCAATTTGTATTTCTTTTTTCCATGCAAATCCCATTTCAATCACAAATTTCTAAAACTGGATTCTTTCAATCCATATCAAAAATAAAATCATAACTTAATCATTTTCCCACAACTAAACTCATTTATACCATAACACATTTCAATAATTATTGAAATAAATTCAATAATTGGTAAACATAATACATAAAGAAACTAAAATCCTTTAACCAAATAAAATATGCAAAACTTTAACAATGTAAAACTAATTATGCACAAACCTCTCTGTTGACTAATTTACTCCACCTTTCATTTCTCCTTCGAAGATTTCCTTTTTAACTAAAACACATAAATTTAAAGTGCTTTAGTATCCATTTCTAATACTTAAATTCTAACAAATTCTTTGCAGACTTATTTTCTACTGTTCCATTGGTTTGGTTACTGTGAGAATTTGGCTAAAGGTCCTTCATCAAAGTTGTTCCTTACTGTCTTACCTTTAATTCCCTTAGCTTCGTAATTTTTCTTAGGCTTGTAGTGTCACAATGCCCCGTATGAATTTAGGGTTTTGACTGATCTCGCAGTCACTTCCTGGTGCGGTCACCCATCGCTGTATCCCCCTGCTTATTTAACCTTTTATGTTCTATTTTTCTGATCTGTATTTAACCTTCTGATAATCACTACTAATTTCTGTTCACGGTTTTTCAAGGTGACTTAAATACGATTCTAATCCTCTTAATTGTCCGGACCGACACCGATCACCAAAACAGTGATTTGCACAGGACTATGCATATAGGGGTGTTACAATTCTCTCTCTCCCCCCCCCCTCCCAACCCTTAAAAGAAATTTCAACCTTGAAAATTTGCCACTGTCAGTCCTTAATCATTCGTATCTATCTTTTTCTCATGTCTCTCTCACATTTCCATGTAGCCTTGTAATCTGAATGATGGTCCATAGCATTTTAGCCAATAATCTTTACATATCGATTGCTTACCTCGTGTGCCAAGTTCTGAAGGAGCGGAAGCATGAAAAACACAAGTTCATATCATTGAATTCAAAAATTTTTCACCTAGGGTCACATGCATCATGCAAGATTTATTTTTATATATTTGATTTCAATGATAAACAGCATCTTAAAACTCTTTTAATATGTTTTTTTTTGTTCTTTCATCCTTACACTTATATAGCTAGGTCACCATTTAAAACCCTTGTCACATGTCACCCTCTAATTGGTTCTAGGTTTAATTAACCCAATCATATTGTGCCAAGTGTCAAACCTATATTTAATCCTGACTTTGATCATCTTACATAATTAAAAGACATTTGGCAAGCTTATGTGTAGTGTCATATGTCACCATCTCATGGCGCCACATGTCACCCTGTGAAATGACCAAAATACCCATGTGTCTTAATTTTGAGTTCTCAACACAAAATAATTATTTTTCTTCTTCTAATCAATTTATACAAAATATAAATTAATTAATTAATTAATCTCTATTAATTAATTTCTCATTAATTAAATTCATATTTAAACACTTTAGATATAAATTTAACTTATACTATACATCCAATAACCTAGATTTGGTTTCAAGCCATGCTAGGGACTTTGCAATCTAATTGCAAACCAAACCTATTTAATTAATCAATTAAACTCTTTAATTAGTTAATTAAATTATATTTAATTTAGTAATTACTTGTGTATGTGTATGACTTACTAGGCTCATCACTGATTGGCAATGAGACAAGATATCAACTCTTAATATCATCATAACTCTTTCTTGCCATAATTAATTTCTCTAAATCATTTTATGCGCCTCATAGACCATGGTTAACACCTAGCATAGTATGCCATGATCACCCAATTAGTAATAAGGTTTACCTTAAATGAACCTATAATCATATGTTACCATGCACTAGAACCTCTTTGTTACAAAATCCCAATTCGAGCTGGAGTCATGGTTTATGTCAAACTCCATTTGCTATGAATATTATGTTCTCTTTTAATTCCAATTCTTGATTAAAAAGATTTTCTCATTAAAAACTCTTTTCTGATTAAATCTATCTGTCCTGGCCAGGAACTTGAAACATCAAGAACAATTAAATGAGCAGAGGATTATCCCTATTTACTTAGAGGAACAGATTCCATCTTGATCAACACCTACCTCCATATATAACTAGTAAGAGCCAACACATGCCCATATACCCACACACAGTACAAGTATGAAAGCAGTATCAAACTCAAACCACCTATATACAAGATAACTGTGCTATTTCAGGTCTAAAGATTATATGTACTGATATGATTTATGACAATGCATTGACAAGAGTAAACTCTATGTGCTTGTCATAAGTGTCACTGGTTCGACCTACTTATCATATATAAGTGCCTATCATGTTTGTTATATGGCATGAGACTTATCATTCCTTCTTATTTGCATCTCATATAAATAACTTGGGAACAAACATGATAACAATCTTTCTGGATAAGTCATGTCCTTATTGTGAAGTATCCTCGATTGTGAACTAATTTATGATACTTTGTGCTAGAAATACTATCACTCATGTTCTTAACAACTTAAGAATAGAATTTCTAACAAAATATTAATGGAACTTTTCTATTACACATAAATATATTATGTAAATGGAAAAGTGAAAATGCCTTTTATTAATAAAACATGTACAAGATACATACTAAATGATATGCTTTAGGGCATACTACTAATAATCTCCCACTAGCACTAGAGTCATTCATTACAATACCTTAGACCCATCTTCTCAAGATGTCAGTCTAACTGAGCTTGTAACAAAGGCTTAGTGAATGAATCAGCTGGATTTTCAGCTGATGCTATTTTTTGCATGGCCACATCACCTTGCACTACTATTTCTCTGATGATGTGATAGCGCCATTTTATGTGTTTGGATTTCTAATGAGACCAGGGTTCCTTATATCAAAATAGCTTCTTTTGCAGCATCTGATGCAGCAATATACTCGGCCTTTGTAATGGAACCAGCAGTCGTACCCTGTTTGAAACTCTTCCAACTAACTGCACTTCATTTACAAATGAACACAAACCTAGAGGTAGACTTTCTATCATCGATATCTGATTGGAAATCAAAATCAGTATAACCATCCAATTGCAAGTCTCCACCTCCATATATCAAGAATAAATCCTTAGTTCTTCTCTAGTATTTAAAGATATTCTTGACAACTATCCAGTGCTCCAAACCTGGATTGGATTGATACCTGCTAGTCCAACTAATAGCATATGCGATATCCGGCCTAGTACACAACATTGCATACATTAAACTTCCAATAGCCAAATCATATGGAATCCTGGCCATTTTATCTCTTTCTTCAGGTGTCTTTGGAGACACTTTTTAAAAAGGTGGATGCCATGTCTTACTAGTAACAATTCTCTCTTGGAATCAAGCATGTTAAACCTCTTTAACACCTTTTCCAAGTATAGACTTTGGGATAAATCAATTATTCTTTTCGCTCTATCTCTATAAATGCGAATCCTAAGAATATAGGTTGCCTCCCTTAAGTCTTTCATGGAGAATTTATTTGACAACCATATCTTCATAGTTGTCAACATACCTATGTCATTATCACTAACCTTCTTATATACACATGGCTCATCCTCATTTTTGATAAAACCAAATGACTTAATGGCTTCATCAAAATGGATGTTCCAACTTCTCGAAGCTTGTTTTAACCCAAAAATGGATCGCTTTAGCTTGCGCACTTTGAAACCATCTTGGGATTCAAAACCTCTTAGGTTGTTCCATGAAAATGTTTTCTTCAATGTATCTATTGAGAAAAGCTATTTTGACATCCATCTGCCAAATCTCATACTCATAGTATGCAGCTATTGCTAATAGAATCCTAATTGACTTAAGCATGGCAACAGGCGAGAAAGTCTCCTCATAGCCGATTCTTTGCCTTTGGCGAAACCCTTTCGCCACTAGCCTTGCCTTACAGGTCTCTACCTTTCCATCAGAATCAATTTTTTTCTTAAAAACCCATTTGTTCCCTATAGGTACAATACCTTCAGGTGGGTCAACACGATCCCAAACTTGATTCTTATTAATGGAATCAATCTCGAATTTCATAGCATCAATCCATTTAGAAGAGTCTATATCTGATATAGCTTCTTCATAGGTAAGTGGATCATCTCCATGATCAACTTCTTCATGAGTGGACAACTCTTGTTCTTCTTCATGAAGGAAACCATATCTCACTGGTGGGTGAGATACTCTGGCTGTTCTACGAGGAACAGTTGTAGATGTTTCATTAATAGGTTTAGGTTGACTAGATAGATCTATATCCATTTGATCTGTTGGTTGGTCAAAATTCTCCAATTATAACTCTATTTGCCTTCCTTTGCCTCTTTCTTGAACAAACTGTTATTTAAAAAATGTGGCATCTCTACTTACCACAACCTTTTGTGATGTAGGCAAATAAAAATAATATCCAAAACTATCTTTTGGATATCTAACAAATTGAACCTTTTCTAATCTGGTTTCCAATTTATCAGTGTTTAGCTTTTTAATATAAGCTGGACAACCCCAAATCTTAAGATGCTTAAGACTTGGTTTTCTTCCATGCCATATATCATAAGGTGTGGAAGATACTGATTTTAATGGAATCCTATTCAGAATATACAAAGCTGATTCTAATACAAATCCCCAAATGGAGATTGGCATATCAATATAGCTCATCATACTATGTACCATATCCAATAGGGTATGATTTCTCCTTTCAGATACACCATTCAACTGTGGTGTTCCTAGAGGAGTCAGCTGGAAACAATGCCGTGCTCTCTCAAGTATTTATCAAATTCAGTACTCAAGTATTCACCTCCACGATCTGATTGAATACCTTTAATACTTTTTCCTATTTGATTTTCTAATTCAGATTTAAATTCTTTGAACTTTTCAAAGGATTCATGTTTGTATTTCATCAAATACAAATACCCAAACCTTGATTTATCATCAGTAAAGGTAATAAAGTAATGAAAATCGCCTCTAGCCATTTCTCTAAATGGGCCACATACATCACTATGTGTTAGTTCCTAAATATTTTCAGCCCTTAGTCCTTGTCCAACAAAGGGTGATCTAGTCATTTTGCCCTGAAGGCAGGATTCACAAGTTGGAGTAGGCTCAGAGCCCAATGCGGATAAAATCCTCATTTTCTCTAGTTTTGCAATCTTATCTTCTGCAACATGACCTAATCTTAAGTTCCATATATATTTTAAACTTCAGTTGATTTTCATCATGGCATTGCATTCTTTTAGATTACTATACTCTAGGCAGTTCCCTTTCCAGTGCCCATCCTGCTTGCAGTGGAAACACTTTCCGTTGCCTTTGTCAGCTTTGATCTTTGTTTTTCTGTTTGACTATCTTCTTGGAAGATCCTGAAACTTGAGATTTTTTTTTTCTAATTGCCTTTTTCTTTTTGGACTTTCCAGCAGAAAAAGATGCAATCAAAGCTACCTTTTTTCCTTTATTGCCCGTCATATTCTTTTGGGCAATACCCAGCATGTTGAGTAGACTAGCCAAGGTGCATTCCTGTTTAGTCATATGGAAATTTGTCACAAAATTCCTAAAAGACTCAGGAAGGGACTGAAGGATAAAATCCATTTACAGTTGGAAATCCATGTTAAAGTCAAGATGTTCCAGCTCCTCAATCAGCTGAGTCATCTTGTGGACATGATCCCCAACATTCTGTCCCTCAGACATCCTCATGTGGAACAGGTGTCTAGATATCTCATACCTAGCATTCCTACTGTGCTCACCATACAACTCATGTAGGTGAAGGAGGATCTCACTCGCACTCTGTATGTTCTCATGTTGCTTCTGTAACTTATTACTCATAGAAGCAAACATGTAACACTTGGCTCTCATATCATGCTCCTTCCACTTGTCCAAAGTTTCATGTTCCTCTTGAGTGGCCTCTGGAGGTAGGGGACCAGGTACATTTGAGTCTAGAACATATCTTATATGTTCAAGGTTCAGGACAAGTTTCAAATTTCTTAGCCAATTAGATAAATTAGGTCCTGTCAATCTATTGCAATCAAGTATGCTTGCAATTATATTGGATGGTGGTGGTTGTGGTGTGCTCATTATTATCAAAAAATTAACTGCAAAAAATAACCAGATTAATTAGTAAATGTATTATGTAATTAACCAAAATGATTATGGTTTTTTAATCAAATTGGCCCTCCCACTAACTTCGCGAATCCTACACTTCCAAAGTAGAAAACGGAAATCCTAGTTGGATGGATTTCTAGTGGGTGATTGAATTCTTATAATTCTATTGATCATCCTCAGGTACATCCATTGTTGGAATTACAATAAACTATACGTGAGCAACTCCTTGCCCATCACATCTCATGTGCAGTTCAATCCATTACCTAGCCCCTAGAGCTCAAAATCTCAAGTATATCCATTATTGACTTATCTTGCATTAGTTAAGTTGATCCCATTGAGCCAGTAATTATGCAAATAATTTTAATGTCCTTAGGTACGTCCAATATTGGCCACCAAACCATTTACATAATTACAACATCTTCTGCTTAATAATTATTCTTAAGAAAATCTCTTAAATTAATTGCATCATGTGCAACTATTTAAAATTTCATAAAATAATTGCCCCAATAGAAGGCCCATGTTATAATTATTTTAATTATGGCATATCCAACTTAATCATTTGTTTGGAAGATTTTGTAGTAGCCCTAATTACTATTATGGTCTCACTTTGCACATTATCCATTTAGAATGCATATATCATATAGTTGCATACATTCCCATACATCTCATGCATTCATGGATAAACAGTAAATATGGTATGATCATGGACTTTCTAAGAGATTCAATTCTGAGCCACCAAGAATTAAATCAGGGAATTCCTAGGTGCATTTCATTCATTCATTTTACAAGAGTTGCTGAAGGAGTACATAATCAATACTTGATGTAACACCCCTATGTTCGGTAGTGCGTTCTACTATTCTGGTGACCAGTGTCGGTTCGAATAACTAGGATGCCTAGAACTACATTTAATTATTAGTGAGGAGACATAAAATAATGAAATACAAGAAAAGAAAATATAAGAAAAACAAAAGAAAAATAATAGCAATGAAGTGAAAATAAGTTAAACAAGCAAAGACTGCAAATGATGGGTGATCAGACGGAAGTTACAGACAGCAATAGCCGACCCAGATCACAGTGGAACCTCGAAATTTAATTTTGAGACATAATTAAAGACTTATTGAAGTAAAAATGTCATTAGAAATATCAAAGAAAAATTAATTAATTAGTACAAAGAAAAACGAGAAATTGAGAAAATGACAAAACTCGGTGTTACCGAAAAATTAGGAATGTAACCCGAATAGGGGCATTGTGGTCATTTGACACCCCGAGTTGTCTTTTGACCTAAATTTCCATTAAAAATAAATGATATTAAACTTTGAAAATAGCATGAAAATTAAAATGGTGGTACATAATCTAAATAGTAAAAGATATGAGAAAAATGTGGGAAATTGGAAACTTTGGATTATTAAACATTAAAATTCACCTAAGTGCTCCACTAACTCAATCCTTGGGACACCTATATAAGCTAAAGTGAGCAGATTTCATATCATCTTTAACATTTCCTCACCTTGCTGAAACCATTTCCACCATTAAACCTCCATTGCCATGCCTTAACCAAGCTCCATGCACATCACTTTAAGCCACAATTTCTTCTAAGCTTCTTCATTAAAGTTGACAACACACCTTGGGCAGCAATAAGGGAGCAAGAAAGATAAGTTTTGGTGGAGTTTTGAAGAAGTCCAAAAGCGGTAAGTGGTTATTTTCAATTCTTGTTTCATTAAAAGTGTAATTAAGGTTGTGAGTAGTTGAATTATGGAAGAAGTTTGAGGTTTGATGAATTATTGGTGGTGGAGCATTTTGGCAGCTACAGAACTTCATCATGTACAGCTTGTCTTTGCGTGCAAATGGATGTTTGAGATGCTAAATTAAGTGTTTAAATGTATTGGAGTTGGTTTTCATGTATAAAGTTTGATTTGTGAGCTTGAAAAGTGAAAATGGAAGTTGATGTGTATGTGTAATTGTTGGGCAGCCTCAAAATAGAAATTGGTAATGTTCAAATTCATGAAATATTTTTGAAATATTGTATAAAAATTTGGCAGCATATATGTGTGTGGAATAGTAGTGATAGGTATGTAATTTGATGATAGAAGTTTGACTGATAATTAGAAGTAATTATGTGTATACATTGTTGGGATTGAACTTTATGAATGGTGACTGCATTTGGTGTATTTGAACTGGTTATATTCTGCCCAAGTTGACCTATAATGTAGAGAATTGAATGGTTTTGATTAGTGCCAAATGCAGAATGGTATGGGAAGTGAAGATGTAATTGGTAAACTTGTGTTTGGTTTGGTGTTTGAAAAGGATGTTGAGGGAAGTGTGCAAATGGGCCTATAACCTTAAGTGTGTGACTCCAATTGGTATGAGACCAATTGGAGGTGAAACTAGGCATAAAATGTGCCAACTTTCATCAAGGAAGCTTACCTAAATTCTGTCCAGAAAGTAACCTTAAAAATGACCAAATCTGGATTAATGACTTGAAAGCTTGAAAATTGACCATTTGGGCAGCAGTTAGTTTTTTTACTATAACTTACTCAAAACAAGTCTAAATGACCTAAAATTTTTAACATGAATAGTTTAGACATAGATTTACAATTTTTATGAAGACACCAAAGCCCAGAAATGGCCAGAACCACCCCAAATAGCTTGCACAAATTCAGGTACCAAAACTGGCCGAACTAAAAGTGACCTAAAAATGACCTAAGCCTACCATTTTAGTGCATTCTGTCTAGCATTGGTAAATTGACCATATCTTGGTCTACACAACTCAGAATGATCTAAAATTTTGCCCGTTTGCAATAAGACATAGACCTACAAGTTTATAGTTTGGACTGAAACCCGAAAACTGAGGGAACTAGGTCGTCCGGCTAGGTCAAAATAGTACACTGAAATCCGATAAATTGCAATAAAATGCAATACACTTGAAAATAAAATTGGTAACATATACCAACACTAAAGGGCTCTAAAATGTGACATATTGGGAACATTAAAATTAATTCACCTAGAGTGCATTAAAGGTCAACATTATAGGTTGACTAATGAAATGAATTGAAGAGAATAGTACCAAGAAATTTAGATATTGGATTTTATTGTTAGAAACAATTTAACTGAGTACTGAAGTACTTTAAATTGTGTGTTTCAGTTGAAAAGGATATTGGGAAGCATAAGGAACATTGAGTCAAGGCCTAGGGGCGACTCAAATAAGGTTTGTGCATAACTAGTTTTTAACTGATTTTGTTCTGAATATATCATATGATTAATGACATATTTTTCTTATGTATTATGTTTAACAAGCATTGGATTTAATTCAATGATTATTGAAATTGTTATAGTATGTATGAATTTAGCTTTGTGAAATGGTATTTTCACAAGTATTAAGCATTGTTGTGAATTGAATAAATTATGTTTTGGAAAATTATGATAGAACATGTTTTGAATTGTGATGGGCAATTTGTGATGAGCATAAAAATTATTGGATATTGGAATTGACTTTGAATCGAATTGTATTGTGATTTATGCTCACTAAAAGGATTGTGATATTGTTTTATATCTCACTATAGATGCTTGACTATGTTATTACCCGTCTCTCTCATTTGTTGAGAAGACAATGGAGTTAGTTGTGTTTTGATTAGCATGGTACGTGCACAGGCTTAGATTCTCCTCTTATTAGAGGTTAGATCTAAGTTTTTTATGTTATGGCCCTTTCGAAAGATTCAGTATTGTGATGTGTACTGCGCACGATGATTCGACCTCCCCGACCATAGGGAGTTAGAATCCGATTCGACCTCCCCAACCATAGGAGTTAAAATCACTCCAAAGATGGCCCTTTCAGATTAGTCTTGCATAGTTAGTGAGATAAATAATGGTTTTTAAGATAAAGAATGGCTTTTGATATAAAAAATGGTTTTTGAAATAAAGAATGGCTTTTGAGATAAAGAATGGTTTTTGAGATAAAGAATTTCAATTTCGAATGGGATTTATGTATAATCGATTTTATTGGAATAAATCTTTATTTCCAATAAATTGTTGGAATTACCTTAAATGGTTAGTTAAGATTTGATAAATTGAATTTCGTGATCAAAGTCATTTTATACAAATGATTTATATTATTGGCAATAAATATTTTGAGTTTTGGAATTTGATGAGTATTCAGATTTCCAAATTATTTGCTGTAAATTTTGTCAATGTATATTACACTATGTTTTAAATTATAGTTGTGCACCACTGAGTTCACCACTTAGCGATAGCTTTGTATGCTGTCACAGGTGAAAAGAGCATAGAGCAATTGAGTAAGCTTCTTTGAAAAGACATTCAGATCAGCTCCGAGTATACCCATGTACACAGGTTTTGATGTATGCAAGTAATAATATGTATGTAAATTATTTGAGCAGTTGTATAAAAAATCTTGTAAAATATTTTGGTATGTAATTAAATATAAATTATTGTAATATAAATGTTGAGTCTTGTAATCAATGAAATGTTCTTTATGATGAAATTGGTTTGAAAATGAATTGATTTGATTATTGAGATTTGAATTGTGAGTTGAAATGAAGTTATTGGAGTTGTATTTGAGAAAACATATTGGGAGTATTTTCCTTTTCAGGTTTGAAGAATTGTTTTCTCAAAATACAGCCGGCAGTTTGCCAAAATTTTGAAAAAAATTTTATAACACCAGATTTTAATCGATGATTTAAATTTTGCAAAAATTATTTTAAAATTACTTGTAGTATATCTAATGGGTTATTGGTAGGTGAAGTACTGTAATTCATTAGGTGTACTATGGGATCATGTTACATCTTACGGGGAAGTAGGGTGTGACACTTGTTCTTGAATTCCTCCCACTGGTCCACCAATGCTCTTGACCTCATTGATCTTCTTGCAATCCAATTACATAGTAATTCTTGGTATACCAAGGCGAATTTACAAGAACTAAATAAATGAAATTACAATATAAAATTATTACAACTTTAATAATACATGCCCAAAAATAAATTAAAATAAATTAATTTAAATTACAACGCAAAGAAACATAAAAGAAATAAATCCAATCATATTGGTCTTTTATAGTCCATGATCATCCATCATACATATCACTATTTAACAACTAAATAAAACATACATACTTAAATTAAATTGAATATCTCATATTCAACTTAAAATTCTAGATTTGAATATGATTCAAACAAATTTAAAAATTCAGATTTGAATCACATTCAAACAAATTTAAAAATTTAGATTTGAATCACATTCAAACAAATTCAAAAATTCATATTTGAATCACATCAAACAATTTTAAAAATTCAGATTTGAATCACATTCAAACAACTTTAAAAATTCAGATTTGAATCACATTTAAGCAATTTTTAAAAATTCAGATTTGAATCAAAATTTAATTGTGTGATTAAAACTCTAATTAAACAATTTAATTAGACATAAAATGGACATAATTATGAGGATTAGATCATACAATAATTGTATAAATATTGCCCAAAACCATGTGCACCATAAGGGATGAACAAACCTTGCACACACAATGGTGTTCATCACCAAGCCGCCACCTTTCTTTGCAACCAGCAATGGATCTATCATCTCATGATCATACCACACAATTAAATCATATAATCAATAATTTAAATGGCAAATATAGTGGCTCTGATACCAATTGAAGGAGTGGAAGCATGAAAAACACAAGTTTATATCATTGAATTCAAAAATTTTTCACCTAGGGTCACATGCATCATGTAAGATTTATTTTTATCTATTTGATTTCAATGATAAACAGCATATTAAAACTCTTTTAATATATATTTTTTTATTTTGTTTTTTCGTCCTTACACTTATATGGCTAGGTCACCACTTAAAACCCTTGCCACATGTCACCCTCTGATTGGTTCTAGGTTTAATTGACCCAATCACATTGTGCTAAGTGTCAAACCTATATTTAATCTTGACTTTGATAATCTTATATAATTAAAAGACATTTGGCAAGCTTATGTGTAGTGCCATGTGTCACCATCTCATGGTGCCACATGTCACCCTGTGAAATGACCAAAATACCCTTGTGTCTTAATTTTGAGTTCTCAACCCAAAATAATTATTTCTCTTCTTCTAATCAATTTATACAAAATATAAATTAATTAATTAATCTCTATTAATTAATTTTTCATTAATTAAATTCATATTTAAACACTTTAAATATAAATTTAACTTATACTATACATCCAATAAACTAGATCCGGTTTTAAGCAATGCTAGGGACTTTGCAATCTAATTGCAAACCAAACCTATTTAATTAATCAATTAAACTCTTTAATTAATTAATTAAATCATATTTAATTTGGTGATTACTTGTGTATGTGTGTGACTTACTAGGCTCATTACTAATTGGCAATGAGACATGATATCAACTCTTAATATCATCATAACTCTTTCTTACCATAAATGATTTTTTTAAATCAATTTATGCACCTCATAGACCATGGTTAACACCTGGCATAGCATGCCATGACCACCCAATTAGTAATAAAGTTTACCTTAAATGAACCTATAATCATATGTTACCATGCACTAGAATCTCTCTGTTACAAAATCTCAATTCGAGCTAGAGTCATGGTTTATGCCAAACCTCATTTGCTATGAATATTATGTTCTCTTTTAATTCCAGTTCTTAATTAAAAAGATTTTCTCATAAAAAACTCTTTTCTGATTAAATCTATCTGTCCTGACCAGGAATTTGAAACATCAAGAACAATTAAATGAATAAAGGATTTTATCCCTATTTACTTAGAGGAACAGATTCCATCTTAATCAACACCTACCTCCATATATAACTAGTAGGAGCCAACACATGCCCATATACCCATACACAGTACAAGTATGAAAGCAGTTTCATACTCAAACCACCTATATACAAGATAACTATGCTATCTCAGGTCTAAAGATTATATGCACTAATATGATTTATGACAATGCATTGATAAGAGTAAACTCCATGTGCTTGTCATAAGTGTCACTGGTTCGACCTACTTATCATATATAAGTGCTTATCATGTTTGTTATATGGCATGAGACTCACCATTCTATCTTATTTACATCTCATATAAATAACTTAGGAACAAACATGATTACAATCTTTCTAGATAAGTCATGTCCTTATTGTGAAGTATCCTCAATTGTGAACCAATTTATGATACTTTGTGCTAGAAATACCGTCACTCATATTCTTAACAACTTAAGAATAGAATTTCTAACAAAATATCAATGGACCTTTTCTATTACACATAAATATATTATGTAAATGAAAAAGTGAAAATGCCTTTTATTAATAAAACATGTACAAGATACATACTAAATGATATGCTCTAGGGCATACTACTAATAATCTCCCACTAGCACTAGAGCCATTCATTACAATACCTTAGACCTATCTTCTCAAGATGTCAGTCTAACTGAGCTTGTGACAAAGGCTTAGTGAATGAATCAACTGGATTTTCAGCTGATGCTATTTTCTGCATGGCTACATCGCCTTGCCCAACAATTTCTCTGATAATGTGATAGCGCCTTTCTATTTGTTTGGATTTCTAGTGAGACCGGGGTTCCTTATATCCAAACAGCTTCTTTTGCAGCATCTGATGCAGCAATATACTCGACCTCTGTAATGGAACCAGTAGTCATACCCTATTTGGAACTCTTCCAACTAACTGCACTTCCTTTACAAATGAACACAAACCTAGAGGCAGACTTTCTATTATTGATATCTGATTGGAAATCAAAATCAGTATAACCATCCAATTGCAAGTCACCACCTCCATATATCAAGAATAAATCCTTAGTTCTTCTCAAGTACTTAAGGATATTCTTGACAACTATCTAGTGTTTCAAACCTGGATTGGATTGATACCTGCTAGTCAATCTAACAGCATATGCGATATCTGGCCTAGTACACAACATTTCATACATTAAACTTCCAATAGCCAAAGCATATGGAATTCTGGCCATTTTATCTCTTTCTTCAGGTGTCTTTAGAGAGGTGTAACAATCCTCTTTTAGAATCAAGCATGTTAAACCTCTTTAACACCTTTTCCAAGTATAGACTTTGGGATAAACCAATTATTCTTTTCGCTCTATCTCTATAGATGCGAATCCCAAGAATATAGGTTGCTTCCCCTAAGTCTTTCATGGAGAATGTATTTGACAATTATATCTTCATAGTTGTCAATATACCTATGTCATTACCTATTAACAGAACATTATCCACATATAAGATAAGGAAAGTGATAATACTATCACTAACCTTCTCATATACACATGGCTCATCCTCATTTTTTATAAAACCAAATGACTTAATGGCTTCATCAAAACGGATGTTCCAACTCCTCGAAGCTTGTTTTAACCCACAAATGAATTGCTTTAGCTTGCGCACTTTGAAACCACCTTAGGATTCAAAACCCCTTCCATGAAAATGTTTTCTTCAATGTATCCATTGAGAAAATCTATTTTAACATCCATCTACTAAATCTCATAATCATAGTATGCAGCTATTGCTAATAGAATCCTAATTGATTTAAGCATGGCAACAGGCGAGAAAGTCTCCTCATAGTCGATTCCTTACCTTTGGCGAAACCCTTTCGCTTCTAGCCTTGCCTTACAGGTCTCTATCTTTCTATTAAAACCAATTTTCTTCTTGAAAACCCATTTGTTCCTATAGGTACAATACCTTCACGTGGGTCAACAAGATCCCAAACTTAATTTTTATTAATGGAATCAATCTCGAATTTCATAGCATCAATCCATTTAGAAGAATCTATATCTGATATAGCTTCTTCATAGGTAAGTGGATCATCTCCATGATCAACTTCTTCATGAGTGGACAACTCTTGTTCTTCTTCATGAAGGAAACCATATCTCACTGGTGGGTGAGATACCCTGGTTGTTCTACGAGGAACAGCTATAGATGTTTCATTAATACGTTTAGGTTGACGAGATGGATATATATCCATCTGATCTGTTGGTTGGTCAAAATTCTCCAATTATAACTCTATTTTCCTTCCTTTGCCTCTTTCTTGAACAAACTATTGTTCAAGAAATGTGGCATCTCTACTTACCACAACCTTTTGTGATGTAGGCAAATAAAAATAATATCCAAAACTATCTTTTAGATATCTAACAAATTGACCCTTTTCTGATCTAGTTTTCAATTTATCAGTGTTCAGCTTTTTAATATAAGCTGGACGACCCCAAATCTTAACATGCTTAAGACTTGGTTTTCTTCCATGCCATATCTCATAAGGTGTGGAAGATACTGATTTTAATGGAATCCTATTCAGAATATACAAAGTTGATTCTAATGCAAATCCCCAAATGGAGATTGGCATATCAGTATAGCTCATCATACTACGTACCATATCCAATAGGGTATGATTTCTCCTTTCAGATACACCATTCAACCTGGAGGAGTCAGCTGGAAACAATGCCATGCTCTCTCAAGTATTCATCAAATTCAGTACTCAAGTATTCACCTCCACGATCTGATCGAATAGCTTTAATACTTTTTCCTGTTTGATTTTCTACTTCAGATTTAAATTCTTTGAACTTTGCAAAGGATTTATGTTTGTATTTCATCAAATACATATACCCAAACCTTAATTTATCATCAATAAAGGTAATTAAGTAATGAAAATTGCCTCTAGCCATTTCTCTAAATGGGCCACATACATCACTATGTATTAGTTTCTAAATATTTTTAGCTCTTAGTCCTTGTCCAACAAAGGGTGATCTAGTCATTTGGCTTTGAAGGCAGGATTCACAAGTTGGAGTAGGCTCAGAGCCCAATGAGGATAAAATCCCCATTTTCTCCAGTTTTGCAATCCTATCTTTTGCAACATGACCTAATTTTAAGTGCCAAATATATTTTGAACTTGAGTTGATTTTCATCATGGCATTGCATTCTTTTAGATTGCTATACTCTGGGCAGTTCCCTTTCTAGTGCCCATCCTGCTAGCAGTGGAAACACTTTCCTTTGCCTTTGCTAGCTTTGATCTTTGTTTTTGTAATGCCCTCACTTTACATAGTCCATATATTCTGCTGCTCCGATGACATAATGTTAGGATGTCTGAGACTACACTTCAATGACAGTGAGAATGTAGGAGCAAAAGCATGAAAAATACAAGTTTGTACCATTGAATTCAAAAATTTTCACCTAGGGTCACATGCATCATGCAAGATTTATTTTTTTTTATCTATTTGATTTCAATGATAAACAACATATTAAAAATCCTTTAATATGTCTTTGGATCTGTATTTTCCATTTAAGATTTTAAAATTAATCAGATTAATTTTAGAACCCTAGATTAGATCAAGAACAAATACACCAACCTTTTGATGCACTGCAGCGTATTTGTGCCTTTGGGATGCGTCTTCAGGACACCAAATGTTGTCCCTCTAGCTTGTCCACACCAAGTTCACCTATGACAGCCCTTCAACAGCTTCTAAAGCTTTTTTTTTTAATTAGAAAATCAAGTTTTTCCTTTTAAGAGATTAAAGATGTAAACAAGACACTAGAAACAATCTCTAGTATTTTTAATTCAAGAGATTATTTGCTAATCTCTTGGAATAGATGAGAGATGAAGAAGAAGAGAGAATGGGAGCCTCAAGGGTGGCGGCACAAAGGAGGCAGCAGCTGATTATTTTTCTTTTCATAATAACACTTATATAGCTAGGTCACCGCTTAAAACCTTTGCCACATGTGGCCTTCTGATTGCTTCTAGGTTTAATTGACCCAATCACATTGCGCCAAGTGTCAAACCTATATTTAATCTTAATTTTAATCATCTTACATGATTAAAAGATATTTGTCAAGCTTATGTGTAATTCCATGTGTCACCATCACATGATGCTACATGTCACCCTGTGAAATGACCAAAATGCCCCTGTGTCTTAATTTTGAGTTCTCAACCCAAAATAATTATTTCTCTTCTTTTAATCAATTTATATTAAATATAAATTAATTAATTAATCTTTATTAATTAATTTCTCATTAATTAAATTCATATTTAAATACTTTAAATATAAATTTAACATATACTATACATCTAACAATCTAGATTTGGTTTCAAGTCATGCTAAGGACTTTGCAATCTAATTGCAAACCAAACCTATTTAATTAATAAATTAAACTATTTAATTAATTAGTTAAATCATATTTAATTTGGTGATTGCATGTGCATGTGTGTGACTTACTAGGCTCATCACTAATTAGTAATGAGACATGATATCAACTCTTAATATCATCAGAACTCTTTCTTACCATAAATGATTTCTCTAAATCATTTTATGCACCTCATAGACCATGGTTAACACCTGGCATAGCATGCCATGCCCACCCAATCAGTCGTAAGGTTTACCTTAAATGAACCTATAATCATATGTTACCATGCACTAGAATCTCTCTGTTACAAAATCCCAATACAAGCTGGAGTCATGGTTTATGTCAAACCCCATTTGCTATGAATATTATGTTCTCTTTTAATTCCAGTTCTTGATTAAAAGATTTTCTCATTGGAAACCCTTTTCTGATTAAATCTATCTGTCCTGGCCAGGAACTTGAAACATCAAGAACAATTAAATGAACATAGGATTTTATCTCTATTTACTTAGAGGAACAGATTCCATCTTGATCAACACCTACCTCCATATATAACTAGTAGGAGCCAACGCATGCCCATATACCCATACACTGTACAAGTATGAAAGCAGTATCAAACTCAAACCACCTATATACAAGATAACTGTGCTATCTCAGGTCTAAAGATTATATGCAGTGATATGATTTATGACAATACATTGACAAGAGTAAACTCCATGTGCTTGTCATAAGTGTCACTGGTTCGGCCTACTTATCATGTATAAGTGCCTATCATGTTTGTTATATGGCATGAGACTCACCATTCTATCTTATTTACATCTCATATAAATAACTTGGGAACAAACATGAATACAATCTTTTCTGGATAAGTCATGTCCTTATTGTGATGTATCCTCTATTGTTAACCTATTTATGATACTTTGTACTAGAAATACTGTCACTCATATTCTTAACAACTTAAAAATAGAATTTTTAACAAAATATCAATGGACCTTTTCTATTACACATAAATATATTATGTAAACGGAAAAGTGGAAATGCCTTTTATTAATAAAAACATATACAAGATACATACTAAATGATATACTCTAGGGCATACTACTAACAATCTCCCACTAGTACTAGAGCCATTCATTACAATATCTTAGACTCATCTTCTCAAGATGTTGGTCTAGCTGAGTCTGTGACATAGGCTTAGTGAATGGATCAGCTGGATTTTCAGCTGATGCTATTTTTTGCATGGCTACATCGCCTTGTCCAACTATTTCTCTGATAATGTGGTAGCGCCTTTCTATGTGTTTGGATTTCTGGTGAGACCGAGGTTCCATAGCCTGTATAACTACTCCATTGTTGTCACAGTGTAGTGGAACTGCTGACTCAATAAAAAGAACTACTGCAAGTTCTGTCACGAACTTCTTTATCCTAACAGCTTCCTTTGCAGCATCTGATGCAGCATTGTACTCAGCCTTGGTAGTGGAATCTGTAGTTGTACTCTATTTGGAACTCTTCCAACTGATTGCACCTCTGTTACAAATGAACACATACCCAGTGTTAGTAGTATGCCCTAGAGCATATCATTTAGTATGTATCTTGTACATATTTTTAATAATAAAAGGCATTTCCACTTTTCCGTTTACATAATATATTTATGTGTAATAGAAAAGGTCCATTGATATTTTGTTAGAAATATTATTCTTAAGTTGTTAAGAATATGAGTGACAATATTTCTAGCACAAAGTATCATAAATAGGTTCACAATCGAGGATACTTCATAATAAGGACATGACTTATCCAGAAAGATTGTATTCATGTTTGTTCCCAAGTTATTTATATGAGATATAAATAAGATGGAATGGTGAGTCTCATGCCATATAACAAACATGATAGGCACTTATAAATGATAAGTAGGCGAACAGTTGACACTTATGACAAGCACATGGAGTTTACTCTTGTCAATGTTTTGTCATAAATCATATCGATGCATATAATCTTTAGACACGAGATAGCACATTTATCTTGTATATAGGTAGTTTGAGTTTGATCTGCTTTCATACTTGTACTATGTATGGGTATATGGGCATGTGTTGGCTCTTGCTAGTTATATATGGAGGTAGGTGTTGATCAAGATGGAATCTGTTCCTCTAAGTAAATAGAGTTAAAATCTATGTTCATTTAATTGTTCTTGATGTTTCAAGTTCTGGCCAGACAGATAGATTTATTCGAAAAGAGTTTCGATGAGAAAAATCTTTTAATCAAGAACTGGAATTAAAAGAGAACATAATATTCATAGCAAATGGCGTTTGACATAAACCATGACTCGACTTGAGTTGGGATTTTGTAACGAGAGATTCTAGTGCATGGTAACATATGATTATAGGTTCATTTAAGGTAAACCTTATTACTAATTGGGTGGCCATGGCATGCTATGCTAGGTGTTAACCATGGTCTATGAGGTTCATAAAATGATTTAGAGAAATCATTTATGGTAAGAAAGAGTTATGATGATATTAAGAGTTGATATCATGTCTCATTGCCAATTAGTGATGAGCCTAGTAAGTCACACACATACACAAGTTATCACCTATTTAAATATGATTTAATTAATTAATTAAAGAGTTTAATTGATTAATTAAATAGATTTGGTTTGCAATAAAATTGCAAAGTCCCTAGCATGACTTGAAACCAAATCTAGATTATTGGATGTGTAGTATAAATTAAATTTATATTTAAAGTGTTTAAATATGAATTTAATTGATGAGAAATTAATTAATAGAGATTAATTAATTAATTTATATTTGATATAAATTAATTATAAGAAGAAAATAATTATTTTGGGTTAAGAACTCAAAATTAAGACACAGGGGCATTTTGGTCATTTTGCAGTGTGACACGTGGCACCATGAGATGGTGACACGTGGCACCATGAGATGGTGACACATGGCATAACACATAAGCTTGCCAAATGTTTTTTAATCATGTAAGATGATTAAAATCAAGATTAAATATAGGTTTGACACTTGGCACAATGTGATTGGGTCACTTAAACCTAGAGCTAATCAAAAGGTGACATGTGGCTAGGGTTTAATGTGTTAACCTAGCTATTTAAGTGGGGTTATGAAAAGAAAACACAACCAGCAGCCTCTCCTCTCAATTGTCACGCCACTTTGAGCCTCTCCAGCTATTTCTCTTCATCTCTCATCAATTCAAAGAGATTATCCATCAATCTCTTGAATTAAGAAAGCTAGAAATTGTTTCTAGTGTCCTGTTTACATCTCTAATCTCTTAAAAGGCAGAACTTGAATTTCTAATTAATAGAAAAGGCTGTAGAAGCTGTTCAAGGGCTGCCATAGGTGTTCTTGGTGTGGACAAGCTAGAGGGACAACATCCGTGTCTCAAGACGAATCTCAAAGGCGCAGAACGCGGCAAAGACATCAAGAGGTTAGTGTAATCGTTCTTGATTTAATCTAGGGTTCTAAAATTAATCTGATTAATTTTAAAATCTTAAATGGCAAATACAGATCTAAAAACATATTAAAAGAGTTTTAATATGTTGCTTATCATTGAAATCAAATAGATAAAAATAAATCTTGCATGGTGCTTGTGACCCTAGGTGAAAATTTTTGAATTCAATGGTATAATCTTGTGTTTTTCACGCTTCCGTTCCTTCACCCAGAGGTAGACTTTCTATCATTGATATCTGATTGGATATCAGAATCAGTATAACCATCCAATTGTAAGTCTCCACCCCCATAAATCAAGAATAAATCCTTAGTTCTTCTCAAGTACTTAAGGATATTCTTGATAGATATCCAGTGTTCCAAACCTGGATTGGATTGATACCTGCGAGTCAAACTAACAACATATGTGATATCCGGCTTAGCACACAACATTGCATACATTAAACTTCCAATAGCCAAAGCATATGGAATCCTGGCCATTTTATCTCTTTCTTCAGGTGTCTTTGGAGACATCTCTTTAGAAAGGTGGATACCATTTCTCACTGGCAATAATCCTCTCTTGGAATCAAGCATGTTAAACCTCTTTAACACCTTTTCCAATTATAGACTTTGGGATAAACCAATTATTCTTTTACTCTATCTCTATAGATGCGAATCCCAAGAATATAGGTTGCCTCCCCTAAGTCTTTCATGGAGAATGTATTTGTACCTTTACAGTTGTCAACATACCTGTGTCATTACCCATCAACAGTATATCATCCACATATAAGACAAGGAAAGTGATAGCACTGTCACTAACCTTCTTATATACACATGGCTCATCCTCATTTTTGATAAAATCAAATGACTTAATGGCTTCATCAAAACGGATGTTCCAACTCCTCGAAGCTTGCTTCAACCCATAAATGGATCGCTTTAGCTTGCATACCTTAGAACCATCTTGGGATTCAAAACCCCTAAGTTGTTCCATGAAAATGTTTTCTTCAATGTATCCATTGAGAAAAGCTGTTTTGACATCCATCTGCCAAATCTCATAATCATAGTATGCAGCTATTGCTAATAGAATACTAATTGATTTAAGCATGGCAACAGGCGAGAAAGTCTCCTCATAATTGATTCCTTGCCTTTGGCGAAACCCTTTCGCTACTAGCCTTGCTTTATAGGTCTCTACCTTTCCATCAAAACAAATTTTCTTCTTGAAAATCCATTTGTTCCCTATAGGTACAATACCTTCAGGTGGGTCAACAAGATCCCAAACTTGATTCTTATACATGGAACCAATCTCGGATTTCATAGCATCAATCCATTTAGAAGAGTCTATATCTGATATAGCTTCTTCATAGGTAAGTGGATCATCTCCATGATCTACTTCTTCATGAGTAGATAACTCTTGTTCTTCTTCATGAAGAAAACCATATCTCACTGGTGGGTCAGATACCCTAGTTGTTCTACGAGGAATAGCTGTAGATGTTTCATCAATGGGTGTAGGTTGACTAGATGTTCTATAGCCATCTGATCTGTTGGTTAGTCAGAATTCTCTAATTTTAACTCTATTTGCCCCCCTTTGCCTCCTTCTTGAACAAACTGTTGTTCAAGAAATGTGGCATCTCTACTTATCATAACCTTTTGTGAAGTAGGCAAATAAAAATAATATCCAAAACTATCTTTTGGATATCCAACAAATCAACCCTTTTCTGATTTGGTTTCTAATTTATCAATGTTCAGCTTTTTGATATAAGCTGGACAACCCCAAATCTTAACGTGCTTAAGACTTGGTTTTCTTCCATGCCATATCTCATAAGGTGTGGAAGAAACTGATTTTGGTGGAATCCTATTCAGAATATACAAAGCTGATTCTAATGCAAATCCCCAAAAGGAGATTGGCATATCAGTATAGCTCATCATACTACGTACCATATCCAATAGGGTACAATTTCTCCTTTCAGATACACCATTCAGCCGTGGTGTTCCTGGAGGAGTCAACTGGGAAACAATGCCGTGTTCTCTCAAGTATTCATCAAATTCAGTACTCAAATATTCACCTCCATGATCTGATCGAAGAGCTTTAATACTCTTTCCTGTTTGATTTTCTACTTTAGATTTAAATTCTTTGAACTTTTCAAAGAATTCATGTTTGTATTTCCTCAAATACAAATACCCAAACCTTGATTAATCATCAGTAAAGATAATAAAGTAATGAAAATTTCCTTTAGCCATTTCCTTAAATGGACCACATACATCACTATGTATTAGCTCCATAATATTTTCAGCCCTTAGCCCTTGTCCAACAAAGGGTGATCTAGTCATTTTTCCCTGAAGGCAAGATTCACAAGTTGGAGAAGGCTCAGAGCCCAATGAGGATAAAATCTCCATTTTCTCCAATTTTGCAATCCTATCTTCTGCAGCATGACATAACCTTAAGTGCCAAATATATTTTGAACTTGAGTTGGTTTTCACTATGGCATTGCATTCATTCAGATCACTTACATTCATTTTGTGTTTGTCATTATTATCCAAATAATAAAGACCATTATTCATATAACTCGAACCAACATATTTATTTCCAAAATAAATATTGCAAACACCATCTGTGAACTGAAATTCATAGCCATTTCTAGTCAAACTAGATATAGAACTGATGTTCTTAAAAGCATTAGGTACTTATAAAATATTATCCAAACACAAAACATGTCCAAAAATGTAAAAAGATTTAGATCCTATGGCTAAAGCTTCAACAATTGAGCCATTGCCAATCCGGACTCTAACATCTTGAGAACGCAAGCTGCTTGTAACACCCCTATTTGCATAGCCTTGTAAATTATACTGTTCTGGAGACCGGTGTCAGTCCGGACAATTAAGAGAATTAGAACTATGTTTAAGACACCTAGAGAAGCCTTGAACACAAATAATTAGTAATTGTCAAATAGTTAAGTATAAATAAGAAAAACAGAACATAAAAAGTTAAATGAGCCGAGAGTCACAGCGATGGGCGACCTTCTCGGGAACGACTGCGAAGTCGATTTAAACTTAAATTTCGAACCGTAAAATGTGACGCTGCGGTCCTTAGGAATATTGCGAACATAGTGAAAAAGAGAAAATCATGAAAAAGAATTGTTAAGCAGGTCAAATAATTAGGTCAGGGATCTAGAAGAAATATTGAATTATTTATAAATCGGGTCGAACTGGCGAGGGGCAATTTGGTCAATTGACCCATGGAGCTGACTCCTGACCTGACTGCCAAATAAAATCGGAGAAAAGAAAATTTTGGGATCAAGAATTAAATTAAAAGAACCAAAGAAAAATAAATGAAAAAGAAAAAAAAAGGGCGAAAAGAAAAAGTTGAAAAAAGTTAAAAGGTTTATTACATCATGCATGACATCATGCATGATGCAATAAATTTAATAACTAAAAAATTTAAAATTTTCAATGGATAATTATGGATTAAGTTAGATTAAAAATGCATAAAAGAAAAAAAAAATGAAAGTTAAAACAATTGATGACATCATCATGCATGACATAATGCATGACCTAATAAAACTATAATTTTAAATTTGAAAAATTTGGATAATTACTTATAAAGTAACCAATTAAAACTAAAAAGAGAAATTTTTGTCATCTTCCATTTCATTTTGCCGTCCCTTTTTCATCGTCACTCCTCTCTCTCATTTTTCTTTTCCTTTCTTCCATTAAAGCTCTCTTTGAGCTTTTGAAACCCTCAAACTAACTAAAATTGTTTTAATTTCTCCACCAAAAACTCTTAAGTAGACCTAGAAAAAAAGATTGAAGAAGGAATTGAGAAGGAAAGTGGAGAGATTTGAAGATTTGGAATTCAAAGTAAAGGTTAATGATTTTCCTTCAAATTCTTTCTATTTTTATGAGTTAGATGCATGAAATAAATTGAAATTGATGAAATTATGTAAAGAAACTTGGAAATTTATTCATGTATGGACTTATGGGAAATATGGCAGCCATGGGAATAGGGGTTTATGGTGTTTTAGTAGAAGTAAAGGTGAATGGGAGCTTGAATGAGTTGAGTGATTATGTTTATGTACTTTGAATGAATAAAATGTAAAAAAATTAGTGAGTTAGGGTTTTGGACCTAGGGTTTGGGAGACAAAATTTAGAGAAATGGTCAAATGGTGTGTTTGATCTTGTTTGAGCTGAAAAGTGGTCATATGTGACCAATTGTGGTGTGTAGGAAGTGTTGGAATTGAGTTTAAATTCGGATTGGTTATAGGCATTCTGCAGGCAGCAGGACCAAGGTCCCTTTCAGGGACCAAAACTAAAAATTTACCGACCCAATTAGTGTAAGGCTAATTGGGAATGAAACTAGGCACAAAATGGCACATTTTTCATTTAGGAATCATGCCCAAAAAGTGACCATAACTTAGTGAACAAATTGACCAAATCCGGAATTGGGTGTTCTAACCTGTACAAAAATAACCAAATGAACATTCATTTAGCCATAACTTGGGTTAGGCAGTCTAAATGACCTGCAATTTTACAGGTAGAAAGCTGAGATATAGACCTAAAACTTTTATAAAGAACACAAATCCAAATTATGCCCTTAACCAAGTCATTTAGCCACCCAAAGTTGGTGACCTAAAACTGCCAGAACCAGTTTTGGTGCCCAAAAAATCTGAGTTAGGCCTATCCGGCCAGCCATGTTCAAATGGTTGTAACTTGAGCTACAAAACTCAAAATGGAGTGATTCAAAAAGGAAAATAAAGTTAAGATAATAAGAAACAATTTCTATGGAAAACTTGGCCAAATTCTAACAGCAACATGACCAATGGAACAGTGCAAAATAGGTAACCAAAACTGAAAATTTGAAAGTTTGCCTAAAAGACTCAAGTTTTGAGAAAATGACCAAAACCAACAAGTTAGGTAACCAAAATGTGGTATGTGGGTATAATTGGATTTTCCATACCTATTAAGCATAAGAAAGTCAATATTTTGACTTGAATAATACCATGAATAGTAACTCCAACATAAAAGTTTTCAAGAATGTAAGTTTAAGCATATTGGAGTTAGAATTGAACATATATAAATTAATTATTGGAATTATTGTGAGATAAGATACTGAAACACTATAAATTTCATGTTTCAGTTAAAAAAGACCCAGAAGGTCTAAGAGACTAAGTCAAGGCCTAGAGGCGACTCACGACAGGTTTGTGCACAATAAACCTTAATTTATTATTTTCTCATAGAAAATTTGTTTAGTTATGCATTGTGAAATTATTGTGTTAATTATGGGTTTTGAGAACTACTGTGTTGCCACTTTGGGAATGGAAATTTGACTTTAGAAATTGATTGTGTTTTGCATAAAATATTTGAATAACTTGATTTAAATTGTTTTTAATTCACACTTGGCATGGCAATATTAATATGGTCCTCCTCCACTTGTGGGGTGAGTTTGATGTTTAACTATATTCCTCCCTCTCTGGCCTCCTAGTCTGAGGGGTGAGTTTGGATGAGTACTCATTAGCTAGCTAGCCACCTCCCTCATTAATTTTGATTAGTGGGGTGAGTTTGCCTTGTCGTGGTGGACAACATGACATGTTTGGAAATTTTGTGTCATGGCCTAAGTTGTGTTATTGATTGGCAATACTATGATTATTAAATTGTTTGATTAAATTTGTGTTATATTAAGCTTTGAAAATTATGATTTGTTATAAATGTGATTTAAAAAAATTATGAAATGCGATTATGAGATTTTTTGAATTATAATTTGTTCATAAATGTTTTATGTTATGCATTTTATACTTTATTGTGCACCATTGAGTATTTTTATAGTCAGCGATAGCTTTTCTTGCTATCGCAGATAGAGACAAGAAAAAAGCAATAAAGTGAACTACTGATTGTTGGGTTTTCGCCAATCTTTTTGTACAGGTATTTAATTATACCTTGTAGTTATTTGATATAAATATTGTAATGTCTTATGTATCAATGTAAAGTTGAGCAGTTGTATAATAAATTGTAATAATGATATTTAAATTTTTTTTTTTTGTAAGTTAAGATCTGTATTTGTAAATTAGTACTATTTGCAATGTGAATGAATTTGTGAAGTATTTTGAGATGACAATTTTTAGTTGAGTTGTGGAATTAAATTGAATTGTGTTGACTTGAGTTGATTTGGGTTGGGAGTTGTGAAAAAAATTATTGAAAGTGTTTTTTTCCAGGTATTTGAAGAACTATTTTCTCAAAATACAGATGGCACTCTGCCGAAATTTTTACAAAATTTGCAAAAAAATAAAATGGGACAAAAATCTTAACTAGTTTTCAAATTTCAATTAAATGTTTTTAATTCATACTAAAATGCTCACCACTTTCAAGTAGTAAGAAAATATTTTTAAAATCCCTTGTAGGGTACTTAATGAGTTATCAGTAGGCGAAGTTCAGTAGTTCATTAGGTATTCTACAGGATCATGTTATGCCTTACAGAGGGGTAAGGTGTGACATGTTTTAGGTTCCTTAGGCAAATCCCACATCGGCAAAGCACGGAGATGGTCTTGGGTTCAAAAAGTAATGATATATAAAATAGGGGAACTAATCACTAGAGGCGCCTTTTGGTGAAATTGCCTGGAAAGTTGGAAGAACTTCAGGGTTAAGCGTACTCACTTGAGAGAAATCCTAAGATGGGTGACCTCCTGGAAAGTTCTCCATTCCACCTATGGAATAAAACCGTGAGGCTTATGGCCAAAGCGGACAATTCCTCTAGTGGTTGGAGTCCGATCATTACAATTGGTATCAGAGCCGCTCACGTGTCCTCTTAGGCGATGGTGGGGCAAACCTCAGCGAGGACGCTGAGTCCCGAAAGGGGGGGATAAAGGTCCCTTAGGCAAATCCCACATCGACAAAACACGGAGATGGTCTTGGGTTCAAAAAGTAATGATATATAAAATAGGGGAACAAATCACTAGAGGCGCCTTTTGGTGGAATGGCCTGGAGAGTTGGAAGAACTCCAGGGTTAAAAGTGCTCGCTTCAGAGAAATCCTAGGATGGATGACCTCTTGAGAAGTTCTCTATTCCACCTATGGGATAAAATCGTGAATCTTATGGCCAAAGAAGACAATTCCTCTAGTGGTTGGAGTCTGGCCGTTACACTGCTACTATTTGCTAGTTCCTGCATATCATTAGAAATGTGAGAACTAGCACCAGTATCTAAAACCCAAGCTGTAGATGAACTACGAGTATCATCAGAATCTAAGTAACAAGATATGGATATACCTTCCGAAGGTTTATCCTTCTTGTCCTTCAGAGAAACAAGATACTCTGTGTAGTTCCTTTTCCAGTGCCCATCCTTCTGACAGTGGAAACACTTTCCTTTGTCTCCATCGGCTTTAGTCTTCCCTTTCTGTTTAGCTATTTTCTTGGAAGGACCAGGAATCTGAGGTTTCTTTTTCTTATTGCCCTTCTTCTTGTTGGACTTTCCAGTAGAAGAAGATGCAATCAAAGCTACCTCTTTTCCTTTATTGCTCAGCATATTCTTTTGGGCAATAACTAGCATGTTGAGTAAACCAGCCAAGGTGCATTCCTGTTTAGTCATATGGAAATTTGTCAGAAAATTCCCAAAAAACTTAAGAAGGGACTGAAGGATCAAATTCGTCTGCAGTTGGAAATCTATGTTGAATCAAGATGTTCCAGCTGCTAAATTAGTCGAATCATCTTATGGACATGATCCCCAACATTTTGTCCCTCAGACATCCTCATGCGGAATAGCTGTCTAGATATCTCATACCTAGAATTCCTGCTGTGCTCACCATATAACTCTTGTAGGTGAAGGAGGATCTCACTCACACTCTGCATGTTCTCATGCTGCTTCTGTAACTCATTACTCATGGAAGCAAGCATGTAATGCTTAGCTCTCATATCATGCTCCTTCCACATGTTCAAAGTTTCATGTTCCTCTTGGGTGGCCTCTGGAGGTAAGGGACCAGGAACATTTGAGTCTAGAACATATCCTATATGTTCAAGGTTCAAGACAAGTTTCAAATTTCTTAGCCAATCAAAGAGATTAGGTCCTGTCAACCTATTGTGATCAAGTATGCTTGCAAGGATATTGGATGGTGGTGGTTGTTCTGTGCTCATTAATATCAGAAAATTAACTGTAAAAAATAACTACATTAATTAGTAAATATATCATGTAATTAACCAAAATGATTATGGTCTTTTAATCAAATTGGTCCTCCCACTAACTTAGCGAATCCTACACTTCCAAAGTAGAAAACGGAAATCCTAGTTGGATGGATTTCTAGTGGGTGATTGAATTCTTATAATTCTATTGATCATTCTTAGGTACATCCATTATTGGAATTACAATAAACTATAAGTGAGCAACTCCTTGCCCATTACATCTCATGTGAGGTTCAATCCTTTACCTAGCCCCTAATGCTCAAAATCTCAGGTACATCCATTATTGACTTATCTTGCATTAGTTAAGTTGATCCCATTGAGCCAGTAATTATGCAAATAATTTTAATGTCCTCAGGTACATCCAATATTGGCCACCAAACCATTTACATATTTATAATATCTCATGCTTAATAATTATTCTTAAGAAAATCTCTTAAATTAATTGCATCTTATGCAAGTATTTAAAATTTTTTAAAATAATTACCTCAATGGAGGGCCCAAGTTATAATTACTTTAATTATAGCATTTCCAACTTAAACATTTGTTTGGAAGATTTTATGGTCATCCTAATTACTATTAAGGTCTCACTTTGCACATTATCCATTTAGCATGCATATATCACATACTGCATACATTCACATACATCTCATGCATTCATGGACAATAAACAGTAAATATGGTATGATCATGGACTTTCTAAGGGATTCAATTCTTAGCCACCAAGAATTGAATCAGGGCATTCCTAGGTGCATTTCATTCATTCATTTTACAAGAGTTGCTGAAGGAGTACATAATCAACACTTGATCTTAAATTCGTCCCATTGGTCCAACCAATGCTCTTGACCTCCTTGATCTTCTTGCAATCCATTATTACATAGTAATCCTTGGCATACCAAGGCGAATTTACAAGAACTTAAATAAATAAAATTACAACCCAAAATTATTACAATCTTAATAATACATGACCAAAATAAATTAAAATAAATTAATTAATTTACAATCCCAAATAAACTTAAAAGAAATAAATCTAATCACATTGGTCTTTTATAGTCCATAATCATCCATCATGCATATCACTATTTAACAATTAAATAAAACATACATACTTAAATTAAATTGAATATCTCATATTCAACTTAAAAATCCATATTTGAATATGATTCAAACAAATTTAAAAATTCAGATTTGAATCACATTCAAACAACCTTAAAAATTCATATTTGAATTACATTCAAACAATTTTTAAAAAACAGATTTGAATCACACTCAAACAATTTTTAAAAATTCAGATTTGAATATTATTCAAAAAACTTTAAAAACTTAGATTTGAATATGATTCAAATAACTTTAAAAATTCAGATTTGAATCACATTCAAATAACTTTTAAAATTCAGACTTGAATCACATTCAAATAATTTTTAAAATTATGATTTGAATTACAATTTAATTGTATGATTAAAACTCCTAATTAAATAATTTAATTAGGCATAGGATGAGCTTTTAGATCATACAACAATTACAAATTAAAAAGCCAAACCTTGCATCACCCATGAAGGCCAAAGATGGCGCACCAATGATGGTGTTCTTCACCAAAGCCACCACCTTTCTTGCAACCAGCAATGGATCTATCATCTCATGATTATTCCAAACAATTAAATCATATAATCAATAATCTAAATGGCAAATATAGTGGCTCTGATACCATTTGTAGGAGCGGAAGCATGAAAAACACAAGTTTATACCATTGAATTCAAAAATTTTCACCTAGGGTCACATGCATCATGCAAAATTTATTTTTTTTATCTATTTCATTTCAATGATAAATAACATATTAAAACTCCTTTAATATGTCTTTGGATTTGTATTTGTCATTTAAGATTTTAAAATTAATCAGATTAATTTTAGAATCCTAGATTAGATGAAAAACAAATACACTAATCTCTTAATGCACTGCAGCATATTTGTGCCTTTGGGATGCGTCTTCAGGACACCAAATGTTGTCCCTCTAGCTTGTCCACACCAAGTTTACCTATGACAGCCCTTGAACAGCTTCTAAAGCTTTTTCTATTAATTAGAAAATCAAGTTTTGCCTTTTAAGAGATTAAAGATGTAAAGAGGACACTAGAAATAATTTTTAGTATTTTTAATTCAAGAGATTGTTTGCTAATCTCTTGGAATAGATGAGAGATGAAGAAGAAGAGAGAATGGGAGCCTCAAGGGTGGCGGCACAAAGGAGGCAGCAGCTGATTGTTTTTCTTTTCATAACAACACTTATATAGCTAGGTCACCACTTAAAACCCTTGCCACTTGTCACCTTCTCACTGGTTCTAGCTTTAATTGACCCAATCACATTGTGCCAAGTGTCAAACCAATATTTAATCTTAATTTTAATCATCTTACATGATTAAAAGACATTTGGCAAGCTTATGTGTAATCCCATGAGTCACCATCTCATGGTGCCACATGTCTGTTAGTAGTATGCCCTAGAGCATATCATTTAGTATGTATCTTGTACATATTTTTAATAATAAAAGGCATTTCCACTTTTCCGTTTACATAATATATTTATGTGTAATAGAAAAGGTCCATTGATATTTTGTTAGAAATATTATTCTTAAGTTGTTAAGAATATGAGTGACAATATTTCTAGCACAAAGTATCATAAATAGGTTCACAATCGAGGATACTTCATAATAAGGACATGACTTATCCAGAAAGATTGTATTCATGTTTGTTCCCAAGTTATTTATATGAGATATAAATAAGATGGAATGGTGAGTCTCATGCCATATAACAAACATGATAGGCACTTATAAATGATAAGTAGGTCAACTAGTGACACTTATGACAAGCACATGGAGTTTACTCTTGTCAATGTTTTGTCATAAATCATATCGATGCATATAATCTTTAGACCGAGATAGCATGATTATCTTGTATATAGGTAGTTTGAGTTTGATCTCGCTTTCATACTTGTACTATGTATGGGTATATGGGCATGTGTTGGCTCCTACTAGTTATATATGGAGGTAGGTGTTGATCAAGAAGGAATCTGTTCCTCTAAGTAAATAGAGTTAAAATCCTATGTTCATTTAATTGTTCTTGATGTTTCAAGTTCTGCCAGACAGATAGATTTATTCGTAAAAGAGTTTCGATGAGAAAAATCTTTTAATCAAGAACTGGAATTAAAAGAGAACATAATATTCATAGCAAATGGAGTTTGACATAAACCATGACTCAAATTTGAGTTGGGATTTTGTATGCAGAGATTCTAATGCATGGTAACATATGATTATAGGTTCATTTAAGGTAAATCTTATTACTAATTGGGTGGCCATGGCATGCTATGCTAGGTGTTAACCATGGTCTATGAGGTTCATAAAATGATTTAGAGAAATCATTTATGGTAAGAAAGAGTTCGATGATATTAAGAGTTGATATCATGTCTCATTGCCAATTAGTGATGAGCCTAGTAAGTCACACACATACACAAGTTATCACCTATTTAAATATGATTTAATTAATTAATTAAAGAGTTTAATTGATTAATTAAATAGATTTGGTTTGCAATTAAATTGCAAAGTCCCTAGCATGACTTGAAACCAAATCTAGATTATTGGATGTATAATATAAGTTAAATTTATATTTAAAGTGTTTAAATATGAATTTAATTGATGAGAAATTAATTAATAGAGATTAATTAATTAATTTATATTTGATATAAATTAATTAGAAGAAGAAAATAATTATTTTGGGTTAAGAACTCAAAATTAAGACACAGGGGCATTTTGGTCATTTTGCAGTGTGACACGTGGCACCATGAGATGGTGACACATGGCATAACACATAAGCTTGCCAAATATTTTTAATCATGTAAGATGATTAAAATCAAGATTAAATATAGGTTTGACACTTGGCACAATGTGATTGGGTCACTTAAACCTAGAGCTAATTAAAGGGTGACATGTGGCAAGGGTTTAATGTGTTAACCTAGCTATTTAAGTGTTGTTATGAGAAAATGAAACATAACCAGCAGCCTCTCCTCT
Source organism: Hevea brasiliensis (assembly GCF_030052815.1). Taxonomy (NCBI): domain Eukaryota; kingdom Viridiplantae; phylum Streptophyta; class Magnoliopsida; order Malpighiales; family Euphorbiaceae; genus Hevea; species Hevea brasiliensis. The sequence continues at coordinate 69,340,516 of NC_079500.1, forward strand.
CATATGTCACGCCACTTTGAGCCTCTCCAGCTATTTCTCTTCATCTCTCATCAATTCAAAGAGATTAGCCATCAATCTCTTGAATTAAGAACGCTAGAAATTGTTTCTAGTGTCCTGTTTACATCTTTAATCTCTTAAAAGGCAGAACTTGAATTTCTAATTAATAGAAAAGGCTTTAGAAGCTGTTCAAGGGCTGCCATAGGTGTTCTTGGTGTGGACAAGCTAGAGGGACAACATCGGTGTCTGAAGACGAATCTCAAAGCGCAGAACACTGCAGCACATCAAGAGGTTAGTGTAATCGTTCTTGATTTAATCTAGGGTTCTAAAATTAATCTGATTAATTTTAAAATCTTAAATGGTAAATACAGATCCAAAAACATATTAAAAGAGTTTTAATATGTTGTTTATCATTGAAATCAAATAAATAAAAATAAATCTTGCATGGTGCTTGTGACCCTAGGTGAAAATTTTTGAATTCAATGGTATAATCTTGTGTTTTTCACGCTTCCGTTCCTTCAATTGGTATCAGAGCCACTATATTTGCCATTTAGATTGTTGATTATATAATTTAATTGTGTGTTTGATCATGAGATCAAGAGATTCATTGCTGGTTGGATCATGAGATGTGGCGTCACACATGGAGAAGCCACCATTGGTGGCGGCAACAATGGTTCCATGGGTGATTCAAGGTTTGGATTTTAATTCTGCAATTGTTGTATGATCTAAGGCCTATTCTTTGACTAATTAAAGTGTTTAATTAGTTGTTTTAATCACACAATTAAATTATGATTCAAATCAGAATTTTAAAAAATGTTTGAATGTGATTCAAATCTGAATTTTAAAAGTTATTTGAATGTGATTCAAATCTGAATTTTTAAAGTTGTTTGAATCATATTTAAATATGATTTTTTAAAATTGATTCAATAAAATTCAGATCTGATTTTTTAAGAAATATTTGAATGTGATTCAAATCTGATTTTTTAAAAAATGTTTGAATGTGATTCAAATCTGAATTTTTGAAGTTGTTTGAATGTGATTCAAATCTGAATTTTTAAATTTGTTTGAATGAGATTCAAATCTGAATTTTTAAATTTATTTGAATCATATTCAAATCTGGATTTTTAAGTTGAATATGAGATATTCAATTTAATTTAAGTATGTATGTTTTATTTAATTGTTAAATAGTGATATGCATGATGGATGATCATGGACTATAAAAGACCAATGTGATTGGATTTATTTCTTTTATGTTTCTTTGGGATTGTAAATTAATTAATTTATTTTAATTTATTTTGGGCATGTATTATTAAGTTTGTAATATTTTTGGGTTGTAATTTCATTTATTTAAGTTCTTGTAAATTCGCCTTGGTATGCCAAGGATTACTATGTAATATTGGATTGCAAGAAGTTCAAGGAGGTCAAGAGCATTGGTGGGACCGGTGGGAGGAATTCAATATCAAGTGTTGATTATGTACTCCTTCAGCAACTCTTGTAAAATGAATGAATGAAATGCACCTAGGAATGCCACGATTCAATTCTTGGTGGCTCAGAATTGAATCCCTTAGAAAGTCCATGATCATACCATATTTCTTGCTTATCCATGAATGCATGAGATGTATGGGAATGTATGCAATTATATGAGATATGCATGCTAAATGGATAATGTGCAAAGCGAGACCTTAATAGTAATTAGGATGGCTATAAAATCTTCCAAACAAATGATTAAGTTGGAAATGCTATAATTAAAGTAATTATAACATAAGCCCTCCATTGGGGCAATTATTTTAAGAAATTTTAAATAGTTGCATGAGATGCAATTAATTTAAGAGATTTTCTTAAGAATAATTGTTAAGCATGAGATGTTGTAAATATGTAAATGGTTTGGTGGCCAATATTGGATGTACTGAGGACATTAAAATTATTTGCATAATTCTTGGCTCAATGGGATCAACTTAACTAATGCAAGATAAGTCAATATTGGATGTACACGAGATTTTGAGCATTAGGGGCTAGTAAAAGGATTGAACCTCACATGAGATGTGATGGGCAAGGAGTTGCTCACTTATAGTTTATTGTAATTCCAATAATGGATGTACTGAGGATGATCAATAGAATTATAAGAATTCAATCACCCACTAGAAATCCATCCAACTAGGATTTAGTTTTCTACTTTGGAAGTGTAGGATTCGCTAAGTTAGTGGGAGGACCAATTCGATTAAAAGACCATAATCATTTTGGTTAATTACATGATACATTTACTAATTAATCTGGTTATTTTCTGTGATTAATTTTACGATAAAAATGAGCACAAAACAACCACCACCATCCAATATCCTTGCAAGCATACTTGATCACATGATTGACAGGACCTAATCATGCGATTGGCTAAGAAATTTGAAACTTGTCTGAACCTTGAACATATAGGATATGTTCTATATTCAAATGTTCTGGTTCCTTACCTCCAGAGGCCACACAAGAGGAACATGATACTTTGGACAAGTGGAAGGAGCATGATATGAGAGCTAAGTGTTACATGCTTGCTTCCATGAGTAATGAGTTCTGAAGCAACATGAGAACATGCAGTGCTAGTGAGATCCTCCTTCACCTACAAGAGTTGTATGGTGAGCACGGCAGGAATGCTAGGTATGAGATATCTAGACGGCTATTCCGTATGAGGATGTCGAGGGGAGAATGATGGGGATCATGTCCACAAGATGATTGGCTGATTGAGCGGTTGGAACATCTTGACTTCAACATGGATTTCCAACTACAAACGGATTTGATCCTTGATCCTTCACGAGTCTTTTGGGAATTTTGTGACAAATTTCCATATGACTAAACAGGAATGCACCTTAGCTGAATTACTCAACATGCTGGTTATTGCCCAAAAGAATATGCCAGGCAATAAAGGAAAAGAGGTAGCTTTGGTTGCATCTTCTTCTGCTGGAAAGTCCAACAAGAAGAAGGGCAATAAGAAAAAGAAACCTCAGATTCCTGGTCCTTCCAAGAAAATAGCTAAACAGAAAAGGAAGACTAAAGCTGATAAAGGCAAAGGAAAGTGTTTCCACTGCCAACAGGAAAGTGTTTCCATTACCAACAGGAAAGTGTTTCCATTGCCAGTAAGAAAGTGTTTCCACTGGCCAGAGTATAGCAATTTAAATGAATGCAATGCCATGGTGAAAACCAACTTAAGTTCAAAATATATTTGGCACTTAAGGTTATGTCATGTTGCAGAAGATAGGATTGCAAAAACTGGAGAAAATGGGGATTCTATCCTCATTGGGCTCTGAGCCTACTCCAATTTATGAATCTTGCCTTCAGGGCAAAATGACTAGATCACCCTTTGTTGGACAGGGGCTAAGAGCTGAAAATATTTTGGAGCTAATACATAGTGATGTATGTGGTCCATTTAAAGAAATGGCTAGAGGGGTTTTTTATTATTTTATTACCTTTACTGATGATAAATCAAGGTTTGGGTATTTGTATTTGATGAAATACAAACATGAATCTTTTGAAACGTTCAAAGAATTTAAATCTGAAGTAGAAAATCAAACAGGAAAGAATATTAAAGCTCTTCGATCAGATCGTGGAGGTGAATATTTGAGTACTGAATTTGATGAATACTTGAGAGAGCATGGCATTGTTTCTCAGCTGACTCCTCCAGAACGCATACAACCGAATGGTGTATCCGAAAGGAGAAATCGTACCCTATTGGATATGGTACGTAGTATGATGAGCTATCTTGATATGCCAATCTCCTTTTGGGATTTGCATTAGAATCGACTTTATATATATTACGAATAGGATTCCATCAAAATCAGTTTCTTCCACACCTTATGAGATATGGCATGGAAGAAAACCAAGTCTTAAGCATGTTAAGATTTGGGGTTGTCCACTTATATCAAAAGTGAACACCGATAAATTGGAGACGGATCGAGAAAAGGTCGATTTGTTGGATATCCAAAAGATAGTTTTGGATATTATTTTTATTGCCTACTTCACAAAGGTTGTGATAAGTAGAGATGCCACATTTCTTGAACAACGGTTTGTTCAAGAAGGAGGCAAAGGAAGGCAAATAGAGTTAGAATTGGAGAATTCGACCAACCAGCGCATCAGATGGATATAGATCCATCTAGTCAACCTATACCCATTGATGAAACATCTACAACTGTTCCTCGTAGAACAACCAGGTATCTCACCCACGGTGAGATATGGTTTTCTTCATGAAGAAGAACAAGAGTTGTCTACTCATGAAGAAGTAGATCATGGAGATGATCCACTTACCTATGAAGAAGCTATATCGGATATAGACTCTTCAAAATGGATTGATGCTATGAAATCGAGATTGATTCCATGTATAAGAATCAAGTTTGGGATCTTGTTGACCCACCTAAAGGTATTGTACCTATAGGGAACAAATGGGTTTTCAAGAAGAAAATTGGTTACGATGGAAAGGTAGAGACCTATAAGGCAAGGCTAGTAGCGAAGGGTTTCGCCAAAGGCAAGGAATAGACTATGAGGAGACTTTCTACTTTGTTGCCATGCTTAAATCAATTAGGATTTTATTAGCAATAGCTGCATACTATGATTATGAGATTTGGCGGATGGATGTCAAAGCGACTTTTCTCAATGAATACATTGAAGAAAACATTTTCATGGAACAACCTAAGGGATTTGAATCCCAAGATGGTTCCAAGGTATGCAAGCTAAAGCGATCCATTTATGGGTTGAAACAAGCTTCGAGGAGTTGGAACATCCGTTTTGATGAAGCCATTAAATCCTTTAGTTTTATCAAAAATGAGGATGAGCCATGTGTATATAAGAAGGTTAGTGACATGCTATCATTTTCCTTGTCTTATATGTGGATGACATCTGTTGATGGGTAATGATACGGTATGTTGCGACTATAAAGGTATGGTTGTCAAATACATTCTCCATGAAAGACTTAGGGGAGGCAACCTATATTCTTGGGATTCGCATCTATAGAGATAGAGCGAAAAGGATAATTGGTTTATCACAAAGTCTATACTTGGAAAAGGTGTTAAAGAGGTTTAACATGCTTGATTCCAAGAGAGGATTGTTACCAGTGAGACATGGTATCCATCTTTCTAAAGAAATGTCTCCAAAGACATCTGAAGAAAGAGATAAGATGGCAGATTCCATATGCTTGGCTATTGGAAGTTTAATGTATGCAATGTTGTGTACTAGGCGGATATCGCATATCTCGTTAGTTTGACTAGCGGTATCAATCCAATCCAGTTTGGAACATTTGGATAGTCATCAAGAATATTCTTAAGTACTTAAGAAGAACTAAGGATTTATTCTTGATTTATGGAGGTGGAGACTTGCAATTGGATGGTTATCTTGATTACGATTTCCAATCGGATATCGATGATAGAAAGTCTACCTCTGGATATGTGTTCATTTGTAATGGAGGTGCGATCGGTTGGAAGAGTTCCAAATAGAGCACATTGCAGATTCCACTACAGAGGTCGAGTATATTCTGCATCGAGATCTTTGCAAAGGAAGCTATTTGGATAAAGAAGTTCGTGTGAGAACTTACAGTAGTTCCTTCCATTGAGTCGGCGGTTCCACTACCTGTGACAATAATGGAGAGCGATCATCTGAGCTAAGGAACTAAGGTCTCACCAAAATCCAAACACATAGAAAGGCACTACCACATTATCGGACATATAGTTGGGCAAAGCGATAAAGCCATGAATAAAAATAACATTAGCTGAAAAAAATTCAGCTGATCCATGCACTAAGCCTTTGTCACAAGCTCAGTTAGGCTGACATCTTGAGAAGATGGGTCTAAGGTATTGTAATGAATGGATCTAGTGCTAGTGGGAGATTGTTAGTAGTATGCCCTAGAGCATATCATTTAGTATGTATATAGTACAAATTTTTTAAAATAAAAGGCATTTCCACTTTTCAGTTTACATAATATAATTATTTGTAATATTAAAGGTCCATTGATATTTTGTTAGAAATATTATTCTTAAGTTGTTAAGAATATGAGTGACAATATTTCTAGCACAAAGTATCATAAATAGGTTCACAATCGAGGATACTTCATAATAAGGACATGACTTATCGGAAAGATTGTATTCATGTTTGTTCCCAAGTTATTTATATGAGATATAAATAAGATGGAATGGTGAGTCTCATGCCATATAACAAACATGATAGGCACTTATAAATGATAAGTAGGCCGAACCAGTGACACTTATGACAAGCACATGGAGTTTACTCTTGTCAATGTTTTGTCATAAATCATATCGATGCATATAATCTTTAGACACGAGATAGCACAGATTATCTTGTATATAGGTAGTTTGAGTTTGATCTCGCTTTCATACTTGTACTATGTATGGGTATATGGGCATGTGTTGGCTCCTACTAGTTATATATGGAGGTAGGTGTTGATCAAGAAGGAATCTGTTCCTCTAAGTAAATAGAGTTAAAATCCTATGTTCATTTAATTGTTCTTGATGTTTCAAGTTCTGGCAGATAGATTTATTCGAAAGAGTTTACGATGAGAAAAATCTTTTAATCAAGAACTGGAATTAAAGAGAACATAATATTCATAGCAAATGGAGTTTGACATAAACCATGACTCGGCTTGAGTTGGGATTTTGTAAGAGAGATTCTAGTGCATGGTAACATATGATTATAGGTTCATTTAAGGTAAATCTTATTACTAATTGGGTGGCCATGGCATGCTATGCTAGGTGTTAACCATGGTCTATGAGGTTCATAAAATGATTTAGAGAAATCATTTATGGTAAGAAAGAGTTCTGATGATATTAAGAGTTGATATCATGTCTCATTGCCAATTAGTGATGAGCCTAGTAAGTCACACACATACACAAGTTATCACCTATTTAAATATGATTTAATTAATTAATTAAAGAGTTTAATTGATTAATTAAATAGATTTGGTTTGCAATTAAATTGCAAAGTCCCTAGCATGACTTGAAACCAAATCTAGATTATTGGATGTATAATATAAGTTAAATTTATATTTAAAGTGTTTAAATATGAATTTAATTGATGAAATTAATTAATAGAGATTAATTAATTAATTTATATTTGATATAAATTAATTAGAAGAAGAAAATAATTATTTTGGGTTAAGAACTCAAAATTAAGACACAGGGGCATTTTGGTCATTTTGCAGTGTGACACGTGGCACCATGAGATGGTGACACATGGCATAACACATAAGCTTGCCAAATATTTTTAATCATGTAAGATGATTAAAATCAAGATTAAATATAGGTTTGACACTTGGCACAATGTGATTGGGTCACTTAAACCTAGAGCTAATTAAAGGGTGACATGTGGCAAGGGTTTAATGTGTTAACCTAGCTATTTAAGTGTTGTTATGAGAAAATGAAACATAACCAGCAGCCTCTCCTCTCATATGTCACGCCACTTTGAGCCTCTCCAGCTATTTCTCTTCATCTCTCATCAATTCAAAGAGATTAGCCATCAATCTCTTGAATTAAGAACGCTAGAAATTGTTTCTAGTGTCCTGTTTACATCTTTAATCTCTTAAAAGGCAGAACTTGAATTTCTAATTAATAGAAAAGGCTTTAGAAGCTGTTCAAGGGCTGCCATAGGTGTTCTTGGTGTGGACAAGCTAGAGGGACAACATCTGGTGTCCTGAAGACGAATCTCAAAGGCGCAAACACTGCAAAGACATCAAGAGGTTAGTGTAATCGTTCTTGATTTAATCTAGGGTTCTAAAATTAATCTGATTAATTTTAAAATCTTAAATGGTAAATACAGATCCAAAAACATATTAAAAGAGTTTTAATATGTTGTTTATCATTGAAATCAAATAAATAAAAATAAATCTTGCATGGTGCTTGTGACCCTAGGTGAAAATTTTTGAATTCAATGGTATAATCTTGTGTTTTTCACGCTTCCGTTCCTTCAATGTCACCCTGGAAATGACCAAAATGCCCCTGTGTCTTAATTTCGAGTTCTCAACTTAAAATAATTATTTCTCTTCTTCTAATCAATTTATATCAAATATAAATTAATTAATTAATCTTTATTAATTAATTTTCATTAATTAAATTCATATTTAAATACTTTAAATATAAATTTAACCTATACTATACATCCAATAATCTAGATTTGGTTTCAAGTCATGCTAGGGACTTTGCAATCTAATTACAAACAAAACTTATTTAATTAATCAATTAAACTCTTTAATTAATTAATTAAATCATATTTAATTTGGTGATTACTTGTGTATGTGTGTGACTTACTAAGCTCATCACTAATTGGCAATGAGACATGATATCAACTCTTAATATCATCAGAACTCTTTCTTACCATAAATGATTTCTCTAAATCATTTTATGCACCTCATAGACCATGGTTAACACCTAGCATAGCATACCATGGCCACTCAATCAGTAATAAAGTTTATCTTAAATGAACCTATAATCATATGTTACCATGCACTAGAATCTCTCTGTTACAAAATCCCAACTCAAGCTGGACTCATGGTTTATGTCAAAACCCATTTGCTATGAATATTATGTTCTCTTTTAATTCTAGTTCTTGATTAAAAGATTTTCTCATCAGAAACTCTTTTCTAATTAAATCTATCTGTCGTGGCCAGGAACTTGAAACATCAAGAACAATTAGATGAACATAGGATTTTATCCCTATTTACTTAGAGGAACAAATTCGATCTTGATCAACATCTACCTACATATATAACTAGTAGGAGCCAACACATGCCCATATACCCATCCACAGTACAAGTATGAAAGCAGTATCAAACTCAAACAATCTATATACAAGATAACTGTGCTATCTCAGGTCTAGAGATTATATGCACTGATATGATTTATGACAATACATTGACATGAGTAAACTCCATGTGCTTATCAAAAGTGTCAATGGTTCAACCTACTTATCATGTATAAGTGCCTATCATGTTTGTTATATGGCATGAGACTCACCATTCTATCTTATTTATATCTCACATAAATAACTTGGGAGCAAACATTAATACAATCTTTCTGGATAAGTCATGTCCTTATTGTGAAGTATCCTCGATTGTGAAACTATTTATGATACTTTGTACTAGAAATACTGTCACTCATATTCTTAACAACTTAAGAATAAAATTTCTAACAAAATATAAATGGACCTTTTCTATTATACATAAATATATTATATAAATGGAAAAGTGAAAATACCTTTTATTAATAAAAACATGTACAAGATACATACTAAATGATATGATTTAGGGCATACTACTAACAGATAAGGCATGAAATGATGAAATAAATAATAAAAAAATACAAGAAAAATTAAGGAAAAATAAAAGAGAGGAAATGAAACTAGGTTAAACAAGCCGGCACCGTAGCGATGGGTGACCGCACCGAGAAGTTACGGCGAAGGCAATTGCCGACCCCAGGATTGCGGGGAACCCTCGGAAATAAATTTTGAGACATAATTCAAGGTCTAATGAGGTGTAATTAATATTCAAAATGTCAAAGAAAAATTAGTAAGTCAGTACAAATAAAAATGAAAATTTAAGAAAATTGGCGGGACAAGGATTAAATCGGCGTTACCTAAAAAGTCTAAATTTGACCCGAAGAGGGGCATTTTGGTCATTTGACACCTAAAGTCAACTTTTGACCTAAATGTCCATTAAAAATAAGTGGAATTAAAATTTGAAAATCCCATGAAAAATGAAATTATAAATGAAATGAAATTAAAGGAAATACGGGGCTATAATTAGAATTATGAAAGTTTAATTATTTTAACTATTATTTAAATGGTTAGTGGGGTATAAAACCATAAGTGGACAGCATTTTCCACTAAATCATTTCATCTTCTTTACTCCTTCATCACCATTGCCGAATTTGATTTTCTCTCAAAGCCTCCATGGACATCCCATGTGCAAGCTTAAATCCTCCCCCATTTTCAACCTAAAACTCAAGACTCCCTTCAATAAAAGTGATCCGCACATCATGGGCAGTAGAGAGGCAGCAAAAAGAAAGGGATTTGGTGAAGTTTTATCAAGCTCAAAATAAGGTAAGTGCTTATTTTCTTAACTTGCTTCATTAAAGTTTGTGTTGAGGTTATGGGGAGCATTTTGGGTGAAGAAATTTGAAGAAATGGTTGAGTTATGGGATGTTCCATTTTTGGCAGCCATGATTGTTGAAGAAACTTGATGTATTTTCACTTGTATTTGATGGGTAATGAGGTTAATTAAGTGCTTAAATGCATAAGAGCTTAATTATCATGTGTATGTGTGAATTGTACATTAAAAGTGAGGTTAGGAAGTCACTATGGGAGATTGAAGTATATGTGTAAATTGGGTAGCCTTGTGATGTATGGTAGAGTGTTTAAATTCATGAAATAGCTTAGTGACTTATGGTACCAAGGATGGCAGAATGTATATGTAATTATTTGTGGGAAATTAGATGTGTTAATGAGAGGTATTCATGTGTAGGTATTGTTGAAATTGAATTTTAAAACTCTGAGTTGTAATTGATGTATTGTGAATTGTTATATTCTGCCCAAGTTAACCTAAATGTGATGTGTAGAGTGGTTATGGTTTAGTACCAATTCAGAATTTGGTAGAGAAGTGGACTTATAACAAGTTTAATGTGTATGTGGATTGGTGTTTGAGAGACATGTAAAAGGGCAGTATGTGTTTTAGCCTATAAATAGACTTGTGTGACTCCAATTGGTATGAGGCTAATTGGAGGTGAAACTAGGCACAAAATGTGCCAACTTTCATGAAGAAAGCCTATCAAATTCTGTCGAGAAAGTGACATGAAAATTGACCAAATCCGGATTAGTGACTTTGCAAACCTAAAAATTGACCATTTGAACAGCAGTCAGTATTTTGGCCATAACTCACTCAAAAGAGGTCCAAATGACCTGAAATTTATACCATGGAAAGCTTAGACATAGAGCTACAACTCTTATGAAGACACCAAAGCCCAGAAATGACTAGAACCAAGTCAAAATGCTTGCAAAATTTGTCACACCCTACCCCTCCGTAAGGCATAACATGATCCCATAATATATCTAATGAATTACCAACTTTGTCTACTGATAACCCATTAAATACACTACAAGGGATTTTAAAACTTTTCTTACTTCTTTTTAAAGTGGTGAGCACTTTTGACAGGTATTAAAATTTTTTAACTGAAGTGAAACAAAATAATGAATTTGAGTATCAATAATTTTTGTAAAAATTTTGGCAGAGTGCCATCTGTATTTTGAATAAAATAGTTTTTAAAAACCTATAAAAAGCACTTCAAATATATAATTCCTCAATCCTAAACTCCAATAATTTGTTCAACAGAATAAATTTCTCAACATTATCAACTCAGTTTAACAATCAATTTTCTAGTGTTTCCAAAAGCTGAGATAAGATAAATTTATCACAATACTTTTACAGGCCAAAATAGTTTACAATTTTAGTTTACAACTGCTCAAGACCAAGTACAATATATACATACAGTGTACATACATTACAACAAAAACTACACAATATGGTATACTCGATATACCCAGCGAAATCTCAAAATGTGGTACAAGCAGCCTACTCTGTTGCTCTGTCCGTCTGTCTACCAGCGATAGCAATGAAAAAGCTATCGCTGAGTAAAATTTACTCAGTGGTGTACAATAATAATTTAAAATGCGGTATATAAAACTTTTATTGACAATTTACAATCCAAATAATTCACAATTTTTCAAAGCTCATATAACACAAATTTGATCAAACAATTGAATAACACAGTGTTGCCAATCAATAACACAACATAGGTCATGACACAAACTTTTCCGAACATGCCATGTTGTATACCACGACAAGGCACACTCACCCCACTAATCAAAATCAATGAGGGAGGTAGCTAGCTAGATAATGAGAACTCATCAATACTCCCCTCAGACTGACAAGTCAAAGAGGGAGGAATATAGTCATACTCACCCCATAAATAAAGGAGGAACATAGTGATATTGCCATGCCAAGTGTGAATAAAAAACAATTCCCAATCATAATATTTAAATATTTTATACAAACTACAAATCATATTTTATCTCAAAATTTCCATTTGCAAAGTAGGCAACACAATAATTTCCAAATAATATTCCCAAAGCCAAAACAATAAAAAATTATTCATAACTCATTTCTCCAAATAAATTTTCTGATAAAAGCAATGAATATAAAAAATATTGTGCACAAACCTGGTTTGAGTCGCCCCTAGGCCTTGACTCAATGTTCCTTATGCTTCTCAATATCCTTTTCAACTGAAACACACAATTTAAAGTGTTTCAGTACACAATGAATTTTGTTTCTAACAATAAAATTCAATATTTAAATTTTCTTGGTACTATTCCCTTCAATTCATTTCATTAGCCAACCTATAATGTTGACCCTTGATGCACTCTACGTGAGTCAATTCTAATGTTACCAATATGTCACATTTTATAGCCTTTTAGTGTTGGTATATATTACCAATTTCATTTCCAAGTGTATTGCATTTTATTGCAATTTACCAGATTTCAGTGTACTATTTTGACCTAGCCGGACGACCTAGTTTCCTCAGTTTTCGGGTTTTGGTCCAAACTACAAACTTGTAGATCTATGTCTTATTGCACATGGGGAAAAATTTCAGGTCATTCTGAGTTGTGTAGACCAAGATATAGTCAATTTACCAATGTTGGACAGAATGCACTAAAATGGTAGGCTTAGGTCATTTTTAGGTCATTTTCATTTCGGCCAGTTTTGGTACCTAAACTTGTGCAAGCTATTTGGATTGGTTATGGCCATTTCTGGGCTTTGGTGTCTTCATAAGAATTATAGATCTATGTCTAAAATATTCATGGTAAAAATTTCAGGTCATTTGGACCTGTTTTGAGTAAGTTATGGTCAAAACACTAACTGCTGCCCAAATGGTCAATTTTCAGTCTTTCAAGTCAGTAATCTGGATTTGGTTATTATTCAAGTCACCTTCTAGGCAGAATTTAGATAAGCTTCCTTCATAAAAGTTGGCAAATTTTGTGCCTAGTTTAACCTCCAATTGGTCTCATACGAATTGGAGTCACACACTTAAGGTTCTAAGCTAAAACATACACTGCCCTACTACACATTCTTCATCACTTACCAATTACACATTCTATACTTACCAAACTTACCAAACTAACTTTTTCATGCTAATTATGATTTGGTACCATACCATTAACATACTTAGCAACACATTTTGGTCATTTTGGACAGCTCGTAACCATTCTCAATACTCACATTATAACTCAGAATTTTTCAAAGTCCATTTACACAATTTAACCATATGAACATGCCTCATTTACATGTCTAAATCCAAACAATTATATACATACACATGCTGCCACCATAAGCATCATAATTCAGTAAACCAAACCATGAAACAACACATTTCAACTACACTTTAAAGTTGCCGAATTACCTCATTGAACACATCTCCTTCAAATTGCTTTCAAGCTTCCAAAACCAATTGCACCATTACACATACACTTAGTATACATTGTCTAAATCATTCCTATACACATAAACACTTACATCAACATCTTAAACAACCATTTACAAGTGAAAACAAGCTAAATATACTGAATTCCCATGGCTGCTGAAATGGTGTATCACCATTAAATCATCAAACTTCAAAACTTCTTCCACAAAATAACTCACCACAACATCCACTCAAAGTTTAATGAAACAAGAATGGAAAATACACACTTACCACTTTAAAGCTTGACCAAAACTTCACTAAACTTCTCAAAATTGCTATATAACTCTTCCTTGTGATGTGGGGAGCAAAGTTAGAGAAGCAAGCTTTGGGTTTTAAGTTTAAAATGGTGGAGTTTAGGGAGGTTGCATGAAACGGCCATGGATGGAAAGCTTGAGAGAACCATTCGACTATGTTGAAGATGAAGGTTGAAGATGATGGTTAGTGCTGCCCTCCATGTCCACTAACATTTAAATAATCCACTTAGTGCTCCATTTACCTTAATTAACATTTAAATAACCCTAAGTTTCCTAATTTGCAATTAACACCCAAATTTCTCACTATTTACATTATGTGTCAAGTTTCTCATTTTCATGGCATTTTTAAAATTTAATACTATTTATTTTTAATGGAAATTTAGGTTAAAAGGCAACTTGAGGTGTTAAATGACCAAAATGCCCCTATTCAGCTTATATTCCCGATTTTTCAGTAACACCAAGTTTTATCATTTTCTCGATTTCTCATTTTTCTTTGTACTAATTAATTAATTTTTCTTTGAAATTTCTAATGAAATTTATACTTCAATAAGTCTTTAATTATGTCTTGAAACTAAATTCTGAGGGTTCCTTGCAGTCCTGGGGTCGGCTATTGCCTGCGCCGTAACATTCCCGTGCGGTCACCCATCGCTGCGATGCTGGCTCGTTTAACTTAATTTCAATTCATTGCTATTATTTTTCTTTTATTTTTCTTGTATTTTCTTTTCTTGTGTTTCATTATTTTATGTCTCCTCACTAACAATGTAACACCCCTAAGTTCGGTAGTGCGTTCTGCTGCTCCAGTGACCAGTGTTGTCCGGACAGCTAGGATGCCTAGAACCACACTTCAATGAGAGTGAGGAGACATAAAATAATGAAATAAAAGAAAAGAAAGTACAAGAAAAACAAAGGGAAAATGATTGCAAAGAAATGTGATCAAGTTAAACGAGCCGGGAAACCTAGCGATGGGTGACCGCACCGGGAGGTCACGGCGTGGACCGTTGACTAACCCTGGACTGCGGGGAACCCTGGGAAACATTTTTAGGACTTAAATAGACCATTGTTGAAGAGTAAATATCATTAGAAAGATCAAAGAAAAATTAAATAATTAGTACAAAGAAAAGTGAGAAATCGAAAAACAGACAAAATACGGTGTTCAGAAAAATCGGAAAGCCACGAGCAGGGCATTATGGTCATTTGACATCCCGAATTGTCTTTTGACCTAAATGTCCATTAAAAATAAATAGTATTACACTTAGAAAATGAAATGAAAAATTAATTTGATGGTACCTAAAATAAATAGTGAAAATAATGGGTTAAATGTGGATTAATTGAAAGTTAACTTATAATATGTTTTAATTTTAGTTAATGGACCACTATAGGATTAATTTATCATTGAAATATGGCTGATATGGTCCACTCACCATCTGAAATTCCATCTTCCTCAAAATTCTCTCAAATGGCCGAATTGAAGAAACCTTGAAACTCCATTGACGTTTTTCTTTGAGCTTCATTTCCTCTCTCCATTTCAACTCCATTCTCTTAGGTTCTTTCATGAAAAATGGTCTACACACCACAAGGAAGATATTGATACTAATTTTGAGAAGTTTGGTGAAGGTTTAGCAAGTTACAAATAAAGGTAAGTTTGCATTTTTGAGAAATCCTTTGTTAAAGTTTTTATGCATGTTATGGGTATTGGTTTGGTGAAGGAAAATTTTGAGTTTGAAGGGTTATTGTTGTTGCCATTTTGGACAGCCATGGGTCACGTTTTTGATGAGGTATTTGTGTATATAATTGATGAGAAATAATGTTAATCATGGTGATTTAGTAACCTAGTGATTTAATGCATGTATATATGGTGAATGATGCACTTTGATGGGAATTGGCATATGGTACGGCAATGTGATGTTGATGAATGAATTGTGGCAGCTTGTGGACACTTGAATAATGGTGTATATTGAAGGGAGTGTGGGCAGCATATTGACCTAGAAGGATTGATGATATGTATGTCAATTTACATTGTAAAGTGTATGTAAAGTTTGTAATGTTTAGGTGTGTTTGTAATGGTACTTAGAAATTGTAATTGTGAATGATATTTGGTGTGTTGAGGGTGATTGGAATCTGCCCAAAATAATGCTTATGTAATGTAGAAAATGTTGTTGGTAATGTGCCAAAACAGTTTGGTAGGGTATGGAAGTAAACCTTGCAAAGGTAAGTGTGTGTTTGAAGTTGGGATGTGAATTGCATATTGAGGGCAGTGTATATTTTAGCCTATAACCTTGAATGTGTAACCTCAATTGGTATGAGACCAATTTGAGGTGAAACTAGGCACAAAATGTGCCAACTTTCATTGAGAAACCATGCCAAAATTCTGCTTGCAAGGTGACCTAAAAAAATGACCAATTCGGATTAGGTGCAATTAGGACCTGAAAAATGACCAATTGGGCAGCAGTGAGTGTTTAGGCCATAACTCACTCAAACCAGGTCCAATTGACCTGAAATTTTGACCAAGAATAGTTAAGACCCATACCTACAAGTCTTATGAAGACACAAAGCCCAGACATGACCATAAGCAAGTCAAACAACTTGCACAAGTTCGGGTCCAAAAACTGGCCGAACCAGAATTGACCAATTTGACCTAAAATTGACCTAAAATGGTACCACTTGACCAGCAATAGTGTAATGACCATAACTTGGTCTACTTAACTCGGATTGACCTGAAATTTTGCACCGCGTGCAATAAGACCTAGATCTACAAGTTTGTAGTTTCGAGAGACCCGAAAACCGAGGAACTAGATCGTCGGTTAGGTCAAACGGTGTTCGAATCGACAATTTGCAATAAATTGCACTAAGCTAGGAAATGACTTTGTTAAACCATACCAAACCTAAAACCCTATCATCTGTGACCTATAAACGACACTAAAACCTACTTTACCTAAATCGCAATGAGGGTCGGTATATTAGGTGATTAAGTGAATAATTGAGTTCGATGCATTATTTACCAAACACCATCGATAGAGACAGTTTAAATTAGTCTTGAAACACTTCAAATTGTGTTTCTCGATTACCAAAGACTCGGGAAAAGGGAAGGAAACATCGAGTCGGATCAGAGGGCAGTCATCGGAGGTTTGTGCACAACAAGCTGTTTCTTTTGAATTATTTTCAATGGAAATAAATATTGACTATTTGCATATCATTGTTTTAAATTGTGGAAATGTGTTTGGTGGACACTTATTGATTGAAAAACATTGTGAATGGTTTGAAAGCGTGAAAAATTGTTTGAATGGTATTTGATGGATACTTATTGATTGAAAAGCAACGTAAATGGTTTTGTGGAAATTGAAGTGAATTACGAATTGTGTTGCCATTTTGTGAATGAAATTATAACTTTGGAAATTTATTGGATTCTTACGGATCATTTGAATAAAATGTTTGGAATTGTTTTGACTCACAATTGGCATGACACGATAATATGTTCCTCCTCCATTAATGGGGTGAGTGTGATTATTCCTCCCTCTTTGACTTATTAGTGCAGGGTGAGTATGATTAAGTTCCTCCCTCTTTGACTTCGATCTGAGGTGAGTATGGATGAGTTCTCATTATATAGCTAGCTTCCTCCCTCATTGATTTCGATTATTGGGGCGAGCATGTCTTGTCGTGGTGTACAACACGGCATATATGGAAAAATTGTGTCATGGCCTAAATTGTGTTATAGATTGGCAACCTTGTATTCTTGATTATTTGATCGAATTGTGTTATTATGTATTGTGAGATTGTGAAATTGATTTAAACTCTTATTGACATATCATCTATTGAATTCAACCATGATCGACTTATTGAAAATTATTGTGATATTAACAAATGGAGTTTAAATTCTTGTTGACATTTATTGTCTTGAATTTAACTATGGTTTTAAGTATCCACTATTGATATGATTTATGAATTGTGATTTAAAATTTGTATTTGGTTAATGTTGTGCACCACTGAGACATTGTCTCGTGATAGCTTTATTCTTTGTCGCGGTAGAGAGCAGAGCAGGCGTGAGCTAGTTGCTAGTCACCAATGAGAGATTTTGGGTATAGTGAGTATACCACATGTGGCATTTTATCTTGTAATGTATATTCCTTTGTATGTATATTTTGTTCTTGGTTTTGGCGATTGTAAATTTAAGTTATCTGATAAAGTTGTAAAATAATTATGAGTTATTTGGCTTGTAAAAATTGTGTTATATCTTTGTATCTTAGTCTTTGAAAATCACATGGATTTGACTTGAGAAATGTGTTGTGTTGATAAAAATGTTGGAGTTGAGATTTGAAAATATATTGAAGTGCTTTTCTGAGTTTTACAAGAAGCTGTTTTGTCCAAAATACAAATGGCACCTTGCCAAAATTTTCTGAATATTCCAAATAAATCAAATGAGTTAGTTGTTTCACTTGATTCACTAAAGTCTTTCACACTGTAAATAGTGCTCACCACTTGTAAAAAGAAGTAAGAAAAGTTTTAAAATCCCTTGTAGTGTATTTAATGGATTATCGATGAAGCGGAGTTGGTAATTCATTAGGTATACTACTGGGATCATGTTATGCCTTACAGAGGGTAGGGTGTGACATGTTTTAGTGGTATCGAGCAAAGTTTTTAAATTTTGTTTTCACTGTCATTTGAATATTCTTTCTTCACAGTACAACCGCTCAATATCATTGTTTGATACATACTGTACATTACATTATAAATATGCACTAACGGGAGAAATCTCCTTGTGTTATTGGTTTAGGAGATCTAAAATCCTCGCATTGACTATGGAAGAGGGTGATCGTTGATCGATCAATCTATTGAGGCTGAGGTGCAAGGATGCCCCATGCCTACATAATGTCGGTGGTTCGTGCACTGACCCTGCGATGCTGAGTTCTGCTCGATTCGCTCGTGACAGCTGCAATGTTCCAACAAATGGATGGTAATGTGCCTACTCAAGTCCCAATACGGACACGGTGGTACAACCACGATCTTACGCTAGACAATATGACAAATTGATGAAGTATGGGGCTCTGAGTTCAAGGGGACGATAGATCCTCTAGAGGCGAGAACAATGGTTAGAGAGGATGGATAGGGTATTCAAGAAAGCGCATTGCGGAGGAGCTTAGATTTGAGTACTCGGTATCTTTGCTCTGAGGGATGCTTATGGTAGTGGAAAACCATCCCCACGATCGATAGAACTGCGGTGCTAACATGGAATGACTTCCTCGAGAATTCAGGGCAAAAATATGTCACGATGCTTATGTAGACCGAAGTGCAAGAATTCCTAAGTGCAAAGCAGGCGATTAGTGGTGAGTATGAAAGGAATTCTCCGCCTAAGCCATTATCACGATAAGTCTACTTTCTACCAGCAGGGAGAGATGTAAGAGGTTTGAAACCGGCTTGAAGCCTAGTATCAGATTACAAGTGGTCGGATTCAAACATAACAACTTCTATGAACTTATTTCTCAAGCACTAGAATTAGAAAGAATTGAATCTGAAGCGGCTCCTGAGAAAAAGAAATCAGAGAAGAGAGAAAAAGAGGAAAAGTCAGTGACAGAGTTCTAGTAGTCCCTCTTGGAAGAGGAAAAACTTTGGGGATCTGACGAGAGATAGTAAGAAGTCAGGTAGAGATAGATCTTTTGAATGAAACCACCTCGATCCGATCAGCCAACTCAACGAAACCGTAAATGCTTTGTCGGATCGACTTTGTGAAACTTGTGGTAAACCACATAGTGGGGTATGTTATAGAGCCGTAGGAGCATGCTTTAATTGTGGAGAGACGGTCATTTTGCTAAGGATTGTGTAAATCCAGTCGTTCTAGATCATTTACTACACCAAAGGGATCAACCCAAGTTTCTACCCCAAAGAGTTCACCATCGGTTAGTAGAGGCAAAGGTAGAGGTAGGGGTAGTACACCTAGAAGTCGGACTCTGTGAATCGGCCAAAGCAGGTGATGCTTCAACGAGTATACGCTATCTGACGAAAAGAGATGAGACTTTTGACATCATTCTTTGGTACTTTCTCAATTAGCAACCGAGATATATATATGTATTGTTTGACACTGGAATTTTCATATTTTTACATTAGTGTTAGAACTATATGTTCTGTTGTTATTCGTTCTGAGAGGAATAAATTTTGCGCATTAGTGATTAGCCCTTAAGATAAGGATTGTGATAATAAGTGAAATTAGTTTTGAAAGAGTTTATCGTGAAAAGTATTTTCTAACACACCATAAATTATAAAGCTAATTAGTGAGCCTACTTAATGTAAGGCAAGAGGGCGTAAAAGTAAGATGCGATAATGGAATTGCTCTTGATAAGGGCAAGGAGGTTCTTGTTAGAAATTGCTAATGGATATTGTAATCGAATAAGATTCGAATATCGGTGAATTCAAAAAGAATAAAAGATAACAAAGTTTGATCTATTGGGATGTATCGTAGTAACTATGCAATGTTCTTGATGTTTATCTTTGTAGCTGCATTACTGATACTAACTTGAGATTATTGTGTAGAGTTACGTACTAACCGATAGTACACCTAGATGAGAATAGTTGCCAGCGGCATCTGTTTTAGCATAGTTATGCGGTGAGAATTTAATTGTTAGAAATAAGTTTGAAAATCCTACTTAGGATCTAAAACTCAAAAGTTAAAATATCGAAAGGTTATAGTTCGGTACAAAAGGAAGTAAGTTATAGAACATTGTGAGATAAAAGAGTTATGGAAGTAGAGACTTGAGCAGTTGATTCATATGTAACAAAGAAATATTCGAATGTGAGGAAGACTATGGACTAGAATGGTCGAGGACCAATGCACGATGAATGATTCTAATATGACCTCAAGGGTCATTCAAGAAGGAACGTGAGTGAAATATTAGACAACATAATAGTAAGAGGAGATTGGTGTTATCCAAACAAAGTAAACATTGTATTAGATTGTTAAAAGTCTTACGATCATATAGAAAGGAGAAAATAAACGTATGACTATTGTAAGATGATTACTGGGTAAAATTTCATGGACGAAATTTATTTAAGGGGGGGAGAATTGTAACACCCCTAAGTTCGGTAGTGCGTTCTGCTGCTCCAGTGACCAGTGTTGTCCGGACAGCTAGGATGCCTAGAACCACACTTCAATGAGAGTGAGGAGACATAAAATAATGAAATAAAAGAAAAGAAAGTACAAGAAAAACAAAGGAAAAATGATTGCAAAGAAATGTGATCAAGTTAAACGAGCCGGGAAACCTAGCGATGGGTGACCGCACCGGGAGGTCACGGCGTGGACCGTTGACTAACCCTGGACTGCGGGGAACCCTAGGAAACATTTTTAGGACTTAAATAGACCATTGTTGAAGAGTAAATATCATTTGAAAGATCAAAGAAAAATTAAATAATTAGTACAAAGAAAAGTGAGAAATCGAAAAACAGACAAAATACGATTATTTAGAAAAATCGGAAAGCCACGAGCAGGGGCATTATGGTCATTTGACATCCCGAATTGTCTTTTGACCTAAATGTCCATTAAAAATAAATAGTATTACACTTAGAAAATGAAATGAAAAATTAATTTGATGGTACCTAAAATAAATAGTGGAAATAATGGGTTAAATGTGGATTAATTGAAAGTTAACTTATAATATGTTTTAATTTTAGTTAGTGGACCACTATAGGATTAATTTATCATTGAAATATGGCTGATATGGTCCACTCACCATCTGAAATTCCATCTTCCTCAAAATTCTCTCAAATGGCGAATTGAAGAAACCTTGAAACTCCATTGACGTTTTCTTTGAGCTTCATTTCCTCTCTCCATTTCAACTCCATTCTCTTAGGTTCTTTCATGAAAAATGGTCTACACACCACAAGGAAGATATTGATACTAATTTTGAGAAGTTTGGTGAAGGTTTAGCAAGTTACAAATAAAGGTAATTTTGCATTTTTTAGAAATCCTTTGTTAAAGTTTTTATGCATGTTATGGGTATTGGTTTGGTGAAGGAAAATTTTGAGTTTGAAGGGTTATTGTTGTTGCCATTTTGGACAGCCATGGGTCACGTTTTTGATGAGGTATTTGTGTATATAATTGATGAGAAATAATGTTAATCATGGTGATTTAGTAACCTAGTGATTTAATGCATGTATATATGGTGAATGATGCACTTTGATGGGAATTGGCATATGGTACGGCAATGTGATGTTGATGAATGAATTGTGGCAGCTTGTGGACACTTGAATAATGGTGTATATTGAAGGGAGTGTGGGCAGCATATTGACCTAGAAGGATTGATGATATGTATGTCAATTTACATTGTAAAGTGTATGTAAAGTTTGTAATGTTTAGGTGTGTTTGTAATGGTACTTAGAAATTGTAATTGTGAATGATATTTGGTGTGTTGAGGGTGATTGGAATCTGCCCAAAATAATGCTTATGTAATATAGAAAATGTTGTTGGTAATGTGCCAAAACAGTTTGGTAGGGTATGGAAGTAAACCTTGCAAAGGTAAGTGTGTGTTTGAAGTTGGGATGTGAATTGCATATTGAGGGCAGTGTATATTTTAGCCTATAACCTTGAATGTGTAACCTCAATTGGTATGAGACCAATTTGAGGTGAAACTAGGCACAAAATGTGCCAACTTTCATTGAGAAACCATGCCAAAATTCTGCTTGCAAGGTGACCTAAAAAAATGACCAATTCGGATTAGGTGCAATTAGGACCTGAAAAATGACCAATTGGGCAGCAGTGAGTGTTTAGGCCATAACTCACTCAAACCAGGTCCAATTGACCTGAAATTTTGACCAAGAATAGTTAAGAACCATACCTACAAGTCTTATGAAGACACAAAAGCCCAGAAATGACCATAAGCAAGTCAAACAACTTGCACAAGTTCGGGTCCAAAAACTGGCCGAACCAGAATTGACCAATTTGACCTAAAATTGACCTAAAATGGTACCACTTGACCAGCAATAGTGTAATGACCATAACTTGGTCTACTTAACTCGGATTGACCTGAAATTTTGCACCGCGTGCAATAAGACCTAGATCTACAAGTTTGTAGTTTCGACCGAGACCAAAACCGAGGAACTAGATCGTCGGTTAGGTCAAACCAGTGTTAGAATCGACAATTTGCATTAAAATGCACTAAGCAAGAAATGACTTTGGTAAAACATACCAAACCTAAAACCCTATCAAATGTGACATATTAACGACACTAAAACCTAATTTACCTAAAAGCAAATGAGGGTCGGTATATTAGGTGATTAAGTGAATAATTGAGTTGATGCATTATTTACCAAACACCATCGATAGAGACAGTTTAAATTAGTCTTGAAACACTTCAAATTGTGTTTCTCGATTACCAAAGACTCGGGAAAAGGAAGGAAACACTGAGTCGGATCGAGGGGCGATCATCGAGGTTTGTGCACAACAAGCTGTTTCTTTTGAATTATTTTCAATGGAAATAAATATTGACTATTTGCATATCATTGTTTTAAATTGTGGAAATGTGTTTGGTGGACACTTATTGATTGAAAAACATTGTGAATGGTTTGAAACTGTGAAAAATTGTTTGAATGGTATTTGATGGATACTTATTGATTGAAAAGCAACGTAAATGGTTTTGTGGAAATTGAAGTGAATTACGAATTGTGTTGCCATTTTGTGAATGAAATTATAACTTTGGAAATTTATTGGATTCTTACGGATCATTTGAATAAAATGTTTGGAATTGTTTTGACTCACAATTGGCATGACACGATAATATGTTCCTCCTCCATTAATGGGGTGAGTGTGATTATTCCTCCCTCTTTGACTTATTAGTGCAGGGTGAGTATGATTAAGTTCCTCCTCTTTGACTTCCCACCGAGGTGAGTATGGATGAGTTCTCATTATATAGCTAGCTTCCTCCCTCATTGATTTCGATTATTGGGGTGAGCATGTCTTGTCG
Organism: Hevea brasiliensis; assembly: GCF_030052815.1. Taxonomy (NCBI): domain Eukaryota; kingdom Viridiplantae; phylum Streptophyta; class Magnoliopsida; order Malpighiales; family Euphorbiaceae; genus Hevea; species Hevea brasiliensis. The sequence goes on from NC_079500.1 coordinate 69,364,255, forward strand.
TGGTGTACAACCACGGCATATATGGAAAAAATTGTGTCATGGCCTAAATTGTGTTATAGATTGGCAACACTGTATTCTTGATTATTTGATCGAATTGTGTTATTATGTATTGTGAGATTGTGAAATTGATTTAAACTCTTATTGACATATACTGTCTATTGAATTCAACCATGATCGACTTATTGAAAATTATTGTGATATTAACAAATGGAGTTTAAATTCTTGTTGACATTTATTGTCTTGAATTTAACTATGGTTTTAAGTATCCACTATTGATATGATTTATGAATTGTGATTTAAAATTTGTATTTGGTTAATGTTGTGCACTCTGAGACATTGTCTCGTGATAGCTTTATTCTTTATCGCGAGTAGAGAGGCAGACAGGCGTGAGCTAAGTTTGCTAGTATCACCAATGAGAGATTTTTGGGTATAGTGAGTATACCACATGTGGCATTTTATCTTGTAATGTATATTCTTTGTATGTATATTTTGTTCTTGGTTTTGAGCAGTTGTAAATTTAAGTTGTACTGATAAAGTTGTAAAATAATTATGAGTTATTTGGCTTGTAAAAATTGTGTTATATCTTTGTATCTTAGTCTTTGAAAATCACCGTGGATTTGACTTGAGAAATGTGTTGTGTTGATAAAAATGTTGGAGTTGAGATTTGAAAATATATTGAAGTGCTTTTCTGAGTTTTACAAGAAGCTGTTTTGTCCAAAATACAAATGGCACCTTGCCAAAATTTTCTGAGATATTCCAAATAAATCAAATGAGTTAGTTGTTTCACTTGATTCACCAAAGTCTTTCACACTGTAAATAGTGCTCACCTTGTAAAGAAGTAAGAAAAGTTTTTAAAATCCCTTGTAGTGTATTTAATGGATTATCAGTAGACGGAGTTGGTAATTCATTAGGTATACTACGGGATCATGTTATGCCTTACAGAGGGGTAGGGTGTGACAAACAATTAAATGTAGTTCTAGGCATCCTAACTATCTGGACCGACACTGGTCACCGGAACAGTAGAATGCACTACCGAACATAGGGGTGTTACAAAAGTTGGGTTACAAAAACTGGTCGAATTGACTTTGACCTAAAAATGACCTAAACTTTGCAATATAAGTACAACTTGACCAGCAATAGTAAAATGATCATAACTTGGTCCATATAACTCCATATGCCCTGAAACCAGTGCCAAATTTTCTCTAAGACATAGGCCTACAATAATGGTATTTTGACCAAAACCCATCACCTTAGGGAACTAGGTCAATTAACTTGATTAAGTTGGCATACCAAATCTGGAAATGGTTCAAATGACCATTAACTGTAGCAATGTGTTTTAAGTATAACTCCCACTAGAAGTCTTCAAATAAAATGAGCCATACCATTCTAGAAAGCTAAGAAATAGACCTTCAACTTTGTTTTAGACCTCTCCCTCACCTTATGAATGTAAGAAGCTCAAATGTTAGGTCAAAACTACTACCCTAGTTAAACATCCTGTCACTACAAGACCATTGAGTCCAGTCCAATAACTTGACCATAAGTAACTCTATAAAACTTGAAAAATTACAATAAAAAATTCTTAGTGACCATAAGACATAGGGTAACATATCCTATGACGAACAATAGACCTAGATTATCACACCCTACCCTTCCGTAAGAAATAACATGATCCCGTAGTACACCTAATGAATTACCGTACTTCGCATACCGGTAACTTATTAAATATGCTATAAGTGATTTTAAAACAATTCTCGTGAAATTTAAATCATCGATTAAAATCTGGTGCTATAAAAATTTTTCAAAATTTCGACAGAGTACCGACTGTATTTTGAGAAAATAGTTCTTCAAATCTGAAAAGGAAAACACTCCCAATATGATTTCTCAAATACAACCTCAATAAACTTCATTTCATCTCACAATTCAATTCTCAATAATCAAATCAATTCATTTTCAAACCAACCTCATCATAAAAGAAACATTTCATTGATTACAAGACTCAAAAATTAATATTACAAAACTATACAGGTAAATGAAATCTCAAATTTACATTACAATAATTTGTACTTAATTACATACCAAAATATTTTACAAGAGTTTTTATACAACTGCTCAAATAATTTATATACATATTATTACATGCATACATCAAAACCTATATACATGGGTATACCTATGATATACCTAGAGCTTATCTGAATGTGTCTTCAAAGAAGCTTACTCGACTGCTCTATGCTCTTTTCACCTGCGACAGCATACAAAGCTATTGCTGAGTGCTGAACTCAGTGGTGCACAATTATAATTTAAAACATAGTATAATATACATTGACAAAATTATAACAATTAATTTGAAAGTCTCGAAATTTAACAAATTTCCAAAAGTCAAAATCTTTGTTGCCAATAATATAAATTATTAGTTAAAATGACTTTAGGCAAGAAATTCAATTTATCAAATCACAACTAGACATTTAAAGTAATTCTAGCAATTAAGAAAATAAAGATTAATTCCAACAAAATCAATTATACATAAATCATAATTGAAATCACAATTCTTTACTATTCAAAAACCATTCTTTATCTCACTAACTATGCAAGACTAATCCGCAAGGGCCATCTTCAGGGTGATTCTAACTCCCTATGGTCGGGAAGGTCAAATCATCATGTACAGTACACATCACAATAATGAAACTTTCGAAAGGGCCATAACAAATAAAAACTTAGATCTAACCTCTAATAAGAGGAGAATCTAAACCTGTGCACATACCATGGTAATCAAAACAAAGCTAACTCCATTGTCTCCACAACAAATGAGAGAGACGGTAATAACCTATTCAAGCATCTATAGTGAGATATAAAACAATATCATGAATCTCTTTATCCTTTTTGGGAGCATAAATCACAACACAATTTGATTCAAAGTCAATTCCAATATCCAATAATTTTTATGCTCATCACAATTCAAAACATAAATTTGTATTTTTCCATGCAATTGCCCATCACAATTCAAAATATATTCTATCAATATTTTCCAAAACATAATTTATTCAATCCACAACAATGCTTAATACTTGTTGAAATACCATTTCACAAAGCTAAATTCATACATACTATAATAATTTCAATAATCATTGAATTAAATCCAATACTTGATAAACATAATACATAAGGAAAATAACTTCATTTAATCATATGAAATATTCAGAACAAAATCAATTAAAAAAGCTAGTTGTGCACAAACCTCTAATGAGTTGCCTCTTGGCCTTGACTCAGTGGGTCTTTTCCCTTTCCAGTGTCTTTTCTAACTAAAACACACAATTTAAAGTGTTTCAGTACTCATTTAAATTGTTTCTAATAATAAGGTACAATAATTAAATTTTATTAATACTATTCCTTTCATTAGTCAACCTATAATGTTGACCTTTAATGCACACTAGGTGAATTAGTTTTAATGTCACTAATATGTTCCATTTTTCATTCCTCACATGTTGATATATGTTGTCAATTTTATTTCAAAGCTTATTGCATTTTATTGTAATTATTTAGAATTCATGGCCAATGTTTACTGTCTATTGGACCAAGCTACAGTGTAAATTTAATAGATTTCTCTTCATTAAATTGTTTCTCATTGTGTCTTCTTTAATTTCCTCTTTGAATCACTCTATTTAGAGTTATATAGCTCAAGTTATGCTCAATTAACCATAACTAGGTCAAATCTAAATTTTAGTTTCTTTTTTAGGCATTTTCAGTTCTGACTTTACTAATTTATTTGGACAATTTTGTAGGAGCAGAAGCGTGAAAAACACAAGTTTATACCATTGAATTCAAAAATTTTCACTTAGGGTCACATGCATCATGCAAAATTTATTTTTAATCTATTTGATTTCAATGGTAAACAACATATTAAAACTCTTTTAATATGTTTTTGGATCTGTATTTGCCATTTAAGATTTTAAAAATTAATCAAATTAATTTTGGAACCCTATATTAGATCAAGAATAAATACACTAACCTCTTGATGCGCTGCATTGTTTTTAGGCCTTTCGGATGCGTCTTCAGGACACCAGATGTTATCCCTTTAGCTTGTCCACACCAAGAACACTTATGGCAGCCCTTGAACAGCTTCTAAAGCTTTTTCTATTATTTAGAAAATCAAGTTTTGCCTTTTAAGAGATTAAAGATGTAAACATGACACTAGAAACAATTTCTAGTATTTTTAATTCAAGAAATTGTTTGCTAATCTCTTAGAATTGATGAGAGACGAAGAAGAAGAGAGGGAGAGGAGCCTCTGGGTGGTGGCACAAAGAGAGTAGCTGCTGGTTGTGTTTTCTTTCTTCAAAACAACACTTATATAGCTAGGTTAACACATTAAACCCTTATCACATTAAACCCTCTTATTGGTTCTAGATTTAATTGACCCAATCACATTGTGCGAAGTGTCAAACCTATATTTAACCTTAATTTTAATCATCTTACATAATTAAAAGAAATTTGGCAAGCTTATGTGTAATGCCATGTGTCACCATCTCATGGTGCCACATGTCACCTTGTGAAATGAAGAAAATGCCCGTGTCTTAATTTTGAGTTCTCAATCCAAAATAATTATTTATCCTCTTCTAATCAATTTATATCAAATATAAATTAATTAATTAATCTTTATTAATTAATTTTTCATTAATTAAATTCATATTTAAACACTTTAAATATAAATTTAACTTATACTATACATCCAATAACCTAGATTTGATTTCAAGTCATGCTAGGGACTTTGCAATCTAATTGCAAACCAAGCCTATTTAATTAATCAATTAAAATCTTTAATTAATTAATTAAATCATATTAATTAGGTGATAACTTGTGTATGTGTGTGACTTACTAGGCTCATCATTAATCGGCAATGACACATGATATCAACTCTTAATATCATCAGAACTCTTTCTTACCATAAATGATTTCTTTAAATCATTTTATGCACCTTATAGACCATGGTTAACACCTAGCATAGCATGCCATGGCCACCCAATCAGTAATAAGGTTTACCTTAAATGAACCTATAATCATATGTTACCATGCACTAGAATCTCTCTGTTACAAAATCCCAACTCAAGCTGGAGTCATGGTTTATGTCAAACCCCATTTGCTATGAATATTATGTTCTCTTTTAATTCTAGTTCTTGATTAAAAAGATTTTTTCATTAGAAACTCTTTCTGAATAAATCTATTTGTCCTGGCCAGGAACTTGAAACATCAAGAATAATTAAATAAATATAGGATTTTATCTCTATTTACTTAGAGGAAGAGATTCCATCTTGATCAACACCTACCTCCATATATAACTAGTAGGAGCCAACACATGTCCATATACCCATACATAGTACAAGTATGAAAGCAGTATCAAAATCAAATCACCTATGTACAAGATAACTGTGTTATCTCAGGTCTAAAGATTATATGCATTGATATGATTTGTGACAATACATTGACAAGAGTTGTAACACCCTCCCTATAGCAATTTCGTACATTCTACTGTTCCGGTGATCGGTGTCGGTCCGGACAGTTAGAATGTTTGGAAAAATATTTAAACTAAAGTGAGGAACTATAATTAACTCAAATATTAATAAAAAAAATTTAGAAAAAATTTTAGAAATAAAATACAACCAAGTTAAATGAGCCGGTGCCCTAGCGATGGGTAACCTAGTGAGAAGTTGCGGTTCTTACAACTAGGAGCCCTAGACCTGGGGGAAAAATTATAAAATAATTTTTGGGACTCCATAGAAGGGTCACTGAGGTTCCTATGGCATTAGAATGCCAAGGAAATATTTAGAAAAAAATTTTCAATCGGTACAGACAATTTTGGCCCGTTAAGCAAAACGGAGGGCATTTTGGTCATTTCGCCTTCAAAGGTGATTTTTGGCCGACTTGTCCAGTTAAGTAAATAATTATTATGACATATAATGTGAATAAATATTACTAAAAATTGAATTGAAAATGAGTAGAAAAAAAAAAGAAAAAAAATGAATTAAATGGGAATTTATGACATCACATGATGTCATTAGTGTGCCTTCACCCACTCAAGTGTTGACACATGGCATAAATGTGTTTAAAAGAGACAAATGGGCTGAAAAATGAGGGAAAAAAAACTAGATTTCCATTTCTTCTTCTTCCTTGCCGTAAACCATTTTTCCTTAACCTCCATGGACAAGCTTTTTCAAGCTTGATTTTCCCTAGCTTCCACACCATAAAAGCCCTAGTTGTCTTCACAAAAAATTCACCCCACACCTTGAGGAAGCTTTGGGCAACAAAATTTTGAAGAAAAATTAAAGTTTTGGTTGGCTTGGATTTGAGCTAAAAGAGGTTAGTGACCTAAATCTTGAATTTCACTTTAATTTCATGTTTAAGAACTATAAATATGTGTAAATGACAAAGAAATTTGATGAAACACCATTGGTATGTTAACCCTAAATTTTGGCAGCTATGGCTAGGGTAATATGGTGATGATTTTTGGGGAGTTAACATGCTAGTATGGCTGCCCTTAATGAGTATCTCATAAGGGAATTGATAAATGCAATGATAATGCATGGTTTTGAAATGTTGAGTTAGGGTTTGGGTTGAAGAATGAGACTTTGATCTTGTGATGATGGGAGTAAGTTTTAATGGTCAATTAGTGACCATTTGGTTTGGTTTGAATAAAAAATGAAGTGAATTGGGTTGTGGGATTTGAGGTTAGAGTGGTTGCCTTATGTGACCTGCAGGTTTGGATGTGAGTCCAGCCTGTTTGGACTGTCATAACTTAAATTGTAGAGGTTCAATTGGTGTTTGGCCAATTGGACATGAAACTAGACACAAAATGGCACAACTTTGGTGAAGAAACCATGCCCATAAAACCAAACCAAGTGGACCAAAAACTTGCTCAAATCCGGGTGACCTGCATGCTGTTTCTGCAGAATGACCAAATGAATAGTGATTGTCAATGTAGAAAGGTCCAATTGACTTGAAATTTTACCAGCAATAAGCTGAGATGTAGACCAACAACATTCATGAAGAAACCTACCCCAAATTATGACCAGAACCTATCCAACAATTGAGTTGCAGTCACTGTTCACTGCACTATAGATATGGTCAGCCCTGAAAATTTTCAATCCGGCCAGTTGTGGTTTTTGGACCATAACTTGAGTTACAAAACTCAAAATGGAGTGATTCAAAAAAGGAAATTCAACTAGAGAAAATAAGGAACAACTTTCATGTTGATCATTTTTCCAAATTCTGATTACAACAGTAACTAATGGAATAGTAAAACCAAAGCTTAAAAACTGAAAATTCTGTCCAATTCACATTAAGCTTAGATATGGTATTGGCAACCAATACCAACAAGTTTAAAATGCAAAATGTGGTATGTTGAAGATATTTAAACTAATTTACCTATTGCCAATGCAAAAGTCAACATTTTGGTTGACCAATGAAATGAATAGTAATCATAAAAATTCAATTTCAAAGAATTACATAAATGAAAGTGTTAAATGCCCTAGTAGGCCTAATGTGATTAGTTTGGATAGTTTGGCATGCCAATAGGGTTCTGTTAGCAGTACTGCATATGGCTTCATGCCATTCTGTATTTCATGGCTTCCCATGCCATTCTGTGACATAATAGCCTTTGGCTATGATATTGAGTTGTTATACTCGGGTTTAATCCCCGATAATTATCACAGCTTATTAGCTGTTCTGTTGCACACCGGGAGACACAATGTGACCGATGGTGTGATGGTCCGAGGTACTTAGTACCCGATGCGGTTTACCGTTTATCGATCCGATCAACTAGTATAGGTTACTCGGGCAGTATTAATAAATCTTACCAAACTTCAATTGAATAATATTGCAATAAACATTTGAGACTTAGTTCACCCAAAAATGTAAACATACATTCTGTACACATGTTTTTATTTTATTTTATTTTATATTGTCATCACTAAGCAGAATTGCTTAGCGCGTCGCTTTTGCCATGCGCAGGTACTGGAGACATAGCTGGGGAGTCCAGCAGCTCTCATACAGGGTGAGCCTTCATATCTGCACTCAAAGTTCAGAGTCACCTCACATTGCAGTGCATTTGGTAGGACATTAGGCCATTTTGATATTTTGATATTTTGGTATTTTGTATTTTGTAACCTTCTGTAATGTATATTATAAATTCATGTAATTATGCTTTTGATGTAAGTATCTATGGAATATGTTCAGTAATAAATTGAGCATTTTTCATTGAGTTGATTGTGTTTTGAATTGAATTGAATTTTTGAGATACTGAAGTGAATCGAGAAATTGTTGAGAATATATTGGAGGTTGATTGATAATTATGTGATGATATTATTGGAAGTGTTTTTAACAGGTTCAGAAGAACTGTTTTTTCAATTTATAGCCGGCACTCCGCCGGATTTTCTATAAAATTTGCGAAAAAATTTAGATTTATAAAAAATTATAAATAAATAAATTAAAAAGGATTAATTGAAATTGAAACATGAATTGGTGTTCCGACACACTGAGTGGCATAACTTGCTCGGCTACACTGTAGACGGGTAAGGGGTGTCACATTTAGTGGTATCAGAGCATGGTTTAGGCGTTTCTGGGCCTAGATTTAGTCCATACCATGCATTGCATTTGTAAGAGTCGAGGTGACACTAATGCAGATCTATTTGTCTTTGTTATTTTGATTAGGATATGGACCCCACATCTCAGAGGGCAATTAAGGAGGAAGTGGAGAGTCATGCTCCACTTGCAGTAGCTGAGACTGGGGGTAGGGGAGAACCTGCTCCACTAGCTCCATCAGAGCCTGCTCAACCTCCACAGGCTGTGTTCCAGCAAATGGCTAAATTCTTCAAACAAATGGCTGGGATAATGCCACCACTACCACCACCTCCACAACCGAAATCACACCTAGAAAGATTGAGAAAATTTAGAGCAGTGGAATTCTTTGGCAAGAGAGAAGATGATTCTATTGCAGCCAAAAATTGGTTGAACAGAACAGGCAGAGTTTTAAAACAACTCCACTGCACTCCTGAACAAAATCTAGAAGCTGCTGTATCTCTGTTGCAAGATGATGCATATGAATGGTGGGATACGGTGTCCAGTGAAGTACAGCCAGAAGTAATAACTTAGGACTTCTTTCTCTCTGAATTCAAGAAGAAATATGTGGGTAGTGTACACCTAGAAGAGAGAAGAAGGGAATTCATTAACACAGGCGAGGCAGTTGTGATGGCGAGTATGAAAAGAAATTTGTCAGATTGAGCCGCTACGGAAGGGAGATAGTCCCTAATGAAGCTGAAAGGTGTAAGAGATTTGAAGAATGATTAAATGACAAAATAAAGATCATGATCACTGCCTTGGGAATCACAGACTTCACCAAGTTAGTGGAAGCTACAATAAAAGTTGAAAAGGTTAGAATAAGTAAGCAGACCAGAAGAGAGAGACAGCAGAAGAGGGGCCCAGGTCAGTCTAGTTCATCTCCTGCATCTGGGAAGAAGTTCAAGGGTCCACCTGCACAGAGTTCAGGTCAACCACAAGGTCAGGGTCAGTCTCAGGGGCCCAGGCCACAGTTTACCCCTAGGAGAGGTCAGTCCACACCATCAGTGGGCAGCTCTCCAGGGATGGGGTTCAGGGGACCAGCCCCAGCATCTTCTGCATGTCCACATTGCCTGAAGTGGCATAAGGGGGAGTGTTGGAGAGTGACTGGTGCCTGTTTAAGGTGTGGGTCAACAGAGCATCAGTTGAGGAACTGTCCACGCAGAACTACTATAGCTGCTCCAACACAAGCACTGCACCACAAAGGGGTAGGAAATCTGGCAAATCTGAGGCGGTGGGACCATCACAAAGGCCTGTATCTGAGCAAGCAGAGAGGCTTGAGGGCATGCCTCGGACGTCATCAGGGGTACGTTCTCCCTCTACAATACATCTGTGCATGCATTGGTGGATCCAGGATCCACTCATTCATACATCTGCATCAACCTACCTATAGAAAGGGGGATACTAGTAGGGGAGAGTGACCAAGACATTCTAGTCACTAATCCATTGGGCCACAGTGTAGTGGTGAACAAAGTGTATAAGTGTTTCCCGTTAAGGATTCAGGGGTATGAATTCTTGGCAGACTTGATTGAGTTGCCTTTGCATGAGTTTGACGTGATTTTGGGAATGGACTGGTTGTCACGTCATCAGGTAATAGTTGATTGTAAATTGAAGAGAATTTCTTTGAAAACTCCTGAGGGTAATGAGATTACAGTTGTGGGAGAAAGGACAAATTTCTTGTTGAATGTCATCTGAGCCACAGTTGCAAGAAAACTGATGAGAAAAGGCTGTGAACCCTACCTAGCACATGTGGTGGATACTAGGCAGGCTAAGCCAGATCTGTGTGACATACCCACAATAAAAGACTTCCCAAATGTGTTCCCTGAAGAATTGCCTGGTTTGCCACTAGAAAGGGAAGTTGAATTTGCTATTGAGACACTACCGGGTACAGCACCAATCTCTATTGCTCCTTATAGGATGGCACCCACAGAATTGAAAGAACTGAAAATCCAGTTATAGGAGTTACTGGATAAGGGGTTCATATGCCCCAGTGTGTCACCATGGGGAGCTCCAGTGCTGTTTGTAAAGAAGAAAGATGGGACTTTGAGGTTATACATTGATTACCGACAGTTGAATAAAGCGACTGTGAAGAATAAGTATCCATTACCTAGAATTGATGATCTGTTTGATCAGTTGAAGGGAGCAGGAGTATTTTCCAAAATTGATCTCAGATCAGGGTATCATCAGTTGAGGGTGAAAGATGCAGATGTGCTAAAGACTGCATTTAGGACTCGGTATGGGCATTATGAGTTTTTGGTGATGCCCTTTGGCCTAATAAATGCACCAGCAGCATTCATGGACGTTATGAACCGTATCTTCTATCCATACCTAGATCAGTTCGTAGTGGTCTTTATTGATGATATTTTGGTGTATTCCAAGACCAGGGAAGAACATAATGAACGTTTTGAGGATTGTTCTGTAAACCCTGCGAGAAAAGAAGCTGTATGCTAAGTTGTCCAAGTGTGACTTCTGGATGAGTGAAATCTCTTTCCTTGGACACATAGTATCGATGAGGATTAGAGTGGATCCCAAAAGATAGAAGCGATGATGGAATGGAAGCCTCCCGGAAATACAAGCGAGGTCGAAGCTTCTTGGGGCTAGTTGGGTATTACAGAGATTTGTGAAGGATTTTCCTTAATATTGCTCCAATAACCAAGTTGTTACATAAGAATGTCGATTTGTTGGAATGACAAGTGTCGGACTAGTTTTGAGAAGTTAAAGGCTATGTTGTGAGGCACGGTGTTAACTGACCGGTGTCAGGAAAGGACTTTGTGGTCTACAGTGATGCCTCTCATAATGGGTTAGGGTGTGTATTGATGCAAGAGGGGAAGGTGGTCGCTTATGCTTGCAGGCAGCTAAGGCCACATGAATAGAATTACCCTACCCATGATCTAGAGCTTGCAGCAATTATCTTCGCATTGAAGATATGGAGGTACTACTTATATGGTGAAAAGTGCTACATTTACACAGACCACAAAAGTCTAAAATATTTGCCAACTCAGAAGGAGCTCAACCTTAGACAGAGGCGATGGATTGAGTTTCTGAAGGACTATGATTGTGTAATTGACTACCATCTTGGGAAGGCAAATGTAGTTGCTGATGTTTTGAGCAGAAAATCCATCACAGCTTTAAGATCATTGAATGCCTGTCTATCCTTGGCTCGAGATGGAGCTATATTTGGCTGAGTTGCAAGTGAAACCAAACCTGCTACAGCAGATTTTAGATGGGCAAAAGGTAGATGAGAAATTAATGACTACTGTGAGTAAAATCTCAGAAGGGAAAGCAACTGACTATGAGGTGAAAACAGATGGGTGTCTGTACTACAAAGGAAGACTATGTGTACCAGATGATGGGGAATTGAAGGCTAGTATCCTAAAAGAAGCACACACCAGTGTGTATACTATACACCCAAGAAGTAAAAAAATGTATCATGATCTAAAGCTTCAGTATTGGTGGCCTGGTATGAAGAAGGACATAACTAACTATGTGACTAAATGCTTGACATGTCAGCAAGTCAAGGTAGAACATCAAGTTCCATCAGGTTTGCTACAGCCTATACGCATACCTGAATGGAAATGGGATCGAGTCACCATGGATTTTGTAAGTGGTCTAACTCTCACCCAAAAGAAGCATGATGCAGTATGGGTGATAGTAGATAGATTGACGAAGTCAACACACTTTCTGCCAGTTAGGACTGACTACTCACTAGAGAAATTAGCAGAATTATATATCAGTGAGATAGTTAGATTGCATGGAATTCCACTTTCCATCATATCTGATCGAGACCCAAGGTTTACATCGAGATTCTGGAAGAAGTTGCATGAGTCCTTGGGTACATAACTCCACTTCAGCACAGCTTTCCATCCTCAGACGGATGGGCAATCGGAAAGAGTAATCTAGGTAAATAATTGAAACCAATTAAACTAATACACATATTGAACTGAAATGGTAATAATAATGTGAAATATATGTCAGGTCCTTGAGAATATGCTGAGGAGTTGTGTTATTGAGTTTGAGGGAAGTTGGGATAGATACCTTCCACTGGCAGAATTTGCATACAACAATAGCTACCAAGCTAGTATCCAAATGGCCCCGTATGAAGCACTGTATGGGAGGAAATGTAGAACTCCAGTGTGCTGGACTGAATTGGGCGAAGATAAACTAGTAGGATCAGACCTGGTGAAACAGACTGAGGATAAGGTAAAACTAATCAAAGCCTGTGACACCCCTTACCCGTGTGCAGAATATCCGAGTAAGCAATGTCACACGGTGTATCGGCACACTCTATTTTACCTTAATCAATTTTTATCATAGTTTTGAATATAGTTTATGAAATATAATTTATTTAAGCCATTTATCGAAATTATTATTTATTTGAGGTTCCGAAAATTTTATAGAAAATTCGGCAGAGTACCGACTAAAAATGGAGAAAACAGTTCTTCGGAACCTGTGAAAAACACTTCCAATATTCATATCTCATCACTCTCAAACTCCAATATCAAAATCTCAACATTTTTCAATTTCATTTCTCAATCATTCATCTAATGTGATAATCAAGTACAATTCACAGATAAATATTCACATTTTCCATTCACCAACACAATTTTCATTATTTACATGAACATCAAAATACATTACATAAATCCAAATACATATGAGAAAATAAAAAAAAAATTAGTTACAAAATACCAAAATGAAACCTAGTGTCCTACCAATGCACTGTGGAGGGTGAGGTGACATGGACACTATGCAGAGCTGCAGGATGGACTCACCGATCTGCGGTCTCTGGGCTCACGATCGGTATCTCGGAACCTACGCATGGCAAAAGCAACGCGCTAAGCAATAATGCTTAGTGGTGCAATAATAAAATAAAAGAAAAGAGCAGAAATTAAATATGTATTGAATGTATATGTCTTATTTGTTTTGTATTTGTTATATTCATTTATTTCTTTAACTTTGTCCATTTTCATTCATTTGGTTGCCCAAGTAACCTATCTTTGACGATCGGATCGGATAAACGGTAAACCGCACTGGGTATCAAGTACCTCGCCGTCACATCATCGGTCACATATGTATCTCTGTGTGCAATGAGCGGCTAACAAGCTATAAATAATATTAGGCACGAGGCCAAGTCTCAACACAATATCAAAATGGCTAAAAGCCATAAAATCCTGAGAATGACATAATGCCATGTGCGATCGCTAATCGAATCCTATTGCCATGCCAAACTATCCAAACCAATCTTGTTAGGTATACTAGGGCATTTGATACTTTAAAATTCTTCAATTTGTGAATTTCAAGTTTTGGTGTCACTATTCACTTCATTAGTCAACAAAAATGTTGACTTTTGGATAGAAAATAGGTGTATTGGTTTTAACACTCCCAATGTACCACATTTTGCATTTAAAACTTGTTGGAATTAATCACCAAATCCATTTCCAAACTTAGCACTAAGGGGCAGAATTTTCAGTTTTTGTACCATAAATTTACTGTTCCATTAGGGACTGTTACAGTGGAAACTTGAGGAAATGGTAAACATGAAAGTTGTTCCTTATTTTGTCTAGTTGAATTTCTTTTTTTGAATCACTCCATTTGGAGTTTTGTAGCTCCAGATATGGTCCAAAAACCACAGCTGGCCGGATTGGAAAACTGCAGAATTTACCAAATCTGAGATAATAAACAGTGGATCGTGAGTGCCTTGTTGGATAGGTTCTGGTCATAATTTGGGGTAGGTTTCTTCATGAAAGTTGTTTGTCTATATCTTATCTTGTGGCTGTAAAAATTTCAGGCCAAATGGACCATTTTAAAGTGAGTTATGGCCTACTGTTCATTTGGTCATTCTGCAGAACCTGTTTGCAGGGTATCCGGATTGGGGCCAATTTTTGGTCCACTTGCTTTGGTCTTTTGGACATGGTTTCCTCAGAAACATTGTGCCATTATAAGTCTAGTTTCATGTCCAATTGGCCAAACACCAATTGTATCTACACAGCCAAAGATATGGCAGTCCAAACAGGCTGGACTCACAGCCTCATTCTTTCTTTGTCTCTAGGCGACCTTCCCATTCGGTTGCCATGCATCATTCACTCCAAATTATGGTCAACTTACCTTAAATGGTCACTAATTGACCATTAGAATGTTCACTAATCATTTCATAAGCCAAGTCAAGTTTTCACTTCCAAAACCCTAATTTCCCATTTCAATTCACCCATACACCTTAGATACACACTTTCATTCATTATATATGTGTATATACACTTTAAACATAATCTCTAATTCATTCTAAGTCCATTAAAACAATCAAACTCATTCCTTCCTTAGGGCTGCTGAAATTCATGGTATATATACACATGAGTTTTAATCCATTTAATTTACAATTTCATACTAAATTCAAGTCCCTAACATGGAAATAAAGAGTTTTAGGTATATAGGTGCACTAACCTCTTGTAGGGCAGATTTTTCCAAGCTTAAACTTCACTTCCTTTCCTTTTCTTGGCTGCCAAAAGGTTATGCAAGGTGCAAGGATGAGTTTTAGTGAAAGGAGTAGGAGGATTTCTAGTGAAACAAAGAGAGAAATGAAGCTTTTGAAGGTGTTAATGGAGGTTTGGTGCTAAGCAAGGTTTCGGCTGGTTGGGGAAGATGAAGATGGCTGTTGTTGGTTACAATTTTTTTTTGTCTCAATTATCTCTTTTATTAGTTAGTTGAATGTTTGTTTAATTGTGATTGGAGGGGGCTTTTAAATGACATCATAAAGATGTCATAATTTGCTTTATTTTGATTTTTCCTTTCTTTTCATCTCTACTCATTTTCAATTTAATTTTTAGTAATGTTTATTCATATTTTATATTATAATAATTATTTACTCAACTGGACAAGTCGGCCAAAAATCACCTCTGAAGGCGAAATGACCAAAATGCCCTCCGTTTGGCTTAACGGGTCAAAATTGTCTGTACCGATTGAAAAATTTTTCTAAATATTTTCTTGGCATTCTAATGCCATAGGGACCTCAATGACCCTTCTCTGGAGTCCCAAAAATTATTTTATGAATTTTTCCTGGGTCTAGGGCTCCTAGTTGCGAGAACCGCAACTTCCCTCTGGGTTACCCATCGCTTGGGCACCGGCTCATTTAACTTAGTTGTATTTTATTTCTAAAATTTTTAGTAAATTTTTCTTATTAATATTTGAGTTAACTATGGTCCCTCACTTTAGTTTAAATATTTTTTCGATCGTTCTAGTTGTCCGGACCAACACTGGTCATCGAAACAGTAGAATGTACGGAGTTGTTACCGGGAGGGTGTTACAACTCTTCCCCTCTAATTTAAATTTCGTCCTCAAAATTTACCTGATGCAAACAGTTGAGGGAACTGTTGCCTCATCGTCTCTTCACTTTCCCAAGTTGCCTCCTCGGTGTTGTGGTGCCTCCAAAGCACTTTCACCAGTGGAATCTGCTTGTTCCTCAATTCTTTTACTTCCCGAGCGAGGATCCGTAGAGGTTCTTCTTCATATGTCAAATCTGGTTGTATTTCAATTTCTTCCCTGGAGATGACATGTGAAGGATCTGAGCGGTATCTTCTGAGCATGGACACGTGGAACACATTGTGGATCTTGTCGGCTACAGTGGTAAAGCTAGCCTATAGGCCACTGGACCCACACGTTCAACGACTTCATATGGGCCAATGAACCTAGGGCTTAACTTACCTTTTCTTCCAAACCTCAGTACTTTTTTCCACGGTGACACCTTGAGGAACACTTTATCGCCAACCGCATATTCTATTTCTTTTCTCTTCAGGTCGGCATAAGATTTCTGTCTGTCTGAGGCAACCTTTTGATTGGCCTTGATTAGTTTCACTTTCTCCTCAGTCTGTTTCACCAGGTCTAGCCCCACCAGTTTGTCTTCGCCCAATTCAGTCCAGCACACTGGAGTTCTACATTTTCTCCCATACAGTGCTTCATACGGGGCCATTTGGATACTAGCTTGGTAGCTATTGTTGTATGCAAATTCTGCCAGTGGGAGGTATTTATCCCAACTTCCCTCAAACTCAATGACACAACTCCTCAGCATATCCTCAAGGACCTAACATATTTTTCATGTTATTGTTATCATTTTAGTTCAATAATTGTATTAATTCAATTGGTTCAATTGTTTACCTGGATTACTCTTTCGGATTACCCATCCGTCTGAGGATGGAATGCTGTGCTGAAGTGGAGTTGTGTACCCAAGGACTCATGCAACTTCTTCCAAAATCTTGATGTAAACCTTGGGTCTCGATCAGATATGATGGAAAGTGGAATTCCATGCAGTCTAACTATCTCACTGATATATAATTCTGCTAACTTCTCCAGTGAGTAGTCAGTCCTAACTGGGAGAAAGTGTGCTGACTTCGTCAATCTATCTACTATCACCCATACTCCATCATGTTTCTTCTGGGTGAGAGGTAGACCACTTACAAAATCCATAGTGACCCGATCCCATTTCCATTCAGGTATGCGTATAGGCTGTAGCAAACCTGATGGAACTTGATGTTCTGCCTTGACTTGCTGACATGTTAAGCATTTAGTCACATAGTCAGCTATGTCCTTCTTCATACCAGGCCACCAATACTGAAGCTTCAGATCATGATACATCTTTGTACTTCCTGGGTGCATAGCATATACACTGGTGTGTGCCTCTTTTAGAATACTAGCCTTCAATTCCCCATCATCTGGTACACACAATCTTCCTTTGTAATACAGACACCCATCTGCTTCCACCCCATAGTCAGTTGCTTTTCCCTCTGAGATTTTGCTCATAATAGCCATTAACTTTTCATCTACCTTTTGCCCATTTAAAATCTACTGTAGCAGGTTTGGCCTCACTTGCAACTCAGCCAAAATAGCTCCATCTCGAATCAAAGTTAAACGGGCATTCAATGATCTCAAAGCTATCATGGATTTTCTGCTCAAAGCATCAGCAACTACATTTGCCTTCCCAGGATGGTAGTCAATTACACAATCATAATCTTTTAGGAACTCAATCCATCTCCTCTGTCTAAGGTTGAGCTCCTTCTGAGTTGGCAAGTATTTTAGACTTTTGTGGTCTGTGTAAATGTAGCATTTTTCACCATATAAGTAATGCCTCCATATCTTCAATGCGAAGATAATTGCTGTAAACTCTAGATCATGGGTAGGGTAATTTTGTTCATATGGCCTTAGCTGCCTGGAAGCATAAGCGACCACCTTTCCCTCTTGCATCAATACACACCCTAACCCATTATGAGAGGCATCACTGTAGACCACAAAGTCCTTTCACGACCTTGTTGTGTGCTGCACGGTGCCTCTGTCAACATAGCCTTCAACTTCTCAAAACTAGTCTGACACTTGTTATTCCAGTCAAATCTGACATTCTTGTGTAACAACTTGGTCATTGGAGCAGCTATTAAGGAAAATCCCTTCACAAATCTCCTGTAATACCCAACTAGCCCCAAGAAGCTTCTGACTTCAGTTGTATTCTTGGTAGGCTTCCATTCCATCACTGCTTCTATTTTCTTGGGATCCACCCTAATCCCATCAGCTGACACTATGTGTCCAAGGAATGCAATCTCATTCAACCAAAAGTCACACTTGGACAACTTAGCATACAGCTTCTTTTCTCTCAGGGTTTGCAGAACAATCCTCAAATGCTCATCATGTTCTTCCCTGGTCTTGGAATACACCAAAATATCATCAATAAAGAACACTACGAACCGATCTAAGTGTGGATGGAAGATACGGTTCATAAGGTCCATGAATGTCGCTGGTGCATTTGTTAGGCCAAAGGGCATCACCAGAAACTCATAATGCCCATACCGGGTCCTGAATGCAGTCTTGGGCACATCTACATCCTTCACCCTCAACTGATGATACCCTGATCTGAGATCAATCTTAGAAAATACTCCTGCTCCCTTTAACTAATCAAACAGATCATCAATTCTAGGCAACGGATACTTATTCTTCACAGTCACTTTATTCAACTGTCGGTAATCGATGCATAACCTCAAAGTCCCATCCTTCTTTTTTACAAACAGCACTGGAGCTCCCCATGGTGACACACTGTGTAACATCCTCCCGGTAACTACTCCGTACATCCTACTGTTCCGGTGACCGGTGTCGGTCCGGACAGCTAGAATGTCCGAAAAAATATTTAAATTAAAGTCAGGAACCATAATTAACTCAAATATTAATAAGAAAAATTTAGTAAAAATTTTAGGAATAAAATACAACCAAGTTAAACGAGCCGGTGCCCTAGCGATGGGTAACCAGAGGGAAGTTGTGGTTCTCGCAACGAGGAGCCCTAGACCCGGGGGAAAAATTATAAAATAATTTTTAGGACTCCAGAGAAGGGTTATTGAGGTTTCCATGGCATTAGAATGCCAAGAAAATACATAGAAAAATTTTTCAATCGGTACAGACAATTTTGACCCGTTAAGCCAAACGGAGGGCATTTTGATCATTTCGCCTTCAGACGTGATTTTTGGCCGACTTGTCCAGTTGAGTAAATAATTAATATGACATAAAATATGAATAAACATTACTATAAATTAAATTGAAATTGAGTAGTGATGAAAAGAAAAGAAAAATCAAAGAAAAGCTTATTTATGACATCTTGATGATGTCATTTATAAATTATGACCAATCACAATTGAGCTATCCTTTGACTAACAAATAAAAGAGACTAAACAAGACCAAAATAACAAAATTGCAGCAGCCCTCTCCCTCCCCAAAAAGCCAGCCGAAACCTAGCTCCATGGCCACCCTCCATTGAAGCTTTTTCAAGCTTTAGATTTCCCTCACTTCCACCATATTTCTCTAACCTCTCTTAATTAAAAATTTACCCCACATCTTAAACAAGCTTTTGGCAGCCAACAAGAGGAAAGAAAGTGAAGTTTGGGGCTTTGGAAATTCTGCCCATTCAAGGTTAGTGCTACACTTTCATTTTCACTCTTTTAATCTTAGTTAGAACATCATTTTGAGCTAGAGATTTTAAGAAATTAAAGTAAATTATATGTGTTAAGGGTACCTTCAATTTTCGGCAGCCCTATGGAAGGATGAGTTTGATTGTTTAATAAACTTAGAGTGGCTAGAAATGATGGTTAAGGTATTAATATGCATGGATATTGAACTAAGTATGTTAATTAAAGTTTATGAGCAAATTGATTTGGACATTAGGGTTTGGAAAGGTGAAAATGTGACTTGGCTTAGGAAATTGTTAGAGAACTTTTTAAGGGTCAATTAGTGACTATTTTAGGTAAATTGACCATAGAATGGACTGAAAAATAGGATTGCAAAGTGAAGTTGCAGGCTGCCCTAGGACAGCAGCAGAGGGACTGAAAATTCAGTTCACTTGCACTGCTATAACTTGGGCTGTGTTGGTCCAATTGGTGTTTGGCCAATTGGACATGAAACTAGGCTTATAATGGCACATTTTTGCTGAAGAAACCATGCCCAAAAGACCAAATCAAGAGGACCAAAACTTGGCCCCAATCCGGATACCCTGCCACTGATTCTGCAGAATTGACCAAATGAACATATTGTTCATTTGGCCATAACTCACTGTAGATATGGTCAATTGACCTGAAATTTTTACATAAATAAGTTAAGACATAGACAAACAACTTTCATGAAGGAACCTACCCTAAATTATGGCCAGAACCTAACCTAAATGGCAGTGGAAGTCACTGTTCATGTTACTGTAGATATGGTAATTTCTGCAGAATGGGAATCCGGCCAGCTGTGGTTTCTGGACCATATCTGGAGTTACAAAACTCCAAATGGAGTGATTCAAAAAAGGAAATTCAACTAGACAAAATAAGGAACAACTTTCATGTTTTACATTTCTTCAAATTCCCACAGTAACAGTGTCCAATGGAACAGTGAAGTTGACTCACCAAAACTGAAAATTCTGCTTGTGTTGGTTTAAACTTGAAATGGTATTAACACTTAATGCCAACAAGTTTTAAACACAAAATGTGGTATGTTGGGAGTGCCAAAGTCAATGTACATATTTTCTATCCAAAAGTCAACATTTTTGTTGACCAATGAGGTGAATAGTAACACCAAAACATGAAATTCACAAATTGAAGAATTTAAAAGTTTCAAATGCCCTAGTATACCTAACAAGATTGGTTTGGATAGTTTGGCATGCCAATAGGGTTTAGTTAGCAGTACTGCACATGGAAATATTCCATTCCGTGATTTCATTGCTTTTAGCCATTCTGACTTTGTATTGAGACTTGGCCTTGTGCCTGATATTAATCTGACTTGTTAGCCGCGTTACACCGGAGATGCATATGTGACCGATGGTGTGACGGCACGAGTGCTAGGTACCCGGTGCGGTTACCGTTATCGATCCGATCGTCTAGTGTAGGTTACTTGGGGCAACCAAATGAATAAAAGTGAACAACGTTAACGAAATAATGGATATACCAATACCAAACAAAGAAAGCATACACATTCTATACACATTCATTTTCTTGCTATTTTCATCTATTATATTATTGCACCACTAAGCATTATTACTTAGCTCGTTGTTTTTGCCACGCGTAGGTACTGGAGACCCCGATCGTGAGCCCAGTAGACCACAGACTGGGTGAGTCCATCTGGCAGTTCTGCTCAGTGTCCGTGTCACCTCAACTTCTGCTGTGCATTGGTAGGACACTAGGTGTCATTTTGACATTTTGTAACTTAATTTTGATTTTTCTTCATATGTAATTAAACTTGTGTAATGTATATTGATGTATATGTAAATTATGAAAAATTGTATTTGTTAATGGAAAAGTAAATGGTTACTTGTGATTTATATGTGAACATCACATGTGAATGATGAATGAGAATAGAAATTGAAATGTTGAAATCTTGATATTGAGCTTTGTGTTGATATTGGAGTTGAGAATGAATGAATTTGTTTATTGGAAGTGTTTTTAACAGGTTTCGAAGAACTGTTTTCTCCATTTTTAGCCGGTATTCTGCCGGATTTTCTATAAAATTTTCGAAACCTCAAATAAATTATGAATTCAATAAATGACTTAAATGAGTTATATTTTACAAGTTATATTCAAAATTATGATGAAAATTAATTAAGGTATATTAGAGTGTGCCGGTACACCGTGTGGCATTACTTACTCGGGTATATAGTACACGGGTAAGGGGTGTCACACACTGGGGCGTATGAACCCCTTATCAAGCAACTCTTGCAACTGAATTTTCAACTCCCTCAATTCAGTGGGTGCCATCCTATAAGGAGCAATGGAAATGGGTGCTGTACCCGGCAGTGTCTCAATAGCAAATTCAACTTCCCTTTCTGGTGGCAAACCAGGCAACTCTTCAGGAAATACCTCTGAGAAGTCTCTTACTATGGGTATAACACTCAGGTTTGGCTTAGCCTGCCTAGTATCCACCACATGTGCTAGGTAGGCTTCACAGCCTTTTCTCATCATTCTTCTTGCAACTGTGGCTGAGATGACATTGGACAAGAAATCTGTCCTTTCCCCCACAACTGTGATCTCATTACCCTCAGAAGTTTTCAGAGAAATTCTCTTCAATTTGCAACCAACTATTGCCTGATGACGTGACAACCAGTCCATTCCCAAAGTCACGTCAAACTCGTGGAAGGGCAACTCAATCAGGTCTGCCAAGAATTCATACCCCTGAATCCTTAACGGGCAACCCTTATACACTTTATTCACCACTACACTGTGGCCCAATGGATTAGTGACCAGAATGTCTTGGTTACTCTCCCCTACTAGTATCCCCCTTTCTACGGGTAGATTGATGCAGATGTATGAATGAGTAGATCCTGGATCCACCAATGCATGCACAGATGTATTGTAGAAGGAGAACGTACCCCTGATGACGTCCGGGGCATCTTGCTCCTCCTGAGCTCTAATGGCATAGGCTCGCGGGTGGTGCATTATCGAGCCTCTCTGGCTCGGATGCGAGCCTCTGTGATGGTCCCAGCATCAGTTGCGATTTCCTACTCCTTTGTGATACAGAGTAGGTGCATCTACTTGTGTTGGAGCGGTGTAGTAGTTCTGCGTGGGCGGTTCTTCAACCGATGCTCAGAGACCCACACCTTAGCGAGCACCGATTACTCTCCAACACTCCCCCTTGTGCCACTTGACGGTGTGGACATGCGAGAAGATCCGGGCTGGTCCTGAACCCCATCCTCGAAAGCGCCCACCGATGGTGTGGGTGACCTCTCCTAGGGTAAACTATGGCTGGGCCCCGAGGTGACCACGACCAGTGTGGCTGACTGAACTGCGTGCGGTGGACCCTTAAACCTCTTCCCGGATCACGGGAGTGAACTAGACGACACAGGCCCCTCTTCTGCTGTCTTTCCCTTCTAGTCTGCTCACTGATTCTTACTTTCTCCACTTTTAATACAGCTTCCACTAACTTGGTGAAGTCAGTGATTCCCAAGGCGGTGATCTGGATCTTTATGTTGTCATTTAGTCCCTCTTCAAATCTCTTACACCTTTCAGCCTCATTAGGGACTATCTCACTTCCATATCGGCTCAATCTTACGAATTCCTTCTCATACTTGGCCACTGACAACTGTCTCTACCTCAGGTTAATGAATTCCCTTCTTCTCTCTTCTAGATATACAGTACCCACATATTTCTTCTTGAATTCTGAGAGGAAAAAGTCCCAAGTTATAACTTCTGGCTGCACTTCACTGGATACCGTATCCCACCATTCATAAGCATTATCTTGCAACAGAGATATGGCAGCTTCTAAGTTTTGTTCTGGGGTGTAGTGGAGTTGTTTTAAAACTCTGCCTGTTCTGTTCAACCAATTTTTGGCTGCAACAGAATCATCTTCTCTCTTGCCAAAGAAGTCCACTGCTCCATACTTTCTCAATTTTTCCAGGTGTGATTTTGGTTGTGGAGGTGGTGGTGGTGGTGGTGGTGCTGGCATTACCCTGGCCATTTGTCTGAAGAATTCGGCCATTTGCTGGAACATGGCCTGTGGAGGCTAAGCAGGCTCTGCTTGAGCTAGCGGAGCAAGTTCTCCCATACCCCCAGTCTCAGCTGCTGCAGGTGGAGCATGACTCTCCACTTCCTTCTCAACTGCCCTCTGAGATGCAGGGTCCATATCCTATTCAAAATAAGAAAGACAAACAGATCTGCATTAGTGTCACCTCGACTCTTACAAATGCAATGCATGGTATGGACTCAATCTAGGCTCAGAAATACCTAAACCGTGCTCTGATACCACTAAATGTGACACCCCTTACCCGTGTACAGAATATCCGAGTAAGCAATGTCACACGGTGTATCGGCACACTCTATTTTACCTTAATCAATTTTTATCATAGTTTTGAATATAGTTTATGAAATATAATTTATTTAAGCCATTTATCGAAATTATTATTTATTTGAGGTTCCGAAAATTTTATAGAAAATCCGGCAGAGTACCGGCTAAAAATGGAGAAAACAGTTCTTCGGAACCTGTGAAAAACACTTCCAATATTCATATCTCATCACTCTCAAACTCCAATATCAAAATCTCAACATTTTTCAATTTCATTTCTCAATCATTCATCTAATGTGATAATCAAGTACAATTCACAGATAAATATTCACATTTTCCATTCACCAACACAATTTTCATTATTTACATGAACATCAAAATACATTACATAAATCCAAATACATATGAGAAAATAAAAAAAAAATTAGTTACAAAATACCAAAATGAAACCTAGTGTCCTACCAATGCACTGTGGAGGGTGAGGTGACACGGACACTATGCAGAACTGCAAGCTGGACTCACCCAGTCTGCGGTCTACTGGGCTCACGATCAGTATCTCTAGAACCTACGTGTGGCAAAAGCAACGCGCTAAGCAATGATGTTTAGTGGTGCAATAATAAAATAAAAGAAAATAGCAGAAAATAAATATGTATTGAATGTATATGTCTTATTTGTTTTGTATTTGTTATATTCATTTATTTCTTTAACTTTATCCATTTTCATTCATTTGGTTGCCCAAGTAACCTATACTGGATGACTGGACTGGATAAGCAGTAACCGCTTTGGGTATCAAGTACCTCGGGCGTCACACCATCGGTCACATATGTATCTCCCGATTATTACCTTGAGCGGCTAACAAGCTATAAAAAATATTAGGCATGAGGCCAAGTCTCAACAAAATATCCAAATGTCTAAAATCAATAAAATCCTGAGAATGGCATAATGCCATGTGCGATCGCTAATCGAACCTTATTGGCATGCCAAACTATCCAAACCAATCTTGTTAGGTATACTAGGGCATTTGATACTTTAAAATTCTTCAATTTGTGAATTTCAAGTTTTGGTGTCACTATTCACTTCATTAGTCAACAAAAATGTTGACTTTTGGATAGAAAATAGGTGTATTGGTTTTAACACTCCCAATGTACCACATTTTGCATTTAAAACTTGTTGGAATTAATCACCAAATCCATTTCCAAACTTAGCACTAAGGGGCAGAATTTTTAGTTTTTGTACCATAAATTTACTGTTCCATTAGGGACTGTTACAGTGGAAACTTGAGGAAATGGTAAACATGAAAGTTGTTCCTTATTTTGTCTAGTTGAATTTCTTTTTTTGAATCACTCCATTTGGAGTTTTGTAGCTCCAGATATGGTCCAAAAACCACAGCTGGCCGGATTGGAAAACTGCAGAATTTACCAAATCTATAGTACAATGAACAGTGACTATGAGTGCCTTGTTGGATAGGTTCTGGTCATAATTTGGGGTAGGTTTCTTCATGAAAGTTGTTTGTCTATATCTTATCTTGTGGCTGTAAAAATTTCAGGTCAAATGGACCATTTTACAGTGAGTTATGGCCAAATGAACAATTACTGTTCATTTGGTCATTCTGCAGAACCTGTTTGCAGGGTATCCGGATTGGGGCCAATTTTTGGTCTACTTGATTTGGTCTTTTGGACATGGTTTCTTCAGAAAAATTGTGCCATTATAAGTCTAGTTTCATGTCCAATTGGCCAAACACCAATTGAACCTACACAGCCAAAGATATGGCAGTCCAAACAGGCTGGACTCACAGCCTCATTGCTGCTGTCTCTAGGCAGCCTTCCCATTTCAGTTTGCCATGCATTAGTTCACTCCAAATTATGGTCAACTTACCTTAAATGGTCATTAATTGACCATTAGAATGTTCACTAATCATTTCATAAGCCAAGTCAAGTTTTCACTTCCAAAACCCTAATTTCCCATTTCAATTCACCCATACACCTTAGATACACACTTTCATTCATTATATATGTGTATATACACTTTAAACATAATCTCTAATTCATTCTAAGTCCATTAAAACAATCAAACTCATTCCTTCCTTAGGGCTGCCGAAATTCATGGTATATATACACATGAGTTTTAATCCATTTAATTTACAATTTCATACTAAATTCAAGTCCCTAACATGGAAATAAAGAGTTTTAGGTATATAGGTGCACTAACCTCTTGTAGGGCAGATTTTTCCAAGCTTAAACTTCACTTCCTTTCCTTTTCTTGGCTGCCAAAAGGTTATGCAAGGTGCAAGGATGAGTTTTAGTGAAAGGAGTAGGAGGATTTCTAGTGAAACAAAGAGAGAAATGAAGCTTTTGAAGGTGTTAATGGAGGTTTGGTGCTAAGCAAGGTTTCGGCTGGTTGGGGAAGATGAAGATGGCTGCTGTTGCTTTTAATTTTTTTTGGTCTCAATTATCTCTTTATTAGTTAGTTGAACGTTTGTTTAATTGTGATTGGAGGGGGCTTTTAAATGACATCATAAAGATGTCATAATTTGCTTTATTTTGATTTTTCCTTTCTTTTCATCTCTACTCATTTTCAATTTAATTTTTAGTAATGTTTATTCATATTTTATGTTATAATAATTATTTACTCAACTGGACAAGTCGGCCAAAAATCACCTCTGAAGGCGAAATGACCAAAATGCCCTCCGTTTGGCTTAACGGGTCAAAATTGTCTGTACCGATTGAAAAATTTTTCTAAATATTTTCTTGGCATTCTAATACCATAGGGACCTCAATGACCCTTCTCTGGAGTCCCAAAAATTATTTTATGAATTTTTCCCCGGGTCTAGGGCTCCTAGTTGCGAGAACCGCAACTTCCCTCTGGGTTACCCATCGCTTGGGCACCGGCTCATTTAACTTAGTTGTATTTTATTTCTAAAATTTTTAGTAAATTTTTCTTATTAATATTTGAGTTAATTATGGTCCCTCACTTTAGTTTAAATATTTTTTCAATCGTTCTAGCTGTCTAGACCAACACTGGTCACCGGAACAGTAGAATGTACAGAGTTGTTACTGGGAGGGTGTTACAAAGCCAATCTGAAGGTTGCCTCAGGCAGACAGAAATCCTATGCCGACTTGAAGAGAAAAGAAATCGAATATGCGGTTGGCGACAAAGTGTTCCTCAAGGTGTCACCGTGGAAGAAGGTACTGAGGTTTGGAAGAAAAGGTAAGTTGAGCCCTAGGTTCATCGGCCTATATGAAGTCATTGAACGTGTGAGTCCAGCAGGCCTAGGTACTGGAGACATAGCTGGGGAGTCCAACAGGCCTCATACAGGTTGAGCCTTCATATCTGCACTAGAGTTCAGAGTCACCTCATATTGCAGTGCATCTGGTAGGACGTTAGGCCATTTTGATATTTTGATATTTTGGTATTTTGTATTTTGTAACCTTCTGTAATGTATATTATAAATTCATGTAATTATGCTTTTGATGTAAGTATCTATGGAATATGTTCAGTAATAAATTGAGCATTTTTTATTGAGTTGATTGTGTTTTGAATTGAATTGAATTTTTGAGATACTGAAGTGAATTGAGAAATTATTGAGAATATATTGGAGGTTGATTGAGAATAATGTGATGATATTATTGGAAGTGTTTTTAACAGGTTCAGAAGAACTGTTTTTCCAATTTATAGCCGGCACTCTGCCGAATTTTCTATAAAATTTGCGGAAAAAATTTAGATTTATCAAAAATTATAAATAAATAAATTAAAAAGGATTAATTGAAATTGAAACATGAATTGGTGTTCCGACACACTGAGTGGCATAACTTGCTCGGCTACACTGTAGAAGGGTAAGGGGTGTCACAAGAGTAAACTCCATGTGTTTGTCATAAGTGTCACTGGCTCGGCCTACTTATCATGTATAAGTGCCTATCATGTTTGTTGTATGGCATGAGAATCACCATTCCATCTTATCTATATCTCATATAAATAACTTGGGAACAAACATGAATACAATCTTTCTAGATAAGTCAGGTCCTTATTATGAAGTATCCTCGATTGTGAACCTATTTATGATACTTTTTACTAGAAATACTATCACTCATATTCTTAACAACTTAAGAATAGAATTTCAAACAAAATATCAATGGACCTTTTTTATTACACATAAATATATTATGTGAATGAAAAAGTGGAAATGCCTTTTATTAATAAAAAACATGTACAAGATACATACTAAATGATATGCTCTAGGGCATACTAATCTCCCACTAGCACTAGAGCCATTCATTACAATATCTTAGATCCGTCTTCTCAAGATGTCGGTCTAGCTGAGTTTGTGACATAGGCTTAGTGAATGGATCACCTGGATTTTCAGCTGATGCTATTTTCTGCATGGCTACATCGCCTCGCCCAACTATTTCTCTGATAATGTGATAGCCCCTTGTTAGTAGTATGCCCTAGAGCATATCATTTAGTATGTATCTTGTACATATTTTATTAATAAAAGGCATTTCCACTTTTCCGTTTACATAATATATTTATGTGTAATAGAAAAGGTCCATTGATATTTTGTTAGAAATATTATTCTTAAGTTGTTAAGAATATGAGTGACAATATTTCTAGCACAAAGTATCATAAATAGGTTCACAATCGAGGATACTTCATAATAAGGACATGACTTATCCAGAAAGATTGTATTCATGTTTGTTCCCAAGTTATTTATATGAGATATAAATAAGATGGAATGGTGAGTCTCATGCCATATAACAAACTTGATAGGCACTTATAAATGATAAGTAGGCGAACTGTGACACTTATGACAAGCACATGGAGTTTACTCTTGTCAATGTTTTGTCATAAATCATATCGATGCATATAATCTTTAGACACGAGATAGCACGATTATCTTGTATATAGGTAGTTTGAGTTTGATCTGCTTTCATACTTGTACTATGTATGGGTATATGGGCATGTGTTGGCTCCTGCTAGTTATATATGGAGGTAGGTGTTGATCAAGATGGAATCTGTTCCTCTAAGTAAATAGAGTTAAAATCCTATGTTCATTTAATTGTTCTTGATGTTTCAAGTTCTGGCAGACAGATAGATTTATTCGAAAGAGTTTACGATGAGAAAAATATTTTAATCAAGAACTGGAATTAAAAGAGAACATAATATTCATAGCAAATGGAGTTTGACATAAACCATGACTCCACTTGAGTTGGGATTTTGTAATGAGAGATTCTAGTGCATGGTAACATATGATTATAGGTTCATTTAAGGTAAACCTTATTACTAATTGGGTGGCCATGGCATGCTATGCTAGGTGTTAACCATGGTCTATGAGGTTCATAAAATGATTTAGAGAAATCATTTATGGTAAGAAAGAGTTCGATGATATTAAGAGTTGATATCATGTCTCATTGCCAATTAGTGATGAGCCTAGTAAGTCACACACATACACAAGTTATCACCTATTTAAATATGATTTAATTAATTAATTAAAGAGTTTAATTGATTAATTAAATAGATTTGGTTTGCAATTAAATTGCAAAGTCCCTAGCATGACTTGAAACCAAATCTAGATTATTGGATGTGTAGTATAAATTAAATTTATATTTAAAGTGTTTAAATATGAATTTAATTGATGAGAAATTAATTAATAGAGATTAATTAATTAATTTATATTTGATATAAATTAATTAGAAGAAGAAAATAATTATTTTGGGTTAAGAACTCAAAATTAAGACACGAGGCATTTTGGTCATTTCACGATTGTGACACGTGGCACCATGAGATGGTGACACATGGCATAACACATAAGCTTGCCAAATATTTTTAATCATGTAAGATGATTAAAATCAAGATTAAATATAGGTTTGACACTTGGCACAATGTGATTGGGTCACTTAAACCTAGAGCTAATCAAAAGGTGACATGTGGCTAGGGTTTAATGTGTTAACCTAGCTATTTAAGTGTGGTTATGAAAAGAAAACATAACCAGCAGCCTCTCCTCTCAATTGTCACGCCACTTTGAGCCTCTCCAGCCATTTCTCTTCATCTCTCATCAATTCAAAGAGATTAGCCATCAATCTCTTGAATTAAGAACGCTAGAAATTGTTTCTAGTGTCCTGTTTACATCTCTAATCTCTTAAAAGGCAGAACTTGAATTTCTAATTAATAGAAAAGGCTTTCGAAGCTGTTCAAGGGCTGCCCTAGGTGTTCTTGGTGTGGACAAGCTAGAGGACAACATCCGGTGTCCTGAAGATGAATCTCAAAGCGCAGACATTGCAGCACATCAAGAGGTTAGGGTAATCGTTCTTGATTTAATCTAGGGTTCTAAAATTAATCTGATTAATTTTAAAATCTTAAATGGCAAATACAGATCCAAAAACATATTAAAAGAGTTTTAATATGTTGTTTATCATTGAAATCAAATAGATAAAAATAAATCTTGCATGGTGCATGTGACCCTAGGTGAAAATTTTTGAATTCAATGGTATAATCTTGTGTTTTTCACGCTTCCGTTCCTTCACCCCTTTCTATGTGTTTGCATTTCTGGTGAGACCTTGGTTCCTTAGCCTGTATTGACTGCTCCATTGTTGTAACAGTGTAATGGAACTGCTGACTCAATGGAAGGAACTACTGCAAGTTCTGCCATGAACTTCTTTATCCAAACAGCTTCCTTTGCAGCATTTGATATAGCAATATACTCAGCCTCGTTAGTGGAATCTACAGTCGTGCTCTATTTGGAACTCTTCCAACTGACTGCACCTCCATTACAAATGAACACATATCCAGAGGTAGACTTTTTATCATCGATATCTGATTGGAAATCAGAATCATTATAACCATCCAATTGCAAGTCTCCACCACCATAGATCAAGAACAAATACTTAGTTTTTCTCAAGTACTTAAGGATATTCTTGACAGCTATCCAGTGTTTCAAACCGGGATTGGATTGATGCCTGCTAGTCAAACTAACAGCATATGCAATATCCGTCCTAGTACACAATATTACATACATTAAACTTCCAATTGCTGAAGCATATGGAATCCTGGCCATTTTATCTCTTTCTTCAGGTGTCTTTGGAGACATCTCTTTAGAAAGTAGATACCATGTCTCACTGGTAACAATCCTCTCTTGGAATCAAGCATGTTAAACCTCTTTAACACCTTTTCCAAGTATAGACTTTGGGATAAACCAATAATTCTTTTCACTCTATCTCTATAGATTCGAATTCCAAGAATATAGGTTGCCTCTCCCAAGTCTTTCATGGAGAATGTATTTGACAACTATACCTTTATAGTTGTCAACATACCTGTGTCATTACCCATCAACAGTATATCATCCACATATATGACAAGGAAAGTGATAGCACTGTCACTAACCTTCTTATATACACATGGCTCATCCTCATTTTTAATAAAACCAAATGATTTAATGGCTTTATCAAAACAGATGTTCCAACTCCTCGAAGCTTGCTTCAACCCATAAATGGATTACTTTAGCTTGCATACCTTGGAACCATCTTGGGATTCAAAACCCCTAGGTTGTTCCATGAAATTGTTTTCTTCAATGTGTCCATTGAGAAAAGCTGTTTTGACATCTATCTGCCAAATCTCATAATCATAGTATGCAGCTATTGGTAATAGAATCCTAATTGATTTAGGCATGGTAACAGGCGAGAAAGTCTCCTCATAGTCGATTCCTTGCCTTTGGCAAAACCCTTTCGCAACTAGCCTTCCCTTATAGGTCTCTACCTTTTCATCAGAATCAATTTTCTTCTTGAAAACCCATTTGTTCCCTATAAGTACAATACCTTCAGGTGGGTCAACAAGATCCCAAACTTGATTCTTATACATGGAATCAATTTCGGATTTCATAGCATCAATCCATTTTGAAGAGTCTATATCTGATATAGCTTCTTCATAGGTAAGTGGATCATCTCCATGATCTACTTCTTCATGAGTAGACAACTCTTGTTCTTCTTCATAAAGGAAACCATATCTCACTGGTGGGTGAGATACCCTGGTTGTTCTATGAGGAATCGCTGTAGATGTTTCATCAATGGGTGTAGGTTGACTAGATGGATCTATATCCATATGATCTGTTAGTTGGTCATAATTCTCTAATTCTAACTCTATTTGCCTTCCTTTGCCTCCTTCTTGAACAAACTGTTGTTCAAGAAATGTGGCATCTCTACTTATCCTAACCTTTTGTGAAGTAGGCAAATAAAAATAATATCCAAAACTATCTTTTGGATATCCAACAAATCGACCTTTTTCTGATCTGGTTTCTAATTTATCAGTGTTCAGCTTTTTGACATAAGCTGGACAACCCCAAATCTTAACGTGCTTAAGACTTGGTTTTCTTCCATGCCATATCTCATAAGGTGTGGAAGAAACTGATTTTGATGGAATCCTATTCAGAATATACAAAGCTGATTCTAATGCAAATCCCCAAAAGGAGATTTGCATATCAGTATAGCTCATCATACTACGTACCATATCCAATAGGATACGATTTCTCCTTTTAGATACACCATTCAGCTGTGGCGCTCCTGGAAGAGTCAGCTAGGAAACAATGTCATGCTCTTTCAAGTATTCATCAAATTCAGTACTCAAATATTCACCTCCATGATCTGATCGAAGAGCTTTAATACTTTTTCCTGTTTGATTTTCTACTTCAGTTTTAAATTCTTTAAACTTTTCAAAGGATTCATGTTTGTATTTCATCAAATACAAATACCCAAACCTTGATTTATCATCAGTAAAGGTAATAAAGTAATGAAAACCACCTCTAGCCATTTCCTTAAATGGACCACATACATCACTATGTATTAGCTCCAAAATATTTTTAGCCCTTGTCCAACAAAAGGTGATCTAGTCATTTTGCCCTGAAGGAAAGATTCACAAGTTGGAGTAGGCTTAGAGCCCAATGAGGATAGAATTCCCATTTTCTCCAATTTTGCAATCCTATCTTCTGCAACATGACATAACCTTAAGTGCCAAATATGTTTTGAACTTGAGTTGGTTTTCACTATGGCATTGCATTTATTTGGATCACTTGCATTCATTTTGTGTTTATCATTATTATTTAAATAATAAAGACCATCATTCATATAACCCAAACCAACATATTTATTTTCAAAATAAATATTGCAAACATCATCCGTGAACTGAAATTCATAGCCATTTCTAGTCAAACTAGATATAGAAATGATGTTCTTAAAAGCATCAGGTACATATAAAATATTATCTAAACACAAACATGTCCAGACATGTAAAAAGATTTAGATCCTATGGCTAAAACTTCAACAGTTGAGCCATTGCTAATCCAGAGTCTAACATCTCGAGAATGCAAGCTGTTACTATTTGCTAGTTCCTGTATATCATTAGAAATATGAGAACTGGCACCAGTATCTAAAACCCAAGCTGTAGATGAACTATGAGTATCATCAGAATCTAAATAACAAGATATGGACATACCTTCCGAAGATGTATCTTGTCCTTCAGAGAAGCAAGATACTCTGGACAATTCCTTTTCTAGTGCCCATCCTTCTGCCAGTGGAAACACTTTCCTTTGCCTCCATCAGCTTTAATCTTCCCTTTCTATTTAGCTATTTTCTTGGAAGGACCAGGAATTTGAGATTTCTTTTTCTTATTGCCCTTCTTCTTGTTGGACTTTCCAGCAGAAGAAGATGCAATCTGTAACACCCCTATGTTCAGTAGTGCGTTCTACTATTCCGGCGACTTGTGTTGTCCATACAGTTAGGATGCCTAGAACTATACTTAGATATGGGTGAGGAGACATAAAATAATGAAATACAAGAAAAGAAAATACAAGAAAACAAAGAAAAAATAATAGCAATGAAATATAACCAAGTTAAAACGAGCCGAGAACATAGCGATGGGTGACCGCATCGTGAAGTTGCGGCGTGGACCGTTAACTAGCCCTGGATCATAGGGAACCTTGAAAAATATTTTTAAAACTTAAATAAACATCTATTCAAGTATAAATGTCATTAGAAATATCAAAGAAAAATTAATTAATTAGTACAAAGAAAAACAAAAAATCGAGAAAACGATAAAACTCGGTGTTATCAAAAAATTGGGAATGCAACCTGAATAGGGGCATTGTAGT
Source organism: Hevea brasiliensis (assembly GCF_030052815.1). Taxonomy (NCBI): domain Eukaryota; kingdom Viridiplantae; phylum Streptophyta; class Magnoliopsida; order Malpighiales; family Euphorbiaceae; genus Hevea; species Hevea brasiliensis. The sequence goes on from NC_079500.1 coordinate 69,398,249, forward strand.
CATTTGAAATCCTGAGTTGCCTTTTGACCTAAATTTTCATTAAAAATAAATGATATTACACTTTGGAAATGTCATGAAAAATTAAAATGGTGGTACATAATCTAAATAGCAAAAGATAGGAGGAAAATGTGGGAAATTAGAAACTTTGGAATAAACAAACCTTATAATTAATTTTAGTGCTCCACTAACATCACCTAAGTGGACCTTTAATCAGTTTTGGGACAGAAAATTCTGTCATCTTCAACCTTGGGACATCCAGCCGAAATTAACATTGAGAGAAAACTCTATAGCCGTCCATGGTGAGAGCTCTATGCAAGCATGTTCTAACCACTTTTTCCACTTGGTTCCTTCATTAACTTTGCTCCTCACCTTGCAAGGAAGAGTTTGATAGCAATTTTAAGAAGTTTAGTGAGGTTTTGATCAAGCTTCAAAAGTGGTAAGTGAGTATTTTTAATTCTTGTTTCATTAAAAGTGTAACCAAGGTTGTGAATAGTTATTTTGTGGAAGAGATTTTGATGTTTGATAAATTATTGGAGTTAAGCCATTTTGGCAGCCATGGGAACTCACCATATGTTGCTTGTTTTCATTTGTAAAGGGTAGTTTAAGATGTTGGTATAAGTGTTTATATATATAGAAATAATTTGGATAATGTATACTAAGTGTATGTGTGATAGTGCACTTGGTTTTGGAAGCTTGGAAGCTATTTGAAGGAGATATGCAAATCGGCAACTTTAAAGTGTAGTTTAAAATGTGTTCATGTGGTTTGGAATTAGGTATGTAAATGGGTATGTTCATGTGGTTAAATGGTGTAAATGGACTTTAGAAAATTCTGTGTTATTGTGTGTGTCGACACCATATTTTGGCCGATCCCTAGAATCAATAAAAAATTCTTTTGAACAGCTAATCACGTTTCCAGTTCCTCTTTGATAGGCAGTCACATTTCCGATCTCTCCTCACAGAGAATTGAATCAATGCTAAGTCCTCACATTCATTAAAGCCTCGCCGATCTCTCAAAATCATTTTACCGACCTCTCAAACCCGATGTCGGATTTCCGGACCTGTCAAGAATATTCCTGATCTCTGTTGATAAATGAAATGAACTGGCACTAGATCTTTTCCTACCAGTTTTATTGCCGACCTCCTTTCCGAAAGGTTAAGAGCTAAAGTTTTGGTTCGATTCCGATCTTAAGTGTTCGAGTTAAATTTTCAGTCAAGTTCCGTTCAGCATTTCTCCCCTACCGATCTCATGTTTAAAGTGCTTTCCGATCTCTCATACTTAGATTAATAATCACATTTAGTTTTTGTTTTGCTGTGCTCATGCAATCAAATACTCAGAAAAACAATGGTTTAAAATTTTCCGATCACAATCATTCATTGAACAAAAGGCATTTCATTTCATGTCATAATTTGTACAAGTTATTCGGCTGGGGGATCACCCCCAGCCTGATCTACATTTGGATCACTCCCTCTCTCCCTCTCACCCTCGGCTTCATCCTCACTGTCTTCATCATTGTCCTCAGGAGCCACATCGACCATCCAAGAAAAGTCTTCTTCTGGGTAACGCTCCTGGAGTGCGGCCAAGAGGTCCTTGTGAGCCTTCACATAGGCCTCAGCTATTCCGCCACCATCTCCTCATCCCTCTCCTTAAGCTCCTTGTCTTTCTCCTTAAGCTCCTTATCCTTCGCCTCAAGTTCCTCTATAAGTTGAGCGACCTGAGCGGCTTCGTTGGCGTGAAGCACCTGGACTTCCTTAAGAGCACGGTCCCTCTCATCCAAAGCACGATTCTGTTCGGCCAACCGGTCTTCATGGAGCTTTGCCCGTCCCTCGACTTGAGATATATAATCCCGAGCGGATGAGAGTTGGGATCGGAGGGAATCCACCTCCTGATTCTTCTTCCCGATCTCCTTACCCAGGCGCTGAATCCTTTCCCGGATCATGGTCTGGTTCACCAGACACTCCACGTTTAAGCTCATGGTCCGAGTCAATATGTCGTCGAGACCATTCAGGATAGCTGTCCGATCCTCGGAAAGAAGATGGTAGACCCGGGACTTTGGCGAAATCGAGTTCTCCTTGATCCGATTATTCCTCAAGCGATCGATCAAGATTGAGCGCCGAGAAGAGGTCCTCCCGAAGCTTGAGTAGGCCCCCTTCCCCGCTTGGAACAAGCTGCAGAGTCGGAGGCTGCTCCTCCGATCTAGGAGGAGATCGGGTAGCTTCAGTGGTGGCGGACCGAAGGTTGGGAGGATCACTTTGTATCTCCCGTGTTCGTGGCCGGGCGTTTGGAGTCGTTCCCAACGCTTTATCTCCTTTATCATCCGGGAGATCTCTCTCCTTCTTCCGTTTCCCTTGAACCCACACCACCCGCCCTACCTGCAAAAAGAAAACGTTAGTGAGATCACTAAGGTCGTGAGAATTGTGATCTAGAAAATAAAGATGACGCGGTTAGAGAGCGGAAGTTCGCGGTCTTGGCGGTGAGCGGTGAACAGTCAATGGTGCATTTCGGCGACCGAATCCAAACAAGAATACTTTTTAGTGGCAGCCTCACTCTTCAGATCCATCACTATCAAACTTTCCTCTTCGCTCAGGGTAATATGGTTCGGAAGCAAGGGTCCCTGGTACCACCAGCTGCGGGGGAAGTCCTCAAAGCGGCTCGGATCTTTGCTCCTCACAATGAAGAAACGATTCTTCCAGTTCTTAAGAGACGAGGGCAGATCGGAAAAGAGCCCGCAATTAGGCTTCGCCTGAAAGAACCAGTGGTCATCGTCCTTTCGGTGAGTTAGCCGGTGCAGCTTGGCGAACACTTTAGCCGTAGGTCTGATTCCCTTAGCTCGGCATAGACCTCGGAAAGCTACCAAGATCCGCCACGAGTTGGGGTGAATTTGAACAATGGATGCTCGGTGAAGTTTTAGGACTTCCTTATAGAAATCGTCTAGAGGGAACCTCAGACCGGCCTTTAACTGTTCCTCATATACCATAACCCTGTCGTTCTCTTCAAAGAAGTGATCGACACGAAGGTCGCCATGGCACTTGATTAGCTCGAACGAATCAGGACAAATATTGTATTCTTGAACAAACGACTGCAGAGCGGATTCTCGAAGAACCGACGGAAGCTCGTCTATGGGAAGGGTCTCTCTCCTTGAAGAAGGGCGCGTACGCCTTAATGGTACGACCCGCCCACGACTGGAAGCGAGGACCCTAAGGGGTCGGGTCCAGTTGGCGCTTGCGATCGCCTCTTCTTCATCAGACGATGACCAAGAGAACTCAATGGAAGGAGGGCTCGCCGCTCTCTGACCTTCGGCACCGCTCATTTTCAAAAGAAACAAAGAACTTAAACAAAAAAGAAGATCAAAGTCCTTACCAGAGTCTAATCGGCGTCGGAGAAACTGGAGAAAATGAGAGAACTTCGAAGTTGTGAGCAGGGGATTGAAAATGGAATGAGAGAACAACCGCTAACCCTCCCTATTTATACTAGTCCGAGCATTTAATGCTCGCGAGGTTCTAGGCGGCGCATCGATTGGTGAGACTCGACAGCTGTTCTAACACTTCTCTTCAAATATCCGAATGTTCAGAGATCGGTTAATTGGAGATCGGCATAATAAGTTTAAATATTTTGAATAAAGGATCAGTTAAGTGTCATTCAGGTAAAGAACCAGATCGGATAAACACAGTAGAGATCGGAAAGTAATCAATGCAAAAATAAGATGATAACCGACAAAATAAAGTCTTTATTCTCAAAAGATCGGATTACATCATTTGGGCGATCTCTAGGGATCGGATTACAATAAAGGTCTAGCTACATCATTTGGGTGATCTCTAGAGACCTGATTACATTGAAAAATTACATCATTTGGATGATCTCTAGAGACCGGTGAAAAATCCTATCTGAAGAGGCTGATCTAAGGATCAGTTTATAACTGATCCCAAGGATACTCCCAGGAGATCCATGGATCAGTTTATAACTAATTCCAAGGATACTCCCAGGTGATCTAAGGATCAGTTTATAACTGATCCCAAGGATATTGCCGACCGGAAGCTTAATCCGCTGTCGGAACACCCAATGTGGATCAGAATCGCTGTCGGAACACTCAATGTGATGAGAAGCCGAATGAACTCAGTTGAGCAACTCGAGATCGGTACAACCGAAGCCCGCAATACGGATCGGTCAAATCCAGTTCTCTCACCATCGTCAATTAGGACCATCCAATCACCGGGATCGTAAATTTTCAGTCGAGGAATAGGGAATTCCATCGGAAGAGGATCAAAACCACAGTTGTAGCCGGAACTTTCCCAGTATAAGCTAGAACCAAGAAACAAGGAGAAAGAGAGAAAAATCGAATGAAGGAAATGCCACTATCAACAGGGGTATATATAGGGGAAAATGAGCATTTATTGCTGAGCGGAAAACGAAGCGGGCGCTTCGAGAATCGAGATGCAATTAATGCTTGGACCGAATCCAGACTGGTTAAGGGATAATAGAGATCGGGAGATAGGAGATCAGTATGAGAGATCGGAATAGGAGCTAGGGGAGGGATCGGAAGACAAAAAGAATAAGACAAATCCCAATAACCGTCGTCAGAATCAGAGCCGAGGTAGTTAAAGCGTTGCAGACGAGATCTCCACCGCACGCCTAAGAATCGCCCGCAATCTTGCAGTGCGGGGTATGTCATGACAGTCCTGTACATCCCAATCTCCACCGTTGATCTCACTTGTAAGGATGAATCCGGAACCCTTGGATCAAAAGAGAAGACGACAATACCAGCGTTTTTCACTCTCAGCCCTCAGATCATTCCGGACAAGAGGATTCAAGACCGTCGGATTAAAAGAGGAAAAGGACAAATATTTTGAGAAGCGATCTCAGCCATTCGTTTTGATTCTCTTTAATTCCTAAACATCCGATCATGTACTTCAAAATCTTGACCCTCCATCTCCCTCAAAATGAATCCTGACCCTTCATGGGGAGCACCCGATTCCTATAAATACCTACATGAAAAACTGTTCAAGGGACAAAAAAAAAAATATAGGCAAGAGGCTGCTATTATAGTGGAGGAACTCTGAAACTTCATTCAGTTTGTTACTCTGCTGTTTTGTAGTGATTAAAAATACTTTTGAAACTAGTTTTCAAGAGTGTTTTCTTGAAAAAGATTTTGAATATTGGAACTCTACATTTCCAGTTTGTTCATTATCTGGTCATACTCTCATCATCTCTGCTTTCCTTTCCTCTGTTCAAGCTCAACTTCCTTTCACCTGGTTCTTACCCGGTTACCTTTTAGCTAAAGCATCTCTCGGTTTCACGAGAGACATCAACTCTCAGGCTGATCAATCCGCCAATCACTGTTTACCACTTCACAGTTATTTCAATATATTTGGCTCCTCACAGGTAAGAGTTCACACTACTGTTTACGTTTGTTTCCTGCACTTCCTTTGTTTTTCATACATCTGCAACTTTCTTCAAGGGTATTTTGTACAAGAGAACCCAAGAGAAAATATTGTTATAAGAGTTCATGTTACTGTTTTATTAAGCGTCTACGTTTATTTCCCGCATTTTCCTTGTTCTTCTTACGTCTAGACCATTTCTGCACAAGCAATCCCAAAGAAAGTCACTCTCAAATCATTTTTTTAGTGATCAGTTCATTTTATTGATCTCCGTCATTTCTGAAAACCAGTTTTCTAACTCTTTGTAGTATGTAAATGGTTGGGTAAACGTAGGTAGCTGCAACTTAGAGGTCTCCTTTAAAAAGAGGACCTGAATAACACGCCAGGAAGATAGCCGAACTATTAGGCTGACGTAAACAGCAATTCGGCAAGATGTCATAAATAGAACCAAAGTAAACATAACAGAATAGATCGGATGTTAATAGATATTGGTAAAATGACTACATGAAAAGGTCAGTGAATCAAGTCTAGTGTTCCCCTGCTCACCACAGGGTATCCGAAACCTTATCCCAAGATTTTTGAAGGTCGAATTCTTAGTTTTAGATTCTTAAGACCCATACCGTGGTTAAATTTTTAAAGGTCGGAAAAGTCTTTGTCCGGGTCCCGTCAAAATAGAAGAGGTCGGAAGAGTCCTTATCCTATCCTTGCCTAAAAGTTTTAAATCAACTCCTAAAAGAGATCGGAGGAGGGTTCTTATCCGGTCTCCCTTCAAAAATTTTAATAAACATTAAATAGGGATCGGAGGAGAGTTCTTATCCGGTCTCAACTCAAAACATTAATAAATAACTCTAAAAGAGATCGGAGGAGGGTTCTTATCCGGTCTCCCTTCAAAATTTTAATAAACATTAAATAGGGATCGGAGGAGAGTTCTTATCCGGTCTCAACTCAAAACACTAATGAATAACTCTAAAAGAGATCGGAGGAGGGTTCTTATCCGGTCTCCCCTCAAAATTTTAATAAACAACTTAAAAGAGATCGGAGGAGAGTTCTTATCCGATTCTCACACTGCTCACTAAGGTTGTCTCATTTACTTATGTATCTGGGTGATCCAAATTTAGTGAAAAATCAAATATTCCTTCTACCAAAAGGATTAACATTGCCGCCTAAGCCCTCCTAACTAATTTATAAAGGACGCAGAATTAAATCTACTTACCCTTATTAAGGGACGAGGTGGGGTGCCTAACACCTTCCCCACCCGTTTACGGACCCCGAACTTAGAATCTCTGTTTTGAAGTGGTTTCATTTTTAATTTAACTTCTCAAATGGTTTTCTTTAGTTTCCCTCAAAACTAAGATGGCGACTCCTCACTTTTTCCCACTTCGGTGAGTGATCGTCCGGGCTACCGCAAAATCCCATTGCGACAGCTTGGCGACTCCACTGGGGATTTAATTTTAACCCCGGTTTAGTGGTCCAAAAGTAGATTTAATTTTGTTAGATCAAATTATAGTTAGATGGGCTCATTCGGCGATGTTTTATACATTAATTATTATTGCTGCTAACTATTTTGTTTGTTTTGCCTGTTCTATTTCCTACAGTGCTCTTCATTTCAAAAAAAGGGAAAAAGGAAAAAATGGAAAAATAAAATCCCCCTGAATTGGGAAGAGGTAAAAGGTGTCCCTTCACACACTGAACACTCACACAATGTCCTCACACACTATGGTCCTAACCCGGGCTTTCTTACCCTTTTAGGAAAGTAGGAGGGGGTCATGTAGCTGCAGTGGGTTTTACCCGTTAGTATCCGTGAAGGCTTCGCTCAAATTGAAACTGCTCTATTTACCGTGATACCCGTGGAATTTTCCGACAATATCATGGTTATAGAATGGGGCTCTCTTGTTTCATGAGGGGCAATTTGGGAACCTGTGGCTTTTAGAAAGTTAGACCTTGAGCTAAACTATCACAATAGCTGAAAGCCGTAGTAAGCTACCTTATAAGATAGAACTATCCAATTAGGTAGCACTCATCCGGTATCAGGAGTCTCCCTATGCTAGGACAAAAGGGGCATACTTACTCTTACCCTATTCTGTTTATTTTACTTTGTTCTTACTTTTAAGGGTAATCTTGAATCATGTTGTTAAGAAAACATGCACATTTTCCTACTTTGATAAATGTGTAGGTACCACTCTGCCAACAATATAATCCAAGATTACCTGAATCTATCCCGCTAATAAGTTTTTCCTGCAGACATCACTAAATTAAGGTCTATGAAAGATAAGCATCATTTTTAACATGGCATTCTCAAGTCAGTTGGCAGAAGAAGTTCTTAGACCATAACAGAATGCTAAACCATTGTTGAACCTATGAGGCGGTTCGGGCCATGGTTTAGCAAAATTGTGAATGGATAGTATGACTCGTAGGTACTCCTCGTTAGGGTTATGCGAAAAGTTGGAAGCGCCATATGGACAAGTACTATAGAGGCGTGTTCAATCCAGTCATTCACCGTTAGACTATCGAACAATGCCATGATAAAATTGATGCAATTATCCTTCTCCAGACCCCATTTTGGCTCCCAGATGCCACAGTATCCTTCGTCCGAACCAGGACCTTTAGTTTTTACGAAATCCAAAATTTATTAAAAGTTTTTTTACTTCCTCACAGAAAAACAACATTGCTTCGAACAAGGCAAGTCTGACCAAGCACGCGATTCAACCCCAGCGAGTGTACTTAACAAGATCCCGGACAAAGAAGATAATGGAAGACCAGGAACAAGTACAGAACCTACAGGGGCAAGTGTCTGAAATAAAAGACCAAGTTTCAGAACTTGTGAAGCTGATGAGGGAGATGTCCCAAAATAAGCCAGCTTCAGACCTTAACCTACCATTACCTCCCCCACCTCCTACAACGGTTGATTCTCACTACGCTTCAACCTCTTTCACTTTCCAGCCATCAATACCGGATCCGACGGTCACTGTCAATCCGGTTCCACTAAATAATGAACCTCCTTTCTCTTATTATCCAGCCATCCCGAATGCCGAACCATCCCTTTCGGTCCCGAACCCTCCAATTCATTCCGCCCCTCATTTCCCAGTTGGGGGAGTACCTCACACATCAGGAGGAGAAAGTAAGATGAGAGAAAATGAGAAGCTGTCTGTTCTGGAAGAGAGATTGAGAGCTATAGAGGGCTTGAATATGTATGGCTCAGTTGACGTGGCATCATTAAGATTAGTACCGGATGTGGTGGTGCCACCCAAATTCAAGGTCCCTGATTTCGATAAGTATACTGGGAATTCAGACCCTCGCATTCACTTGGCAACCTATATTGCTAAAATGTGTGCCCTAACAGAAGATGACAGGCTTCTCATTCACTTCTTTCACGAGAGCCTCTCCGGAGCAGCTCTGAGATGGTGCATACAATTGGACAGGAGCAAGTCAAGGCCCCGAAAGATTTGGCTGATACCTTCTTGAAGCAATACAAATTCAACTGCGACGTGGCCCTCACAAGGAGAGATCTCCAAAACTTGGTGCAGAGGGACAGGGAAAGCTTCAAAGAATATGCTCAGAGATGGAGAGAGAAAGCAACGGAGATATACCCTCCAGTTATTGACAATGAGCTTTGCTCTCTCTTCATTGAGACCTTGAAAGCTCCTTATTTCTATTTGATGATCGGGAACACTTCCAACAACTTTGCTAACATTATACAGACTGGGGAGAGAATTGAGGCAAATTTGAGACTAGGGGAGGTGCACAATGTGATCAACCATGCCCCCCACAAAACACCTACCATTCTCGATTTCCTTCCCAAAACCTAATGGTAGCCAATTTTCCACCACAAGTTCTTCTTATCCCAACCGCAATAGGTCCCATAACCAATTGCTTACACTTCACGTCTGCCGACTCAAACAAACTAGTTCATCTAAATCACCCACTCCCCAATCCCGACCCACCACTGCCTATACCCTTAAGAGAGATTTATTGCTACCTTTTAAGCACAAACCAGATAGCCCCCATACCACTTGACCTTTTACAATCCCCATATCCAATGAGGTGTGATCCAAATGCTCATTGTGACTACTATAGGGGGGGCAATTGGTCACTCAACACACAATTGTGGAGCTTTCAAAGGTAAAGTACAGTCCCTTATCAGAAATGGGTGGTTGGAGATGGAAAGTGAAAGTGCAATTCCTAATGTTGCCTAACCACGAAACTGGTAAAAGAGAATGTGCACATGAAAGAATGCATAGGGGATGCGTTGGAACCAGAAATGCTGATTGTGCAAATAAAAGGAAATCAAGAGCTTGATACTTGGGGGGCAAAGGATATCCTTATACTTTTCTCCGAGTAATGAATATTTGGTTACCAACACTTGACTACTTTGTCCATGGTGTCAAGTGAATTGTGAATGGACCTTCTCTCATGATTAAGTATTAGTAAGTTAATAGCGCATTTTTCCAAATTTTCATATCCGATTACTTCTTTTGTTTAGCCTTTTCTTTGCTTAATAAAACCTCTTAATTCTCCTCTTGTAACCGCCCCATTTCCATTTTCTTCAAGAATAATAATCAACCAATACATAATGATTCAATCAACTATGATATTCATGAAGTTAACTTTGAAGGACCAATAATTGCCTTGAATACTAGTGATTCTGATGAAGGGGAACTATGCCACGCAAGCTAACGAACACATGATGGCTAAGAAAATCTTACGACAGAGATACTATTAGATTACTTTGGAAGGAGAAACTATATTGAATATGTTTGAAAATGTCATAAGTGCTGTACATACGCTAGCTGGATAAACGTCCCATGATCGATTGCAATGCGGGGGATCGATGTCATTGGAAGCCTCCGGGGTGATTCACCTTAATTCATCACCTTATCGGCCCCAAATGAACAAAGCCATGGAAATTGTAAACAAGAATCTCAAATGAATGATCGAAAAGATGACTGATTAGGGCAACTCCATATATGCAAGCAGTTTTGCCAATCAAGATGGAAATTCCTTCGCTGTGAATCTTAATGGAGAACAGAGCTAGATGAAATCGAATAGGTCAAAACAAGATTCGAAATCTACCATGGACGATATACCAAAGAAGAAAGGCCAGGGTGCTTGAATAAGAATGAACAATCTCGGGAGCTCCAACCAAGGGATCTTATATCGAAGGAAAATACTACAAAATGTGGGCTTGAAAAAAAAAAAAAAAAAAAAAAAAAAAAAAAAAGGGTGAAAATTTATAAGGGCGCTCCTAGTAAAATGAGGGAAAGAGGGTGAAAACCCGAGAGGGCGCCTTCTGCAAAATGAGTGAAGGATGAAAACTCGAGAGAGCATCCTGAAAAAGTGAGTTATCGGGATTGAAAACCTCAAAGGATGCGCCTAGCAACATGAAGCCTTATTGAGAATGTAAAACGGAGTCAAAAGGTAGCAAGGGACCATGGCACAAGGATTCTTCTCAGACTATTAGTATTTGGGGCAATAAAGGGTCTAGAAAAGTTAATAAAGGAATTCGTGAGATTTCTCTTTCTTCCAAATTCATATCCTTATTCTTTGTTATTAAAAACCATATTTTTCTCATATTCCATCAGCCCATTTACCTTGGAACATGCTTGTTAACTTTTTAATGCTTTTTTATTATTTAAGAATTTAAACACAGTAACTTTATATACATTGCATTGAGAATTATAGGGAATGACTAAGCAAAGGAACACACAACCTATTGATATGGGAAGTTGGGACTTGAACAAAAAGAAGAAGAAGAAGAAGAAGAAAATGTAGGAATGAAAACCCGAAAGGGCGCTCCTAGTAAAATGTGTGAAAGAGGGTGAAAACCCGAGAGGGCGCCTTCTGCAAAATGAGTGAAGGATGAAAACCCGAAAGGGCATCCTGAAAAAGTGAGCTATCAAAAAAAAAAAAAAAAAAAAAAAAAAAAAGGGGGTGAAAACCCGGAAGGGCGCTTCTAGTCAAATAGACGTAAGGAAAGTGAAAATTCGCAAGGGCGCTTTCCATAAAATAAGAAGAAAATCGGGAACAGAAGAGGGGCATTTGAAGCCTTGATGGTCATGGGCCAAGTCTTGCAACTCCTTTTCCATTAATCATCGGCCTTCGGTATCTTGTTAAGTACACTTCATCAGGGAAGAACTTCATGTGTCAGGGTTAGACTTGCTTTGTAAGTTGATTTTAATTTCATGCAATTTAAATTTCTGTCATCAACCTCTGGTTCCTTGATCTAAGTTGATTTTAATTTCATGCAATTTAAATTTCTTGCTATCAACCTCTGGTTCCTTGATCCAAGTTGATTTTAATTTCCTGCAATTTAAATTTCTACCATCAACCTTTGGATCCTTGATCCAAGTTGATTTTAATTTCCAGCAATTCCACCATCAACCTCTGGTTCCTTGATCTAAGTTGATTTTAATTTCCAGCAATTTAAATTCCTGTTATCAACCTCTGGTTCCTTGATCTAAGTTGATTTTAATTTCATGCAATTTACATTTCTGTTATCAACCTCTGGTTCCTTGATCTAAGTTGATTTTAATTTTCTGCAATTTACATTTCATGCTATCAACCTCTGGTTCCTTGATCTAAGTTGATTTTAATTTTCTGCAATTTACATTTCATGCTATCAACCTCTGGTTCCTTGATCTAAGTTGATTTTAATTTTCTGCAATTTACATTTCTGTTATCAACCTCTGGTTCCTTGATCTAAGTTGATTTTAATTTCATGCAATTTACATTTCCTGCTATCAACCTCTGGTTCCTTGATCTACGTTGATTTTAATTTCCTGCAATTCCACCATCAACCTCTGGTTCCTTGATCTAAGTTGATTTTAATTTCATGCAATTTACATTTCTGTTATCAACCTCTGGTTCCTTGATCTAAGTTGATTTTAATTTCATGCAATTTACATTTCTGTTATCAACCTCTGGTTCCTTGATCTAAGTTGATTTTAATTTTCTGCAATTTACATTTCATGCTATCAACCTCTGGTTCCTTGATCTAAGTTGATTTTAATTTCCAGCAATTTAAATTCCTGTTATCAACCTCTGGTTCCTTGATCTAAGTTGATTTTAATTTCCTGCAATTTAAATTTCTGCTATCAACCTCTGGTTCCTTGATCCAAGTTGATTTTAATTTCCTGCAATTCCACCATCAACCTTTGGATCCTTGATCCAAGTTGATTTTAATTTCCTGCAATTCCACCATCAACCTCTGGATCCTTGATCCAAGTTGATTTTAATTTCCTGCAATTTAAATTTCTGCTATCAACCTCTGGTTCCTTGATCCAAGCTGATTTTTATTTCATGCAATTTAAATTTCTGCTATCAACCTCTGGTTCCTTGATCCAAGTTGATTTTTATTTCATGCAATTTAAATTTCTGTTATCAACCTCTGGTTCCTTGATCTAAGTTGATTTTAATGTCATGCAATTTACATTCCTGTTATCAACCTCTGGTTTCTAGATCCAAGTTGATTTTAATTTTCTAGGTCATTAACTTAGGTGTGCTTTAGTTCCCTAATTTCAAATACCTAATCGTCCAAAATGTGAGTCGGAATCTTTACATAATTCCTATACGGAAATTTTTCCTTTAATTGAAATTATGTAAAGAGGGGCAACTGTCGACACCATATTTTGGCCGATCCCTAGAATCAATAAAAAATTCTTTTGAACAGCTAATCACGTTTCCAGTTCCTCTTTGATAGGCAGTCACATTTCCGATCTCTCCTCACAGAGAATTGAATCAATGCTAAGTCCTCACATTCATTAAAGCCTCGCCGATCTCTCAAAATCATTTTACCGACCTCTCAAACCCGATGTCGGATTTCCGGACCTGTCAAGAATATTCCTGATCTCTGTTGATAAATGAAATGAACTGGCACTAGATCTTTTCCTACCAGTTTTATTGCCGACCTCCTTTCCGAAAGGTTAAGAGCTAAAGTTTTGGTTCGATTCCGATCTTAAGTGTTCGAGTTAAATTTTCAGTCAAGTTCCGTTCAGCATTTCTCCCCTACCGATCTCATGTTTAAAGTGCTTTCCGATCTCTCATACTTAGATTAATAATCACATTTAGTTTTTGTTTTGCTGTGCTCATGCAATCAAATACTCAGAAAAACAATGGTTTAAAATTTTCCGATCACAATCATTCATTGAACAAAAGGCATTTCATTTCATGTCATAATTTGTACAAGTTATTCGGCTGGGGGATCACCCCCAGCCTGATCTACATTAGGATCACTCCCTCTCCTCTCACCCTCGGCTTCATCCTCACTGTCTTCATCATTGTCCTCGGGAGCCACATCGGCCATCCAAGAAAAGTCTTCTCGGGTAACGCTCCGAGTGCGGCCAAGAGATCCTTGTGAGCCTTCACATAGGCCTCGGCTATTCCGTCACCATCTCCTCATCCCTCTCCTTAAGCTCCTTGTCTTTCTCCTTAAGCTCCTTATCCTTCGCCTCAAGTTCCTCTATAAGTTGAGCGACACAGTAACCGTGGGCGTGAAGCACCTGGACTTCCTTAAGAGCACGGTCCCTCTCATCCAAAGCACGATTCTGTTCGGCCAACCGGTCTTCATGGAGCTTTGCCCGTCCCTCGACTTGAGATATATAATCCCGAGCGGATGAGAGTTGGGATCGGAGGGAATCCACCTCCTGATTCTTCTTCCCGATCTCCTTACCCAGGCGCTGAATCCTTTCCCGGATCATGGTCTGGTTCACCAGACACTCCACGTTTAAGCTCATGGTCCGAGTCAATATGTCGTCGAGACCATTCAGGATAGCTTTGTCCGATCCTCGGAAAGAAGATGGTAGACCCGGGACTTTGGCGAAATCGAGTTCTCCTTGTGATCGATTATTCCTCAAGCGATCGTCGATTGAGCGCCCAGAAGAGGTCCTCCCGAGAAGCTTGAGTAGGCCCCCTTCCTGCTTGGAACAAGCTGCAAGAGTCGGAGGCTCCTCCGATCTAGGAGGAGATCGGGTAGCCGGTGGTCGGCGGACCGAAGGTTGGGGTGGATCACTTTGTATCTCCCCAGGTTCGTGACCGGGCGTTTGGAGTCGTTCCGAACGCTTTATCTCCTTTATCTTCCGGGAGATCTCTCTCTCCTTCTTCCGTTTCCTTGAACCCTCACCACCCGCCATACCTGCACAAAGAAAAGGTTAGTGAGATCACTAAGGTCGTGAGAATTGAGATATAGAAAATACCGATGCCGAGGTTAGAGAGCGGAAGTTCGCGGTCTTGGCCAGTGAGCAGCTGAACAGTCCAATGGTGCAGCTCGGCAGTCACCGAATCCAAACAAGAATACTTTTTAGTGGCAGCCTCACTCTTCAGATCCATCACTATCAAACTTTCCTCTTCGCTCAGGGTAATATGGTTCGGAAGCAAGGGTCCCTGGTACCACCAGCTGCGGGGGAAGTCCTCAAAGCGGCTCGGATCTTTGCTCCTCACAATGAAGAAACGATTCTTCCAGTTCTTAAGAGACGAGGGCAGATCGGAAAAGAGCCCGCAATTAGGAAGCCGCTGAAAGAACCGATGGTCATCGTCCTTTGGTGGTGAGTTAGCCGGTGCAGCTTGGCGAACACTTTAGCCGTAGGTCTGATTCCCTTAGCTCGGCATAGACCTCGGAAAGCTACCAAGATCCGCCACGAGTTGGGGTGAATTTGAACAATGGATGCTCGGTGAAGTTTTAGGACTTCCTTATAGAAATCGTCTAGAGGGAACCTCAGACCGGCCTTTAACTGTTCCTCATATACCATAACCCTGTCGTTCTCTTCAAAGAAGTGATCGACACGAAGGTCGCCATGGCACTTGATTAGCTCGAACGAATCAGGACAAATATTGTATTCTTGAACAAACGACTGCAGAGCGGATTCTCGAAGAACCGACGGAAGCTCGTCTATGGGAAGGGTCTCTCTCCTTGAAGAAGGGCGCGTACGCCTTAATGGTACGACCCGCCCCTGACCTGGAGCAGGGACCCTAAGGGGTCCAGGTTGCGCGCTTGGCCCGACTGCCTCTTCTTCATCAGACGATGACCAAGAGAACTCAATGGAAGGAGGGCTCGCCGCTCTCTGACCTTCGGCACCGCTCATTTTCAAAAGAAACAAAGAACTTAAACAAAAAAGAAGATCAAAGTCCTTACCAGAGTCTAATCGGCGTCGGAGAAACTGGAGAAAATGAGAGAACTTCGAAGTTGTGAGCAGGGGATTGAAAATGGAATGAGAGAACAACTGGCTAACCCTCCCCTATTTATACTAGTCCGAGCATTTAATGCTCGCGAGGTTCTAGGCGGCGCATCGATTGGTGAGACTCGACAGCTGTTCTAACACTTCTCTTCAAATATCCGAATGTTCAGAGATCGGTTAATTGGAGATCGGCATAATAAGTTTAAATATTTTGAATAAAGGATCAGTTAAGTGTCATTCAGGTAAAGAACCAGATCGGATAAACACAGTAGAGATCGGAAAGTAATCAATGCAAAAATAAGATGATAACCGACAAAATAAAGTCTTTATTCTCAAAAGATCGGATTACATCATTTGGGCGATCTCTAGGGATCGGATTACAATAAAGGTCTAGCTACATCATTTGGGTGATCTCTAGAGACCTGATTACATTGAAAAATTACATCATTTGGACGATCTCTAGAGACCGGTGAAAAATCCTATCTGAAGAGGCTGATCTAAGGATCAGTTTATAACTGATCCCAAGGATACTCCCAGGAGATCCATGGATCAGTTTATAACTAATTCCAAGGATACTCCCAGGTGATCTAAGGATCAGTTTATAACTGATCCCAAGGATATTGGCCAGGAAGCTTAATCCGCTGTCGGAACACCCAATGTGGATCAGAATCGCTGTCGGAACACTCAATGTGATGAGAAGCCGAATGAACTCAGTTGAGCAACTCGAGATCGGTACAACCGAAGCCCGCAATACGGATCGGTCAAATCCAGTTCTCTCACCATCGTCAGTTAGGACCATCCAATCACCGGGATCGTAAATTTTCAGTCGAGGAATAGGGAATTCCATCGGAAGAGGATCAAAACCACAGTTGTAGCCGGAACTTTCCCCGGAACAGCTAGAACCAAGAAACAAGGAGAAAGAGAGAAAAATCGAATGAAGGAAATGCCACTATCAACAGGGGTATATATAGGGGAAAATGAGCATTTATTCTTTGGCGGAAAACGAAGCGGGCGCTTCGAGAATCGAGATGCAATTAATGCTTGGACCGAATCCAGACTGGTTAAGGGATAATAGAGATCGGGAGATAGGAGATCAGTATGAGAGATCGGAATAGGAGCTAGGGGAGGGATCGGAAGACAAAAAGAATAAGACAAATCCCAATAACCGTCGTCAGAATCAGAGCCGAGGTAGTTAAAGCGTTGCAGACGAGATCTCCACCGCACGCCTAAGAATCGCCCGCAATGCTGACAGGTGCCAGGGTATGTCATGGATCTGTACATCCCAATCTCCACCGTTGATCTCACTTGTAAGGATGAATCCGGAACCCTTGGATCAAAAGAGAAGACGACAATACCAGCGTTTTTCACTCTCAGCCCTCAGATCATTCCGGACAAGAGGATTCAAGACCGTCGGATTAAAAGAGGAAAAGGACAAATATTTTGAGAAGCGATCTCAGCCATTCGTTTTGATTCTCTTTAATTCCTAAACATCCGATCATGTACTTCAAAATCTTGACCCTCCATCTCCCTCAAAATGAATCCTGACCCTTCATGGGGAGCACCCGATTCCTATAAATACCTACATGAAAAACTGTTCAAGGGACAAAAAAAAAAAAATATAGGCAAGAGGCTGCTATTATAGTGGAGGAACTCTGAAACTTCATTCAGTTTGTTACTCTACTGTTTTGTAGTGATTAAAAATACTTTTGAAACTAGTTTTCAAGAGTGTTTTCTTGAAAAAGATTTTGAATATTGGAACTCTACATTTCCAGTTTGTTCATTATCTGGTCATACTCTCATCATCTCTGCTTTCCTTTCCTCTGTTCAAGCTCAACTTCCTTTCACCTGGTTCTTACCCGGTTACCTTTTAGCTAAAGCATCTCTCGGTTTCACGAGAGACATCAACTCTCAGGCTGATCAATCCGCCAATCACTTTATTTACCACTTCACGATTATTTCAATATATTTGGCTCCTCACAGGGAAGAGTTCACACTACTGTTTACGTTTGTTTCATGCAAATCATTTGTTTTTATTCCATCTGCAACTTTCTTCAAGGGTATTTTGTACAAGAGAACCCAAGAAAATATTGTTATAAGAGTTCATGTTCTTGTTTTATTAAGCGTCTACGTTTATTTCCGCATTTTCCTTGTTCTTCTTACGTCTAGACCATTTCGCACAAGCAATCCCAAAGAAAGTCACTCTCAAATCATTTTTTAGTGATCGGTTCATTTTATTGATCTCGTCATTTCGAAAACCAGTTTTCTAACTCTTTGTAGTATGTAAATGGTTGGGTAGCGTAGGTAGCTGCAACTTAGAGGTCTCCTTTAAAAGAGGACACGAATAACACGCCAGGAAGATAGCGAACTATTAGGTGGCGTAAGCGACAATTCGGCAAGATGTCATAAATAGAACCAAAGTAAACATAACAGAATAGATCGGATGTTAATAGATATTGGTAAAATGACTACATGAAAAGGTCAGTGAATCAAGTCTAGTGTTCCCCGTTCAGCCACAGGGTATCCAGAAACCTTATCCCCAGCATTTTTGAAGGTCAGAATTCTTAGTTTTAGATTCTTAAGACCCATAGCTGTGGTTAAATTTTTTAAAGGTCGGAAAAGTCTTTGTCCGGGTCCCGTCAAAATAGAAGAGGTCGGAAGAGTCCTTATCCTATCCTTGCCTAAAAGTTTTAAATCAACTCCTAAAAGAGATCGGAGGAGGGTTCTTATCCGGTCTCCCTTCAAAAATTTTAATAAACATTTAATAGGGATCGGAGGAGAGTTCTTATCCGGTCTCAACTCAAAACATTAATAAATAACTCTAAAAGAGATCGGAGGAGGGTTCTTATCCGGTCTCCCTTCAAAATTTTAATAAACATTAAATAGGGATCGGAGGAGAGTTCTTATCCGGTCTCAACTCAAAACACTAATGAATAACTCTAAAAGAGATCGGAGGAGGGTTCTTATCCGGTCTCCCCTCAAAATTTTAATAAACAACTTAAAAGAGATCGGAGGAGAGTTCTTATCCGATTCTCACACCCGTTCACTAAGGTTGTCTCATTTACTTATGTATCTGGGTGATCCAAATTTAGTGAAAAAATCAAATATTCCTTCTACCAAAAGGATTAACATTGCCGCCTAAGCCCTCCTAACTAATTTATAAAGGACGCAGAATTAAATCTACTTACCCTTATTAAGGGACGAGGTGGGGTGCCTAACACCTTCCCCACCCGTTTACGGACCCCGAACTTAGAATCTCTGTTTTGAAGTGGTTTCATTTTTAATTTAACTTCTCAAATGGTTTTCTTTAGTTTCCCTCAAAACTAAGGTGGCGACTCCTCACTTTTTCCCACTTCGGTGAGTGATCGTCCGGGCGACCGCAAAATCCCATTGCGACAGTGTGCATATTGAGAATGGTTACAAGCTGTCCAAAATGACCAAAATATGTTGTTAAATGTGTTAATGGTAAGGTACAAACCAGATTGGCATGAAGGAAGTAATTTGGTAAGTGTTGAATATGTAATTGGTAAGTGATGAGGAGTGTGTAGTAGGGCAGCGTATGTTTTGGCTTAGAACCTTAAGTGTGTGACTCTAATTGGTATGAGACCAATTGGAGGTGAAACTAGGCACCAAATGTGCCAAATTTCATGAAGGAAGCTTACCTAAATTCTGCCTAGAAGGTAACTTGAAAAATGACCAAATCCGGATTAGTGACTTGAAAACCTGAAAATTGACCATTTGGGCAGTAGTTAGTGTTTTGACCATAACTTACTCAAAACAGGTCCAATTGACCTGAAATTTTTACCATGAATATTTCAGACATATATCTACAATTCTTATGAAGACACCAAAGCCTAGAAATGGCCAGAACCAAGTCAAATTGCTTGCACAAGTTTAGTTACCAAAACTGGTCGAACCAAAAGTGACCTAAAAATGACCTAAGCCTACCATTTTGGTGCATTCTGTCCAGCATTGGTAAATTGACCATAACTTGGTCTACACAACTCAGAATGACCTGAATTTTGCCCCGCGTGCAATAAGATAAAGACCTACAAGTTTATAGTTTGAACCGGAACCCGAAAACAAAGGAAACTAGGTCATCCGGCTAGGTCAAATTTGTAAACCGAAATCCGGCAAATTGCAATAAAATACAATATACTTGAAAATGAATTTAGTAACATGTACCAACACTAAAAGGCTATAAAATGTGACATATTGGTAACATTAAACCTAATTCGCCTAGAGTGCATCGAGGGTCAACATTTTAGGTTGACTAAGGAAAATAATAGAATTCAATAAATTAATTATTAAGCCTTATTGTTAGAGATAGTTTAAATGAGTACTGAAACACTTCAAATTGTGTGTTTCAGTTAGCAAAGACTTAGGGAAGGGGAAGGAAACACTGAGTCAGGGCCAAGAGACAATTATCAGAGGTTTGTGCACAACAGTTATTTCTTTTGAATTTTTTCAATTGAAATAAATTATGACTATTTGTATGTTATTGTTTTAAATTGTGAAAAATTGTTTGAATAGATATTTGATGGATACTTATTGCTTGAAAAAAATTGCAAATGGTTTGAAACCACAACTATCATGTATACTGATTGAATTCCTCGCTAGCTTGTCTAGTGGAATGAATTGACTTTGAATTCCCTCTCTGGCTGAAGTGTTGAGGCATGTGCCTGTTGAGGACGAATAGGAAGAGTACTCATATTATTGCTAGCTAGCTATGTTATTCCTCACTAGCCATCGGCTTTTGGGACGAATTGGACTATGGAACCATGATTAAGCTGTGTGTGTGATTTATTGATATTTATTGTGATATTGTGAAATGCAGTTTAAATTCTTTATGACATTCACTGTCTTTGAATTTAACTATGGTTTTAAGTATCCACTATTTATACGACTTACGATTTATGATTTAAAGTTGCATTTTGTTAATGTTGTGCACCACTGAGATATTAGCTCAGCGATAGCTTTTCATTACTGTCGCAGGTAGACAGACTGACAGGGCAGCAGACTAGGCTGCTAGTGCTACATTGAGAGTTCATCGGGTATATTGAGTATACCATATTTTGCATTTTGTATTATAATATATGTTCACTGTATATATATATTGTTCTTGGTTTTGAGTAGTTGTAAATTAAAATTGTACATTAAAATTGTACATTAAAGTTGCAAACTAAATTTGTAAATTATTTTGGCTTGTAAATATTATGATATATTTCTTTTATCTCAGCTTTTGAAAACACTAGAAAATTATTGTGGATTTGAGTTGGCAAATGTTGAGAAACTTATTGTGTTGATTGGATATTGGAGTTTGAGGATTGAACAAAATATTGGAAGTGCTTTTTACAGGTTTTTGAAGAACTATTTTATTCAAAATACAGATGGCACTCTGTCAAAATTTTTATAGAAATTATTAATACTTCAAATGTGTTATCTGGTTTCACTTCAGTTCAAAAAATTTTTAATACCTGTAAATAGTGCTCACCACTGTAAAAAGAAGTAAGAAAAGATTTAAAATCCCTTGTAGTGTATTTAATGGGTTATCAGTAGACGAAGTTGGTAATTCATTAGGTATACTACGGAATCATGTTATACCTTACGGAGGGGTAGACTGTGACACAATCAAAGCTACCTCTTATCCTTTATTGCCCAGCATATTCTTTTGGGCAATAACCAGCATGTTGAGTAAACCAGCTAAGGTGCATTCCTGCTTAGTCATATGGAAATTTGTCACAAAATTCCCAAAAGATTCAGAAAGGGACTGAAGGATCAAATCTGTCTGTAGTTGGAAATCCATGTTGAAATCAAGATGTTCCAACTGCTCAATCAGCCGAATCATCATATGGAAATGATCCCCAACATTTTGCCCCTTAGACATCCTCATGCGGAACAGCTGCCTAGATATCTCATACCTAGCATTCTTGCTGTGCTCACCATATAACTCTTGTAGGTGAAGGAGTATCTCACTCGCACTCTGCATGTTCTCATGCTGCTTCTATAACTCATTACTCATGGAAGCAAGCATGTAACACTTAGCTCTCATATCATGCTCCTTCCACTTGTCCAAAGTTTCATGTTCCTCTTGAGTGGCCTCTGGAGGTAAGGGACCAGGAACATTTGAGTCTAGAACATATCCTATATGTTCAAGGTTCAGGACAAGTTTTAAATTTCTTAGCCAATCAAAGAGATTAGGTCCTGTCAACCTATTGCGATCAAGTATTCTTGTAAGAATATTAGATGGTGGTGGTTGTTCTGTGCTCATCATTATCAAAAAATTAACTGCAGAAAATAACCAGATTAATCAATAAATGTATCAAGTAATTAACCAAAATGATTATGGTCTTTTAATCAAATTAGTCCTCCCACTAACTTAGCGAATCCTACACTTCCAAAGTAGAAAATAGAAATCCTAGTTGGATGGATTTCTAGTGGATAATTGAATTCTTATAATTCTATTGATCATCCTCAGGTACATCCATTATTGGAATTACAATAAACTATAAGTGAGCAACTCCTTGCTCATCACATCTCATATCAGGTTCAATCCTTTACCTAGCCCCTAATGCTCTCAGGTACATCCATTATTGACTTATCTTGCATTAGTTAAGTTGATCCCATTGAGCCAGTAATTATGCAAATAATTTTAATGTCCCCAGGTACATCCAATATTAGCCACCAAACCATTTACATATTTACAACATCTCATGCTTAACAATTATTCTTAAGAAAATCTCTTAAATTAATTGCATCTTATGCAACTATTTAAAATTTCTTAAAATAATTGCCTCAATGAAGGGCCTATGTTATAATTACTTTAATTATAGCATTTCCAAATTAATCATTTGTTTGGAAGATTTTATGGTCATCCTAATTACTATTAAGGTCCCACTTTGCACATTATCCATTTAGCATGCATATATCACATAGTGCATACATTCCCATACATCTCATGCATTTATGGATAAGCAGTAAATATGGTATGATCATGGACTTTCTAATGGATTCAATTCTGAGCCACTAAGAATTGAATTAGGGCATTCCTAGGTGCATTTCATTCATTCATTTTACAAGAGTTGCTGAAGGAGTACATAATCAACACTTGATATTGAATTCCTCCCACTGGTCCCACCAATATTCTCGATCTCCTTGAACTTCTTGCAATCCACTATTACATAGTAATCCTTGGCATACCAAGGCGAATTTACAAGAACTTAAATAAATGAAATTATAACCCAAAAATTATTAAAAACTTAATAATACATGCCCAAATAAATTAAAATAAATTAATTAATTTACAATCCCAGAGAAACATAAAAGAAATAATCCAATCACATTGGTCTTTTATAGTCTATGATCATCCATCATGCATATTACTATTTAACAATTAAATAAAACATACATACTTAAATTAAATTGAATATCTCATATTCAACTTAAAAATCTAAATTTGAATATGATTCAAAAAAATTTAAAAATTCAGATTTGAATCTCATTCAAACAAATTTAAAAATTCAGATTTGAATCACATTCAAACAACCTTAAAAATTCAGATTTGAATCACATTCAAACAATTTTTAAAAAATCATATTTGAATCACATTCAAACAATTTTTAAAAATTTAGATTTGAATCAAAATTTAATTGTGTGATTAAAATTCTAATTAAACAATTTAATTAGACATAGGATGAGCTTTAAGATCATATAATAATTGCAAATTAAAAAGCCAAACCTTGAGGCACCCATGGAAGCCAAAATTAGAGCACCAAAGATGGTGTTCTTCAAGCATACCGCCACACATCCATTGCAACCAGCAATGGATAAATCATCTCATGATCAAAAAACACAATTAAATCAAATAATCAACAATCTAAATGGCAAACATAGTGGCTCTGATACTAATTGAAAGGAGTGGAAATGTGAAAAATACAAGTTTATACCATTGAATTCAAAAATTTTCACCTAAGGTCACATACATCATGCAAGATTTATTTTTTATCTATTTGATTTCAATGATAAACAACATATTAAAACTCTTTTAATATGTTTTTGGATATGTATTTGCCATTTAAGATTTTAAAAATTAATCAGATTAATTTTAGAACCCTAGATTAGATCAAGAACAAATACACTAACCTTTTGATACATTGCAATGTATTTGCGCCTTTCGGATGCGTCTTCAGGACACCAAATTATCCCTCTAGCTTGTCCACACCAAGAACACCTATTGCAGCCATTGAACAGCTTCTAAAGCTGTCACACCTTACCCCTCTGTAAGGCATAACATGATCCCGTAGAATACCTAATGAACTACCGAACTTCACCTACTAATAACTCATTAAGTACCCTACAAGGGATTTTAAAACAATTTTCTTATTTTTCATAAGTGGTGAGCATTTTCTAATAAGTATTTAAAACATTTAGTTAAAATTAAAACTAGTTAATATTTTTGGTCCATTTTAGTTTTTCGCAAATTTTATAAAAATTTTGACAGAGTTCTGTCTATATTTTGAGAAACCAGTTCTTCAAATACCTGTAAAAAGCACTTCTAAAAATGTTTTCTCAACAACTACTTCAATTTCACAATCAAACTCAATCCATTTCAACAACTCCACAATCATTTCAATCAATTTCTCAAGTTCAAAATTCAATAATCCTCAAAATACTAACAATACATTTCATTCAAATTAAATAAAATAGTTCCATTCATATTTCATTAGAGACAAAACAATTTATATATATACATCATTACAAAATTTACATCAAAGGAAATTCAAACTAAATTTTTTTATTACAAACTTCATACAAAACTTTGTACAAGCTGCTCAAGACCCATTTACATGTCCATACTTTTATATGCAATACATACATCAAAAGAAATATTTATAATTAGGGTATAAATTATACTCGATGACTTCAAGCTGATAGCTCCTCACACCTCAGCAGCTCAGTCTACTGCTCCTCTAGTCTCTGTATCTGCGACAGCAATAGTAAGCTATCGCTGAGTACTAGGACTCAGTGGTGCACAACATACTAAAATAATCTTTATGCAAAAGTTAAATCACATTTATTCAAAAAATTTGACTAAACATGAGTATTAAACACAAAACATGAATTATGAGATTTTAATGCAAACCAAGTTCATTTCAAAGTATCAAAACACATTTCATAAAACCCACAGTTAGATCATGCCATTCGAAACAAATAGAATCTCAATAGCCAGAAGCTAAAGAGAAATCACATCACAAGGCTAGCTAGCTCAAATATATGGATATCCATTCACATCCTCTTCTACTAGCACACCTCAACACTTCTCCAGAGAAAGAATCAAAATTCAAAACTAATTACCCCCACTAGTCGTGCTAGTGAGGTGTTCAAATATATGGTCATGACACTGTGGTTTCAAAACTTATTGTAACAATTTGCTAAACATTGTCATTTCAAATATACATAATAACTTTCAACAATTTAGATCAAACATCATAAGAATTCCATAATCCAATATTTCACATTATTCAAAATAGTATGCAAAAGATGATTATAAAAAGTATACATTGTGCACAAACCTCAAGCGAGTCGCCTCTTGGCCTCGACTCAGTTCCTCGGGTTCTTTCCTGGTATTCTTTTCAATTGAAAACACACAATTTTGCAATGTTTCAGTACCATAATTTAACATAAATTCAAAAATAAATTTAGCCTTATTTTTACCTAACTCTAACGTGCTAAACTCGACGTTCTCGAAATTTTGTGTTCCGGGTTACTATTCACTACACTATTCAAGTCAAATTGTTGACTTTCTAAGGCTCAATAGGTATGGGAACTCCAACTTCACCCACATACCATATTTTGGTCACTAAACTTGTTGGTTTTGGTCATTTTCTCAAAACTTAGGTCTTTTAGGCAAAATGGCCAAATTTTCAGTTTTGGTGTCCCTAATTGTACTATTTCATTGGTCAATTTACTGTTGGAATTTGGCAAAAATTTCATCATAGAAAATGTTGCCTATTTTCTTAAGTTTATTCTCCTTTTTGAATCACCCCAATTGGAGTTTTTTAGCTCAAGTTATAAGCAAATTTTGTTTACTGTTCATACTGTAGAATTTTGTTCTGGCAGATTATTAATTCTAACTTTGTTCAGCAATTTGATCAAGTTAGATCCATAATTTGGTCTAACTTTCTTTATATGAAATGTTCTACTATGCCTTAGTTTTTCATAGGTTCAAGAATCACCTAAATCAGAGTTTTCTAGAGAGAGTTATAGCCATTGAAACTTTACTGTTCAAATGGCAAATTTGCAGTCTGTAGATTCAGTGACCCAACTTTGCTCAATAATTTGATTTGGTTAATGGAATAATTTGGGTTTGTATTCTTCATTAAAGTTTTAGATCTATATCTCATCTAACCACTGGTAAAATTTCAGGTCATTTTGACCTGCCTAGCTCGAGTTATGACTAAATGAACAAACACTGTTCATTTGGTCAGGTTGTGCAGAGGCAGACTGTAATTTCTCAACTTTGGTCAATTTGTTCACTAGGTTTTAGTCACTTTTTGGGCATGCTTCCTAAATGAAAATTGTGTTATTTAGTGCCTATTTTCATCCCCAATTGGTCCCATATCCATTGGACTTGTAAAATTTCATTTTTGATCCCTCAAAGGAGATTTTGGTCATGCTGCCAGCACATGACCTTATCCAATCCAAATTGGCTTTTAATTCCAACACTTCTACCACACCTCATTTGGTCACAAATGATCATTTTTCACTTCACATTAGGTCAAAGACACCATTTACAAGTTTTTTATATTTTTGGTCTCTAAACCCTAATGTCCAAAACCCTAACTTCCATCTTTAGCTTATTTCATGCAACTAAACTATATAAACCTCAACTACACCTTCAATCAAGCTTGCCTACCTTTTTAATTGTATCAAAATCCATCAATTTCAAGTTACCTCTAAGCTGGCTGAATTTCACTATATTCCTAAATATGTTGTTTTTATTTTATTTTCATCAATACTAGTTCACTTCAAGTGCAATTTCATGAATATAAGGAGAATTGAGAGGATTCTTGACTAACCTTTAAGGAAGTATTCCCAAAGCTTCAATTTTCTTTTTATTTTCCTTCAAATTTCTTTCTCAATAGGCTTGCCAAGATCCAAGAACAAGTTTTATTTAGGGAAATTGTGGGATTTATGGGGTTGATTCAAGCTTTAAAAGCTTGAAATTAAGTAGCCATTGAGGATTTAGTGAGAAAAAGGGAGAGAGATGAGAAGCTACGGGAAAGAGAAAAAAAAAAAAAGAAGAAGAAGATAAAATTTAGCTTTTCAATTTTGTTTTTATTCTTTAATTTGACTTAGTCAATTAGTTAATTAAATTAAAATTAATTATGAAGTCACAGTTGCATCATCATGATGATGTCATCAACTTTTCAAATTTTCTTTTTCTTTTTTTTTTCTATTAGTTCTTTAATTTAATTCCCGATTCCGAAATTTTCTTTTCTCTAATTTTATTTGACAGTTAGGTCAGGAGTCATCTCTCGGGGTCAATTGACCAAAATTGCCCCTCGCGCGGTTCATCCCGGTTTACAATTAATTTCATATTTCTTCTGGCTCCCTGACCTAATTATTTGACTGGCTTAACAGTTCTTTTTCGTGATTTTCTCTTTTCCACTGTGTTCGTAATGGTCCTAAGGACCGCAGCGTCACATTTTACGGTTCGAAATTTAAGTTTAAAATGGCTTCGCAGTCGTTCCCGAGACGGTCACCCATCACTGTGACTCTAGGCTCGTTTAACTTCTTATGTTCTGTTTTTCTTATTTATACTTAACTAATTGAACATTACTAATTATTTGTGTTTATGGTTTATCTAGTTGTCTTAAGTGTGGTTCTAATTCCCTTAATTGTCCGGACCGACAGCGGTCACCTGAACTGTGAAATATACCAGATTATACAAATGAGGGTGTTACAAAAGCTTTTTCTATTATTTAGAAAATCAAGTTCTGCCTTTTAAGAGATTAAAGATGTAAACAGGACACTAGAAACAATTTCTAGTATTTTTAATTTAAGAAATTGTTTGCTAATCTCTTAGAATTGATGAGAGATGAAGAAGAAGAGAGGGAGAGGAGCCTTTGGGTGGCGGCACAAAGAGAGTAGCTGCTGGTTGTGTTTTTTCTCTTCATAACAACACTTATATAGCTAGGTTAACACATTAAACCCTTACCACATGTCACCCTCTGATTGGTTCTAGGTTTAATTGACCCAATCACATTGTGCCAAGTGTCAAACTTATATTTAACCTTAATCTTAATCATCTTACATGATTAAAAGACATTTGGCAAGCTTATGTGTAATGTCATGTGCCACCATTTCATGGTGCCACATGTCACCCTGTGAAATGACCAAAATGCCCATGTATCTTAATTTTGAGTTCTCAACCCAAAATAATTATTTCTCTTCTTCTAATCAATTTATATCAAATATAAATTAATTAATTAATCTTTATTAATTAATTTCTCATTAATTAAATTCATATTTAAATACTTTAAATATAAATTTAACTTATACTATACATCAAATAACCTAGATTTGGTTTCAAGTCATGCTAGGGACTTTGCAATCTAATTGCAAACTAAACCTATTTAATTAATCAATTAAACTCTTTAATTAATTAATTAATTAAATCATATTTAATTAGGTGATAACTTGTGTATGTGTGTGACTTACTAGACTTATCACTAATTGGCAATGAGACATGATATCAACTCTTAATATCATCAGAACTCTTTCTTACCATAAATGATTTCTCTATATCATTTTATGCACCTCATAGACTATGGTTAACACCTAGCATAGCATGCCATGGCCACCCAATCAGTAATAAAGTTTACCTTAAATGAACCTATAATCATATGTTACCATGCACTAGAATCTCTCTGTTATAAAATCCCAACACAAGCTGGAGTCATGGTTTATGTCAAACCCCATTTGCTATGAATATTATGTTCTCTTTTAATTCCAGTTCTTGATTAAAAAGATTTTCTCATTAGAAACTCTTTCTGAATAAATCTATTTGTCCTGGCCAGGAACTTGAAACATCAAGAAAAATTAAATGAACATAGGATTTTATCTCTATTTACTTAGGGGAATAGATTCCATTTTGATCAACACCTACCTCCATATATAACTAGTAGGAGCCAACACATGCCCATATACCCATACATAGTACAAGTATGAAAGAAGTATCAAACTCAAACCACCTATATACATGATAACTGTGCTATCTCAGGTCTAAAGATTATATGCACTAATATGATTTATGACAATGCATTGACAAGAGTAAACTCTATGTGCTTGTCGTAAGTGTCACTGGTTCGGCCTACTTATCATGTATAAGTGCCTATCATGTTTGTTATATGGCATGAGACTCACTATTCCATCTTATCTATATCTCATATAAATAACTTGGGAACAAACATGAACACAATCTTTCTGGATAAGTCATGTCCTTATTATGAAGTATCCTCGATTGTGAACCTATTTATGATACTTTATACTAGAAATACTGTCACTCATATTCTTAACAACTTAAGAATAGAATTTCTAACAAAATATCAATGGACCTTTTCTATTACACATAAATATATTATGTAAATGGAAAAGTGGAAATGCCTTTTATTAATAAAAAACATGTACAAGATACATACTAAATGATATGCTCTAGGGCATACTACTAATAAGTTTGTAATCACATTGAGGTCTAACATTCTGCATAAGTATTGTTGCCTTATGTCTTAGGGACAACTAGAAATTTTGCTTACCATTTTTCATGTCTTATAGAAATCTTTATAGATAAATTGTTAACGTGGACTCAAAGGTCCTATATTGGCATGGTCCTCAATTAGGTTAATGGCTTGACCTTAAATTCTGACCTTATACATTTATAATTTGAGGAAGTTGTCTAAAACAATGTTTTAGGTCTCTTTCTTAGCTTTCCAGATTGGTATGACTCATTTAAATTGGACACTTTTGGTGGGAGATATGCTAATTTGAATTTTTTGGACTTAATGGTCAATTGTACCAATTCAAGATTTAGTGTGCCAACTTAATCAAGTTAATTGACCTAGTTCCCTAAGTTTTTGGGTTTTGGTCAAAATACTATTATCGTAGGCCTATGTCTTAGTGAAAATTTGGCACTGGTTTTAGGGCATTTGGAGTTATATGGACCAAGTTATGGTCATTTTACTATTGCTGGTCAAGTTGCACTTATATTGCAAAGTTTAGGTCTTTTTTAGGTCAAAGTCAATTCGGCCAATTTTTATAGCCCAACTTGTGCAAGCATTTTGACTTTGTTCTGGTCATTTCTGGGCTTTGGTGTCTTCATAAGAGTTGTAGCTCTATGTCTAAGCTTTCCATGGTATAAACTTCAGGTCATTTGGACCTATTTTGAGGAGTTATGGCCAAAATACTGACTACTGTTCATATGGTCAAAATTCTGGGTTTTCATGTCATGCAATTTCGGATTTGGTCATTCTTTTAGGTCACTTCTAAGCAGAATTTGGACAACACTTCTACATGAAAGTTGGCCTATTTTATATATAGTTTCACCTCCAATTGGCTTCATACCAATTGGAGTCACAACTTTACATTTATAACCTAATTTATACACTACCAACAATCACAACCTGCATAAGAGAATTTACACTCCCAATTTGGCAATCCTCCTCCTCCCAATACTTCAATATTCATTCTTGTCACTTCTATATTTATTCAACACAATTATAGTAAAGTAAATTACGTAGAATACTCAAATAATATAGGCTCCCATGGCTGCCTAAAATTTGGTAGTCCAATAACTCAACAATTCCATCAATTTTCATCACTAATCAACTCATCTCAAGCTAAACATAAACTTTACTTATGAAAGGAAGTGAATTGGACCCTTACTTCTTTTTGGAGCCCGGTCAAACCTTAAAAAAATTCCTTCTTTTGCTCCCAATATGCTACCCAAGGTATGAGGATAAAGTTTACTAAAAGAACCTTGAAGATTTCATAGCTTGATCTTGGTGGATGAGAGCTTGAAGCTTTGGCCATCCATGGAGTTTTTGGGAGGATTAGATTCTGCTTGAAGATGAAATGAAGAAGAAGAAGTGCCTGAAGTGGGCTATGCTGTCCACTTAATCAATATACAAATCCATAGTGCACCACTAAGGTGGATTAAATGTTTAATAATCCAAATTTTTCCTTAATTATAATTATGCCCTAAACTTCCATAATTTATTTTATGTACCACATTTTTAATTTTCATGACATTTTCAAAGTGTGCTATCACTCATTTTTAATGGAAATTGAGGCCAAAAGGCAACTCTAGGTGTCAATTGACCAAAATGCCCCTATTCAATTTGTATTCCCGATTTTTCGGTAACACCGATTTTTGTTTGTTTCTTGATTTTTTATTTTTCTTTGTACTAATTTATTAATTTTTCTTTAACATTTCTAATGTCATTTATACCTCAATAGATGTTTAATTAAATCTTAAAAATATTTTCGAGGGTTCCTCGCAGTCCTAGGGTCGGCTTTTGCCTGCGCCGTAACTTACCCGTGCGGTCACCCATTGCTACGGTGCCGGCTCGTTTAACTTAATTTCATTTCTTCTCTTTTATTTTTCCTTAATTTTTCTTTTATTTTGTTTTTATCTATTTCATCATTTTATGCCTGTTTATTATCTCTGAAGTGTAGTTCTAGACATTCTGACTTGTTCAAACTGACATTAGGTCACCAGAGTAGTCGAATGTATAGACTATGTAAAGTGAGGGTGTTACATAGATATGGCAGCAACCTACTCAAATAAAATTGGTAAAGTGTAATACTAAAACTACCTAGTAAGAGAACCAAAATTCAGAATTGACATATTTATGGTCAATTGACCATAACTTGAGGTATACAACTCCAAATGGAGTGATTCAAAAAGGAAATTAAAGAAGACACAATGAGAAACAATTTAATGAAGAAAAATCTGTTAAATTTACACTGTAGCTTGGTCCAATAGGCAGTAAACATTGGCCATGAAATCTGAATAATTACAATAGAATGCAATAAGCTTTGAAATGAAATTGGCAACATATATCAATATGTAAGGAATGAAAAATGGAACATATTAGGGACATTAAAACTAATTCACCTAGTGCGCATTAAAGGTCAATATTATAGGTTGACTAATGAAAGGAATAGTATTAATAAAATTTAATTATTGAACCTTATTATTAGAAACAATTTAAATGAGTACTGAAAAACTTTAAATTGTGTGTTTCAGTTAGAAAAGACACTGGGAAGGGAAAAGACCCACTGAGTCAAGGCCAAGAGGCGACCCATCAGAGATTTGTGCACAACTAGTTTTTAATTGATTTTGTTCTGAAAATTTCATATGACTAAATGATGTATATTCCTTATGTATTATGTTTATCAAGTATTGGATTTAATTCAATGATTATTGAAATTGTCATAGTATGTATAAATTTAGCTTTGTGAAATGGTATTTCAACAAGTATTAATCATTGTTGTGGATTGAATACATTATGTTTTGGAAAATTTTGATAAAATATGTTTTGAATTGTGATGGGCAATTTACATGAAAAAATATAAATTTATGTTTTAAATTGTGATGAGTAAAAAAATTATTGGATATTGGAATTGACTTTGAATTGAATTGTATTGTGATTTATGCTCACAAAAAGGACAAAGAGATTGATGATATTGTTTTATATCTCACTATAGATGCTTTGTTAATAGTATGCCCTAGAGCATATCATTTAGTATGTATCTTGTACATATTTTATTAATAAAAGGCATTTCCACTTTTCTGTTACATAATATATTTATGTGTAATAGAAAAGGTCCATTGATATTTTGTTAGAAATTCTATTCTTAAGTTGTTAAGAATATGAGTGATAGTATTTCTAGTACAAAGTATCATAAATAGGTTCACAATCGAGGATACTTCATAATAAGGACATGACTTATCTAGAAATATTGTATTCATGTTTGTTCCCAAGTTATTTATATGAGATATAATTAATATAGAATGGTGAGCCTCATGCCATATGACAAACATGATAGGCATTTATAAATGATAAGTAGGTCGAACCCGTGACACTTATGACAAGCACATGGAGTTTACTCTTGTCAATGTTTTGTCATAAATCATATCAGTGCATATAATCTTTAGACCTAAGATAGCACAGTTATCTTATATATAGGTAGTTTGAGTTTAATACTGCTTTCATACTTGTACTGTGCATAGGTATATGGGCATGTGTTGGCTGCTACTAGTTATATATGGAGGTAGGTGTTGATCAAGATGGAATCTGTTCCTCTGAGTAAATAGAGATAAAATCCTATGTTCATTTAATTATTCTTGATGTTTCAAGTTCCTGGCCAGGACAGATAGATTTAATCAGAAAAGAGTTTCTGATAAGAAAATCCTTTTAATCAAGAACTGGAATTAAAAGAGAACATACTATTCATAGCAAATGGAGTTTGACATAAACCATGACTCCAGCTTGAGTTGGGATTTTGTAACAGAGAGATTCCAGTGCATGGTAACATATGATTATAGGTTCATTTAAGGTAAACCTTATTACTAATTGGGTGGCCATAGCATGCTATGCTAGGTGTTAACCATGATCTATGAGGTGCATAAAATGATTTAGAGAAATTATTTATGGTAAGAAAGAGTTCTGATTATATTAAGAGTTGATATCATATCTCATTGCCAATTAGTGATGAGCCTAGTAAGTCACACACTTACACAAGTTGTCACCTAATTAAATATGATTTAATTAATTAATTAAAGAGTTTAATTGATTAAATAAATAGGTTTGGTTTGCAATTAAATTGCAAAGTCCCTAGCATGACTTGAAACCAAATATAGATTATTAGATGTATAGTATAAGTTAAATTTATATTTAAAGTATTTAAATATGAACTTAATTAATGAGAAATTAATTTAATAAAGATTAATTAATTAATTTATATTTGATATAAATTGATTAGAAGAAGAAAAATAATTATTTTGGATTAAGAACTCAAAATTAAGACACAGGGGCATTTTGGTCTTTTCACAGGGTGACATGTGGCACCATGAGATGGTGACACATGGCATTACACATAAGCTTGCCAAATGTCTTTTAATCATGTAAGATGATTAAAATTAAGATTAAATATAGGTTTCACACTTGGCACAATGTGATTGGGTCAATTAAACCTAGAATCAATCAGAGGGTGACATGTGGCAAGGGTTTAATGTGTTAACCTAGCTATATAAGCATTGTTATGAAAAGAAAATAACACAACCAGCTGCTGCTCTCATTTGTGCCGCCACTTTGGAGCTCTCCCTCTCTTCTTCTTCATCTCTCACCAATTCCAAGAGATTAGCAAACAATCTCTTGAATTAAAAATACTAGAAATCCTTTCTAGTGTCCTGTTTCAATCTTTAATCTCCTAAAAGGCAGAACTTGATTTTCTAATTAATAAAAAAAGCTTTAAAAACTGTTCAAGGGCTACCATAGGTGTTCTTGGTGTGGACAAGCTAGAGGGACAACATCCGGTCTCCTGAAGACGCATCTCAAAGGCGCAAATACACTGTAGTGCATCAAGAGGTTAGTGTGTTTGTTCTTGATTTAATCTAGGGTTCTAAAATTAATCTAATTAATTTTAAAATCTTAAATGGCAAATACAGATCCAAAAACATATTAAAAGAGTTTTAATATGTTGTTTATCATTGAAATCAAATAGATAAAAATAAATCTTGCATGATGCACGTGACCCTAGGTGAAAATTTTTGAATTCAATGGTATAAACTTATGTTTTTCACGCTTTCGTTCCTTCAATTGGTATCGGAGCCACTTTATTTGCCATTTAGATTTTTGATTATATGATTTAATTGTGTGTTTTAATCATGAGATGATTTATCCATTGCTGGTTGCAATGGATGTGTGGCGGCATGCAAGAGAACACCTTCATGGTGTGCAAGGCTTGTGGCTTCCATGGATGGCTCAAGGTTTGGCTTTTTAATTTGCAATTTTTGTATGATCTAAAAGCTCATCCTATATCTAATTGAATTGTTTAATTAGAATTTCAATCACACAATTAAATTTTGATTCAAATCAGAATTTTAAAAATTGTTTGAATGTGATTCAAATCTGAATTTTTAAAGTTGTTTGAATCATATTTAAATCTGATTTTTTAAAGTTGTTTGAATAATATTCAGATCTGAATTTTTAAAAATTGTTTGAATGTGATTCAAATCTGATTTTTTAAAAATTATTTGAATGTGATTCAAATCTGAATTATTAAGGTTGGTTGAATGTGATTCAAATCTGAATTTTTAAATTTATTTGAATGAGATTCAAATATGAATTTTTAAATTTATTTGAATCATATTCAAATCTGGATTTTTAAGTTGAATATGAGATATTCAATTTAATTTAAATATGTATGTTTTATTTAATTGTTAAATTGTGATATGCATGATGGATGATCATGGACTATAAAAGACCAATGTGATTGGATTTATTTCTTTTATATTTCTTTGGGATTGTAAATTAATTAATTAATTTTAATTTATTTTGGGCATGTATTATTAAGTTTGTAATAATTTTTGGGTTGCAATTTCATTTATTTAAGTTCTTGTAAATTCGCCTTGGTATGCCAAGGATTACTATATAATATTGGATTGCAAGAAGTTCAAGAAGGTCAAGAGCATTGGTGGGACCAGTGGGAGGAATTCAAGATCAAGTGTTGATTATGTACTCCTTCAGCAACTCTTGTAAAATGAATGAATGAAATGCACCTAGGAATGCCCTGATTCAATTCTTGGTGGCTCAGAATTGAATCCCTTAGAAAGTCCATGATCATAGCATATTTACTGCTTATCCATGAATGCATGAGATATATGGGAATGTATGCAATTATATGATATATGCATGCTAAATAGATAATGTGCAAAGTGAGACCTTAATAGTAATTAGGATGACCATAAAATCTTCCAAACAAATAATTAAGTTGGAAATGCTATAATTAAAGTAATTATAACATGGGCCCTCTATTGGGGCAATTATTTTAAGAAATTTTAAATAGTTGCATAAGATGCAATTAATTTAAGAGATTTTCTTAAGAATAATTGTTAAGCATGAGATGTTGTAAATATGTAAATGGTTTGGTGGCCAATAGTGGATGCACCTGAGGACATTAAAATTATTTGCATAATTACTGGCTCAATGGGATCAACTTAACTAATGCAAGATAAGTCAATAATGGATGTACCTAAGATTTTGAGCATTAGGGGCTAAGTAAAGGATTGAACCTCACATGAGATGTGATGGGCAAGGAGTTGCTCACTTATAGTTTATTGTAATTCCAATAATGGATGTACCTGAGGATGATCAATAGAATTATAAGAATTCAATCACCCACTAGAAATCCATCCAACTAGGATTTCCGTTTTCTACTTTGGAAGTGTAGGATTTGCTAAGTTAGTGGGAGGACCAATTTGATTAAAAGACCATAATCATTTTGGTTAATTACATGATATATTTACTAATTAATCTAGTTATTTTTGCAGTTAATTTTCTGATAATAATGAGCACAGAACAACCACCACCATCCAATATTGTTGTAAGCATACTTGATCGTAATAGGTTGACTAGACCTAATCTTTCTGATTGGCTGAGAAATTTAAAACTTGTCCTGAACCTTGAACATATAAGATATGTTCTAGATTCAAATTGTTCCTAGTCCCTTACCTCCAGAGGCCACTCAAGAGGAACATGAAACTTTGGACAAGTGGAAGGAGCATGATATGAGAGCTAAGTGTTACATGCTTACTTCCATGAGTAATGAGTTACAGAAGCAGCATGAGAACATGCAGAGTGCGAGTGAGATCCTCCTTCACCTACAAGAGTTGTATGGTGACACAGTAGGAATACTAGGTATGAGATATCTAGGCATCTGTTCCGCATGAGGATGTCTGAGGGACAGAATATTGGGGATCATGCCAAAAAGATGATTCAGCTGATTGAGCAGTTGGAACATCTTGACTTCAACATGGATTTCCAACTACAGACGGATTTGATCCTTCAGTCCCTTCCTGAGTCTTTTGGGAATTTTGTGACAAATTGCCATATGACTAAACAGGAATGCACCTTAGCTGGTTTACTCAACATGCTGGTTATTGCCCAAAAGAATATACCGGGCAATAAAGGAAAAGAGGTAGCTTTGATTGCATCTTCTTCAGCTGGAAAGTCCAACAAGAAGAAGGGCAATAAGAAAAAGAAACCTCAGATCCTTGTTCCTTCCAAGAAAATAGCTAAACAAAAAGGGAAGACTAAAGCTGATGGAGGCAAAGGAAAGTGTTTCCACTGCCAGAAGGATGGGCACTGGAAAAGGAACTGCCCATAGTATCTTGCTTCTCTGAAGGACAAGAAGGATAAACCTTCGGAAGGTATGTCCATATCTTGTTATTTAGATTCTGATGATACTCATAGTTCATTTACAGCTTGGATTTTAGATACTGGTGCCAGTTCTCACATTTCTAATAATATGCAGGAACTAGCAAATAGTAGCAGCTTGCGTTCTCAAGATGTTAGAGTCCGGATTGTCAATGGTTCAACTGTTGAAGCTTTAGCCATAGGATCTAAATCTTTTTACATATTTGGACATGTTTTGTGTTTAGATAATATTTTATATGTACCTGATGCTTTTAAGAACATCATTTCTATATCTAGTTTGACTAGAAATGGCTATGAATTTCAATTCATAGATGATGTTTGCAATATTTATTTTGGAAATAAATATGTTGGTTCGTGTTATATGAATGAAGGTCTTTATTATTTAGAAAATAATGACAAACACAAAATGAATGCAAGTGATCTAAATGAATGCAATACCATGGTGAAAACCAACTCAAGTTCAAAACATATTTGGCAGTTAAGGTTATGTCATGCTGCAGAAGATAGGATTGCAAAACTGGAGAAAATGGGGATTCTATCCTCATTAGGCTCTGAGCCTACTCTAACTTGTGAATCTTGCCTTTAGGGTAAAATGACTAAATCAACCTTTGTTGGACAAGGGCTAAGGGCTGAAAATATTTTGGAGCTAACACATAGTGATGTATGTGGTCCATTTAAGGAAATGGCTAGAGGTGGTTTTCATTACTTTATTACCTTTACTGATGATAAATCAAGGTTTGGGTATTTGTATTTGATGAAATACAAACATGAATCTTTTGAAAAGTTCAAAGAATTTAAATCTGAAGTAGAAAATCAAACAGGAAAGAGTATTAAAACTCTTCGATCAGATCGTGGAGGTGAATATTTGAGTACTGAATTTGATGAATACTTGAGAGAGCATGGCATTGTTTCTAAGCTGACTCCTCCAGGAACGCCACAGCTGAATGGTGTATCTGAAAGGAGAAATCGTACCCTATTGGATATGGTACATAGTATGATGAGCTATACAGATATGCCAATCTCCTTTTGGGGATTTGCATTAGAATCAGCTTTGTATATTCTGAATAGGATTCCATCAAAATTAGTTTCTTCCACACCTTATGAGATATGGAATGGAAGAAAACTAAGTCTTAAGCATGTTAAGATTTGGGGTTGTCTAGCTTATATCAAAAAGCTGAACACTGATAAATTAAAAACCAGATCAGAAAAGGGTCAATTTGTTGGATATCCAAAAGATAGTTTTGGATATTATTTTTATTTGCCTACATCACAAAAGGTTGTGGTGAGTAGAGATGCCACATTTCTTAAACAACAGTTTGTTTAAGAAGGAGGCAAAGGAAGGTAAATAGAGTTGGAATTAGAGAATTTTGACCAACCAATAGATCAGATGGATATAGATCCATCTAGTCAACTTACACCCATTGATGAAACATCTACAACTGTTCCTCATAGAACAACCAGGGTATCTCACCCACCAGTGAGATATGGTTTCCTTCCTGAAGAAGAACAAGAGTTATCTACTCATGAAGAAGTAGATCATGGAGATGATCCACTTACCTATGAAGAAGCTATATCAGATATAGACTCTTCAAAATGGATTGATGCTATGAAATTTGAAATTGATTCCATGTATAAGAATCAAGTTTGGGATCTTGTTGACCCACCGGAAGGTATTGTACCTATAGGGAACAAATGGGTTTTCAAGAAGAAAATTGGTTCTGATGGAAAGTTAGAGACCTATAAGGCAAGCCTAGTAGCGAAAGGGTTTCGCCAAAGGCAAGGAATCGACTATGAGGAGACTTTCTCGCCTGTTGCCGTGCTTAAATCAATTAGGATTCTATTAGCAATAGCTGCATATTATGATTATGAGATTTGGCAGATGGATATCAAAACAGCTTTTCTCAATGGATACATTGAAGAAGACATTTTTATGGAACAACTTAGGGGTTTTGAATCCCAAGATGGTTCCAAGGTATGCAAGCTAAAGTGATCCATTTATGGGTTGAAGCAAGCTTCGAGGAGTTGGAACATCCGTTTTGATGAAGCCATTAAATCCTTTGGTTTCATAAAAAATGAGGATGAGCCATGTGTATATAAGAAGGTTAGTGACAGTGTTATCACTTTTCTTGTCTTATATGTGGATGACATACTGTTGATGGGTAATGACACAGGTATGTGGACAACTATAAAGGTATGATTGTCAAATACATTCTACATGAAAGACTTAGGGGAGGCAACCTATATTCTTGGGATTTGCATCTATAGAGATAGAGTGAAAAGAATAATTGGTTTATCCCAAAGTCTATACTTGGAAAAGGTGTTAAAGATGTTTAACATGATTGATTCCAAGAGAGGATTGTTACCAGTGAGACATGGTATCCATCTTTCTAAGAGATGTCTCCAAAGACACCTGAAGAAAGAGATAAGATGGCCAGGATTCCACATGCTTTGGCTATTGGAAGTTTGATGTATGTAATATTGTGTACTAGGCTGGATATCATATATGCTGTTAGTTTGACTAACAGGTATCAATCCAATCCAGGTTTGGAACACTGGATAGCTGTCAAGAATATCCTTAAGTACTTAAGAAGAACTAAGGATTTATTCTTGATCTATGGAGGTGGAGACTTACAATTGGATGGTTATACTGATTCTGATTTTCAATCAGATATCGATGATAGAAAGTCTACCTCTGGATATGTGTTCATTTGTAATGGAGATGCAATCAGTTGGAAGAGTTCCAAACAGAGCACGACTGCAGATTCCACTACCGAGGCTGAGTATATTGTTGCGTCAGAAGCTACAAAGGAAGCTGTTTGGATAAAAAAGTTCGTGACAGAACTTATAGTAGTTCCTTCCATTGAGTCAGCAGTTCCACTACACCATGATAACAATGGAGCAGTCATACAGGCTAAGGAACCAAGGTCTCACCAGAAAACCAAACATATAGAAAGGCGCTACCACATTATCAGAGAAATAGTTGGACGAGGCGATGTAGCCATGCAGAAAATAGCATCAGCTGAAAATCCAGCTGATCCATTCACTAAGCCTATTTCACAGACTCAGCTAGACCGACATCTTGAGAAGATGGGTCTAAGATATTATAATGAATGGCTCTAGTGCTAGTGGGCGATTGTTAGTAGTATGCCCTATAGCATATCATTTAGTATATATCTTGTACATATTTTATTAATAAAAGGCATTTTCACTTTTCCGTTTACATATTATATTTATGTGTAATAGAAAAGGTCCATTGATATTTTGTTAGAAATTCTATTCTTAAGTTGTTAAGAATATGAGTGACAGTATTTCTAGTACAAAGTATCATAAATAGGTTCACGATCGAGGATAATTCATAATAAGGACATGACTTATCCAGAAAGATTGTATTCATGTTTGTTCCCAAGTTATTTATATGAGATATAAATAAAATGGAATGATGTGTCTCATGCCATATAACAAACATGATAGGCATTTATAAATGATAAGTAGGCCGAACCAGTGACACTTATGACAAGCACATGGAGTTTACTCTTGTCAATGTTTTGTCATAAATTATATCAGTGCATATAATCTTTAGACCTGAGATAGCACAGTTATCTTGTATATAGGTAGTTTGAGTTTGATATTGCTTTTCATACTTGTATTGTGTATGGGTATATGGTCATGTGTTGGCTCCTACTAGTTATATATGGAGGTAGTGTTGATCAAGATGGAATTTATTCCTCTAAGTAAATAGAGATAAAATCCTATGTTCATTTAATTGTTCTTGATGTTTCAAGTTCCTGGCCAGGACAGATAGATTTAATCAGAAAAGAGTTTCTGATGAGAAAATCTTTTTAATCAAGAACTGGAATTAAAAGAGAACATAATATTCATAGCATATAGAGTTTGACATAAACTATGACTCCAACTTGAGTTGGGATTTTATAACAGAGAGATTCCAGTACATGGTAACATATGATTATAGGTTCATTTAAGGTAAACCTTATTACTAATTGGGTAGCCATGGCATGCTATGCTAGGTGTTAACCATGGTCTATGAGGTGCATAAAATAATTTAGAGAAATCATTTATGGTAAGAAAAAGTTCTGATGATATTAAGAGTTGATATCATATCTCATTTCCAATTAGTGATGAGCCTAGTAAGTCACACACATACACAAGTTATCACCTAATTAAATATGATTTAATTAATTAATTAAAGAGTTTAATTGATTAATTAAATAGGTTTGGTTTGCAATTAGATTGCAAAGTCCCTAGCATGACTTGAAACCAAATATAGATTATTGGATGTATAGTATAAGTTAAATTTATATTTAAAGCATTTAAATATGAATTTAATTAATGAGAAATTAATTAATAATGATTAATTAATTAATTTATATTTGATATAAATTGATTAGAAGAAGAGAAATAATTATTTTGGGTTAAAAACTCAAAATTAAGACACAAGGGCATTTTGGTCTTTTCACATGGTGACATGTGGCACCATGAGATGGTGACACATGACATTACACATAAGCTTGCCAAATGTCTTTTAATCATGTAAGATGATTAAAATTAAGATTAAATATAGGTTTGACACTTGGCACAATGTGATTGGGTCAACTAAACTTAGAACCAATTTGAAGGTGACATGTGGCAAGGGTTTAATGTATTAACCTAGCTATATAAGTGTTGTTATGAAAAGAAAATAACACAACCAGCTGCTGCTCTCATTTGTGCCACCACTTTGGAGCTCTCCCTCTCTTCTTCTTCATCTCTCACCAATTCCAAGGGATTAGCAAACAATCTCTTGAATTAAAAATACTATAAATCATTTCTAGTGTCCTGTTTACATCTTTAATCTGCTAAAAGGTAGAACTTGATTTTCTAATTAATATAAAAAGCTTTAGAAGTTGTTCAAGGGCTGCCATAGGTGTTCTTGGTGTGGACAAGCTAGAGGGACAACATCTGGTCTCCTAAAGACGCATCTCAAAGGCGCAAATACACTGCAGTGCATCAAGAGGTTAGTGTGTTTGTTCTTGATTTAATCTAGGATTCTAAAATTAATCTGATTAATTTTAAAATCCTAAATGGCAAATATAGATCCAAAAATATATTAAAAGAGTTTTAATATGTTGTTTATCATTGAAATCAAATAGATAAAAATAAATCTAGCATGATGCATGTGACCCTAGGTGAAAATTTTTGAATTCAATGGTATAAACTTGTATTTTTCACGCTTCCGTTCCTTCATGCTTGACTTGGTTATTACTCGTCTCTCTCATTTGTTGAGGAGACAATGGAGTTAGCTTTATTTTGATTACCATGGTAAGTGCATAGGCTTAGATTCTCCTCTTATTAGAGGTTAGATCTAAGTTTTTTTGTTATGGCCCTTTCGGAAGTTTCATTATTGTGGTGTGTACTATGCACGATGATTCGACCTCCCTGACCATAGGGAGTTAGAATCTGATTTGACCTCCCCGACCATAGGGAGTTAGAATCACTCTGGAGATGGCCCTTTCGGATTAGTCTTGCATAGTTAGTGAGATAAAGAATGATTTTTGAATAGTAAAGAATTTCAATTTTAAATGGGATATATGCATACTTGATTTTGTTGAAATTAATATTTATTTCAATAAATTGCTGGAATTACTTTAATTGTTCAATTGTGATTTGACAAATTGAAATTCTTGATCAATGTTATTTTAACAAATTATTATATTATTGGCAACAATTATTTTGACCTTTGGAATTTTTATAAAGTTCAAGATTTCCAAATTATTTGTTATAATTCTATCAACATATATATGGTATTAGATTTTAAATTATAGTTGTGCACCACTGAGTTCACCACTCAGCGATAGCTTTGTATACTGTCGCAGGTGAAAAGAGCATAGAGCAGTTGAGTAAGCTTCTTTAAAGACACATTCAGATAAGCTCCAGGTATATCATATGTTTACCCATGTAGATAGGTTTTGATGTGTGCATGTAATAATATGTATGTAAATTATTTGAGCAGTTGTATAAAAACTCTTGTAAAATATTTTGGTATTTAATTAAATATAAATTATTATAATGTAAATTTGAGATTTCATTTACCTGTATAATTTTGTAATATTAATTTTTGAGTCTTATAATCAATGAAATGTTTCTTTTATGATGAGGTTGGTTTGAAAATAAATTGATTTGATTATTGAGATTGAATTGTGAGATGAAATGAAGTTTATTAGAGTTGTATTTGAGAAATCATATTGGAAGTGTGTTTCTTTGTAGGTTTTGAAGAACTGTTTTCTCAAAATACAGCCGGCACTCTGCCGAATTTTTAAAAATTTTTATAACACCCGACTTTAATCAATGATTTAAATTTCATGAAAGTTAAGTTAAAATCCCCTTGCAGTATTTAATAGGTTATCGGTAGGCGAAGTACGATAATTCATAAGGTGTACTACGGGATCATGTTACATCTTATGGAGGAATAGGGTGTGACATGTTTAGTGGTATAAGAGCAATGGTTTTAAAGTAAATTTTGAAATGTGAATTTGAAATCTTTTGGTTGGTAAATACAACTGCTCAAATATTTGATACATATAGTAAATTTACATCATAAATATGAACTGCTAGAGAGAAATCTCTTTGTGTTGGTTGTACAGGAAATAGAAAATCTTGTGAAAAGATATGGAAGAGAAGAATGAGACAATAGAATAGTCAGTGATGGCAGAGTACAAGTTGAGGCCCCAGCTCCACAAAGTGTCGAAGGTCCGACTGTACCAGTTTCACCAGTGCAAATTAGTACACAAATGGCTCAGCAAATGGCCACTTTCTTTCAATAAATGGTTGATACACTGTCAGCTCAAGCTCAAGCTCAAGCACAAACCCAACCCCCACAAGGGCAGCATGAAATAGAGAAGAGAGAGAGACTTATGAGTCAGAGCTAAAATAGTAAATTAGGAAAAAGGAAAAACACTGGAGAGCCTAGTGGTTATGGATCTGATAGAGGTGGATCTTCAGGGCAGAGGACACCAAGGTCCAGTCGTCGAACAACTAGAAGTTCATATCCTCCTTGCATCTGCAACTCTTGTGGTAAACTACATGAGGGTATTTGTCATAAAGCCACTGGAGCCTGCTACAATTGCGGTGAACATGGATATTTCGCTAGAGATTGTACTAAAGTACCTCAATCTGCTCTCCGAAGTTTACAGATAGTCA
This sequence comes from Hevea brasiliensis, assembly GCF_030052815.1. Classification (NCBI taxonomy): domain Eukaryota; kingdom Viridiplantae; phylum Streptophyta; class Magnoliopsida; order Malpighiales; family Euphorbiaceae; genus Hevea; species Hevea brasiliensis. The sequence continues at coordinate 69,442,482 of NC_079500.1, forward strand.
GTAGAGGTCGAGATAGAAATAGAGTTGGTACTCCTCACAACCATAACATTGTGAATCAACACGAACATAGTAGTGAACTAGTCAGAGCGCCCACTATGCACTAAGGAGAAAGAGCAGAAACTTTAGATGTAGCTGCTGGTAAGTTCTTAATTTTGGAGGAAACAATTAGTTATTATTTGATCCCAGCACTACTTATTTGTATGTTAGTGTTAGAATTATATGTTTTGTTGCTATTCCTTTGCAGGGGAATAAATTTTAATGAATTAGTGACTAGTCCTTTAGGATAAAAACTATAATAACAAGTATGATTGACATTAATTTTGGAAAAATTGTTAGCTAAAAGTATTTTCTAACACACCATAAATTATAAAGCTAATTGGCGAGCTTACTGAATGTAAGGCAAGAGGACCTAAAAGTAAGTTGCCGTAATAAAATTGCTCTAGATGAGGGCAAAGATGTTATAGTTAGTAATTATCAATGGATATTGTAATCAGAATAAGTTTAGGATATTAGTGGACTCGAGAAAGATATGATATAGGAAAATTTGATCTATTGGAATGTATCGTAGTAACTATGCAATGTTCTTGATGTTTGTACTATAAGCTGCAGATTACAGTACTGACTTGAGATTATTATGTAGAGCTACGTACTACTCAATAGTACACCAAGATGAGAATAATTGCCAACGGCATCTGTTTTGGTGTAGTTAGGCTAGGACAAAATTTTATGATTAGAAATGAGTTTGGAAATCCTATTTAGAGATTTAAAACTCAAAAGTTAGAATATCGAAAGGTTATAGTTTAGTATGAAAGGAAGTAAGTTATAGAATATTGATAAATAAAAGAGTTGTGAAAGTAAAAATTTGAATAGCTGGTTCAAATGTAACAAAGAAATGTTACGAATATTAGTAAAAATGTTGACTAGAATGGTCAGAGGACCAAATCGAAGTAATATTGAAGTATAGCGAATTTATTAGGAATAATAAGAGGTGCTAAATTTTGACTCGACAGTCGAGTCAAGGAATTGAGTCAAGGAAGAAGATAAGACCGAGAAATGAACTAATTAAAGTTAAGTTATGGAATGGAAAGAGAAGTAAATAGGAAAGTAACTATGAGAATTGGTCAGAACAAAACCTGGAGGGTGTTGTGTCTCTACTCCAAGATGATGCATATCAATGGTGGGACACAGTATCCAGTGAGATGCAGTCAGAGTAGAGACAACTGAGATTTCACAGAAGGCTATTTCTGAGATGGTCGAAAGGCCCGAAGTCAGGGTGACACCACGGGTTTATGCCATGAAGGCTAGAGAGGAGCCGAACGTAGATATTGATGAAACAATACAAAGAAATGAAGAAGCAAAGAAGTAATAGATACATCAGGTAAATTTCAAGGATGAAATTTTTATTTAAAGGGGAAGAATTGTAACGCTCTCACTTTATGTAGTCCATACATTCTGCTGCTCTAATGACATAATGTCTGCTCGGACAAGTTAGGATGTCTAGGACTACACTTCAGTGATAGTGAGAAGGCATAAAGTGATGAAATAAATAATAAGAAAATACAAGAAAAATTAAGGAAAAATAAAAGAGATGGAAATGAAACTAGGTTAAACGAGCCAGCACCGTAGGGCAATTGCTGACCCCAGGATAGCAGGGAACCCTCGGAAATAAATTTTGAGACATAATTAAAGGTCTAATGAGGTGTAATTAACATTCAAAATGTCAAAGAAAAATTAGTAAGTCAGTACAAATAAAAATGAAAATTTAAGAAAATCGACGGGACAAGGATTAAATTGGCGTTACCGAAAAAGTTTGAATTTGACCCGAAGAGGGGTATTTTAGTCATTTGACACCTAAAGTCAACTTTTGACCTAAATGTCCATTAAAAATAAATGGAATTAAACTTTGAAAATCCCATGAAAAATGAAATTATAAATGAAATGCAATTAAAGGAAATATGGGGCTATAATTAGAATTATGAAAGTTTAATTATTTTAACTATTATTTAAATAGTTAGTGGGGTATAAAACCATAAGTGGATAGCATTTTCCACTAAATCATTTCATCTTCTTCACTCCTTCATCACCATTGCCGAATTTGATTTTCTCTCAAAGCCTCCATGGACGTCCCATGTGCAAGCTTCAATCCTCCCCCATTTTCAACCTAAAACTCAAGACTCCCTTCATTAAAAGTGATCCTCACACCATGGGCAGTAGATAGGCAGCAAAAAGAAAGGGATTTGGTGAAGTTTTATCAAGCTCAAAATAAGGTAATTGCTTATTTTCTTAACTTGCTTCATTAAAGTTTATGTTGAGGTTATGGGGAGTATTTTAGATGAAGAAATTTGAAGAAATGGTTGAGTTATGGGATGTTCCATTTTTGTCAGCCATGATTATTGAAGAAACTTGATGTATTTTCACTCGTATTTGATGGGTAATGAGGTTAATTAAAGTGCTTAAATGTATAAGAGCTTGATTACCATGTGTATGTGTGAATTGTACATTAAAAGTGAGGTTAGGAAATCAATATGGGAGATTGAAGTATACGTGTAAATTGGATAGCCTTATGATGTATGGTAGAGTGTTTAAATTCATGAAATAGTTTAGTGAATTATGGTACCAAGGATGGCAGAATATATATGTAATTATTAGTGGGAATTAGATGTGTTAATGAGAGGTATTCATGTGTAGGTATTGTTGAAATTGAATTTTAAAATTTTGAGTTGTAATGATGTATTGTGAATTGTTATATTCTGCCCAAGTTGACCTAAATGTGTTGTGTTGAGTGTTTATAGTTTAGTACCAATTCAGAATTTGGTAGAGAAGTGGACTTATAACAAGGTTAATGTGTATGTGGATTGGTGTTTGAGAGACATGTAAAAGGACAGTATGTGTTTTAGGATATAAATGGACTTCTGTGACTCCAATTGGTATGAGGCTAATTGAAAGTGAAACTAGGCACAAAATGTGCCAACTTTCATGAAGAAAGCCTACCAAAATTCTGTCTAGAAAGTGACATGAAAATTGACCAAATCTGGATTAGTGACTTTGCAAACCTGAAAATTAACTGTTTGAACAGTAGTCAGTATTTTGGCCATAACTCACTAAAAAGAGGTTCAAATGACTTGAAATTTATACCATGGAAAGCTTAGACATAGAGCTACAACTCTTATGAAGATACCAAAGCCCAAAAATGACCAGAACGAAGTCAAAATGCTTGCAAAAGTTGGGTTACAAAAACTGGCTGAATTGACTTTGACCTAAAAATGACCTAAACTTTGCAATATAAGTGCAACTTGACCAGTAATAGTAAAATGACCATAACTTGGTCCATATAACTCAAAATGCTCTGAAACTAGTGCCAAATTTTCACTAAGACATAGGCCTACAATAATGGTATTTTGACTAAAACCCAGAAACTTAGGGAACTAGGTCAATTAACTTAATTAATTTGGCATACCAAATCTGGAAATGGTTCAAATGACCATTAACTCCAGCAAAGTATTTTAAGTATAACTCCCACCAGAAGTCTTCAAACAAAATGAGCCATACCATTCTGGAAAGCTAAGAAATAGATCTTCAACTTTTTTTTAGATCTCTCCCTCACCTTATGAATGTAAGAAGCTCAAATATTGGGTCAAAGCTACTGCCCTAGTTGAACATCTTGTCACTACAAGACCATTGAGTCTAGTCCAATAACTTGACCATAAGTAACTCTACAAGACTTGAAAAATTACAATAAAAAAATTCTTAGTGACCATAAGATATAGGGTAACATATCCTATGAAAAGTAATAGACCTAGATATGGCAGCAACCTACTCAAATAAAATTGGCAAAGTATAATACTAAAACTGTCTAGTAAGGGAACCAAAATTTGGAATTGACCTAGTTATGGTCAATTGACCATAACTTGAGCTATACAACTCCAAATGGAGTGATTTAAAAAGGAAATTAAAGAAGACACAATGAAAAACAATTTAATGAAGAAAAATTTGTTAAATTTACACTATAGCTTGGTCCAATAGACAGTAAACATTGGCCATGAAATCTGAATAATTACAATAAAATGCAATAAGCTTTGAAATGAAATTGGCAACATATATCAACATGGAGGAATGAAAAATGGAACATATTAGGGACATTAAAACTAATTCACCTAGTATGCATTAAAGGTTAACATTATAGGTTGACTAATGAAAGGAATAATATTAATAAAATTTAATTATTGAACCTTTTTATTAGAAACAATTTAAATGAGTACTGAAACACTTTAAATTGTGTTTTTCAGTTAGAAAAGACACTGGGAAGGGAAAAGACCCACTGAGTCAAGGCCAAGAGGCGACTCATCAGAGATTTGTGCACAACTAGTTTTTAATTGATTTTGTTCTGAAAATTTCATATGACTAAATGACGTATTTTTCTTATGTATTATATTTATCAAGTATTGGATTTAATTCAATGATTATTGAAATTATCATAGTATGTATAAATTTAGCTTTGTGAAATGGTATTTCAACAAGTATTAATCATTGTTGTGGATTGAATAAATTATGTTTCGGAAAATTTTGATAGAATATGTTTTGAATTGTGATGGGTAATTTGCATGGAAAAATACAAATTTATGTTTTGAATTGTGATGAGCATAAAAATTATTGGATATTTGAATTAACTTTGAATTGAATTGTATTGTGATTTATGCTCACAAAAAGGACAAAGAGATTGATGATATTATTTTATATCTCAATATAGATACTTGACTCGTTTATTACCCATCTCTCTCATTTTTTGAGGAGACAATGGAGTTAGCTTTGTTTTGATTACCATGGTACATGCACAGGCTTAGATTCTCCTCTTATTAGAGGTTAGATCTGAGTTTTTTCGTTATGGCCCTTATGGAAGTTTCATTATTGTGGTGTGTACTGTACATAATGATTCGACCTCCTCGGCTATAGGGAGTTAGAATCTGATTCGACCTCCCCGACCATAGGGAGTTAGAATCTCTCAGGAGATGGCCCTTTCAGATTAGTCTTGTATAGTTAGTGAGATAAAGAATGATTTTTAAATAGTAAAGAATTTCGATTTCAAATGGGATATATGCATATTTGATTTTATTGAAATTAATATTTATTTTAATAAATTGCTGGAATTACTTTAATTGTTCAATTGTGATTTGACAAATTGAAATTCTTGATCAAGGTTATTTTAACAAATGATTATATTATTGGCAATGATTATTTTGACCTTTGGAATTTTTATGAAGTTCAAGATTTCCAAATTATTTGTTATAATTCTATCAGCATATATATGGTATTAGATTTTAAATTATAGTTGTGCACCACTGAGTTCACCACTTAGCGATAGCTTTGTATGCTGTCGCAGGTGAAAAAAGTATAGAGTAGTTGAGTAAGCTTCTTTGAAGACACATTCAGATAAGCTCCAGATATATCATAGGTATACCAATGTACATAGGTTTTGATGTATGCATGTAATAATATGTATGTAAATTATTTAAGCAGTTGTATAAAAACTCTTGTAAAATATTTTGGTATGTAATTAAATGTAAATTATTGTAATGTAAATTTGAGATTTCATTTACCTGTATAGTTTTATAATATTAGTTTTTTAGTCTTGTAATCAATAAAATGTTTCTTTTATGATGAGGTTGGTTTGAAAATAAATTGATTTGATTATTGAGATTGAATTGTGAGATGAAATGAAGTTTATTGGAGTTGTATATGAGAAATCATATTGGAAGTGTGTTTTTTTGCAGGTTTTGAAAAACTGTTTTCTCAAAATACAACCGGCACTCTGCTGAAATTTTAAAAAATTTTATAATGCTAGATTTTAATCAATGATTTAAATTTCACAAAAGTTAAGTTAAAATCCCTTGTAGTATATTTAATTAGTTATCGGTGGGCGAAGTACGGTAATTCATTAGGTGTACTACAGGATCATGTTACATCTTATGGAGGAATAGGGTGTGATAGTTTTTCTGTTTGGCTATCTTCTTGGAAGATCCTGGAACTTGAGGTTTCTTTTTCTAATTGCCCTTTTTCTTTTTGGACTTTCCAGCAGAAAAAGATGCAATCAAAGCTGCCTCTTTTCCTTTATTGCCCGACATATTCTTTTGGGCAATAACCAGCATGTTGAGTAGACTAGCCAAGGTGCATTCCTATTTAGTCATATGGAAATTTGTCACAAAATTCCCAGAAGACTCAGGAAGGGACTGAAGGATCAAATCCGTTTGTAGTTGGAAATCCATGTTAAAGTCAAGATATTCCAGCTGCTCAATCAGTTGAATCATCTTGTGGACATAATCCCCAACATTCTGTCCCTCAGACATCCTCATGCAGAACAGCTGTCTAGATATCTCATACCTAGCATTCCTGTTGTGCTCACCATACAACTCTTGTAGGTGAAGGAGGATCTTACTCGCACTCTGTATGTTCTCATACTGCTTCTGTAACTCATTACTCATAAAAGCAAGCATGTAACTCTTGGCTCTCATATCATGATCCTTCCACTTATCCAAAGTTTTATGTTCCTCTTGAGTGGCCTCTGAAGGTAAGGAACCAGGTACATTTGAGTCTAGAACATATCATATATGTTCAAGGTTCAGGACAAGTTTCAAATTTCTTAGCCAATCAGATAAATTAGGTCGTATCAATCTATTACGATCAAGTATGCTTGTAATGATATTGGATGGTGGTGGTTGTGGTGTGCTCATTATTATCAGAAAATTAACTGTAAAAAATAACCAGATTAATTAGTAAATGTATCATGTAATTAACCAAAATGATTATGGTTTTTTAATCAAATTGGTCCTCCGACTAACTTAGCAAATCCTACACTTCCAAAGTAGAAAACGGAAATCATAGTTGAATAGATTTCTAGTGGGTGATTGAATTCTCATAATTTTATTGATCATCCTCAGGTACATCCATTATTGGAATTACAATAAACTATAAGTGAGCAACTCCTTGCCCATTACATCTCATGTGAGGTTCAATCCATTACCTAGCCCCTAATGCTCAAAATCTCAGGTACATCCATTATTGACTTATCTTGCATTAGTTAAGTTGATCCCATTGATCCAGTAATTATGCAAATAATTTTAATGTCCTTAGGTACATCAATATTGGCCACCAAACCATTTATATAATTATACCATCTCATGCTTAGCAATTATTCTCAAGAAAATCTCTTAAATTAATTGCATCATGTGCAACTATTTAAAATTTCATAAAATAATTGCCCCAATGGAGGGCTCATGTTAGAATTATTTTAATTATAGTATATCCAACTTAATTATTTGTTTAGAAGATTTTATGGTCGTCCTAATTACTATTATGGTCTCACTTTGCACATTATCCATTTAGCATGCATATATCATATACTTGCATACATTCTCATACATCTCATGCATCCATGAATAAACAGTAAATATGATATGATCATGGACTTTCTAAGGGATTCAATTCTGAGCCACCAAGAATTGAATCAGGACATTCCTAGGTGCATTTCATTCATTTATTTTATAAGAGTTACTAAAGGAGTACATAATTAACACTTGATCTTGAATTCCTCCCACTAGTCCCACCAATGCTCTTGACCTCCTTGATCTTCTTGCAATCCACTATTACATAATAATTCTTGGCATACCAAGGCGAATTTACAAGAACTAAATAAATGAAATTACAACCCAAAATTATTACAACCTTAATAATACATGCCCAAAAATAAATTAAAATAAATTAATTTAAATTACAACCCAACGAAACATAAAAGAAATAAATCCAATCACATTGGTCTTTTATAGTCCATGATCATCCATCATGCATACCACTATTTAACAACTAAATAAAACATACATACTTAAATTAAATTGAATATCTCATATTTAACTTAAAAATCTAGATTTGAATATGATTCAAACAAATTTAGAAATTCAGATTTGAATCACATTCGAACAAATTTAAAAATTCAGATTTGAATCACATTCAAACAAATTCAAAAATTCATATTTGAATCACATTCAAACAATTTTAAAAATTCAGATTTGAATCACATTCAAACAACTTTTAAAATTCAGATTTGAATCACATTCAAACAACTTTAAAAATTCAATTGAATCACATTCAAACAACTTTAAAAATTCATATTTGAATCACATTCAAACAATTTTAAAAAATTCAAATTTGAATCAAAATTTAATTGTGTGATTAAAATTCCAATTAAACAATTTAATTAGACATAAAATGGACATAATTATGAGCATTAGATCATACAACAATTGCACAAATATTGCCCAAAACCATGCGCACCATAAGGGATGAACAAACCTTGCGCATATAATGGTGTTCATCACCAAGCCGCCACCTTTCTTTGCAACCAGCAATGGATCTATCATCTCATGATCATACCACACAATTAAATCATATAATCAACAATCTAAATGGCAAATATAGTGGCTCTGATACCAATTGAAGGAGCGGAAGCATGGAAAACATAAGTTTATATCATTGAATTCAAAAATTTTTCACCTAGGGTCACATGCATCATGCAAGATTTATTTTTATCTATTTGATTTCAATGATAAATAGCATATTAAAACACTTTTAATATATTTTTTTTTGTTCTTTCATCCTTACACTTATATAGCTAGGTCACCACTTAAAACCCTTGCCACATGTCACCCTTTGATTGGTTCTAGGTTTAATTGACCCAATCACATTGTGCCAAGTGTCAAACCTATATTTAATCTTGAAGGAGCGGAAGCGTGAAAAACACAAGTTTATACCATTGAATTCAAAAATTTTCACCTAGGGTCACATGCATCATGCAAGATTTATTTTTATCTATTTGATTTCAATGATAAACAACATACTAAAACTCTTTTAATATGTTTTTGGATCTGTATTTGCCATTTAAGATTTTAGAATTAATCAGATTAATTTTAGAACCCTAGATTAAATAAAAAACAAATACATTAACCTCTTGATGCACTGCAGTGTATTTGTGCCTTTGGGATGTGTCTTTAGGATACCAGATGTTGTCCCTCTAGCTTGTCCACACCAAGTTCACCTATGGCAACCCTTGAACATCTTCTAAAGCTTTTTCTATTAATTAGAAAATCAAGTTTTGCCTTTTAAGAGATTAAAGATGTAAACAGGACACTAGAAATAATTTCTAGTATTTTTAATTCAAGAGATTGTTTGCTAATCTCTTGGAATTGATGAGAGATGAAGAAAAAGAGAGAATGGGAGCTTCAAGAGAGGTGGCACAAAGAGGAGGCAGCAGCTTGTGTTATTTTTCTTTTTATTACAACAATTATATAGCTAGGTCACCACTTAAAACCCTTGCCACATGTCACCTTCTGATTGATTCTAGGTTTAATTGCCCAATCACAACGTGCCAAGTGTGAAACCTATATTTAATCTTAATTTTAATCATCTTACATGATTAAAAGACATTTGGCAAGCTTATGTGTAGTGCCACATGTCACCATCTCATGGTGCCACATGTCACCCTGTGAAATGACCAAAATGCTCCTGTGTCTTAATTTTGAGTTCTCAACCCAAAATAATTACTTCTCTTCTTCTAATCAATTTATACAAAATATAAATTAATTAATTAATCTCTATTAATTAATTTCTCATTAATTAAATTTATATTTAAACACTTTAAATATAAATTTAACTTATACTATACATCCGATAACCTAGATTTGGTTTCAAGCCATGCTAGGGACTTTGCAATCTAATTGCAAACTAAACCTATTTAATTAATCAATTAAACTCTTTAATTAATTAATTAAATCATATTTAATTTGGTGATTACTTGTGTATGTGTGTAACTTACTAGGCTCATCACTAATTGGCAATGAGATATGATATCAACTCTTAATATCATCACAACTCTTTCTTACAATAAATGATTTATCTAAACCATTTTATGCACCTCATAGACCATGGTTAACACCTAGCATAGCATGCCATGGCCACCCAATCAGTAATAAGGTTTACGTTAAATGAACCTATAATCATATATTACCATGCACTAGAATCTCTCTATTACAAAATCCCAATTCAAGCTGGAGTCATGGTTTATGTCAAATCCCATTTCCTATGAATATTATGTTCTCTTTTAATTTCAGTTCTTGATTAAAAAGATTTTCTCATTAGAAACTCTTTTCTAATTAAATCTATCTGTCCTGGCCAGGAACTTGAAACATCAAGAACAATTAAATGAACATAGGATTTTATCTCTATTTACTTAGAGGAACAGATTCCATCTTGATCAACACCTACCTCTACATATAATTAGTGGGAGCCAACACATGTCCATATACCCATACACAATACAAGTGTGAAAGCAGTATGAAACTCAAACCACCTATATACAAGATAACTGTGCTATCTCAGGTCTAAAGATTATATGCACTGATATGATTTATGACAATACATTGACTAGAGTAAACTCCATGTGCTTGTCATAAGTGTCACTGGTTCGGCCTACTTATCATGTATTAGTGCCTATCATGTTTGTTATATGGCATGAGACTCACCATTCCATCTTATTTATATCTCATATAAATAACTTGGAAATAAACATGAATACAATCTTTCTGGATAAGTCATGTCCTTATTATGAAGTATCCTCGATTGTGAACCCATTTACGATACTTTGTGCTAGAGATACTGTCACTCATATTCTTAACAACTTAAGAATAATATTTCTAACAAAATATCAATGGACCTTTTCTTTTACACATAAATATATTATGTAAACAGAAAAGTGAAAATGCTTTTTATTAATAAAATATATACAAGATACATACTAAATTATATGCTCTAGGGCATACTACTAACAAATCTTGACTTTGATCATCTTACATGATTAAAAGACATTTGGCAAGCTTATGTGTAGTGCCATGTGTCACCATCTCATGGTGCCACATGTCACCCTGTGAAATGACCAAAATACCCCTGCGTCTTAATTTTGAGTTCTCAACCCAAAATAATTATTTCTCTTCTTCTAATTAATTTATACAAAATATAAATTAATTAATTAATTTCTCATTAATTAAATTCATATTTAAACACTTTAAATATAAATTTAACTTATACTATACATCCAATAACCTAGATTTGGTTTCAAGCCATGCTAGGGACTTTGCAATCTAATTGCAAACCAAACCTATTTAATTAATCAATTAAACTCTTTAATTAATTAATTAATTAATTAAATCATATTTAATTTGGTGATTACTTGTATATATGTGTGACTTACTAGGCTCATCACTAATTAGCAATGAGACATGATATCAACTCTTAATATCATTAGAACTCTTCCTTACCATAAATGATTTCTCTAAATCATTTTATGCACCTCATAGACCATGGTTAACACATAGCATAGCGTGCCATGACCACCCAATTAGTAATATGGTTTACCTTAAATGAATCTATAATCATATGTTACCATGCACTAGAATATCTCTATTACAAAATCCCAATTTGAGCTGGAGTCATGGTTTATGTCAAATCCCATTTGCTATGAATATTATGTTCTCTTTTAATTCTAGTTCTTGATTAAAAATATTTTATTATCAGAAACTCTTTTCTGATTAAATCTATCTGTCCTGGCCAGGAACTTGAAACATCAAGAACAATTAAATGAACATAGGATTTTATCCCTATTTACTTAGAGGAACTGATTCCATCTTGATCAACACCTACCTCCATATATAACTAGTAGGAGCCAACACATGCCCATATACCCATACACAGTACAAGTATGAAAGCAGAATCAAACTCAAACCACCTATATACAAGATAACTGTGCTATCTCAGGTCTAAAGATTTTGTGCACTGATATAATTTATGACAATGCATTGACAAGAGTAAACTCTATGTGCTTGTCATAAGTGTCACTGGTTGGACCTACTTATCATATATAAGTGCCTATCATGTTTGTTATATGGTATGAGACTCACCATTCCATCTTGTTTACATCTCATATAAAAAACTTAGGAACAAACGTTATTACAATCTTTCTGGATAAGTCATGTTCTTATTGTGTAGTATCCTCTATTGTGAACCAATTTATGATACTTTGTACTAGAAATAATGTTACTCATATTCTTAACAACTTAAGAATAGAATTTCTAACAAACTATCAATGGACCTTTTCTATTACATATAAATATATTATGTAAATGGAAAAGTGAAAATGCCTTTTATTAATAAAACATGTACAAGATACATACTAAATGATATGCTCGAGGGCATATTAATAACAAGTTCCTTATGAGCTTCTATCATAAGTTAAATTTGAATTCATTTCAATTCTATAGGTAAGCAAATCTGTGTGCTAATGATCCATTCTTTCTCAAACCTCATATAATCCTAAGAAGTGAGAACTCAATTTTTTTTTCTCTTATTATCTTTTTTTCTTTCAGTCTATGTAAGACTTTTAAATATCTACTACAACATTTTATTTTTGTGTATAACACTAATCTTTTCTTATTATTATTCTATTTAATATTTTGATTCATGTTTTCTTATTGAATGACTATAGTGGTTGTATTAGAATTACTTATCTAGCCATCGACCATAGATTCATAATTGTTATCTTGCCAACCTTATTTCGAATCTCGGTCTATGTGCCATTTTACACTATCTTGTTTGCTGTTGTTTAAATCATTTCTTACTATTCTATTTGTTTCTTTTTTCATTCCACAACTTAACTTTAATTATTTTGTTCCTCAATCTTATCTTCTTCCTTAACTTGACTGTCAAGTCATGATTTAACACCTCTTACCATCCCTAATAAATCTACTATACTTGAATATTACTTTGATTTGGTCCTCTGACCACTTTAGTCAACACTTTTACTAATATTCGTAACATTTCTTTGTTACATTTGAGCTAATTATTCCAATTTTCATTTACACATTTCTTTTATCTATCAATATTCTATAGCTTATTTTTCACTAGACTTTAGGTGAAAAAGCCATAACAATGCCAAAATAATTATAACCCCATATACGAGATCGGATGACCTTGCCCTATCAATGTTATCTTTAATTTATGACTATACCGAAATCTTTAGTCTTATAACAATTCCTAACGTGTCATAGTTCGGGTTAGATAACTGAGTCAATGACTCTAGCTATCTTATAACTATAACCTTTCGATATTCTAACTTTAGTATTTTAAATCCCTATGTAGGAATTTCAAACTCATTTCTGATAATAAAATTCTATCCTGGAAGAACTCTACCAAAATAGATGCCGTTTGCAATTATTCTAATCTTGATGTACTATCGAGTAGTACGTAGATCTATACAATAATTTCAAGTCAGTACTGTAATCTGCAGCTTACAATACAAACACCAAGAACATTGCATAGTTATTATGATACATCCCAATAGACCAAACTTTCCTATAAACTTTTCCCTTTTCGAATTCACTAATATCCGAAACTTATTCTGATTATAATATCTATTAACAATTATTAGTAGTAATATTTTTGCCCTCATTTAGAGCAATTATACTATTGTAGCTTACTTTAAGGTCCTCTTGTCTTATATTAGGTAGGCTCACTAATTAGCTTTATAATATCTTGTATGCTGGTAAATACTCTTCGCTGACAAACTCTTCCAAAACTAACGTCAATCATACTTATTATCGTAGTTTATATCCTAAAGGACTAGTCACTAATACATCAAAATTTATTCCCATGCAAAGAAATAGCAACATAATATATAATTCTAACACTAACATACAAATAAGATGTGCTAGGATCAAATAATAACTAATTGTTTCTTCCAAAAATTAAGAACTTACCAGCAGCAACATCCAGAGTTTCTACTCTTTTCCTTGGCGCATAGTGGATGCTTTGACTGGTGTGCTACTATATTCGTGTTGATTCACTGTGTTATGGTTGTGAGGAGTACCAACTCTATTTTTATCTCGGCCCTGACCAACTGTTTGTGAACTTCAAAGAGCAGGTCGATGTGTTCTAATACAATCTCTAGCAAAATGTCCAAGCTTTCCACAATTGTAGCAGGCTCTAATGGCCTTGTGATAAATACCCCCGTTTAACTTGCCACATACCTGACAGACACGGATGGGGTAGAAATTTCTGATTCTTTGCAGACTAGTTTTCGATTGCTTCTGCCCTGAAGATCTGCCTCTATCATATCTATGAGTTCGAGGTTCCTCAAATACTTTTCTCTTTCCTACACCACTACTCAGACTCTGACCCATAGGTTTCTCCTTCTTCTCTATTTCATGTTGCCCTTGTGGGGGTTGGGTTTGTACTTGGGCTTGAGCTGATAGACTATGAGCCATTTGTTAAAAGAAGGTGGCCAGTTGTTGGGCCATTTACGCAGTAATTTGTACCGGTGGAACTAGTACAGTCAGGCCTTCGACACTCTGAGGAGCTGAGGCCTCCCCTTGTGCCTCAATTGTAACTAGTTATTCTACTATTTTATCTCCCTCTTCCATTTCTATTCACAAAATCTTCTTTTCCCGGGACAACCTACACAAGGAGATTTCTCTCCATTAATTCATATTTATGATGTAAATGTACTATATGTATCAAACATTTGAGCAGCTCTATTTACTGACAAAATATTTCTAGTTCATAGTTCAAAATTTACTTTAAAACCATTGCTCTGATACCACTAAACATGTCACACCCTACTCCTCCATAAGGCATAATATGATCCCATAGTATACCTAATGGATTACCGGTAGGAAAAGTACAGTAATTTATTAGGTGTACGACGGGATCATGTTATGCCTTATGGAGGAGTAGGGTGTGACATAATTGATATATTACATACAATAGAAGTAGAATTGCATGGACATGATTGAAAATTGGACTTTGAGTTAGGGTTTGGCCTAACTATTAGGGTTTTTGTGGAATTGTTTGGAATTGATCAAATTGAGACTGATTGTTGCTTAATTGAAGTGCTATGAATGATAAATTGTAGTTTGGGAGTAAGGAGGAATGAATATTGGGAGTGCATGTTCTTTGCAGGAAATTTAGACCTATGAGTCCCTTGTACTCTTTGAGTCATAACTGAAGTGGTGTGACTCCAATTGGTATGAGGGCAATTAGAGGTGAAACTAGACCCAAAATATCCCATTTTTTATGGTTAAACCATGCCCAAATTCTGTCCATAAGTTGACCAATTTGCTGGTCCAATCCGGCTTACCAAATTCTGAATCCAGAAAAATGACCAAATGAATAATGCATGTTCATTTGACCATAGCTCCCTCTAGACAGGTCCAAATGACCTAAATTTTATATCATTGGAAAGCTTAGACATAGGAATACAACTTTTATTCAGAACACCAAGCCCAGAAATGGCTCTAACCAAATGAAATTACTGACCCAAGTTAGATGACCAAACTCACCAGAATCAATTCTGCCCAGAATTTCCTGGACATAAGCCTACCCGACCAGTTTTGAAAAAATGGCCATAACATGGTCTATAAAAATTCAAATGCAATGAAACCAATGGAAAAAGTTTTATAAGACATAGGCCTACAATATTGGTCTTTTGACCAAAACCCAGAACCCAAAGGAACTAGGTCAAATGGTTAGAAGAATTAACATATCAAAACTTGGAGTTTGACCAAATCGCAATTGACCCCAGAATAGTTTTTATAGCATATCTTCCACTAGGAAACTCTAATTAGGTTAAGCCATACTGATCTGGAACCCTAAGAAACCGGGTTCCAACTTTGTTTCAGACAGTATCCTCAAATTATGAACATAAGAATCCTGAAATGGAGGTCAAATCTACTGACCTGAACTTGGACCCTGAAGGCACAGGGTACTGAAGTCCAGGCCAATTAAATTGGTATAATTAATTCTATAAATCTTAGAAAATTGTAAGTAAAATTTCTAAATGACCCTAAGACATAGGGCAACAAATTATATGAAGAATGATAGGCGTAAAAGTAACTATAACAGGTCCAATTAAACTGGTAAAAAGTAATGCCAAAATCTACCTAATTAAAGAGACAGAATTAGAAAAAGAACCAGTTATGGTATTTGATCATAACTTGGGCTGCAAAACTCCAAATGAAGTGATTCAAAAAGGGAATTAAATTAGATACATAAGGGAACAACTTTCATGAAGAAAGTTTAGCTAAATTCTCACTTTAGCATAGACCAATGGAACAGTAAACCTAGGACATAAAAACTGAATTTTTGAAAACATTTTTAGGAGGCTTTGGATTGCAATTGGCAATCAATGCCAACAAATTTAGAACCCAAAATGTGGGATCTTAGAGCAATTGGAATTAACACACCTATTATATAGAAAAAATTCAATATTTTGAGTAAATAATAATGTGAATAGTGACCCCAATGATTTAGGAAATAGTAAAATAAATTAGAGAAGCAAATATGATCATTAATATATAATGTGATTAATGAATTTTAATTTTTGAATTTGAGTGGCTCTAACATTTAAAGAAAATTTAAGCTAAATTTAAAATCCATGAAATGTTCATGGATTACTTGAAATATGAATGATAATGATAATTATATAAATAGTATAATGAATAAATGAGTGTATGAATGAGACATTAGTTCTCATTATTGGAGAAGAGAAAATGCTTTGAGTACAATTGTACATGAGAATAATTGTTATGAATTGTGATCAATATGGATAATATAATGAATATATAAATTATGATGAATGCATAATTTATGTAAAATTATTTTTTAGGAAATTTATACTTCTGCTAGTAATAAAAATTGAAACGTTATAAATTATAATTGAAACATAAAATGAAATAATGATACTTATGAACTCTTAATTGTACTATGTGTCCATGTATTACCTAGACACGTGTGTCAGATTAGATAGATTGGCATGCCAATAGGGTATTATTTTAGCAGTATTACATAAGGCTTTATGCCTGTATTCATGGCTTTATGCCCGCACTCATGGCTTTATGTCTGCACTCATGGCTTTTATGCCCGATTATATGTTATCATGGCTTTTTAGCCATAATGACTGCATGTGTGGTTAACGTTCCGCGTCTCATGGTATGACGGCCTGAGGCACCGCGGCGTCCAGTGCCAACGACCCGTTATCCAGTTTAATCAGCCTGTCATAGGTTACCTGGGTAGTGTAAATTATTGAAATTATTTAAAAATATTTGTAATTAAAAACCTTAGAAAGTATTGAATGAAATGAGAAAAAAAAAATTTAGCAATGGAAACATAACTGAATCAAGTAGTATAAATGAAATTTTCAGAATTGTAGAAGCCGAAAATATAATACTTCTAGAATTAATCTGTATATCGAATATTATTACTGAATAAACTCAACACTTCCAAAGAAGGACAAAATTGATTATAAGATAGTTGATATTAGATATATCATACCAAATTTAATTGATACCCGAGGATCTAAATTATACTTTAGAATCATACTTCAGTCTTTCTTATACAAATATATTATTTTCTTGTTATATTATTGCACCACTAAGCAGAAATGCTTAGCGCGATGGATTTGTTTCCTTCGCACAGGTACTGAAGCTAAAACTAAGTGGACATTTGACTGGGATTTTTGGAGTCCAGATCTGCAGAAGTATCAGAAGTGTTCAAGCTGTCACCTCCTCAACAATGCATATAGATAGGGCTTACAAAAGTTATTTTATGTGTTTATAATTAGTTATTAATTGTAATGTAAATTATGATATTGTAATTAATTTGTACATCAAGTAAATTGTGAATTTATGAAATTAGCTTGTAAATCATGTAAATTATGAAGTTTGAGAATTTTGACACATAAATTGAGTATGAATGGATATGTATGCAAATGAGTTACAAAAATTGAATGTGTGATGAGAAGATTATGAAGATAACTGATGAGATTTTATTGTGAAAATATTGTTGAAATTTTAAGTAGGTGAATAGTAAAATATGCCAAATGATAATAGAAAAAGAGGAAACTCCGCTGGTTTTCCATAGAAAAATAACTGATATTAAAATATAACGAGAAAAAATTTTTAAAAGAATAAAATAAGATAAAATAGGGTGCTTCGACACCAAATGTAGAGCACCTTACTCGGCTACACTGCAGACAGGTGAGAGGTGTTACATTTATTGGTATCAGAGCATGGTTTAGGCGTTCCTATGCATCGATAGATTGTGTGCATAACATGCATTGCATTCATATGAGTCAAGATGATTCTAATGCAGATCTATTTTCTTGGGTTATTTTAGGTTAAGGTATGGACTCAGAATCGCAAAGGACAGTAGAGAAAGAAGTAGTAAGCCATATCTCGATTGGGAGTGATGTAGGAAATCAGGGAGATCCTAATCCACCAGTGCAAGAGGTGCCTTTACAACCCCAACAGGCCTTATTTGAGCAAATGACTGAATTCTTTCGATAGATGACTGGGGTTATTCCACCACTGCCTCAGCGAAAACCACCTTTAGGAAAAATTAGGAAGTATGGAGCTATAGATTTTAATGGTACAAAGGAAGATGATTCTTTAGCGGCTGAGTATTGGTTAGAAAGGACTGAAGGAGTCCTACAGCAGCTCCATTGCACACCAGAACAGAGTTTGGAGTATTTAGTTTCATTGCTATAAGAAGTTGCATATCAGTGGTAGGATGTCCTAACCAAGGTAGTGCCACCAGCCGATGTAACTTGGGAATTCTTTCTGATAGAGTTCAGAAAGAAATATATTAGTTGTGTTCATAAAGAGGAATAGAAGAGGAGTGGTGATCAGCAAAAGAGGAAATTTGGACAATCTAGTAATAAGAGGCTAAGAGAACAGTTAAGTCAGACATCTGATCAAAGTAGGAGACCTAGACCCAGGCCTATACCCAGAAGAGGTCAACTAGAAACACTAGTAGTGAGTGCATTAGGACTAGCAAGAAAATGTGGCCATTATAACAAGTGGCATAAAGGTGAATGTAGGGGATTAACTAGAGCCTATTATAGATGTGGGGCCATGGACCATCGTTTAAAAGATTGTCCTAAGAGGAATTTACTTTGGACCCAGACAGAGGTCGTGGAAGGACCAGGTGCAGTAGTAACACCACTTGCAAATGCCGGAGAGGAGCATGGTGCTCTAGATGTGAATTTGAGATAAAGTATCCTTCCTTTATGATATGCCTAAATGTATAATGATAGATTCGAAAAGACAAAATAATATCATATATATAAAAGGAGTAGACAGAGGGAGCAATAGAAAGGTAAAGGAATTATCTCAGATACCTGCACCCGGTAAATTTCGAGGATGAAATTTTTGTTAGAAGGGAAGAATTGTAACACCCTCACTTTAGCTTGTCCGTGCATTCGACTGTTTCGGTAACCAATGTCTGTCCGGACAACTAGAATGACTAGAACTATATGTAAACTAGAGTGAGAAGTCATAAATAATTGAAATAATGGTAAGAAAAAAATTTAGAAAAATTTAAGCAATGAAATACAACAAAGTTAAATGAGCCGGTACCCTAGCGATGGGTGACCTTGACGGGAACTTGCTGTTTTCATAGCTAGAAGCCCTAAACCTGGGAGAAAATTCATAAAATAATTTTTGGGACTCCAGAAAAGAGTCATTGAGGTTTCGATGGCCTTAGAATACCAAGAAAATGCTCAAAGAATTTATTCAATCGGTACAGACAATTTTAGTCTGTTAAGCTAAACGAAGGACATCTAGTCATTTTGCCTTCAGAGATGATTTTTGACTGACTTGTCCATTTAAGTAAGTAAGGTATATAACATAAAATATGAATAAATATTGAAGAAAAATTTATTAAAAATGAGTAATAAAAGAAGAAAGGAAAAGAAAAACAAAAATGAAAGTAAATAGGACTTATGACATATGCATGATGCAATTAAAAAGCCGCAACCAATCACCATTCAATAAGCACTCATAAAACACTTAAAAATAGATAAAATCAAAGAAAATTTCAGACCCTCTACATATGGCCGAACCTCCTTTTCCCAAAGATTCCACCATTTTTAAATGTTCAAGCTTAATTTCCCTTCAATTCATACCATATTTTCCTACACCCCAAACACAAAAATTTGTCAATAGACCTTGAAGAAGAGATTAAAAACAAAAAGAAGTAGAAAAATTGAAGAATTAGAGTTATTGGAATTGGCTACAAGAGGTTAGTGCATTAACCAATCTTCTCTTCTTCTTTAATTTGTAGAAGCATGATAATCTAAGTGTAGATTTTATGAAATTTGAAGAAAACCTTGAATATATGGGAACTTTAAGTTTTTGGCAGCCTAGGGAGGTTTAAGTGTTGGATAATTTTGGTTCATCTAAACTTTATTAGTGAGGATAATTGATATATTACATACAATAGAAGTGGAATTGCATGGACATGATTGAAAATTGGACTTTGAGTTAGGGTTTGACCTATCTATTAGGGTTTTTGTGGAATTGTTTGGAATTGAACAAATTGAGACTGATTGTTGCTTAATTGAAGTGCTATGAATGACAAATTGTAGTTTGGGAGTAAGGAGGAATGAATATTGGGAGTGCATGTTCTTTGCAGGAAATTTGGACCTAAGAGTCCCTTATACTCTTTGAGTCATGACTAAAGTTGTGTGACTCCAATTGGTATGATGCCAATTGGAGGTGAAACTAGACCCAAAATACCCCATTTTTCATGGCAAAACCATGCCCAAATTCTATCCATAAGTTGACCAATTTGCTGGTCTAATCCGGCTTACCGAATTCTGAATATAGAAAAATGACCAAATGAATAGTACATGTTCATTTGGCCATAACTCCCTCTAGACAGGTCCAAATGACCTGAATTTTATATCGTTGGAAAGCTTAGACATAGGAATACAACTTTTATTCACAACACCAGGCCTAGAAATGGCTCTAACGAAATGAAATTACTGACCCAAGTTAGATCACCAAACTCACCAGAATCAATTCTGCCCAGAATTTCCTGGACATAAGCCTACCCGACCAATTTTGGAAAAATGGCCATAACTTGGTCTATAAAAATTCAAATGCAATGAAACCAATGGAAAACATTTTATAAGACATAGGTCTACAATATTGGTCTTTCAACCAAAACCCAAAACCCAAAGGAACTAGGTCAAATGGTTAGAAGAATTTAACACATCAAAACTTAGAGTTTGACCAAATCACAATTGACCCTAGAATAGTTTTTATAGCATATCTTCCACTAGGAAACTCTAATTAGGTTGAGCCATACTGATCTGGAACCCTAAGAAACAGGGCTCCAACTTTATTTTAGACATTATCCTCAAATTATTAACATAAGAACCCTAAAATGGAGGTCAAAGCTACTGACCTGAACTTGGACCCTGAAGGCACAGGGTACTGGAGTCTAGGCTAATTAAATTGGTATAATTAATTCTATAAAACTTGGAAAATTGTAATTAAAATTTTTGAATGACCATAAGACATAGGGTAACAAATTATGTGAAGAATGCTAAGCCTAAAAGTAACTATAACATGTCCAATTAAATTAGTCAACTATAATGCCAAAATCTGCCTAATTAAAGAGACAGAATTAGGAAAAGAACCAGTTATGGTTATTTGATTATAACTTGGGCTATAAAACTCCAAATGGAGTGATTCAAAAAGGGAATTAAATTAGATACATAAGGGAACAATTTTCATGAAAAAGGTTTAGCCAAATTCTCACTTTAGCATTGACCAATGGAACAGTAAACCTAGAACATAAAAACTGAATTTTTGAAAATGTTTTAAGGAGGCTTTGAATTGCAATTGGAAATCAATGCCAACAAATTAGAACCCAAAATGTGGGATCTTAGTGCAATTGGAATTAACACACCTATTATATAGAAAAAAAAGTCAATATTTTGAGTAAATAATAATGTGAATAGTGACCCAATGATTTAGGAAATAGTAAAATAAATTAGAGAAGCTAATATGATCATTAATATATAATGTGATTAATGAATTTTGATTTTTAAATTTGAGTGGCTCTAGGATATATAGAAAATTTAAGCTAAATTTAAAATCCATGAAATAATCATGGATTACTTGAAATATGAATGATAATGATAATTATGTAAATAGTATAATGAATAAATGAGTATATGAATGAGACATTAGTTCTCATTATTGGAGAAGAGAAAATGCTTTGAGTACAATTGTATATGAGAATAATTGTTATGAATTGTGATCAATATGGATAATATAATGAATATATAAATTATGATGAATGCATAATTTATGTAAAATTGTATTTTAGGAAATTTATACTTCTGCTAGTAATAAAAATTGAAACGTTATAAATTATAATTGAAACATATAATGAAATAATGATACTTATAAACTCTTAATGGTACTATGTGCCCATGTATTGCCTAGACACGTGTGTTAGATGAGATAGATTGGCATGCCAATAGGGTATTGTTTTAGCAGTACTGTGTAAGGTTTTATGCCTATATTCATGGCTTTATACCCATACTCATGGCTTTATTCCCGTACTCATGGCTTTATGCCCGCACTCATGGCTTTTATGCCCGATTATATGTTATCATGGCTTTTTATCCATACTGACTGCATACGTGGTTGATGTTCCGCGTCCATGGTTTGACAGCCTGAGGCACCATGGTGTCCAGTGCCAATGACCCGTTATCTAGTTTAGTCAGCCTGTCATAGGTTACCTGGGCAGTGTAAATTATTGAAATTATTTAAGAACATTTGTAATTAAAAACCTTAGAAAGTATTGAATGAAATGAGAAAAAAAAAATAGCAATAGAAACATAACTGAATCAAGTAGTACAAATGAAATTTTCATAATTGTAGGAGCCGGAAATACAAAACTCCTAGAATTAATCTATATATCGAATATTATTACTATATAAACTCAACACTTCCAAAGAGGGACAAAATAGAATATAAGATAGTTGATATTAGAAATATCATACCAAATTTAATTGATACTTGAGGATCTAAATTATACTTTAGAATCATACTTCAGTCTTTCTTATTTGTATATATTATTTTCTTATTATATTCTGCTGTTTCAGTGACCAGTGTCGGTTTGGACAGCTAGAACATCTGGAAAAATATTTAGACTAGAGTGAGGAGTCATAAATAACTCAAATAATAATAATAAAAATTTAGGAAAAATTTTAGAAATAAAATACAACGAAGTTAAACGAGTCGGTGCCCTAGAGATGGGTAACCCAGTGGGAAGTTGCGGTTTTCGCAGCTAGAAGCCCTAAACCTAGGAGGAATAAAATAACTTTTGGGACTCTAGGGAAGAGTCATTGAGGTTTCAATGGCATTAGAATGCCAACAAAATATTTAGAAAAATTTTTCGATCGGTACAGATGATTTTGGCTCAATAAGCCAAACGAAGGGCATTTTGGTCATTTCATCTTCAGAGATGATTTTTGGCCAACTTGTCCAGTTAAGTAAATAATTATTATAACATAAAATATGAATAAAAATTGCTAAAAATTTAATTAAAAATGATTAGAAAAGAAAGAAAAAGAAAAATGAAATATAAGTAGATTAATGACATCATGCATGAGGTAATTAAAATTGCTAACCAATGGGAAACGGACAAGTCTCTTAAACGGGATAAAAAAATAAATAAAAATGAGACAAAATATGAAAAAGAAATCTGCTTCATCTTCCCCAATCAGCTGAATCAAGAGAGAGAGAAAGAGAAAAGGAAAAGAAAAAAAGGAAGGAAGAAGGAGAAGGAGATGAACAGTAGCAGAAACAAGGGTTCAGCAGGGGCAGCATGTTTCTCTTCCGTCCAGTGAGTTTGGCTCAACTTGTACCATTGATTTCTGGATATGTTTGAGGTATGTATGTGTAGAAGTTATGGTTAAAATTTGGTGATTGTTCAATAGTTGGATTTGGAGAGATATATTGTTGAACACAGGCTATCTGCAAGTTGAATTCTGAATTTTGGCTACTAAAATTTGAGAAAAATAAATAGTTAGGATGCTTATAAAATTATCAAATTTGGTACAAATGATATTTGGGATGTTAAGGATGTTGTGTTAAAATTTGGTGAATTTTAGACTTGTGGTTTATGAGATATAAATTATTTTGCATGAGTTATGTGAGTATGACTGATTTTTGCAAAAATTCAGATTTTGAAGGGTTAAATGAATATTTTGATATCTCATGATATATATATGATTTGATGCTAAAATGTTTACTGATATTGTATAGGGATGTCTTGAATATATGGTTAAAATTTGGGATTTATCTGATAGTTAGATCATTATATATAAATTTGAATGCATAAGCTGCCAGATTGGGTATTAATGGTTTGTGGATTTGAGATTTATGATAGGAGTTTAGTCCAATTTAAGGGGAAATGCTGTTGAATTTTTATTGGATATTTATTTTGGGAAAGTGAAGTTATAATTGATTATGATAATTATGGTTCTAGGAGAAATCTTGAAGAATAACAAGCTCAAGTTTTGTTTCAAAAAGGTTAGTGCTAATTCATCCTTAAAACTTTGTATATATATATATATATATATATATATATATATATATATATATATATATATATATATCATGTGGAGTATGAAATAAGGGTAAAATTAAGAGAATTGAAACAAGTTTTGCAAGAATAAATTCTACCAATTTCGGCAGCCATGGTTATCTTAGGGTTGTGATGAATTTCTTTGATTTAAATGAGTGAATAGGCTGCCCTTGATATGAATGTATCACATAAAACATTGATTTATGAGTTTAGTGCAAGAATTTGAAACTTTGGAATTTTAGGGCTAGGGTTTGAAACTCAAATATGAGGGTAGATGCAATTGAACACAAAATGATGTTGTAATGGTCATTTAGTGACCATTTGGTGTCGTTTGAATTGAAAATGGAGTGATTGGTGACATTAACTAATGTAAAGAATTAGACTGCCTTAAGTGTGCATTCTAGACCCTTTGAGTCCAGTGTGCTCTTGGGGTTATAACTCAAGTTATGTAATTTTAATTGGTGTAAGTCTAACTGAAAGTTAAACTAGACATAAAATGCAACAAATTTGGTGAAGGAACCTGTCCCAGAAAACCAAACTAAGTGGCCCTAAAAAAATGACCAAATCCGAGTAGCACCAATTCTACCTGGGCAAAATGACCAAGTGAACAATGTTCATTCATTTGGTCATAACTCAGTGTAGAATGGTTCAATTGACCTGAAATTTATGTCAATAAAAAGCTTAGACAATTTAGAACAACTTTTATGTTGAACACAAACTCTAGTTCTGGACTTAACCAAATGAAATTATTGCCCAAAATTGAACTACCAAATCTGGCAGAATGGTATTCTGCCTAGAATTTCTGGGTAGATACCAATCCGGCCAGCCTTGCTCAAAGTAGCATATCTTGAGCTAGAAAACTCCAAATAGAGTGATTCAAAAAGGGAATTAAAAAAGACACAACAAAGAACAACTTTGATCAAGAACACTTGGCCAAATTCTCACTGTAGAATGGCCTAATGGAACAGTGAACTCTAGCACCCAAAACAGAGATTTTGGAGTTCTAATCTATAGAAGTGTCTGAAGTATTCAAGGTTGTCACCTCCTCAGCAATGCATGTAGATAGGGCCCATATAGGTCATAATTTGTCTGTTGTATAAAATGCTTAGTTATAGTATTGTAATGTAGATTATGAAAATGTAATTAATAGGTATGTAATGTAATTTATGAATTGTATGTTGAAACATAGATTATGGAATTGTAATTAATGTGTAAATCATGTAAATTAATGAAACTTGAGAATTTCTATATATAAATTGTGCATGAATGAAAATGCATGGAAATGGATACGGAATTAAAATATATAAATGATGCATGAAATGATGAGATTTTTATTTTAAAATATTATTGAAAATTTCGAACAGGTGAATAGTGAAACACGTCAAATATTAATAAAATAGGGGATACTCCATTAGTTTCTTCATCAAAAAATAAGTGATATTAAAAGATAATAACATGAAAATAATTAAAGGAATAAAGTAAGATAAGATAGGGTGCTCCGACACTGAGTGTGACATGCCTTGCTCGGCTACACTGTAGTGGTGTGTAACATCCTCACTTTAGCTAGTCCATATGTTCTACTATTCCGGTGATCAATATCAGTCCGGGAAGCTGGAATATCTGGAAATATAATTAGACTAGAGTGAGGAGTTATAAATAAACCAAATAATGATCAGAAAAATTAAGGAAAATTTAATCAATCGGTACACACAATTTTAGCTCGTTAAGCCAAACGGAGGGCATTTTGATCATTTTGTCTTCAAAGATGATTTTTGTCTAACTTGTCCAATTAAGTATATAAATTATATGATATCAAATATGAATAAAAATTGCTAAAAATGAAATTAAAATTGAGTAGTAAAGAGAAGAAAAGAAATAAAAATAATATTGCTTTATTAGGTAAGCATGAGGTCATTTAAAATTTTTGGGCCAATCAAAATGCAATAAAATTTTGTATAATACATTAAAAAGAAAGAAAAGAGGTCAAAACTCTAGAAAAAGCTAGCAGCCACCTTCTACCTCTTCATGCCGAAACCAACACCTCATCTCTCTCCTCCATTACTAAGTCTTCCAAAGCTTAGTTCTTTAGTTTTCTTTAACCAAACCCTATGTTCCCAACACAAAACCTTAATATTTCCTCTTAGTGAAGCTTTTGGTAGCAAAAAGAAGTAATAAAGAAGAGCTTTTACAAGCTTGGGATTGACTCCATTAAAGGTTAGTGTCTAATCTCCTCCCTCTCTTACTCAATTCATGTTTAAGGCCATGAGATAAGTGGAAAATGTAAGAAAAACAGAACAAAATTTATGTGTTTTCATCCCTAAAATTTGGCAGATTAGGGATGGTTAGGGTTTCATGAATTTCCTTAAACCAAAGTGGTATATGAGCTGCCCTTGACATGAGTTGAGTGATTGAACAATTAAATGCAAGTATAATGCATGAATGGAACTTGAAAACTTGGAGACTTGAACAAAATTAGGGTTTGCTCATGTAATGGTATATGAACATTGTAATGGTCAATTAGTGACTATTTGACTATATGTGAGGAGGAATTGAAATGATTTAGGACAATGGAATTAAGGTTAGGCATACTGCCCTTGGTGACCTGCAAGACTGGGTGTGAGTCCAACAGGTTTGGGCATATATAACTGGAGTTGTGTAGGTTCAATTAGTGCAAGGCTAATTGGACATGAAACTAAACAGATAATAGCACAATTTTGGTGAAGAAACCCTACCCAGAAAACCAAACTAAGTTGACCTAAAAACTACCCTAATCCGGGTGACCAATATGCTATCCCTAGAAAATGACCAAATAAATAGTGTTTATTCAAATGGTCATAACTCAGTGTAGAAAAGTTCAATTGACCTGAATTTTTACTAGTAAAAAGCTGAGACATAGCCCTACAACTTTCATGGAGAAAATAAACTCAAATTTTGACCATAACATATCCAAAAACTGACCTGCAATCAGTGTACAAAAATTTCAGAATTGATTCTGCTCAAAAATTCTAGAAAAATTGCAATCCGGCCAGTTATGGTGTTTATCCTATAACTTGAGTTACAAAACTCCAAATGGAGTGATTCAAAAAAAGAAATGTAACTAGACACAATAAGGAACAATTTTGATGGAGAACATTTGGCCAAATTTTCAACCAGAGAGTGGCCTAATGGAAAAGTGAACTCTAGCACTCAAAACTGAAATTTCTGAATTATTCTTCATTGGTTTTAAGCATTGTTTGGCAACTAATGCCAACACTTTTGTAAACCAAAATGTGGTATCTTGGTGAACTTAGGTTCAACAAACTTATTATAAATTAAAAAGTCAACCTTTGAGTGAAATTAGTCAATTGAATAGTGACCTCCACATTATAAAAATAAATAATTGAACCATTAACTGTGTAAAATGCCCTAGTATGCCTAGAATGATTGGTTTGGATAGGTTGGCATGCCAATAGGGTTCCGCTTTAGTAAGCACATGGCACTATGCCATTCTGGGATTTTTTGGCTTTTAGCCATTCTGATATCAGTGTGATACTTGGCCTTGTGCCCAATGTTTACAACAATTTATTAGTTACATTGCACATCGGAGACACAATGTAACCATTGGTGTGATGGCGAGGTACTTGATACCCAAAGTGCGGTTTACCCATTTATCGATCCAATGACTAGTATAGGTTACTCGGCAATCAAAATAAATCTTGCTAAATTTTAATCACATAATACTACAATAATTGCTAGGAACTTAGTCTACATAAAATGTCGATTACACGTGCATATCTATTTTATTCTAGCTATTTTATTTTATATTGGCACCACTAAGCGAAATGCTAGCGCGTCGCCATGTGCAAGCACTAGAGACATAGTGGGGAGTCCGGACCGGTGTGATCGTGATTAGTCGATGCAGATGCAGTCTAGAGTCACTTCATATATGTGCACTTGGTAGGATATTAGGTTTTTGGGTTGTATTTTGTACTTTGCATTTTGTACTAGTTTTTTTATTGTAATTACAAACTCATGAAATCATATGATAATGTAAATATATGAAAATTCATGTTATTGTAATTATCATTATATTTTGTTAAAATGACCAATATGCTATCCCTAGAAAATGACCAAATAAATAGTGTTTATTCAAATGGTCATAACTCAGTGTAGAAAAGTTCAATTGACCTGAATTTTTACTAGTAAAAAGCTGAGACATAGCCCTACAACTTTCATGGAGAAAATAAACTCAAATTTTGACCATAACATATCCAAAAACTGACCTGCAATCAGTGTACAAAAATTTGACTGATTCTGCTCAAAAATTCTAGAAAAATTTCAATACGGAAAGTTATGGTGTTTATCCTATAACTTGAGTTACAAAACTCCAAATGGAGTGATTCAAAAAAAGAAATGTAACTAGACACAATAAGGAACAATTTTGATGGAGAACATTTGGCCAAATTTTCACTGTAGAGTGGCCTAATGGAAAAGTGAACTCTAGCACTCAAAACTGAAATTTCTGAATTATTCTTCATTGGTTTTAAGCATTGTTTGGCAACTAATGCCAACACTTTTGTAAACCAAAATGTGGTATCTTGGTGAACTTAGGTTCAACAAACTTATTATAAATTAAAAAGTCAACCTTTGAGTGAAATTAGTCAATTGAATAGTGACCTCCACATTATAAAAATAAATAATTGAACCATTAACTGTGTAAAATGCCCTAGTATGCCTAGAATGATTGGTTTGGATAGGTTGGCATGCCAATAGGGTTCCGTTTGTAGTACTGCACATGGCACTATGCCATTCTGGGATTTTTTGGCTTTTAGCCATTCTGATATCAGTGTGATACTTGGCCTTGTGCCCAATGTTTACAACAATTTATTAGCTGTTCTGTTGCACATCGGGAGACACAATGTAACCATTGGTGTGATGGCCCGAGGTACTTGATACCCAGTGCCAGTTTACCCATTTATCCAGTCCAGTCGACTAGTATAGGTTACTCGGGCAATCAAAATAAATCTTGCTAAATTTTAATCACATAATACTACAATAATTGCTAGGAACTTAGTCTACATAAAATGTCAGTACACATTCTGCATATCTATTTTATTCTAGCTATTTTATTTTATATTGGCACCACTAAGCAGAATTGCTAGCGCGTCGCTTTCGCCATGTGCAAGCACTAGAGACATAGCTGGGGAGTCCAGCAGACCTCAGACTGTGTGATTAGTCGATCTGCACAGAGTCTAGAGTCACTTCATATATGCAGTGCACTTGGTAGGATATTAGGATTTTGGGTCGTATTTTGTACTTTGCATTTTGTACTAGTTTTTTTATTGTAATTACAAACTCATGAAATCATATGATAATGTAAATATATGAAAATTCATGTTAGTGTAATTATCAGTATATTTTGTTAAAAAATAAAATGTTGAGGAGTTATTCAAGAAATTAATTCAAATCGTGATGTGAACAAAATTTTGAAAATTGTAATGAGAATTGGAGATTGAGTTGATATGTATGTATATTGGAGTTCTGGATTTGAAAACCATATTGGAAGTGTTTTTAACAGGTTCAGAAGAACTGTTTTTCCAATTTACAGTCGGCACTCTGCCAGATTTTTTATAGAAATTTATGAAAAATTCAGATAAATCAAAGTTGTAAATAAATGATAAAATTAGTAAAATTTAGCACTTGGTAAATAATAAATAAATTAAGAAGGATAACTTTTTATGAAATAAAATATGGTGTTCCGATACACTGTGTGGCATACCTTGCTCGACTACACTGTAGACGGGTAAGGGGTGTCACATTTAGTGGTATCAGAGCATTGATTTAAGCGTTTCTGGGCCTAGATAGAGTGCATACCATTGCATTGCATTTGTAAGTGTTGAGGTAACACTGATGCAGATCTATTTGTTTTCTTATTTTGATTAGGATATCGATCCTGCTTCTCAAAGAGCAATTGATGAAGAGGTGGAGAGTCGTGTTTCACCAAGGGCTGAATCAGGAGGTAGGGGAGAAACTGCTCCACCAACAGCTGAGGCACCTGCACCAAGGGCTGAATTTTACTGGCAAATGATGGGGGCAATTCCACCACCACAACCACAACCACAACCTCCACCACCACCACGGAAGTCCCATATGGGAAAACTATGAAAATATGGGGCCGTAGATTTCTTTGGGAAGAAGGAGGATTACCCCATGACAGCTGAAAATTGGCTGCATAGAATTGTGAGAGTGTTGAAACAGCTTCATTGCACCCCCGAGCAGAACCTAGAGAGTGTTGTGTCCCTACTTCAAGATGATGCATACCAATGGTGGGACACAGTATCCAGTGAGGTGCAACCGGATTAGATTACCTGGGATTTCTTCCTCACAGAGTTCAGGAAGAAGTATGTCAGTAAAGTGTATCTAGAAGAGAGAAGAACATAATTTATCAGTCTGAGACAGAGGTAGCTATCGGTGGTAGAATATGAGCGTGAATTTATCAAACTAAGCCGGTATGGGAGGGAGATAGTCCCTACAAAGGCTGAGAGGTGCAGAAGATTTGAAGAAGTGCTAAATGAAAATATCAAAGTCATGATAATAGCATTGGAGATTACGAATTTTACCAAATTTGTTGATGCTGCATTGAATGTCACACCCTACTCCTCCGTAAGATGTAACATGATCCAGTAGTACACCTAATGAATTACCGTACACCGGTAACCCATTAAATATATTACAAGGGATTTTAAATCAATTTTTGTGAAATTTAAATCATTGATTAAAATCTAGTGTTATAAAAATTTTTTAAAATTTCGGCAGAGTGCCGGCTGTATTTTGAGAAAATAGTTCTTCAAACCTGAAAAAGAAGACACTCCCAATATGTTTTCTCAAATACAACTCCAATAAACTTCATTTCATCTCACAATTCAATCTCAATAATCAAATCATTTCATTTTCAAACCAACCTCATCATAAAAGAAACATTTCATTGATTACAAGACTCAAAAATTAATATTACAAAACGATTCAGGTAAATAAAATCTCAAATTTACATTTAATTACATACTAAAATATTTTACAAGAGTTTTTATACAACTGCTCAAATAATTTACATAAATATATTTACATGCATACATCAAAACCTATGTACATGGGTATACCTATGATATATCTGAGCTGATCTGAATGTGTCTTCAAAGAAGTTTACTCAACTGCTCTATGCTCTTTTCACCTACGACAGCATACAAAGCTATCATTGAGGGGGGAACTCAGTGGTGCACAACTATAATTTAAAACATAGTATAATATACATTAACAAAATTATAACAATTAATTTGAAAGTCTCAAAATTCAATAAAATTCCAAAAGTCAAAATCTTCATTGCCAATAATATAAATCATTAGTTAAAATAACTTTGAGCAAGAAATTCAATTTATCAAATCACAACTGGACATTTAAAGTAATTCCAGCAATCATAGAAATAAAGATTAATTCCAACAAAATCAATTATGCATAAATCCCATTTGAAATCAAAATTCTTTACTATTCAAAAATCATTCTTTATCTCACTAACTAT
Organism: Hevea brasiliensis; assembly: GCF_030052815.1. Taxonomy (NCBI): domain Eukaryota; kingdom Viridiplantae; phylum Streptophyta; class Magnoliopsida; order Malpighiales; family Euphorbiaceae; genus Hevea; species Hevea brasiliensis. The sequence continues at coordinate 69,474,574 of NC_079500.1, forward strand.
ATAAGACTAATCTGCAAGGGCCATATTCAGGGTGATTCTAACTCCCTATGGTCAAGGAGGTAGAATCGAATTCTAACTCCCTATGGTCGAGAAGGTCGAATCATCGTGCACAGTACACATCACAATAATGAAACTTCTGAAAGGGCCATAACATAAAAACTTAGATCTAACCTCTAATAAGAGGAGAATCTAAGCCTGTGCATGTACCATGGTAATCAAAACAAAGCTAACTCCATTGTCTCCTCAACAAATGAGAGAGACGGGTAATAACCTAGTCAAGCATCTATAGTGAGATACAAAACAATATCATCAATCTCTTTGTCCTTTTTGTGAGCATAAATCATAACACAATTCGATTCAAAGTCAATTCCAATATTCAACAATTTTTTATGCTCATCATAATTCAAAACATAAATTTGTATTTTTCCATGCAAAGTGCCCATCACAATTCCAAACATATTCTATCACAATTTTCCAAAACATAATTTATTCAATCCACAACAATGCTTAATACTTATTGAAATATCATTTCACAAAGCTAAATTCATATATACTGTAACAATTTCAATAATCATTGAATTAAATCCAATACTTGATAAACATAATACATAAGGAAAATAATGTCATTTAATCATAGAATCGGATTCTAACTCCCTATGGTCGAGAATGTCGAATCATCGTGCACAGTACACATCATAATAATGAAACTTCTGAAAGGGCCATAACATAAAAACTTAGATCTAACCTCTAATAAGAGGAGAATCTAAGCCTGTGCATGTACCATAGTAATCAAAACAAAGCTAACTCCATTGTCTCCTCAACGAATGAGAGAGACGGGTAATAACCTAGTCAAGCATCTATAGTGAGATACAAAACAATATCACCAATCTCTTTGTCCTTTTTGTGAGCATAAATCACAACACAATTTGATTCAAAGTCAATTCTAATATTCAACAATTTTTTATGCTCATCACAATTCAAAACATAAATTTGTATTTTTCCATGCAAAGTGCCCATCACAATTCCAAACATATTCTATCACAATTTTTCAAAACATAATTTATTCAATCCACAACAATGCTTAATACTTGTTGAAATATCATTTCACAAAGCTAAATTCATATATACTATAACAATTTCAATAATCATTGAATTAAATCCAATACTTGATATACATAATACATAAGGAAAATAATGTTATTTAATCATATGAAATATTCAAAATAAAATCAATTAAAAACTAGTTGTGCACAAACCTCTGATGAGTTACCTCTTGGCCTTGACTCAATGTTCCTTATGTTTTTCAATATCTTTTTCAACTGAAACACACAATTTAAAGTGTTTCAGTACTCAGTTAAATAGTTTCTAACAATAAAATCCAATATCTAAATTTTCTTGGTACTGTTCCCTTCAATTCATTTCATTAGTCAACCTATAATATTGACCTTTAATGCAGTCTAAGTGAGTCAATTTTAATGTTCCCAATTTGTCACATTTTATAGTCTCTAAGTGTTGGTATATATTACCAATTTCATTTTAAAGCTTATTACGTTTTATTGTAATTATTCAGATTTCATGGCCAATGTTTACTGTCTATTAAACTAAGCTACAGTGTAAATTTAAGTGATTTCTCTTCATTAAATTGTTTCTCATTGTGTCTTCTTTAATTTCCTTTTTGAATCATGTCATTTGGATTTGTATAACTCAAGTTATGGTCAATTGACCATAACTAGGTCAATTCTGAATTTTGGTTCCCTTACTAGGCAGTTTTAGTATTACACTTTGCCAATTTTATTTGAGTAGGTTGTTGCCATATTTAAGTCTATTACTCTTCATAGGATATGTTATTCTATGTCTTATGGTCACTAAGAATTTTTTATTGTAATTTTTCAAGTCTTGTAGAATTACTTATGGTCATGTTATTGGACTAGATTCAATGGTCTTATAATGACTGGATGTTCAACTAGGGTAGTAGCTTTTACCCAACATTTGAGCTTCTTACATTCATAAGGTGAGGGAGAGATCTAAAACAAAGTTGAAGGTCTATTTCTTAGCTTTCCAGAATGGTATGGCTCATTTTGTTTGAAGACTTCTAGTGGGAGTTATACTTAAAACACTTTGCTGGAGTTAATGGTCATTTGAACCATTTCCAGATTTGGTATGCCAAATTAATCAAGTTAATTGACCTAGTTCCCTAAGTTTCTGGGTTTTGGTCAAAATAGCATTATTGTAGGTCTATGTCTTAGTGAAAATTTGGCACTAGTTTCAGGGAATTTGGGGTTTTATGGACCAAGTTATGGTCATTTCACTATTGCTGGTCAAGTTGTACTTATATTGCAAAGTTTAGGTCATTTTTAGGTCAAAGTCAATTCGGCCAGTTTTTGTAACCCAAATTGTTCAAGCATTTTGACTTGGTTCTGGTCATTTATGGGCTTTGGTGTCTTCATAAGAGTTATAGCTCTATGTCTAAGCTTTCCATCGTATAAAGTTTAGGTCATTTGGACCTGTTTTGAGTGAGTTATGGCTAAAATACTAACTACTGTTCACATGATCAAAATTCTGGGTTTTCATGTCATGCAATTCTGGATTTGGTCATTCTTTTAGGTCATTTCTAGGCAGAATTTGGACAACACTTCTACATGAAAGTTCACCTATTTTATGTCTAGTTTCACCTCCAATTGGCCTCATACCAATTGGAGTCACAGCTTTACACTTATAACTTAATTTATATATTGCCAACAATCACAACCTGCATAAGTGAATTTACACTCCTAATTTAGCAATCTTCCTCCTCCCAATACTTCAATATTCATTCTTGGCACTTCTATATTTATTCAACACAATTCTAGAAAAGTAAATTGGGCAGAATACTCAGATAATATAGGCTCCCATGGCTGCCTAAAATTGGGCAGTCCAATAACTCAATAATTCCATCAATTTTCATCACCAATCAACTCATCTTAAGCTACTCATCTCAAGCTAAACATAAACTTTACTTAAGAAAGGAAGTGAATTGGATCCTTACTTCTTTTTGGAGCTTGGTCAAACCTTAACAAAACTCCTTCTTTTTGCTCCTAATATGCTGCCCAAGGTATGAGGATAAAGTTTAATGAAAGAACCTTGAAGATTTCATGGCTTGATCTTGGTGGATGAGAGCTTGAAGCTTTGGCCATCCATAGAGTTTTTGGGAGGATTGGATTCTACTTGAAGATGAAATGAAGAAGAAGAAGTGGCTGAAGTGGGATATGCTGTCCACTTAATCAATATAAAAATCTATAGTGCTCCACGAAGGTGGATTAAATGTTTAATAATCCAAATTTTACCTTAATTGTAATTATGCCCTGAATTTCCATTATTTATTTTATGTACCAAATTTTTAATTTCTATGACATTTTCAAAGTGTGCTATCACTCATTTTTAATGGACATTGAGGTCAAAAGGCAACTGTAGGTGTTAATTGACCAAAATGCCCCTATTCGGTTTGTGTTCCCGATTTTTTAGTAACACTAATTTTTATTTGTTTCTTGATTTTTCATTTTTCTTTGTACTAATTTATTAATTTTTCTTTGACATTTATAATGTCATTTATACCTCAATAGATGTTTAATTAGGTCCAAAAAATATTTTCCAGGGTTTTCAGTGGTCCAGGGCTAGTCAACAGTCCTCGCTACAACATCCCGGTGCGGTCATCCATCGCTACGATTTTTAGCTCGTTTAACTTAATCACATTTCATTGCTCTTATTTTTCCTTTGTTTTTCTTGTATTTTTCTCTATTTTATTTCATTATTTTATGTCTCCTCACTAACATTTAAGTACAATTCTAAGCATCCTAGCTGTCCAGATAGACACTGATCATCAGAACAGTAGAATGCGCTACCGAATATAAGGGTGTCACATTGAAAGTAGATGAGTCAGAATAAATGAACAAACTAGAAGGGAAATATAACAGAAGAGGGGTCCAGGTCAGTCCAATGTAGTCTCTGCTCCCAGTAAAAAGTTTAAGGGTCCTCCTACTTCGAGCTCGGGTCAGCCTTAAGGTCAGGGTCAGTCCCAGGGGCCCAGACCACAGTTCACACCTAGGAGAGGCCAATCCACACCATCAGTGAGCAGCTCTCTAGGGACGGTGTTCAGGGGACCAACCCCAGTATCTTCTGCCTGTCCATACTGCCAGAAGTGGCATAAGGGGGATTGTTAGCGAGTGACTGGTGCTTGCTTACATTATGAGTCTACAGAACATCAGATCAAAAATTGTCTGAAGAGGACTACTACAGTTGCCCCAACACAAGCAAATAGGCCTACCCCTGTACCTCAAAGGGGTAGGAAGTCCGGTAAATTTGAGGCAGCTAGTCCATCACTGAGGCCTGCATCTGAGTCAGCCAAGAGGCAAGAGGCCAGAGTACTTGCCAGAGCTTATGCCATGAGAGCCCAGGAGGAGCAAGATTCCTTAGATGTTATCAAGGGTACGTTCTTCCTCTACACTTTACCTGTGCATGCATTGGTGGATCTAGGATCTACCCATTCATATATCTGCATCAAGCTACCCGTAGAGAATGGAGTTTCAGTAGAGGAGAGTGACCAAGACATTCTGGTCACAAATTCGCTAAGCCACAGTGTGGTAGTGAATAAGGTGTATAAAGGTTGCCCGTTGAGGATTTAGGGGTATGAATTCTCAATAGACCTAATTGAATTACCTTTCCACGAGTTTGACGTGATTTTGGGAATAAACTGGTTATCACGTCATCAGGCAATATTTGATTGTAAATTGAAGAGGATTTCTCTGAAAACTCCTGAGGGTAATGAGATTTCAGTTGTGGGTGAAAGGACAAATTTCCTGTCCAATGTTATCTCAACCACAGTTGCAAGAAGATTGATGAGAAAAGGCTATGAAGCCTACCTAGCACACGTTGTTGATACTAGGCAGGCTAAGCCAAACCTGTGTGATATACCCACAGTAAGAGACTTCCCAGATGTGTTTCCTGAAGAATTGCCAGGTTTACCACCAGAAAGGGAAGTCAAATTTACTATTGAGGTAATGCCGGGTACAACACCAATTTTTATTGCTCCTTACAGGATGGCACCCACTATATTGAAGGAGCTGAAAATCCAGTTGCAGGAGTTATTAGATAAGGGGTTCATATGCCCCAATGTGTCACCATGGGGAGCTCCGGTGCTGTTTGTGAAGAAGAAGGATGGAACCTTAAGATTGTGTATTTATTATCGGCAGTTGAATAAAGTAACTATGAAGAATAAATATTCGTTGCCAAAAATGGACGATTTGTTTGATCAATTGAAGGGAGCCGATGTATTTTCAAAATTTGATCTCAGATCAGCATATCATCAGCTGAGGATAAAGGATGCAGATGTGTCAAAAACTGCATTCAGAACCCGGTATGGGCATTATGAATTCCTAGTGATGCCATTTGGGTTAACAAATGCACCAGCAGCATTCATGGACCTTATGAACCATATCTTTCATCCATATTTAGATCGGTTTGTAGTGGTCTTTATTGATGATACTCTGGTGTATTCCAAGACCAGGGAAGAACATGATGAATATTTGAGGATTATTCTGCAAACCTTATGAGAGAAGAAGTTGTATGCTAAGCTATCCAAGTGTGACTTCTGGATGAGTGAGATCTCCTTCCTTGGACATATAGTATCAGCTGAGGGGATTAGAGTGGATCTCAAGAAGATAGAAGCAGTGATGGAATGGAAGCCTCCCAAAAATACAACTGAGGTCAGAAGTTTCTTGGGGCTAGCTAGGTATTACAGAAGATTCGTGAAGGGGTTCTCTCTCATAGCTGCTCCAATGACCAAGTTGTTACACAAGAATGTGAAATTTGGCTGGAATGACAAATGCCAAGCCAGTTTTGAGAGGCTGAAGGCTATGTTGACAGAGGCACCAGTGTTAACACAGCCAGTGACGGGAAAGGACTTTGTGGTCTACAGTGATGCCTCACATAATGGGTTAGGGTGTGTATTGATGCAAGAAGGGAAAGTGTTAGCCTATGCTTCCAGGAAGTTAAAGCCACATGAACAGAACTACCCTACTCATAATTTAGAGCCAGCAGTAATTATCTTTGCATTGAAGATATGGAGGCATTATTTGTATGGTGAAAAGTGCTACATCTATACAGACCACAAAAGTTTAAAATATTTGCCAACCTAAAAGGAGCTCAACCTTAGACAGAGGCAATGGATTGAGTTCCTAAAGGATTATGATTCTGTGATAGATTACCACCCTGGGAAGGCAAATGTAGTTGCTGATGCCTTGAGCAGAAAGTCCATCACAGCTTTAAGATCACTAAATGCCCATCTGTCTTTAGCTTAAGATGGAGCTATTTTGGCCGAGTTACAAGTGAGGCCAAACCTGCTACAGTAGATACAAGATGGGTAGAAGACAGATGAAAAATTAATGGCTATTATGGGAAAAATCTCAGAGGGGAAAGAAACTGATTATGAGGTGAAAGCAGATGGGTGTTTATACTACAAAGGGAGAGTGTGTATACCAGATGATGGGGAATTGAAGACTAATATTCAAAAAGAAGCACACACCATTATTTATGCTACGCACCCAGGAAGTAAAAAAATGTATAATGATCTGAAGCCTCATTATTGGTAGCCTAGTATGAAGAAGGATATAGCTGACTATGTTACTAAGTGCTTGATATGTCAGCAAGTTAACGCAGAACATCAAGTTCCATCAGGATTGCTACAGCCTATAAGCATACCTGAATGGAAATGGGACCGAGTCACTATGGATTTTGTCAGCGGTCTACCTTTCATCCAGAAGAAGCATGATGTAGTATGGGTGATAGTGGATAGATTGATGAAGTCAGCACATTTTCTGCCAGTTAGGACTGACTACTCATTGGAGAAGTTAGCAGAGTTGTATATCAGTGAGATAGTTAGACTGCATGGAATCTCACTTTCCATCATATCTGATCGAGACCTAAGGTTTACATCAAGATTTTGGAAAAAAGTTATGGGAAGCCTTGGGCACACAACTCCATTTTAGCACAGCTTTTCATCCTCAGATAGATCGACAGTCGGAACAAGTAATTCAGGTAAACTTAAAAGTTAATTAAATTTTTACAAATAAAAAATTGAAATGATAGTAATAATGTGAATTATGTGATAGATCCTTAAAGATATGCTAAGGAGTTATGTCATTGAGTTTGAGGGGAGTTGGGATAGATATCTCCCACTGGCAGAATTCACATATAACAATAGCTACCAAGCTAGCATTCAAATGGCCCCGTATGAAGCACTATATGGGAGGAAGTGTAGAACCCCAGTATGTTGGACTGAATTGGGCGAAGATAAGCTGGTAGGACCAAACCTGGTGAAACGGACTAAGGAACAAGTAAAGTTAATCAAAGCTAATTTGAAGATTGCCTCAGATAGACAAAAATCTTATGCTGATTTGAAAAGAAAAAAAAATAGAGTATGCAGTTGGTATAACGATTGGGCTCTAACCATTAAAGGAATTGTGCGCTTTGACCATAAGCTTCACAGTTTTGTCCCATAAGTGGAATGGAGAACTTCCCAGAAGGTCACCCATCCCAGGATTTCTCTTAAGTGAGCATGCTTAACCCTGGAGTTTGTCCAACTCTCCAGGCCATTTCACCAAAAGACGCCTCTAGTGATTAGTTCCCCCATCGTATATATCATCACTTTTTGAACCCAAGACCATCTCCGTGCTTTACCGATGTGGGATTTACCTAAGGGACCTTTCTCCCCCCTTTTGGGACTCAGCATCCTCGCTGAGGTTCGTCCCACCATCGCTCAAGAGGACATGCGAGCCGCTCTGATACCAATTGTAATGATCAGGCTCCAACCACTAGAGGAATTGTCCGCTTTGGCCATAATGAAGCGCAAAGACAGTTTCATTTAGTTCTTCGCAATAACAAGGATACTACTTTTGAGTATCAGATCCTTAGGTCAAAAGTACCATCTCCATGACCTTCAGGAAGACACTTCAGCTCTTAAGCAAGAGCAGCAAACCCTAACCTATCGATTGAATAACATCAAGTGTAGCCTACTCCACGAAGCCTCTCTCGACCCTACCGGCCTCTTCGCATCTCGCCTTCGCATTCTATTTGGCGAGGAAGATTGAAATGAAAGCTGGGGTTAATTTTCCATGTGAGTTCTTTTCTACCTCTTTTAATGATTTGATAAAAAAAATATCATGTCTATGAGGCCAGCTAAGTGCTTTGTTAAATGATTTTGAATAATTCATACTTTTAGTATGTTTTACAAGTGCTTATAATGTTGTTTTCTGCTTATTTTCCATTAGTGTGGACGAAAATGAATCAATATCAATTGAGATTATTGTTTTAGCTACTCATATATTGTGGTATCAAAGCTGGACTCCCTCTAGTACAGTGTGTGGTGAGAGGATGCACCAGGAGAAAGCTGGTGGGCTTGTCATGACCCAGGGATGGGGTTGGAACGTGCTTGTTCAACCAGCTATGCACTGGGGTGGATTCGTGTCCCACATCAGAAACAGGAAGGAAAGATTTAGGCCATCTATGTGGGAGCCTTCCTTACCTGGTCAGCGCGCTTTTGGGAATGAAACCTCCCAAGGGACAAATTCGTGAGGCCCATAGGCTAAAGCGGACAATACTGACTGGAGATGGATTGGGCTGTTACAGTTGGTGACAAAGTATTTCTCAAAGTCTCACCATGGAAGAAGGTACAGGTTTGGAAGAAAGGGTAAGTTAAGCCCTAGGTTCATTGGCCCATATGAAATCATTGAACGTGTGGGACTAGTGGCCTATCGGCTAGCTTTACCACCAGAACTGGATAAGATCCATAATGTATTCCATGTTTCTATGCTAAGAAGATGCCGCTCAGACCCTTCACATGTCATCTCCATGCAAGAGAATGAAATTAAACCGGACTTGACATATGCAGAAGAACCCATACGGATCCTAGCTCGGGAAGTGAAGGAACTGAGAAAAAAACAAATTCCAGGTGAAAGTACTTTGGAGGCACCATAATATCGAGGAGGCAACTTGGGAAAGTGAAGAAACAATGAGGTAGTAGTTCCCATAACTGTTTGCATCAGGTAAATTTTGAGGACGAAATTTTTATTAAAGGGGAAGAGCTGTAACATCCTCACTTTAGCTAGTCCGTATGTTCTACTGTTCCGATGACCAATGTTGGTTCGGGAAGCTAGAATATTTGGAATTATAATTAGACTAGAGTGAGGAGTCATAAATAAACCAAATAATGATCATAAAAATTAAGGAAAATTTAATTAATCGGTACACACAATTTTAGCTCGTTAAGCCAAATAGAGGGCATTTTGATCATTTCGTCTTTAGAGATGATTGTTGGCCAACTTGTCCAATTAAGTATATAAATTATATGATATCAAATATGAATAAACATTGCTAAAAATGAAATTAAAAGAGCGTAGTAAAGAGAAGAAAAGAAATAAAAATAATATTGCTTTATTAGGTAAGCATGAGGTCATTTAAAATTTTTGGGACAATCAAAATGCAATAAAATTTCTTATAATACATTAAAAAGAAAGAAAAGAGGTTAAAACTCTAGAAAAAGCTAGCAACCACCTTCTTCCTCTTCATGCCGAAACCAACACATCATCTCTCTCCTCCATTACCAAGTCTTCCAAAGCTTAGTTCTTTAGTTTTTCTTCAACCAAATCCTATGTTCCTAACACAAAACTTTAATATTTCCTCTTAGTGAAGCTTTTGGGAGAAAAAAGAAGTAATAAAGAAGAGCTTTTACAAGCTTGGGATTGACTCCATTAAAGGTTAGTGTCCAATCTCCTCCCTCTCTTACTCAATTCATGTTTAAGACCATGAGATAAGTGGAAATTGTAAGAAAAACAGAACAAAATTTATGTGTATTCATCCCTAAAATTCGACAGCTTAGGGATGGTTAGGGTTTCATGAATTTCAGGTCAATTGGACCTTTCTACACTGAGTTATGGCCAAATGACCAAACACTATTCATTTGGTCATTTTGCCCAGGCAGAATGCAGGTCACCTGGATTAGGGCAATTTTTAAGCCAACTTGGTTTGGTGTTCTAGGCATGGTTTCTTCACCAAAGTTGTGCCATTATGTGTCTAGTTTTATGTCCAATTGGCCTTTCACCAATTGAACCTCTACAATTCAAGTTATTGCTGTCCAAACCTGCCGGACTCATGCCCAGCCCTACAGGTCACCAAGGGCAGCCACACCAACTTCATTTCCCACTACATAAACCACTTCATTTCTCATTCACACATAACCAAATGGTTACTAATTGACCATTAAAACTTACTTTCACCATTACATGAACATCTCAATTTTGGGTCCAAACCCTAGCTCTACCATTTCAATTTTTCAAACACATACAATCAATGGATCAATTCATACTCCTAATGATGCATATACAAGTTTAAAGAATTAATTGACACTAACCATTGTTGGAGAGTTTCCCTAGCTTAGAAAACTTCTTGATTTTTCTTTATTTTTACTGTCCATAGCTTCCTCAAGATGCTAGGTTAATTTTTTGTGAAGAAGGCTAGGGTTTTGGAGTGAGATTTGGTTGGAGCTTGGGTGAGCTTTAATGGAGTTTTCCTTCCTCTCTCTCTCTCTCCACGTTTTTTGCTGCCTCAAAGGTTGAAGAAGCAACTGATTTTTCTTTCTTTTTTTTCTGCCCATTAAGTCATTTTAAATAAGTTAATGCCATGTGTCAAAGTTTGACTGGGTGGGAGGATTTTTAATGACATCATAATGATGTCATAATTCCAATTCTTTAATTTTCCTTTCTTTTCTTGTCTACTAAATTTCAATTTAATTTTTAGCAATATTTATTCACATTTTATGTTATAATAATTATTTACTTAACTGGACAAGTCGGCAAAAAATCATCTCTGAAGACGAAATGACCAAAATGCCCTCCGTTTGGCTTAACAGACTAAAATTGTCTGTACCGATTGAAAAAATTTTCTAAGTATTTTCTTGGCATTATAATGTCATAGAAACCTCAATGACCCTTCTCTAGAGTCCCAAAAATTATTTTATAAATTTTCTCTTGAGTCTAGGGCTCCTAGTTGCGAGAACCGCAACTTCCCACTAGGTTACCCATCGCTAGGGCACCAGCTCATTTAACTTGGTTGTGTTTTATTTCTAAAATTTGTCCTAAATTTTTCTTGTTAATATTTGAGTTAATTATGGTTCCTCACTTCAGTTTAAATATTTTTCCGGAAGTTCTAGCTATCCGGACTGACACTGATCACCGGAACAGTAGAATGTATGGAGTTGCTATAGAGAGGGTGTTACATGTCCAGTTAAGTAAATAATTATTATGACACAAAATGTGAATAAATATTGCTAAAAATTAAATTGAAATTAAGTAGACAAGAAAAGGAAAGAAAATGAAATAAATTTGAATTATGACATCATTATGATGTCATTAAACATCCTCCCACCCAATCAAATTTTGACACATCATTATAAGCTACTTAAAATTAAATAAAAGGAGATAAAAATTAAAGAACTAAATAGCTATCTTCAACCTTTGAGGCAGCCAAAAATGTGGAGAGAGAGAGAGAGAGGAAGGAAAACTCCATTAAAGCTTCACCAAGCTTGAGTTCACCACCCAAATCACCCCAAAACCCTAGCTTCCCTTCACAAATATTTACCCTTACACCTAGAGCAAGTCTTGGGCAGTAAAAAGAAAGAGAAAAAGAGGAGTTCTCAAGCTCTGGGAATTAGCTAAATCAAGGTTAGTGTCTAAACTTTTGCTATTTTGATTAAATTCATGTTTAATGGCATGAAGTAAGTAGGAAATGTAAGAAAACATGATAAAAATGTGTGTGTGTGCACTCTAAAAATTTTGGCAGCTAGGGTTAGCTAGGGTTTACTCATGTAATGGTTTATTAACCTTGTAATGGTCAATTAGTGACCATTTGAATGTGTGTGAGAAGGAATTGAAGTGAGTAAGGATGTTGGATTTGAGTTTAGGTGAGCTGCCTTGGCTGACCTGCAGGATTGAGTATGAGTCCAGTAGGTTTGGGCAGCAATAACTGGAGTTGTAGAGGTTCAATTTGTGCAAGGCCAATTGGACATAAAACTAGACACATAATGGCACAATTTTGGTGAGGAAACCTTGCCCAGAAAACCAAACCAAGTTGACCTAAAAATTGCCCTAATCCGGGTGACTTGCATTCTGCCTGGGCAAAATGACCAAATGAATAGTGCTTATTCATTTGGTCATAACTCAGTATAGAAAGTCCAATTGAACTGAAATTTTACCAGAAGAAAGCTGAGAATAGACCTACAACTTTCATGAAGAAAACAAATCCAAATTCTGAACATAACCTAGTTAAATTGCCAACCAAACTTAGGTTACCAAATCTGGCAGAACCAGTTTTGCCCAGAATTTTGGATTCTGTCCAATCCGGCCAGTTATGGTTTTTAGGCCATAACTTGAGCTACAAAAATCCAAATGGAGTGATTCAAAAAAGGAAATGTAACTAGACAAAATAAGGAACAACTTTCATGATGACAACTTTGCCAAATTCCTACTGTAAAAATGACCAATGGAAAAGTAAACACAAGGCTTAAAATCTGAAAATTTTGAACAACTAACATTAAGCTTAGAAATGGTATTGGCAACTAATACCAACAACTTTAGAATGCAAAATGTGGTATGTTGGGAGTACTAGAACAAATGTACCTATTGTCTATGCAAAAGTCAACATTTTAGTTGACTAATGAAATGAATAGTAACACCTAAACTTAAATTTCAAAAATTGTAAAGTTTAAAAGTGTAACATGCCCTAGTACACCTAGCAAGATTGGTTTGGATAGGTTGGCATGCCAACAGAGTTCAGTTAGCAGTACTGCACATGGCATTATGCCATTCTGTGATTTCATGGCTTTTAGCCATTCTGACATTGTGTTGAGATGTGGCCTTGTGCCTAATGTTATTATAGCTTATTAGCTATTCTGTTGCACACCGGGAGACACACATGTGACCGATGATGTGATGGCCCGAGGTACTTGATACCTAGTGCCAGTTTACCCGTTTATCCAATCTAGTCATCCAGTATAGGTTACTTGGGTAACCAAAAATGAAAGTTGATAAATTTAATGAAATAATGAATATAACAAGTACCAAATAAATAAGATTACCAATAATTATTAAAAATTTGTCTGCATGAGACTGTATACACTCACTGCATATTTATTTTTTTTTCTATTAGTTCTTTTTATTTTATTATTGGCTCCACTAAGCATTATTGCTTAGCGCGTTGCTTTTTGCCACGCATAGGTTCTGGAGAGATAAACAGAGAGCCCAGCAGACCACAAACTGGGTGAGGTCACAGATCTGCCTAACGTCAAAGTCACCTCTCATCTACAGTGCATCAGTGGTAGGACCTTTAGGTCCCTATTGAAATTATGTTTTTGCATTTTGTATTAGGTAGTAGTTTGTGATTTGTAAATTATGAACTCATGTAAATAGTAAATTTATGTAATCATATATTGATGTACATATTTTGAAGAATTTTGTTAATTAATATAATTTGAGAATATCTTCATGAAATTTTAGTTCATTTTGAATTTGAATTTGAATGAAATTGTGGATTAATGTTGAGAACTTGAAATGATTGCTAATGTTGAGACCATGTTGATGGTTATTGGAGTTTGAGAATGATTGGAAATGATTATTGGAAGTATTTTTCATAGGTTCCGAAGAACTGTTTTCTCCATTTTTAGCCGGTACTTTGCCGGATTTTCTATAAAATTTTCGGAACCTCAAATAAATTATAATTTCAATAAATGACTTAAATAAATTATATTTCATAAATTGTCCTTCATAACTATGAAAAAAATAAATTAGGAAGAATAAAAAAATGATTGAATTAAAATAGGGTGTTTCGATACACTGCATGGCATATCTTGCTCGGTTACACTATAGACGGGTAAGGGGTGTGACACTTGGAGACTTGAACAAAATTAAGGTTTGCTCATGTAATGGTATATGAACTTTGTAATGGTCAATTAGTGACCATTTGACTATATGTGAGGAGAAATTGAAGTCATTTAGGACAATGGAATTATGGTTAGGCATACTGCTCTTGGTGACCTATAGGACTAGGTGTGAGTCCAACAGGTTTGGGCAGCTATAGCTGGAGTTGTGTAGGTTCAATTAGTGCAAAGCCAATTGGACATGAAACTAAACACATAATGGCACAACTTTGGTGAAGAAACCCTGCCCAGAAAACCAAACCAAGTTGACTTAAAAACTACCCTAATCTAGGTGACCAACATGTTGTCTGTGGAAAATGACTAAATGAACAGTGTTTGTTCAAATGGTCATAACTCAGTGTAGAAAAGATTAATTGACCTGAATTTTTATCTGTAAAAAGCTGAGACATAGCCCTACAACTTTCATGGAGAAAACAAATCCAAATTTTGACCATAACATACCCAAAAACTGACCTGTATTCAGTGTACAAAAATTTCAAAATTGATTCTGTCCATAAATTCTGGAAAAATTGTAATCCAACCAGCTATGGTTTTTAGCCCATAACTTGAGTTACAAAACTCCAAATAGAGTGACTCAAAAAAATAAATGTAACTAAATACAATAAGGAACAATTTTAATGAAGAACATTTGCTCAAATTCTCACTGTAGAATGGCCTAATGGAACAGTGAACTTTAGCACTCAAAACTGAAATTTCTGAATTATTATTCATTGGTTTTAAGGATTGTTTGGCAATTAATGCCAACACTTTTATAAACCAAAATGTGGTATCTTGGTGAACTTAGGTTCAATAAACTTATTATAAATTAAAAATTCAACCTTTGAGTGAAATTAGTTAATTGAATAGTGAATTCTTCATTATAAAAATAAATAATTGAATCATTAACTATGTAAAATGCCCTAGTATGCCTAGAATGATTAGTTTGGATAGGTTGGCATGCCAATAGGGTTCAGTTAGCAGTACTACATATGGCATTATGCCATTCTGGGATTTTATGGCTTTTAGCCATTCTGATATCAGTGTGATACTTGGCCTTGTGCTCAATGTTTACTACAGTTTATTAGTTGTTCTGTTGCACATCGGGAGACACAATGTGACTGATGGTGTGATGGCTCGAGGTACTTGGTAACCAGTGCTAGTTTACTCGTTTATCCAGTCCAGTCGACTAGTATAGGTTACTCAGACAATCAAAATAAATCTTGCTAAATTTTAATCACATAATACTATAATAATTGCCAGGAACTTAGTCTACATAAAATGTCAGTATACATTCTGCATATCTATATTATTCTAGCTATTTTATTTTATATTGGCACCACTACGCATAATTGTTTAGCGCGTCGCTTTTGCCACGTGCAGGTACTAGAGACATAGCTGGGGAGTCCAGCAGACCTCAGACAAAGTGATTAGTCAGATCTGCACAGAGTCCAGAGTCACCTCATATCTGCAGTGCACTTGGTAGGATATTAGGATTTTGGGTTGTATTTTGTACTTTGTATTTTGTACTAGTTTTTTATTGTAATTACAAACTCATGAAATCATAAGATAATGTAAATATATGAAAATTTATGTTATTGTAATTATCAGTATATTTTGTTGAAAAATAAAATGTTGAGGAGTTATTCAGGAAATTAATTCAAATTGTGATGTGAACAAAATTTTGAAAATTGTGATGAGAATTGGAGATTGAGTTGATATGTATGTATATTGGAGTTCTAGATCTGAAAACTATATTGGAAGTGTTTTTAACAGGTTCAGAAGAACTGTTTTTCCAATTTATAGCCGGCACTCTGCCGGATTTTCTATAGAAATTTATGGAAAATTCAGATAAATCAAAGTTGTAAATAAATGATAAAAATGGTAAAATTTAGCACTTGGTGAATAATAAATAAATTAAGAAGGATAACTTGTTATGAAATAAGATATGGTTTTTCGGCATACTATGTGGCATATATTGCTTGGCTACACTGTAGACGGGTAAGGGGTATCATATCGAGTGGGGTTGTTACATTTATTGGTATCAGAGCACGGTTTAGGCGTTCCTAGGCATAGATAGATAGAAAGAAATAGTGTTCATAACATGTATTGCATTCATATGAGTTGAGGTGACACTAATGCAGATTTTTTTTCTCTAGTAAGGTGAAGAAATAAGGAAGTAGTAGCTCCTCGACTATTTACACCAGGTAAATTTTGAGGATGAAAATTAAATTGGAGGGGAAGAGTTATAACACTCTCACTGTAGTAATTCCGTACACTCTACTTGTTTCGATGACCGGTGTCTGTCCGGATAGCTAAAACGTCTGGAAAAATATTTAGACTAGAGTGAGGAGTCATAAATAACTCAAATAATAATAATAAAAATTTAGAAAAAATTTTAGAAATAAAATACAACCAAGTTAAACGAGCCGATGCCCTAGAGATGGGTAACCTAGTGGGAAGTTGCGATTTTCTTAGCTAGAAGCCCTAAACCCGAGAGGAAATTCATAAAATAATTTTTGGGACTTTAGGAAAGAGTCATTGAGGTTTTGATGGCATTAGAATACTAAGAAAATATTTAGAAAAAATTTTCGATCAGTACAGACGATTTTGGCTCAATAAGCCAAACGGAGGGCATTTTGGTCATTTTGTCTTCAGAGATGATTTTTGGCTAACTTGTCCAGTTAAGTAAATAATTATTATGACATAAAATATTAATAAAAATTGCTAAAAATTTAATTAAAAATGATTAGAAAAGAAAGAAAAAGAAAATGTAACACCCCTATGTTCGGTAGTGCGTTCTCTTATTAGGTGACCGGTCTATCCATCAGGACGACTAGAATGCCTAGAACTACACTTAGATATGGGTGAGGAGACATAAAATAATGAAATACAAGAAAAGAAAATACAAGAAAAACAAAGGAAAAATAATAGCAATGAAATGTAACCAAGTTAAACGAGCCGAGAACCATAGCGATGGGTGACCACACCGAGAAGTTGCGGCGTAGACCGTTGACTAGCCCTGGACCGCAAGGAACCCTGGAAAATATTTTTAGGACTTAAATAAACATCTATTGAAGTATAAATGTCATTAGAAATATCAAAGAAAAATTAAATAATTGGTACAAAGAAAAACAAAAAATCGAGAAATAGACAAAAATCGGTGGTACTGAAAAATCGAAAATATAACCCGAAGTGGGGCATTTTGGTTATTTGACACCTAGGTTGCCTTTTGACCTCAATGTCCATTAAAAATAAATGATATTACACTTAGAAATGCCATGAAAAAAATTAAACGGTGATACATTATGTAAATAGTGAAAGAATTGAGCTAAATGTTAATATTGTGGTACAAACCAGAATTGGCATGGAAGAGTGAACTTGGTAAATATAGGATGTGTAATTGGTAAAGGATGAACAATGTGCAATATGTAACACCCCTAAGCTCGGTAGTGCGTTCTACTGTTCCAGTGACCAGTGTTGTCCGGAAAGCTAGGATGCCTAGAACTACACTTCGATATGAGTGAGGAGACATAAAATAATAAAATACAAGAAAAGAAAATACAAGAAAAACAAAGGAAAAATAATAGCAAAGAAATGTAGCCAAGTTAAGCGAGCCGAGAACCCTAGCGATGAGTGACCGCACCGGGAAGTCGCGGCGTGGACTGTTGACTAGCCCTGGACCACGGGGAACCCTGGAAAATATTTTTAGGACTTAAATAAATGTCTATTGAAGTATAAATGCCATTAGAAATATCAAAGAAAAATTAATTAATTAGTACAAAGAAAAGTGAGAAATCGAAAAACGGACAAAACCCGGTGTTACCGAAAAATCGGGAATGCAACCCGAACAAGGGCATTGTGGTCATTTGACACCCCGAGTTGTCTTTTGACCTAAATTTCCATTAAAAATAAATGATATTACACTTGGAAAATGTCATGAAAAATTAAATTAGTGGTACCTAATGTAAATAGCAAAAATGGGAAGCTTAATGTTGGAAAATGAAATCTTATATTAAACTAATATTTAATTTAAGCTTAGTGCTCCACTCACCCATCAAAGTGGACCACTAACTCATCATCTTGGGCAGAATACACATCTTCATCTTCAACCTTAGAACCAGCAGAAATTTGCTCCCAAAAAACTCCATTGACTCATCGTTTGAAGCTCCATGCATGTGAGATTCAAGCTCCTTTCTTGGCACTTTCCTTCATTAAAGATTGTCCGTACACCTTAGGCAATAGATATGCAACAAGAAGACCAAGTTTTAGAGAGATTTTGAAGAGTTTCCAAAGTGGTAAGTTTGTGTTTTTGGGTTATGGCTTCATTAAAGTTAGTAAGAATGTTATGGGTACTTGAATTATGGAGAGATTTTTGAGGTTTGATGTTTAAAGGGAGAGGTGCATTTTTGGCAGCCATGGAAACTCCTTGAGGGCAGTTTATTCTTGCTTGTAAATGGTAGATTAAAGGGTTGATTAAATGTTTATGTATGTAGGAATTAATTTGGGTGATGTATACTTAGTATATGTGAATGTGTACTTGAATTTGGAAGCTTGGAAATTAATGGACTGTAATGTATGAATCGCAGCCTGGTTTGGTGAACCATAAAGATTTTATTTCATGTTTGGTTTATGGAATATTAATGTTGAATTGTGATAGTTTTTATGGTAGCTTGGGTATATGTATGATGGTGTGAGGTTGGACATGTAAATGAGCTAGGTTAGGTGATTGAATTGTTGTAATTTGAGTTTGAAAAATTCTGTACTAAATGGTGCATGTTGAGTGTGATTATAAGCTGCCAAAATGACCAATAATATGTTGTGAAATGTATTTAGGTTAGGGTACAAACCAGAATTGGCATGAATATATAGTTTGGTAAGTGTTGAAAGTATCCTTTGATGAGTAATGAACAAATGCAATAGGGCAGTTTATGTTATGGGCCTAGAACCTTAAGTGTGTGGCTCCAATTGGTATGAGACCAATTGGAGGTGAAACTAGGCACAAAATGTGCCAACTTTCATGAAGGAAGCTTACCAAAATTCTACTTGTAAGGTAACATAAAAAGTGACCAAATCCGGATTAGTGCATTTAAGGCCTGAAAATTGACCATTTGGGCAGCAGTTAGTATTTTGGCCATAACTCACTCAAAACAGGTCCAATTGACCTGAAATTTTGACCATAAATAGTTAAGACCTATATCTACAAGTCTTATGAAGACACCAAAGCCCAGAAATGACCATAAGCAAGTCAAAAAGCTTGCACAAGTTCGGGTCCAAAAACTGGCCAAACCAAAATTGACCTAAAATAACCTAAAGTGACCAATTTTGGCACATTCTGACCAGCAATAGTAAAATGACCATAACTTGGTCTTGTAACACCCCTAAGTTCGGTAGTGCGTTCTACTGTTCTAGTGACCAGTGTTGTCCGGACAGCTAGGATGCCTAGAACTACACTTAGATATGAGTGAGGAGACATAAAATAATGAAATACAAGAAAAGAAAATATAAGAAAAACAAAGAAAAAATAATAGCAAATAAATGTAACCAAGTTAAACGAGCCGAGAACCCTAGCGATGGGTGACCGTACCAGGAAGTCGTGGCGTGGACCGTTGACTAGCCCTGGACCGCGGGAAACCCTGAAAAATATTTCTTAGGACTTAAGTAGACACCTATTGAAGTATAAATACCATTAGAAATATCAAAGAAAAATTAATTAATTAGTACAAAGAAAAGTGAGAAATCGAAAAATAGACAAAACCCTGTGTTACCGAAAAATCAGGAATGCAACCCGAACAGGGGCATTGTGGTCATTTGACACCTAGAGTTGTCTTTTGACCTTAATGTCCATTAAAAATACATGATATTATACTTGAAAAATGTCATGAAAAATTAAATTTGTGGT
This sequence comes from Hevea brasiliensis, assembly GCF_030052815.1. Classification (NCBI taxonomy): domain Eukaryota; kingdom Viridiplantae; phylum Streptophyta; class Magnoliopsida; order Malpighiales; family Euphorbiaceae; genus Hevea; species Hevea brasiliensis. Next base: position 69,494,469 of record NC_079500.1, read on the forward strand.
ACATTAATTACATAGCAAAAGTAAGGGGTTAAATGTGGGAATTTGGGAATTTAAGATTAAATAAATATTAAACTTCACTTAGTGGTCCACTAACTCCCTTAAGTGGACCATTAACCTTCATTTTGGACAGAAATAATCCATCTTCTTCAACCTCCCAAAGTCCAGCCGAAATGCTCTTGAAAGAATCCTCCATGGCCAAAGCTTCCAAGCTCCATGGAAGCTCCATTCTCTCATCTCCAAGCCATTTTTCCACTTGATTCCTCCTCTAAAGTTGTTCTACACCACTTGGGCAGTAGATAGGCAGCAAGAAGATCAAGTTTTGGTGAAGTTTTAAAGAGTTTCAAAAGTGGTAAGTAGGTATTTTTGATGCTTGCTTCATTAAAGTTTGTGATGAGGTTTTGGGTACTTGAATTGTGGAAAGAATTTTGGAGTTTGATGTTCTAAGGGAGATGTTTATTTTTGGTAGCCATGGAAACTCCTTGAGGATAGTTTATTCTTGCTTGTAAATGGTAGATTAAAGGGTTGATTAAATGTTTATGTGTATAGGAATTAATTTGGTGATGTGTACTTAGTATATGTGAATGTGTACTTGAATTTGGAAGCTTGGAAATTAATGGACTGTAATGTATGAATCGACAGCTTGGTTTGGTAACCATAAAGATGTTATTTCATGTTTGGTTTATGGAATATTAATGTTGAATTGTGGTACTTGTTTGGCAGCTTATGTATATGTATGATGGTGTGAGATTGGACATGTAAATGCGCTAGGTTAGGTGATTGAATTGTTGTAATTTGAGCTTGAAAAATTCTATACTATATGGTGCATATTGTGTGTGATTATAAGCTGCCAAAATGACCAGTAATATGTTGTGAATTGTGTTTAGGTTATGGTATAAACCAGAATTGGCATGAATGTTTAGTTTGGTAAATGTTAAAAGTGTCCTTTGATGAGTAATAAATAAAATGCAATAGGGCAGTTTATGTTATGGGCCTAGAACCTTAAATGTGTGGCTCCAATTGGTATGAGACCAATTGGAGGTGAAACTAGGCACAAAATGTGCCAACTTTCATGAAGGAAGCTTACCAAAATTTTGCTTGTAAGGTAACTTGAAAAGTGACCAAATCCGGATTAGTGCATTTAAGGCCTGAAAATTAACCATTTGGGCAGCAGTTAGTATTTTGGCTATAACTCACTCAAAACAGTCCAATTGACCTGAAATTTTGACCATGAATAGCTAAGACATATATCTACAAGTCTTATGAAGACACCAAAGCCCATAAATGACCATAAGCAAGTCAAAAAGCTTGCACAAGTTCGGGTCCAAAAACTGGCCGAACCTAAAATGACCTAAAATGACCTAAAGTGACCAATTTTGATACATTCTGACCAGCAATAGTAAAATGACCATAACTTGGTCTAGTAAACTCAGAATGACCTGAAATTTTGCCCCGCGTGCAATAAGACATAGATCTATAAGTTTGTAGTTTTGACCGAAACCCGAAAGCCGAGGGAACTAGGTTATCCGGCTAGGTCAAATTAGTATACCGGGATCTGACAAATTGCAATAAAACGCAATATAAATGGAAATGAATTCGGTAACATGTACCAATACTAAAAGGCTACAAATGTGACATATTGGTAACATTAAAACTTAATTCACCTAGACTGCATCGAGGGTTGACATCTTAGGCTGACTAAGAAAATAATAGAATTCGATAAATTGATTATTGAACCTTATTCTTAGAGACTGTTTAAATGAGTACTAAAACACTTCAAAATTGTGTTTCTCAGTCAGCAAAGACTCAGGGAAGGGGAAGGAAACACTGAGTCAGAGCCAAGAGACAATTATCAGAGGTTTGTGCACAACTAGTTTTTAACTGATTTTGTTTTGAATATTTCATATGATTAAATGACATATTTTTCTTATGTATTATGTTTAACAAGCATTGGATTTAATTCAATAATTATTGAAATTGTTATAGTATGTATGAATATAGCTTTGTGAAATGGTATTTCCACAAGTATTAAGCATTGTTATGGATTGAATAAATTATGTTTTGGAAAATTGTGATAGAACATGTTTTGAATTGTGTTGATAATTTTCATGGAAAAATGAAAATTTATGATTTGAATTGTGATGAGCATAAAAATTATTGGATATTGGAATTGAATTTGAATCGAATTATATTGTGATTTATGCTCACTAAAAGGATTGTGATATTGTTTTATATCTCACTATAGATGCTTGACTAGGTTATTACCCGTCTCTCTCATTTGTTGAGAAGACAATGGAGTTAGTTGTGTTTTGATTACCATGGTATGTGCACAGGCTTAGATTTTCCTCTGAGTTGAGGTTAGATCTAAGTTTTTTTTTATCGTTATGGCCCTTGCGGAAGATTCATTATTGTGATGTGTACTGTGCACGATGATTCGATCTCCCCAACCATAGGGAGTTAGAATCACTTTGAATATGGCCCTTTCGGATTAGTCTTGCATAGTTAGTGAGATAAAGAATGATTTTTGAGATACAGCATGATTTTTGAGATAAAGAATGATTTTTGAGATACAGCATGATTTTTGAGATACAGCATGATTTTTGGAGATACAGCATGATTTTTGAGATACAGTATGGTTTTTGAGATATAACATTATTTTTGAGATACAACATGGTTTTTGAGATACAGAATGTTTTTTAATAGTAAAGAATTGTGATTTCAGTTATGATTTATGTATAATTGATTTTGTTGGAACTACCTTAAATGGTTAGTCATGATTTGATAAATTGAATTTCGTGATCAAAGTCATTTCATACAAATGATTTGCATTATTGGCAATGAATATTTTGAGTTTTGGAATTTGACGAGTATTAAGATTTCCAAATTATTTTCTGTAAATTTTGTCAATGTATATTGTACTATGTTTTAAATTATAGTTGTGCAGCACTGAGTTCACCACTCAGCGATAGCTTTGTATGCTGTCGCAGGTAAGAAGAGCATAGAGCAGTGAGTAAGTTTCTTTGAAAACACATTCAGATCAGCTCCAGGTATATCATAGGTATACCCATGTACATAGGTTTTGATGTATGCATGTAATAATATGTATATAAATTATTTGAGCAGTTGTAAAAAAACACTTGTAAAATATTTTGGTATGTAATTAAATGTAAATTATTGTAAAGGTAAATCTGGGATTTCATTTATCTGAATAGTTTTGTAATACTAATTTTGAGTCTTGAAATCAATGAAATGTTTCTTTTATGAGAAGATTGATTTAATTGTTGAGATTTAAATTATGGGTTCAAATGAAGTTATTGAAGTTGTATTTGAGAAAACATATTGGGAGTGTGTTCTTTGCAGGTTTTGAAGAACTGTTTTCTCAAAATACAACCGATAATTTGCCAAAATTTTGAAAAAAATTTTATAACACCAGATTTTAATCGATGATTTAAATTTCATGAAAATTGTTTTAAAATCCCTTGTAGTATATTTAATGGATTATCTATAGGGAAGTACGGTAATTCATTAGGTGTACCACGGGATCATGTTACATCTTACAGGGGAGTAGGGTGTGACATGTTTAATGGTATCAGAGCAATGGTTTTAAAGTAAATTTCGAACTATGAATTTGAAATCTTTTTGTCGGTAACTATAACTGCTCAAATGTTTGATACATATAGTACATTTACATCATAAATATGAACTAATAGAGAGGGATCTCCTTATGTTTGTTGTACAGGAATAAAAAATCTTGTGAAAAGATATGGAAGAGAAGAATGAGACAATAGAACAGTCCGTGATGGCAGAAGTACAAGTTGAGGCCCCAACTCCACAAAGTGTCGAAGGCCTGACTGTACCAGTTTTACCAGTACAAATTACTGCACAAATGGCCTAGCAAATGGCCACTTTCTTCCAACAAATGGCAGATAATCTGTTAGCCCAAGCTCAAGTACAGACCCAACCCCCATAAGGGCAGTGTGAAATAGAGAAGAGGGAGAAATCTACAGGTCAGAACTCGAGCAGTAATTTGGGGAAGAGAAAAGAATTTGAGGAACCCCAAGCTCAGAGATATGATAGAGGCGGATCATTAGGGCAGAGAACACCAAGATCTAGTCGTTGAACAACCAGAAGTTCATATTCTGCCCATTTCTGCCATGTTTGTGGTAAGCTACATGGAGGTATTTGTCGAAGGGCCTCTGGAGCCTGCTACAATTGTGGAAAGCTTGTACACTTTTTTAGAAATTGTACTAGACCAACTCGATTTGCTCTCCGGAGTTCACAGACCGTCAGTCAGAGTCGAGATAGAAATAGAGTTGGTACTCTTCACCACTATAACACAGTGAATCAACCTGAATATAGTAGCGCACCAGTCAGAGCATCCACTAAGCGCCAAGGAGAAAGAGCAGAAACTTCGGATGTAGCTGCTGGTAAGTTCTTAATTTTTGAAAGAAATAATGAGTTATTATTTGATCCCAGCACTACTTATTTATATGTTAGTGTTAGAATTCTATGTTTTATTGCTATTCCTTTACAGGGGAATAAATTTTGATGCGTCAGTGACTAGTCTTTTAGGATCATAACTACAATAACAAGTATGATTGACATTAATTTGGAAGAATTGTTAGCTAAAAGTATTTTCTAACATACCATAAATTATAAAGCTAATTGGCGAGCCTACTTAATGTAAGGCAAGAGGACCTAAAAGTAAGTTACAGTAATAGAATTGCTCTTTATGAGGGCAAAGATGTTACTGTTAGTAATTATTAATGGATATTGTAATCAGAATCGGTTTAGGATATTAGTGGATTCGAGAAAGATAAGATGTTAGAAAACCTAGTCCATGAGGTTATAATGTAGTGACTATGCAATGTTCTCGATGTTTGTATTGTAAGCTCCAGATTATAGTACCGACACGGGATTATTGTGTAGAGCTACGTGCTTCCTCGTGATACAATAAATTAAGAATATTTGTAAGTAATCTATAAATTGATACAGTTGCGCCCGAATAGAGCACTATTACGGGAAATAAATGTGAAAATTCTAGTAAGAAATTTAAAACTTTAGAACTAGCCTATCAAACGACTACAATTGTAAGGTAGCTAGAGTCAGTGACTCGGTTACATTAATGTGAATTACCTGTACCACAGTAATTGTTATAAGCTTAGAGATATCACTACGACTTGTCATCCTCAGAAGGATGGATAGTCGAAACAAGTGATTCAAGTAAATTTTGAAACTCATTGAGTTTCTATTAATAATGAAATGAAATGATAATAATAACCCGTAATATGCGATAAGCCCTCAAGAATATACTGAGAACTTGTGTTGTTGAATCCGAGGGGAGATGGGACAAATACATCCCACTAACAGAATTTGTATAGATTAATAAGTGTCAAGCTAGCATACAAGTGGCACCCTATGAAACATTGTAAGGGAACAGATAACTATGGATTTTTTTATGAGACTTCCGAGGACACAGAATAGTCATGATGCAGTTTGAGTTATAGTTGATAGACTAACTAAGTCTGCTCACTTTTTGCCGGTCCGGATGGACTATAGCCTGGGAAGATTGGCCAGATTGTACATAAATGAGATTATAAAACTGCATGGAGTGCCAGTATTGATTGTATCAGACAGAGATCCTAGGTTCACTTCTAGATTCTGGGTAGTCTTCAGAGAGCCCTAGGAACTAGATTGACTTCAGCACAACATTCCACCCACAGATAGATGGCCAGTCTGAGAGGGTAATTCAGATATTGGAGAATATGCTACGGGCTTGTGTGATTGAGTTTGAAGGTAGTTGGGATACACACTTGCCTTTGATTGAGTTTGCTTATAACAACAGCTACCAATCAAGCATTGGGATGCTTCCATATGAAGCTTTGTATGGCAGGAAGTACAGAACTCCCCTATGTTGGGATGAAGTAGGTGAAATGAAGATGATTGGGCCAGAAATTGTTCAGCAGACAGAGGAAAAGATCAGATTGATCAGAGATAGACTCAAGGCTACATCAGACCATCAAAAGTCCTATGTTGGTCTGAAGAGAAGAGATATTGAATATGTAGTGGGTGATAAGGTATTCCTCAAAGTTTCTCCTTGGAAGAGAATTATGAGATTTGGCAGAAAGGGGAAACTAAGTCCTCGTTTCATCGGACCATATGAGATTCTGGAAAGAGTGGGTCATTTGGCATATCAGTTGGCATTAACTCCGGAGTTAGCAAGGATACACAGTGTCTTTCATGTGTCCATGTTAAGGAGGTACAGATCTGACCCATCTCATGTACTATCAGTTGAAGAGATTGAGGTAAATCCAGACCTCTCATATGAGGAAGAACCCATAGAAATTCTGGCTTATGAGGTGAAGCAGCTAAGGAACAAACATATACACCTGGTTAAAGTGCTGTGGAACCATCATTCAGGCTAGGAAGCTACTTGGGAACGTGAAAAGGATATGAGGAGATAGCACCCACAGCTGTTCAGAGACTAATGCCAGGTAAAATTTCGAGACGAAATTTTTTTTAAGGGGGGGAGAATTGTAACACCCCTAAGTTCGGTAGTGCGTTCTACTGTTCCAGTGACCAGTGTTGTCCGGACAGCTAGGATGCCTAGAACTACACTTAGATATGAGTGAGGAGACATAAAATAATGAAATACAGGAAAAGAAAATATAAGAAAAACAAAGAAAAAATAATAGCAAATAAATGTAACCAAGTTAAACGAGCTGAGAACCCAAGCGATGGGTGATCGCGCCGGGAAGTCGCGGAGTGGACTGTTGACTAGCCTTGGACCGTGGGGAACCCTGAAAAATATTTTTTAGGACTTAAGTAAACACCTATTGAAGTATAAATACTATTAGAAATATCAAAGAAAAATTAATTAATTAGTACAAAGAAAAGTGAGAAATCGAAAAATGGACAAAACCCAGTGTTACCGAAAAATCGGGAACGCAACCCGAACAGGGGCATTGTGGTCATTTGACACCTAGAGTTATCTTTTGACCTTAATGTCCATTAAAATACATGATATTACACTTAGAAAATGTCATGAAAAATTAAATTGGTGGTACATTAATTAAATAGCAAAAGTAAGGGGTTAAATGTGGGAATTTTAGAATTTAAGATTAAATAAATATTAAACTTCACTTAGTGGTCCACTAACTCCCTTAAGTGGACCATTAACCTTCATTTTGGACAGAAATAATCCATCTTCTTCAACCTCCCAAAGTCCAGCCGAAATGCTCTTGAAAGAATCCTCCATGGCCAAAGCTTCCAAGCTCCATGCAAGCTCCATTCTCTCATCTCCAAGCCATTTTTCCACTTGATTCCTTCAATAAAGTTGTTCTACACCACTTGGGCAGTAGATAGGCAGCAAGAAGATCAAGTTTTGGTGAAGTTTTAAAGAGTTTCAAAAGTGGTAAGTAGGTATTTTTTTTTATCCTTGCTTCATTAAATTTTGTGAGGAGGTTTTGGGTACTTGAATTGTGGAAAGAATTTTGGAGTTTGATGTTCTAAGGGAGATGTTTATTTTTAGCAGCCATGGAAACTCCTTGAGGACAGTTTATTCTTGCTTGTAAATGGTAGATTAAAGGGTTGATTAAATGTTTATGTGTGTAGGAATTAATTTGGGTGATGTATACTTAGTATATGTGAATGTGTACTTGAATTTGGAAGCTTGGAAATTAATGGACTGTAATGTATGAATCGGCAGCTTGGTTTGGTGAACCATAAAGATGTTATTTCATGTTTGGTTTATGGAATATTAATGTTGAATTGTGGTACTTATTGTGGCAGCTTGTGTATATGTATGATGGTGTGAGGTTGGACATGTAAATGAGCTAGGTTAGGTGATTGAATTATTGTAATTTGAGCTTGAAAAATTTTGTACTATATGGTGCATATTGAGTGTGATTAAAAGCTGCCAAAATGACCAAAAATATGTTGTGAATTGTGTTTAGGTTATGGCACAAACCAGAATTGGCATGAATGTTTAGTTTGGTAAATGTTAAAAGTGTCCTTTGATGAGTAATGAATAAAATGCAATAGGGCAGTTTATGTTATGGGCCTAGAACCTTAAGTGTGTGGCTCCAATTTGTATGAGACCAATTGGAGGTGAAACTAGGCACAAAATTTGCCAACTTTCATGAAGGAAGCTTATCAAAATTCTGCTTGTAAGGTAACTTGAAAAGTGACCAAATCCAGATTAGTGCATTTAACGCCTGAAAATTGACCATTTGGGCAGCAGTTAGTATTTTGGCCATAACTCACTCAAAACAGTTCCAATTGACCTAAAATTTTGACCATGAATAGTTAAGACATATATCTACAAGTCTTATGAAGACACCAAAGCCCAGAAATGACCATAAGCAAGTCAAAAAGCTTGCACAAATTGGGGTCCAAAAACTGGCCGAACCTAAAATGACCTAAAGTGACCAATTTTGGTACATTCTGACTAGCAATAGTAAAATGACCATAACTTGGTCTAGTAAACTCAGAATGACCTGAAATTTTGCCCCACATACATAAAAGACATAGATCTACAAGTTTGTATGTAACAACCTCCCGGTAGCAACTCCGTACATTCTCTGCTCCTGATCGGTCGGTGTCCTGGACAATAGAACGTCCGAAAAAATATTTAAACTAAAGTCAGGAACCATAATTAACTCAAATATTAATAAAAAAAATTTAGGAAAAATTTTAGAAATAAAATACAACCAAGTTAAACGAGCCGGTGCCCAAGCGATGCGTAACCAGAGGGAAGTTACGGTTCTCGCAACGAGGAGCCCTAGACCCGAGGAAAAATTCATAAAATAATTTTTGGGACTCCAGAGAAGGGTCATTGAGGTTCCTATGGCATTAGAATGCCAAGAAAATATTTAGAAAAATTTTTCAATCGGTACAGACAATTTTGACCCGTTAAGCCAAACGGAGGGCATTTTGGTCATTTCGCCTTCAGAGACGATTTTTGGCCGACTTGTCCAGTTGAGTAAATAATTATTATGACATAAAATATGAATTAATGTTGATGAAAAATTAATTTGAAGTTAGTAGAAAAAAAAAAGAAAAGAAAATAAAGAAAATTAAAGATAATGACATCACATGATGTCACTCACTTACTCCCAACCAATCACAAGTTAACAAGCATTCTTAAAACACTTAAAAGAGTCAAAAATAGACCAAAAATTTCTGGTCTCCTTCTTCATCTTCAACCAGCCTAAAATCCATTCCTCTTCCTCCATAGCTTTTATTTTTTTTTTTTATACCTTCCAATCTTTGATTTCTTACCCTAAAACCCTTAGGTCTCTTTATTAAAACTTGTCCACTCATCTTGGGAAAGTGATTGGCAGCATAGAAAAGGAAAGAAAGTGAAGAATTTGAGCTCTTGAAAAGCTCTCAAGTGAGGTTAGTGCTTATTTATATAAGTATTTCTTTTATTTCATGTTAGGAACTTGAAATTGTTATGAAATGGTAGATTAAATGAACTAAACTCATGTATATGTACTCTATGAATTTCGGTTGCCCTAAGAAAGGAATAGGATTGAGTGTTTTTGATGGACTTGGAGTGAACTAGAAATCATGTTTAAAGTATATAAACATAAGGATATTGATTTAGTTAGTTAACTAGGGTAGTTTGTACAAAACCATGAATTTGAGCTAGGGTTTGGGAGTGAAAATTTGACTTTGCTTATGAAATTGTTAAAGAACATTCTAATGGTCAATTAGTGACCATTTGAGGTAAGTTGACCATAATTAGGAGTGAACTATTGCATGGCAAAGTGAAATGGGCATTGCCTAGTGACAGTGTGAGGAGGCTAAGAGTCCAGCCTGTTTGGACTGCCATATCTTTGGCTGTGTAGGTTCAATTGGTGTTTGGCCAATTGGACATGAAACTAGACTTATAATGGCACAATTTTTCTGAAGAAACCATGCCCAAAAGGCCAAAGCAAGAGGACCAAAAGTTGGCCCCAATCCGGATACCCTGCAATCAGCTTCTGCAGAATGACCAAATGAACAGTAACTGTTCATTTGGCCATAACTCACTGTAGAATGGGTCAATTGACTTGAAATTTTTACAGAAAAAAGATAAGACATAGAAAAATAACTTTCATGAAGAAACCTACCCCAAAATATGACCAGAACCTATTCAACAAGGCAGTGGCAGTCACTATTCATGGTATTGTAGATTTGGTAAATTCTGCAGTTCTCTAATCCGGTCAGCTGTGGTTTTTGGACCATATCTGAAGCTACAAAACTCCAAATGGAGTGATTCAAAAAAATAAATTCAACTAGAAAAAATAAGGAACAACTTTCATGTTTATCATTTCCTCAAATTCTTAATGTAACAGTCCCTAATGGAGCAGTGAAGTTAGGGCACAAAATCTGAAATTTCTGCCCCCTTAGTGCTAAGCTTGGAAATGGATTTGGAGATTAATTCCAACAAATTTTGAATGCAAAATGTGGTATCTTTGAGAACTTAGGTTCAATAAATTTATTATGTATGAAAAAGTCAACATTTTGGTTGACTAGTAAGGTGAATAGTAATCAAAATAATTAGCAAATTAAGATGAAGACCTAGAACCAATTCTAAGCTTAAATGCTTAGAATGGTATGACAAATGTGGACTATGCATCTTAGTCAAAATTGTTAAAAGGAAATTAAGAGCATAAATTTGAAGTCCATGAAATTTTCATGGATTACTAGAAACATGAAAAATAAGTCATCTAATTGATGTAAATAGATAGTTAGGGCTTATATGCCCATTACAAATGGAATTCATAAAATATTAGTAACTCAACTTGAAATATAAAAATTTGTAATTACATAAGTAGATTTTTGAATGTATAAATGAGAAAGGAATGTATGAATCATAATTGAAATTTATCATGAAATAATGAAGCCATAAAACACAACATATTAATATTTAATGATATTATGTGCCCTTGTATTGCCTAGACATGTGTGTCAGATTGGATAGTTTGGCATGCCAATAGGGTATTGTTTTAGCAGTACTGCGAAAGACTTTATGCCTATATTCATGACTTTATGCCTGCATTCATGGCTTTATGCCAACATTCATGGCTTTTATGCCTGATTATGTGTTATCATGGCTTTTTAGCCATACTGACTGCATACGTGGTTGACGTTCTGCGTCCCATGGTATGACGGCCCGAGGCACCGCAGTGTCTAGTGCCAACGACCCGCTATCCAGTTTAGTCAGCCTGTCGTAGGTTACTTGGGCAGTATAATTTATTGAACTAAATTAAGACTATTAGTAATTAAAAATATTAGAAATCAAATAAATGAGTTAATAAGACTTTCAAAGAATTAGTTACAATTATGAAATGATCCAAACCACATAAAAATTGTTAAGTAAAATGACAAAAGAGTTGCAAAAATAGGTATAACTTAACTAAATATTTTAAATGTACATTCTCTTGCCATATGAATATAAATTGAGTATTTTTATTAATTCTGTATATCGTACATTATTACTGTGAATTTCGGAATTAAACGCTTCCAAAGCGAAACAAATGAGAACAAAAGATAATTAATATTAGACACATTGTATTAAATTGAATTGATTCTTAAATATTCAAATTATGCTTCGTTCTTTCTTTATTTGTATATTTTATTTTCTTGTTCTATTATTGCACCACTAAGCAGCAATGCTTAGCGCGATGGATTTGTTTCCTCGCGCAGGTACTTTGACTAAGATTTTTGGAGTCCAGATCTGCAGAAATGCCTGAAGTATTCAAGGTTGTCACCTCCTCAGTAATGCATGTAGATAGGGCCCATATAGATCATATTTTGTATTTAGTATAAAATGCTAGATATTGTAATATAATGTAGATTATAAGCAGGTAATTAATAGAAATGTAATGTAATTTAATAAATTAGCTTTTTCATATGTAATTAATTTATATATCATGTAAATTATGAAATTATGTAAATTAAAGAAATTTGAAAATTTTACTTATGTGATTTGAGCATGAATGAGATTGTATGGATTCGAAGACAGATTTGAAATATATAGATAATGCATGGAAATGAATATGAAATTGAGATATATGAATGAGATGGTTATGAAAATAATTGATGAGATTTTATTTGTAAAATATTATTGAAATTTTCAAACAGGTAAATAGTAAAATACGTCAACTGGTAATAAAATAGGGGAAACTCCGCTGTTTTCTCCGTCGAAAAATAATTAATATTAAAATATAATGAGATTAAATTATAAAAGGAATAAAGTAAGATAAGATAGGGGTGCTCCGGCACAGAATGTAGCACACTTTGCTCGGCTATACTATAGTCGGGTGAGGGGTGTTACATTTATTGGTATCAGAGCGCGGTTTAGGCGTTCCTAGGCATAGATAGATAGAATAAGATTGTGTGCATAATATGCATTGCATTTATATGAGTTGAGGTGACACTAATGCAGATTTGTTTTCTTGGTTATTTTACGTTAAGGTATGGACTCAGAATCGCAGAGGGCAGTAGAAGAAGAAGTAGTAAGTCGTATCCCGACTGGGAGTGATATTGGAAATCAGGGAGATCCTGCTCCACCAGTGTAAGAGGTGCCTGTACAACCCCAATAGGCCTTGTTTGAGTAGATGACTGAGTTCTTCGGACAAATGACTGGGGTTATTCCACCACCGCTTCAACAGAAATCACCTCTAGGAAAAATTAGGAAATATGGAGCTGTAGATTTCAATGGTAGAAAGGAAGACGATTCTGCAGCGGCTGAGTATTGGTTAGAAAGGACTGAAAGAGTCTTGCAGCAGCTCCATTGCACACGAGCGAGTTTGGAGTGTGCAGTTTCATTGTTACAAGAAGCTGCATATCGATGGTGGGATGTCGTAACCAAGGTAGTGCCACCAGCCAACGTAACTTGGGAATTCTTTCTGATAGAGTTCAGAAAGAAATATATTAGCTGTGTTCATAAAGAGGAACAAAAGAGGAGTGGTGATTAGCAAAAGAGGAAATTTGGACAATCTAGTAATAAGAGGCCGAGAGAACAGTTAAGTCAGACATCTGATCAAAGTAGGAGAACTAGACCCAGAAGAGATCAACCAGAAACACAAGTAGTGAGTGTGCCAGGATTAGCAAGAAAATGTGGCCATTGTAACAAGTGGCATAAAGGTGAATGTAGGAGATTGACTGGAGCCTGTTATAGATGTGGGGCCATAGACCATCGTCTGAAAGATTGTCCTAAGAAGAATTTACCACGGACCCAGACAGAGGTCATGGAAGGACCAAGTATAACAGTAACACCACTTACAAATGTTACCCAAGTCGGAGAGGAACAAGAAGCCCCAGATGTGAATTTGAGGTAAAGTATTTCCTTTATGATATGCCTAAGTGTATAATAATAGATTAAAAATAAATAAATAAATAAATAAATAGTAACATATATACAAAAGAAGTAGACAGATGGAGTAATAGAAAGGTAAAAGAATTATCTCAGAACCTAAAACACCCAGTAAATTTCGAGGACAAAATTTAAATTAGAGGGGAAGAGTTGTAACACCCTCCCGGTAGTAACTCCGTACATTCTACTGTTCCGGTGACCGGTGTCGGTCCGGACAGCTAGAACGTCTGAAAAAATATTTAAACTAAATTCAGGAACCATAATTAACTCAAATATTAATAAGAAAAATTTAGGAAAAATTTTAGAAATAAAATACAACCAAGTTAAACGAGCCGGTGCCCAAGCGATGGGTAACCAGAGGGAAGTTGCGGTTCTCGCAACGAGGAGCCCTAGACGAGGGAAAAATTCATAAAATAATTTTTGGGACTCCAGAGAAGGGTCATTGAGGTTCCTATGGCATTAGAATGCCAAGAAAATATTTAGAAAAATTTTTCAATCGGTACAGACAATTTTAACCCGTTAAGCCAAACGGAGGGCATTTTGGTCATTTCGCCTTCAGAGACGATTTTTGGCCGACTTGTCCAGTTGAGTAAATAATTATTATGACATAAAATATGAATTAATGTTGATGAAAAATTAATTTGAAGTTAGTAGAAAAAAAAAGTAAAGAAAATAAAGAAAATTAAAGATAATGACATCACATGATGTCACTCACTTACTCCCAACCAATCACAAGTTAACAAGCATTCTTAAAACACTTAAAAGAGTCAAAAATAGACCAAAAATTTCTGGTCTCCTTCTTCATCTTCAACCAGCCTAAAATCCATTCCTCTTCCTCCATAGCTTTTATTTTTTTTTTATACCTTCCAATCTTTGATTTCTTACCCTAAAACCCTTAGGTCTCTTCATTAAAACTTGTCCACTCATCTTGGGAAAGTGATTGGCAGCATAGAAAAGGAAAGAAAGTGAAGAATTTGAGCTCTTGAAAAGCTCTCAAGTGAGGTTAGTGCTTATTTATATAAGTATTTCTTTTATTTCATGTTAGGAACTTGAAATTGTTATGAAATGGTAGATTAAATGAACTAAACTCATGTATATGTACTCTATGAATTTCGGCTGCCCTAAGGAAGGAATAGGATTGAGTGTTTTTGATGGACTTGGAGTGAACTAGAAATCATGTTTAAAGTATATAAACATAAGGATATTGATTTAGTTAGTTAACTAGGGTAGTTTGTACAAAACCATGAATTTGAGCTAGGGTTTGGGAGTAAAAATTTGACTTTGCTTATGAAATTGTTAAAGAACATTCTAATGGTCAATTAGTGACCATTTGAGGTAATTTGACCATAATTAGGAGTGAACTATTGCATGGCAAAGTGAAATGGGCAGGCTGCCTAGTGACAGCAGTAGGGAGGCTGTGAGTCCAGCCTGTTTGGACTGCCGTATCTTTGGCTGTGTAGGTTCAATTGGTGTTTGGCCAATTGGACATGAAACTAGACTTATAATGTCACAATTTTTCTGAAGAAACCATGCCTAAAAGACCAAAGCAAGAGGACCAAAAGTTGGCCCCAATCCGGATACCCTGCAATCAGCTTCTGCAGAATGACCAAATGAACAGTAACTGTTCATTTGGCCATAACTCACTGTAGAATGGGTCAATTGACCTGAAATGTTTACAGAAACAAGATAAGACATAGACAAACAACTTTCATGAAGAAACCTACCCCAAAATATGACCAGAACCTATTCAACAAGGCAGTGGCAGTTACTATTTATGGTACTGTAGATTTGGTAAATTCTGCAGTTCTCTAATCCGGCCAGCTGTGGTTTTTGGACCATATCTGGAGCTACAAAACTCCAAATGGAGTGATTCAAAAAAATAAATTCAACTAGACAAAATAAGGAACAACTTTCATGTTTACCATTTCCTCAAATTCTTAATGTAACAGTCCCTAATGGAACAGTGAATTTAGGGCACAAAATCTGAAATTTTTGCCCCCTTAGTGCTAAGCTTGGAAATGGATTTAGAGATTAATTCCAACAAATTTTGAAAGCAAAATGTGGTATTTTTGAGAACTTAGGTTCAATAAATTTATTATGTATGAAAAAGTCAACTTTTTGGTTGACTAGTAAGGTGAATAGTAATCAAAATAATTAGCAAATTAAGATGAAGACCTAGAACCAATTCTAAGCTTAAATGCTTAGAATGGTATGACAAATGTGGACTATGCATCTTAGTCAAAATTGTTAAAAGGAAATTAAGAGCATAAATTTGAAGTCCATGAAATTTTCATGGATTACTGGAAACATGAAAAATAAGTCATCTAATTGATGTAAATAGATAGTTAGGGCTTATATGCCCATTACAAATGGAATTCATAAAATATTAGTAACTCAACTTGAAATATAAAAATTTGTAATTACATAAGTAGATTTTTGAATGTATAAATGAGAAAGGAATGTATGAATCATAATTGAAATTTATCATGAAATAATGAAGTCATAAAACACAACATATTAATATTTAATGATATTATGTGCCCTTGTATTGCCTAGACATATGTGTCAGATTGGATAGTTTGGCATGCCAATAGGGTATTGTTTTAGCAGTACTGCGAAAGGCTTTATGCCTGTATTCATGGCTTTATGCCTGCATTCATGGCTTTATGCCAACATTCATGGCTTTTATGCCTGATTATGTGTTATCATGGCTTTTTAGCCATACTGACTGCATACGTGGTTGACGTTCTGCGTCCCATGGTATGACAGCCCGAGGCACCGCAGTGTCCAGTGCCAACGACCCGCTATCCAGTTTAGTCAGCCTGTCGTAGGTTACTTGGGCAGTATAATTTATTGAACTAAATTAAGACTATTAGTAATTAAAAATATTAGAAATCAAATAAATGAGTTAATAAGACTTTAAAAGAATTAGTTACAATTATGAAATGATCCAAACCACATAAAAATTGTTAAGTAAAATGACAAAAGAGTTGCAAAAATAGGTATAACTTAACTAAATATTTTAAATGTACCTTCTCTTGCCATATGAATATAAATTGAGTATTTTTATTAATTATGTATATCGTACATTATTACTGTGAATTTCGGAATTAAACGCTTCCAAAGCGAAACAAATGAGAACAAAAGATAATTAATAGTAAACACATTGTATTAAATTAAATTGATTCTTAAATATTCAAATTATGCTTCGTTCTTTCTTTATTTGTATATTTTATTTTCTTGTTCTATTATTGCACCACTAAGCAGCAATGCTTAGCGCGATGGATTTGTTTCCTCGTGCAGTACTTTGACTAAGATTTTGGAGTCGGATCTGCGAAGTGCTCAAGTATTCAAGGTTGTCACCTCCTCGAATGCATGTAGATAGGGCCCATATAGATCATATTTTGTATTTAGTATAAAATGCTAGATATTGTATTATAATGTAGATTATGAACAGGTAATTAATAGAAATGTAATGTAATTTAATAAATTAGCTTTTTCATATGTAATTAATTTATATATCATGTAAATTATGAAATTATGTAAATTAAAGAAATTTGAAAATTTTACTTATGTGATTTGAGCATGAATGAGATTGTATGGATTCGAAGACAGATTTGAAATATATAGATAATGCATGGAAATGAATATGAAATTGAGATATATGAATGAGATGGTTATGAAAATAATTGATTAGATTTTATTTGTAAAATATTATTGAAATTTTCAAACAGGTAAATAGTAAAATACGTTAACTGGTAATAAAATAGGGGAAACTCCGCTGATTTCTCCGTCAAAAAATAATTAATATTAAAATATAATGAGATCAAATTATGAAAGGAATAAAGTAAGATAAGATAGGGTGCTCCGGCACAGAATGTAGCACACTTTGCTCGGCTATACTGTAGTCGGGTGAGGGGTGTTACATTGTAGTTTTGACCGAAACCCGAAAGCCGAGGGAACTAGGTCATCCGGTTAGGTCAAATTAGTATACCGGGATCCGAAAAATTGCAATAAAACGCAATATACATTATAATGAATTCGGTAACATGTACCAATACTAAATGGCTATAAATGTGACATATTGGTAACATTAAAACCTAGTTCACCTAGAGGGTTGACATCTTAGGTTGACTAAGAAAATAATAGAATTTGATAAATTAATTATTAAACCTTATTCTTAGAGACTGTTTAAATGAGTACTGAAACACTTCAAAATTATGTTTCTCAGTTAGCAAAGACTCAGGGAAGGGGAAGGAAACACTGAGTCAGAGCCAAAAGACAGTTATCAGAGGTTTGTGCATAACTAGTTTTTAATTGATTTTGTTTTGAATATTTCATATGATTAAATGACATATTTTTCTTATGTATTATGTTTAACAAGCATTGGATTTAATTCAATGACTATTGAAATTGTTATAGTATGTATGAATTTAGCTTTGTGAAATGGTATTTCCATAAGTATTAAGCATTGTTATGGATTGAATAAATTATGTTTTGGAAATTTGTGATAGAACATGTTTTGAATTGTGCTGGTAATTTTCATGGAAAAATGCAAATTTATTACTTGAATTGTGATGAGCATAAAAATTATTGGATATTGGAATTGAATTTGAATCGAATTATAGTGTGATTTATGCTCACTAAAAGGATTGTGATATTGTTTTATATCACATGATAGATGCTTGACTAGGTTATTACCTGTCTCTCTCATTTGTTGAGAAGACAATGGAGTTAGTTGTGTTTTGATTACCATGGTACATGCACAGGCTTAGATTTTCCTCTGATTTGAGGTTAGATCTAAGTTTTTTTATCGTTATGGCCCTTGCGGAAGATTCATTATTGTGATGTGTACTGTGCACGATGATTCGACCTCCCCGACCATAGGGAGTTAGAATTTGATTTGACCTCCCCGACCATAGGGAGTTAGAATCACTTCAAATATGGCCCTTCGGATTAGTCTTGCATAGTTAGTGAGATAAAGAATGATTTTTGAGATACAGCATGATTTTTGAGATAAAGAATGATTTTTGAGATACAGCATGATTTTTGAGATACAGCATGGTTTTTGAGATACAACATAATTTTTGATATACAGCATAATTTTTGAGATATAACATGGTTTTTGAAATACAGAATGTTTTTGAATAGTAAAGAACTGTGATTTCAGTTATGATTTATGTATAATTGATTTTGTTGGAACTACCTTAGTCATGATTTGATAAATTGAATTTTGTGATCAAAGTCATTTCATACAAATGATTTACATTATTGGCAATGAATATTTTGAGTTTTGGAATTTAATGAGTATTCAGATTTCCAAATTATTTCCTGTAAATTTTGTCAATGTATATTGTACTATGTTTTAAATTATAGTTATGCACCACTGAGTTCACTACTCAGCGATAGCTTTGTATGCTGTCGCAGGTAAGAAGAGCATAGAGCAGTGAGTAAGTTTCTTTGAAGACACATTCAGATCAGCTCCAGGTATATCATAGGTATACCCATGTACATAAGTTTTGATGTATGCATGTAATAATATGTACGTAAATTATTTGAGCAGTTGTATAAAAACTCTTGTAAAATATTTTCGTATGTAATTAAATGTAAATTATTGTAAATGTAAATTTGGGATTTCATTTATCTGAATAGTTTTGTAATATTAATTTTGAGTCTTGTAATCAATGAAATGTTTCTTTTATGAGGAGATTTATTTGATTATTGAGATTTGAATTATGGGTTCAAATGAAGTTATTGAAGTTGTATTTGAGAAAACATATTGGGAGTGTGTTCTTTGCAGGTTTTGAAGAACTGTTTTCTGAAAATACAACCAGCACTTTGCCAAAAGTTTTTAAAAAAATTTATAACACCAGATTTTAATCGATGATTGAAATTTCGTGAAAATTGTTTTAAAATCCCTTGTAGTATATTTAATGGATTATCGGTAGGCGAAGTACGGTAATTCATTAGGTGTACTATGGGATCATGTTACATCTTACAGGGGAGTAGGGTGTGACAGGTCTAGTAAACTCAGAATGACCTAAAATTTTGCCCTGCGTGTAATAAGATATAGATCTACAAGTTTGTAGTTTTCACCGAAATCCGAAAGCCGAGGGAACTAAGTCATCCGGCTAGGTCAAATTAGTATACCAGGGTCCGATAAATTGTAATAAAACGTAATATACATGGAAATGAATTTGGTAACATGTACCAATACTAAAAGGCTACAAATGTGACATATTGGTAACATTAAAACCTAATTCACCTAGACTGCATCGAGGGTTGACATCTTAGGTTGACTAAGGAAATAATAGAATTCGATAAATTAATTATTGAACCTTATTCTTAGAGACAGTTTAAATGAGTACTAAAACACTTCAAATTGTGTTTCTCAGTTAGCAAAGACTCAGGAAAGGGGAAGGAAACACTGAGTCAGAGCCAAGAGACACTTATTAGAGGTTTGTGCACAACTAGTTTTTAACTGATTTTGTTTTGAATATTTAATATGATTAAATGACATATTTTTCTTATGTATTATGTTTAACAAGCATTGGATTTAATTCAATGATTATTGAAAATGTTATAGTATGTATGAATTTAGCTTTGTTAAATGGTATTTCCATAAGTATTAAGCATTGTTATGGATTGAATAAATTATGTTTTGGAAAATTGTGATAGAACATGTTTTGAATTGTGATGGTAATTTTCATGGAAAAATGTAAATTTATGATTTGAATTGTGATGAGCATAAAAATTATTGGATATTGGAATTGAATTTAAATCGAATTATATTGTGATGTATGCTCACTAAAAGGATTGTGATATTGTTTTGTATCTCATTATAGATGCTTGACTAGGTTATTACCCGTCTCTCTCATTTGTTGAGAAGACAATGGAGTTAGTTGTGTTTTGATTACCATGGTACGTGCACAGGCTTAGATTTTCCTCTGATTTGAGGTTAGATCTAAGTTTTTTTATTGTTATGGCCCTTACAGAAGATTCATTATTGTGATGTGTACTGTGCACGATGATTCGACCTCCCCGACCATAGGGAGTTAGAATCACTTCGAATATGGCCCTTTCGGATTAGTCTTGCATAGTTAGTGAGATAAAGAATGATTTTTGAGATACAACATGATTTTTGAGATAAAGAATGATTTTTGAGATACAGCATGATTTTTGAGATACAGCATGATTTTTGGAGATACAGCATGATTTTTGGAGATACAGCATGATTTTTGAGATACAAAAAGGTTTTTGAGATACAACATGGTTTTTGAGATACATAATGTTTTTGAATAGTAAATAATTGTGATTTCAGTTATGATTTATGTATAATTGATTTTGTTGGAACTACCTTAAATGGTTAGTCATGATTTGATAAATTAAATTTCGTGATCAAAGTAATTTCATACAAATGATTTACATTATTGGCAATGAATATTTTGAGTTTTGGAATTTGATGAGTATTCAAATTTCCAAATTATTTGCTGTAAATTTTATCAATGTATATTATACTTTGTTTTAAATTATAGTTGTGCACCACTGAGTTCACCACTCAGCGATAGCTTTGTATGCTGTCGCAGGTAAGAAGAGCATAGAGCAGTGAGTAAGTTTCTTTGAAAAAACATTCAGATCAGCTCCAGGTATATCATAGGTATACCCATATACATAGGTTTTGATGTATGCATGTAATAATATGTATATAAATTATTTGAGCAGTTGTATTAAACACTTGTAAAATATTTTGGTATGTAATTAAATGTAAATTATTGTAAAGGTAAATCTGGGATTTCATTTATCTGAATAGTTTTGTAATACTAATTTTGAGTCTTGAAATCAATGAAATGTTTCTTTTATGAGAAGATTGATTTGATTGTTGAGATTTAAATTATGGGTTCAAATGAAGTTATTGAAGTTGTATTTGAGAAAACATATTGGGAGTGTGTTCTTTGCAGGTTTTGAAGAACTGTTTTCTCAAAATACAACCAACACTTTGCCAAAATTTTGAAAAAAAATTTATAACACCAGATTTTAATCGATGATTTAAATTTCATGAAAATTGTTTTAAAATCCCTTGTAGTATATTTAATGGATTATCTGTAGGGAAGTACAGTAATTCATTAGGTGTACTACGGGATCATGTTACATCTTACAGGGGAGTAGGGTATGACATGTTTAATGGTATCAGAGCAATGGTTTTAAAGTAAATTTCGAACTGTGAATTTGAAATCTTTTTGTCGGTAACTACAACTGCTCAAATGTTTGATACATATAGTACATTTACATCATAAATATGAAGTAATAGAGAGGGATCTCCTTATGTTGATTGTACAGGAATAGAAAATCTTGTGAAAAGATATGGAAGAGAAGAATGAGACAATAGAACAGTCCGTGATGGCAGAAGTACAAGTTGAGGCCCCAACTCCACAAAGTGTCGAAGGCCCGACTGTACTAGTTTTACCAGTAAAAATTACTGCATAAATGGCCCAGCAAATGGCCACTTTCTTCCAATAAATGGTAGATAATCTGTCAGCCCAAGCCCAAGTACAGACCCAACCCCCACAAGGGCAGTGTGAAATAGAGAAGAGGGAGAAATCTATAGGTCAGAACTCGAGCAGTAATTTGGGGAAGAGAAAAGAATTTGAGGAACCCCAAGCTCAAAGATATGATAGAGGCGGATCATTAGGGCAAAGAACACCAAGATCTAGTCGTTGAGCAACCATAAGTTCCTATTCTGCCCGTTTCTGCCATGTTTGTGGTAAGCTACATGGAGGTATTTGTCGAAAGGCCTCTGGAGCCTGCTACAATTGTGGAAAGCTTATACACTTTTTTAGAGATTGTACTAGACCACCTCGATCTGCTCTCCGGAGTTCACAGACCGTCAGTTAGAGTCGAGATAGAAATAGAGTTGGTACTCCTCATCACTATAACACAGTGAATCAACCTGAATATGGTAGCGCACCAGTCAGAGCATCCACTAAGCTCCAAGGAGAAAGAGCAGAAACTTCGGATGTAGCTGCTGGTAAGTTCTTAATTTTTGAAAGAAACAATGAGTTATTATTTGATCCCAGCACTACTAATTTATATGTTAGTGTTAGAATTCTATGTTTTGTTGCTATTCCTTTATAGGGGAATAAATTTTGATGCGTTAGTGACTAGTCTTTTAGGATCATAACTACAATAACAAGTATGATTGACATTAATTTGGAAGAATTGTTAGCTAAAAGTATTTTCTAACATACCATAAATTATAAAGCTAATTGGCGAACCTACTTAATGTAAGGCAAGAGGACTTAAAAGTAAGTTACAGTAATAGAATTGCTCTAGATGAGGGCAAAGATGTTACTGTTAGTAATTATTAATGGATATTGTAATCAGAATCGGTTTAGGATATTAGTGGATTCGAGAAAGATAAGATGTTAGAAAACCTAGTCCATGAGGTTATAACATAGTGACTATGTAATGTTCTCGATGTATGTATTGTAAGCTGCAGATCATAGTACCGACAAGGGATTATTGTGCAGAGCTACGTGCTTCCTCGTGATACAATAAATTAAGAATATTTGTAAGTAATCTATAAATTGATACAGTTGCGCCCGAATAAAGTACTATTACTGGAAATAAATGTGAAAATTTTAGTCAGAAATTTAAAACTTTAGAACTAGCCTATCAAACGACTACACTTGTAAGGTAGCTAGAGTCAGTGACTCGGTTACATTAATGTGAATTACTTGTACCACAGTAATTGCTATAAGCTTAGAGATATCAGTACGACTTATCATCCTCAGACGGATGGACAGTCGAAACAAGTGATTCAGGTAAATTTTGAAATCATTGAGTTTTTATAGATAATGAAATGAAATGATAATAATAACCTGTAATATGTGATAAGCCCTCAAGAATATACTGAGAACTTATGTCATTGAATCCGAGGGGAGATGGGACAGATATATCCCACTAACAGAATTTGTATACATTAATAAGTGTCAAGCTAGCATACAAGTGGCACCCTATGAAACAATGTAAGGGAACAGATAACTATGGATTTTGTGATGAGACTTCAGAGGACACAGAATAGTTATGATGCAGTATGGATTATAGTTGATGGACTAACTAAGTTTGCTCACTTTTTGCCAATCCGGATGGACTATAGCCTGGGAAAATTGGCCAGATTGTACATAAATGAGATTGTAAAACTGCATGGAGTGCTAGTATTGATTGTATCAGACAGAGATTCTAGGTTCACTTTTAGATTCTGGGTAGTCTTCAGAGAGCCCTAGGAACTAGATTGAACTTCATCACTGCATTCCACCCACAGATAGATGGCCAGTCTGAGAGGGTAATTCAGATATTGGAGAATATGCTACGGGCTTGTGTGATTGAGTTGGAAGGTAGTTGGGATACACACTTGCCTTTGATTGAGTTTGCTTATAACAACAGCTACCAATCAAGAATTAGAATGCCTCCATATGAAGCTTTGTATGGTAGGAAGTACAGAACTCCCCTATGTTGGGATGAAGTAGGTGAAAGGAAGATGATTGGGCCAGAAATTGTTCAGTAGACAGAGGAAAAGATCAGATTGATCAGAGATAGACTCAAGGCTGCATCAGACCATCAGAAGTCCTATGTTGGCCTAAAGAGAAGAGATATTGAAGATGCAGTGGGTGATAAGGTATTCCTTAAAGTTTCTCCTTGGAAGAGGATTATGAGATTTGGCAGAAAGGGGAAACTGAGTCCTCGTTTCATCAGACCATATGAGATTCTGGAAAGAGTGGGTCCTTTGGCATATCGGTTGGCATTAACTCCGGAGTTAACAAGGACACACAGTGTCTTTCATGTTTCCATGTTGAGGAGGTACATATCTGACCCATTTCATGTACTATTAGTTGAAGAGATTGAGGTAAATCCAGACCTCTCATATGATGAAGAACCCATAGAAATTCTAGCATATGAGGTGAAGCAGCTGAGGAACAAACAGATACACCTGGTTAAAGTGTTGTGGAACCATCATTCAGGCTAGGAAGCTACTTGGGAACGTGAAGAGGATATGAGGAGACAGCACCCACAGTTGTTCAGAGACTAATGACAGGTAAAATTCTGAGTCGAAATTTATTTTAAGGAGGGGAGAATTGTAACACCTTTAAGTTTGGTAGTGCATTCTACTATTCTAGTGACCAGTGTTGTCCGGAAAGCTAGGATGCCTAGAACTACACTTCGATATGAGTGAGGAGACATAAAATAATGAAATGCAAGAAAAGAAAATACAAGAAAAACAAAGGAAAAATAATAGCAAAGAAATGTAACCAAGTTAAGCGAGCCGAGAACCTTAGCGTTGGGTGACCGCACCGGGAAGTCGCGGCGTGGACCGTTGACTAGCCCTGGACTGCGGGGAACCTTGGAAAATATATTTAGGACTTAAATAAATGTCTATTGAAGTATAAATTCCATTAGAAATATTAAAGAAAAATTAATTAATTAGTACCAAGAAAAGTGAGAAATCGGAAAATGGACAAAACCCGGTGTTACCGAAAAATCGGGAATGCAATACGAACAGGGGCATTGTGGTCATTTGACACCCGAGTTATCTTTTGACCTAAATTTCCATTAAAAATAAATGATATTACACTTGGAAAATGTCATGAAAAATTAAATTAGTGGTACCTAATGTAAATAGCAAAAATGGGAAGCTTAATGTGGGAAAATGAAATCTTATATTAAACTAATATTTAATTTAAGCTTAGTGCTCCACTCACCCATCAAAGTGGACCACTAATTCATCATCTTGGGCAGAATACACATCTTCATCTTCAACCTTAGAACCAGCAAAAATTTGCTCCCAAAAAACTCCATTGACGCATGGTTTGAAGCTCTATGCATGTGAGACTCAAGCTCCTTTCTTGGCACTTTCCTTCATTAAAGATTGTCCCTACACCTTGGGCAATAGATAGGCAACAAGAAGACCAAGTTTTGGAGAGATTTTGAAGAGTATCCAAAGTGGTAAGTTTGTGTTTTTGGGTTATGGCTTCATTAAAGTTAGTAAGAATGTTATGGGTACTTGAATTATGGAGAGATTTTTGAGGTTTGATGTTTAAAGGGAGAGATGTATTTTTGGCAGCCATGGAAACTCCTTGAGGCCAGTTTATTCTTTCTTGTAAATGGTAGATTAAAGGGTTGATTAAATGTTTATGTGTGTAGGAATTAATTTGGGTGATGTATACTTAGTATATGTGAATGTGTACTTGAATTTGGAAGCTTGGAAATTAATGGACTGTAATGTATGAATCGGCAGCCTGGTTTGGTGAACCATAAAGATGTTATTTCATGTTTGGTTTATGGAATATTAATGTTGAATTGTGATAGTTGTTATGGCAGCTTGGGTATATGTATGATGGTGTGAGGTTGGACATGTAAATGAGCTAGGTTAAGTGATTGAATTGTTGTAATTTGAGTTTGAAAAATTCTGTACTAAATGGTGCATGTTGAGTGTGATTATAAGCTGCCAAAATGACCAAAAATATGTTGTGAAATGTATTTAGGTTAGGATATAAACCAGAATTGGCATGAATGTATAGTTTGGTAACTGTTGAAAGTATCCTTTGATGAGTAATGAACAAATGCAATAGGGCAGTTTATGTTATGGGCCTAGAACCTTAATTGTGTGTCTCCAATTGGTATGAGACCAATTGGAGGTGAAATTAGGCACAAAATGTGCCAACTTTCATGAAGGAAGCTTACCAAAATTCTGCTTGTAAGGTAACTTGAAAAGTGACCAAATCCGGACTAGTGCATTTAAGGCTTGAAAATTGACCATTTGGGCAGTAGTTAGTATTTTGGCCATAACTCACTCAAACCAGGTCTAATTGACCTGACATTTTGACCATGAATAGTTAAGACCTATATCTACAAGTCTTATGAAGACACCAAAGCCCAGAAATAACCATAAGCAAGTCAAAAAGCTTGCACAAGTTCGGGTCCAAAAACTGGCCGAACCAAAATTGACCTAAAATAACCTAAAGTGACCAATTTTGGTACATTCTGATCAGCAATAGTAAAATGACCATAAATTGGTCTAGTAAACTCAGAATGAATTGAAATTTTGCCCCGCGTGCAATAAGACATAGATCTACAAGTTTGTAGTTTTGACCGAAACCCGAAAGCTGAGGGAACTAGGTCATCCGGCTAGGTCAAATTAGTATACCTGGATCCGACAAATTGCAATAAAACGCAATATACATGGAAATGAATTTGGTAACATGTTCCAATACTAAAAGGCTACAAATGTGACATATTAGTAACATTAAAACCTAATTCACCTAGACTGCATCGAGGGTTGACATCTTAGGTTGACTAAGAAAATAATAGAATTCGATAAATTAATTATTGAACCTTATTCTTAGAGACAGTTTAAATGAATACTGAAACACTTCAAATTGTGTTTCTCAGTTAGCAAAGACTCAGGGAAGGGGAAGGAAACACTGAGTCAGAGCCAAGAGATAGTTATCAGAGGTTTGTGCACAACTAGTTTTTAACTGATTTTGTTTTGAATATTTTATATGATTAAATGACATATTTTTCTTATATATTATGTTTAACAAGCATTGGATTTAATTCAATGATTATTGAAGTTGTTATAGTATGTATGAATTTAGCTTTGTGAAATGGTATTTCCACAAGTATTAAGCATTGTTATGGATTGAATAAATTATGTTTTGGAAAATTGTGATAGAACATGTTTTGAATTGTGATGGTAATTTTCATGGAAAAATGCAAATTTATGATTTGAATTGTGATGAGCATAAAAATTATTGGATATTGGAATTGAATTTGAATCGAATTATATTGTGATTTATGCTCAATAAAAGGATTGTGATATTATTTTATATCTCATTATAGATGCTTGACTAGGTTATTTCCCGTCTCTCTCATTTGTTGAGAAGACAATGGAGTTAGTTGTGTTTTGATTACCATGGTACATGCACAGGTTTAGATTTTCCTCTGATTTGAGGTTAGATCTAAGTTTTTTTATCGTTATGGCCCTTGCGGAAGATTCATTATTGTGATGTGTACTGTGCACGATGATTCGACCTCCCTAACCATAGGGAGTTAGAATATGATTCGACCTCCCCGACCATAGGGAGTTAGAATCACTTTGAATATGGCCCTTTCGGATTAATCTTGCATAGTTAGTGAGATAAAGAATGATTTTTGAGATACAGCATGATTTTTGAGATAAAGAATGATTTTTGAGATACAATATGATTTTTGAGATACAGTATGATTTTTGGAGATACAGCATGATTTTTGAGATCTGATATTTTGAGATCTGACATGATTTTTGGAGATACTGAGATGGTTTTGAGATCTGACATGGTTTTGAGATGCAACATGGTTTTTGAGATACAACATGGTTTTTGAGATACAGAATGTTTTTGAATAGTAAAGAATTGTGATTTCAGTTATGATTTATGTATAATTAATTTTGTTGGAACTACCTTAAATGGTTAGTCATGATTTGATAAATTGAATTTCGTGATCAAAGTCATTTCATACAAATGATTTACATTATTGGCAATGAATATTTTGAGTTTTGGAATTTGATGAGTATTTAGATTTCCAAATTATGTGCTGTAAATTTTGTCAATGTATATTGTACTATGTTTTAAATTATAGTTGTGCACCACTAAGTTCACCACTCAGCGATAGCTTTGTATGCTGTCGCAGGTAAGAAGAGCATAGAGCAATGAGTAAGTTTCTTTGAAGACACATTCAGATCAGCTCCAGGTATATCATAGGTATACCTATGTACATAGGTTTTGATGTATGCATGTAATAATATGTATGTAAATTATTTGAGCAGTTGTATAAAAACTCTTGTAAAATATTTTGGTAGGTAATTAAATGTAAATTATTGTAAAGGTAAATCTGGGATTTCATTTATCTGAATAGTTTTGTATTACTAATTTTGATTCTTGAAATCAATGAAATGTTTCTTTTATGAGGAGATTGATTTGATTATTGAGATTTAAATTATGGGTTCAAATGAAGTTATTGAAGTTGTATTTGAGAAAACTTATTGGGAGTGTGTTCTTTGCAGGTTTTGAAGAACTGTTTTCTCAAAATACAACCGACACTTTGCCAAAATTTTGAAAGACATTTTGTAACACCAGATTTTAATCGATGATTTAAATTTCATGAAAATTGTTTTAAAATCCCTTGTAGTATATTTAATGGATTATCGGTAGGCGAAGTACGGTAATTCATTAGGTGTACTACGAGGTCATGTTACATCTTACAGGGGAGTAGGGTGTGACACAATAGGGCAGTGTATGTTTTGGCTTAGAACCTTAAGTGTGTGGCTCCAATTGGTATGAGACCAATTGGAGGTGAAACTAGGCACAAAATGTGCCAACTTTCATGAAGGAAGCTCACCAAAATTCTGCTTAGAAGGTGACTTGAAAAATGACCAAATCCGGATTAGTGCTTTGAAAGCCTGAAAATTGACCATTTGGGCAGTAGTTAATATTTTGGCCATAACTCACTCAAAACAGGTCCAATTGACTTGAAATTTTTACCACGAATAGTTGAGACATATATATACAATTCTTATGAAGACACGAAAGCCAAAAAAGGCCAGAACCAAGCCAAATAGCTTGCACAAATTCAGGTATAAAAACTGGCCGAACCAAAAGTGACCTAAAAATGACCTAATCCTACCATTTTGGTGCATTCTGTCCAGCATTGGTAAATTGACTATAACTTGGTCTACACAAATTAGAATGACCTGAAATTTTTCCCCGCATGCAATAAGACATAGATCTACAAGTTTGTAGTTTGGACCAAAACCCGAAAATCTAGGGAACTAGGTCATCCGACTAGGTCAAATTAGTATACCGAAATCCGGCAAATTGCAATAAAATGCAACATACTTGGAAATGAATTTGGTAACATGTACCAATACTAAAAGGCTACAAATGTGACATATTGGTAATATTAAAACCTAATTCACCTAGACTGCATCGAGGGTCAACATCTTAGGTTGACTAAGGAAATAATAGAATTCAATAAATTAATTATTAAGCCTTATTGTTAGAGACGGTTTAAATGAGTACTGAAACACTTCAAATTGTGTGTTTCAGTAAGCAAAGACTCAAGGAAGGGGAAGGAAACACTAAGTCAGAGCCAAGAGACATTTATTAGAGGTTTGTGCACAACAGTTACTTCTTTTGAATTTTTCAATTGAAATGAATTATGACAAATTGTCTTTTATTGTTTAAATTGTGAAAAATTATCTTAATGATATTTGATGGATACCTATTGCTTGAAAAACATTGTAAATGGTTTGAAACCATAGCTATCATGTATATTGATTGAATTCCTCACTAGCTTGTCTAGTGGGATGAATTGACTTTGAATTCCCTCTCTGGCTGAAGTGTTGAGGTGTGTGCCTGTTGAGGACGAATAGAATGAGTACTCATATTATTGCTAGCTAGCTATGTTATTCCTCATTAGCCATTGGCTCTTGGGATGAATTGAACTTTGGAAAATGATTAAGTTGTGTGTGATTTATTGATATTTATTGTGATATTATGAAATGGAGTTTAAATTCTTTATGACATTCACTGTCTTTGAATTTAACTATGGTTTTAAGTATCCACTATTTATATGACTTATGAATTGTGATTTAAAGTTGCATTTTGTTAATGTTGTGCACCACTGAGACATTGGCTCAGCGATAGCTTTTCATTGTTGTCACAGGTAGACAGACTGACAGAGCAACAGACTAGGCTGCTAGTACTTCATTGAGAGTTCATCGGGTATATTGAGTATACCATATTTTGCATTTTGTATTATAATGTATGTTCAGTGTATGTATATATTGTTCTTGGTTTTGAGCAGTTGTAAATTAAAATTGTACATTGAAATTATAAAATAAATTGTAAATTATTTTGGCTTGTAAAATTTGTGATATATTTCTTTTATCTTAGCTTTTGAAAACACTGGAAAAATTATTGTGGATTTGAGTTGGCAAATGTTGAGAAACATATTGTGTTGATTGAATATTGGAGTTTGGGGATTGAACAAAATATTGGAAGGGCTTTTTACAGGTTTTTGAAGAACTGTTTTATTCAAAATAAAGATGGCACTCTGCCAAAATTTTTACAGAAATTGTTAATTCTTCAAATGTGTTAGCCGTTTCACTTCAGTTCAAAAAAAAATTTTTTTTAACACCTGTAAATAGTGCTTACCACTACAAAAAGAAGTAAGAAAAGTTTTAAAATCCCTTGTAGTGTATTTAATGGGTTATCAGTAGATAAAGTTGATAATTCATTAGGTATACTAGGGGATCATGTTATGCCTTATGGAAGGGTAGGGTGTGACATGTTTTAGTGGTATCAGAGCTAGTTTTTAAATTCTGTTTTCACTTGTAATTTGAATATTCTTTCTTTATAGTACAATGGAACAATGTCATTGTTTGATACATACAGTACATTACATTATAAATATGCACTAACGAGAGGAAATCTCCTTGTGTTATTTGTTCAGGAGGTCTAAGATCCTCGAATTGACTATGGAAGAGGGTGATCGTTCAGTCGATCAATCTATAAAGGCTGAGGAACAAGAGGATGCCCCAGCCCTACACAATGTCAGTGGATCAGTAGCACTAGCCCCCTCAGTACCGTAGTTTCCTGCTTAGTTCGCTCAGCAGACAGCTACAATGTTCCAACAAATGGCTAGTAACGTGCCTACTCAAGTCCCACTACATACACCAGTGGTACAACCACAGTCTTCTGCTAGGCAGTATGACAAATTGATGAAATATGGGGCTACTAAGTTCAAGGGGACAGTAGATCCTCTAGAGGCAAAATAGTGGTTAGAGAGAATGGATAGGGTATTCAAGAAGCTACATTGTACAGAGGAGCTCAATTTGAATATTTAGTGTCTCTGCTACAGGGGGATGCATATGACTGAAGGAAAACCATTCCCCATAGTCTGGTAGAACCTTCAGTGCTTACATGGAATGATTTTCTCTGGGAGTTCAGACAAAAATATGTCCCTGATGCTTATGTGGACCAGAACCTGCAAGAGTTCCTAAGTCTAAAATAGGGGAGTAGATCAGTGGCTGAATATGAAAGGGAATTTTCCCACCTAAGCCATTATGCAGTGAGTCTACTTTCTACCAGTAGGGAGAGATGTAAGAGGTTTTAACTAGCTTGAAGCCCAGTATCATATTACAAGTAGTCAGATTCAAACATAACAACTTCTCTGAGCTTATTTCTCAAGCACTAGAATTAGAAAGAATTGAATCTGAAGCGGCCCCTGAGAAAAAGAAATAAGAGAAGACAGAAAAAGAGGGAAAGTCAGTAGAACAGAGTTCCAGTGCTCCTACTGGAAAGAGGAAGAACCATGGGGGACACAGCAGAGGTGGTAAGAAGTTTGGTAGGGAAAGATATTCAGGACAGAAACCTCCTCTATCTGGTCAACAGAGTACCAGAAGTTCCTACCCTCCCCGCCAATGTGAAATTTGTGGAAGAACTCATGGTGGGGTATGCTACAAGGCCATAGGAGCCTGTTATAACTGTGAAGGCACAGGGCACTTTGCCAAAGACTGCACCAGTACTCATAGAGTTGGACCACCTCCTACTACTGCAAAAGGGTCAGTTCAGAGTCTTATCACTAGAGGTTCACAACCACCTAACAGAGGTAGAGGCAGGGGTAGAGGTAGTCCAGCAGGCAGCCAAGGCACTATGAATCGATCAAAGTAAGGCAGTGCTCTAGTCAAAGTCTATGCAATGAGACAGAGAGAAGAGGCCGAGACATCTAATGTTGTGGCTGCTACCTTCTAACTTTTAATCAAGATGTGTTTGTGTTATTTGATCCGAGTTCTACCCATTCTTATGTTTGTACTAGCATCATTAATTGCATTGCTGTTCCGTGTGTGAAAATGGACTTTGAGGTGCTAGTAACAAGTCCACTAGGACGAGAGGTCAGGGTTAATAAAATGTATAGGGATTGTCCTTTGGTGATCCAAGGACATACCTTTTTATCTGATCTTATTGAAATGCCCTTCAGAGATTATGATATCATCTTGGGCATGGATTGGTTAGCCAGGCATCACGCCATGATTGACTGTGGGCTGAAGACAGTCACTTTTAGTCTCCCTCAGTACAGTGATGTGATAATACATAGGGAAAGGCAACTATTGCCATCAACATTATTTCGGCTGCACTAACTAGAAAAATGATAAGAAAGGGGTGTGAAGCATACTTAGCACATGTGGTAAACACCCAAGTGGGGAGTTCGGCATTGAGGGACATCCCTATAGTATATGACTTTCCAGATGTGTTTCCTGATGAATTGCCAGGATTACCTCTAGAAAGAGAGGTGCAGTTTGAAATTAATGTTATGCCTGGTGTGGATCCAATCTCTATAACACCATACAGAATGGCACTAGCAGAGTTGAAGGAGTTAAAGGTACAGTTGCAAGAACTACTTGAAAAGGGCTTCATCTACCCTAGTGTGTCACCTTAGGGAGCGCCAGTATTATTTGTTAAGAAAAAAGATGGCACTCTTTGTTTATGTATTGACTACCGACAGTTGAATAAGGTGACAATAAAGAACAGATATCCATTGCCTCGTATTGATGATCTATTTGATCAGTTGAAGGCTGCAGCTGTATTCTCCAAAATTGATTTGCGATCTAGTTATTATTAGTTGAAAGTGCAAGAGTAGAGTATTCCAAAAACTGCTTTCAGAACTCGATGTGGCCACTATGAATTTCTAGTAATGCCATCGGGTTAACTAATGCTCCAGTTGCTTTTATAGATCTAATGAACACTATCTTCAGACCATATCTCGACCAGTTTGTGGTGGTGTTTATTGATGATATTTTGATATATTCGAGGAATGCAAAGGAGTATGACAGATATTGCGGATTGTACTGCAGACTTTAAGGGAGAAACAGCTATACGCCAAATTGTCAAAATGTGAATTTTGGCTAAAAGAAATCTCCTTCTTGGGACATGTTGTGTCAGCTGAAGGGATTAAAGTAGATTCCAGCAAGGTAGAAGCTATCCTTAATTGGAAGCCACCCAGGAATATCACAGAAATTCACAGTTTTCTGGGTTCAGCTGGATATTACCATCGATTTGTGAAAGGGTTTTCTATGTTAGCTTCTCCACTGACCAAGCTGCTTCGGAAAGATGTAAAATTTCAGTGGACAGATAAATGCCAGCAGAGTTTTGATGAGTTGAAGAGGTGTTTGACTGAAGCTCCAGTCCTTACTTTACCTACATCGAGTAAAGAATACACAGTTTATAGTGATGCTTCTCACAATGGGTTAGGCTGTGTATTGATGTAAGATCAGAATGTCATTACTTATGCATCACGCCAGCTGAAACCGCATGAGAGGAACTACTCAACACATGATTTGGAGCTAGCAACTATTATTTTTTCTCTGAAGATCTGGAAACACTATTTGTATGGGGAGAAATGCTATATCTACACAGATCACAAGAGCTTGAAGCTTAGGCACCCAAAAGGAATTGAATTTAAGGTAGAGGAGATGGTTAGAACTGATTAAAGACTATGATTGCTTAATAGACTATTAGCCAGGGAAAGCAAATGTGGTGGCTAACGCCTTAAGTCACTAGACTATGACAAGTCTCAGAGTTTCTCCTTTGTCCATGGTACATGAGTTGAAAGCACAGCATGCTAGTTTGGAGATTGATGATGAGGGACAGATAGTAGTTGTATGGCATGTACAGCCAGTATTGATTGATCAGATCAAAATGGCTGCTCAGAGTGATGAAAAATATAAGAAGCTACTGAAAGAAGTCCAGTAGGGCCAGAAACCTGAATTTTCTGCGAGAGATGATGGTTTACTACTACATCAGAGCAGAATGTGCATTCCTAATGATGTGGAATTGAGACAGATCATTATGAAGGAAGCACATGAGTCTCCTTTTGCTATGCAACCTGGTGGAACTAAAATGTACAGAGGGTTGAAAGAGCATTACTGGTGGATGGGTATGAAGAAGGATATAGCTGAATTTATTTCTAAATGCCTAACTTATCAATAAATAAAAGCAGAACATCAAGTTCCAGCTGGTTTGTTACATCCATTGCCAGTACCAGAGTGGAAATGGGAACGGATAACTATGGATTTTGTTACGGGACTTCCAAGGACACAGAATAGTCATGATGCAGTATGGGTTATAGTTGATAGACTGACCAAGTTTGCTCACTTTTTGCCAGTTAGAATGGACTATAACCTGGAAAGAATGGCCAGATTATACATGTATGAAATTGTAAAATTTCATGGAGGGCCAGTATCGATTCTATCTGAAAGAGATCCTAGGTTCACTTTTAGATTCTGGGGTAGTCTTCAGAGAGCCCTAGGAGCTAGATTGAACTTCAGCACAGCATTCCACCCACAGATAGATGGCCAGTATGAAAGGGTAATTCATATATTGGAGGATATGCTACGGGCATGTGTGATTGAGTTTGAAGATAGTTGGGATACACACTTGCCTTTGATTGAGTTTGCTTATAACAACAACTACCAATCAAGCATTGGGATGCCTCCATATGAAGCCTTGTATGGCAGGAAGTGCAGAACTCCCCTATGTTAGGATGAAGTAGGTGAAAGGAAGATGATTGGGCTAGAAATTGTTCAGCAGACAGAGAAAAAGATCAGATTGATGAGAGATCGACTTAAGGCTGCATCAGACCGTCAGAAGTCCTATGTTGACTTGAAGAGAAGAGATATTGAATATGCAGTGGATGATAAGGTATTCCTTAAAGTTTCTCCTTGGAAGAGGATTATGAGATTTGGCAGAAAGGGGAAACTGAGTCCTCGTTTCATCGGACTATATGAGGTTCTGGAAAGAGTGGGTCCTTTGGCATATCGGTTAGCATTACCTCCAGAGCTAGAAAGGATACACAGTGTCACACCCTACCCCTCTGTAAGGCATAACATGATCCCGTAGTATACCTAATGAATTACCAACTCCGTCTACTGATAACCCATTAAATACACTACAAGAGATTTTAAAAACTTTTCTTACTTCTTTTACAGTGGTGAGCACTATTTACAGGCGTTAAAAACTTTTGTGAACTGAAGTGATAGAACTAACACATTTAAATTATTTGGAGTTTCTGTAAAAATTTTGGCAGAGTGCCATCTGTATTTTGGATAAAACAGTTCTTCAGAAAACCTGTAAAAAGCACTTCAATATATTTCCAAATCTCAACTCCAACATATTCTCAGCACAACATTTTTTTCAATTCAAATTCACAGTGATTTTTCAAAGACTGAGATAAAAGAAATATAATACAATTTTTACAAGCCAAAATAACTCATAATTATTTTACAACTTCAAGGTACAATTTGAATTTACAACTGCTCAAAACCAAAAACAATATGTACATACAATGGTCATACATTACAGTACAAAATGCAAAATGTTGGTATACTCATTATACCCTAGTCTCATTGAGGTGGAGTACTTAGTCTCACGCCTGTCTGTCTGTCACTGCGACAGCAATAAAAAGCTATCACTGAGACAATGTCTCAGTGGTGCACAACATTAACCAAATACAATTTAAATCACAATTCATAAATCATATAAATAGTGGATACTTAAAACCATAGTTAATTTCAAGACAGTAATTGTCAACAAGAATTTAAACTCCATTTCTCAATATCACAATAAATTTCAATAAGTCAGATCATGGTTGAATTCAAAAGACAGTATATGTCAATAAGAGTTTAAATTCATTTCACAATCTCACAATACATATCAATAAATCACACACAGCTTAATCATGTTCCAAAGTTCAATTCGTCCCAAAAGCCGATGGCTAATGAGGTATTCAATTCGTCCCAAAAGTTGATGACTAATGAGGAATAACATAGCTAGCTAGCAAAAATATGAGTACTCATCCAATTCGTCCTCAACAGGCACACACCTCAATACTTCAGCCAGAGAGGGAATTTAATTCCTCCCACTAGACAAGCTAGTGAGGAATACAATCAATATACATGATAGCTGTGGTTTCAAACCATTTCCAATGCTTTTCAATCAATAAGTATCCATCAATATCATTCAAACAATTTTACACAGTTTCAAACCATTTATAATGCTTTTCAAGCAATAAATATCCATTCAAACACATTTCCACAATTTAAAACAATAATGTACAAATAGTCATAATTCATTTCAATTGAAAAATTCAAAAGAAATAGTTGTTGTGCACAAACCTCTGATGACTGTCTCCTGGTCTGGACTCAGTGTTTCTTTCCCTTTTCCTGAGTCTTTACTAACTGAGAAACACAATTTGAAGTATTTCAGTACTAAATTAAACTGTCTCTAACGATAATGTTCGATAAATAATTCACTGAAACCTATTATTTACTTAATCACCTAATATATCGACCCTCGATGCGTTCTAGGTAAATTAGGTTTTAGTGTCATTAATATGTCACATTCGATAGTGTTTTAGGGTTGGTACACATTACCAATTTTATTTCCTTGTTTAGTGCATTTTATTGCAAATTGCTGTATTCCGGTATACTAGTTTGACCTAGCCGGACGACCTAGTTTCCTCGGTTTTCAGGTTTCAGTCAAAACTAAAAACTTGTAGATCTATGTCTTACGGAATGCGGGGCAAAATTTTAGGTCATTCTGAGTTATGTAGACCAAGTTATGGTCATTTTACTATTGCTGGTCAAATGGCATCAAATTAGGTCATTTTAGGTCAATTTGGTCAACTTTGGTTCGGCCAGTTTTTGGACCCGAACTTGTGCAAGCTGTTTGACTTGCTTATGCTCATTTCTGGGCTTTGGTGTCTCATAATACTTGTAGGTATGGGTCTTAACTATTCATGGTTAAAATTTCAGGTCAATTGGACCTGTTTTGAGTGAGTTATGGCCTAAACACTAACTGCTGCCAATTGGTCAGTTTTCAGGTCTCAATTGTACTTAATCCGAATTGGTCATTTTTCATGCTACCTTGCAAGCAGAATTTTGGTATGCTTTCTCAATGAAAGTTGGCACATTTTGTGCCTAGTTTCACCTCCAATTGGTCTCATACCAATTGGAGTTACACATTTAAATTTATGGGCTAAAATGTAGGCTGTCCTTAATTACCTTGCATAAACATGTATCAATTACACATTTACTTACCATAAATCCACTCCTCAACCCAATTCTGTTTTGGTACATTACCAAAACCATATACCACCTTACCTTAAAGTCATTTTGGGCAGAACACAACATCCTCAATACACCAAATAAAACTCTAATTCATAAAGTCTAAATACAACCACAAATACACACAAACACTACTCATTATTTCATACAATTTCCACAACTAATTTATATACATATCCATCAATCCTCAATGTCATAATTCTGCCAATATCTTCATGAATTCATACCTTCATCATGGAGTCTCAAAGCTGCCGAAATGCTCTACAATGCCAAAGTATCCCACAATTCATCAACTTCCATCCCAATTGCACAATCACCACATATATACATGGAATTAACTTACTAGGACATTAATCACCCTACTCAACATAATTTCCCATCAAATAAATGTAAGAATACTTCATCAATATACATTTCCATGGCTGTCCAAACTGGATATATCAATAACTCCTCAAACTTGAAAATTTTCTTCACAAATCAAACACCCATAACATGTATACAAACTTTATCAAAGAAATATTCAAAAATACAAACTTACCTTTGGTTGAGACTTGTTAAACCTTGACTAAACTTCTTGATTTTAGTATCAAACTCTTCCTTGTGATGTGGGGATAAAACTTAATGAAGAAAGGTGTGGGAAAAGGAGGCTTGATCATGGGATGGTTAAGGTTTGAAGGTGGGCGGCCATGGGAGTGTTTTTTGGAGAATTTGGTTTGGCCATGGTGATTCTCTAGCTTGAAGATGAAGTGTTTAGTGGAGAAATCTGTCCACTAAACACATATTATAATCCTAAGTGGTCCACTTACACAACATAAAATATATTTTATGTTTAACTTTCATTTATCTCACATTAAACCCATAATTTTTGCTATTTACTTTAGGTACCCTCAATTTAATTTTTCATTATATTTTCTAAGTGTAATATTATTTATTTTTAATGAAAATTTAGGTCAAAAGACAATTCGGGATGTTAAATGACCATAATGCCCCTGTTTGGGTTGCATTCCCGATTTTTCGGTAACACCGGGTTTTGTCTGTTTTTCGATTTCTCACTTTTCTTTGTACTAATTAATTAATTTTTCTTTGATATTTCTAATGATATTTATACTTCAATAGGGGTCTCTTAAAGTCCTAAAAATATTTTTCAGGGTTCCCATGATCAGGCGATCCAACGGTCCACGCCGTGACTTCTGCAGTCACCATCGCTAGGGTTCTCGGCTCGCTTAACTTGGTTACATTTCTTTGCTATTATTTTTCCTGTATTTTTCTTGTATTTTCTTTTCTTGTATTTCATTATTTTATGTCTCCTCACTCATAACGAAGTGTAGTTCTAGGCATCCTAGCTGTCCGGACAACACTGGTCACCGGAACAGTAGAACGCACTACCGAACATAGGGGTGTTACACACAGCGTCTTTCATGTGTCCATGTTAAGGAGGTACAGATCTGACCCATCTCATGTACTATCAGTTGAAGAGATTGACATAAATCCAGATCTCTCATATGAGGAAGAACCTATAGAAATTCTGGCATATGAGGTGAAGCAGCTGAGGAATAAACAGATACACCTGGTTAAAGTGCTGTGCAACCATCATTCAGGCCAGGAAGCTACTTGGGAACGTGAAGAGGACATGAGAAGACAGCACCCACAGCTGTTCAGAAACTAATGCCAGGTAAAATTTCGAGACGAAATTTATTTTAAGAGGGGGAGAATTGTAACACCCCTATGTTCGGTAGTGCGTTCTACTGTTCCGGTGACCAGTGTTTGTCCGGACAGCTAGAATGCCTAGAACTACACTTAGATATGGATGAAGAGACATAAAATAATTAAATACAAGAAAAACAAAGGAAAAATAATAGCAATGAAACGTAACTAAGTTAAACGAGCCGAGAACCATAATGATGGGTGACCGCACCAGGAAATTGCGGCTTGGACCGTTGACTAGCCTTGGACCGTGGGGAACCTTGGAAAATATTTTTAGGACTTAAATAAACATCTATTGAAGTATAAATGTCATTAAAAATATCAAAAAAAATTTAAATAATTAGTACACAGAAAAATAAAAAATTGAATCAGATAAAAATTGGTGTTACCGAAAAATCGGGAATATAACCCGAAGTGGGGTATTTTGGTCATTTGACACCTAGGGTTGCCTTTTAACCTCAATGTAGATTAAAAATAAATGATATTACACTTAGAAATGTCATGAAAAAAATTAAATGGTGATACATTTTGTAAATAGTGAAAGAATTGAGCTAAATGTGCAAATTAGGAAAACTTTAAATCATTAAACATTAAATTATTGGTTAGTGCTCCACTATCCTTAAAAAAAATGAGATATATCACAGTGGAAATGGGAAGAAACATCTTCTTCTTCAACCTCACTCTCACCAGCCGAATTGAATCCGCCATGGAAACACCATGGCCAAAGCTTCCTAACCTCCATGCAAGCATGAAGTGAGCACATTTTCCACTTGATTTCTTCACTAAAGTTGTTCTCTACAGCTTGGGCAACATTTTGGGAGCAAGAAAGTTAAGTTTTGGTGAGGTTTTGAAGAATTTCAAAAGTGGTAAGTATGTATTTTTAATTCTTGTTTCATTAAACTTTGAATGGGTGTTGTGGGTGGTTGATTTGTGGAAAATTTTTTGAAGTTTGATGAATTAGTGGAAATGTACATTTTAGCAGCCATGGAACTTCACTATGAACAGTTTATTCTTGCATGTAAATAGTGGTTTGAATGATGATTTAAATGTTTGATTGTATTGTAGTTGAATTCCAAGAGTAAGGTTTGATTTGGAAGCTTGAAAAGTGAAAATGGAAATTGATGGGTATGTGTAAACTTGTGGCAGCCTCATGAAGAAGATTGAAGTGTTTGAGTTCATGAAATATTGTTGAATTATGTTGTCATGGATGGCAGCATGTGTGTGTGTTTAATTGTTAGAATTTGGACATGGAAATGAGGTATGTTCATGTGGTTGAATTGTGGTAAATGGGACTTTAATTATTGTAATTGGACTTAGAAAAATTATGAATTATAGGTGCATGTTGAGAGTAGTTACAAGCTGCAAAAATGACCAAAAATGTGTTGCTACATGTGTTAATGTTATGGTACAAACCAGAATTGGCATGGAAGAGTGAACTTGGTAAACATAGGATGTGTAATTGGTAAAGGATGAACAATGTGCAATGGGGCAGTGTATGTTTTGGCTTAGAACCTTAATTATGTGGCTCCAATTGGTATGAGACCAATTGGAGGTGAAACTAGGCACAAAATCTGCCAACTATCATGAAGGAAGCTTACCAAAATTCTGCTTAGAAGGTGACTTGAAAAATGACCAAATCCGGATTAGTGCTTTGAAAGCCTGAAAATTGACCATTTGGGTAGTAGTTAGTTTTTTTGCCATACCTCACTCAAACCAGGTCCAATTGACCTGAAATTTTTACCATGAATAGTTGAGACATATATCTACAATTCTTATGAAGACACCAAGCCCATAAATGGCCAAAACTAAGCCCAATAGCTTGCACAAGTTCGGGTATAAAAACTGGCCGAACCAAAAATGACCTAAACCTACCATTTTGATGCATTCTGTCCAGCATTGGTAAATTGACCATAACTTGGTCTACACAACTCAGAATGACCTGAAAATTTTCCCCGCATGCAATAAGACATAGACCTACAAGTTTGTAGTTTGGACCGAAATCCGAAAACTGAGGGAACTAGGTCATCCTGCTAGGTCAAATTAGTTTACCGAAATCTGGCAAATTGCAATAAAATGCAACATACTTAGAAATGAATTTGGTAACATG
The DNA here is from genome assembly GCF_030052815.1 of Hevea brasiliensis. Taxonomy (NCBI): domain Eukaryota; kingdom Viridiplantae; phylum Streptophyta; class Magnoliopsida; order Malpighiales; family Euphorbiaceae; genus Hevea; species Hevea brasiliensis. The sequence goes on from NC_079500.1 coordinate 69,535,863, forward strand.
TACCAATACTAAAAGGCTACAAATGTGACACATTGTTAATATTAAAACCTAATTCACCTAGACTGCATCGAGGGTCAACATCTTAAGTTGACTAAGAAAATAATAGAATTCAATAAATTAATTATTAAGCCTTATTGTTAGAGACGGTTTAAATGAATATTAAAACACTTCAAATTGTCTGTTTCAGTTAGCAAAGACTCAGGGAAGGGGAAGGAAACACTGAGTCAGAGCCAAGAGACATTTATCAGAGGTTTGTGCACAATAGTTACTTCTTTTAAATTTTTCAATTGAAATGAATTATGACAAATTGTCTATTATTGTTTAAATTATGAAAAATTGTCTTAATGATATTTGATGGATACATATTGCTTAAAAAACATTGTAAATGGTTTGAAACCACAGCTATCATGTATATTGATTGAATTCCTCGCTAGCTTGTCTAGTGGGATGAATTGACTTTGAATTCCCTCTCTGGCTGAAGTGTTGAGGTGTGTGCCTGTTGAGGACGAATAGAATGAGTACTCATATTATTGCTAGCTAGCTATGTTATTCCTCATTAGCCATCGGCTCTTGGGATGAATTGGACTTTGGAAAATGATTAAGCTGTGTGTGATTTATTGATATTTATTGTAATATTGTGAAATGGAGTTTAAATTCTTTATGACATTCACTGTCTTTGAATTTAACTATGGTTTTAAGTATCCACTATTTATATGACTTATGAATTATGATTTAAAGTTGCATTTTGTTAATGTTGTGCACCACTGAGATATTGGCTCAGCGATAACTTTTCATTGTTGTCGCAGGTAGACAGACTGACAGGGCAGCAGACTAGGCTGCTAGTACTTCATTAAGAGTTCATCGGGTATATTGAGTATACCATATTTTGCAGTTTGTACTATAATATGTATTCACTGTATGTATATATTGTTCTTAGTTTTGAGCAGTTGTAAATTAAAATTATACATTGAAATTATAAAATAAATTATAAATTATTTTGGCTTGTAAAATTTGTGATATATTTCTTTTATCTTAGCTTTTGAAAACACTGGAAAAATTATTGTGGATTTGAGTTGGCAAATGTTGAGAAACATATTGTGTTGATTGAATATTGGAGTTTAGGGATTGAACAAAATATTGGAAGGGCTTTTTACAGGTTTTTGAAGAACTATTTTATTGAAAATACAGATGGCACTCTGCCAAAATTTTTGCAGAAATTGTTAATTCTTCAAATATATTAGCTATTTCACTTCAGTTCAAAAAGAAAATTTTTTTAACACTTGTAAATAGTGCTCACCACTACAAAAAGAAGTAAGAAAAGTTTTAAAATCCCTTGTAGTGTATGTAATGGGTTATTAGTAGACGAAGTTGGTAATTTATTAGGCATACTACGGGATCATGTTATGCCTTACGGAGGGGTAGGGTGTGACAGAAAAATAAAATATAAGTAGATTAATGACATCATGCATGAGGTAATTAAAATTGCTAACGAATGGGAAATGGACAAGTCTTTTAAAAGGGATAAAAACTAAATAAAAATGAGACAAAAAATGAAAAAGAAATCTGTTTCATCTTCCCCAATCAGCTGAATCAAGAGAGAGAGAAAGAGAAAAGGAAAAGAAAGCAAGAAAGGAAGAAGGAGAAAGAGTTGATCAATAGTAGAAACAGGGGTTCAGCAGGGGCAGCATGTTTCTTTTATGTCCAGGTGAGTTTGGCTCAACTTATACCATTGATTTTTGGATATGTTTGAGGTATGTATGTGTAGAAGTTATGGTTAAAATTTGGTGATTGGTCAATGGTTGGATTTGGAGAGATATGTTGTTGAACATAGGCTGTTTGTAAGTTGAATTCTGAATTTTAGCTACTGAAATTTGAGAAAAATAAAAAGTTAGGATGCTTATAAAATTATGAAATTTGGTAAAATTGATATTTGGGATGTTGAGGCTGTTGTGTTAAAATTTGGTGAATTTTAGACTTGTGGTTTATGATATATAAATTGTTTTGCATGAGCTATCTAAGTAAGACTGATTTCTACAAAAATTCAGATTTTGAAGGGTTAAATGAATATTTTGATATCTCATGATATAGATATGATTTGATGCAAAAAATTTTACTAATATTATATAGGGATGTCTTGAATATATGGTTAAAATTTGGGATTTATCTGATGGTTAGATCATTATATATAAATTTGAATGCACAAGCTGCCAAATTGGATATTAATGGTTTGTAGATTTGAGATTTATGATAGGAGTTTAGTCCAATTTAAGGGGAAATGCTGTTGAATTTTTATTGGATCTTTATTTTGGGAAAGTGAAGTTATAATTGATTATGATTATTATTGTTCTAGGAGAAATCTTGAAGAATAACAAGCTCAAGTTTGGTTTCAAAAAGGTTAGTGCTAATTCATCCTTAAAACTTTGTATATATATATCATGTGGAGTATGAAATGAGGGTGAAATTAAGAGAATTGAAACAAGTTTTGCATGAATAAATTCTACCAATTTTGGCAGCCATGGTTATCTTAGGGTTGTGATGAATTTCATTGATTTAAATGAGTGAATAGGCTACCCTTGATATGAATGTATCACTTCAAACATTGATTTATGAATTTAGTGCAAGAATTTGAAACTTTGGAATTTTAGGGCTAGGGTTTGAAACTCAAATATGGCAGTAGATGCAATTGAACATAAAATGATGTTGTAATGGTCATTTAGTGACCATTTGGTGTAGTTTGAATTGAAAATGGAGTGATTGGTGACATTAACTAATGTAAAGAATTAGACTGCCTTAAGTGTGCATTCTAGACCCTTTGAGTCCAGTGTGCTCTTGGATTATAACTCAAGTTATGTAACTCCAATTGGTGTAAGGCTAATTGGAGGTTAAACTAGACATAAAATGCAACAACTTTGGTGAAGGAACCTATCCCAAAAAACAAAACTAAGTGGCCCTAAAAAAATGACCAAATCCAGGTAGCACCAAATTTGCTTGGGCAAAATGACCAAATGAACAGTGTTCATTCATTTGGTCATAACTCAGTGTAGAAAGGTCCAATTGACCTGAAATTTATGTCAATGAAAAGCTTAGACAATTTAAAACAACTTTTATGTTGAACACAAACTCTAATTCTGGACTTAACCAAATGAATTAATTAGCCAAAATTGAACTACCAAATCTGGCAGAATGATATTCTGCCCAGAATTTCTGGGTAGATACCAATCCAGCCAGCCTTGCTCAATGTGGCATATCTTGAGCTAGAAAACTCCAAATGGAGTGATTCAAAAAGGGAATTAAAGAAGACACAACAAAGAACAACTTTGATCAAGAACACTTGGCCAAATTCTCATTGTAGAATAGCCTAATGGAATAGTGAACTCTAGCACCCAAAACTGAAAATTTTGATTTATTTTCCATTGGTTAGAAGTATGGATTGGCAACTAATGCCAACACTTTTGGGAACCAAAATGTGGTAAATCTATGTGATTAAAACTCATGTAACTATTATATATGAGAAAGTCAATATTTTGACTTAAATAACTAAATGAATAGTAACCTTACATGTTAAGTATAAATATTCAAGAAATAACTTTGTAATATGCCCTAGTAGGCCTAATGTGATTGGTTTGGATAGGTTGGCATGCCAATAGGGTTCTAATAGCAGTATTGAGTATGAGTTATGGCTCCATGCCATTCTGTGAGATGATAGCCTATGGTTATACTGATTATGATGTTATACTTGGCTTTATGCTTTATTGCTTTTATGGCTTATTAACCATTCTATTTCCACACCGGGAGACACATTGTGACCAATGGTGTGACGGCCCGAGGTACCTGGTACACAGTGCTAGTTTACCCATTTATCCAGTCCGGTCAATTTGTATCGGTTACTTGGGCATCAAAAAGTATAAATGTAATTGAATTGATTATTAAAGGAAGTAAGGAAATTAAATATCAAGATAAAGAACAAGAATGATTACAATAAAAAGAGGCTCAAAATCATCAAGAAATTGATTAATAAAATGCTAGAAAGAATTGAAATGAACTGGATTGATGAAAAAAAAAATTATCTATTATTGAATGCACTGGGAACTTTAATTATTATGAAATACTTTAAGATAACCTAGAAGGTTTTGAATTAAAAGGATACAAAAAGATTAATAATAGAAATATAATTTAAATAAATGTTACAAATGTACCTTTCATAATAATATTAAATTAAGAATAATGCTATTAGAATATTAGTATATTGTATATTCTTACTATAACCTTACGAACTAAGCACCTCCAAAGAGGACTAAATTAGAAAAAAAAAGGATATTAAATTTTAGAAAGCTTATTGAAGCATAATTAGATCTAAATTATCTGAATCATATTTTATTTCCATCTGTATTTTGTATATTATTTTCTTTGTTATATTATTGCACCACTAAGCAGAAATGATTAGCGCGATGGATTTGCTTCCTCACACAGGTACTGAAGGTAAAGCCTAGCAAATATTAAACAGAGATTTTGAAGTCTGATCTACAGAAGTGTCTGAAGTATTCAAGCTTGTCACCTCCTTAGAAATGTGAAGGAACGGAAGCGTGAAAAACACAAGATTATACCATTGAATTCAAAAATTTTCACCTAGGGTCACATGCACCATGCAAGATTTATTTTTATCTATTTGATTTCAATGATAAATAACATATTAAAACTCTTTTAATATGTTTTTGGATCTGTATTTGCCATTTAAAATTTTAAAATTAATCAGATTAATTTTAGAACTCTAGATTAAATCAAGAACGATTACACTAACCTCTTGATGTCTTTGCAGTGTCTGCGCCTTTGAGATTTGTCTTCAGGACACCAGATGTTGTCCCTCTAGCTTGTCCACACCAAGAACACCTATGGCAGCCCTTGAACAGCTTCTAAAGCCTTTTCTATTAATTAGAAATTCAAGTTCTGCCTTTTAAGAGATTAGAGATGTAAACAGGACACTAGAACCAATTTCTAGCGTTCTTAATTCAAGAGATTGATGGCTAATCTCTTTGAATTGATGAGAGATGAAGAGAAATAGCTGGAGAGGCTCAAAGTGGCGTGACAATTGAGAGGAGAGGCTGCTGGTTATGTTTTCTTTTCATAACCACACTTAAATAGCTAGGTTAACACATTAAACCCTAGCCACATGTCACCTTTTGATTAGCTCTAGGTTTAAGTGACCCAATCACATTGTGCCAAGTGTCAAACCTATATTTAATCTTGATTTTAATCATCTTACATGATTAAAAAACATTTGGCAAGCTTATGTGTTATGCCATGTGTCACCATCTCATGGTGCCACGTGTCACAATCGTGAAATGACCAAAATGCCCTCGTGTCTTAATTTTGAGTTCTTAACCCAAAATAATTATTTTCTTCTTCTAATTAATTTATATCAAATATAAATTAATTAATTAATCTCTATTAATTAATTTCTCATCAATTAAATTCATATTTAAACACTTTAAATATAAATTTAATTTATACTACACATCCAATAATCTAGATTTGGTTTCAAGTCATGCTAGGACTTTGCAATTTAATTGCAAACCAAATCTATTTAATTAATCAATTAAACTCTTTAATTAATTAATTAAATCATATTTAAATAGGTGATAACTTGTGTATGTGTGTGACTTACTAGGCTCATCACTAATTGGCAATGAGACATGATATCAACTCTTAATATCAATAGAACTCTTTCTTACCATAAATGATTTCTCTAAATCATTTTATGAACCTCATAGACCATGGTTAACACCTAGCATAGCATGCCATGGCCACCCAATTAGTAATAAGATTTACCTTAAATGAACCTATAATCATATGTTACCATGCACTAGAATCTCTCTGTTACAAAATCCCAACTCAAGCTGGAGTCATGGTTTATGTCAAACTCCATTTGCTATGAATATTATGTTCTCTTTTAATTCCAGTTCTTGATTAAAAGATTTTTCTCATCAGAAACTCTTTTCTGAATAAATCTATCTGTCCTGGCCAGGAACTTGAAACATCAAGAACAATTAAATGAACATAGGATTTTATCTCTATTTACTTAGAGGAACAGATTCCATCTTGATCAACACCTATCTCCATATATAACTAGTAAGAGCCAACACATGCCCATATACCCATACATAGTACAAGTATGAAAGCAGTATCAAACTCAAACTACCTATATACAAGATAACCGTGCTATCTCAGGTCTAAAGATTATATGCACTAATATGATTTATGACAAAACATTGACAAGAGTAAACTCCATGTGCTTGTCATAAGTGTCACTGGTTCGGCCTACTTATTATTTATAAGTGCCTATCATGTTTGTCATATGGCATGAGACTCACAATTCCATCTTATTTATATCTCATATAAATAACTTGGGAACAAACATGAATACAATCTTTCTGGATAAGTCATGTCCTTATTATGAAGTATCCTCGATTGTGAACCTATTTATGATACTTTGTGCTAGAAATATTGTCACTCATATTCTTAACAACTTAAGAATTATATTTCTAACAAAATATCAATGGACCTTTTCTATTACACATAAATATATTATGTAAACGGAAAAGTGGAAATGCCTTTTATTAATAAAATTATGTACAAGATACATACTAAATGATATGCTCTAGGGCATACTACTAACAATCTCCCACTTGCACTAGAGCCATTCATTACAATATCTTAGACCTATCTTCTCAAGATGTCGGTCTAACTGAGTCTGTGACATAGGCTTAGTGAATGGATCAGCTGGATTTTCAGCTGATGCTATTTTCTGCATGGCTACATCGCCTCGCCCAACTATTTCTCTGATAATGTGGTAGCGCCTTTCTATGTGTTTGGATTTCTGATGAGACCTTGGTTCCTTAGCTCAGATGATCGCTCCATTGTTGTCACGAAGGTAATGGAACCGCGACTCAATGGAAGGAACTCATGTAAGTTCTCACGAACTTCTTTATCCAAGCGACTTCCTTTGCGACATCGATGCGAATATACTCGACCTCGATAGTGGAATCTGCGGTCATGCTCTGTTTGGAACTCTTCCAACCGATCGCACCTCCATTACAAATGAACACATATCCAGAGGTAGACTTTCTATCATCGATATCTGATTGGAAATCAGAATCAGTATAACCATCCAATTGCAAGTCTCCACCTCCATAAATCAAGAATAAATCCTTAGTTCTTCTCAAGTACTTAAGGATGTTCTTGTGACTATCGATGTTCCAAACTGGATTGGATTGATACCGCTAGTCAAACTAACAAAGATATGCGATATCAGGCCTAGTACACAACATTGCATACTTTAAACTTCCAATAGCCGAAGCATATGGAATCCTGGCCATCTTATCTCTTTCTTAAGGTGTCTTTGGAGACATCTCTTTAGAAAAATGGATACCATGTCTCACTGGTAACAATCCTCTCTTGGAATCAGGCATGTTAAACCTCTTTAACACCTTTTCCAAGTATAGACTTTGGGATAATCCAATTATTCTTTTCGCTCTATCTCTATTTATGTTAATCCCATGAATATAGGTTGCCTCCCCTAAGTCTTGCATGGAGAATGTATTTGACTCCCCTACCTTTATAGTCGTCAACATACTGTATCATTACCCATCAACGATTATGTCATCTACATATAAGACAAGGAAAGTGATAGCACCATCACTAACCTTCTTATATACACCTGGCTCATCCTCATTTTTGATAAAACCAAAAGATTTAATGGCTTCATCAAAACGGATGTTCCAACTCCTCGAAGCTTGTTTCAACCCATAAATGGATCGCTTTAGCTTGCATACCTTGGAACCATCTTGAGATTCAAATCCCCTAGGTTGTTCCAAGAAAATTTTTTCTTCAATGTATCCATTGAGAAAAGCTGTTTTGACATCCATCTGCCAAATCTCATAATCATAGTATGCAACTATTGCTAATAAAATCCTAATTGATTTAAGCATGGCAACAGGCGAGAAAGTCTCCTCATAGTCTATTCCTTGCCTTTGGCGAAACCCTTTCGCTACTAGCCTTGCCTTATAGGTCTCTACCTTTCCATCAGAACCAATTTTCTTCTTGAAAACCCATTTGTTCCCTATAGGTACAATACCTAGGTGGGTCAACAAGATCCCAAACTTGATTCTTATACATGGAATCAATCTCGGATTTCATAGCATCAATCCATTTTGAAGAGTCTATATCTGATATAGCTTCTTCATAGGTAAGTGGATCATCTCCATGATCTACTTCTTCATGAGTAGACAACTCTTGTTCTTCTTCATGAAGAAAACCATATCTCACTGGTGGGTGAGATACCCTGGTTGTTCTACGAGGAACAGCTGTAGATGTTTCATCAATGAGTATAGGTTGACTAGATGGATCTATATCCATCTGATCTGTTGGTTGGTCAGAATTCTCCAATTCTAACTCTATTTGCCTTCTTTTGCCTCCTTCTTGAACAAACTGTTGTTCAAGAAATGTGGCATCTCTACTGATCACAACCTTTTGTGAAGTAGGCAAATAAAAATAATATCCAAAACTATCTTTTGGATATCCAACAAATCGACCTTTTTCTGATCTGGTCTCTAATTTATCAGTTTTTAGCTTTTTTATATAAGCTGGACAACCCCAAATCTTAACATGCTTAAGACTTGGTTTTCTTCCATGCCATATCTCATAAGGTGTGGAAGAAACTGATTTTGATGGAATCCTATTCAGAACATACAAAGCCGATTCTAATGCAAACCCCCAAAAGAAGATTGGCATATCAGTATAGCTCATCATACTACGTACCATATCCAATAGGGTACGATTTCTCCTTTCAGATACACCATTCAGCTGTGGCGTTCCTGGAGGAGTCAGCTGAGAAACAATGCCATGCTCTCTCAAGTATTCATCAAATTCAGTACTCAAATATTCACCTCCACGATCTGATCGAAGAGCTTTAATACTCTTTCCTGTTTGATTTTCTACTTCAGATTTAAATTCTTTGAACTTTTCAAAGGATTCATGTTTGTATTTCATCAAATACAAATACCCAAACCTTGATTTATCATCAGTAAAGGTAATAAAATAATGAAAGCCCCCTCTAGCCATTTCTTTAAACGGACCACATACATCACTATGTATTAGTTCCAAAATATTTTCAGCGCTTAACCCTGGTCCAACACAGGGTGAGCTAGTCATTGTGCCCGGAAGACACGATTCACAAGTGGGAGTAGGCTCCGAACCCAATGAGGATAAAATCCCCATTTTCTCCAAGTTAGTAATCCTCTCTGCTGCAACATTACATAACCTTAAGTGCCAAATATATTTTGAACTTGAGTTGGTTTTCACCATGGCATTGTATTCATTTAGATTACTATACTCGGCCAATGGAAACACTTTCTTCGGCAATGGAAACACTTTCTGTTAGCAATGGAAACACTTTCTGTTGGCGGTGGAAACACTTTCCTTTGCCTTTGTCGACTTTGGTCTTCCCTTTCTTTAGCTATTTTCTTGGAAGGACCAGAATCAAGTTTCTTTTTCTTATTGCCCTTCTTCTTGTTGGACTTTCCAGTGAAGAAGATGCAACCAAAGCTACCTCTTTTCCTTTATTGCCCAAAGATATTATTTTGGGCAATAACTAGCATGTTGAGTAAACCGGCTAAGGTGCATTCTGTTTAGTCATATGGAAATTTGTCACAAAATTCCCAAAAACTCGGGAAGGGTGAAGGATCAAATCCGTTTGTAGTTGGAAATCCATGTTGAAGTCAAGATGTTCCAAGCGCTCAATCACCGAATCATCTTGTGGACATGATCCCCAACATTCATCCCTCGGACATCCTCATACGGAATAGTCTAGATATCTCATACCTAGCATTCCTGTTGCTCACCATACAACTCTTGTAGGTGAAGGAGGATCTCACTCGCACTCTGCATGTTCTCATGTTGCTTCTGTAACTCATTACTCATGGAAGCAAGCATGTAACACTTAGCTCTCATAACATGCTCCTTCCACTTGTCCAAAGTTTCATGTTCCTCTTGTGTGGCCTCTGGAGGTAAGGGACCAGGAACATTTGAATCTAGAACATATCCTATATGTTCAAGGTTCAGGACAAGTTTCAAATTTCTTAGCCAATCAGATAGATTAGGTCCTGTCAACCTGTTGTGATCAAGTATGCTTGCAAGGATATTGGATGGTGGTGGTTGTTTTGTGCTCATTTTTATCAGAAAATTAACTGCAGAAAATAACCAGATTAATTAGTAAATGTATCATGTAATTAACTAAAATGATTATGGTCTTTTAATCAAATTGGTCCTCCCACTAACTTGGCGAATCCTACACTTCCAAAGTAGAAAATGGAAATCCTAGTTGGATGGATTTCTAGTGGGTGATTGAATTCTTATAATTCTATTGATCATCCTCAGGTACATCCATTATTGGAATTACAATAAACTATAAGTGAGCAACTCCTTGCCCATCACATCTCATGTGAGGTTCAATCCTTTACCTAGCCCCTAATGCTCAAAATCTCAGGTACATCCATTATTGACTTATCTTGCATTAGTTAAGTTGATCCCATTGAGCCAGTAATTATGCAAATAATTTTAATGTCCTCAGGTACATCCAATATTGGCCACCAAACCATTTACATATTTACAACATCTCATGCTTAACAATTATTCTTAAGAAAATCTCTTAAATTAATTGCATCTCATGCAACAATTTAAAATTTCTTAAAATAATTGCCCCAATGGAGGGCTTATGTTATAATTACTTTAATTATAGCATTTCCAACTTAATCATTTGTTTGGAAGATTTTATAGCCATCCTAATTACTATTAAGGTCTCACTTTGCACATTATCCATTTAGCATGCGTATATCATATAATTGCATACATTCACATACATCTCATGCATTCATGGATAAGCACTAAATATGGTATGATCATGGACTTTCTAAGGGATTCAATTCTGAGCCACCAAGAATTGAATCAGGGTATTCCTAGGTGCATTTCATTCATTCATTTTATAAGAGTTGCTGAAGGAGTACATAATCAACACTTGATATTGAATTCCTCCCACTGGTCCAACCAATGCTCTTGACCTCTTTGAACTTCTTACAATCCAATATTACATAGTAATCCTTGGCATACCAAGGCGAATTTACAAGAACTTAAATAAATGAAATTACAACCCAAAAATTATTACAAACTTAATAATACATGCCCAAAATAAATTAAAATAAATTAATTAATTTACAATCCCAAAGAAACATAAAAGAAATAAATCCAATCACATTGGTATTTTATAGTCCATGATCATCCATCATGCATATCACTATTTAACAATTAAATAAAACATACATACTTAAATTAAATTGAATATCTCATATTCAACTTAAAAATCCAGATTTGAATATGATTCAAATAAATTTAAAAATTCATATTTGAATCTTATTCAAACAAATTTAAAAATTCATATTTGAATCACATTCAAACAACTTCAAAAATTCAGATTTGAATCACATTCAAATATTTTTTAAAAAATCAGATTTGAATCACATTCAAATATTTTTTAAAAAATCAGATCTGAATTTTATTGAATCAATTTTAAAAATCAGATTTAAATATGATTCAAACAACTTTAAAAATTCAGATTTGAATCACATTCAAACAACTTTTAAAATTCAGATTTGAATCACATTCAAACATTTTTTAAAATTCTGATTTGAATCATAATTTAATTGTGTGATTAAAACAACTAATTAAACACTTTAATTAGTCAAAGAATAGGCCTTAGATCATACAACAATTGCAGAATTAAAAGCCAAACCTTGAACCACCCATGGAACCATTGTTGCCGCCACCAATGGTGGCTTCACCATGTGTGCCGCCACACCTCATGATCCAACCAGCAATGAATCTCTTGATCTCATGATCAAACACACAATTAAATTATATAATCAACAATCTAAATGGCAAATATAGTGGCTCGATACCAATTGAAGGCAGGCGTGAAAAACACAAGATTATACCATTGAATTCAAAACTTTTCACCTAGGGTCACATGCACCATGCAAGATTTATTTTTATCTATTTGATTTCAATGATAAATAACATATTAAAACTCTTTTAATATGTTTTTGGATCTGTATTTGCCATTTAAAATTTTAAAATTAATCAGATTAATTTTAGAACTCTAGATTAAATCAAGAACGATTACACTAACCTCTTGATGTGCTGCAGCGTGTCTGCGCCTTTGAGATTTGTCTTCAGGACACCAGATGTTGTCCCTCTAGCTTGTCCACACCAAGAACACCTATGGCAGCCCTTGAACAGCTTCTAAAGCCTTTTCTATTAATTAGAAATTCAAGTTCTGCCTTTTAAGAGATTAGAGATGTAAACAGGACACTAGAACCAATTTCTAGCGTTCTTAATTCAAGAGATTGATGGCTAATCTCTTTGAATTGATGAGAGATGAAGAGAAATAGCTGGAGAGGCTCAAAGTGGCGTGACAATTGAGAGGAGAGGCTGCTGGTTATGTTTTCTTTTCATAACCACACTTAAATAGCTAGGTTAACACATTAAACCCTAGCCACATGTCACCTTTTGATTAGCTCTAGGTTTAAGTGACCCAATCACATTGTGCCAAGTGTCAAACCTATATTTAATCTTGATTTTAATCATCTTACATGATTAAAAACATTTGGCAAGCTTATGTGTTATGCCATGTGTCACCATCTCATGGTGCCACGTGTCACAATCGTGAAATGACCAAAATGCCCTCGTGTCTTAATTTTGAGTTCTTAACCCAAAATAATTATTTTCTTCTTCTAATTAATTTATATCAAATATAAATTAATTAATTAATCTCTATTAATTAATTTCTCATCAATTAAATTCATATTTAAACACTTTAAATATAAATTTAATTTATACTACACATCCAATAATCTAGATTTGGTTTCAAGTCATGCTAGGGACTTTGCAATTTAATTGCAAACCAAATCTATTTAATTAATCAATTAAACTCTTTAATTAATTAATTAAATCATATTTAAATAGGTGATAACTTGTGTATGTGTGTGACTTACTAGGCTCATCACTAATTGGCAATGAGACATGATATCAACTCTTAATATCATCAGAACTCTTTCTTACCATAAATGATTTCTCTAAATCATTTTATGAACCTCATAGACCATGGTTAACACCTAGCATAGCATGCCATGGCCACCCAATTAGTAATAAGATTTACCTTAAATGAACCTATAATCATATGTTACCATGCACTAGAATCTCTCTGTTACAAAATCCCAACTCAAGCTGGAGTCATGGTTTATGTCAAACTCCATTTGCTATGAATATTATGTTCTCTTTTAATTCCAGTTCTTGATTAAAAGATTTTTCTCATCAGATAAGATAGGGTACTCTGGCACTAAGTGTAACATGCCTTGCTTGGCTACACTGTAGTCGGGTGAGGGGTGTTACATTATTGCATCACTAAGCATAAATGCTTGGCGCGATGGATTTGTTTCCTTTGCGCAGGTACTGAAGCTAAAACCCAGTGGACATTTGACTGGGATTTTTGGAGTCCAGATCTGCAGAAGTGTCAGAAGTGTTCAAGTTATCACCTCCTCAGCAATGCATGTAGATAGGGCTCACAAAAGTTATTTTATGTGTTTATAATTAGTTATTAATTGTAATGTAAATTATGGTATTGTAATTAATTTGTACATCATGTAAATTGTGAATTTATGAAATTAGCTTGTAAATCATGTAAATTATGAAGTTTGAGAATTTTGATACATAAATTGAGTATGAATTGATATGTATTTAAATGAGTTGCAAAAATTGAATGTGTGATGAGATGATTATAAAAATAACTGATGAGATTTTATTGTGAAAATATTATTGAAATTTCAAGTAGGTGAATAGTAAAATACGCCAAATGGTAATGGAAATCGGGGAAACTCCGCTGGTTTCTCCATAGAAAAATAACTGATATTAAAATATAATGAGAACAAAATTTTTAAAGGAATAAAATAAGATAAAATAGGGTGCTCTTGCACCAAATGTAGCACACCTTGCTTAGCTACATTATAGACGGGTGAGGGGTGTTACACTTTGACTCAGGGATAGCATTTTGTTACTGTCGTAGGTAAAGAGGTAGATAAAGCAGCAGAGTAGGTTGCTTGGGATTCAAAGTGACTAGAATTTTTGGGATCATTACCGAGTATATAGATTATACCCTTGTAACTTTTTATCTTAATGTATAAGTAACTGTGTGTATGTATATTAGACTTGAGCAGTTGTATAAAGCAGCAGAGTAGGTTGCTTGGGATTTAAAGTGACTAGGATTTTTGGAATCATTACTGGATATAGATATTATACTCTTGTAACTTTTTATCTTAATGTATAAGTAACTGTGTGTATGTATATTAGACTTGAGCAGTTGTATAATAAATTTTGGAATTTTATTTTGACCATTGTAAATATTTGTACTATCAACTTATTATTTTATTTTTATTAATGAAAAGCTTAATTTCTTCTTTTTTTTATTTACATTTTTATTAAAAAAATAATAATAATGAATTGCCCAAAATTGTGGTTATTAAGATTAAATTGTGATGAGAATATTGGAGTTATGGGTATTAAATGTATTGGGAGTGTTTTTAACAGGTTTTTGAAGAACTATTTTCCCAAAATATAGATGACACTCTGCCAAAATTTTTATAAAATTTGCGGGAAGTCAAATTAACTAGAATTCTAACTAATGACTTAAACTGAACTTAAAGACTTTTTAATATTAATTTAACCTTATTTTACACCTTAAAATGAATTGAATTTGATTTAAAATCCCTAATAGTATATTTAATGGGTTATCAGTAGGTGAAGTTCGGTAATTCATTAGGTATACTACAGGATCATGTTATGCCTTACGGAGGGATAAGGTGTGACAGTTTTGACATGGGACGACTTCCTCATGGAATTCAGATAGAAATATGTTTTGGATACTTATATAGATATGAAGTTGCAAGAATTTTTAAGTCTGAAACAAGGGAACCGATTAGTGACTAACTATGAAAGAGAATTTTCTCGCTTAAGCCACTATGCTGGGAGCCTACTCACCAGTAGAAGGGACAGATGCAAAAGATTTGAGTTTGGTTTGAAGCCCAGTCTGAGATTGCAAGTGGTCGGATTTCGACATGACAATTTCTCTGAACTTATATCTCAAGCCCTGGAGTTAAAGAGAATAGAATTAGAAGGTACTCCAGAGAAAGAAAGATAGAAAAAGAGAAAAGTGGAAAAACAACAAGTCAGAGTTCCAGTGGAAATTCTGGTAAAAGGAAGAAATTCTGGAGGACAGGGTGGCAGAAAATCTGGTAGGAGAAGGTTTTCAGAATAGAAACCACCTAGATTTGATCAGTAAATGACCAGAAGTTCCTTCCCTCCTCGTCCATGCGAGACATGTGGTAAGACCCACAGAGGGGTATGTTATAAAGCTATTAGAGCCTGCTTTAATTGTGGTGAAATAGGGCATTTTGCAAAGGATTGCAATAGTGCCTGCAAATCTGGGCCACCTACCACCACTGAAGGGTCAGTCCAAGGTTCTACCACAAGCGGTTCACAGCCAGCCAGCAAAGGTAGAGGCAGAGGTAGGGCAGCACTTCTGGTAATCAGGGCACAATTAATCAGCCAGAGTAGCGTAGTGCTCCAGCTAAAGTATACACTATGCGCCAGAGGGAGGAGGCCGAAACTTCAGATGTGGTTATTGGTAATTTCTTTATTTTTGGTAGAGATGTATATGTGTTATTTGATCCTGGCTCCACATACTCATATGCTAGTGCTAAAATTGTGTGTTATACTGCTATGCCTTGCATGAAAATGGATTTTGATGTGCTAGTAACTAGCCCATTAGGCCAAGAGGTTAGGGTGAACCGATTATATAAGGATTGTCCTTTGGTGATCCAAGGACATACTTTTTTGTCTGATCTTATTGAAATGCCCTTCAGAGATTACGATATCATCTTGGGCACAGATTGGTTAGCTAGGCATCATGCCATGATTGACTATAGATTGAAAATAGTCACTTTTAGTCTCCCTCAGTATGGTGATGTGGTAATACATGGGGAGAGGCAGTTATTGCCATCAAATCTCATTTCGGCTGCACTTGCTAGAAGGATGATTAGAAAGGGGTGTGAAGCATATTTGGTACATGTGATAGACACCCAAGTGGGGAGTCCAGGCCTGAGGGATATTCCTACTATATGTGACTTTCTAGATATTTTTCCTGAAGAATCACCAAGATTACCTCCAGAAAGAGAGGTGCAATTCGAAATAGAGGCTATGCCTAGTGTGGAACCAATCTCCATCACTCCATACAGAATGGCACCTACTAAGTTAAAAGAGCTGAAGGTACAGTTACAGGAATTACTTGATAAGAGCTTTATTTGCCCTAGTGTGTCACCTTGGGGAGCACCAATACTATTTGCCAAGAAGAAGGATGGTACTCTCTATCTGTGTATTAACTATAGACAGTTGAATAAGGTGACCATAAAGAATGGATATCCACTGCCTCGCATAGATGATTTGTTTGATCAGTTAAAGGATGCAGCTGTGTTCTCCAAAATTAATTTGAGATAGGGTTATTATCAGTTGAGGGTGCAAGAGCAGAGCATTCCAAAAAATTGCCTTCAGGACTCGATATGGCCACTAAAAGTTTTTAGTAATGCCATTTGGGTTGACTAATTCTCCAATTGCTTCTATGGACCTGATGAACACTATCTTCAGGCCATATTTAGATCAGTTTGTTATGGTAATCATCAATGATATTTTGGTGTATTCGAAGAATGCAGAGGAGCATGATAGGCACCTGAGGATTGTGCTACAGACCTTAAGAGAGAAACAATTGTATGCCAAGCTGTCGAAGCGTGAATTTTGGTTAAAAGAAATTGTAACACCCTCACTGTAGCAATTCCGTACATTCTACTGTTCCGGTGACCGGTGTCGGTCCGGACAGCTAGAATGTTTAGAAAAATATCTAAACTAAAGTGAGCAACCATAATTAACTCAAATATTAATAAGAAAAACAATTATGAAAATTTTTAGAAATAAAATACAACCAAGTTAAACGAGCTGGTGCCCTAGCCATGGGTAACCTAGTAGGAAGTTGCGGTTCTCGCAACTAGGAGCCCTAGACCCAAGAGAAAATTCATAAAATAATTTTTGGGACTCCAGAGAAGGGTCATTGAGGTTTCTATGGCATTAGAATGCCAAGAAAATGCTTAGAAAAATTTTTCAATTGGTACAGACAATTTTGGTCTGTTAAGCCAAACAGAGGGCATTTTGATCATTTCGCCTTCAGAGGTGATTTTTGGCCGACTTGTCCAGTTAAGTAAATAATTATTATGAAATAAAATGTGAATAAATATTGCTAAAAATTAAATTGAAATTAAGTAGACAAGAAAAGGAAAGAAAATGAAAGAAATTGGAATTATGACATCATTATGATGTCATTAAAATCCTCCCACCCAATCAAACTTTGACACATGGTACTAACTTATTTAAAATGACTTTATGGGCAGAAAAAAAAAGAAAAAAAATCAGTTGCTTCTTCTCCTTCCTTCAACCAGGCATTTCCTCTCCTCCGTATCCAACCTCCATTAAATCTTATCAAAGCTTTAAACCTCATCAAATCTCACTTGAAATCCTTACCTAGCTTCACAAAAATTAACCTAGCAACTTGAACATCCTCTAGGTAGCCAAAAGAGGAAGAAAAAAAAGAGTTTAGTTGGCTTGAAATTCTACTCAAACAAGGTTAGTGTCCAATTCTTGTTCCTTTTGCTTTAATTCATGTTCAATGGCATGAATTGTGTAGGAAATATAAGAAAATAAAACAAGTGTGTGTGTGCACCTTACAAATTTTGGCAGCTAAGGTTAGCTAGGGTTTGATGATTTTTCTTGGTAGAAAAATAGTTATGAGCAGCCTTTGGTAGTGGATGAGGGATTGAACATAATTAAGTAAATGAAATGCAAGAATTGTGCATGTATGAAATGAAAAAAATTGGACACTTGAACAATTCTAGGGTTTGTTCATATGATGGTTTATTAACCTTGTAATGGTCAATTTGTGACCATTTGAATGTGTGTGAGGAGGAAAAGAAGTGAGCTGTGAATTGGTATTTGAATTTGGGTGAGCTGCCTTGGCTGACCTGTAGGACTGAGTGTGAGTCCAGTAGGTTTAGGCAGCTATAAATGGAGTTGTAGAGGTTCAATTGGTGCCAGACCAATTGGACATGAAACTAGACACATAATGGCACAACTTTGGTGAAGAAACCCTACCTAGGAAACCAAACCAAGTTGACACAATAAGGAACAACTTTCATGTAGACAATTTTGCCAAATTTCTACTGTACAAATGACTAATGGAATAGTAAACTTAGTACTTGAAATCTGAAAATTGTGAATAACCAACACTAAGCTTAAAAATGGTATTGGCAACCAATACCAATAATTTTAGAATGTAAAATATGGTATGTTGGGAATATTAGAACCAATGTACCTATTGTCTATGCAAAAGTCAACATTTTAGTTGACTAATGAAATGAATAGTAATACTTAAACTTCAATCTCAAGCATTGTAAAATTTAAAAGTGTAACATGCCCTAGTACACCTAGTAAGATTGGTTTGGATAGGTTGGCATGCTAATAGGGTTTAGTTAGCAGTACTGCACATGGCATTATGCCATTATGTGATTTCATGGCTTTTAGCCATTCTGATATTGTGATGATACTTGGTCTGGTGCCTAATATTTATTACAGCTCATTAGCTGTTCTGTTGCACACCGGGAAATACATATGTAACCAATGGTGTGACGGCCCAGGGTACCTGATACCCAGTGCTACTTTATCCGTTTATCCAGTCCAGTCATCCAGTATAGGTTACTTGGGCAACCAAAAATGAAAGTGGATAAATTTAATGAAATTATGAATATAACAAGTACATAATAAATAAGACTACAAATAATTATCGAAAAATTGTCTGCATAAGACATCAGAACATGCACTATATATTTATTTTCTGTTATTTCCTTTTATTCTATTATTGGCACCACTAAGCATTATTGCTTAGGGCATTGCTTTTGCTACACGTAGGTTCTGGAGAGACCGATAGAGAGCCCAGTAGACCACAGACTGGGTGAGATTATCTACAACTCTGCATAGTGTCCGTGTCACCTCACCGATGTTAGTGCATTGGTAGGACACTAGGTTTCATTTTGGGTATTTTGTAATTCACTTTTATTTTCTCATATGTAATTGAAACTTATGTAATGTATTTTGGTATTAATGTAAATAGTGAAAATTATGTTTATGAATGAAAAAGTGAATATTTATTTATGACTTTTACATGAATATCATATGAGATGAATGATTGAGCAATGGAAATATTATTGAAAAATATTGAGACATCGTTGATGAAATGGAGTTTGGGATTGATTGAAAATTTTGGAAGTGTTTTTCACAGGTTTCAAGGAACTGTTTCTCCATTTTTAGCAGGTACTCTGCTGGATTTTCTATAAAATTTGCGGAACCTCAAATAAATTAATGTTTTTCATAAATGACTTAAATAAATTATACTCCACCAATTGTACTTCATATTTATGAAAAAATAAATAAGGGAGGATAAAAATAATTGAAATGAAATATGGTGTTCCGGTACACTGTGTGGCATATCTTGCTTGGCTATACTGTAGAGGGGTAAGGGGTGTCACATTTAGTGGTATCAGAGCACGGTTTAGGAGTTTTTGGGTCTATATTGAGTCCATACCATGCATTGCATTTGCAAGAGTTGAGGTGATACTAATGCAGATCTGTTTGTCTTTGTTATTTTGAATAGGATATGGACCCCACGTCACAGAGGGCAGTTGAGGAGGAAGTGGAGAGTCATGCTCCACCTGCAGCAGCTGAGATTGGGGGTAGGGGAGAACCTGCTCCACTAGCTCCAGCAGAGCCTACTTAGCCTCCACAGGCCATGTTCTAGCAAATGGCCAAGTTCTTCACACAAATGGATGGGGTAATGCCACCACCACTACCACCCCCACAGCAAAAATCACGTCTGGAAAGATTAAGAAAATTTGGAGCAGTAGATTTCTTTGGCAAGAGAGAAGATGATTCTGTTGTAGCCCAAAATTGGTTGAACAGAACAGGAAGGGTTTTAAAACAACTCCACTGCACTCCAGAGTAAAATCTAGAAGCTGTTGTATCTCTGTTGCAAGATGATGCCTACCAATGGTGGGATACAATGTCTAGTGAAGTGCAGCCAGAATTAATAACTTGGGACTTCTTCCTCTCAGAATTCAAGAAGAAGTATGTGGGTAGTGTATACCTGGAAGAGAGAAGAAGAGAGTTCATTAACCTGAGGCAGAGACAGCTGACAGTGGCCAAGTATGAAAAGGAATTTGTCAGACTGAGTCGTTATGGAAGGGAGATAGTCCCTAATGAAGCCGAGAGGTGTAAGAGATTTAAAGAGGGATTAAATGACAACATAAAGATCATGATTACTACCTTGGGAATCACAGACTTCACCAAGTTAGTGGAAGCTGTAATAAAGGTTGAAAAAGTTAGAATAAGTGAGCAGACCAGAAGGGAGAGATAGCAGAAGAGGGGCCCGGGTTAGTCTAGCTCATCTCCTGCACCAGGAAAGAAGTTCAAAGGTCCACCTGCATAGAGTTCAGGTCAACCACAAGGTCAGGATCAGTCCCAGGGGTCCAGGCCACCGTTCACCCCTAGGAGAGGTGTGACATCCCTTACCCATCTACAATATAGTAGAGTAAGATATGTCACACAGTGTACCGGAACACGCTATTTTATTTTGATCATTTTTCATTCTTCCTAATTTATTTCTTTCATAGTTATGAAGTAAAGTATAATTTATTTAAGTTATTTATTGAAATCATAAATTTATTTGAGGTTTCGCAAATTTTATAGAAAATCTAGCAGAGTATTGGCTAAAAATGGAGAAAACAGTTCTTCGGAACTTGTGAAAAATACTTCCAATATTTTCAATCAATCCCAAACTCCATTTCATCAACAAAATCTCAATATTTTTCAACAACATTTCCATTCCTCAATCATTCATCTCATATGATATTCATGTAAAAGTCATAAATAAATATTCACTTTTTCATTCATAAACACAATTTCCATTATTTATATTAATACCAAAATACATTACATAAGTTTCAATTACATATTAGAAAATAAAAAGTAATTACAAAATACGCAAAATGAACCCTAGTGCCCTACCAATGCACTGACTCCGGTAAGATGACACGGACACTATGCAGAGCTGCAGATGATCTCACCCAGTCTGTCATCTACTAAGCTCTCTATCGGTCTCTCCAGAACCTATGCATGGCAAAAGCAATGCGCTAAGCAATAATACTTAGTGGTGCCGATAATAGAATAAAAGAAATAATATAAAATAAATATGCAGTGCATGTTTTGATGTCTTATGTAGATAATTTTTCAATTATTATCGGTAATCTTATTTATTTTATACTCATTATATTCATAGTTTCATTAAATTTATTCACTTTCATTTTTTTGGTTGCCCAAGTAACTTATACTGGATGACTGGACTGGATAAACGGGTAAACTGGCACTGGGTATCAAGTACCTCGGGCCGTCACACCATCGGTCACATATGTATCTTCCGCTGTGCATCAGAACAGCTAATGAGCTGTAATAAATATTAGACACAAGGCCAAGTATCATCACAATGTCAGAATGGCTAAAAGCCATAAAATCACAGAATGGCATAATGCCATGTGCAGTACCACTAACTGAACCCTATTGGCATGCCAACATATCCAAAACAATCTTGCTAGGTGTACTAGGGCATGTTACACTTTTAAATTTCACAATTCTTGAAATTGAAGTTTAAGTGTTACTATTCATTTCATTAGTCAACTAAAATGTTGACTTTTGCATAGACAATAGGTATATTGGTTCTAATACTCCCAATATACCACATTTTGCATTCTAAAATTGTTGGTATTGGTTGCCAATACCATTTCTAAGCTTAGTGTTAGTTATTCAAAATTTTCAGATTTCAAGCCTCATATTTACTGTTCCATTGGTCATTTGTACAGTAGAAATTTGGTAAAATTGTCTTCATGAAAGTTATTCCTTATTTTGTCTAGTTACATTTCCTTTTTAAAATCACTCCATTTGGAGTTTTGTAGCTCAAGCCTAAACACCATAACTAGCCAGATTAGATAGATTCCAAAATTCTAGGCAAAACTGGTTCTGCTAGATTTGGTAACCTGAGTTTGGTTGGTAATTTGACTAGGTTATAGTCAGAATTTGGATTTGTGTTCTTCATAAAAGTTGTAGGTCTATGTCTGAACTTTCTGCTGGTAAAATTTTAGGTCAATTGAACTTTTCTACACTGAGTTATGACCAAATGAATAAATACTGTTCATTTGGTCATTTTGCCCAAGCAGAATGCAGGTCACCCGAATTAGGGTAATTTTTAGGTCAAGTTGGTTTGGTTTTCTGGGTATGGTTTCTTCACCAAAATTGTGGCATAATGTATCTAGTTTCACCTCCAATTGGTCTTGCACAAATTGGAGCTACACAAGTTCAGTTAAGGCTCTCCAAACACACTGGACTACAAGAGTCTAGACTGCAGCACACAAGGCAGCCTACCCTTTCTAATATTCAATGACTCAATTCACTTCATATTCAGTTTAAAGCTTACCAAATGGTCACTATTTGACCATTAAAATGTTCGTACACCATTATAAGGGGCAAACCTCAATTTGCTCAAAACCCTAAATTCTTAATTTCTCTATTCTTCCATTAACATGCAATTTAATGTACTAAATATTAAGTTCATATCAAGGGCAGCTTATATACTCATTTAATCTAAAAAAAATCATCAAGAACCTAAGAAGTCCATGGCTGCTGAAATTTGTAAAAATTCAACCATGCAAAATTTATTTAAATTAGCTAAATTTCACTCTCAATTCATGTTCTCCATGATTTATACACAAAATAATTAAGATTAATTGGCACTAACCTCACTTTAACCACTCTTGCACTTGTAGAAACTTTGGAATTTCCTCACTTTATGATAATCAAAATATTCCTCTTGATGTGGGGATAAATTTTAGTAAAGGGATATAGGGATTTTGGTGGATAGATAAAGAGAAAATGCAAGCTTAAAGCTTGAAAATTTGATGAAGAAAAATGGCCATGGAGATTCGGGGAAGAAGTTGAAGGTGAGCAGAATGCTTTTTCCTATTTTGACTTCTTTTCTCTTATTTAATGTCTTATAAATGTATTTGTTAAATTTTGATTGACTAAGGGGTTTTAATTACATCAAGCTTATGTCATAAATGCTTTTTTATTTGATTTTTCTTTCTTCTTTCTTTAACTCATTTCTAATTAAATTTTTACCAATATTTATTCATATTTTAGATCATAATAATTATTTACTTAACAGGACAAGTGGGCCAAAAATCATCTCTGAAGACAAAATGACCAAAATGCCCTCCGTTGGGCTTAACAGACCAAAATTGTCTGTATCGATTGAAAATTTTCTCTAAGCATTTTATTGGCATTCTAATGCCATAGAAACCTCAATGACTCTTCTCTGGAGTCCCAAAAATTATTTTATGAATTTTTCCCAGGGTTTAGGGCTCCTAATTGCGAGAACCGTAACTTTCCACTAGGTTACCCATCGCTAGGTCACCAGCTCATTTAACTTGGTTGTATTTTATTTCTAAAATTTTTCCTAAATTTTTCTTATTAATATTTGAGTTAATTATGACTCCTCACTTTAGTTTAAATGTTTTTCTAGACATTGTAGCTATCCGAACCGACACCGATCACTAGAATAGTCGAATGTACATAATTGCTACAGTGAGGATGTTACAATTCTTCCCCTCTAATTTAAATTTTGTCCTCGAAATTTACCTGATGCAAATAGTTGAAGGAATTGTTGCCTCATCATCTTTTCACTTTCCCAATTTGCCTCCTCGGTGTTGTAATGCCTCCAAAGCACTTTCACCAGTGGAATCTGCTGCTTATTCCTCAACTCTTTCACTTCCCGAGCTAGGATTCGTATAGGTTCTTCTTCATATGTCAAATCCAGTTGTACTTCATTTTCTTCCATGGAGATGACATGTCAAGAATCTGAGCGGTATCTTCTTAGCATAGATATGTGGAACACATTGTGGATCTTGTCCAGCTCTGGTGGTAAAGCTAGCTTGTAGGTCACTGGACCCACATGTTCAATAACTTCATACGGGCCAATGAACCTAGGGCTTAACTTACCTTTTCTTCCAAATCTCAGTACCTTCTTCCACAGTGACACCTTGAGGAACACTTTGTTGCCAACTACATATTCTATTTCTTTCCTCTTCAGGTCAGCATAAGATTTCTGTCTGTCTGAGGCAACCTTCAGATTGGCTTTGATTAGTTTTATCTTCTCCTCAGTCTGTTTCACCATGTCTAGGCCTACCATTTTGTTTTCGCCCAATTCAGTCCAGCACACTGGAGAAACATTTCCTTCCATACAGTGCTTCATACGGGGCCATTTGGATGCTAGATTGGTAGCTATTGTTGTATGCAAATTCTGCTAGTGGGAGGTATCTATCCCAACTTCCCTCAAACTCAATGACACAACTCCTCAGCATATCCTCAAGGACCTGGATTACTCTTTCTGATTATCCATCCATCTGAGGATGGAAAGCTGTGCTAAAATGGAGTTGTGTACCCAAGGATTCATGCAACTTCTTCCAAAATCTCGATGTAAACCTTGGATCTCAATCAGATATGATGGAAAGTGGAATTCCATGCAGTCTAACTATCTCACTGATATACAATTCTGCTAACTTCTCCAGTGAGCAATCAGTCCTAATTGGCAGAAAGTGTGCTGACTTCGTCAATCTATCTACTATCACCCATACTGCATCATGTTTCTTCTGGGTAAGAGGTAGACCACTTACAAAATCCATGGTGACTCGATCCCATTTCCATTCAGATATGCGTATAGGCTGTAGCAAACCCGATGGAACTTGATATTCTACCTTGACTTGTTAACATGTCAAGCATTTAGCCATATAGTAAGCTATGCCTGTGACACCCCTTACCCGACTACAGTGTAGCCGAGCAAGTTATGCCACTCAGTGTGCCGGAGCACTCTATTTTATCTGAATTCATTTTTATCATAGTTTTGAAAATAACTTGTGAAATATAATTCATTTATTGAAATTGTAATTTATTTGAGGTTCCGAAAATTTTAAAGAAAATCCGGCAGAATACCGGCTACAAATAGAGAAAACAGTTCTTCGGAACCTGTGAAAAACACTTCCTATGATCATATTCAATCATCTCATCACTCTCAAACTTCAATATCAAAATCTCAACATTTTTCACCATTCATTTAATCATTCATTCATCTCATGTAATAATCATGTACAAGTCACAGTTATGTATTCACTTTTCCTTTCACAAACACAAATTTGCATTATTTACATGAAAATCAAAATACATTACATAAGTTTCATTACATATGAGAAAATCAAAATTTATTACAGAATGCCAAAATGACACCTAGTGTCCTACCAATGCACTGCAGAAGTTGAGGTGACACGGACACTATGTAGAACTGTGAACGGCCTTACCCAATCTGTGGTCTACTGGGCCCTCTGTTCAAATCTTCAGTACCTACGCGTTGCAAAAGCGACGCGCTAAGCATAAAGCTTAGTGGTGCCAATAATACAAGAAAATACAATATGCAAATAAAAATAATAATTTCCTTGCTATTTTGTTCATAAGAAATGAATAATTACTCACTTATTGTTTTAGTCGAGGGCTAATCCTGTTTTATGATATTAACTTCTTCATGCATTTCGTTAATTATTTTCTTAATGATCTTGAGCTTCTTTGTATTTTTGTAATCATTCCTGATATTTAATTTTTGTATTTTCTTTAACAATCAGTTCAATTACAGTTATACTTTTCCATGCCCAAGTAACCTATACTGGACGACTGGACTGGATAACGTGTCGTTGGCTCTGGACACCGCGGTGCCTCGGGCCGTCATACCATGGGACGCAGAACGTCAACCACGTATGCAGTCAGTATGGCTAAAAAGCCATGATATCACATAATCGGGCATAAAAGCCATGAATACGGGCATAAAGCCCTGAACACAGGCATAAATCCTTTCGCAGTACTGCTAAAACAATACCCTATTGGCATGCCAACCTATCCAAACCAATCACATTAGGCCTACTAGGGCATTTTGCACTTTTAAGTTTCACAATTTTTGAATTTCAAGTTTTCATGTCACTATTCATTTCATTAGTCAACTAAAATGTTGACTTTTGCATAAACAATAGGTACATTGGTTTTAGTACTCCCAACATACCACATTTTGTATTCAAAACTTGTTGGTTTTGGTCACTTTCTCAAAGCTTAGGTCATTTTGGCAAAATTGCCAATTTTTGGTTTTGGTGTCACTATTCACCTCATTGGTCAATAAAAATGTTGACTTTTGGATAGAAAATAGGTGTATTGGTTTTAACACCCCAAACATACCACATTTTGTATTTAAAACTTGTTGGTATTGGTTGCCAATACCATTTCTAAGCTTAATGCTAATTGAACAAAATTTTCAGATTTGGTGCTTCATCTTTACTGTTCCATTTGTTATTTTTACAGTGGGAATTTGAGGAAATGGTAAACATGAAAGTTGTTCCTTATTCTGTCTAGTTGAATTTCATTTTTTGAATCACTCCATTTGGAGTTTTGTAGCTCAAGTTATGGCCAAAATAAGTTTACTGTTCACGTGCACTGTTCATGCTGCACTTTTGGGTTTTGGCAGATTTTGGTCCAACTTTGGTCAGTAATTTGATCAAGTTAAGTTCATAATTTGGCCTAACTTTCTTCATATGAAATGTTCTACTATGCCTTAGGTTTTCATCGGTTCAAGAATCGCCTAAATCCGAGTTTTCTAGAGAGAGTTATAGTCCTCCAAAAATTACTGCTCAAATGAAAATCTGCAGAGTTGCAGGTTTGATAACTCAACTTTGCCCAAAAATTTGAATGGGTTAATGGCATAATTTGGGGTGATGTTCTTCATGAAAGTTGTTTTTCTATATCCTATCTTGTTGCTGTAAAAATTTCAGGTCAATTGACCATATCAACAGTGAGTTATGGCCAAATGAACTGTTACTATTCATTTGGTCATTCTGCAGGGGCTGTTTGCAGGGTATCCGGATTGGGGCTGACTTTTGGTCCACTTGCTTTGGTCTTTTGGGCTTGGTTTCTTCAGCAAAATTATGTTATTATATGTCTAGTTTCATGTCCAATTGACCAAACACCAATTGAACCTACACAGCCAAAGTTATGGCAGTCCAATTGGACTGAATTCTTAGCCACCATGCTGCTGTCTTTAGGCAGCCTACCATTCCACTTTGCCATGCCATTTTTCAGTCCAATTTATGGTCAACATACCTCAAATGGTTACTAGTTGACCCTTATAATGTTCACTTACCACTTCATAAGCCAAAACCAAATTTCACTCTCCAAAACCCTAGTTCCCATTATGAGTTTTCACCCTAAACCTTAATTAACTACTAGTTCATTGTCCTTATATTCACATACTTTAAACCTAATCTTTAGTTCACTTCAAGTCCATCAAAAACACTCAATCCTACTCCTTTCTTAAGGCAGCCGAAATCCATGGGCTACATACACTTAGCTTTTATTCATTTGGTTCACAAATTCATACTTATTTTAAGTCATTAACATAGAATAATAGAGATATAAGTGGAATTAGGCACTAACCTTTTTGAAACCAACCTTGAGCTTGTTATTCTTCAAGATTTCCCCTAGAATCATAATAATCATAATCAATTATAACTTCACTTTCCTAAATTAAATATCCAATAAAAATTCAACAGCATTTCTCCTTAAATTGGACTAAACTCCTATCATAAATCTTAAATCCACAACCACCCATTAATACCCAATCTGGCAGCTTGTGCATTCAAATTTATATATAATGATCTAACCGTTAGATAAATCCCAAATTTTAACCATATATTCAAGACATCCCTATACAATATCAGTAAAAATTTTAGCATCAAATAATCTCTATATCATGAGATATCAAAACATTCATTCAACCCTTCAAAATCTGAATTGTTGCAGAAATCAGTCTTACTCAGATAGCTCATGTAAAACAATTTATATCTCATAAACCACAAGTCTAAAATTCACCAAATTTTAACCCAGCAGCCTCTACATCCCAAATATCATTTGTACCAAATTTCATAATTTTATAAGCATCCTAACTATTTATTTTTCTCAAATTTTAGTAGCCAAAATTCAGAATTCAACCTACAGACAGCCTGTGTTCAACAATATATTTCTCCAAATCCAACCGTTGAACAATCACCAAATTTTAACCATAACTTCCACACATACATACCTCAAACATATCCAAAAATCAGCATAGATGTTGAGCCAAACTCACCTGAACGGAAGAGAAACATGCTGCCCTACTGAACCCCTTTTTCTGCTACTGTTCATCTCCTTCTCCTTCTTCATTTCTTTCTTTCTTTCCTTTTCTCTCTCTTTCTCTCTTATTCCAGCCCGTATGAAGAAGGAAACTGCTGGTTTCCTTTGTTTTTTTATCTCATTTTAAGTCATTTTTATCTCTTTTTATTGGTTTGTCAAATGGTGATTGGAGGGGGCTTTTAAATGACATCATCATATGTCATAATTAAGCATTTTCCTTCATTTTCTTTTCTTCTTTTCTCTACTCATTTTCAATTCAATTTTTAACAATATTTATTCATATTTTAGATCATTATAATTATTTACTTAACTGGACAAGTCCGCCAAAAATCACCTCTGAAGGCGTAATGACCAAAATGCCCTCCGTTTGGCTTAACGGGTCAAAATTGTCTATACTGATTGAAAAATTTTTCTAATTATTTTCTTGGCATTCTAATGGCATAGGAACCTCAATGATCCTTCTCTGAAGTCCCAAAAATTATTTTATGAATTTTTCCCCGGGTCTAGGGCTCCTCGTTGCGAGAACCGCAACTTCCCTCCGGTTACCCATCGCTTGGGCACCGGCTCATTTGACTTGGTTGTATTTTATTTCTAAAATTTTTGCTAAATTTTTCTTACTAATATTTGAGTTAATTATGATTCCTGACTTTAGTTTAAATATTTTTCCGGACGTTCTAGCTGTCCGGACGGACACCGGTCACCGGAACAGTAGAATGTACGGAGTTGCTACCGGGAGGATGTTACAACACTTCCCCTCTTATTTAAATTTCGTCCTCGAAATTTATCCGGTGTAAATAGTCGAGGAGCTATTACCTCCTTATTTCTTCACCTTTCCGTGTTATCATACTTCACTTTCTCCTAGTCTCAATCCTATCCTCAAACAGTTATGTACTCATCCTTTTTCATCTTAAATATAGTCTCCTTCTTATTTCCATTCGCTATCTCATTGTCTCTTCACTCTCTTATTCCATACCCTAACCTAAAATAAACAGGAAATATAGATCTGCAATAGTGTCACCTCGACTCTTATGAATGCAATGCATGATATGCAGTCTATCTAGGTCCAGAAACGCCTAAACCGCGCTCTGATACCACTAAATGTGACACCCCTTACCCGACTACAGTGTAGCCGAGCAAGTTATGCCACTCAGTGTGCCGGAGCACTCTATTTTATCTGAATTCATTTTTATCATAGTTTTAAAAATAACTTGTGAAATATAATTCATTTATTGAAATTATAATTTATTTGAGGTTCCGAAAATTTTAAAGAAAATCCGGCAGAATACCGGCTACAAATAGAGAAAACACTTCTTCGGAACCTGTGAAAAACACTTCCTATGATCATATTCAATCATCTCATCACTCTCAAACTTCAATATCAAAATCTCAACATTTTTCACCATTCATTTTATCATTCATTCATCTCATGTAATAATCATGTACAAGTCACAGTTATGTATTCACTTTTCCTTTCACAAACACAAATTTGCATTATTTACATGAAAATCAAAATACATTACATAAGTTTCATTACATATGAGAAAATCAAAATTTATTACAGAATGCCAAAATGACACCTAGTGTCCTACCAATGCACTGCAGAAGTTGAGGTGACACGGACACTATGCAGAACTGTGAACGGCCTTACCCAATCTGTGGTCTACTGGGCCCTCTGTCCAAATCTTCAGTACCTACGCGTTGCAAAAGCGACGCGCTAAACATAAAGCTTTGTGGTGCCAATAATACAAGAAAATACAATATGCAAATAAAAATAATAATTTCCTTGCTATTGTGTTCATAAGAAATGAATAATTACTCACTTATTGTTTTAGTCGAGGGCTAATCATGTTTTATGATATTAACTTCTTCATGCATTTCGTTAATTATTTTCTTAATGATCTTGAGCTTCTTTGTATT
Organism: Hevea brasiliensis; assembly: GCF_030052815.1. Classification (NCBI taxonomy): domain Eukaryota; kingdom Viridiplantae; phylum Streptophyta; class Magnoliopsida; order Malpighiales; family Euphorbiaceae; genus Hevea; species Hevea brasiliensis. The sequence goes on from NC_079500.1 coordinate 69,566,391, forward strand.
TTTGTAATCATTCCTGATATTTAATTTTTGTATTTTCTTTAACAATCAGTTCAATTACAGTTATACTTTTCCATGCCCAAGTAACCTATCTTGGACGATCGGATCGATAACGGTCGTTGGCATCGACACGCGATGCCTCGGGCCGTCATACCATGGGATGCGTAACGTCAACCACGATCACGATCGGTATGGCTAAAAAGCCATGATATCACATAATCGGGCATAAAAGCCATGAATACGGGCATAAAGCCCTGAACACAGGCATAAAGCCTTTCGCAGTACTGCTAAAACAATACCCTATTGGTATGCCAACCTATCCAAACCAATCACATTAGGCCTACTAGGGCATTTTACACTTTTAAGTTTCACAATTTTTGAATTTCAAGTTTTCATGTCACTATTCATTTCATTAGTCAACTAAAATGTTGACTTTTGCATAAACAATAGGTACATTGGTTTTAGTACTCCCAACATACCACATTTTATATTCAAAACTTATTGGTTTTGGTCACTTTCTCAAAGCTTAGGTCATTTTGGCAAAATTGCCAATTTTTGGTTTTTGTGTCACTATTCACCTCATTGGTCAACAAAAATGTTGACTTTTGGATAGAAAATAGGTGTATTGTTTTTAACACCCCAAACATACCACATTTTGTATTTAAAACTTGTTGGTATTGGTTGCCAATACCATTTCTAAGCTTAATGCTAATTAAGCAAAATTTTCAGATTTGGTGCTTCATCTTTACTGTTCCATTTGTTATTTTTACAGTGGGAATTTGAAGAAATGGTAAACATGAAAGTTGTTCCTTATTCTGTCTAGTTGAATTTCATTTTTTGAATCACTCCATTTGGAGTTTTGTAGCTCAAGTTATGGCCAAAATAAATTTACTGTTCACGTGCACTGTTCATGCTGCACTTTTGGGTTTTGGCAGATTTTGGTCCAAATTTGGTCAGTAATTTGATCAAGTTAAGTTCATAATTTGGCCTAATTTTCTGCATATTAAATGTTCTACTATGCCTTAGGTTTTCATCGGTTCAAGAATCGCCTAAATCCGAGTTTTCTAGAGAGAGTTATAGTCCTCCAAACATTACTGCTCAAATGAAAATCTGCAGAGTTGCAGGTTTGATAACTCAACTTTGCCCAATAATTTGAATGGGTTAATGGCATAATTTGGGGTGATGTTCCTCATAAAAGTTTTTTGTCTATATCCTATCTTGTTTCTGTAAAAATTTCAGGTCAATTGACCATATCTACAGTGAGTTATGGCCAAATGAACAGTTAATTTGGTCATTCTGCAGGGGCTGTTTGCAGGGTATCCAGATTGGGGCCAACTTTTGGTCCACTTGCTTTGGTCTTTTGGGCTTGGTTTCTTCAGCAAAATTATGTCATTATATGTCTAGTTTCATGTCCAATTGGCCAAACACCAATTGAACCTACACAGCCAAAGTTATGGCAGTCCAATTGGACTGAATTCTTAGCCACCATGCTGTCTGTCTTTAGGCAGCCTACCATTCCACTTTGCCATGCCATTTTTCAGTCCAATTTATGGTCAACATACCTCAAATGGTCACTAGTTGACCCTTATAATGTTCACTTACCACTTCATAAGCCAAAACCAAATTTCACTCTCCAAAACCCTAGTTCCCATTATGAGTTTTCACCCCAAACCTTAATTAACTACTAGTTCATTATCCTTATATTCACATACTTTAAACCTAATCTTTAGTTCACTTCAAGTCCATCAAAAACACTCAATCCTACTCCTTCCTTAAGGCAGCCGAAATCCATGGGCTACATACACTTAGCTTTTATTCATTTGGTTCACAAATTCATACTTATTTTAAGTCATTAACATAGAATAATAGAGATATAAGTGGAATTAGGCACTAACCTTTTTGAAACCAAACTTGAGCTTGTTATTCTTCAAGATTTCCTCTAGAATCATAATAATCATAATCAATTATAACTTCACTTTCCTAAATTAAATATCCAATAAAAATTCAACATCATTTCTCCTTAAATTGGACTAAACTCCTATCATAAATCTTAAATCCATAACCACCCATTAATACCCAATCTGGCAGCTTGTGCATTCAAATTTATATATAATGATCTAACCGTTAGATAAATCCCAAATTTTAACCATATATTCAAGACATCCCTATACAATATCAATAAAAATTTTAGCATCAAATAATCTCTATATCATGAGATATCAAAACATTCATTCAACCCTTCAAAATCTAAATTATTGCAGAAATCAGTCTTACTCAGACAGCTCATGCAAAACAATTTATATCTCATAAACCACAAGTCTAAAATTCACCAAATTTTAACCCAGCAGCCTCAACATCCCAAATATCATTTGTACCAAATTTCATAATTTTATAAGCATCCTAACTATTTATTTTTCTCAAATTTCAGTAGCCAAAATTCAGAATTCAACCTACAGACAGCCTGTGTTCAACAATATATTTCTCCAAATCCAACCGTTGAATAATCACCAAATTTTAACCATAACTTCCACACATACATACCTCAAACATATCCAAAATCAGCCATAGATGTTGAGCCAAACTCACCTGGACGGAAGAGAAACATGCTGCCCTGCTGAACCCCTTTTTCTGCTACTGTTCATCTCCTTCTCCTTCTTCCTTTCTTTCTTTCTTTTCCTTTTCTCTCTCTTTCTCTCTTATTCCAGCCCGTATGAAGAAGGAAACTGCTGGTTTCCTTTGTTTTTTATCTCATTTTAAGTCATTTTTATCTCTTTTTATTGGTTTGTCAAATGGGGATTGGAGGGGGCTTTTAAATGACATCATCATATGTCATAATTAAGCATTTTCCTTCATTTTCTTTTCTTCTTTTCTCTACTCATTTTCAATTCAATTTTTAACAATATTTATTCATATTTTAGATCATTATAATTATTTACTTAACTGGACAAGTCGGCCAAAAATCACCTCTGAAGGCGAAATGACCAAAATGCCCTCCGTTTGGCTTAACGGGTCAAAATTGTCTGTACCGATTGAAAAATTTTTCTAATTATTTTCTTGGCATTCTAATGCCATAGGAACCTCAATGACCCTTCTCTGAAGTCCCAAAAATTATTTTATTAATTTTTCCCCGGGTCTAGGGCTCCTCGTTGCGAGAACCGCAACTTCCCTCCGGTTACCCATCGCTTGGGCACCGGCTCATTTGACTTGGTTGTATTTTATTTCTAAAATTCTTGCTAAATTTTTCTTACTAATATTTGAGTTAATTATGGTTCCTGACTTTAGTTTAAATATTTTTCCGGACGTTCTAGCTGTCCGGACCGACACCGGTCACTGGAACAGTAGAATGTACGGAGTTGCTACCGGGAGGATGTTACAACACTTCCCCTCTTATTCAAATTTCGTCCTCGAAATTTATCCGGTGTAAATAGTCGAGGAGCTATTACCTCCTTATTTCTTCACCTTTCCGTGTTATCATACTTCACTTTCTCCTAGTCTCAATCCTATCCTCAAACAGTTATGTACTCATCCTTTTTCATCTTAAATATAGTCTCCTTCTTATTTCTATTCGCTATCTCATTGTCTCTTCACTCTCTTATTCCATACCCTAACCTAAAATAAACAGGAAATATAGATCTGCAATAGTGTCACCTCGACTCTTATGAATGCAATGCATGATATGCAGTCTATCTAGGTCCAGAAACGCCTAAACCGCGCTCTGATACCACTAAATGTGACACCCCTTACCCGACTACAGCAGTAGAGCAAGTTATGCCACTCAGTGTGCCGGAGCACTCTATTTTATCTGAATTCATTTTTATCATAGTTTTGAAAATAACTTGTGAAATATAATTCATTTATTGAAATTGTAATTTATTTGAGGTTTCGAAAATTTTAAAGAAAATCTGGCAGAATACCGGCTACAAATAGAGAAAACAGTTCTTCGGAACCTGTGAAAAACACTTCCTATGATCATATTCAATCATCTCATCACTCTCAAACTTCAATATCAAAATCTCAACATTTTTCACCATTCATTTAATCATTCATTCATCTCATGTAATAATCATGTACAAGTCACAGTTATGTATTCACTTTTCCTTTCACAAACACAAATTTGCATTATTTACATGAAAATCAAAATACATTACATAAGTTTCATTACATATGAGAAAATCAAAATTTATTACAGAATGCCAAAATGACACCTAGTGTCCTACCAATGCACTGCAGAAGTTGAGGTGACACGGACACTATGCAGAACTGTGAACGGCCTTACCCAATCTGTGGTCTACTGGGCCCTCTGTCCAAATCTTCAGTACCTACGCGTTGCAAAAGTGACGCGCTAAGCATAAAGCTTAGTGGTGCCAATAATACAAGAAAATACAATATGCAAATAAAAATAATAATTTTCTTGCTATTGTGTTCATAAGAAATGAATAATTACTCACTTATTGTTTTAGTCGAGGGCTAATCGTGTTTTATGATATTAACTTCTTCATGCATTTCGTTAATTATTTTCTTAATGATCTTGAGCTTCTTTGTATTTTTGTAATCATTCCTGATATTTAATTTTTGTATTTTCTTTAACAATCAGTTCAATTACAGTTATACTTTTCCATGCCCAAGTAACCTATCTTTGGACGATCGATGGATAACGGGTTGTTGGCACCGACACCGCGTGCTCGCCGTCATCATACCATGGGACGCAGAACGTCAACCACGTATGCAGTCAGTATGGCTAAAAAGCCATGATATCACATAATCGGGCATAAAAGCCATGAATACGGGCATAAAGCCCTGAACACAGGCATAAAGCCTTTCGCAGTACTGCTAAAACAATACCCTATTAGCATGCCAACCTATCCAAACCAATCACATTAGGCCTACTAGGGCATTTTGCACTTTTAAGTTTCACAATTTTTGAATTTCAAGTTTTCATGTCACTATTCATTTCATTAGTCAACTAAAATGTTGACTTTTGCATAAACAATAGGTACATTGGTTTTAGTACTCCCAACATACCACATTTTGTATTCAAAACTTGTTGGTTTTGGTCACTTTCTCAAAGCTTAGGTCATTTTGGCAAAATTGCCAATTTTTGGTTTTTGTGTCACTATTCACCTCATTGGTCAACAAAAATGTTGACTTTTGGATAGAAAATAGGTGCATTGGTTTTAACACCCCAAACATACCACATTTTGTATTTAAAACTTGTTGGTATTGGTTGCCAATACCATTTCTAAGCTTAATGCTAATTGAACAAAATTTTCAGATTTGGTGCTTCATTTTTACTGTTCCGTTTGTTATTTTTACAGTGGGAATTTGAGGAAATGGTAAACATGAAAGTTGTTCCTTATTCTGTCTAGTTGAATTTCCTTTTTTGAATCACTCCATTTGGAGTTTTGTAGCTCAAGTTATGGCCAAAATAAATTTACTGTTCACGTGCACTGTTCATGCTACACTTTTGGGTTTTGACAGATTTTGGTCCAACTTTGGTCAGTAATTTGATCAAGTTAAGTTCATAATTTGGCCTAACTTTCTTCATATGAAATGTTCTACTATGCCTTAGGTTTTCATCGGTTCAAGAATCGCCTAAATTCGAGTTTTCTAGAGAGAGTTATAGTCCTCCAAACATTACTGCTCAAATGAAAATCTGCAGAGTTGCAGGTTTGATAACTCAACTTTTGCCAATAATTTGAATGGGTTAATGGCATAATTTGGGGTGATGTTCTTCATGAAAGTTGTTTGTCTATATCCTATCTTGTTGCTGTAAAACGTTCAGGTCAATTGACCATATCTACAGTGAGTTATGGCTAAATGAACAGTTACTGTTCATTTGGTCATTCTGCAGGGGCTGTTTGCAGGGTATCCGGATTGGGGCCAACTTTTGGTCCACTTGCTTTGTTCTTTTGGGCTTGGTTTCTTCAGCAAAATTACGTCATTATATGTCTAGTTTCATGTCCAATTGGCCAAACACCAATTGAACCTACACAGCCAAAGTTATGGCAGTCCAATTGAACTGAATTCTTAGCCACCATGCTGCTGTCTTTAGGCAGCCTACCATTCCACTTTGCCATGCCATTTTTCAGTCCAATTTATGGTCAACATACCTCAAATGGTCACTAATTGACCCTTATAATGTTCACTCACCACTTCATAAGCCAAAACCAAATTTCACTCTCCAAAACCCTAGTTCCCATTATGAGTTTTCACCCCAAACCTTAATTAACTACTAGTTCATTATCCTTATATTCACATACTTTAAACCTAATCTTTAGTTCACTTCAAGTCCATCAAAAACACTCAATCCTACTCCTTCCTTAAGGCAGCCGAAATCCATGGGCTACATACACTTAGCTTTTATTCATTTGGTTCACAAATTCATACTTATTTTAAGTCATTAACATAGAATAATAGAGATATAAGTGGAATTAGGCACTAACCTTTTTGAAACCAACCTTGAGCTTGTTATTCTTCAAAATTTCCCCTAGAATCATAATAATCATAATCAATTATAACTTCACTTTCCTAAATTAAATATCCAATAAAAATTCAACAGCATTTCTCCTTAAATTGGACTAAACTCCTATCATAAATCTTAAATCCACAACCACCCATTAATACCCAATCTGGCAGCTTGTGCATTCAAATTTATATATAATGATCTAACCGTTAGATAAATCCCAAATTTTAACCATATATTCAAGACATCCCTATACAATATCAGTAAAAATTTTAGCATCAAATAATCTCTATATCACGAGATATCAAAACATTCATTCAACCCTTCAAAATCTGAATTGTTGCAGAAATCAGTCTTACTCAGACAACTCATGCAAAACAATTTATATCTCATAAACCACAAGTCTAAAATTCACCAAATTTTAACCTAGCAGCCTCAACATCCCAAATATCATTTGTACCAAATTTCATAATTTTATAAGCATCCTAACTATTTATTTTTCTCAAATTTCAGTAGCCAAAATTCAGAATTCAACCTACAGACAGCCTGTGTTCAACAATATATTTCTCCAAATCCAACCGTTGAACAATCACCAAATTTTAACCATAACTTCCACACATACATACCTCAAACATATCCAAAAATCAGCCATAGATGTTGAGCCAAACTCACCTGGACGGAAGAGAAACATGCTGCCCTGCTGAACCCCTTTTTCTGCTACTGTTCATCTCCTTCTCCTTCTTCCTTTCTTTCTTTCTTTTCCTTTTCTCTCTCTTTCTCTCTTATTCCAGCCCGTATGAAGAAGGAAACTGCTGGTTTCCTTTGTTTTTTATCTCATTTTAAGTCATTTTTATCTCTTTTTATTGGTTTGTCAAATGGTGATTGGAGGGGGCTTTTAAATGACATCATCATATGTCATAATTAAGCATTTTCCTTCATTTTCTTTTCTTCTTTTCTCTACTCATTTTCAATTCAATTTTTAACAATATTTATTCATATTTTAGATCATTATAATTATTTACTTAACTGGACAAGTCGGCCAAAAATCACCTCTGAAGGCGAAATGACCAAAATGCCCTCCGTTTGGCTTAACGGGTCAAAATTGTCTGTACCGATTGAAAAATTTTTCTAATTATTTTCTTGGCATTCTAATGCCATAGGAACCTCAATGACCCTTCTCTGAAGTTCCAAAAATTATTTTATTAATTTTTCCCCGGGTCTAGGGCTCCTCGTTGCGAGAACCGCAACTTCCCTCCGGTTACCCATCACTTGGGCACCGGCTCATTTGACTTGGTTGTATTTTATTTCTAAAATTTTTGCTAAATTTTTCTTACTAATATTTGAGTTAATTATGGTTCCTGACTTTAGTTGAAATATTTTTTCGGACGTTCTAGCTGTCCGGACCGACACCGGTCACCGGAACAGTAGAATGTACGGAGTTGCTACCGGGAGGATGTTACAATGCCCTTCTTCATACCAGGCCGCCAATAATGAAGCTTCAAGTCATGATACATTTTTGTATTTCCTGGGTGCATAGCGTAAACACTGGTGTGTGCCTCTTTCAGGATATTGGCTTTCAATTTCCCATCATCTGGTACACATACTTTTCCTTTGTAGTACAGACACCCATCTGCTTTCACCTCATAGTGAGTTGCCTTCACTTCTGAGATTTTACTCATAGTAGTCATTAACTTCTCATCTACCTTCTGCCCATCTAAAATCTGCTGTAGCCGGTTTGGCCTCACTTGTAACTCATCCAAAATAGCTCTATCTCGAGCCAAGGATAGATAGGCATTCAATGATCTCAAAGCTGTGATGGATTTTCTGCTCAAAGTATCTGCAATTACATTTGCCTTCCCAGTATGGTAATCAATCACACAATCATAGTTTTTCAGGAACTCAATCCATCGCCTCTGTCTAAGGTTGAGCACGTTCTGGGTTGGCAAGTATTTCAGACTTTTGTGGTCTGTGTAAATTTAGCACTTTTCACCATACAAGTAATACCTCCATATCTTCAGTGTGAAGATAATTGCTGCAAGCTCTAGATCATGAGTAGGGTAATTCTGTTCATGTGGCCTTAGCTGCTTGGAAGACCACCTTCCCCTCTTGTATCAATACACACCCTAACCCATTATGCGCATCACTATAGACCACAAAGTCCTTTCTCGACACTGGCTGTGTTAACACTGGTGCCTCTGTCAACATAGCCTTCAACTTCTCAAAACTGGCTTGACACTTGTCATTCCAGTCAAATCTGACATTCTTGTGTAACAACTTGGTTATTGGAGTAGCTATTAAAGAAATTTCCTTCACAAATCTTCTGTAATACCCAGCTAGCCCCAAGAAGCTTCTAACCTCAGTTGTATTTTTGGAAGACTTCCATTCCATCACTGATCCACTATAATCCCATCAGCTGACACCATGTGTCCAAGGAATGCAATCTCATCTAACCAGAAATCACACTTTGACAACTTAGCATACAGCTTCTTTTCTCTCAGCGTTTGCAGAACAATCCCCAAATGTTCATCATGTTCTTCCCTGGTCTTAGAATACACCAAAATATCATTAATAAAGACCACTATAAACCGATCTAGTTATGGATGGAAGATACGGTTTATAAGTTCATGAATGCCACTGGTGCATTTGTTAAGCCAAAGGGCATCACCAGGAACTCATAATGCCCATGATTTCTTTGGCACATCTGCATCCTTCACCTTCAACTGATGATACCCTGATCTGAGATCAATTTTGAAAAATACTCCTACTCCCTTCAACTGATCAAACAGATAGTCAATTCTAGGCAATGGATATTTGTTCTTCACAGTCACTTCATTCAACTGCCGGTAATCGATGCATAACCTCAAAGTCCCATCCTTCTTCTTCACAAACAGCACTGGAGCTCCCCATGGTGATACACTGGGGCGTATGAACCCCTTATCCAGCAACTCCTGTAACTAGATTTTCAGTTCCTTCAATTCTGTGGGTGCCATCCTATAAGGAGCAATAGAGATTGGTGCTGTACCCATCAGTATTTCAATAGCAAATTCAACTTCCCTTTCTGGTGGCAAGCCAGGCAATTCTTCAGGGAACACATTTGGGAAGTCTTTTACTATGGGTATGTCACATAGATCTGGCTTCGCCTGCCTAGTATCCATCACATGTGCTAGGTAGGCTTCACAGCCTTTTCTCATCAGTTTTCTTGCAACTGTGGCTGAGATGACATTGGACAAGAAATCTGTCCTTTCCCCCATAACTGTGATCTCATTACCCTCAGGAATTTTCAAAGAAATCCTCTTCAATTTACAATCAACCATTGCCTGATGATGTGAGAACCAATACATTCCCAAAATCACGTCAAACTCATGGAAAGGCAACTCAATCAGGTCTGCTAAGAATTCATACCCCTGAATCCTTAACGGGCAACCCTTGTATACTTTGTTCACCACTACACTGTGGCCCAATGGATTAGTGACCAAAATGTCTTGGTCACTCTCCCCTACTAATATCCCCCTTTCTACGGGTAGGTTGATACAGATGTATGAATGAGTGGATCTTGGATCCACCAATGCATGTACAGATGTATTGTAGAGGGAGAATGTATCCCTGATGATGTCCGGGGCATCTTGCTCCTCCTCTGCTCTTATGGCATAGGCTCTGGTAGGTGCTCTGCCCTCAGGCCTCTCTACTGGCTCAGATGCAAGCCTCTGTGATGGTTCTACTGCCTCAGATTTCCTAGATTTTCTACCCCTTTGTGGTGCAGGAGTAGGTCTATCTGCTTGTGTTGGAGCAGCTGTAGCAGTTCTGCATGGACAGTTCCTCAACTGATGCTCTGTTAACCCACACCTTAAGCAGGCACCAGTCACTCTCCAACACTCCCCCTTATGCCACTTCAGGCAATGTGGACATGTAGAAGATGCTGGAGCTGGTCCCCTGAACCCCGTCCCTGGAGAGCTGCCCACTGATGGTGTGGACTGACCTCTCCTAGGGGTGATGTGACACCCCTTACCCGTCTACAGTGTAGTCAAGCAAGTTATGCCACTCAGTGTGCCGGAGCACCAATTTATGTTTCTATTACAATTTATCCCTTTATAATTCATTTATTTTCAATTTTGATAAATCTGAATTTAACCGCAAATTTTATAGAAAATCCAGCAGGGTGCCGGCTGTAAATTGGAAAAACAATTCTTCTGAACTTGTTTAAAAACACTTCCAAAATAATTTCCAAATCCAAACTCCATTGTATATATTCAAGTCAATCTCAAAATCTCAATCTCAATCACGATACTATTTTCAAAACTTTTCTGTTCACTTCATCACTTGAAGCATATTCACAAATAATTCTCAACATTTCATTTATCAACATACATAATGCAGAAAATCTCAATAATATGAAATTTCATATATTTACATTAATACATAATTACAGGAGTTTATAGTTACAATCCAAATTAATACAAAATGCCAAAATACAAAATACTCCCAAAATCCTATGTCCTACCATATGCACTGCAGGTGTGAGGTGACTCGGGACTCCGTATGCAAATCTGAAGGCTCACCCGGTCTGATGTCTGTTGGGCTCACCAGCTAAGTCTCCAGTACCTGCACGTGGCAAAAATGACGCGCTAAGCAATTCTACTTAGTGGTGACAATATAAAATAAAATAAAATAAAATAAAATAAAATAAAATAAAATAAAATATGATAAAACAAAAGATGCAGAATGTGTGTTTGCAATTTTTGGTAGACTTAACTTCTGATATTATTTGCATTATTATTCAATTAAAATTTTGGTAAGGTTCTTTAACATTGCCCGAGTAACCCATACTAATTGACTGGACTGGATAAACGGGTAAACTAAGTACCTCGGACCATCACACCATCGGTCACATTGTGTCTCCTGGTGTGCGACAGAACAACTAATAAGCTGTAATAATGATCAGACTTAAAACCCAAGTATATCAACTCAAATAACATAGCCAAAGGCTATTATTTCACAGAATGGCATGGGAAAGCCATGAAACACAGAATGGCATAAAGCCATATGCAGTACTACTAACAGAACCCTATTGGCATGCCAAGCTATCCAAACCAATCTTGTTAGGTGTACTAGGGCATTTTACACTTTTGAGTTTTACAATTTTTGAATTTCAAGTTTTGGTGTTACTATTCACTTCATTAGTCAACCAAAATGTTGACTTTTGCATAGACAATAGGTACATTGGTTTTAATACTCTCAACATACCGCATTTTGCATTCAAAATTTGTTGGTATTGGTTGCCCATACCATTTCTAAGCTTAATGCTAATTGAGCAGAAATTTCAGTTTTCTTGCTTCATTTTTACTGTTCTATTAGTCATTTTTGCAGTGGGTATTTTGGTAAAATGATCAACATAAAAGTTGTTTCTTATTTTGTCTAGTTGAATTTCCTTTTTTGAATCACTCCATTTGGAGTTTTGTAGCTCAAGTTATGGTCCAAAAACCACAACTGGCCGGATTGAAAATTTTCTTGGCTGACCATATCTACAGTGCAGTGAACAGTGACTGCAACTCACTTGTTGGATAGGTTCTGGTCATAATTTGGGGTAGGTTTCTTCATGAAAGTTGTTGATCTATATCTTATCTTGTTGCTGGTAAAATTTCAGGTCAATTGAACTTTTCTACATTGAGTTATGGCCAAATGAATAATCACTATTTATTTTGTCATTCTGCAGAATCAGATTGCAGGTCACCGACTGCAACTCACTTGTTGGATATGTTCTGGTTATAATTTGGGGTAGGTTTCTTCATGAAAGTTGTTGGCCTATATCTCATCTTATTTTTGGTAAAATTTCAGGTCAATTGAACCTTTCTACATTGAGTTATGGCCAAATGAACAGTTTCATTTGGTCATTCTGCAGAAACAGCCTGCAAGTCACCCGGATTTGAGCAAGCTTTTGGTCCACTTGGTTTGGTTTTATGGGCATGGTTTCTTCACCAAATTTGTGACATTATGTGTCTAGTTTCATGTCTAATTGGTCTTGCACCAATTGAACCTCTATAATTCAAGTTATGGCTGCCCAAACCTGCTGGACTCAAGTCCAATTCTGCAGGTCACTCCATTCTGCAGGTCCCTTTCATGGCAGCCACACCAAACCCAATCCCATCACTCAACACACTTCATTTTTAATTTAAACAGAACTAAATGGTCACTAATTGACCATTAAAACTCACTTTGTAACACCCCTAAGTTCGGTAGTGCGTTCTGCTGCTCCGGTGACCAGTGCTGTCCGGACAGCTAGGATGCCTAGAACTACACTTCAATATGAGTGAGGAGACATAAATAATGAAATACAAGAAAAGAAAATACAAGAAAAACAAAGGAAAAATAATAGCAAAGAAATGTAACCAAGTTAAGCGAGCCGGAAAACCTAGCGATGGGTGACCGCACCGGGAAGTCACGGCGTGGACCGTTGACTAGCCCTGGACTGCGGGGAACCCTGGAAAACATTTTTTGGACTTAAATAGAACCTTATTGAAGAATAAATATCATTAGAAAGATCAAAGAAAAATTAAATAATTAGTACAAAGAAAAGTGAGAAATCGAAAAACGGACAAAACTCGGTGTTACCGAAAAATCGGGAATGCCACCCAAACAGGGGCATTATGGTCATTTGACGTCCCGAAGTGTCTTTTGACCTAAATTTCCATTAAAAATAAATAATATTACACTTAGAAAATAAAATGAAAAATTAGTTTAATGGTACTTAAAGTAAATAGTTAAAATCATGGGTTAATGTGGGATTAAATGAAAGTTTAGCTTAAAATATGATTAAAATTGTGAGTGGACCACTAATGCATAAAATAAACATATAATAGGGCAGCTGTAACTCCACTAAATCAGCTAAACTTCATCTTCCTCAAAGTTATCTCAACATTGCCGTGAATGAAGGTGAGAGGAAACATCATGGCCATTTTTCATGCAAGCTCTCTTAACTCTCCATTTTCAACTCCAATCTCTTAGGTTCCTTCATGAAACTTTGTCTACTCATCACAAGGAAGAGTTTGATACTAAATTTGAGAAGTTTAAGCAAGGTTTAACAAGCTCCAAGCATAAGGTAAGTTCATAATTTTGAAGATAGCTTTGTTAAGTTTTGTGTGCATGTTATGGGTGTTGGTTTTGTGAAGGAAAATTTTGAGTTTGAAGAGTTATTGTTGTTTTCATTTTGGACAGCCATGGAGTCACGTTTTTGATGAGATATTTATGCATATAATTGATGAGAAATAATGTTGATCATGGTGATTTAATATCCTAGTGGATTATTTCACATATATATGGTGATTTATGCACTTGGATGGGAATTGGTAAATTGTAGGGCACTTTGATGTTGAAGAACAATTTTCGGCAGCTTGGGAACCCTTGAATAATTGTATGTATTGATGGAAGTGTTGGCAGAATGTTGACATAGAAGAATTGATGAATGTATATGTAAATTAGTAGTGGAGATTATATGTAATGATTAGGTGTATTTATGTACATATATTGCTAAATTTGGACTTTGTGGTTTAGGGTTGTATTTGATGTATTGAGAATGTTTGTATTCTGTCCAAATTGACCATAGTAAGAAGTGATAAATGAATATGGAAAGGTATAAAATCAGAATTGGGTATGGGGATTTAAGGTAGAGCAAGTTAAATGTGTGTTTGAATTGGGGTTTGAAAGACACATAGAGGGCAGTGTGCAAATAGACCTATAACTTAAAAGGTGTAACCTCAATTGGTATGAGATCAATTGGAGGTGAAACTAGGCATAAAATGTGCCAACTTTCATTGAGAAAACATACCAAAATTCTGCTTGCAAGGTGACCTAAGAAAATGACCAATTCGGATTAGGTGCAATTAGGACCTGAAAAATGACCAATTGGGCAGCAGTGAGTGTTTAGGCCATAACTCACTCAAAACAGGTCCAATTGACCTGAAATTTTAACCAAGAATAGTTAAGACCCATACCTACAAGTCTTATGAAGACACCAAAGCCCAGAAATGACCATAAGCAAGTCAAACAACTTGCACAAGTTCGGGTCCAAAAACTGGCCGAACCAGAGTTGACCAAATTGACCTAAAATTGACCTAATTTGATACCATTGGACCAGCAATAGTATAATGACCATAACTTGGTCTACTTAACTCAGATTGACCTGAAATTTTACCCCGCGTGCAATAAGACATAGATCTACAAGTTTGTAGTTTTGACCGAAGCCCGAAAACCGAGGAAACTAGGCCGTCCGGCTAGGTCAAACCAGTGTCCCGGAATCCAGCAATTTGCATTAAAGTGCACTAAGCAAGGAAATGACTTTGGTAAAACATACCAAACCTAAAACCCTATCGAGTGTGACATATTAACGACACTAAAACCTAATTTACCTAAAACGCATCGAGGGTCGGTATATTAGGTGATTAAGTGAATAATTGAGTTCAGTGCATTATTTACCAAACACCATCGATCTGAGACAATTTAATTTGATCTTGAAACACTTGAATTGTGTTTCTCGGTTAACAAGGACTCGGCAAAGGGAAAGAAATACTGAGTCAGGACCAGGAGACAAATATCAGAGGTTTGTGCACAACAACTATTTCTCTTGAATTTTTCAATTGAAATAAATATTGACTATTTGTATATTATTGTTTTAAATTGTGGAAATGTGTTTGGTGGACACTTATTGATTGAAAAACATTGTGAATGGTTTGAAACTGTGAAAAATTGTTTGAATGATATTGATGGATACTTATTTATTGAAAAGCACTGTAAATGGTTTTTGTGGAAATTGAAGTGAATTACGAATTGTGTTGCCATTTTGTGAATGAAATTATAAGTTTGGAAATTTATTAGATTCTTACGGATCATTTGAATAAAATGTTTGGAATTGTTTTGACTCACAATTGGCATGACACTGATACTATGTTCCTCCTCCATTAATGGGGTGAGTGTGATTATTCCTCCCTCTTTGACTTATCAGTCTGGGGTGAGTATGATTATGTTCCTCCCTCTTTGACTTCACAGTCTGAGGTGAGTGTGGATGAGTACTCATTATTCAGCTAGCTTCCTCCCTCATTGATTTCGATTATTGGGGTGAGTATGTCTTGTCGTGGTGTACAACACGGCATGTGTTAAAAGAAAATTGTGTCATGGCCTAAATTGTGTTATCGATTGGCAACATTGTATTATTCAGTTATTTGATCGAATTGTGTTATTGATTTACAAAACGATATTATTCAGTTATTTGATCGAATTGTGTTATTGATTTACAAAACGATATTATTCAGTTATTTGATCGAATTGTGTTATTGATTTACAAAACGATATTATTCAGTTATTTGATCGAATGGTGTTATTGATTTGCAAAATGATATTATTCAATTATTTGATCGAATTGTGTTATTGATTTGCAAAACGATATTATTCAATTATTTGATCAAATTGTGTTATTGATTTGCAAAACGATATTATTCAGTTATTTGATCAATTGTGTTATCGATTTGCAAAAAGGTATTATTCAGTTATTTGATCGTGCATGAATTGATAATACGGTATTCTTAAACTATTTGACTAAATTGTGTTATTATGAATTTTGATAATTTGTGAATTGGAGTTTAAATTCCTTATGACATTCATTGTCTTGAATTTAACTATGGTTTTAAGTATCCACTATTGATATGATTTATGAATTGTGATTTAAAAGTTGTATTTGGTAAATGTTGTGCACCACTGAGACATTGTCTCAGCGATAGCTTTTTATTGCTGTCGCAGGTAGACAGACAGACAGGGCAGCAGACTAGGCTGCTAGTACCTCCAGTGAGAGATTTTTCGGGTATAACGAGTATACCGCTTTTTGCATTTTGTATTGTAATGTATGACCACTATATGTACATATTGTTTTGGTTTGAGCAGTTGTAAATTCAAATTGTAACTTGAGGTTGTAAAATAATTATGAGTTATTTTGCCTTGTAAAAATTGTATTATATTTCCTATATCCAGCTTTTGAAAAATCACTGTGGATTTGAGTTGAGAAATATGTTGTATTGAGAAAAATGTTGGAGTTGAGATTTGGAAAATTATTGAAGTGCTTTTTACAGGTTTTCTGAAGAACGGTTTTATCCAAAATATAGATGGCATTCTGCCAAAATTTTTACAGAAATTCCAAATAATTCAAATGAGTTAATTCTATCACTTCAGTTCAAAAAGGTTTTCAACACCTGTAAATAGTGCTCACCACTGTAAAAGAAGTAAGAAAAGTTTTTTTAAAATCCCTTGTAGTATATTTAATGGGTTATCAGTAGACGGAGTTGGTAATTCATTAGGTATACTACGGGATCATGTTATGCCTTACAGAGGGGTAGGGTGTGACACACTTTCATCATTACATGCTCAAAGTCCCATTTTTCCACCCCAAACCCTAACCCTAACATCTCAAACATTACCCCACATGCATTTTCACTTCATTTCATCAATCCATTTAGTAAATACATGTTGTGGGCAGCCATGATAGTCTTTTAATTTCATTAAACTCAACACAATCAAACCCTAACCATGGCTACCAAAAAATCTAGGGTTTCCATCCAAATGTTATTCAACAATTTTTCTTTGCCATTTACACATATTCAAAGTTCTTAACATGAATTTAAAGAAAAATTCATGGTTAGGTTACTAACCTTTGTTGGAGAGTTTCCCTAGCTTAGAAAACTTCTTGATTTTCCTTTCTTTTTGCTGCCCAAAGTTCCTCAAGGTGCTAGGTTAATTTTTTGTGAAGAAGGCTAGGGTTTTGGAGTGAGATTTGGTGAGGTTGGGAGCTTGGGTGAGCTTTAATGGAGTTTTTCCTTCCTCTCTCTCTCTCTCTCCATGTTTTTGGATGCCCCAAAGGTTGAAGAAGTCTGATTTTTTTTTTGTTCCATTTCCAGCCCATTTGTCTCTTTTAAGTGAGCTTATGCCATGTGTCAATATTGGATTGGTTGGGAGACTTTTAATGACATCATTATGATGTCATAATTTCAATTTCTTCCATTTTTTCCATCCTTTTTTTATCTAATTAATTTCAATTAAATTTTTAATAATATTTATTCATATTTTATGTTATATAAATTATTTATTTAACTAGACAAGTTGGCCCGAAAATCATCTCTGAAGACGAAATGACCAAAATGCCCTCCGTTTGGCTTAACGGGCCAAAATTGTCTTTACCGATTTAAAAATTTTTCTAAGTATTTTCTTGGCATTCTAATGTCATAAGAACCTCAATGACCCTTCTCTGGGGTCCTAAGAATTATTTTATAATTTTTCCAAAATTTTTTTTAGTTAATTTTTTTTATTAATTATTTTAGTTAATTTTTGGTTCCTCACTTTAGTTTAAATATTTTTCCGAACATTCTAGCTGTCCGGATCGACACTAGTCACCAGAACAGTAGACTGTACGGACTAGCTAAAATGAGGATGTTACAACTCTTCCCCTCTAAAAAAAAATTTCGTCCTCGAAATTTACCTGATGCAAACAGTTGAGGGAACTGTTGCCTCATTATCTCTTCACTTTCCAAGTTGCCTCTTCAGTGTTGTGGTGCCTCCAAAGCACTTTCATCAGTGGAATTTGTTTATTTCTCAGTTCCTTCACTTCTCGAGCTAGGATCTGGATAGGTTCTTCTGTATATGTCAAGTCCGGTTGAATTTCAATCTCTTCCATGGAAATGACATGTGAAGGGTCTGAGCGATATCTTCTCAGCATGGAAACATGGAATACATTATGAATTTTATCCAGTTCTGGTGGTAAAGCTAGCCGATAGGCCACTGGTCCCACACGTTCAATGACTTCATATGGGCCAATGAACCTAGGGCTTAACTTACCCTTTCTCCCAAACCTTAGTACTTTCTTCCACGGTGAGACTTTGAGAAATACTTTATCACCAACTGCATGCTCTATCTCTTTTCTCTTCAAGTCGGCATAAGATTTCTGTCTATCTGAGGCAACCTTCAGGTTAGCTTTGATTATCTTTACTTTCTCCTCAGTCTGTTTCACCAGGTTTGGTCCTACCAGTTTATCTTCGCCCAATTCAGTCCAACATACTGGGGTTCTACATTTCCTCCCATACAGTGCTTCATACGGAGCCATCTGAATGCTAGCTTGGTAGCTATTGTTATATGCGAGTCGCGATGGGAGATATCTATCCCAGCTCCCCTCAAACTCAATAACACAACTCCTTAGCATATCCTCCAGGATCTATCACATAATTCACATTGTTACTACCATTTCAATTTATTAATTGTGAGAATTCAATTAGTTCTTAGGTTTACCTGGATTACTCGTTCTGACTGTCCATCCGTCTGGGGATGAAAAGCCGTGCTAAAACGGAGTTGTGTGCCCAAGGCTTCTTGCAACTTTTTCTAGAATCTCGATGTAAACCTTGGGTCTCTGTCAGATATGATGGAAAGTGGGATTCCATGCAGTCTAACTATCTCACTGATATACAATTCTGCTAGCTTCTCTAGTGAGTAGTCGGTCTAATCGCGAGAAAATGTCTTGACCGTCAATCTATCCACTATCACCCATACTGCATCATGCTTCCTTTGGGTGAGAGGTAGACCACTAACAAAATCCATAGTGACCCAGTCCCATTTCCATTTAGGTATGCTTATAGGCTGTAGCAATCCTGATGGAACTTGATGTTCTGCTTTAACTTGCTGACATGTCAGACACTTAGTCACATAGTCAGCTATATCCCTCTTCATACCAGGCCACCAATAATGAGGCTTCAAATCATTATACATTTTTGTGCTCCTCGGGTGCATAGCATAAACACTAGTGTGTGCTTCTTTCAGAATACTAGTCTTCAGTTCCCCATCATCTGGTACACACACTCTTCCTCTGTAGTACAGACACCCATCTGCTTTCACCTCATATTCAGTTTCCATCCCCTCAGGAATTTTACCCATAATGGCCATTAGTTTTTCATCTACCCTCTGCCCATCTTGTATCTGCTGTAGCAGGGTTGGTCTCACTTGCAACTCAGCCAAAATAACTCCATCTTGAGCTAAGGACAGATAGGCATTGAGTGATCTTAAAGCTGTGATGGACTTCCTGCTTAAAGCATCAGCAACTACATTTGCCTTCCCAGGATGATTGTGACACCCCTTACCCGTGTACACTATATCCGAGTAAGCAATGTCACACGGTGTATCGGCACCCTCTATTTTAATTTAATCAATTTTTGTCATAGTTTTGAATATAACTTGTGAAATATAATATATTTGAGCCATTTGTCGAAATTATAATTTATTTAAGGTTCCGAACATTTTATAGAAAATTCGGCAGAGTACCGGCTAAAAATGGAGAAAACAGTTCTTCGGAACCTGTGAAAAATACTTCCAATAATCGTATTCAATCATTCTCAAACTCCAATGTCATCACAAACTCAATATTTTTCAACAACATTTCTCAATCAATCATTTCTCAGGGTACTCATATATAAGCAATGAATAAATACTCAGATTTTTCCATACATAACCACAAATCTTTATTATTTACATGAACATCAAAATACATTACATAAGTTTCATTTACACAAAAGAAAATAAAAATTGGTTACAAAATACCAAAATGAAGCCTAGTGTCCTACCAATGCACTGTGGAAGGTGGGGTGACACGGACACTATGCAGAGCTGCAGGATGGACTCACCCAGTCTGCTGTCTACTAGGCTCACGATCAGTATCTCCAGAACCTACGCGTGGCAAAAGCAATGCGCTAAGCAATGATGCTTAGTGGTGCAATAATAAAATAAAAGAAAATAGCAGAAAATAAATATGTATTTAATGTATATGTCTTATTTGTTTTGTATCTGTTATATTCATTTATTTCTTTAACTTTGTCCATTTTCATTCATTTAGTTGCCCAAGTAACCTATCTTTGAGCATCGGATGGATTAACGATGGCGCCTTTGGGTATCTAGTACCTCGGGCCGTCACACCATCGGTCACATATGCATCTCCTGGTGTGCAACAGAACAGCTAACAAGCTGTAAATAATATTAGGCACGAGGCCAAGTCTCAATACAATATCAAAATGGCTAAAAGCCATAAAATCACAGAATGGCATAATGCCATGTGCAGTACTGCTAACTGAACCCTATTAGCATGCCAAACTATCCAAACCAATCTTGTTAGGTATACTAGGGCATTTGATACTTTTAAATTCTTCAATTTTTGAATTTCAAGTTTTGGTGTCACTATTCACCTCATTGGTCAACAAAAATGTTGACTTTTGGATAGAAAATAGGTACATTGGTTTTGACACTCCCAACATACCACATTTTGCAATGAAAACTTGTTAGCATTAAGCATTAATACCATTTCTAAGCTTAAACCAAGGGAAGCAAAATTTTCAGTTTTTGTAACCCAATTTTACTGTTCCATTAGGCACTGTTACAGTGGGAATTTGAGGAAATGGTAAACATGAAAGTTGTTCCTTATTTTGTCTAGTTGAATTTACTTTTTTGAATCACTCCATTTGGAGTTTTTTAGCTCCAGATATGGTCCAAAAACCACAGCTGGCCGAATGGCAAAACTGCAGAATTGACCATATCTACGGTCACGATGAGCGATGGCGCCACTGCCTTGTTGGATGGGTTCTGGCCATAATTTGGGGTAGGTTTCTTCATGAAAGTTGTTTTCTATGTCTTAACTTGTTGCTGTAAAACTTTCAGGTCAATTGACCATTTCTACAGTGAGTTATAGCCAAATGAACAGTTACTATTCATTTGGTCATTCTGCAGATTCTGGTTGCAGGGTATCCGGATTGGGGCCAATTTTTGGTCCATTTGCTTTGGTATTTTGGACATGGTTTCTTCAGAAAAATTGTGCCATTATAAGTCTAGTTTCATGTCCAATTGGCCAAACACCAATTGGACCTACACAGCCAAAGATATGGCAGTCCAAACAGGCTGGATTCACAGCCTCCTTCTTCTTGTCCTAGGCAGCCTACCATTTCACTTTGCCATGCTATATTTCAGCCCAAATTATGGTCAACTTACCTCAAATGGTCACTAATTGACCATTAGAATGTTCTTTAATAATTTCATAAGCCAAGTCAAATTTTTACTCTCAAACCTTAGCCCAAATTCAAAGTTCACACCACCCACCTTAATTAAACACTTTCATTCATTACATGTATATATATACACTTTAAACATAATCTCTAATTCATTCTAAGTCCATTAAAACAATCAAACTCATTCCTTCCTTAGGGGCTGCCGAAATCCATGGTGGACATACACATGATTTTTATTCATTTAAGTTACAAATTCTTACTTATTTCAAGTCTCTAACATAGAAATAAAGAGCTTTATATATATATGTGCACTAACCTCTTGTAGGGCAAAATTTTCCAAGCTTAAACTTCACTTATTTTCCTTTTTCTTGGCTGCCTAGAGCTTCCTTAGGGTGTGTAGATAAGTTTTAGTGAAGGTGACTTAGGGTTTTGGGTTAAGGTTGGAGAGAATTTCAAGCTTGAATGAAGGAAGAGATGAAGGCTTCCATGGCCATGGTGGTTCGGCTGGAATGAAGGAGAGAAATGGCTGATAGGTTTTTAATTTCTTTGGTCTTTATTATCTCTTTTATTAGTTAATTAAATAGTTGTTTAAATGTCATTGGTGGGAACTTCAAATGACATCACAATGATGTCATAAATGAGCCTTTTTTATGGATTTTTCTTTTCTTTTCTTTTCTAATAGCCTTACATTAATTTTTCATCACCCTTAATTCATATTTTATGTTATAATAATTATTTACTCAACTGGACAAGTCGGCCAAAAATCACCTCTGAAGGCGAAATGACCAAAATGCCCTCCGTTTGGCTCAACGAGTCAAAATTGTCTGTACCGATTGAAAAATTTTTCTAAATATTTTCTTGGCATTCTAATGCCATAGGAACCTCAATGACCCTTCTCTGGAGTCCCAAAAATTATTTTATAATTTTTCCCCCGGGTCTAGGGCTCCTAGTTGCGAGAACCGCAACTTCCCTCTGGGTTACTCATCGCTTGGGCACCGGCTCATTTAACTTGGTTGTATTTTATTTCTAAAATTTTTCCTAAATTTTTCTTATTAATATTTGAGTTAATTATGGTTCCTCACTTTAGTTTAAATATTTTTCCGGACGTTCTAGCTGTCCGGACCGACACTGGTCACCGGAACAGTAGAATGTACGGAGTTGCTACCAGGAGGGTGTTACAATGATAATCAATCATGCAATCATAGTCCTTCAGGAACTCAATCCATCGCCTCTGCCTGAGGTTAAGCTCCTTCTGGGTTGGCAAGTATTTTAGGCTCTTGTGGTCTGTATAGATGTAGCATTTTTCACCATATAAATAATGCCTCCATATCTTCAGTGCGAAGATAATTGCTGCTAACTCCAGGTCATGAGTAGGGTAGTTCTGTTCATGTGGCCTTAACTGCCTGGAAGCATAGGCGACCACTTTCCCCTCTTGCATCAATACACACCCTAGCCCATTATGTGAGGCATTACTGTAGACCACAAAGTCTTTTCCCGACACTGGCTGTGTTAACACTGGTGCTTCTGTCAACATAGCCTTCAGCCTCTCAAAACTGGCTTGGCACTTATCGTTCCAGCCAAATTTCACATTCTTGTGTAACAACTTAGTCTTGGAGCAGCTATAAGAGAGAACCCCTTCACAAATCTTCTGTAATACCCAGCTAGCCCCAAGAAAATTCTGACCTCAGTTGTATTTCTGGGAGGCTTCCATTCCATCACTGCTTCTATCTTTTTGGGATCCACTCTAATCCCCTTAGCTGATACTATGTGTCCAAGAAAAGAGATCTCACTCATCCAAAAGTCACACTTGGACAACTTAGCATACAACTTCTTTTCTCGCAGGATTTGCAGAACAATCCTCAAATGTTCATCATGTTCTTCCCTGGTCTTGGAATACACCAGAATATCATCTATAAAGACCACTACAAACCGATCTAAATATGGGTGGAAGATACGGTTCATAAGGTCCATAAATGCTGCTGGTGCATTTGTCAAACCAAACGGCATCACTAAAAATTCATAGTGTCCATACCGAGTTCTGAATGCAGTTTTTGACACATCTGCATCCTTTACCCTCAACTGATGATACCCTGATCTGAGATCAATTTTTGAAAATACACCGGCTCCTTTCAACTGATCAAACAGATCGTCAATTCTGGGCAACGGATATTTATTCTTCACAGTTACTTTGTTCAACTGCCGGTAATCAATACACAATCTCAAAGTTCCATCTTTCTTCTTCACAAACAGCACCGGAGGTCCCCATGGTGACACACTGGGGCGTATGAACCCCTTATCCAGCAACTCTTGCAACTGAGTTTTCAACTCTCTCAATTCAGTGGGTGCCATCCTATAAGGAGCAATAGAAATGGGTGCTGTACCCGGCATTACCTCAATAGCAAACTCGACTTCCCTTTCTGGTGGTAAACTAGGCAACTCTTCAAGAAACACATCTGGGAAGTCTCTCACTGTGGGTATATCACACAGGTTTTGGCTTAGCTTGCCTAGTATCAATCACATGCGCTAGGTAAGCTTCACAGCATTTTTTCATCAATCTTCTTGCAACTGTGGCTGAGATAACATTGGACAGGAAATCTGTCCTTTCACCCACAACAGTAATCTCATTACCCTCAAAAGTTTTTAGAGAAATCCTCTTCAATTTGCAATCAACTAGTGCCTGATGACGTGACAACCAATCCATTCCCAAAATCACATCAAACTCGTGGAAGGGCAACTCAATTAGGTTTGCCGAGAATTCATACCCCTGAATCCTCAATGGGCAACCTTTATACACCTTATTCACTACCACACTGTGGCCTAGTAGATTTGTGACCAAAAGAACTCCCCTCTCTATGGGTAGTTTGATGCAAATGTAGGAATGAGTGGATCCTGGATCCACCAATGCATGCACAGAAGTGTTGTAGAGGGAAAACATACCCCTGATGACGTCCGGGGCATCTTGCTCCTCCTGAGCTCTGATGGCATAGGCCCTGGCAGGTATTCTAGTGTCTGGCCTCTCAGCTGACTCGGATGCAGGCCTCAGTGATGGACCAGCTGCCTCAGGTTTACCAAGCTTCCTACCCCTTTGTGGTGTAGGAGCAGGTCTGTCAGTTTGTGTTGGAGCAATAGTAGTAGTCCTCTTTGGACAATTCTTGATCTGGTGTTCTGTCGATCCACACCGTAAGCATGCACCGGTCACTCGCCAACAATCCCCCTTATGCCACTTCCGACAAGATCGACAAGCGTAAGATGCCGGGCTGGTCCCCTAAACACCGTCCCTGGAGAGCTGCCCATTGATGGTGTGGACTGGCCTCTCCTAGGTGTGAACTGCGGTCTGGGCCCCTGAGACTGGCCTTGACCATGTGGTGGTCCTGAACTCTGAGCAGGAGGACCCTTACTCTTCTTATTGGGAGCAGAAAATGCACTGGACTGACCCGGACCCCTCTTCTGCTGTCTTTCCCTTCTGTTTTGTTCATTAATTTTGACCCTTTCCACTTTTGATGCTGCATCTACCAGTTTAGAAAAATCCGTGATCTCCAGTGCTGTGATCATGACTTTAATGTTGTCATTGAGCCCTTCTTCAAACCGTCTGCACCTCTCTGCCTCTGTAGGGACTATCTCCCTCCCATAACGGCTCAGTCTGACAAACTCACGCTCATACTCACCATCGACAACCGCTCTCTGTCTCAAATCGATAAATTCCTTCTTCGCTTCTTCTAAATACACTTCGCTAATTTATTTCTTCCTAAACTCGTGAGGAAAAATTCCCAAGTGATCCGCTCGTGTTGCACCTCATCGTTACTGATGTCCCACCACCGATATGCATCATCCTCGAAGTAGGGACACAAAGACACCAGTGTTCTCGCTCGGGGTGCAATTTAGCGTTTCAAAGACTGATGGTTCTATCCAACCAATTTTTTGCAGCCATGGGATTATCTTCCCTCTTCCCAAAGAAGTCCACAGCCCCATGCTTCCTCAATTTCTCCAGATGAGATTTCTGTGGTGCTGGTGGAGGTTGTGGCTGTGGTTGCGGTGGTGGAATTGCCCCCATCATTTGCCAAGAAACTCGCCATTTGTTGAAATAGTGCAACCGAGGTTGGGCATGTGCCTCACTTCTTGGTGGAGCAGATTCTCCCCGCCCTAGACTTCACTTGGTGGAGCATGACTCTCCACCTCTTCATCAACTGCTCTTTGCGAAGCAGGATCCATATCCTATTTAAAATAAGAAAACAAACAGATCTGCATCAGTGTCACCTCAACACTTACAAATGCAATGCAATGGTATGTACTCTATCTAGGCCCAGAAACGCCTAAACCGATGCTCTGATACCACTAAATGTGACACCCCTTACCCGTCTACAGTGTAGTCGAGCAAGTTATGCCACTCAATGTGCCGGAGCACCAATTTATGTTTCTATTACAATTTATCCCTTTATAATTCATTTATTTTCAATTTTGATAAATATGAATTTAACCGCAAATTTTATAGAAAATCCAGCAGGGTGCCGGCTGTAAATTGGAAAAACAGTTCTTCTGAACCTGTTTAAAAATACTTCCAAAATAATTTCCAAATCCAAACTCCATTATATATATTCAAGAAAATCTCAAAATCTCAATCTCAATCACGATACTATTTTCAAAACTTTTCTGTTCACTTCATCACTTGAAGCATATTCACAAATAATTTCATTTATCAACATACATAATGCAGAAAATCTCAATAATATGAAATTTCATATATTTACATTAATACATAATTACAGGAGTTTATAGTTACAATCCAAATTAATACAAAATGCCAAAATACAAAATACTCCCAAAATCCTATGTTCTACCATATGCACTGCAGGTGTGAGGTGACTCGGGACTCCGGATGCAAATCTGAAGGCTCACGCGGTCTGATGTCTGCTGGGCTCACCAGCTAGGTCCCCAGTACCTGCGCATGGCAAAAGCGACGCGCTAAGCAATTCTGCTTAGTGGTGACAATATAAAATAAAATAAAATAAAATAAAATATGATAAAACAAAGATGCAGAATGTGTGTTTGCAATTTTTGGTAGACTTAACTTCTGATATTATTTGCATTATTATTCAATTAAAATTTTGGTAAGGTTCTTTAACATTGCCCGAGTAACCCATACTAATTGACTGGACTGGATAAATGGGTAAACTGGCACTGGGTACTAAGTACCTCGGACCATCACACCATCGGTCACATTGTGTCTCCCGGTATGCAACAGAACAACTAATAAGCTGTAATAATGATCAGACTTAAAACCCAAGTATATCAACTCAAATAACATAGCCAAAGGCTATTATTTCACAGAATGGCATGGGAAAGCCATGAAACATAGAATGGAATAAAGCCATATGCAGTACTGCTAACAGAACCCTATTGGCATGCCAAGCTATCCAAACCAATCTTGTTAGGTGTACTAGGGCATTTTACACTTTTGAGTTTTACAATTTTTGAATTTCAAGTTTTGGTGTTACTATTCACTTCATTAGTCAACCAAAATGTTGACTTTTGCATAGACAATAGGTACATTGGTTTTAATACTCCCAACATACCAGATTTTGCATTCAAAATTTGTTGGTATTGGTTGCCCATACCATTTCTAAGCTTAATGCTAATTGAGCAGAAATTTCAGTTTTCTTGCTTCATTTTTACTGTTCTATTAGTCATTTTTGTAGTGGGAATTTGGCAAAATGATCAACATAAAAGTTGTTCCTTATTTTGTCTAGTTGAATTTTCTTTTTTGAATCACTCCATTTGGAGTTTTGTAGCTCAAGTTATGGTCCAAAAACCACAACTGGCCGGATTGAAATTTTTCTTGGCTGACCATATCTACAGTGCAGTGAACAGTAACTGAAACTCACTTGTTGGATAGGTTCTGGTCATAATTTTGGGTAGGTTTCTTCATAAAAGTTGTTGATCTATATCTTATCTTGTTGCTGGTAAAATTTCAGGTCAATAGGACCTTTCTACATTGAGTTATGGCCAAATGAACAATCACTGTTCATTTTATCATTCTGCAGAATCAGACTGCAGGTCACCGACTGCAACTCACTTGTTGGATAGGTTCTGCTCATAATTTGGGGTAGGTTTCTTCATGAAAGTTGTTGGGCTATATCTCATCTTATTTATGGTAAAATTTCAGGTCAATTGGACCTTTCTACATTGAGTTATGGCCAAATGAACAGTTTCATTTGGTCATTCTGCAGAAACAGCCTGCAGGTCACCCGGATTTGAGCAAGCTTTTGGTCCACTTGGTTTGGTTTTATGGGCATGGTTTCTTCACCAAAGTTGTGCCATTATGTGTCTAGTTTCATGTCTAATTGTTCTTGCACCAATTGAAGCTCTTCAATTCATGTTATGGCTACCAAAACCTACTGGACTCAAGTCCAATTCTGCAAGTCCCTTTCATGGCAGCCACACCAAACCCAAGCCCATCACTCAACACACTTCATTTTTAATTTAAACAGAACTAAATGGTCACTAATTGACCATTAAAACTCACTTTCATCATTACATGCTCAAAGTCCCATTTTTCCACCCCAAACCCTAACCCTAACGTCTCAAACATTACCCCACATGCATTTTCACTTCATTTCATCAATCCACTTAGTAAATACATGTTGTGGGCAGCCATGATAGTCTTTTAATTTCATTAAACTCAACACAATCAAACCCTAACCATGGCTACCAAAAATCTAGGGTTTCCATCCAAATGTTATTCAACAATTTTTCTTTGCCATTTACACATATTCAAAGTTCTTAACATGAATTTAAAGAAAAATTCATGGTTAGGTCACTAACCTTTGTTGGAGAGTTTCCCTAGCATAGAAAACTTCTTGATTTTCCTTTCTTTTTTCTGCCCAAAGTTTCCTTAAGGTGCTAGGTTAATTTTTTGTGAAGAAGGCTAGGGTTTTGGAGTGAGATTTGGTGAGGTTGGGAGCTTGGGTGAGCTTTAGTAGAGTTTTTCCTTCCTCTCTCTCTCTCTCCACGTTTTTGGCTGCCCCAAAGGTTGAAGAAGTCTGATTTTTTTTGGTTCCATTTCCAGCCCATTTGTCTCTTTTAAGTGAGCTTATGCCATGTGTCAATATTGGGTTGGTTGTGAGACTTTTAATGACATCATTATGATGTCATAATTTCAATTTCTTCCATTTTTCCATCCTTTTTTTGTCTAATTAATTTCAATTAAATTTTTAATAATATTTATTCATATTTTATGTTATATAAATTATTTATTGAACTAGACAAGTTGGCCCGAAAATCATCTCTGAAGACGAAATGACCAAAATGCCCTCCGTTTGGCTTAACGGGCCAAAATTGTCTTTACCGATTGAAAAATTTTTCTAAGTATTTTCTTGGCATTCTAATGTCATAAGAACCTCAATGACCCTTCTCTGGGGTCCTAAGAATTATTTTATAATTTTTCCAAAATTTTTTTAATTAATTTTTTTTATTAATTATTTTACTTAATTTTTGGTTCCTCACTTTAGTTTAAATATTTTTCCGAACGTTCTAGCTGTCCGGATCGACACTGGTCACCGGAACAGTAGACTGTACGGACTAGCTAAAATGAGGATGTTATAGGTGAACTATGGCCTGGGCCCCTTGGACTGACCCTAACCTTATGGTTGACCTGAACTCTGTGCAGGTGGACCTTTGAACTTCTTCCCAGGTGTAGGAGATGAACAAGACTGACCCGGACCTCTCTTCTGCTGTCTCTCCCTTCAGGTCTGCTCACTTATTCTGACCTTTTTAACTTTTATTGTAGCTTCCACTAACTTGGTGAAGTCTGTGATTCCCAAGGCAGTGATCATGAACTTTATATTATCATTTAATCCCTCTTCAAATCTCTTACACCTTTCAGCCTCATTAGGGACTATCTCCCTTTCGTAGCAGCTCAGTCTGATAAATTCCTTTTCATACTCTGCCACTGTCAGCTGTCTTTGTCTCAGGTTAATGAACTTTCTTATTCTTTCTTCTAGGTATACACTACTCACATATTTCTTCTTGAATTCGGAGAGGAAGAAGTCCCAAGTTTTACTTCTTGCTGCACTTCACTAGACACTGTATCCCACCATTGGTAGGCATCATCTTGCAGCAAGGATACAACAACTTCTAGATTTTGCTCTGGAGTGCAGTGGAGTTGTTTTAGAACTCTCCTTGTTCTGTTCAACCAGTTTTTGGCTACAACAGAATCATCTTCTCTCTTGCCAAAGAAATCCACTGCTCCAAATTTTCTCAACCTTTCCAGGTGTGATTTCTACTGTGGAGGTGGTGGTAGTGGTGGCATTACCCTAGCCATTTGTTTGAAGAACTCATCCATTTGCTGGAACATGGCCCGTGGAGGCTGAGTAGGCTCTGCTGGAGTTGGTGAAGCAAGTTCTCCCCTACCCCCAATCTCAGCTACTGCAGGTGGAGCATGACTCTCCACTTGCTCCTCAACTGCCCTATGAGATGTGGGGTCCATATCCTATTCAAAATAACAAAGACAAACAGATCTGCATTAGTGTCACCTCGACTTTTACAAATACAATGCATGATATGGACTCGATCTAGGCCCAGAAACGCCTAAATCGTGCTTTGATATCACTAAATGTGACACCCCTTACCCGTCTACAGTATAGCCGAGTAAGATATGTCACACAGTGTACTGGAACATCCTATTTTATTTTAATCATTTTTTATTCTTCCCAATTTATTTCTTTCATAGTTATGAAGTAAAGTATAATTCATTTAAGTCATTTATTAAAATCATAAATTTATTTGAGGTTTCGCAAATTTTATAGAAAATCCGGCAGAGTACCGGCTAAAAATAGAGAAAACAGTTCTTCGGAACCTGTGAAAAACACTTCCAAAATTTTTAATCAATCCCAAACTCCATTTCATCAACAAAATCTCAATATTTTTCAATAACATTTCCATTCCTCAATCATTCACCTCACATGATATTCATGTAAAAGTCATAAATAAATATTCATTGTTTCATTCATAAACACAATTTTCACTATTACATTAATACCAAAATACATTGCATAAGTTTCAATGACATATGAGAAAATAAAAAGTAATTACAAAATACCCAAAATGAACCTTAAGGTCCTACCAATGCATTGACGCCGGTGAGGTGACACGGACACTATGCAGAGCTGCAGATGATCTCACCCAGTCTATGGTCTACTGGGCTCTCTATCGGTCTCTCCAGAACCTACGTGTGGCAAAAGCAACGCGCTAAGCAATAATGCTTAGTGGTGCCAATAATAGAATAAAATAAATAACATAAAATAAATATGCAGTGCATGTTCTGATGTCTTATGCAGATAATTTTTTGATCATTATCGGTAATCGTATTTATTTTGTACTCATTATATTCATAGTTTCATTAAATTTATTCACTTTTATTTTTTTTTGGTTGCCCAAGTAACCTATACTGGATGACTGGACTGGATAAACGGGTAAACTGGCATTGGGTATCAAGTATCTCGGGCCGTCACACCATTGGTCACATATGTATCTCCCAGTGTGCAACAGAATAGCTAATGAGCTGTAATAAATATTAGGCACAAGGCTAAGTATCATCACAATGTCAGAATGGCTAAAAGCCATAAAATCACAGAATGTCATAATGCCATGTGCAGTACTACTAACTAAACCTATTGGCATGCCAACATATCCAAACTAATCTTACTAGGTATACTAGAGCATGTTACACTTTTAAATTCACAATTCTTAAAATTGAAGTTTAAGTGTTACTATTCATTTCATTAGTCAACTAAAATGTTGACTTTTGCATAGACAATAGGTACATTGGTTTTAATACTCCCAATATACTACGTTTTGCATTATAAAATTGTTGATATTGGTTGCTAATACCATTTCTGTAACACCCCTATGTTTGGTAGTGCGTTCTACTGTTCCGGTGACCAGTGTTGTCCGGACAGCTAGGATGCTTAGAACTACACTTCGTTATGAGTGAGGAGACATAAAATAATGAAATACAAGAAAAGAAAATATAAGAAAAACAAAGGAAAAATAATAGCAAAGAAAGGTAACCAAGTTAAGCGAGCCGAGAACCCTAGCGATGGGTGACCGCACCGGGAAGTCACGGCGTGGACCGTTGACTGGCCCTGGATTGCGGGGAACCCTGGAAAATATTTTTAGGACTTAAAGAGACATCAATTGAAGTATAAATATCATTAGAAATATCAAAGAAAAATTAATTAATTAGTACAAAGAAAAGTGAGAAATCGAAAAATGGACAAAACCCGGTGTTACCGAAAAATCGGGAATGTAACCCGAACAGGGGCATTATGGTCATTTGACATCCCGAATTGTCTTTTGACCTAAATGTCCATTAAAAATAAATAATATTACACTTGGAAAATATAATGAAAAATTAAATTGGTGGTACCTAAAGTAAATAGCAAAAATTATGGGTTTAATGTGGGATAAATGAAAGTTAAACTTATTATATGATTTAATTTGAGTAAGTGGACCACTATAGAATAAATGAAGAACAAAATGGGCAGGTGTAAGTTCATTAAACAATCTGCAATTTCATTCTTCTCCAAGTCCTTCATCCATGCCGAAATGGAAAGGTGAAGAACCTCCATTGCCGTTTTGCATGAAGCTCCATTAACCTCCTCATTTCACCTCCAATCACCTAAGTGGCTTCATTAAGTTTTATCTCCACATCATAAGGAAGAGTTTGATACCAAAATCAAGAAGTTTAGTGAAGGTTTAGCAAGTCCCAACCATAGGTAAGTTTGTATTTTTGAATATTATTCTGTTAAACTTTGTATATATGTTATGAGTGTTTGATTTGTGAAGAAAATTTTCAAGTTTGAGGATTTATTGATATATCTAGTTTGGACAGCCATGGGGTTGTATGTTAATGAAATATTCATACATATATTTGATGAGAATTTATGTTGAGTAGGGTGATTTAATGTCCTAGTAAGTTATTCCCATGTATATGTGGTGATTGTGCATTTGAAATTGAAGTGGAGGAAGTTATGTGAAACTTTGGCAAGGTGGAGTAATTCGGCAGCCTTGGGACTCTTTAATGAGTTTTTTAATTCATGAAGATATTGGGTGAATTGTGACATTGAGAATTGATGTAACACCCTCTCGGTAGCAACTCCGTACATTCTACTGTTCCGGTGACCGGTGTCCGTCCGGACAACTAGAACGTCCGGAAAAATATTTAAACTAAAGTCAGGAACCATAATTAACTCAAATATTAATAAGAAAAATTTAGTAAAAATTTTTGAAATAAAATACAACCAAGTTAAACGAGCCGGTGCCCAAGCGATGGGTAACCAGAGGGAAGTTGCGGTTCTCGCAACGAGGAGCCCTAAACCCGGGGAAAAATTCATAAAATAATTTTTGGGACTCCAGAGAAGGGTCATTGAGGTTCCTATGGCATTAGAATGCCAAGAAAATATTTAGAAAAAATTTTTCAATCGGTACAGACAATTTTGACCCGTTAAGCCAAACGGAGGGCATTTTGGTCATTTCGCCTTCAGAGACGATTTTTGGCCGACTTGTCCAGTTGAGTAAATAATTATTATGACATAAAATATGAATTAAGGTTGATGAAAAATTAATTTAAAGTTAGTAGAAAAGAAAAGAAAAGAAAATTAAAGAAAATTAGGGATAATGACATCACATGATGTCATTATCTTACTCCCAACCAATCACAAGTTAACAAGCATTCTTAAAACATTTAAAAGATACAAAATGGACCAAAAATTCTGGTCATCTTCTTCTTCTTCTTCCTCAAAACGTGACCTCTCTTTCATAGCCCTCCATAAAAATTTCTTGCATCACTTCCATTTTCCCATGAATTTCCACTATAAAACCCTAGACACCTTTCATTAAAACTTGTCCATACCTCTTGGGGAAGTGTTTGGCAGCCTAGAAAAGGAAGGAAAGTGAAGTTTGAGCTTGGAAAATTCTGCCCTACAAGAGGTTAGTGCACTTATACACCTTAAGCTCTTTATTTCCATGTTAGTGACTTGAATTGAGTAAGAATTTGTGAATTAAATGAACCAAATATATGTGTATGTCCACCATGAATTTCGGCAGCCCTAAGGAAGGAACAATGATGGAGTGTTTTTGATGGTTTTAATGGACTTAAAATGAATTAGAGATTATGTTTAAGGTGCATATACACATATAGAATGAATGAAAGTGCTTAACTAGGTGTATGGGTGAATTGAAAGGGAAAATTAGGGTTTTGGGAGTGAAAAATTGGACTTGGCTTATGAAATGATTAATGGACATTCTAATGGTCAATTAGTGACCATTTGAGGCAAGTTAATCATAATTTGAAGTGAGCTAATGTATGGGAAATTGAAATGGGAAGGCTGCCTAGAGACAGCAGCAATGAGGCTGTGATTCCAGCCCATTTAGACAGTCATAACTTTGGCTGTGTAGGTCCAATTTGTGTTTGGCCAATTGGACATGAAACTAGACTTATAATGGCACAATTTTGCTGAAGAAACCATGCCCAAAAGACCAAAGCAAGTGGACCAAAAGTTGGCCCCAATCCAGATACCCTGCAACAGCACCTGCAGAAATGACCAAATGAACAGTAACTGTCCATTTAGCCATAACTCACTGTAGATATGGTCAATTGACCTGAAATTTTACAGAAATAAGTTAAGACATAGACAAACAACTTTCATGAAGAAACCTACCCCATATTATGACCAGAACCTAACCCAAATGGCAGTCACAGTCACTGTTCATTGTACTGTAGATTTGGTAATTCTGCAGTTTTTCCAATCCGGCCAGCTGTGGTTTTTGGACCATATCTGGGGCTAAAAAACTCCAAATGGAGTGATTCAAAAAAGGAAATTTAACTAGACAAAATAAGGAACAACTTTCATGTTTACCATTTCCTCAAATTCCCACTGCAACAGAACTCAATGGAACAGTAAAGTTGGGTCACAAAAACTGAAAATTCTGCTCTCTTGGTTTTAGGTTTGGAAATGGATTTGGTGGTTAATTTCAACAAGTTTTAAATGTAAAATGTGGTACATTGGGGGTGCTAAAACCAATGTACCTATTTTCTATCTAAAAGTCAACATTTTTGTTGACCAATGAGGTGAATAGTGACACCAAAACTTGAAATTCAAAATTTGAAATTAGAAATGCATCTAGGGGACTTTAAATTGCAATTGGCAATTAATACTAGCAAATGTAAAACTCAAAATGTGGTATCTTGGAGAACTTAGGTTCAATAAATTTATTATGTATTAAAAAGTCAACATTTTGGTTGACTAGTAAGGTGAATAGTAATCAAAATAATTAGCAAACTAATATGAAGACCTAGAACCAATTCTAAGCTTAAATGCTTAGAATTGTATGACAAATGTGGACTATGCATCCTAGTCAAAATTGTTAAAAAGAAATTAAGGCCATACATTTGAAATCCATGAAATATTCATGGATTACTTGAAACATGAAAAATAAGTCACCTAATTGATGTGAATAGATAGCTAGGGCTTATATGCCCATCACAAATGGAATTCATAAAATATTAGTAACTCAACTTGAAATATAAAATTTGTAATTACATAAGTAGATTCTTGAATGTATAAATGAGAAAGGAAAAATGTTTTGAATACAATGGAACATGTGAACCATTGTTTAGAATTGTGATCAATATGAATAACATAATGAATGAATAAATGAACCATATTAATGTATGAATGAGACATTAGTTCTCATTATTGTAGAGAGGAGAAGTATTTCGAGCACAATGATATAAAAGGATAATTGATGTGAATTGTGATCATATGAATGATCAAATGAATGTATGAATTATAATTGAAATTTATCATGAAATAATGAAGTCATAAAATACAATATATTAATATTTAATGATATTATGTGCCCTTGTATTGCCTAGACATGTGTGTCAGATTGGATAGTTGGCATGCCAATAGGGTATTGTTTTAGTAGTACTGCGAAAGGCTTTATGCCCGTATTCATGGCTTTATGCCCGCATTCATGGCTTTATGCCAACATTCATGGCTTTTATGCCCGATTATGTGTTATCATGGCTTTTTAGCCATACTGACTGCATACGTGGTTGACGTTCCGCGTCCCATGGTATGACGGCCCGAGGCACTGCGGTGTCCAGTGCCAACGACCCATTATCCAGTTTAGTCAGCCTATCGTAGGTTACTTGGGCAGTGTAATCTATTGAAATAAATTAAGACTATTAGTAATTAAAAATATTAGAAATCAAATAAATGAGTTAATAAGACTTCAAAAGAATTAGTTACAATTATGAAATGATCCAAACCACATAAAAATTGTTAAGTAAAATGATAAAAGAGTTGCAAAAATAGGTATAACTTAACTAAATATTTTAAATGTACCTTCTATTGCCATATAAATATAAACTGAGTATTTTTATTAATTCTGTATGTTGTACATTATCCCTGTGAATTTCGGAAACGCTTTCAAAGTGAAACAAATGAGAACAAAAGATAACTAATATTAGACACATTGTATTAAATTAAATTGATTCTTAAATATTCAAATTATGCTTCGTTCTTTCTTTATTTGTATATTTTATTTTCTTGTTCTATTATTGCACCACTAAGCAGCAATGCTTAGCGCGATGGATTTGTTTCCTCGCGCAGGTACTTTGACTAAGATTTTTGGAGTCCAGATCTGCAGAAGTGGCTGGAGTATTCAAGTTTGTCACCTCCTCAGCAATGCATGTAGATAGGGCCCATATAGATCATATTTTGTATTTAGTATAAAATGCTAGATATTGTATTATAATGTAGATTATGAGCAGGTAATTAATAGAAATGTAATGTAATTTAATAAATTAGCTTTTTCATATGTAATTAATTTATATATCATGTAAATTATGAAATTATGTAAATTAAAGAAATTTGAAAATTTTACTTATGTGATTTGAGCATGAATTGTATGGATTCGAAGACAGATTTGAAATATATAGATAATGCATGGAAATGAATATGAAATTGAGATATATGAATGAGATGTGAATTATGAGATGGTTATGAAAATAATTGATGAGATTTTATTTTTAAAATATTATTGAAACTTTCAAACAGGTAAATAGTAAAATACGTCAACTGGTAATAAAATAGGGGAAACTCCGCTGGTTTCTCCATCGAAAAATTTATTAATATTAAAATATATCGAGATCAAAATATGAAAGGAATAAAGTAAGATAAGATAGGGTGCTCCGACACCGAATGTAGCACACTTTGCTCGGCTACACTGTAGTCGGGTGAGGGGTGTCACAATTGATGAAAATGTATGTAAATTGGTTGTGGAAATTGTATGTAATAATGAGTAGTGTTTATGTGAATATATTGTTGTATTTGGACTTTATGAATTAGAGTTTTATTTGGCGTATTGAAGATGTTTGTATTCTGCCCAAAATGATCTTAATGTGAAGTGGTAAATGGTTTTGGTAATGTACCAAAACAGAATGGGGTTGAGAGGTGGATTTGTAGCAAGGTAAATGTGTAATGAATAGATGTTTAAGCAATGTAATTAAGGGCAGTGTGCATTTTAGCCTATAACTCTAAATATGTAACTCCAATTGGTATGAGACCAATTGGAGGTGAAACTAGGCACAAAATGTGCCAACTTTCATGAAGGAAACATACCAAAATTCTGCTTGCAAGGTAGCTTGAAAAATGACCAAATTCGGATTAAGTGCAAGTGAGGCCTGAAAACTGACCATTTGGGCAGCAGTTAGTGTTTAGGCCATAACTCACTCCAAACAGGTCCAATTGACATGAAATTTTAACCATGAATAGTTAAGACTCATATCTACAAGTCTTATGAAGACACCAAAGCCAGAAATGACCATAAGCAAGTCAAACAGCTTGCACAAGTTCGGGTCCAAAAACTGGCCGAACCAAAGTTGACCAAAATTGACCTAAAATGACCAAATTTGATGCCATTTGACCAGCAATAGTAAAATGACCATAACTTGGTCTACATAACTCAGAATGACCTGAAATTTTGCTCCGCGTTCCATAAGACATAGATCTACAAGTTTGTAGTTTTGACCAAAACCCGAAAACTGAGGAAACTAGGTCGTCCGGCTAGGTCAAACTAGTATCCCGGAATCCAGCAAGTTGCAATAAAATGCACTAAACAAGGAAATGAAATTGGTAACATGCACTAACCCTAAAAGACTATCGAATGTGACATATTAATGACACTAAAACCTAATTTACCTAGAACGCATCGAGGGTCGATATATTAGATGATTAAGCAAATAATAGCTTTCAGTAAATTACTTATCAAGCATTATTGATAGAGACAGTTTAATTTAGTACTGAAACACTTCAAATTGTGTTTCTCAGTTAGTAAAGACTCAGGGAAAGGGAAGGAAACACTGAGTCCAGACCAGGAGACAATTATCAGAGGTTTGTGCACAACAACTATTTCTTTTGAATTATTTTCAATTGAAATAAATTTTGACTATTTGTATATTATTGTTTTAAATGGTGAAACTGTGAAAAATTGTTTGAATGATATTGATGGATACTTATTGATTGAAAAGCACTGTAAATGGTTTGAAGCCACAGCTATCATGTATATTGATTGTATTCCTCACTAGCTTATCTAGTGGGACGAATTGAATTCCCTCTCTAGCTGAAGTGTTGAGGTGTGTGCCTGTTAAGGACGAATTGGATGAGTACTCATATTTTTGCTAGCTAGCTATGTTATTCCTCATTAGTCATCGACTTTTGGGACGAATTGAATACCTCATTAGCCATCGGCTTTTGGGACGAATTGAACTTTTGAACATGATTAAGCTGTGTGTGATTTATTGATATGTATTGTGAGATTGTGAAATGAGTTTAAACTCTTATTGACATATACTGTCTTTTGAATTCAACCATGATCTGACTTATTGAGATTTATTGTGATATTGAGAAATGGAGTTTAAATTCTTGTTGACAATTACTGTCTTGAAATTAACTATGGTTTTAAGTATCCACTATTTATATGATTTATGAATTGTGATTTAAATTGTATTTGGTTAATGTTGTGCACCACTGAGACATTGTCTCAAATGATAGCTTTATTATTGCCGCGCAGTAGACAGACAGGGCAGCAGGCTAGGCTGCTAGTACCTCCAGCGAGAGATTTTCGGGTATAACGAGTATACCACATTTTGCATTTTGTACTGTAATGTATGACCACTGTATGTACATATTGTTTTTGGTTTTGAGCTGTTGTAAATTCAAATTGTACCTTGAAGTTGTAAAATAATTATGAGTTATTTTGGCTTGTAAAAAATTGTGTTATATTTCTTTTATCTCAGTCTTTGAAAAATCACTGTGGATTGGAATTGAGAAATATGTTGTGTTGAAAAATATGTTGGAGTTGAGATTTGGAAAAATATTGAAGTGCTTTTTACAGGTTTTCTGAAGAACTGTTTTATCCAAAATACAGATGGCACTCTGCCAAAATTTTTACAGAAATTCCAAATAATTCAAATGTGTTAGTTCTATCACTTCAGTTCAATAAGGTTTTTAACACCTGTAAATAGTGCTCACCACTGTAAAAGAAATAAGAAAAGTTTTTAAAATCCCTTGTAGTGTATTTAATGGGTTATCAGTAGACGGAGTTGGTAATTCATTAGGTATACTACGGGATCATGTTATGCCTTACAGAGGGGTAGGGTGTGACAATTTCTAATCTTAGTGTTAGTTATTCAAAATTTTTAGATTTCAAGCCTCATATTTACTGTTCCATTGGTCATTTGTACAGTAGGAATTTGATAAAATTGTCTTCATGAAAG
Source organism: Hevea brasiliensis (assembly GCF_030052815.1). Lineage (NCBI taxonomy): Eukaryota > Viridiplantae > Streptophyta > Magnoliopsida > Malpighiales > Euphorbiaceae > Hevea > Hevea brasiliensis. Next base: position 69,605,755 of record NC_079500.1, read on the forward strand.
TTGTTCCTTATTTTTTCTAGTTACATTTCCTTTTTTGAATCACTCCATCTAGAGTTTTGTAGCTCAAGTTATGGCCTAAAAACCATAACTGGCCAGATTGGACAGAATCCAAAATTCTGGGCAAAACTGGTTCTGCCAGATTTGGTAACCTAAGTTTGGTTAGCAATTTGACTAGGTTATGGTCAGAATTTGGATTTGTGTCTTCATGAAAGTTGTACGTCTATGTCTCATATTTCTCCTGGTAAAATTTCAAGTCAATTGAATCTTTCCACACTGAGTTATGACCAAATGAATAAACACTACTCATTTAGTCATTTTGCCCAGGCAGAATGCAGATCACCCGGATTAGGGCAATTTTTAGGTCAACTTGGTTTGGTTTTATGGGCAGGGTTTCTTCACCAAAATTGTGACATTATGTATCTAGTTTCACCTCTAATTGGCCTTGCACTGATTGGATGTCACACCTAATCCCTGGTAAGGCATGACATGTTCCCATAGCATACCTAATGAATTATCAAACTCCACCTACCGATGACCCATTAGTTATGCTACAAAGGATTTTAAAACAAATCATAGCTTTTTATCTTATCAATTCTTTTGTGGAAAACTACATGAGAATAGTTAAAATTCTATGTAAACATTCATTGAAAATAATGATAGAATAAATATTGCAAAAGTTACACTTTCATAAGTCTCAAAGTGAAATACAAAATAGTTACAAACTCAAAATGTGATAGCAATGCCTTGCCTTTAAATACAAACGGCTCAATGTCCGTACATCTATATATATAGGTACAAAATAAATCAAAAGAAAATTACAGGGGTATACCTATGATATATACACACAATCAATACCAAATGCTGCTTTCAAGTCTCTCACTCGGTAGCCTTCTCCTTTCTCTTACCTGCGACAGCATAAAGAAGCTATCGCTGAATATATCACTCAGTGGTGCACAACTAATAACTTTAAATGTAACATCCCCACTGTATGTATTCTGTACATTCTATTGCTCCAGTGGCCAAATAACAGTCCAGGCAGGTTAGGATGTCTGGAACTACACTTCGTTGATAGTGAACAGACATATAATGATAAAATAAATGAAAAGAAAATACAAGAAAAATCAAAGAAAAATGAAAGAGAGAAAATGAAGCTAAGTTAAACGAGCCGGCACCACAGTGATGGGTGACCACACTGGGAAGGTCGCTGTCGACTTCAGACCGCATGGGAACCCTCAGAATTTAATTCCGGGACGTAAGTAAAGGTCTATTGAAATATAATTGACACTAGAATTATTAAAGAAAAATTAATAAATTAGTACAAAGAAAAACGAAAAATCGAGAAATAGACAAAAATCAGTATTACCGAAAAATCGGGAACATAACCCGAAGTGGGGCATTTTGGTCATTTGACACCTAGAGTTGCCTTTTGACCTCAATGTCCATTAAAAATAAATGATATTACACTTTATAAATAGTGAAGGAAATGAGATAAATGTGCAAATTAGGAAACTTTTAAATCATTAAACATTAATTTATTGGTTAGTGCTCCACTAACCTTAAATAAATGGGATATATCAAAGTGGAATTGGGCAGAAATCATCATCTTCAAGCTTGGGAAATAACCAGCCAAAATTACCTCCATGGAAGTCCACCATGGCCAAACTCCCTCCATCACTATGCAACCATGATCAAGCCCTCATTTTACCATAGTTTCTTCATCAAAGCTTGCACACACACCTTGGGCAGTATGTTGGAAGCAAAAAGAAGAGGATTTGATGAAGTTTTGGTGAAGCTCAAAAAAGGTTAGTGCTAGTTTTTCATCCCTTGCTTCATTAAAGTTTGTATTAAGGTTGAGATGAGTTGGATGGTGAAGAAATTTGAAGGATTCGATGAGTTATTGATATATTCAATTTTGGACAGCCATGAAAGTTTATTGTAGTTGAGTTTTTCTTACTCTAATGGATGGAAATTAAGGTTGATTAACTTAAATGGAAGTGGTAGTAAGTTAATATCCAATGATGTGCATGTTAGTGCTTGAATTAAGGGTTTGAATATGGGTCTTGATGCTTTGGCAAACTGCCATGTTTAGCAGCCTATTAAATCATGAATTTGTGTGTGAATATGTAGTTTATTAATGAAATATGCTAGTATTAAATTGTGAGCAGTATGTGTAAGTGATATTGAAGTATGATTATGTTGAAGTGTATGTGTAATATTGATATTGAGATATGTTGAATTTTGGTGGAAGTGAATGTTGAACTTAATGGTGAATTGTGTGCATTGAGCACTTGAATATTCTGCCCAAAATTGTTGCTTGAATTGTGTACAATATATATATGGAAGTGTTATTGATTGAATATTGAGTTAGTGCTTGAATTAAGGGTTTGAATATGGGTCTTGATGCTTTGGCAAACTGCCATGTTTTGCAGCCTATTAAATCATGAATTTGTGTGTGAATATGTAGTTTATTAATGAAATATGCTAGTATTAAATTGTGAGCAGTATGTGTAAGTGATATTGAAGTATGATTATGTTGAAGTGTATGTGTAATATTGATATTGAGATATGTTGAATTTTGGTGGAAGTGAATGTTGAACTTAATGGTGAATTGTGTGCATTGAGCACTTGAATATTCTGCCCAAAATTGTTGCTTGAATTGTGTACAATATATATATGGAAGTGTTATTGATTGAATATTGAAGTAATGAGGAGGAGAAGGAATATCAAATTGGAAGTGTATGTACATTGTGCAGGTTGTGTATTGAAGGCAGTACCTAAATTAGGCCATAAGTGCCAAACTGTGAACCCAATTGGTATGAGGTCAATGGGAGGTGAAACTAGACACCAAATAGGCCAACTTTCATGTAGAAATGTTGCCAAAATTCTGCCTAAAAACTGACCTTCAAAATGACCAAATCCAGATTAGCAACCTTGCAACCCAGATTTTTGACCATATGAATAGTAGTCCTTTGGATGACCATAACTCACTCAAAACAGGTCCAATTGACCTGAAATTTTTACCATGGTTAGTTTAGACATAGATCTACAATTCTTATGAAGAAACCAAAGCCCATAAATGGCCAGAACTAAGTCAAATGGGTTGCACAAGTTCGGGTACAAAAACTACCGAACCAAAAGTGACCTAAAATTGACCAAATTTTGCACCAAAGGTGCAATCTGTCCAGCATTGGTAAATTGATCATATCTTGGTCTACACAACTCAGAATGACCTAAAATTTTGCCCCGCGTGCAATAAGACATAGACCTACAAGTTTGTAGTTTGGACTGAAACCCAAAAATCGAGGGAACTAGGTCGTCTGGCTAGGTCAAAATAGTACACCGAAATCCGGTAAATTGCAATAAAATGCAATACACTTGGAAATGAAATTGGTAACATATACCAACACTAAAGGGCTATAAAATGTGACATATTAGTAACATTAGAATTGACTCACATAGAGTGCATCAAGGGTCAACATTATAGGTTGACTAATGAAATGAATTGAAGGGAATAGTACCAAGAGAAATAGGACTTTAAGCTAGACAAATCTAGCACACAAAAATTGAGAAATTGACCAAATTTTGCACCAAAGGTGCAATCTGTCTAACTTTAGTAAATTGACCATAACTTGGTCTATACAACTCGGAATGACCTGAAATTTTGCCCCGAGTGCAATAAGACATAGAGCTACAATTTTGCTTCTTTGACCAGAAGCTAAAAACCAAGGGAAATAGGACTTTAAGCTAGACCAATCTAGCACACTAAAATTGAAAATTGGTAATTACATAAAATGATGCTTGAAGTGATTTGGCAATGAATGCCAACTTGTGAAAAGGGTAAATTGCATTATATTGACAACATATTGAATTGTAAATTGTGACATGTTGATGCTAGAATCAACCTATCCATGATGCATAAAAAGGTGATGAGAATCAAGCTACATCCACACCAAAGGATTTCATCCAAGGTCCAATTATTAGAGCTAGAGCTAAATCACTTCAGAATTTAATTTGTGAAAACATAAAGAGCAAGGATTATAAGCTGGAATGGCATGAAGAAAAATATAAAGGATTAAATTTGGTGAAAATTATGCTTGGAAGTGACCAGTGTCATGTCGAGCAGTAGATTACATGGAATAACCTATGGACATGCATGCACCAGATCCAATCCATGTACATGTATCTGCTGGCACCTTTTTCAAGGAATATTCCTTGCTGTTATAACCACCTCTCTTTTGGACTTAAATGCCCTTACTTGCTGCTATATTAAATTTACTTTTTGTAAGGAGTTTTTAGTCTTTTGATAGATTAATTTTTGTTTGGACTTAAAGCTCCTTACAGCTGTTACTAAAGTAGGGATATTTTTGTCTTTAGCTTTGAAGCCAAGAGGCTATAAATACAAGTGTAATGAGAGAGTGGAGGACACACTTTGAATATTAATGAAAGATTGTTTCTGCTCCATTAGTGAGTGAATTGGCTGTTGCCTTTGTTCTTGTGAAGCTCATTAACTTGCTAAGATTTCTATCTTGCAAGGTTTAATGTGCATAATATTCTTGGTTTATTCATTCTCCATATGAATTAGGTCAAGAATCCCATTTCTGATATTTTCTTTGAATTACACAGCAATCTGATTGTACTGGTTCAAAGAATCAAATTCATACATCTTGATTTGGTGTTTTCCATATTGTTCCTTAATTCTTGAATGTGGGTTTTCAAGTTACCAATTACTTAAAGGTTCACATCAATTTTGGTATCAGAGCAAATTGACGTCCAAACAAGGTAAATTCTCTATTTGCTTCTTATTCTTTGTGTTTGTTACCTTCTTCATAGTTGTTGTTTGGCTCTTGGGGTTTAGTTTGACCTGTTTGTTTAAAAATTTGTTTTGTTGAGTTTGTCTTAGGGTTTTGGGTTAATCAAGCCAAAGCCATTATTCTTGTAACACCCCTCACCCGCCTACAGTGTAGCCAAGCAAAGTGTGTTACACAGAGTGCCGAAGCACCTGATCTTATCTGATTTCATTACAGTTCTTGATTTATTTATTCAAAAACTTTATTTAAGGTTTAGGCTATTTTTACTTTTATCAAAATCTAACTAATTTGGAAAATTCAAAAATTTTAATGATAATCCAAAAGAGTGCCGGCAGTAATTTGGATTAACAATTCTTCTGAACCTACCAAAAACAATTACAATATATACTAAAATTCACAACTCAGAATCAGTCTCAAAATTTTTCATACTCAATCTCAATCAGAATCATCATGATCAGATACTTAACTCATATATCAAAATTCATTCATTTTATTATTTTGCATAATTTGCCAACTAATTACATAAATTTGTCAAGTACAGGATGTACAAATAATTTACATTATACTTAGAATGAACAAAATACATAACATGTGTAAATATGAGCCCTATCTACATGCATTGCTGAGGAGGTGACAACCTTCAATTCTTCTGACACTTCTATAGATCTGGACTCCAAAAATCTCAGTCGACAATCTACTGGTTTTACCTTTAGTACTTGCGCGAGGAAGCAATTCCACGCACTAAGCATTTCTGCTTAGTGGTGCAATAGTATAAGAAGAAATAATATATACAATTAAAGAAAGAAATAAACCATAATTTAGATACTCAAGAATCAATTTAATTTGGTATGGTATTTCTAGTATCAACAATCTTATATACTAGTTTGTTCCTCTTTGGAAGTGCTTAGTTTATAACTTTTCAGTAATACTACCTAGTATATAAATTATTCTAACTCTATTGCATTTCAAGTCTCTACGATTCTGCAATTTATATTTTTGTTATGTTTCTTTTGCTAATCTTTTTTACTCATTCATTCAATACGTAATATAATTGTACTGAAATTTCATTATACTTAACTTAACTTAGCTTTCTGAATTGAATAATGTTTTAAATGACTGCCCATATAGCCTATACACTGACCAGACTGGATAAACGGATACACTAGCACTGGGTACCTAGTACCTCGGGCCATCACACCATCAGTCACAAAGTATCTCCCGGTGTGCAAACAATGTGGCTAAAAAGCCATATAACCAATCAGGCATTAAGCCGAGTATAATAACATAATCTGTATAGCCATAGGCTATTAAAATCATAGTATGGCATAATAAGCCATAAAACACAGTATGATGTAAAGTCATTTACAAAACAGCTGTCAGAATCCTATTGGCATGCCAACCTATCCAAACTAGTCAACTAGGCAAATTAGGGCATATTACAATATTACATATTTAATTCTTTATTCATAGGGTTTATACATCTTTATGCCTTTCACTGGTCAATAAAATTATTGACCTTTTTATGCATCATGGATAGGTTGATTCTAGCATCAACATGTCACAATTTACAATTCAATATGTTGTTAATATAATGCAATTTACCCTTTTCACAAGTCGGCATTCATTGCCAAATCACTTTAAGCATCATTTTATGTAATTACCAATTTTCAATTTTAGTATGCTAGATTGGTCTAGCTTAAAGTCCTATTTTCCTTGGTTTTTAGCTTCTGGTCAAAGAAGCAAAATTGTAGCTCTATGTCTTATTGCATGCGGGGAAAAATTTCAGGTCATTTCGAGTTGTATAGACCAAGTTATGGTAAATTTACTAAAGCTGGACAGATTGCACCTTTACTTCAAAATTTGGTCAATTTCTCAATTTTTGTGTGCTAGATTTGTCTAGCTTAAAGTCCTATTTCTCTTGGTACTGTTCCCTTCAATTCATTTCCTTACTCAACCTATAATGTTGACCCTTGATGCACTCTACGTGAGTCAATTCTAATGTTACCAATATGTCACATTTTATAGCCCTTTAGTGTTGGTATATGTTACCAATTTCATTTCTAAGTGTATTGCATTTTATTGCAATTTACCGGATTTTGGTGTACTATTTTGACCTAGCCGGACTACCTAGTTCCCTCGGTTTTTGGGTTTCGGTCCAAACTACAAACTTGTAGGTCTATGTCTTATTGCACGCAGGGGAAAATTTCAGGTCATTCTGAGTTGTGTAGTCCAAGATATGGTAAATTTACCAATGCTGGACAAAAAGCACTAAAATAGTAGGCTTAGGTCATTTTTAGGTCACTTTTGGTTCGGCCAGTTTTGGTACCTGAACTTGTGCAAGCTATTTGACTTGGTTCTGGCCATTTTTGAGTTTTGGTGTCTTCATAAGAATTGTAGCTCTATGTCTTATTGCAGTCATGGTAAAATTTCAGGCCATTCTAAGTCGTATAGACCAAGATATGGTCAATTCACTAAAGCTGGACAGATTGCACCTTTAGTGCAAAATTTGGTCAATTTTAGGTCACGTTTGGTTCGGCAGTTTTTGTACCCGAACTTGTGCAGGCCATTTGACTTGGTTCTGGCCATTTCTGGGTTTTGGTGTCTTCATAAGAATTGTAGCTCTATGTCTTATTGCACTCTGTACAAAATTTCAGGTCATTCTGAGTTGTATAGACCAAGATATGGTTAATTTACTAAAGCTGGACAGATTGCACCTTTAGTGCAAAATTTGGTCAATTTTAGTTCTGGCAGTTTTGGTACCTGAACTCGTGCAAGCTATTTAACTTGGTTCTGGCCATTTCTGGGTTTTGTTGTCTTCATAAGAATTGTAGCTCTATGTCTAAGTTAACCATGGCAAAAATTTCAGGTCAATTGGACCGGGTTTCAGTGAGTTATGGTCATCCAAAGGACTACTGTTCATATGGTCAAAAATCTGGGTTGCAAGGTTGCTAATCCGGATTTGGTCATTTTTAAGGTCAGTTTCTAGGCAGAATTTTGGCAACATTTCTACATGAAAATTGGCCTATTTGGTGTCTAGTTTCACCCCCCATTGGCTTTATACTAATTGGGTTCATAGTTTGGCACTTATGGCGTAATTTAGGTACTGCCTTCAATTCACAACCTGCACAAAGCACACACACTTCCAATTTGATATTCCTTCTCCTCCTCATTACTTCAATATTCAATCAATAACACTTCCATATATATATTGTACACAATTCCAGCAACAATTTTGGGCAGAATATTCAAGTGCTCAATGCGCACAATTCACCATTAAGTTCAACATTCACTTCCACCAAAATTCAACATATCTCAATGTCAATATTACACATACACTTCAACATAATCATACTTCAATATCACTTACACTTGCTGCCCAGAATTTAACATTAGCATATTTCATTAATAACTACATGTTCACACACAAATTCATGGTTTAATAGGCTGCCAAACATGGCAGTTTGCCCAAAGCATTAAGGTTCCATTACACACCCTTAATTCAAGCACTACATGCACATACTTAGATTTTAACTTGCTACTTCCTCCATTTAAGTTATTCAACCTTAGTTTCCATCCATTTGAGATAAGAAAAACTCAACTACAACAAACTTTCATGGCTGTCCAAAATTGGATATATCAATAACTCATCAAATCCTTCAAATTTCTTCACCATCCAACTCATCTCAACCTTAATACAAACTTTAATGAAGCAAGGGATGAAAAACTAGCACTAACCTTTTTTCAGCTTGACCAAAACTTTATCAAATCCTTTTCTTTGTGCTTCCATTATACTGCCCATGATGTATAGACTAAGTTTAATGAAGGAACTTATGAAAATCAAGGCTTGAAGATGGGTAGATAAAGGCTTCATTTTCTCTCTTTCATTTGTCTTTGATTTTTCTCGCATTTTCTTCTTATTTATTTCATCATTATATGTCTGTTCATTATCACCGAAGTGTAGTTCCAGACATTCCGACTTTTCGGGACAGATATTAGCTGTCGGAACAGTAGAATGTATGGACTACGAAAATGAGGATGTTACAACTATTCCCCTCTAAAAAGGAATTTAGTCCTCGAAATTCATCTGATTCAAACAACCGAGCTTATCGTTGTCTCATAATTTTATTCACTTTTCCATCATTGTTTTCCTCTGCCTTTAGTATTCTTACTCATGAAATTATATTATTCATTAGTTTCTTGATCTCTCATATTAGGATTCTTTACCAGTCCTACTGTCTCTTTTACCAATTCCAACTCTGTTAAATTACACTTTGTCTAGGTATTCTGCATTTATCTCATACAAGACCTTATACATTGGTATCTTTATGCTTATTTAATAAATATCACTATACACAAACTCCATCAATGGAAGGTATCTATTCTTGCTTCCGGAGAGAGCATCAATACAATTTCTAAATGTATTCTCAAATACCTACATCATTCCTTTCTGTCAAAAATATTAAAATACTGATAAGACTCCATATCTATGTCCAAATATCTTCATCCTCAAGGTGTTCTTTCTAATTTATAGCCATACTGAATTCTTAAAGCTTATAGCAATTTTTGTGGTAATGGTCGTCCACATTAGTGTAACTGAGTCACTGACTCTAGCTACCTTAGAAGTGTAGTCTTTCAATAGGCTATTTCTGAAGTTTTAAATTTCTGACTAGAATTTTCACATTTATTTCCCGTAATAGTACTCTATTCGGGCGTAACTGTATCAAATTATAGATTACTTACAAATATTTTTGTTTTATTCAAACACGAGGAAGCACGTAGCTCTACACAATAATCCCATATCGGTACTATAATCTGCAGCTTACAATACAAACATCGAGAACATTATGTAGTTATTACGTTATAACCTCATGAACTAGGTTTTCTACTTCTTTTTCTAATGCCCTCTGCGACTCTGAGTCCATATCTTCACTTTGAATAATCAAAAGTAAACAGATCTGCATAGTGTCACCTCAACTCTTATGAATGCAATGCATGTATGCACATTATCTTTCCACTTATCTTTGCCTAGGAACGCCTAAATCGTACTCTGATACCACTAAATGTATCACCCCTCACCCGTCTACAGTGTAGCCAAGCAAAATGTGTTACACAAAGTGCTAGAGCACCTGATCTTATCTGATTTCATTAGTTCTTGATTTATTTATTCAAAAACTTTATTTAAGGTTTAGGCTATTTTTACTTTTATCAAAATCTAACTAATTTGGAAAATTCAAACATTTTAATGATAATCCAGCAGAGTGCCGGCAGTAATTTGGACTAACAGTTCTTCTGAACCTGCCAAAAAAAATTTCAATATATACTCAAATTCACAACTCAGAATCAGTCTCAAAATTTTTCATACTCAATCTCAATCTCAATTAGAATCATCATGATCAGATACTTAACTCATATATCAAAATTCATACATTTTATTATTTTGCATAATTTGCCAACTAATTACATAAATTTGTCAAGTATAGGATGTACAAATAATTTACATTATACTTAGAATGAACAAAATACATAACATGTGTAAATATGAGCCCTATCTACATGCATTGCTGAGGAGGTGACAACCTTCAATTCTTCTGACACTTCTATAGATCCGACTCCAAAATCTCGATACCAGTCATCTGGTTTTACCTTGACTGCACATGCGAGGAAGCAATTCCATCGCACTAAGCATTTCTGCTTAGTGGTGCAATAGTATAAGAAGAAATAATATATACAATTAAAGAAAGAAATAAATCATAATTTAGATACTCAAGAATCAATTTAATTTGGTATGGTATTTCTAGTATCAACAATCTTATATACTAGTTTGTTCCTCTTTGGAAGTGCTTAGTTTATAACTTTTCAGTAATACTACCATGTATATAAATTATTCTAACTATATTGTATTTTAAGTCTCTACGATTCTGCAATTTATATTTTTGTTATGCTTCTTTTGCTAATCTCTTTTACTCATTCATTCAATACGTAATTTAATTGTACTGAAATTTCATTATACTTAACTTAACTTAGCTTCCTGAATTGAATAATGTTTTAAATGACTGCCCATATAGCCTATACACTGACCAGACTGGATAAACGGATACACTAGCATTGGGTACCTAGTACCTCGGGCCATCACACCATCGGTCACAAAGTATCTCTCGGTGTGCAAACAGTGTGGCTAAAAAGCCATATAACCAATCAGGCATTAAACCGAGTATAATAACACAATCTGTATAGCCATAGGCTATTAAAATCATAGTATGGCATAATAAGCCATAAAACACAGTATGATGTAAAGTCATTTACAGAACAGCTGTCAGAATCCTATTGGCATGCCAACCTATCCAAACTAGTCAACTAGGCAAATTAGGGCATATTACAATGTTACATATTTAATTCTTTATTCATAGGGTTTATACATCTTTATGCCTTTCACTGGTCAATAAAATTATTGACCTTTTTATGCATCATGGATAGGTTGATTCTAGCATCAACATGTCACAATTTACAATTCAATATGTTGTTAATATAATGCAATTTACCCTTTTCACAAGTTGGCATTCATTGCCAAATCACTTCAAGCATCATTTTATGTAATTATCAATTTTCAATTTTAGTATGCTAGATTGGTCTAGCTTAAAGTCCTATTTTCCTTGGTTTTTAGATTCTGGTCAAAGAAGCAAAATTGTAGCTCTATGTCTTATTGCATGCGGGGCAAAATTTCAGGTCATTTCGAGTTGTATAGACCAAGTTATGGTCAATTTACTAAAGCTGGACAGATTGCACCTTTACTTCAAAATTTGGTCAATTTCTCAATTTTTGTGTGCTAGATTTGTCTAGCTTAAAGTCCTATTTCTATTGGTACTATTCCCTTCAATTCATTTCCTTAGTCAACCTATAATGTTGACCCTTGATGCACTCTACGTGAGTAAATTCTAATGTTACCAATATGTCACATTTTATAGCCCTTTAGTGTTGGTATATGTTACCAATTTCATTTCTAAGTGTATTGCATTTTATTGCAATATACCGGATTTCGGTGTACTATTTTGACCTAGCAGACGACCTAGTTCCCTTAGTTTTTGGGTTTCGGTCCAAACTACAAACTTGTAGGTCTATGTCTTATTGCACACAGGGCAAAATTTCAGGTCATTCTTAGTTGTGTAGTCCAAGATATGGTCAATTTACCAATGCTGGACAAAAAGCACTAAAATAGTAGGCTTAGGTCATTTTTAGGTCACTTTTGGTTCGGCCAGTTTTGGTACCTGAACTTGTACAGGCTATTTGACTTGGTTCTGGCCATTTTTGAGTTTTGGTGTCTTCATAAGAATTGTAGTTCTATGTCTTATTGCACTCAGGGTAAAATTTCAGGTCATTCTAAGTCGTATAGAGCAAGATATGGTCAATTCACTAAAGCTGGACAGATTGCACCTTTAGTTCAAAATTTGATCAGTTTTAGTTCTGGCAGTTTTGGTACCTGAACTTGTGCAAGCTATTTGACTTGGTTCTGGCCATTTCTGGGTTTTGGTGTCTTCATAAGAATTGTAGCTCTATGTCTTATTGTACTCGAGGCAAAATTTCAGGTCATTCTAAGTTGTATAGACCAAGATATGATCAGTTTACTAAAGCTGGACAGATTGCACCTTTAGTGCAAAATTTTGTCAGTTTTAGTTCTGGCCGTTTTGGTACCTGAACTTGTGCAAGCTATTTGACTTGGTTCTGGCCATTTCTGGGTTTTGGTGTCTTCATAAGAATTGTAGCTCTATGTCTTATTGCACTCGGGACAAAATTTCAGGTCATTCTAAGTTGTATAGACCAAGATATGGTCAGTTTCCTAAAGCTGGACAGATTGCACCTTTAGTGCAAAATTTGGTCAATTTTAGGTCACGTTTGGTTCGGTAGTTTTTGTACCCAAACTTGTGCAGGCCATTTGACTTGGTTCTGGCCATTTTTGGGTTTTGGTGTCTTCATAAGAATTGTAGCTCTATGCCTTATTGCACTCTGTGCAAAATTTCAGGTCATTCTGAGTTGTATAGACTAAGATATGGTAAATTTACTAAAGCTGTACAGATTGCACCTTTAGTGCAAAATTTGGTCAGTTTTAGTTCTGGTAGTTTTGGTACCAGAACTTGTGCAAGCTATTTGACTTGGTTCTGGCCATTTTCTGGGTTTTGGTGTCTTCATAAGAATTGTAGCTCTATGTCTTATTGCACTCGGGGCACAATTTTAGGTCATTCTAAGTTGTATAGACCAAGATATGGTCAGTTTACTAAAGCTGGACATATTGCACCTTTAGTGCAAAATTTGGTCAATTTTAGGTCACGTTCGGCAGTTTTTGTATCTGAACTTGTGCAGGCCATTTGACTTGGTTCTGACCATTTTTGGGTTTTGGTGTCTTCATACGAATTGTAGCTCTATGTCTTATTGCACTCTGTGCAAAATTTCAGGTCATTCTGAGTTGTATAGACCAAGATATGGTCAATTTACTAAAGCTGGACAGATTGCACCTTTTAGTGCAAAATTTGGTCAATTTTAGTTCTGGCAGTTTTGGTACCTGAATTTGTGCAAGCTATTTGACTTGGTTCTGGCTATTTCTGGGTTTTGTTGTCTTCATAAGAATTGTAGCTCTATGTCTAAACTAATCATGGCAAAAATTTCAGATCAATTGGACCTGGTTTGAGTGAGTTATGGTCATCCAAAGGACTACTATTCATATGGTCAAAAATCTATGTTGCAAGGTTGCTAATTCGGATTTGGTCATTTTTGAGGTCAGTTTCTAGGTAGAATTTTGGAAACATTTCTACATGAAAATTGGCCTATTTGGTGTCTAGTTTCACCCCCCATTAGCTTCATACCAATTGGGTTCATAGTTTGGCACTTATGGCCTAATTTAGGTACTGCCTTCAATACACAACCTGCACAAAGCACATACACTTCCAATTTGATATTCCTTCTCCTCCTCATTACTTCAATACTCAATCAATAACACTTCCATATATATATTGTACACAATTCCAGAAACAATTTTGGGCAGAATATTCAAGTGCTCAATGCACACAATTCACCATTAAGTTCAACATTCACTTCCACCAAAATTCAACATATCTCAATGTCAATATTACACATACACTTCAACATAATCATACTTCGATATCACTTACACTTGCTGCCCACAATTTAACATTAGAATATTTCATTAATAACTATAGGTTCACACACAAATTCATGGTTTAATAGGCTGCCAAATATGGCAGTTTGCCCAAAGCATTAAGGTTCCATTACACACCCTTAATTCAAGCACTACATGCACATACTTAGATTTTAACTTGCTACTTCCTCCATTTAAGTTATTCAACCTTAGTTTCCATCCATTTGAGGTAACAAAAACTCAACTACAATAAACTTTCATGGCTGTTAACTCATCAAATCCTTCAAATTTCTTCACCATCCAACTCATCTCAACCTTAATACAAACTTTAATGAAGCAAGAGATGAAAAACTAGCACTAACCTTTTCTGAGCTTGACCAAAACTTCATCAAATCCTCTTCTTTTTGCTTCCATTATACTGCCCATGATGTATAGACTAAGTTTAATGAAGGAACTTATGAAAATCAAGGCTTGAAGATGGGTAGATAAAGGCTTGTATATGAAGTGGCCATGGATGAAGCTTGGAGAAATTTCAATTCGGCAAAGAAGAAGAATGAAGAAGAAGATGAATAGTGGAAAAATCTATCCTAGTGGTCCTTATATACTCCACTAATGCCCCACTAATCACAATTAAAAATTAGATTAATTCAAGATTTCCTTTAATTGCAATTATGCCCTCCAATTCCCTTAAATTACATGTTATCTTGAATTTCATTTTTCATTAAATTTTCAAAATATAATACTACTTATTTTTCATGGACATTTAAGTCAAAAGTAAACGCTAGGTGTCAATTGACCAAAATACCCCACTTCGGGTTATATTCCCGATTTTTCGGTAACATCGATTTTTATCTGTTTCTCGATTTTTTATTTTTCTTTGTACTAATTTATTAATTTTTTTTTAATAATTCTAGTGTCAATTATATTTCAATAGACCTTTACTTACGTCCCGGAATTAAATTCTGAGGGTTCTCAAGAACGCCTTCCAGTCACGGTCACCCATCGCCAGTGCCACTGCTTAACTTAGCTTCATTTTCTCTCTTTCATTTGTCTTTGATTTTTCTTGCATTTTCTTCTTATTTATTTCATCATTATATGTCTGTTCATTATCACCGAAGTGTAGTTCCAGACATTCCGACTTTCTGGGACAGATATTAGCTGTCGGAACAGTAGAATGTACGGACTACGAAAATGAGGATGTTACAATTCTAGCTATCCATCTTGCTTTTTTCCTTTTGATATCGAGCATGAGAGATTATTTGGGTCATTGAGTTCGACTTACCAATTTGGCTTGAAACTGTACCAGCATTATTTGGGTGTGTTTAAGACGTTGGGTGTAAATTTTGGGGTTTGTTTGATATTGTTTGCCTACTAAACCAAAATTTTGCAGCAGACCCGATGAAATCAAGTTCACATAGCAAATAGACCCAAAAATTCCTGAAAATTTACAGGATGTTTATACCCCATTTTAGTAGTTCCCAAATTAAATTTCAGCTTAAAATTCGTCCGTTTGTGTGGGGAACCAAAATTTTGCGGCAAAATCGATTAAAATAAGTTCACATAGTAAATATATCCAGAAATTTCTGAAAATTTTCCGGGTGTTTATACCCCATATCAGTAGTTCCCAAATTAAATTTCAGCTTAAAATTCATTCGTTTGTGTGGGGAACCAAAATTTTGTGGCAGACACGATCAAATTAAGTTCACATAGCAAATCAGCCCGGAAATTCCTGAAAATTTACAGGTTGTTTTTGCCACATTTGAGCTATTCTCAAATTAAATCTCAGCTCAAAATTTAACCGTTTGTGTGGGGAACAAAATTTTGCAGCAGACAAGATTAAATTTAGTTTACATAGTAAACCTGTCAAGAAAAGCCTGAAATTCTAGCAGCAATTAGTCAGTACTAGATTGCATTTGCCTTCTCAAATTCAGATCAAAATACACTCGTTTGCTTGGTGATCCTAAATTTATGCAATTCTTAGTGTATTGTGTGAACTGCTGGTAATTGTGATAAGTTGGTGGCAAACGTGGATATTTAAGCTTGATATCTCTTCTTTAGGATGCCTCTTTTCCAGCTTACTACTCTTTTATTTTGGTGTCTTCTTTCTTGATTCCTTATTGCATTACATTTCCATACTTGAGCTTTTCTTTTCTTGATTTCTTGAGTCACATTATTGCTTTTTTTACTCGTTTTGATCCGTCACGTTCAAGAATTTTATTGTGTTAAATTTTTGTGAGTACAGTCTTGGTTTGAGTTACTTGAGTTTGGTAAGAACTTGTGGACATAGCCAAGAGAGGTAAAAGGCACAGAGTGGTGAGTTCATAAGAGGGGAAAAGCCTTGTTGAGTCAAACACGAGTGGAGTGTCCCCTGTTGAGTGTAAACACGTAAGGGAGTGAGTGAGGTGTTTTCTTTACACTAACCATTTTCTTGCAGGTCTGAAAACATGTCTAGATGGGGTGATGGTAGTGAGAGGGAAGGTGAAAATCCATTCTACATGCAGGCTGTCAGACAACAATTTGAAAGAATGAATGTTGTGTGCAATGGAATCATAGATAGGTTGGAAAGATTGGAGCAAAGAGATAGGCAAAATGAGAGAAGGCCAAATAGGAGGGATCTTGTACCTCCAGTAGTTGAATCTGATGAAGATGAGGTTGATAACTACGATTTTGAGGTTGAAAGACCTAGGAGGGGTAGATATGAGAGAAGAGCTAAAGATAGGAGGAATGGGGATAAAAGGAATGGGGATAGGAGGATAAGAAGAGAGGAAAGAGAAAGGAATAGGGTAGATGACAATATCAAAAGTATTAAAATGAGCATCCCTTCTTTCTAAGGGAAAAATGATCCGGATGTGTGTCTAGAATGGGAAAGGAAGGTAGAAGCTGTGTTTGATTGTCATCACTATTCAGAGGAGAAGAAAGTAAAGTTAGCAGCAGTAGAATTTACTGATTATGCTTTGGTATGGTGGGATCAAGTGTTGATTAGCAGAAGGAGAAATTATGAGCAATCAATTGCAACCTCGGGTGAGATGAAATCTATAATGAGAAGGAGATTTGTTCCTAGTCATTACTATAGAGAGCTACATCAGAGGTTACAAAGATTGACTCAAGGTTCTAAAAGTGTTGAAGATTATCATGAAGAAATGGAAATTGCTATGATTAGAGCAAATGTAGAGGAGGATAGAGAAGCCACCATGGCCAGATTCTTGAATGGGCTAAATAAGGAGATTGCTCATATTGTTGAGTTACATCACTATGTTGAGTTGGAGGATATGGTCCACATGGATATGAAGGTAGAAAGGCAACTTAAAAGCAAGTCAAAATTTGGAGGAAATGCAGGTACTTCTTCATCTTGGAAGTCTAATTGGAAGAAGGAGGATAGGGAAAAGGCTGTTAGCAACTATAAGAAAAATGAGGAAAAGGAAAAGAAGGTGGAGAAAAAATTTGTAAAAAGTACTGGAAAGGAGGTTGCAACCACTACCCGAAAATAGAGATGTGAAGTGTTTTAGGTGTTTGGGTAGTGGACACATAGCTTCTCAATGCCCTAACAAGAGAGTCATGGTCATGAGAGAAAATGGTGAGATAGAAACGGAGGAGGAAATTGTGAGTGATTCCACATATTCAGGGGAGGAGGATGCAGAGGTAGAATATGCTACTGAAGGAAGTGCTCTAGTGATTATGAGAGCATTAAATACTCAAGTAAAGGAAGATGTTGGTGATGAATTGCAAGGAGAAATAATTTTTCATACAAGGTGTCTTATCCAGGACAAAGCTTGTAGTGTCATCATTGATGGGGGAAGTTGTGCCAATGTTGCTAGTACTATTTTAGTGCAGAGATTAGGGTTGAGGACTTTGAAACACCCTATACCCTATAAATTGCAGTGGTTGAATGAATGCGGTGAGGTGAAAGTAACAAAACGAGTGCTGATTTCCTTTGCAATAGGAAAGTATCAAGATGAGGTTATGTGTGACGTGGTTCCAATGCAAGCTGGCCATTTATTACTTGGCCGACCATGGCAATTTGATAGAAAGGTGATCCACGATGGGTATAAAAATAGGTATTCTTTTGAAATGAATGGAAGGAAAATCATTTTGGCACCTATGACACCAAAACAGATTTATGAAGACCAAACAAGGTTTAAGCAAGTAATGGGTGAGGTAAAATCAAGAGTGGCCGAAAAGAGAGCAGAGAAGAAAAGAAGGAGTGAAAAGAAATTGAGTGAAAATGTTGTGAGTGAGCAAGTAAGGGCATTTAAGTCCAAAAGAGAGGTGGTTATAACAGTAAGGAATATTCCTTAAAAAAGGTGCCAGCAGATACATGTACATGGATTGGATCTGGTGCATGCATGTCCACAGGTTATTCAATGTAATCTAATGCTCCACATGACACCTGGTCACTTCCAAGCATAATTTTCACCAAATTTAATCCTTTATATTTTTCTTCATGCCATTCCAGCTTATAATCCTTGCTCCTTATGATTTCACAAATTAAATTCTGAAGTGATTTAGCTCTAGCTCTAGTAATTGGACCTTGGATGAAATCATTTGGCGTGGATGTAGCTTGATTCTCATCAAAAGGTCAATAATTTTTTTGACCAGTGAAAGGCATAAAGATGTATAAACCCTATGAATAAAGAATTAAATATGTAACATTGTAATATGCCCTAATTTGGCTAGTTGACTAGTTTGGATAGGTTGGCATGCCAATAGGATTCTGACAACTGTTCTGTAAATGACTGTAAGTCATATTGTGTTTTATGGCTTATTATGCCATACTATGATTTTAATAGCCTATGGCTATACAGATTGTGTTATTATACTCAGCTTAATGCCTAATTGATTATATGGCTTTTTAGCCACACTGTTTGCACACCGGGAGATACTTTGTGACCGATGGTGTGATGGCCCGAGGTACTAGGTACCTAGTGCTAGTATATTCATTTATCCAGTCTGGTCAGTGTATAGGCTACATGGGCAGTCAATTAAAACATTATTCAATTTAGACAGTTAAGTTAAGTATACGAAAATTTCAGTACCATTAAATTAAGCATTGAATGAAATGAGTAAAAGAGATTAGCAACAGAAACATAACAAAGATACAATTTGCAGAACCTTAGAGACTTAAAATACAATATAGTTAGAATAATTGATTCCTGGATATCCGAATTATGAGTTATTTCTTTCTTTATTTGTATATATTATTTCTTGTTATACTATTGCACCACTAAGCAGAAATGCTTAGCGCGATGGAATTGCTTCCTCGCGCAGGTACTGGAGGTAAAAACCAGTAGACTGTCGACTGAGATTTTTGGAGTCCAGATCTGCAGAAGTGTCAGAAGAGTTCAAGATTGTCACCTCATCAGCAATGCATGTAGATAGGGCTCATAATTATATATGTTATGTATTTTGTTCATTCTAAGTATATTGTAATTTCATTTGTATATCCTGTACTTGATAAATTTATGTACTTAATTGGAAAATTATATAAGTTAATGAAATGTAAGAATTCTGATGTCTGAATTGATTGTCTAATCATAATGATTCTGAATGAGATTGAGTTTAAGAAATTTTGAGAAACTGATGAGATATTATTGAGATAAATTGAGCTATGAATTTGAATATGTTGTGAATTGTCTTTGGCAAGTTCAGAAGAACTGTTAGTCCAAATAACAGCCGACACTTTGTCGGATTATCGTTAAAATTTTTGAAATTTCCAAATTAGTTAGATTTTGATAAAAGTAAAAATAGCCTAAACCTTAAATAAAGTTTTTGAATAAATAAATCAATAACTTTAATGAAATCAGATAAGATCAGGTGCTTCGGCAGTCTATGTAACACACTTTGCTTGGCTACACTGTAGATGGGTGAGGGGTGTTACAT
This sequence comes from Hevea brasiliensis, assembly GCF_030052815.1. NCBI lineage: Eukaryota > Viridiplantae > Streptophyta > Magnoliopsida > Malpighiales > Euphorbiaceae > Hevea > Hevea brasiliensis. Next base: position 69,625,585 of record NC_079500.1, read on the forward strand.
TTAGTGGTATTAGAGGACGGTTTAGGCGTTCCTAGGCAAAGATAAGTGGAAAGATAGTGTGCATATATGCATTGCATTCATAAGAGTCGAGGTGACACTAATGCAGATCTGTTTACTTTTGATTATTCAAAGTTAAGATATGGACTCAAAGTCGTAGAGGGCATTAGAAAAAGAAGTAGAAAACATAATTCATAAGGTTATAACATAGTGACTATGTAATATTCTCTATGTTTGTATTGTAAGCTGCAGATTACAATACCGACATGAGATTATTGTGTAGAGCTACGTGTTTCCTCATGGTAGAATAAAATAAGAATATTTGTAAGTAATCTATAATTTGATACAGTTACACCCGAATAGAGTACTATTATGGGAAATAAATGTGAAAATTCTAGTCAGAAATTTAAAACTTCAGAACTAGCCTATCGAAAGACTACACTTCTAAGGTAGCTAGAGTCAGTGACTCGGTCACACTAATGTGGACTACCATTACCATAAAAATTGCTATAAGCTTAGAGAATTCAGTATGGATATAAATTAGAAAGAACACCTTGAGGATGAAGATATTTGGACATAGATATGGAGTCTTATCAGTATTTTAATATTTTTGACAGAAAGGAATGATGTAGTCATTTGAGAATTGTTCTGCAGACTCTAAAAGAGAAGGAATTGTATGCTAAATTGTCCAAATGTGAGTTCTGTTTGAATGAGATTGCATTCCTTAGACATGTAGTATCAGCTGAAGGGATTAGAGTGGATCCCAAGAAGATTGAAGTAGTGATGGAATGGAAGCCTCCCAAAAATACAACTGAGATCAGAAGTTTCTTGGGGTTAGCTGGATATTATAGAAGATTTGTGAAGGGATTTTCCCTGATAGCTGCTCCAATGACCAAATTACTACACAAGAATATGAAATTTGACTGGAATGACAAGTGTCAAGCCAGTTTTGAGAGGTTGAAGGCTATGTTGACAGAGGCACCAGTGTTAACACAGCCAATGTCTAGAAAAGACTTTGTAGTCTACAGTGATGCCTCACACAATGGGTTAGGGTGTGTACTCATGCAAGAAGGGAAAGTGGTCGCATATGCTTCCAGGCAGTTAAGGCCACATGAAAAGAATTACCCTACTCATGATTTAGAGTTAGCAGCAATTATCTTCGCATTGAAGATATGGAGGCATTACTTGTATGGAGAAAAATGCTACATATACACAGACCATAAGAGTCTGAAGTATCTGCCAACCCAGAAGGAACTTAATTTGAGACAGAGGCGATGGATTGAATTCCAGAAAGATTATGATTGTGTGATTAACTACCACCCTGGGAAGGCAAATGTAGTCGCTGATGCTTTAAGCAGAAAATCTATTGTAGCATTAAGATCTCTGAATGCCTAACTATCCTTAACTCATGATGGAGTTATTTTGGCTGAGTTGCAAGTGAAGCCGAATATGTTACATGAATCTGAGGATGGGCAAAAGACAGATGAGAAATTAATGGCTGTTATGGGCAAAATCACTGAGGGGAAGGAAACTGAATATGAAGTAAAAGAAAATGGGTGCCTGTACTATAAAGAAAGAGTATGTGTACCAGATGATAAAGAGTTGAAAATCAGTATTCTGAAAGAAGCACATAACGGTGTGTATGCTATGCACCCAGAAAGCACAAAAATGTACCATGACCTGAAACTCCGATACTGGTGGCCAGGTATGAAGAAGGACATAGTTGACTATGTAACTAGATGCTTGACATGTCAGCAAGTCAAAGCAGAAAATCAAGTTCCATCAGGTTTGTTACGGCCCATAAACATACCTGAATGGAAATAGGACCGAGTCACTATGGACTTTGTCAGTGGTCTACCTCTCACTCAGAAGAAGCATGATGCAGTATGGGTGATTGTGGATAGGTTAACCAAATCAGCACATTTTCTACCAGTAAGAACTGACTACTCACTGGAAAAGCTAGCAGAATTATACATCAGTGAGATAGTTAGATTACATAGAATTCCACTTTCCATTATATCTGATAGAGACCCGAGGTTTACATCTAGATTTTGGAAGAAATTACAAGAATCCTTGGGCACACAACTCCATTTTAGTATAGCTTTTCATTCTCAGATGGATGGACAGTCAGAAAGAATAATCCAGGTAAATTTTAAAACTCATTAAGTTATTGCAGTTTATAAACTGATAATAATGATAGTAATAACTGAATATGTGTGATAGGTCCTCGAGGATATGATGAGAAGTTGTGTTATTGAGTTTGAGGGAAGTTGGGACAGATACCTTCCACTGGTAGAATTTGCATATAATAATAGCTATCAAGCTAGCATACAAATGGCACCCTATGAAGCACTGCATGGGAGAAAATGCAGAACACCTGTATGTTGGACTGAATTGGGTTAAGATAAACTAGTGGGGCCAGACCTGATAAAACAGACAGAGGAAAAGGTGAAACTGATAAAGGCCAATTTGAAAGTTGCCTCAGACCAATAGAAATCTTATGCTGACTTGAGGAGAAAAGATATTGAGTATGAAGTTGGCAAGAAGGTATTTCTCAAAGTATCACCGTGAAAGAAAGTGTTGAGATTCGGGAAAAAGGGAAAATTAAGCCCTAGGTTCATTGGCCCATATGAAGTTATTGAACGTGTGGGACCAGTAGCCTACCGATTAGCCTACCACCTGAGCTGGACAAGATACATAATGTGTTCCATGTCTCGATGCTCAGAAGATACAGATCAGATCCTTCACATGTCATCTCAGCAGAAGAAATTGTGGTACAACTTGACCTGACATATGAAGAAGAACCAATTAAAATCTTGGCACGAGAGGTAAAAGAGCTCAGAAATAAGACAATTCCACTAGTGAAAATCCTATGGAGACACCACAACACCGAAGAGGCAACATGGGAGAGCGAGGCGACAATGAGGCAACAGCTCCCTCAGCTCTTCACATTAGGTAAATTTCGAGGACGAAATTTTTATTTAGAGTAAATTGCATTATATTGACAACATATTGAATTGTAAATTGTGACATGTTGATGCTAGAATCAACCTATACATGATGCATAAAAAGGTCAATAATTTTATTGACCAGTGAAAGGCATAAAGATGTATAAACCCTATGAATAAAGAATTAAATATGTAACATTGTAATATGCCCTAATTTGCCTAGTTGACTAGTTTGGATAGGTTGGCATGCCAATAGGATTACGACAATCGTTTACGTAAATGGTATGCGTCATATTGTGTTTTATGCCTTATTATGCCATACTATGATTTTAATAGCCTATGGCTATACAGATTGTGTTATTATACTTGGCTTAATGCCTGATTGATTATATGGCTTTTTAGCCATACTGTTTGCACACCGAGAGATACTTTGTGACCAATGGTGTGACGGCCCGAGGTACTAGGTACCCTGTGCTAGTATATTCGTTTATCTAGTCTGGTCAGTGTATAGGCTACATGGGCAGTCAATTAAAACATTATTCAATTCAGGCAGTTAAGTTAAGTATACGAAAATTTTAGTACAATTAAATTAAGCATTGAATGAAATGAGTAAAAGAGATTAGCAATAAAAACATAACAAAGATACAATTTGCAGAACCTTAGAGACTTAAAATACAATATAGTTAGAATAATTGATTCCTGGATATCCGAATTATGAGTTATTTCTTTCTTTATTTGTATATATTATTTCTTGTTATACTATTGCACCACTAAGCAGAAATGCTTAGCGCGATGGAATTGCTTCCTCGCGCAAGTACTGAAGGTAAAAACCAATAGATTGTCGACTGAGATTTTTGGAGTCCAGATCTACAGAAGTGTCAGAAGAGTTCAAGAATGTCACCTCCTCAACAATGCATGTAGATAGGGCTCATAATTATACATGTCATGTATTTTGTTCATTCTAAGTATATTGTAATTTCATTTGTATATCCTGTACTTGACAAATTTATGTACTTAATTGGAAAATTATATAAGTTAATGAAATGTAAGAATTCTGATGTCTGAATTGATTGTCTAATCATAATGATTCTGAATGAGATTGAGTTTAAGAAATTTGGAGAAACTGATGAGATATTATTGAGATAAATTGAGCTATGAATTTGAATATGTTGTGAATTGTCTTTGGCAGGTTCAGAATAACTGTTAGTCCAAATTACAGCTGACACTTTGTCGGATTATCGTTAAAATTTTTGAAATTTCCAAATTAGTTAGATTTTGATAAAAGTAAAAATAGCCTAAACCTTAAATAAAGTTTTTGAATAAATAAATCAAGAACTGTAATGAAATCATATAAGATCAGGTGCTCCGGCACTCCGTGTAACACATTTTGCTTGGCTACACTATAGACGGGTGAGGAGTGTTACATTAAAACTTAAGGTAAAATACAATTTATGAAAGCATAATAAATCACATTTTTCTTAAACATGAAAACTTCGCAATAGTTCTAAGTCCATAAGAGCCATTTATTGGAATAACATTTCAAATGAGAAATCACACTTCATAAATCACAATTCACAAAGCATTAGTGTTGCCAACATCAACACACAGTTTAGGCCATGACACAAAATTTCACGATCAGTGCCGTGTTGTACACCACGACAAAGCAATCTCAATCTCACTAGCCGTTAATAATGAGGAAAGGGCTAGCTAGCTAATCAGTACTCATGTAGTCTTAACCCACTAACCGTTATTAATGGGAGACATAATCAATATCAATTATCAACCCTAAGTAGCCGTTGCTATTGGAGAGTTCCAAAAGGGACTGTCATGCTAACTGTGGTTTCAAAATAGTTTCCAAAAATTTTCCATTCAACAATCACATTTATAAACCAATAAACACATTTAAATTCATCATAATATCCAAATAAAGGTGGCAACACCTAAAATTCTCAAATGCAAGAGAAAAGCTATATTCCAGTCAAAGTAAACTTATTCAAAGCAAACTCATTCAAATAAATACATTCCAAGTAATTTACGAGTTTAAAAACGAAGAAAATATTAGTTGTGCACAAACCTTCAATACTCTCCTTTCTCTTTACTCACTATTTCTTGTCCATTCCAACTTCTTTTTCTACTAAAAAAACACAAATAAAATACCTCAATACCAATCTCAATTGCTGCCAAAAACTCATAACATGCATGTCTAATGCATCCCAAGTTAGCTTTGCAAATTTTAGAAAATTTTGGTTTTGGACAACTTGGTGCCCCAATCTTTGAACCCAATTTTTACCTAGTTTCGATCATAATTTGGTGAGGTGTTCTTCATGAAAATTGTTCATCTAGGTCTTAACTTTATTTTCCTTTTTGAATCGCCTAATTCAGAGCTGTGTAGCTCAAGTTATGCCTAAAACACGATTACTATTCACGTCATTGTTCATGCTGCAGATTCAGTTCTGGCAGATTTATCGATCCAATTTCATTCAACAATATGGTTAAGTTAAGCCCATAATTTTGCCTCAAGCTCTTCATATGAAATGTTCTACTATGTCTTAGGTTTCCATCGCTTCAAGAATCACCTAAATCAAAGTTTTCTAGAGAGAGTTATGGCCATGCAAAATTTACTATTCATATGGTAAATCTACAATTCTGCAGATTCAGTGATTCAAATTTGCTTAGCAATTTAATTGGGTTAAGTCCATAATTTGGCCTCAAGTTCTTCACATGAAATGTTCTACTATGTCTCAGGTTTCCATCGGTTCAAGAATCGCCTAAATTGGAGTTTTCTAGAGAGAGTTATGGCATGCAAATTTTACTATTCATATGGTCAAATTCTGTAGGTTCCAGATTTTTGTCTCCAAGTTCAAGGCTCATTTTGGATAGCTTAAGGTCATTTTCGGGGCAGGGTATCTTCACGAAAATTCTAGCCCTATGTATTAAGTTTCATTTTCAATTGGTTTCACACCAATTGGAGTTGTGTAGCTCAAGTTATGGGCTTCCAAACACACTGAATTCAATGTGCAAAATTCTGCCATAAGTTAAAATTTTCATTTCTTTAATTACTTCCACTAACCAACCTCAATTCACATTTAATTCACCCAAAATGACTATAATTTAGCATTGACACATCAATGGCACTTCCTAACACAAACCCCACAATTTTCAGACACCAAAGTTTGCAATTTTCCCTAATCCTACCATTTCATTACCTCTATTCATCAACCTAATGTCAATTCAAACTAAATAAACCTCAAATGACCATAATTTAACACTACACACACCAATTTCACTCTCTAGCACCAAAACCCAATTTTCCCATGAACCCTAATCTTCCATAATTTAATTTATGCAATCCCATGAAATCTTACTACTCCCAATCATGCATACTACCTCAATTTAACTTAGATTTATCATCAATTTAACTAAAATGCATCAAAACCCTAATTTTCCCTAAGTTGGCCAAAACCCTAGTTTAGGTTCTATGCATGTTTCCTTTCAATTTCTCATGAAATTTCATCATAAGTTAACTTCATTCAAAGCTTATACAACTAATCTAACATGAAATGAAACTTACCTCAAGTGACCACTTCTAATCTTCAATTTCTTCTAACTCTTTTGTTCTCTTAGCTTCTAATCTCTCAATAAAAGATAAATTTAATGTTTTCTACCAATTAGATAGAAAACCCATGGAGAAAAAGTGGGGAAAATCAATGGTTGAGAGAGGTTGTAAGTGGAAGAATGAAGAGAGAAGAAAGAAAAGAGAGGGAGAGGAGGTATGTTGGGTGGGGGGGGGGGGGGGGGCCGGGCGGGCAACTAAATGAGAGAGGGAGGAAGATGGCTTCCTTTTATACTTATCCCAATTATTTATTTATTTATTTATTTTTTATTGAGCTGTCCAAAGCCTATTGGTCCTAAAATTTTAATTGGGTCAAAATGGACCTAAAATTCTAGATTTTTGTTTCTTTTATTTTCCTTTCACTTTATACTTAAATTCTTTTCCTAAAAAAATTATTCATAATTCAATTCATTAATTGTGCTTAAATTAATTAACATTTTGGTCAAAAGTCAACTCTTGAGGTAAATTGTCCAAAATGTCCCTCATCGATTCATAATCCCTCTTTTTTAATATACCCGGTGGATCCTTATATTTTTGGGTTACTTGAATTTTTATTGTATCTATCTCAATTAATTTTCTATTTATTTTTGGTCCTCAATGTGTCTTTAAATAGTACAAGTCACGGACCAAAAATGGTACTGTTCATAACTCGGAAGTTCAGGGTGTTACAATTCTCTCCTCCTTAAAAATAAATTTCGTTCTCGAAATTTACCTGGTTTCATTCTTTGAATAGCTGTGGGTGCTGTCTTCTCATGTCCACTTCACGCTCCCATATAGCCTCCTGGCATGAATGATGGTTCCACAACACTTTCACTAGAGGTATTTGCTTTTTCCTCAGCTGCTTCACCTCATGTGCAAAAATCTCTATAGGCTCTTCATCATATGTCAGGTCTGGATTCACCTCAATCTCCTCTACTGGCAAAATGTGAGAGGGGTCTGATTTGTACCTCCTCAACATAGAGACGTGGAAGACATTGTGAATCTTTTCCAACTCTGGAGGCAATGCAAGTCTATATGCCAATGGACCCACTCTTTCCAAAACCTCATATGGCCCAATGAAGCGAGGACTTAGTTTCCCCTTTCTACCAAACCTCATGATCCTCTTCCATGGGGAAACTTTCAAGAACACCTTGTCACCTACACTGTACCGAATATCTCTTCTCTTTAGGTCAATATAGGACTTATGTCTATCCGTTGCAACTTTGAGTCTGTCTCTAATGAGCTTAACCTTTTCTTCCGTTTGCTGCACTAATTCTGGGCCAATCAACTTCCTCTCGCTCACTTCATCCCAACACAAGGGAGTTCTTCACTTTCTGCCATACAGTGCTTCATATGGAGGCATCCCGATGCTTGACTGATAACTGTTATTGTAGGCAAATTCAATTAAAGGCAAGTGTGTGTCCCAACTCCCTTCAAACTGAATCACACAAGCCCGAAGTATATCTTCCAAAATTTAAATGATCCTTTCAGATTGGCCGTCTGTCTGTGGATGGAATGTTGTACTGAAGTTCAATCTAGTTCATAGGGCTTTTTGGAGACTACCCCAGAATCTAGAAGTGAACCTTGGGTCTCTGTCCGACACAATAGACATTGGCACTCCATGTAACCTCACAACATCATCAATGTACAGTTTGGCCAATCTTTCCAAGCTGTAATCCATCCTTACTGGCAAAAAGTGTACAAACTTGGTCAATCTATCAACAATAACCCAAACTGCATCATGATTCTTTGGTGTACGTGGAAGTCTTGTCATGAAATCCACAGTGATTCTTTTCCATTTCCACTCGGGAATTGGCAATGGCTGTAGCAATGCTGCAGGCACTTGGTGTTCTGCGTTTACTTGCTGACAAGTTAGGCATTTGGCAATATATTCTGCAATGTCTTTCTTCATTCCTCTCCACCAATAGTGCTCTTTCACACTTCTGTACATTTTGGTTCCATCGGGGTGCATTGCAAAAGGTGAATCATGTGCTTCCTTTAAAATGGTCTGCCTCAGTTCAACATTCTCAAGAATGCACATTCTGCCCTTATATAATAACAAGCTCTCATCATTTACTGATAATTCTGATTTCTTGCCATCCCGAGCCTCTTCCATCAACTTCACATACTTATCATCCTTCTGTGCAACTGCTTTAATTTGTTTTGCCAGCATTGGCTTCACTTGACAAGTAGCTACCATCTACCCATCTTCATTAATCTCCAAATTAGCATGCAATGCCCTTAATTCATGCACCATGGACAAAGGAGAAACCCTCAAACCAGCCATAGTCTTGCGACTTAAAGCATCAGCTACAACATTAGTTTTTCCAGGCTGATCATCTAGCAAACAATCATAATCTTTACAATCATAATCTTTTATCAGCTCTAACCATCTCCTCTGCCTCAAATTTAACTCCTTTTGTGTGCCCAAGTACTTCAAACTTTTATGATTTGCGTATCATACAAGTAATATCTCTAGATCTTCAAGGCAAAGACAATGGCTGCCAGCTCCAAGTCACGCGTGGGATAATTCCTCTCATGCGATTTAAGTTGGCGTGAAGCATAAGCAATGACGTTTCTATCTTGTATCAACACACAGCCTAATCTGTTATGAGAAGCATCACTGTATATGGTATACTCCTTACCCAAAGTGGGCAAGGTTAAGACTGGAGCTTCAGTTAAACACCTCTTTAACTCATCAAAACTTTTCTGGCATCGATCAGTCCACTGAAATCTTACATCCTTCCTAAGTAGCTTGGTCAGTGGAGATGCTAGCATGGAGAATCCCTTCACAAACCTTCGGTAATACCCGGCCAAACTAAGGAAACTGTAAACTTCCGTGACATTTTTGGGTGGCTTCCAATTAAGAATGGCTTCAACTTTGCTAGGATCCACTTGCTGCAGATACAATATGCCCCAAAAATGAAATCTCCCTTAGCCAAAACTCACATTTCGACAGTTTGGCATACAACTGCTTCTCTCTCAAAGTCTGCAATACTATCCTCAAGTACTTGTTGTGTTCCTCTGCATTCTTTGAGTACACCAAAATATCATCAATGAACACCATAACAAACTGGTCCAAATATGGCTTGAAGATAGTGTTCATCATGCCCATAAAAGCAGCTGGAGCATTAGTCAACCCGAATGGCATTACCAAGAACTCATAGTGGCCATACCGAGTCTTAAAGGCAGTTTTAGGAATACTTTGCTCCTGCACCCTTAACTGGTAGTAGCATGATCTCAAGTCAATTTTGGAGAATACAGTTGCATCCTTCAACTGATCAAACAAATCATCGATCCGTGGCAGAGGATATCTATTCTTTATGGTCACTTTATTCAACTGTCTGTAGTTTATGCATAGATGGAGAGTACCATCCTTCTTCTTCACAAATAATACTGGTGCTCCCCAAGGTGACACGCTAGGGCAGATGAAACCCTTATCTAACAATTCCTGCAATTGTACCTTTAACTCTTTCAACTCAGCAGGTGCCATCCTATAAGGAGTGATGGAGATTGGCTCCACACCAGGCATAGTCTCAATTTCAAACTGCACCTCTCTTTCTGGAGGCAATCCCAGTAATTCTTTCGGAAAGACATCCGAAAAATTCCATACCATAGGAATATCTTTAAGATCTAGAGTCCCCACCTGGGTGTCTATCACATGAGCTAGATAAGCTTCACATCCCTTTCTAATCATCTTTCTAGCAAGTGTAGCTGAAATGATATTGGATGGCAATAACTGCCTCTCCCCGTGTATCACTATGTCTGCATACTTGGGAAAACCAAAAGTGACTGTCTTCAGTTTACAATCGATCATGGCGTGATGCCTGGCTAACCAATCCATGCCCAAGATGATATCATAATCTCGAAAGGGCATGTCAATTAAGTCTGATAAGAATGTATGTCCTTGGATCACCAAAGGACAATCCTTATACAATTTGTTCACCCTAACCTCTTGTCCTAAAGGACTAGTCACTAGCACATCATAATCCAATTTCACACAAGGAATAGCAACAGAGCATGCAATACTGGCACTAGCATAAGAATGTGTAGAACCAGGGTCAAACAGCACATATACATCTCTATCAAAAATGGAGAAAGTACCAGCCACAACATCTGATGTCTCAGCTTCATCCCTCTGGCGCATGGTGTACACCCTGACTGGTGCACCACTCTGCTCTGGTTGGCTCACTGTGCCTTGGCTACCAAAAGTGTTACCTCTACCCCTGCCTCTGCCTCTATTAATTGTTTATTGTCCTTTGGAAGCAAAACCTTGAACAGATCCCTCAGTGGTAGTAGGAAGCCCAGATCTGTGGGCACTAGTGCAATCTCTAGCAAAATGCCCAATTCCACCACAATTGTAACAGGCTCCTATGGCCTTATAACATACTCCTCCATGAGTCCTACCACAAGTCTCACAAGCACCGATAGGAAAGGAACCCCTAGATGTCTGCTGTCCGAATCTAGGTGGCCTCTGCCCTGAGAATCTTCCCTTACTAGATCCTCTGTTACTTGGTCCCCCAAAGCTCTTCCTCTTACCCGAATTGTTACTTGGACTCTGACCTGTAGGCTTACTGCTCTTCTCTTTTTCAGTGATTACCTTCTCAGATGCCCCTTCCAATTCTATCCTTTCCAATTCAAGGGCTTATGATATCAACCCAGAGAAGTTTTCATGTCGAAACCCAACCACTTGCAATCTCAAACTAGGCCTCAAACCGGCCTCAAACTGTTTGCATCTGTCTCTACTGGTAGTGAGTAGGCTTCCAGCATAGTGGCTGAGGCAAAAAAAGTCTCTCTCATACTCATTTCTGATCTTGTTCCCTTGCTTCAAACTAAGAAACTCCTGTAGCTTCATATCCACATAGGTATCAGGAACATACTTCTGTCTAAACTCCCTTAGAAAGTCATCCCATGTCAGCACTGGCGGCTCAGCCAAACTGTGAGGAATGATCTTTCACCACTCATATGCATCTCCATGCAGTAGGGAAATTGAATATTCAAACTTCAACTCATCTGTGCAGTGCAATTTCTTGAATACGCTCTCCATCCATTCTAACCATTGCTCAGCTTCCAATGGGTCCACTGTACCCTTGAACTCTGTTGCCCCATACTTCATTAACTTGTCATATTGTCTGGCTAGGGATGGTGGTTGCACTGGAGGTGCTTGTACAGGAGCTTGGACTGGTATATTGCCAGCCATTTGATGAAATAGTGCAGCCATCTGCTGAGCGAACTGAGCAGGAAACTGCATGGGTTGTATGGGTGCAGCCGATCCACTGGCATTCTGAGGAGCTGGGGCTTCCCCCTGTACCTCAGCTGCTACTGATTGCTCTACTGTGTGATCCCCCTCTTCCATATTGAATCACAAGGAATTCTACTCCCTGAACAACCAACACAAGGAGATTTCCCTCCATTAGTCCATATTTATGATGTAATGCACTATATGTATCAATAATGATAATTGAGCAGTTGTACTTATAAAAAATTTTCAAACATGCAATTTCAAAACTTCTATAAAAACCAAAGCTCTGATACCACTAAAACATGTCACACCTTATCTCTGGTAAGGCATGACATGTTCTCGTAGCATACCTAATGAATTATTGAACTCCACCTACCGAATGTCGTCTCAGCCACAGTTGCAAGAAACAGATGAGAAAAGGCTGTGAAGCCTACTTAGCACATGTGGTGGATACTAGGCAGGCTAAGCCAAAATATATGTGACATACCCACAGTAAGAGACTTCCTAGATGTGTTTCTTGAAGAATTGCCTGGCTTGCCACCAAAAAGGGAAGTCAAATTTGCTGTTGAGATACTGCCAGATACAACACCAATCTCTATTACTCCTTATAGGATGGCACCCACAAAATTGAAAGAACTGAAAATCCAATTATAGAAGTTGCTGAATAAGGGGTTCATACGCCCCAGTGTGTCACCATGGGGAGCTCTAGTGCTGTTTGTGAAGAAGAAGGATGGAACTTTGAGGTTATGCATTGATTATCGGTAGTTGAATAAAGTGACAGTGAAGAACAAATATCCGTTGCCTAGAATTGATGATCTGTTTGATCAGTTGAAGGGAGCAGGAGTATTTTCCAAAATTGATCTCAGATCAGGGTATCATCAGTTGAGGGTGAAGGATGCAGATGTGTCAAAGACTGCGTTCAGGACCCGATATGGACATTATGAGTTCATGGTGATGCCCTTTGGCCTAACAAATGCACCAGCAGCATTCATGGACCTTATGAACCGTATCTTCCATCCATAACTAGATCGGTTCGTAGTGGTCTTTATTAATGATATTTTGGTGTATTCTAAGACCAGGGTCTTAAATGATGAGCATTTGAGGATTGTTCTGCAAACCCTGAGAGAAAAGAAGTTATATGCTAAATTGTGCCACACCTCACTCCTCTATAAGGCATGACATGATCCCGTAGAATACCTAATAAATTACCGTACTTCACCTACTGATAACCCATTAAATATACTACAAGAGATTTTAAAACCATTTTCTTACATTTTGGAAGTGGTGAGCATTTTGGTAGGAAATAAAAACATTTATTCAAAGTTTAAAACTAGTAAAAATTTTTGTACATTTTTATTTTTCCGCAAATTTTATAAAAATTTCGACAGAGTGCCGTCTGTATTTTGTGAAAACAGTTCTTTAAATACCTAAGAAAAACACTTCTAATAAATTTTCCACAACTCCCAACTCTATTTGCAACCACCAAACTTCAAATCAACAGCAATAGCAACACTTCAATTCAAAATCCAAATTTCAAATCAAGAATTAATATCTCAAAATATTTCATAACTCATGCACCTTGCATATTAAATCATTAATTTACAATCATAAGTTAATTTACAGATGCAAAGTCTCAAAAATAATATTATTACAATTTTATCTGTACAACTGATCAAATTACAGAGATACATATGCATACTATCATATTTACATTAAACTAAACTACCAGGGTATAGACAAATACCTGTACAAAAATTCTTCAATTGTGCTCTTCTCTAACTGTAGCAACTCGCTCTGCTGCTATATCCTTTTCTCTATCTGTGACAGCAAGTTAAAGTTATCGCTGAGTATATAAATACTCAGTGGTGCACAATAAAGCATAAAATACATAATATAAAACATTTATGAACAAATCATCATTCAAAAATAGCATAATCGCATTTCACAATTTTTTTCTCAAATCACATTTATAACAAATCATAATTTTCAAAGTTTAATATAGCACAATTTGATCAAATAATTTAATAAATATAGTGTTGCCAAACAATAACACAACTTAAGCCATGACATAAAATTTCCGGACATGTCGTGTGTACATCATGACAAGACAAACTCACCCCACTAATCGAAATCAATGAGGTGCCTAACTAGCTAATGAGTACTCATCCAAACTCACCCCTCAGACTGGGAAGCCAGAGAGGGAGGAAAGTGATAAAATATCAAACCCGCCTCACAAGTAGAGGAGGAACATATTAATATTGCTGTAACATCCTCACTTTAGCTAGTCCGTACAGTTTACTGTTCCAGTGACCAGTGTTGGTCCGGACAGCTAGAACGTTCGGAAAAATATTTAAACTAAAGTCAGGAACCATAATTAACTCAAATATTAATAAGAAAAATTTAGGAAAAATTTTTGAAATAAAATACAACCAAGTTAAGCAGTAGGTGCCCAAGCGATGGGTAACGAGAGGAAGTTGCGGTTCTATAGCGAGGAGCCCTAGACAGGAAAAATTCATAAAATAATTTTTGGGACTCCAGAGAAGGGTCATTGAGGTTCCTATAGCATTAGAATGCCAAGAAAATATTTAGAAAAATTTTTCAATCGGTACAGACAATTTTGACCCGTTAAGCCAAACGGAGGGCATTTTGGTCATTTCGCCTTCAGAGACGATTTTTGGCCGACTTGTCCAGTTAAGTAAATAATTATTATGACACAAAATGTGAATAAACATTACTAAAAATTAAATTGAAAATGAGTAGAGATGAAAAGAAAAGAAAATGAAAGAAAATACCTAATAATGACATCATATGATGTCATTAAAAACCTATCCACCAATCACAATTTGTTAAACTCATTAAAAGAGATAAAAGTGACCAAAAATTTGAAAAAACAATCTGCATCTTCAACCTTTGGGCAGCCTAAAAAACGTTGAGAGAGAGAGAGAGAAGAGGTTCCACCATTAAAGCTCCCTTAAGCTTCATTTCCCACTTCAAACCACCTCAAAACCTTGTCCTCCCTTCACTAAAAATTTCCCTTACCACTAGAGCAAGACTTGGGCAGCAATTAGAAGAAGAGAAAGTGGAAGAAAGTGAGGTGTGAACAAGCTTAGAAAATCACCAAAGAGGTTAGTGCCATAACCTTTGCTTTTACATCTTTCTAATCATGAATTTGAGCTAAGTTAAGTTAAAAATTTGACAAAAATTGAATTAATGAAGCATGGTTATATTCCATGAAGTTTTGGCAGCCTTGACATGAGTTAGGGTTAGGAGAAATCTTTGGTTTAAAGTGACATATTGCTGCCCCTCTTATAAATTATATGATTAGTATAGCAAATTAGGAGTGGGATGCATGAATTGGAGGCTTGGTCAATTAGGGTTAGGGTTTTGGAGAGAAACTTAGACCTTGTTTAGGTAATGGTGAATGAACATTTTAATGGTCAATTAGTGACCATTTGAGGCAAGTTAATCATAATTTGAAGTGAGCTAATGCATGGCAAAGTGAAATGTGCAGGCTGCCTAGAGACAGTAGCAATGAGGCTGTGATTCTAGCCCACTTAGACAGCCATAACTTTGGCTGTGTAGGTTCAATTGGTGTTTGGCCAATTGGACATGAAACTAGACTTATAATGGCACATTTTTGCTGAAGAAACCATGCCCAAAAGACCAAAGCAAGAGGACCAAAAGTTGGCCCCAATCCGGATACCCTGCAAACTGATTCTGCAGAATGACCAAATGAACAGTAACTATTCATTTAGCCATAACTCACTGTAGATATGGTCAATTGACCTGAATTTTTTACAGCAACAAGTTAAGACATAGAAAAACAACTTTCATGAAGAAACCTACCCCAAATTATGACCAGAACCTATCCAACAAGGCAGTGGCAGTCACTGTTCATGGTACTGTAGATTTGGTAAATTCTACAGAATTGAAATCCGGCCAGCTATGGTTTTTGGACCATATCTGGAGCTACAAAACTCCAAATGGAGTGATTAAAAAAAGTAAATTCAACTAGACAAAATAAGGAACAACTTTCATGTTTACCATTTTCTCAAGTTCCCACTGCAACAGGACCCAATGGAACAGTAAATTTGGGTCACAAAAACTGAAAATTCTGCCCTCTTGGTTTTAGATTTGGAAATGGATTTTGTGGTTAATTCCAACAAGTTTTAAATGTAAAATGTGGTACATTGGGAGTGCTAAAACCAATATACCTATTTTCTATCCAAAAGTCAACATTTTTGTTGACCAATGAGGTGAATAGTGACACCAAAACTTGAAATTCAAAATTTGAAATTAGAAATGCATCTAGGGGACTTTAAATTGCAATTGGCAATTAATACTAGCAAATGTAAAACTCAAAATGTGGGATCTTGGTGTAATTAAAATTAATATATCCACTAAGTATGAAAAAGTCAACATTTTGGTTGACTAGTAAGGTGAACAGTAATCAAAATGATTAGTAAATTAAGATGAAAACCTAGAACCAATTCTAAGCTTAAATGCTTAGAATTGTATGACAAATGTAGACTATGCATCCTAGTCAAAATTGTTAAAAAGAAATTAAGGCCATAAATTAGAAATCCATGAAATATTCATGGATTACTTGAAACATGAAAAATAAGTCACCTAATTGATGTGAATAGATAGTTATGGCTTATATGCCCATCACAAATGAAATTCATAAAATATTAATAACTCAACTTGAAATATAAAATTTGTAATTACATAAGTAGATTCTTGAATGTATAAATGAGAAAAGGGAAAATGTTCTGAATACAATGGTACATGTGAACCATTGTTTAGAATTGTGATCAATATGAATAACATAATGAATGAATAAATGAACCATATTAATGTATGAATGAGACATTAGTTCTCATTATTGTAGAGAGGAGAAGTTTTTTGAGTACAATGGTATAAAAGGATAATTGATGTGAATTGTAATCATATAAATGATCAAATGAATGTATGAATTGTAATTGAAATTTATCATGAAATAATGAAGTCATAAAACACAATATATTAATATTTAATGATATTATGTGCCCTTGTATTGCCTAGACATGTATGTCAGATTGGATAGTTTGGCATGCCAATAGGGTATTGTTTTAGCAGTACTGCGAAAGGCTTTATGCCTGTATTCATGGCTTTATGCCCGTATTCATGGCTTTATGCCCACATTCATGGCTTTATGCCTGTATTCATGGCTTTTATGCCCGATTATGTGTTATCATGGCTTTTTAGCCATATTGACTGCATACGTGGTTGACGTTCTGCGTCCCATGGTATGACGGCCCGAGGCACCGCGGTGTCCAGTGCCAACGACCCGTTATCCAGTTTAGCCAGCCTGTCATAGGTTACTTGGGCAGTGAAATTTATTGAAATAAGTTAAGAATATTAGTAATTAAAAAAAATATTAGAAATTAAATAAATGAGTAAGATGACCTAAAATAAATTAGAATAGTTATTTATTAGAAAGAATCGAAATGAACTAGACCGGTATCAAAATTTACTTATTACGAAACAATCTGAAACAACCTAGAAAGTATTGAGAAAATGCTAAAAGATTAGCAAAGAAAATTATAACATACATAAATATTGCAAATGTGACTTACATGATAATATAAGCATAAATTTATCATTTTTATATCATTTTTCTTTGTACATTATTACTATACATTGGCGAAATAAACACTTCCAAAGAAGACTAAATTACGATAAAACATATTAAATTTTAGAATCGCATGTGAAGTATAAATAAATCTTAATTATTTAAATTATGTTTTATTTCTATCTTTATTTGTATATTATTTCCTTGTTATATTATTGCACCACTAAGCAGCAATGCTTAGCGCGATGGAATTGTTTCCTTCACGCAGGTACTGAAGTTAGAACCCAATGGATGTTTGACTGGGAATTTTGGGAGTTCTGATCTGCAGAAGTGTTTGAAATATTCAAAGCTTGTCACCTCCTCAGCAATGCATGTAGATAGGGCCCATATAGATCATATTTTGTATTTTGTTTAAAATGCTAGATATTGCATTATAATGTAGATTATGAACAGGTAATTAATAGGAATGCGATGTAAATTAATTAATTAGCTTTTTCATATGTAATTAATTTATATATTATGTAAATTATGAAATTTTGTAATTATTTTGTAAATTATGTAAATTAAGGAAATTTGAAAATTTTGCTTATGTAATTTGAGAATGTTTACATATGAATTGAGTATGAATGGAAATTGTAACACCCCTAAGTTCGGTAGTGCGTTCTACTGCTCCGGTGACCAGTGTTGTCCGGACAGCTAGGATGCCTAGAACCGTACTTCAATATGAGTGAGGAGACATAAAATAATAAAATACAAGAAAAGAAAAACAAAGGAAAAATCATAGTAAAGAAATGTGATCAAGTTAAACGAGCCGGGAAACCTAGCGATGGGTGACACTTAGGAAAGTCACGGCGTGGACCGTTGACTAACCACTGATGCGGGAACCACGGAAAATATTTTTGGACATAAATAGACCCTTATTGAAGTATAAATATCATTAGAAAGATCAAAGAAAAATTAAATAATTAGTACAAAGAAAAGTGAGAAATCGAAAAAGCAGGACAAAATACGGTGTTCTAGAAAAATCGGAAAGCCACGAGCAGGGGGCATTATGGTCATTTGACATCCCGAATTGTCTTTTGACCTAAATGTCCATTAAAAATAAATAGTATTACACTTAGAAAATGAAATGAAAAATTAATTTGATGGTACCTAAAGTAAATAGTGAGAATTAAGGGTTTAATGTGGGATTAAGTGAAAGTAACTTATAATATGAATTAATTAGAGTAAGTGGACCACTAAGGGAATAAAATAAACACATTATGGGGCTGATGTAAGTCCACTATGTCCAGCAGCCACTTCATCTTCTTCATTTACCATCCAAGCCATGAATGAAGGAGAGAAAACTCCTTGGACATTTTCATGCAAGCTTGATCCCTCCTTCCATTTCAACTCCATTCACTTAGTGTTCTTCACTAAAATTTGTCTACACATCACAAGGAAGATATTGATACCAATTTTGGGAAGTTTGGTGAAGGTTTAGCAATTTACAATTAAAGGTAAGTTTGCATTTTTGAGAAGTTCTTTGTTAAAGTTTATGTTTATGTTATGGGTATTGGTTTGGTGAAGGAAAATTTTGAGTTTGAAGGGTTATTGTTGTTGCCATTTTGGACAGCCATGGGTCACGTTTTTGATGAGGTATTTGTGTATATAATTGATGAGAAATAATGTTAATCATGGTGATTTAGTAACCTAGTGATTTAATGCATGTATATATGGTGAATGATGCACTTTGATGGGAATTGGCATATGGTACGGCAATGTGATGTTGATGAATGAATTGTGGCAGCTTGTGGACACTTGAATAATGGTGTATATTGAAGGGAGTGTGGGCAGCATATTGACCTAGAAGGATTGATGATATGTATGTCAATTTACATTGTAAAGTGTATGTAAAGTTTGAAATGTTTAGGTGTGTTTGTAATGGTACTTAGAAATTGTAATTGTGAATGATATTTGGTGTGTTGAGGGTGATTGGAATCTGCCCAAAATAATGCTAATGTTATGTAGAAAATGTTGTTGGTAATGTGCCAAAACAGTTTGGTAGGGTATGGAAGTAAACCTTGCAAAGGTAAGTGTGTGTTTGAAGTTGGGGTGTGTAATGCATATTAAGGGCAGTGTATATTTTGGCCTATAACCTTGAATGTGTAACCTTAATTAGTATGAGACCAATTTGAGGTGAAACTAGGCACAAAATGTGCCAACTTTCATTGAGAAACCATGCCAAAATTCTGCTTGCAAGGTGACCTAAAAATTTGACCAATTCGGATTAGATGCAATTAGGACCTGAAAAATGACCAATTGGGCAGCAGTGAGTGTTTAGGCCATAACTCACTCAAACCAGGTCCAATTGACCTGAAATTTTGACCAAGAATAGTTAAGACCCATACCTACAAGTCTTATGAAGACACCAAAGCCCAGAATGTTAGTAGTATGCCCTAGAGCATATCATTTAGTATGTATCTTGTATATATTTTATTAATAAAAGGCATTTCCACTTTTCCGTTTACATAATATATTTATGTGTAATAGAAAAGGTCCATTGATATTTTGTTAGAAATATTATTCTTAAGTTGTTAAGAATATGAGTGACAATATTTCTAGCACAAAGTATCATAAATAGGTTCACAATCAAGGATACTTCATAATAAGGACATGACTTATCCAGAAAGATTGTATTCATGTTTGTTCCCAAGTTATTTATATGAGATATAAATAAGATGGAATGGTGAGTCTCATGCCATATAACAAACATGATAGGCACTTATAAATGATAAGTAGGCCGAACCAGTGACACTTATGACAAGCACATGGAGTTTACTCTTGTCAATGTTTTGTCATAAATCATATCAGTGCATATAATCTTTAGACCTGAGATAGCACATTTATCTTGTATATAGGTAGTTTGAGTTTGATACTGCTTTCATACTTGTTCTGTGTATGGGTATATGGGCATCTGTTGGCTCCTACTAGTTATATATGGAGGTAGGTGTTGATCAAGATGGAATCTGTTCCTCTAAGTAAATAGAGATAAAATCCTATGTTCATTTAATTGTTCTTGATGTTTCAAGTTCCTGGCCAGGACAGATAGATTTATTCATAAAAGAGTTTATGATGAGAAAATCTTTTAATCAAGAACTGGAATTAAAAGAGAACATAATATTTATAGCAAATGGAGTTTGACATAAACCATAACTCGGCTTGAGTTGGGATTTTGTAAGAGAGATTCTAGTGCATGGTAACATATGATTATAGGTTCATTTAAGGTAAACCTTATTACTAATTGGGTGGCCATGGCATGCTATGCTAGGTGTTAACCATGGTCTATGAGGTTCATAAAATGATTTAGAGAAATCATTTATCGTAAGAAAGAGTTCTGATGATATTAAGAGTTGATATCATGTCTCATTGCCAATTAGTGATGAGCCTAGTAAGTCACACACATACACAAGTTATCACCTATTTAAATATGATTTAATTAATTAATTAAAGAGTTTAATTGATTAATTAAATAGATTTGGTTTG
Source organism: Hevea brasiliensis (assembly GCF_030052815.1). Lineage (NCBI taxonomy): Eukaryota > Viridiplantae > Streptophyta > Magnoliopsida > Malpighiales > Euphorbiaceae > Hevea > Hevea brasiliensis. The sequence goes on from NC_079500.1 coordinate 69,646,503, forward strand.
CAATAAAATTGCAAAGTCCCTAGCATGACTTGAAACCAAATCTAGATTATTGGATGTGTAGTATAAATTAAATTTATATTTAAAGTGTTTAAATATGAATTTAATTGATGAGAAATTAATTAATAGAGATTAATTAATTAATTTATATTTGATATAAATTAATTAGAAGAAGAAAATAATTATTTTGGGTTAAGAACTCAAAATTAAGACACAGGGGCATTTTGGTCATTTCACAGTGTGACACGTGGCACCATGAGATGGTGACACATGGCATAACACATAAGCTTGCCAAATGTTTTTTAATCATGTAAGATGATTAAAATCAAGATTAAATATAGGTTTGACACTTGGCACAATTTGATTGGGTCACTTAAACCTAGAGCTAATCAAAAGGTGACATGTGGCTAGGGTTTAATGTGTTAACCTAGCTATTTAAGTGTGGTTATGAAAAGAAAACATAACCAGCAGCCTCTCCTCTCATATGTCACGCCACTTTGAGCCTCTCCAGCCATTCTTCTTCATCTCTCATCAATTCAAAGAGATTAGCCATCAATCTCTTGAATTAAGAACACTAGAAATTGTTTCTAGTGTCATGTTTACATCTCTAATCTCTTAAAAGGCAGAACTTGAATTTCTAATTAATAGAAAAGGCTTTAGAAGCTGTTCAAGGGCTGCCATAGGTGTTCTTGGTGTGGACAAGCTAGAGGGACAACATCTGGTGTCCTGAAGACGAATCTCAAAGGCGCAGACACGCTGCAGTGCATCAAGAGGTTAGTGTAATCGTTCTTGATTTAATCTAGGGTTCTAAAATTAATCTGATTAATTTTAAAATCTTAAATGGCAAATACAGATCCAAAAACATATTAAAAGAGTTTTAATATGTTGTTTATCATTGAAATCAAATAGATAAAAATAAAACTTGCATGGTGCATGTGACCCTAGGTGAAAATTTTTGAATTCAATGGTATAAACTTGTGTTTTTCACGCTTCTGTTCCTTCAATTGGTATCAGAGCCACTATATTTGCCATTTAGATTGTTGATTATATAATTTAATTGTGTGTTTGATCATGAGATCAAGAGATTCATTGCTGGTTGGATCATGAGATGTGGCGTCACACATGGTGAAGCCACCATTGGTGGCGGCAACAATGGTTCCTTGGGTGGTTCAAGGTTTGGCTTTTAATTCTGCAATTGTTGTATGATCTAAGGCCAATTCTTTGACTAATTAAAGTGTTTAATTAGTTGTTTTAATCACACAATTAAATTATGATTCAAATCAGAATTTTAAAAATTGTTTGAATGTGATTCAAATCTGAATTTTAAAAGTTGTTTGAATGTGATTCAAATTTGAATTTTTAAAGTTGTTTGAATCATATTTAAATCTGATTTTTTAAAATTGATTCAATAAAATTCAGATCTGATTTTTAAAAAAATATTTGAATGTGATTCAAATCTGATTTTTTAAAAAATGTTTGAATGTGATTCAAATCTGAATTTTTGAAGTTGTTTGAATGTGATTCAAATCTGAATTTTTAAATTTGTTTGAATGAGATTCAAATCTGAATTTTTAAATTTATTTGAATCATATTCAAATCTGTATTTTTAAGTTGAATATGAGATATTCAATTTAATTTAAGTATGTATGTTTTATTTAATTGTTAAATAGTGATATGCATGATGGATGATCATGGACTATAAAAGACCAATGTGATTGGATTTATTTCTTTTATGTTTCTTTGGGATTGTAAATTAATTAATTTATTTTAATTTATTTTGGGCATGTATTATTAAGTTTGTAATAATTTTTTGGGTTGTAATTTCATTTATTTAAGTTCTTGTAAATTCGCCTTGGTATGCCAAGGATTACTATGTAATATTGGATTGCAAGAAGTTCAAGGAGGTCAAGAGCATTGGTGGGACCAGTGGGAGGAATTCAATATCAAGTGTTGATTATGTACTCCTTCAGCAACTCTTGTAAAATGAATGAATGAAATGCACCTAGGAATGCCCTGATTCAATTCTTGGTGGCTCAATGAATCCCTTAGAAAGTCCATGATCATACCATATTTACTGCTTATCCATGAATGCATGAGATGTATGGGAATGTATGCAATTATATGATATATGCATGCTAAATGGATAATGTGCAAAGTGAGACCTTAATAGTAATTAGGATGACCATAAAATCCTCCAAACAAATGATTAAGTTGGAAATGCTATAATTAAAGTAATTATAACATAGGCCCTCCATTGGGGCAATTATTTTAAGAAATTTTAAATAGTTGCATAAGATGCAATTAATTTAAGAGATTTTCTTAAGAATAATTGTTAAGCATGAGATGTTGTAAATATGTAAATGGTTTAGTGGCCAATATTGGATGTACCTGAGGACATTAAAATTATTTGCATAATTAGTGGCTTAATGGGATCAACTTAACTAATGCAAGATAAGTCAATAATGGATGTACCTGAGATTTTGAGCATTAGGGGCTAGGTAAAGGATTGAACCTCACATGAGATGTGATGGGCAAAGAGTTGCTCACTTATAGTTTATTGTAATTCCAATAATGGATGTACCTGAGGATGATCAACAGAATTATAAGAATTCAATCACCCACTAGAAATCCATCCAACTAGGATTTCCGTTTTCTACTTTGGAAGTGTAGGATTCGCTAAGTTAGTGGGAGGACCAATTTGATTAAAAGACCATAATCATATTTGGTTAATTACATGATATATTTACTAATTAATCTGGTTATTTCTGCAATTAATTTTCTGATAATAATGAGCACAAAACAACCACCACCATCCAATATCCTTGCAAGCATACTTGATCACAATAGGTTGACAGGACCTAATCTGTCTGATTGGCTAAGAAATTTGTAACTTGTCCTGAACCTTGAACATATAGGATATGTTCTAGATTCAAATGTTCCTGGTCCCTTACCTCCAGAGGCCACACAAGAGGAACATGAAACTTTGGACAAGTGGAAGGAGCATGATATGAGAGCTAAGTGTTACATGCGTGCTTCTATGAGTAATGAGTTACAGAAGCAACATGAGAACATGCAGAGTGCGAGTGAGATCCTCCTTCACCTACAAGAGTTGTATGGTGAGCACAGCAGAAATGCTAGGTATGAGATATCTAGGCAGCTATTCCGCATGAGGATGTCTGAGGGACAGAATGTTGGAGATCATGTCTACAAGTTGATTCGGCTGATTGAGCAATTGGAACATCTTGACTTCCACATGGATTTCCAACTACTAACGGATTTGATCCTTCAGTCCCTTCCTGAGTCTTTTGGGAATTTTGTGACAAATTTCCATATGACTAAACAGGAATGCACCTTAGCTGAATTACTCAACATGCTGGTTATTGCCCAAAAGAATATGCCAGGCAATAAAGGAAAAGAGGTAGCTTTGGTTGCATCTTCTTCTACTGGAAAGTCCAATAAGAAGAAGGGCAATAAGAAAAAGAAACCTCAGATTCCTTGTCCTTCCAAGAAAATAGCTAAACAGAAAAGGAAGACCAAAGCTGACAAAGGCAATAGGAAAGTGTTTCCACTGCCAGCAGGAAAGTGTTTCCATTGCCAATAGGAAAGTGTTTCCATTGCCAGAGTAAAGCAATCTAAATGAATGCAATGCCATGGTGAAAACCAACTCAAGTTCAAAATATATTTGGCACTTAAGGTTATGTCATGTTGCAGAAGATAGGATTGCAAAATTGGAGAAAATGGGGATTCTATCCTCATTGGGCTCTGAGCCTACTCCAACTTGTGAATCTTGCCTTCAAGGCAAAAATGACTAGATTACCCTTTGTTGGACAAGGGCTAAGAGCTGAAAATATTTTGGAACTAATACATATTGATGTATGTGGTCCGTTTAAAGAAATGGCTAGAAGGGGTTTTCATTATTTTATTACCTTTACTGATGATAAATCAAGGTTTGGGTATTTGTACAAACATGAATCTTTTGAAAAGTTCAAAGAATTTAAATCTGAAGTAGAAAATCAAACAGGAAAAAGTATTAAAGCTCTTCGATCAGATCGTGGAGGTGAATATTTGAGTACTGAATTTGATGAATACTTGAGAGAGCATGGCATTGTTTCTCACCGACTCTCCAGAACGCCACGGCTAAATGGTGTATCCGAAGGAGAAATCATACCCTATTGGATATGGTACGTAGTATGATGAGCTATACTGATATGCCAATCTTCTTTTGGGGATTTGCATTAGAATCAGCTTTGTATATTCTGAATAGGATTCCATCAAAATCAGTTTCTTCCACACCTTATGAGATATGGCATGGAAGAAAACCAAGTCTTAAGCATGTTAAGATTTGGGTTTGTCCAGCTTATATCAAAAAGCTGAACACTGATAAATTGGAGACCAGATCAGAAAAAGGTCGATTTGTTGGATATCCAAAAGATAGTTTTGGATATTATTTTATTTGTCTACTTCACAAAAGGTTGTGATAAGTAGAGATGCCACATTTCTTGAACAACAGTTTGTTCAAGAAGGAGGCAAAGGAAGGCAAATAGAGTTAGAATTGGAGAATTCTGACTAACCAACAGATCAGATAGATATTGATCCATCTAGTCAACCTATACCCATTGATGAAACATCTACAACTGTTCCTCGTAGAACAACCAGGGTATCTCACCCACCAGTGAGATATGGTTTTCTTCATGAAGAAGAACAAGAGTTGTCTACTCATGAAGAAGTAGATCATGGAGATGATCCACTTACCTATGAAGAAGCTATATCAGATATAGACTCTTCAAAATGGATTGATGCTATGAAATCCGAGATTGATTCCATGTATAAGAATCAAGTTTGGGATCTTGTTGACCCACCTGAAGGTATTGTACCTATAGGGAACAAATGGGTTTTCAAGAAGAAAATTAGTTTTGATGGAAAGGTAGAGACCTATAAGGCAAGGCTAGTAGCGAAAGGGTTTCGCCAAAGGCAAGGAATAGACTATGAGGAGACTTTCTACTTTGTTGCCATGCTTAAATCAATTCGGATTTTATTAGCAATAGCTGCATACTATGATTATGAGATTTGGCAGATGGATGTCAAAACAGCTTTTCTCAAAGGATACATTGAAGAAAACATTTTCATGGAACAACCTAGGGGATTTGAATCCCAAGATGGTTCCAAGGTATGCAAGCTAAAGCGATCCATTTATGGGTTGAAACAAGCTTCGAGGAGTTGGAACATCTGTTTTGATGAAGCCATTAAATCTTTTGGTTTTATCAAAAATGAGGATGAGCCATGTGTATATAAGAAGGTTAGTGATTGTGCTATCACTTTCCTTGTCTTATATGTGGATGACATACTGTTGATAGGTAATGATACAGGTATGTTGATGACTATAAAGGTATGGTTGTCAAATACATTCTCCATGAAAGACTTAGGGGAGGCAACCTATATTCTTGGGATTCGCATCTATAGAGATAGAGCGAAAAGAATAATTGGTTTATCCCAAAGTCTATACTTGGAAAAGGTGTTAAAGAGGTTTAACATGCTTGATTCCAAGAGAGGATTGTTACCAGTGAGACATGGTATCCTCCTTTCTAAAGAGATGTCTCCAAAGACACCTGAAGAAAGAGATAAGATGGCCAGGATTCCATATGCTTCGGCTATTGGAAGTTTAATGTATGCAATGTTGTGTACTAGGCCGGATATCGCATATGCTGTTAGTTTGACTAACAGGTATCAATCCAATCCAGGTTTGGAACACTGGATAGCTGTCAAGATTATCCTTAAGTACTTGATAAGAACTAAGGATTTATTCTTGATTTATGGAGGTGGAGACTTGCAATTGGATGGTTATCGATTACGATTTCCAATCGGATATCGATGATAGAAAGTCTACCTCTGGATATGTGTTCATTTGTAATGGAGGTGCGATCGGTTGGAAGAGTTCCAAGCGAGCACAACTGCAGATTCCACTCTCGAGGTGAGTATATTCTTGCATCGAATCTTGCAAAGGAAGCTGTTTGGATAAAGAAGTTCGTGACAGAACTTACAGTAGTTCCTTCCATTGAGTCAGTAGTTCCATTACACTGTGACAATAATGGAACAGTCATACAGGCTAAGGAACTAAGGTCTCACCCAAAATCCAAACACATAGAAAGGCACTACCACATTATCAGACATATAGTTGGGCAAAGGCGATATAGCCATGCAGAAAAATAACATCGGTGAAAAATTCAGTGATCCATTCACTAAGCCTTTGTCACAAGCTCAGTTAGACTGACATCTTGAGAAGATGGGTCTAAGGTATTGTAATGAATGGCTCTAGTGCTAGTGGGAGATTGTTAGTAGTATGCCCTAGAGCATATCATTTAGTATGTATCTTGTATATATTTTATTAATAAAAGGCATTTCCACTTTTCCGTTTACATAATATATTTATGTGTAATAGAAAAGGTCCATTGATATTTTGTTAGAAATATTATTCTTAAGTTGTTAAGAATATGAGTGACAATATTTCTAGCACAAAGTTTCATAAATAGGTTCACAATCAAGGATACTTCATAATAAGGACATGACTTATCCAGAAAGATTGTATTCATGTTTATTCCCAAGTTATTTATATGAGATATAAATAAGATGGAATGGTGAGTCTCATGCCATATAACAAACATGATAGGCACTTATAAATGATAAGTAGGCGAACCGGTGACACTTATGACAAGCACATGGAGTTTACTCTTGTCAATGTTTTGTCATAAATCATATCGATGCATATAATCTTTAGACTGAGATAGCACAGTTATCTTGTATATAGGTAGTTTGAGTTTGATCTGCTTTCATACTTATCTTGTGTATGGGTATATGGGCATCTGTTGGCTCCTACTAGTTATATATGGAGGTAGGTGTTGATCAAGATGGAATCTGTTCCTCTAAGTAAATATAGAAAAAATCCTATGTTCATATAATAGTTCAAGATGTTTAAAGTTCTGGCAGACAGATAGATTTATTCGAAAGAGTTTACGATGAGAAAATCTTTTAATCAAGAACTGGAATTAAAAGAGAACATAATATTCATAGCAAATGGAGTTTGACATAAACCATGACTCGGCTTGAGTTGGGATTTTGTACAGAGAGATTCTAGTGCATGGTAACATATGATTATAGGTTCATTTAAGGTAAACCTTATTACTAATTGGGTGGCCATGGCATGCTATGCTAGGTGTTAACCATGGTCTATGAGGTTCATAAAATGATTTAGAGAAATCATTTATGGTAAGAAAGAGTAAAGATCATATTAAGAGTAGATATCATCACTAATATCCAATTAGTGATGATCCTAGTAAGTCACACACATACACAAGTTATCACCTATTTAAATATGATTTAATTAATTAATTAAAGAGTTTAATTGATTAATTAAATAGATTTGGTTTGCAATAAAATTGCAAAGTCCCTAGCATGACTTGAAACCAAATCTAGATTATTGGATGTGTAGTATAAATTAAATTTATATTTAAAGTGTTTAAATATGAATTTAATTGATGAGAAATTAATTAATAGAGATTAATTAATTAATTTATATTTGATATAAATTAATTAGAAGAAGAAAATAATTATTTTGGGTTAAGAACTCAAAATTAAGACACAGGGGCATTTTGGTCATTTCACAGTGTGACAAGTGGCACCATGAGATGGTGACACATGGCATAACACATAAGCTTGCCAAATGTTTTTTAATCATGTAAGATGATTAAAATCAAGATTAAATATAGGTTTGACACTTGGCACAATTTGATTGGGTCACTTAAACCTAGAGCTAATCAAAAGGTGACATGTGGCTAGGGTTTAATGTGTTAACCTAGCTATTTAAGTGTGGTTATGAAAAGAAAACATAACCAGCAGCCTCTCCTCTCATATGTCACGCCACTTTGAGCCTCTCCAGCCATTCTTCTTCATCTCTCATCAATTCAAAGAGATTAGCCATCAATCTCTTGAATTAAGAACACTAGAAATTGTTTATAGTGTGATGTTTACTTCTCGAATCTCTTAAAAGGCAGAACTTGTATTTCTAATTAATAGAAAAGGCTTTAGAAGCTGTTCAAGGGCTGCCATAGGTGTTCTTGGTGTGGACAAGCTAGAGGGACAACATCCGGTGTCTGAAGACGAATCTCAAAGCGCAGACACTGCGATTGCATCAAGAGGTTAGTGTAATCGTTCTTGATTTAATCTAGGGTTCTAAAATTAATCTGATTAATTTTAAAATCTTAAATGGAAAATACAGATCCAAAAACATATTAAAAGAGTTTTAATATGTTGTTTATCATTGAAATCAAATAGATAAAAATAAATCTTGCATGGTGCATGTGACCCTAGGTGAAAATTTTTGAATTCAATGGTATAAACTTGTGTTTTTCACGCTTCCGTTCCTTCACAGAAATGACCATAAGCAAGTCAAACAACTTGCACAAGTTCGGGTCCAAAAAACTGGCCGAACCAGAATTGACCACTTTGACCTAAAATTGACCTAAAATGGTACCATTTGACCAGCAATAGTGTAATGACCATAACTTGGTCTACTTAACTCGGATTGACCTGAAATTTTGAACCGCGTGCAATAAGACCTAGATCTACAAGTTTGTAGTTTCGACCGAGACCCGAAAACCGAGGGAACTAGATCGTCCGGTTAGGTCAAACCAGTGTTCCGGAATCCAGCAATTTGCATTAAAATGCACTAAGCGAGGAAATGACTTTGGTAAAACATACCAAACCTAAAACCCTATCGAGTGTGACATATTAACGACACTAAAAACTAATTTACCTAAAACGCATCGAGGGTCGGTATATTAGGTGATTAAGCGAATAATTGAGTTCAGTGCATTATTTACCAAACCCCATCGATAGAGATAGTTTAATTTGATGAAACACTTCAAATTGTGTTTCTCAGTTAACAAGGACTCAGCAAAAGGGAAAGAAATACTGAGTCAAGACCAGGAGACAAATATCAGAGGTTTGTGCACAACAACTGTTTCTTTTGAATTATTTTCAATGGAAATAAATATTGACTATTTGTATATCATTGTTTTAAATTGTGGAAATGTGTTTGATGGACACTTATTGATTGAAAAATATTGTGAATGGTTTGAAAGCGTGAAAAACTATTTGAATGACATTGATGGATACTTATTGATTGAAAAGCACGTAAATGGTTTGAAACCACGGCTATCTTTTATATTGATTGTATTCCTCTCTAGCTTGTCTAGTGGGATGAATTGAATTCCCTCTCTGGCTGAAGTGTTGAGGTGTGTGCCTGTTGAGGACGAATAGAATGAGTACTCATATTTTTGCTAGCTAGCCATGTTATTCCTCATTAGTCATCGACTTTTGGGATGAATTGAATACCTCATTAGCCATCGGCTTTTGGGATGAATTGAATTATGGATCATGATTAAGCTGTGTGTGATTTATTGATGTGTATTGTGAGATTGTGAAATGGATTTAAACTCTCATTGACATATCTTGTTTTTGAATTCAAACTGATCGACTTATGGAAAATTATTGTGATATTGAGAAATGGAGTTTAAATTCTTGTTGACAATTATTGTCTTGAATTTAATTATGATTTTAAGTATCCACTATTTACATGACTTATGAATTGTGATTTAAATTGGATTTGGTTAATGTTGTGCACCATCGAGACATTGTCTCGTGATAGCTTTATTCTTTATCGCGGTAGAGAGATAGACAGGCGGCAGACTAGGTGCATATACATCCAAATGAGGATTACAGGTATATAGAGTATACCGCTTTTGCTTTTGTATTATAATGTATGACCTTTGTATGAACATATTGTATTTGGTTTTGAGGTTGTAAATTAAATTAAATTGTACTTGAAGTTGTAAATTAATTATGAGTGTTTTGGATTGTAAAAGTTGTATTATATTTCCTTATCTCGGACTTTGAAAAATTTCTATGGAATTGAGTTGATGAATTGTTGTGTTGAGAAATGTATTGAAGTTGAGATTTGGAAAATTATAGAAGTGCTTTTCTGAGTTTTCAAGAACTGTTTTATCCAAAATACAGGATGGCACCTTGCCAAAATTTTTGAGAAATTCCAAATAAATCAAATGAGTTAGTTGTTTCACCTCGTTCACCAAAGTTTTTAACACTGTAAATAGTGCTCACCACTTTGTAAAAGAAGTAAGAAAAGTTTTAAAATCCCTTGTAGTGTATTTAATGGGTTATCGATGACGGAGTTGGTAATTCATTAGGTATACTACGGGATCATGTTATGCCTTCTGAGAGGGTAGGTGTGACATGTTTTAGTGGTATCGAGCACAGTTTTTAAATTACATTTTCACTGTTATTTGAATGTCCTTTCTTCATAGTACAACCGCTCAATATCATTGTTTGATACATACAGTACATTCTGGTATAAATATGCACTAACGAGTAAATATCCTTGTGTTATTATTCAGAAAGCTAAGATCCTCGCATTGAATATGGAAGAGGGTGATCGTTGATCGATCGATCTATTGAGGTGAGTGCAAGGGGATGCCCGGTGTACAAAATGTCGGTGGTTGTGACACCGACCCTGCGATCGCAGATTTCTGCTCGATTCGCTCGTGAGATGGCTGCAATATTCCAATAAATGGTGGTAATGCACCTACTCAAGTCCCAATTCGGACACCGTGGTACAACCACGATCTCCTACGAGACAAGATGATAAATTGATGAAGTATGGGGCTACAGAGTTCAAGGGGATAGATCCTCTAGAAGGTGAGCAGTGGTTAGAGAGGATGGATAGGGTGTTCAAGAAACTTCATTGTACAGAGGAGCTCGGACTTGAATACTCGGTATCCTTACTACAAGGGGATGCTTATGGTGGTGGAAAACCATTCCCCACGATGCAGTAGAACTGCAGATCTTGACTGGAATGACTTCCTCGGAATTGAGGCAAATACATCCCGATGCCTATGTAGACCGAAGCTGCAAGAATTCTTAAGTTTGAAACAGAGGCGGATCGGTGGTGAGTATGAAAGAGAATTTTCCGCCTTAGCCATTATGCGGTGAGTCTACTCTCTACCAAAGAGGAGAGATGCAAGAGGTTTGAAACGGCTTGAAGCCCAGATGTCAGTACAAGTGCTCGGCTTCAAACACACTAACTTCTCTGAACTTGTTTCTCAAGCCCTAGAGTTGGAAAGAGTTGAGTTTGAGACTAATCCTGAGAAGAAGAGGTCAGAGAAGACAGAGAAAGAGGGAAAATCAGTAGATCGAGTTCGGTGGTCATCTGGAAAGAGGAAGAACTATGGGGACATGGCGGAGGTGGCAAGAAATGCAGTAGGGAAGACATTCGGGACAGAGACCTCCCTATCCAGTCGTGAGTACCAGAAGTTCCTATCCTCCCCGCCAATGTGAAACTTGTGGAAAGAATCATGGTGGAATCTGTTACACGGCTAGTGGAGCCTGGTATAACTGTGGAGGCACAGGACACTTTGCCAAGGACTGCACCAGTAGTCGCAGAGTTGGACCACCTCCTACTACTGCAGAAGGTCGATTCGAGCCACTGTCACGAAGCTCACAACCACCTAGCAGAGGTAGAGGCGGGGTAGAGGTAACCCAGTGAGCAGCCAAGGCACGATAAAGCGATCGAGCAAGACGGTGCTCGATCGAGTCTATGCCATGAGACAGAGAGAAGAGGCAGAGACATCGATGTTGTGGCTGGTACCTTCTCAACTTTTAACTGAATGTATTTGTGCTATTTGATCGGGTTCTACCCATTCTTATGTAAGTGCTAGCATCATTGATTGCATTCTTTGTTCCATGTACAAAAATGGACTTTGAGGTGCTAGTAACAAGTCCGCTAGGACAGAGGTCGAGGTTAATAGGATGTATAGAGATTGCCCTTTGGTGATCCAAGGACACACTTTCTGTCGATTTCATTGAAATGCCCTTCAGAGATTATGATATCATCTTGGGCATGGATTGGTTAGCTAGACATCATGCCATGATTGATCAGTAGGTCAAGACAGTCACTTTTGGTCTCCTCGATGCTGATGTGGTAATACAAGGGAGAGGCAGCTATTGCCATCCAACATCATTTCTTTGCACTAGCCAGAAAAATGATCAGAAAAGGGTGTGAAGCATACTTGGCACATGTGGTAGACACCCAAGTGGGGAGTCCAGCATTGAAGGACATCCCTACAGCACATGACTTTCCAGACGTGTTTCCTGATGAATTGCCAGGATTACCTCGGAAGAGAAGTGCGATTTGAAATTAATGTTCGCTGGTGTGGATCCAATCTCCATAACGCCATACAGTAATGGCACCAGCAGAGTTGAAGGAGCTGAAGATACAGTTACAAGAATTACTTGAAAAGGGCTTCATCCGCCCTAGTGTGTCACCTTGGGGAGCACAGTGTTGTTTGTTAAGAAGAAGGATGGTACTCTCGCTTATGCATTGACTACTGAGCGGTTGAATAGGGTGACAATAAAGAACAGATATCCATTGCCTCGCATTGATGATCCATTCGATCGATTGAAGGTGCGTGATATTCTCCAAAATTGATTTGCGATCTGGTTATCATCGGTTGAAGGTGCAAGAGCGAGTATTCCAAAAGCGCTTTGGAACTCGATATGGCCACTATGAGTTTCTAGTAATGCCATTCGGGTTGACAAATGCTCCACCGCTTTTATGGATCGATGAACACTATCTTGAGACCATATCTTGATCAATTTGTGGTGGTGTTTATTGATGACATTTTGATATACTCGAGGAGTGCAGAGGAGCATGATAGACATCTGCGGGTATGCTGCAGACTTTAAGGGGAAAGCATTGTACGCCAAATTGTCGAAATGTGAATTTTGGTGAAGGAAATCTCCTTTTTGGGACATGTTGTGTCATTTGAAGGGATCAAGGTAGATTCGATGAAGGTAGAAGCTATCCTTAATTGGAAACCGCCAGGAACATCACGAGAAATTCGCGATTTTAGGCTTAGCTAGATATTACCGGTTTGTGAAGGGATTTTCTATGTTATCTTCTCCACGACCAAGCGCTTGGAAAGATGTAAAATTTGGTGGGTGATAAATGTCGCAGAGTTTTGATGAGTTGAAGAGGTGCTTAATCAAGCTCAGTTCTCACTTTACCTACTCGGGTAAAGAATACACGATTTATAGTGATGCTTCTCACAATGGGTTAGGGTGTATCGATGCAAGATCAGAATGTCATTGCTTATGCATCACGCCAGCTGAAACCGCATGAGAGGAACTACCCAACACATGATCTGGAGTTAGCAGCTATTGTTTTTGCTCTGAAGATCTGGAGACACTATTTGTATGGGGAGAAATGCTACATTTTCACAGATCACAAGAGCTTGAAGTACTTAGGTACCCAGAAGGAATTGAATTTGAGGCAGAGGAGATGGTTAGAACTCATTAAAGACTATGATTGCTTAATAGACTATCGGCCGGGGAAAGCAAATGTGGTGGTGGCCTTAAGTCGCAAGACTATGGCAAGTCTCGAGTTTCTCCTTTGTCCATGGTATATGAGTTGAAAGCCTGACATGCGGTTTAGAGATTGATGATGAGGGACAGACAGTAGTTGCATGGCATGTACAGCCAGTGTTGATTGATCAAATCAGAATGGCTGCTCAGAGTGATGAAAAATATCAGAAGCTACTGAAAGAAGTCCAACAGGGCAAGAAACCTGAATTCTCTGTGAGAGATGATGGTTTATTGCTACATCAGGGCAGAATGTGCGTTCCTAGTGATGTGGAATTGAGACAAATCATTATGAAGGAAGCACATGAGTCTCCATTTTGCTATGCACCCTGGTGGAACTAAAATGTCTGAGAGGGTTGAAAGAACATTCTTGGTGGATGGGCATGAAAAGAGATATAGCCGAATTCGTTTCCAAATGCCTAACTTGTCGGCAAGTAAAGGCGAACATCAAGTTCGGTGGTTTGTTACATCCTTTGTCGATGCAGTGGAAATGGGAGCGGATAACTATGGATTTTGTTACACAGGACTTCCAAGGACACAGAGTAGTCATGATGCGGTATGGGTTATAGTTGATGATTGACTAAGTCCGCTCACTTTTTGCGATTCGGATGGACTATAGCACGGAAAGATTGGCGGATTGTACATATATGAGATTGTAAAGCGCATGGAGTGCAGTAGCAATTGTGTCAGCGAGATCCTAGGTTCACTTTTAGATTAGGGTAGTCTTGAGAGAGCCTAGGAACTAGGCGAACTTCGGCCTGACATTCCACCCGCAGACAGGATGGCGATCCGAGAGGGTTATTCAGATATTGGAGGATATGCTACGGGCTTGTGTGATTGAATTTGAAGGTAGTTGGGATACACACTTGCCTTTGATTGAGTTTGCTTATAACAACAACTACCAATCAAGCATAGGGATGCCTCCATATGAAGCTTTGTATGGCGGGAAGTTGAACTCCCTTATGTTGGGATGAAGTAGGTGAAAGGAAGATGATTGGGCGAGAAATTGTCCAGTGACAGAGGAAAAGATCAGTTGATCGAGAGATAGGCTCAAAGGCTGCATCGCCGTCAAAAAGTCCTATGTTGATCTCAAGAGAAGAGATATTGAGTATGCGGTGGGTGATAAGGTATTCCTCAAAGTTTCTCCTTGGAAGAGGATTATGAGATTTGGCGAAAGGGGAAGCGAGTCCTCGTTTCATCGGACAATATGAACTTCTGGAAAGAGTGGGTCCCTTGGCATACCGGTTGGCATTACCTCCAGAGCTAGCAAGGATACACAGTGTCTTCCATGTGTCCATGTTAAGGAGGTACAGATCAGACCCATCTCATGTACTATCAGTTGAAGAGATTGAAGTAAATCCAGACCTCTCATATGAGGAAGAACCCATAAAAATTCTAGCTTATGAGGTGAAACAGTGAGGAACAAGCAGATACACTGGTTAAAGTCTTTGTGGAACCATCATTCAGGCCAGGAAGCAACTTGGGAACGTGAAGAGGATATGAGGAGACAGCACCCACAGCTATTCAGAGACTAATGCCAGGTAAAATTTCGAGACGAAATTTATTTAAGGGGGGGAGAATTGTAACACCCTTAAGTTCGGTAGTGCGTTCTCTTGCTCGGTGACCGGTGTTGTCGGACTGACTAGGATGCCTAGAACCGTACTTCAATATGAGTGAGGAGACATAAAATAATAAAATACAAGAAAAGAAAAACAAAGGAAAAATCATAGTAAAGAAATGTGATCAAGTTAAGCAGTAGGAAACCTAGCGATGGGTGGCCAGGAAGTCACGGCGTGGACCGTTGACTAACCACGGATTTGAGGAACCACGGAAAATATTTTTGGACATAAATAGACCCTTATTGAAGTATAAATATCATTAGAAAGATCAAAGAAAAATTAAATAATTAGTACAAAGAAAAGTGAGAAATCGAAAAAGCAGACAAAATACGGTGTTACGAAAAATCGGAAAGCCACGAACAGGGCATTATGGTCATTTGACATCCCGAATTGTCTTTTGACCTAAATGTCCATTAAAAATAAATAGTATTACACTTAGAAAATGAAATGAAAAATTAATTTGATGGTACCTAAAGTAAATAGTGAGAATTAAGGGTTTAATGTGGGATTAAGTGAAAGTAACTTATAATATGAATTAATTAGAGTAAGTGGACCACTAAGGGAATAAAATAAACACATTATGGGGCTGATGTAAGTCCACTATGTCCAGCAGCCACTTCATCTTCTTCATTTACCATCCAAGCCGTGAATGAAGGGAGAGAAAACTCCATGGACATTTTCTTGCAAGCTTGATCCTCCTTCCATTTCAACTCCATTCACTTAGTGTTCTTCACTAAAATTTGTCTACACATCACAAGGAAGATATTGATACCAATTTTGGGAAGTTTGGTGAAGGTTTAGCAATTTACAATTAAAGGTAAGTTTGCATTTTTGAGAAGTTCTTTGTTAAAGTTTATGTTTATGTTATGGGTATTGGTTTGGTGAAGGAAAATTTTGAGTTTGAAGGGTTATTGTTGTTGCCATTTTGGACAGCCATGGGTCACGTTTTTGATGAGGTATTTGTGTATATAATTGATGAGAAATAATGTTAATCATGGTGATTTAGTAACCTAGTGATTTAATGCATGTATATATGGTGAATGATGCACTTTGATGGGAATTGGCATATGGTACGGCAATGTGATGTTGATGAATGAATTGTGGCAGCTTGTGGACACTTGAATAATGGTGTATATTGAATGGAGTGTGGGCAGAATATTGACCTAGAAGGATTGATGATATGTATGTCAATTTACATTGTAAAGTGTATGTAAAGTTTGAAATGTTTAGGTGTGTTTGTAATGGTACTTAGAAATTGTAATTGTGAATGATATTTGGTGTGTTGAGGGTGATTGGAATCTGCCCAAAATAATGCTAATGTTATGTAGAAAATGTTGTTGGTAATGTGCCAAAACAGTTTGGTAGGGTATGGAAGTAAACCTTGCAAAGGTAAGTGTGTGTTTGAAGTTGGGGTGTGTAATGCATATTAAGGGCAGTGTATATTTTGGCCTATAACCTTGAATGTGTAACCTTAATTAGTATGAGACCAATTTGAGGTGAAACTAGGCACAAAATGTGCCAACTTTCATTGAGAAACCATGCCAAAATTCTGCTTGCAAGGTGACCTAAAAATTTGACCAATTCGGATTAGATGCAATTAGGACCTGAAAAATGACCAATTGGGCAGCAGTGAGTGTTTAGGCCATAACTCACTCAAACCAGGTCCAATTGACCTGAAATTTTGACCAAGAATAGTTAAGACCCATACCTACAAGTCTTATGAAGACACCAAAGCCCAGAAATGACCATAAGCAAGTCAAACAACTTGCACAAGTTCGGGTCCAAAAACTGGCCGAACCAGAATTGACCACTTTGACCTAAAATTGACCTAAAATGGTACCATTTGACCAGCAATAGTGTAATGACCATAACTTGGTCTACTTAACTCGGATTGACCTGAAATTTTGCACCGCGTGCAATAAGACCTAGATCTACAAGTTTGTAGTTTCGACCGAGACCCGAAAACCGAGGGAACTAGATCGTCCGGTTAGGTTAAACCAGTG
This sequence comes from Hevea brasiliensis, assembly GCF_030052815.1. Lineage (NCBI taxonomy): Eukaryota > Viridiplantae > Streptophyta > Magnoliopsida > Malpighiales > Euphorbiaceae > Hevea > Hevea brasiliensis. The sequence goes on from NC_079500.1 coordinate 69,663,607, forward strand.
TTCCGGAATCCAGCAATTTGCATTAAAATGCACTAAGCGAGGAAATGACTTTGGTAAAACATACCAAACCTAAAACCCTATCGAGTGTGACATATTAACGACACTAAAAACTAATTTACCTAAAACGCATCGAGGGTCGGTATATTAGGTGATTAAGCAAATAATTGAGTTCAGTGCATTATTTACCAAACCCCATCGATAGAGATAGTTTAATTTGGTACTGAAACACTTCAAATTGTGTTTCTCAGTTAACAAGGACTCAGCAAAAGGGAAAGAAATCGAGTCAAGACCAGGAGACAAATATCAGAGGTTTGTGCACAACAACTGTTTCTTTTGAATTATTTTCAATGGAAATAAATATTGACTGTTTGTATATCATTGTTTTAAATTGTGGAAATGTGTTTGATGGACACTTATTGATTGAAAAATATTGTGAATGTTTTGAAACTGTGAAAAACTATTTGATGGAAATTGATGGATACTTATTGATTGAAAAGCATCGTAAATGGTTTGAAACCACGGCTATCATGTATATTGATTGTATTCCTCTCTAGCTTGTCTAGTGGGATGAATTGAATTCTCTCTGGTCAAGTGTTGAGGTGTGTGCCTGTTGAGGACGAATAGAATGAGTACTCATATTTTTGCTAGCTAGCCATGTTATTCCTCATTAGTCATCGACTTTTGGGATGAATTGAATACCTCATTAGCCATCGGCTTTTGGGATGAATTGAATTATGGATCATGATTAAGCTGTGTGTGATTTATTGATGTGTATTGTGAGATTGTTAAATGGATTTAAACTCTCATTGACATATACTGTTTTTTTGAATTCAAACCTGATCTGACTTATGGAAAATTATTGTGATATTGAGAAATGGAGTTTAAATTCTTGTTGACAATTATTGTCTTGAATTTAATTATGATTTTAAGTATCCACTATTTACATGACTTATGAATTGTGATTTAAATTGGATTTGGTTAATGTTGTGCACCACTGAGACATTGTCTCAGAGATAGCTTTTTATTGCTGTCGCAGGTAGAGAGATAGACAGGGCAGCAGACTAGGCTGCATATACATCCAGCGAGGGATTACCTGGTATATAGAGTATACCGCTTTTGCTTTTTGTACTGTAATGTATGACACTGTATGTACATATTGTATTTGGTTTTGAGCAGTTGTAAATTAAATTAAATTGTACTTGAAGTTGTAAATTAATTATGAGTGTTTTGGATTGTAAAAGTTGTATTATATTTCCTTATCTCAGACTTTGAAAAATTTCTATGGAATTGAGTTGATGAATTGTTGTGTTGAGAAATGTATTGAAGTTGAGATTTGGAAAATTATAGAAGTGCTTTTACAGGTTTTCTGAAGAACTGTTTTATCCAAAATACAGATGGCACCTTGCCAAAATTTTTACAGAAATTCCAAATAAATCAAATGAGTTAGTTGTTTCACCTCAGTTCACCAAAGTTTTTAACACCTGTAAATAGTGCTCACCACTGTAAAAGAAGTAAGAAAAGTTTTTAAAATCCCTTGTAGTGTATTTAATGGGTTATCAGTAGACGGAGTTGGTAATTCATTAGGTATACTACGGGATCATGTTATGCCTTACAGAGGGGTAAGGTGTGACAGAAATGTATGGAAATGATTATGAAATTGAAATGTATGGATGAGATTTGAATTATGAGAAAATTATGAGAATGATTGATGAGATAATTATGATTAGCATGGATAAGATTTTATTTTGGAAATATTATTGAATTTCAAACAGGTGAATATTGAAATACGCCAAACGATAATAAAATAGGGGAAACTCCGCTGGTTTCTCGGTCGAAAATTAATTGATATTAAATTAAATGAATTCAAAATTATTTAAAAAAAAAAAAGTAAGATAAGTTAGGGTGCTCCGGCACCGATTGTAGCACGCCTTGCTCGGCTATACTGTAGTCGGGTGAGGGGTGCTACAATTGCCATGCCAAGTGTAAATAAAAAATAATTTAAATCAAGTTATTCAAACATGTTATACAATTCACAAATCATATTTCATTCCAAACTTTTCATTTACAAAGTAGGCAACACTATTTTTTTAAATAAGATTTTCAAAACCATAACTAAATTCAAAACCATATTGTTCAAATATTTCATACAAATCAATAAATAATTTTCATTCCAAATTTTCATTATAAAATAGGCAACACAACATTCTCGAAATTCATAATGAACAAAAAAAAAACATTCACAATGTATAACAAATCAATTTCCATTATGAAAACTATAATTTAAAAATTTTTGTGCACAAACCTGACGTGAGTCGCCTCTAGTCCTTGACTCAGTCTTTTATACCTTCCAGATCTTTTTCAGCTGAAACACAAAATTTATAGTGTTTCAGTATCTTATTTCACAATAAATCCAACAGTTAATTCATAAATACTTAATTCTAGCCCAAATATGCTTAAACTAGCATTCTTGGAAATTTTCATTTTGGAGTTACTATTCATGGTACTATTCAAGTCAATTTATTGACTTTCTAAGGCTTAATAGGTATGGGAATTCCAACTTCACCCACATACCACATTTTGGTCACTAAATTTGTTGGTTTTGATTGTTTACTCAAATTCTAAGTCTTTAAGGCAAATTTGCAAATTTTCAGTTTTGGTGTCTTAAGTTGCACTATTTCATTAGTCATTTTACTGTTAGAATTTGGTAAAACTTTCTTCATAGAAAATGTTTCCTATTGTCTTAAGTTTATTCTCCTTTTTTAATCACTCCAATTGGAGTTTTGTAGCTCAAGTTATAGTCATTTGAACCATGGCTGCTGGATTGGACTTAACCCAGATTTCTGGGCAAATTTTGATTTTCGCAGTTTTAGGTCACCAACTTTGGGTGGCCAAATGACTTAGTTAATGGCTTTGAGTTTGTGTTCTTCATGAAAGTTTTAGGTCTATACCTCAACTATCCACTGGTAAAATTTTAGGTCATTTAGACCTGCCTAGCTCAAGTTATAGCCAAATGAACAAACACTGTTCATTTGGTCATTTTGTGCAGGGTAGACTGAGATTTTCTGGATTTGGTCAATTTGTTCACTAGGTTTTGGTCACTTTTTGGGCATGGTTGCTAAATGAAAATTGTGTCATTTATGTCTATTTTCATTCCCAATTGGTCTCATACCAATTGGACTTGTAAATTTTCATTTTTGGTCCCCCAAATGCAGGCATCATGACCACATTGAATCCAAATTTACTTTTGGTTCAAACACTTCTAACGCATTTCATTTGGTCCCAAATGACCATTTCTCACCTCAAACTAGGTCAAATACATCATTTACCAATTTCTCACATTTTTGTCTCTAAACCCTAAGTGTCCAAAACCCTAATTTGTCTAATAATCACAATTCATGCAATCTAAATATACAAATCACATATACAACATCAATTCACCAAGATTTCATGTTTAACCTAACTAAACACCATCAAAACCCTAGGGCTCCATGGCTGCCACATTCTCTCTTCTCTTATTCAAGCATGATTTCCTTTATTTCTAATGCAATTTCATCACATTTAAACTTAAATTCATGAATTCAATAAGAATCTAAACTTGAAGTTGCACTTACCTCAATTTGTTCTCTAAGTTTTCTCTCCCTTCTTGCTCCCAAAGTGTTTATCTAGGTCTAAGGGTAAGATTTAATGTTGGGATTTAGGGGATTTATGGAAAGGAACCAAAGAGTTCAAGCTTTTGTTCCTTAAAAATGGTGGAAGAAAAATGAGAAAGAGAGGAGAAAGGATTGGAGCGGCACTTAGGAAGAAGAAGACCAAAACAATTTTATTTTATTTGTTATTTTAATTATTAATTAATACACAATTATCCTCTAATTTTTAATTTATTTAATTATTAGGTTTATTGCATCATGCATGATGTAATAAGCTTTTTCACTTTTTTTTTTCTTTTTTTTTTCTTTTTTTTTATTAGTTCTTTAATTTAATTCTTGATCCCAAAATTTTCTTTTCTCCGATTTTATTGGACAGTTAGGTCAGGAGTCAGCTCTCGGGGTCAATTGACCAAATTGCCCCTCGCCGATTCAACCTGGTTTGCAACTAATTCAATATTTCTTCTGGCTCCTTGACCTAATTATTTGATTAGCTTAACAATTCTTTTTCCTGATTTTCTCTTTTCCACTATGTTCGTAATGGTCCTAAGGACCGCGGCGTCACATTTTACGGTTTCAAATTTGAGTTTAAATTGACTTCGCAATCCTTCCCGAGAAGGTCACCCATCGTTGTGACTCTCGGCTCGTTGAACTTCTTATGTTCTGTTTTTCTTATTTATACTTAACTAATTGACAATTACTAATTATTTGTGTTTATGGCTTATCTAGTTGTCTTAAGTATGGTTCTAATTCTCTTAATTGTCCAGACCGACACCGGTCACCGGAACAGTGAAATATACCTAGCTATACAAATAGGGGTGTTACAATTCTTCCCCCCTTAAAATAATTTCGTCCTCGAAATTGTGTCCACTATCTGTCCTCAAATAGTCATACGTGTTGTTTTAGCAATTATTTTCTTTTGTAGTCTTTTCTTTCTTGGCCATAGGTCCATAACCATTATCTTACCATCTCCATTTATGACCAAGAACTATGTGCCATTTTGCACTATCTTGTTTGCTTTGGTTTAACTTATTTCATTCTTGATAAAATAGTTCAGAATATCGTTACACATCTTAAGTAAATTGCTTGCCATAGTGGCAATTCCTCATCTAGTATTTTTCTCATTTCTTACTGTTCTATTTATTTTTATCTATCGATATTCTATAGCTTATTTTGCACTGATGTGTAATCATTATTTTCTTTTATACTGAACTATAACCTTTCAATATTCTAACTTTAGAGTTTTAAATCCCAGGTTAGGATTTTCAAACTCCTTTCCAATAAGAAAACTTTATCTTATCATAACTGTACCAAAATAGATGCCGTTTGCAACTATTCTTATTCTTGTGTATTATTGGGTAGTACATAGCTCTACACAATAAATCCTAAGTCAATACTGTAATCTGCAGCTTACAGCACAAACATCAAGAATATTGCATAGTTACTACTATACATCCCAATAGAACAAACTTTCCTATATCTTATTTCTTTTAAATTCACTAATATCTTGAACTTATTTTGATTATGGTACTCACTGACATCTATCAGCAGTAATACCTTACCCGCATCTAAGGTAACTATATTACTATAACTTGCTTTTAGGTTCTCTTTCCTTACATAATTAGGCTTACTAATTAACTTTACAAATTCTTGTGTGCTAGCAAATACTTTTCACTGATAAACTCTTCCAAAATTAATTTTAAAAAGACTAGTCACTAACATATCAAAATTAATATTTTTTTTTTTACACATATACATATCTCAGTTAAGAATTGAGAAAATACCAGCAACCATACCAGAAGTCTCATCCTCATCCCTTTGTCGCATAGTATATACTCTCACTGGAGCATCACCTTGTCCTGGTTGATTCACAGTACTATGACTTCCAGGTATACTACCCTTACCTCTGCCTCTGCCTCTACTAACTGCTAGTGAACTCTTCGGGGTAGAAACTTGGGCTGATCCTTCTGACATGGTGAATGATCCATAACGGCGTGGACTTACGCAATCCTTAGCAAAATGACTAGTCCCTCCACAATTAAAACATGCTCCTATAGCTCTATAACATACTCCACTATGTGGTTTACCACAAGTCTCACAAAGTCGATCCGACAGCCTATTTCTGCGTGTCTATTGAGTTTGCTGATCGGATTGGGATGGTTTCTGTCTAGAAGATATACCTCTACCCGATTTGCGTGAGCTAGATCCTCCAAAATGTTTTCTTTTCCTAGAGCCACTCTCAGTAGCTTGACCAGTAACCTTTTCAGCTTTCTCTTGCTCTTGTGTACTCTTTTTCACTGCCCATTCTAATTCTATCCTTTCCAGTTTCAGGGCTTGTGAAATCAATTCAGAAAAATTCTGGTGTTGGAACCCCACCACTTGCATTCTCAAGCTAGGCCTCAACCCAGCCTCAAACCTTTTACACCGGTCTCTAAGGGTGGAGACTAAGTTTCCAGCATAATGGCTTAGCCTTGAAAAGTCCCGCTCATACTCTGCTACAGTTCTATCCCCTTGCTTCAGCCTTAAAAACTCTTACAGCTTCATATCTACATAAATATCGGGGACCCACTTTTACCGAAATTCCCTTAAAAAGTCTGCCCATGTGAGGACTGGTGGCTCTACCAGACTGTAGGGGATGGCCTTCCACCACTCATATGCATCCCCTTACAGAAGTGATACTGAATATTCGAACTTCAACTCATCAGCACACTGTAGTTTTCTGAAAACTCCTTCCATCCTCTCTAACCACTGTTCTGCTTCTAGTGGATCCACTATTCCTTTGAATTCTGTAGCCCCAAATTTCATTAATTTTTCATATTGTCAAGCCGAGGACTGTGGTTGTGCTACAGGTGCTTGAGATGGCACATTTCCCGCCATTTGTTGAAAGAATGCAGCCATCTGCTGTGCAAACTGAGCAGGGAACTGCGGTGCTTGAGGAGGAGCTAGAGTGGCTAACCCACTCACATTTTGGAGTGCTGAGGCTTCTCCTCGGGCCTCAGCCTTGACAGATTGCTCTACGAAATGATCTCCCTCTTCCATTCTGTTTTCCAGAAATTTTCTACTCTTTGATAACAAACACAAGGAGGTTGACCTCCGTTAGTGCATATTCATGATGTAAATATGTCATATATATCAAACATTTAAGCAGTTGTATTTACCGACAAAATATTTCAAATTCACAATTCAAAATTTATTTTTAAAACCTTGCTCTGATGCCACTAAACATGTCACACCTCACCCCTTTGTAAGGCATGACATGATCTCGTAGAATACCTAATGAATTACCGTACTTCACCTACCGGTAACCCATTAAATATACTACAAGGGATTTTAAAACCATTTTCTTACATTTTAGAAGTGGTGAGGATTTTGGTAGGAAATAAAAACATTTATTCAAAGTTTAAAACTAGTAAAAAATTTTATCCATTTTTATTTTTCCTCAAATTTTATAAAAATTTCGGTGGAGTGCCGTCTGTATTTTGAGAAAACAGTTCTTCAAATACCTGAGAAAAACACTTCTAATAAATTTTCCACAACTCCCAACTGCATTTGCAACCACCAAACTTCAAATCAACAGCAATAGCAACACTTCAATTCAAAATCCAAATTTCAAATCAAGAATTAATATCTTCAAACATTTCATAACTCATGCACTTTGCATATTAAATCATTAATTTACAATCATAAGTTAATTTATAGATGCAAAGTCTCAAAATAATATTATTACAATTTTATATGTACAACTGCTCAAATTACAGAGATACATATGCATATTATCATATTTACATTAAACTAAACTACCAGGGTATAGACAAATACCCGTACAAAAATTCTTCAATTGTGCTCTTCTCTAACTGTAGCAGCTCGCTTTGTTGCTATATCCTTTTCTCTATCTACGACAGCAAGTTAAAGCTATCGCTGAGTATATAAATACTCAGTGGTGCACAATAAAGCATAAAATGCATAATATAAAACATTTATGAACAAATTATCATTCAAAAATCTCATAATCGCATTTCACAATTTTTTTTCTCAAATCACATTTATAACAAATCATAATTTTCAAAGCTTAATATGGCACAACTTGATCAAACAATTTAATAAACATAGTGTTACCAAACAATAACACAACTTAGGCCATGACACAAAATTTTCGAACATGTCGTGTGTACATCACGACAAGGCAAACTCACCCCACTAATCGAAATCAATGAGGGAGGAGCCTAGCTAGCTAATGAGTACTCATCCAAACTCACCCCTCAGACTGGGAAGCCAGAGAGGGACGAAAGTGATCAAATATCAAACTCACCCCACAAGTGGAGGAGAAACATATTAATATTGCCATGCCAAGTGTGAATAAAAAACAATTTAAATCAAGTTATTCAAACATTTCATACAATTCACAAATCATATTTCATTCCAAACTTTTCATTTACAAAGTAGGCAATACACTATTTTTTTAAATAAGATTTTCAAAGCCATAACTAAATTCAAAACCATATTGTTCAAATATTTCATACAAATCAATAAATAATTTTCATTCCAAATTTCCATTGTAAAATAAGCAACATAATATTCTCGAAATTCATAATGAACAAAAAAAAATTCACAATGTATAACAAATCAATTTCTATTATGAAAACTATAATTTAAAAATTTTTGTGCACAAACCTGACGTGAGTCGCCTCTAGGCCTTGACTTAGTCCCTTATACCTTTCGGGTCTTTTTCAGCTGAAACACAAAATTTATAGTATTTCAGTATCTTATTTCATAATAAATCCAATAGTTAATTCATAAATACTTAATTCTAGCCCAAATATGCTTAAACTAGCATTCTTGGAAATTTTCATTTTGGAGTTACTATTCATGGTACTATTCAAGTTAATTTGTTGACTTTCTAAGGCTTAATAGGTATGGGAATTCCAACTTCACCCACATACCACATTTAGTCACTAAATTTGTTGGTTTTGGTTGTTTACTCAAATTCTAAGTCTTTTAGGCAAATTTGCAAATTTTCATTTTTGGTGTCTTAAGTGTCACTGTTCCATTGGTCATTTTACTGTTAGAATTTGATAAAACTTTCTTCATTGAAAATGTTCCCTATTGTCTTAAGTTTATTTTCCTTTTTGAATCACTCCAATTGGAGTTTTGTAGCTCAAGTTATAGCCATTTGAACCATGGCTGCCGGATTGGACTTAACCCAGATTTCTGGGCAAATTTTGGTTCTGGCAGTTTTAGGTCACCAAATTTGGGTGGCCAAATGACTTAGTTAATGGCATAATTTGGGTTTGTGTTCTTCATAAAATTTTAGGCTATACCTCAACTGTCCATTGGTAAAATTTTAGGTCATTTAGACCTGCCTAGCTCATGTTATGGCCAAATGAACAAACACTATTCATTTAGTCATTTTGTACAGGGCAGACTGAGATTTTCCAGATTTGGTCAATTTGTTCACTAGGTTTTGGTCACTTTTAGGGCATGGTTCCTAGATGAAAATTGTGTCATTTAGTGTCTATTTTCATTCCCAGTTAGTCTCATACCAATTGGACTTGTAAATTTTCATTTTTGGTCCCCCAAAGGGAACTGCTGCATGACCACATTGAATCCGAATTTGCTTTTGGTTCAAACACTTCTAACACACTTCATTTGGTCACAAATGACCATTTCTCACCTCAAACTAGGTCAAAGACATCATTTACCAATTTCTCATATTTTTGTCTCTAAATTCTAAGTGTCCAAAACCCTAATTTGTCTAATAATCTCAATTCATGCAATCTAAATATACAAATCACATATACAACATTAATTCACCAAGATTTCATGTTTAACCTAACTAAACACCATCAAAACCCTAGGGCTCCATGGCTGCCACATTCTCTCTTCCCTTATTCAAGCATGATTCCTTTTATTTCTAATGCAATTTCATCACATTTAAACTTAAATTCATGAATTCAATAAGAATTTAAACTTGAAGTTGCACTTACCTCAATTTGTAGATTCCCTAGTTGTTCAATTCTCCAAGTTTTCTCTCCCTTCTTGCTCCCAAAGTGTTTATCTAGGTCTAAGGGTAAGATTTAATGTTGGGATTTAGGGGATTTATGGAAAGGAACCAAAGAGTTCAAGCTTTTATTCCTTAAAAATGGTGGAAGAAAAATGAGAAAGAGAGGAGAGAGGATTGGGGCGGTACTTAGGAAGAAGAAGACCTAAACAATTTTCTTTTATTTGTTATTTTAATTATTAATTAATACACAATTATCCTCTAATTTTTAATTTGTTTAATTATTAGGTTTATTGCATCATGCATGATGTAATAAGCTTTTTCACTTTTTCTTTTTCTTTTTTTTTCTATTTTTTTTTTCATTAGTTCTTTAATTTAATTCTTGATCCCAAAATTTTCTTTTCTCCAATTTTATTGGACAGTTAGGTCAGGAGTCAGCTCTCGGGGTTAATTGACCAAATTGCCCCTAACCGGTTCAACTCGGTTTGCAAATAATTCAATATTTCTTCTGGCTTCTTGACCTAATTATTTGACTGGGTTAACAATTTTTTTTCGTGATTTTCTCTTTTCCACTATGTTCGTAATGGTCCTAAGGACCGCGGAGTCACATTTTGCGGTTTGAAATTTGAATTTAAATCGACTTCGCAATCCTTCCCGAGAAGGTCACCCATCGCTGTGACTCTCGGCTCGTTTAACTTCTTATGTTCTGTTTTTCTTATTTATACTTAATTAATTGATAATTACTAATTATTTGTGTTTATGGCTTATCTAGTTGTCTTAAGTGTGGCTCTAATTCTCTTAATTATTCAGACCAACACCGGTCACCGGAACAGTGAAATATATCTAGCTATACAAATAAGGGTGTTACAAGTTGTCCAAGTGTGACTTCTGGTTAAATGAGATTGCATTCCTTGGACACATAGTGTTAGCTAATGGGATTAGAGTGGATCCCAAGAAAATAGAAGTAGTGACGGAATGGAAGCCTCCCAGAAATACAACTGAGGTCAGAAGTTTCTTTGGGCTAGCTGGGTATTATAGAAGATTTGTGAAGGGATTTTCTTTAATAGCTGCTCCAATGACCAAGTTGTTACACAAGAATATTAGATTTGACTGGAATGACAAGTGTCAAGCCAGTTTTGAGAAGTTGAAGGCTATGTTGACAGAGGCACCAGTGTTAACACGGCCAGTGTTGGGAAAAGACTTTGTGGTCTACAATAATGCTTCTCATAATGGGTTAGGGTGTGTATTGATGTAAGAGGGAAAGGTGGTCGCCTATGCTTCTAGGCAGCTAAGACCATGTGAACAGAATTACCCTACACATTATCTAGAACTTGCAGCAATTATCTTTGCACTGAAGATATGGAGGCACTACTTGTATGGTAAAAAGTGTTACATTTACACAGACCGTAAAAGTCTGAAACACTTGCCAACCTAGAAGGAGTTTAACCTCAGACAGAGGCGATGGATTGAGTTCCTGAAGGACTATGATTGTGTGATTGATTACCATCCTGGGAAGGCAAATGTAGTTGTTGATGCTTTGAGCAGAAAATCCATCACAGCTTTGAGATCATTGAATGCCCGTCTATCCTTGGCTCGAGATGGAGCTATGTTGGCTGAGTTACAAGTGAGGCCAAACCTGCTACAGCAGATTTTAGATGGGCAGAAGGCAGATCAGAAGCTAAAGGCTATTTTGAGTAAAATCTTAGAAGGGAAGGCAACTGACTATGAGGTGAAAGCAGATAGGTGTTTGTACTACAAAGGATGAGTATGTGTACTAGATGATGGAGAATTGAAAGCCAGTATTCTGAAAGAGGCACACACCAATGTTTATGCTATGCACCCAGAAAGTACAAAAATGTATCATGATCTGAAGCTTCATTATTGGTGGCCTGGTATGAAGAAGGACATAGCTGACTATGTGACTAAATGCTTGACATGTCAGCAAGTCAAGGCAAAACATCAAGTTCCATTGGGTTTGCTACAGCCTATAAGCATACCTAAATGAAAATGGGATCCAGTCACCATGGATTTTGTAAGTGGTCTACCTCTCACCCAGAAGAAACATGATGTAGTATGGGTGATAGTAGATAGATTGAAGAAGTCAACACACTTTTTGCCAGTTAGGACTGACTACTCACTGGAAAAGTTAGCAGAATTGTATATTAGTGAGATAGTTAGACTGCATGGAATTTCACTTTCCATTATATCTGATTGAGACCCAAGGTTTACATCGAGATTTTGGAAGAAGTTTCATGAATCCTTGGGTACACAACTCCACTTCAGCATAGCTTTCCATCCTCAGATGGATGGGCAATCAGAAAGAGTAATCCAAGTAAACAATTGAAACCAATTGAACTAATACAAATATTGATGGAAAATGATAATAATAACATGAAATATATGTTAGGTCCTTGAAGATATGCTGAGGAGTTGTGTCAATGAGTTTGAGGGAAGTTGGGATAGATACCTCCCACTGGCAGAATTTGCATACAACAATAGCTACCAAGCTAGCATCCAAATGGCCCCGTATGAAGCACTGTATGGGAGGAAATGTAGAACTCTAGCGTGCTGGACTGAATTGGGCAAAGATAAACTGGTAGGGCCAGACTTAATGAAACAGACTGAAGAGAAAGTAAAACTAATCAAAGCCAATCTGAAGGTTACCTCAGACAGATAAAAATCTTATGCCCACCTGAAGAGAAAAGAAATAAAATGTGCAGTTGGCGACAAAGTGTTCCTCAAGGTGTCGCCATGGAAGAAGGTACTAAGGTTTGGAAGAAAAGGTAAGTTAAGCCCTAGGTTCATTGGCCCATATGAAGTCATTGAATGTGTGGGTCCAGTGGCCTGCAGGCTAGCTTTACCACTAGAGCTGGACAAGATCCTTAATGTGTTCCATGTATCTATGCTAAGAAGATACCGCTCATATCCTTCACATGTCATTTCTATAGAAGACATTGAAGTACAAATGGATTTGACATATGAAGAAGAATCCATACGGATCCTAGCTCAGGAAGTGAAAGAGTTGAGGAATAAACAGATTCCACTGGTGAAAGTGCTTTGGAGGCACCACAACACCGAAGAGGCAACTTGGGAAAGTGATGAGACGATGAGGCAATAGTTCCCTCAACTGTTTGCATCAGGTAAATTTTGAGGATGAAATTTAAATTAGAGGGGAAGAGTTGTAACACCCTCACTGTAGCAATTCCGTACATTCTACTGTTCCGGTGACCGGTGTTGGTCCGGACAGCTAGAATGTCTGGAAAAACATCTAAACTAAAGTGAGGAACCGTAATTAACTCAAATATTAATAAGAAAAAAATTTAGGAAAAAATTTAGAAATAAAATATAACCAAGTTAAACGAGCCGGTGCCCTAGCGATGGGTAACGCAGTGGAAAGTTACGGTTCTCATAACTAGGAGCCCTAGACCAAGGAGAAAATTCATAAAATAATTTTTGGGACTCTAGAGAAAGGTCATTGAGGTTTTTAAGGCATTAAAATGCCAAGAAAATGCTTAAAAAAATTTTTCAATTAGTACAGACAATTTTGGTTTGTTAAGCCAAACGGAGGGTATTCTGGTCATTTCGCCTTCAGAAGTGATTTTTGGCTGACTTGTCCAATTAAGTAAATAATTATTATGACATAAAATGTGAATAAATATTACTAAAAATTAAATTAAAATTAAGTAGATAAGAAAAGGAAAGAAAATGAAAGAAATTGAAATTATGACATCATTATGATGTCATTAAAATCTTCCCACCCAATCAAACTTTGACGCATGGCACTAACTGATTTAAAATGACTTTATGGGCTGAAAAAAAAAAAGAAAAAAATCAGTTGCTTCTTCTCCTTCCTTCAACCAGCCGTTTCCTCTCCTACATACCCAACCTCCATTAAAGCTTATCAAAGCTTTAAACCTCACCAAATCTCACTTGAAATCCTTACTTAGCTTCACAAAAAATTAACCTAGCAACTTGAACATCCTCTAGGCAGCCAAAAGAGGAAGAAAAAAAAAAGAGTTTAGTTGGCTTGAAATTTTGCTCCAACAAGGTTAGTGTCCAATTCTTGTTCATTTTGCTTTAATTCATGTTCAATGGCATGAATTGTGTAGGAAATATAAGAAAATAAAACAAACAAGTGTGTGTGCACCTTACAAATTTTGGTAGCTAGGGTTAGCTAGGGTTTGATGATTTTCTTAGTAGAAAAATGGTTATGAGCAGTCTTTAGTAGTGGATGAGGGATTGAACATAATTAAGTAAATGAAATGCAAGAATTGTGCATGTATGAAATGAAAAAAATTGGACACTTGAACAATTCTAGGGTTTGTTTATGTGATGGTTTATTAACCTTGTAATGGTCAATTTGTAACCATTTGAATGTGTGTGAGGAGGAAAAGAGTGGATTGGTATTTGAGTTTGGGTGAGCTGCCTTGGCTGACCTGTAAGACTAAGTGTGAGTCTAGCAGGTTTAGGTAGCTATAAATGGAGTTGTAGAGGTTCAATTGGTGCAAGGCCAATTGAACATAAAACTAGACACATAATGGCACAACTTTGGTGGAGAAACCTTGCCCAGAAAACCAAATCAAGTTGACCTAAAAATTGCCCTAATCTGGGTGACTTGCATTCTGCCTGGGCAAAATGACCAAATAAACAGTGTTTATTCATTTGGTCATAACTCAATGTAGAAAGGTCCAATTGACCTGAAATTTTAGCAACATCTGAGACATAGACCTACAACTTTCATGAAAAACACAAATCCAAATTCTTATCATAACCTTGTCAAATTGCCAACCAAACTTAGGTTACTAAATCTGGCAGAACCAGTTTTGCCCAGAATTTTGGATTCTATCCAATCCGGCCAGTTATAGTGTTTAGGCCATAACTTGAGCTACAAAACTCCAAATAGAGTGATTCAAAAGAGGAAATGTAACTAGACACAATAAGGAACAACTTTCATGAAGACAATTTTGCTAAATTCCTACTATACAAATGACTAATGGAATAGTAAACTTAGTGCTTGAAATCTGAAAATTGTGAATAACCAACACTAAGCTTAGAAATGGTATTGGCAACCAATACCAATAATTTTAGAATGCAAAATGTGGTATGTTGGGAATATTAGAACCAATGTACCTATTGTCTATGCAAAAGTCAACATTTTAGTTGACTAATGAAATGAATAGTAATACTTAAACTTCAATCTCAAGAATTGTAAAATTTAAAAGTGTAACATGCCCTAGTACACTTAGTAAGATTGGTTTGGATAGGTTGGCATGCCAATAGGGTTCAGTTAGCAGTACTGTACATGGCATTATGCCATTCTGTGATTTCATGTCTTTTAGCCATTCTGACATTGTGATGATACTTGGCCTAGTGCCTAATATTTATTAAAGCTCATTAGCTGTTCTATTGCATATCGGGAGATACATATGTAACCAATGGTGTGATGGCCCAAGGCACTTAATAGCCAGTGCCAGTTTACCCGTTTATCCAGTCCAGTCATCTAGTATAGGTTACTTGGGTAACAAAAAATGAAAGTGGATAAATTTAATGAAATCATGAATATAACAAGTACATAATAAATAAGACTACAAATAATTATCGAAAAATTGTCTGCATAAGATATCAGAACATGCATTGCATATTTATTTTCCATTATCTCATTTTATTCTATTATTGGCACCACTAAGCATTATTGCTTAGCGGGTTGCTTTTGCCACGCGTAGGTTCTGGAGAGACGGATAGAGAGCCCAGTAGACCACAGACTGGGTGAGATCATCTGCAGCTTTGCATAGTGTCCGTATCACCTCAACGACGTCAGTGCATTGGTAGGACACTAGGTTTCATTTTAGGTATTTTGTAATTCACTTTTATTTTCTCATATGTAATTGAAACTTATGTAATGTATTTTGGTCTTAATATAAATAGTGGAAATTGTGTTTATGAATGAAAAAGTGAATATTTATTTATGACTTTTACATGAATATCATATGAGATGAATGATTGAGAAATGGAAATATTATTGAAAAATATTAAGACATTGTTGATGAAATGGAGTTTGGGATTGATTGAAAATTTTGCAAGTGTTTTTCATAGGTTCCGAAGAACTGTTTCTCCATTTTTAGCCGGTACTCTGCCGGATTTTCTATAAAATTAGTAGAACCTCAAATAAATTGATGTTTTCCATAAATGACTTAAATAAATTATACTCCACCAATTGTACTTTATAACTATGAAAAAATAAATGAGGATAAAAATAATTGAAATAAAATATGGTGTTCCGGTACACTGTGTGGTATATCTTGCTCGGCTACACTGTAGATGGGTAAGGGGTGTCACAGAAATTGCCTTTTTAGGGCACATTGTATCAGCTGAACGCATTAAGGTGGATCCCAGCAAGGTACAAGCTATTCTGAATTGAAAGCCAACCAGAAATGTCACTGAAGTCCACAATTTTCTGGGGTTAGCTGGGTATTATCGTCGTTTTGTGAAGGGATTTTCCATGTTAGCATCTCCACTGACTAAGTTACTTCGGAAAGATGTGAAATTTCAGTGGACTGATAAATGTCAGCAGAGTTTTGATGTGTTGAAGAGATGTTTGACTGAAGCTCTAGTCTTGACTTTACCTACTTCAGGTAAAAAGTATACAGTATATAGTGATGCTTCTCACAATGGGTTGGGCTGTGTGCTAATGCAAGATAGAAATGTTATTGCATATGCTTCACGCCAGCTAAAACCCCATGAGAGAAATTATTCTACACATGACTTGGAGCTTACTGCCATTGTATTTGCTATGAAGATCTGGAGACATTACTTGTATCGGGAGAAATGTTACATCTACATAGATTATAAGAGCTTGAAGTATCTGGGTACACAGAAAAAATTGAATTTGAGACAGAGACAATGGCTAGAGCTGATAAAAGATTATGATTGCCTGGTAAACTATCAGCCTAGGAAAGCAAATGTGATAGCTGATGCTTTGAGTCGCAAAACCATAGTTATTTTGAAAGCATCACCTTTGTCCATGGTGCATGAATTGAGGGCATTGCATGCTAATTTAGACATTGATGATAATGGGCAAATGATAGCTACTTGGCAAGTGAAGCCAATGCTAATGGATCAAATTAAAATAGCTACTCAAAATGATAAGAAGTATGTGAAACTGATAGAAGAAGCTCGGGATGGTAAGAAACCCAGATTTTCAATGAATGATGATGGCTTATTGTTACACCAGGGCAGAGTGCTTTCCAAATGACATGGAATTAAGACAAATCATTATGAAGGAAGTACATGATTCTCCCTTTGCCATGCACCCTAGTGGAACAAAAATGTATAGAATTGTCAAGGTGTGTCATCCTCATTTTAGGTAGTTCTGTACATTCTACTGTTCCAGTGACTAAGGTCTATTTGGATAGCTAAAATGTATAGAACCACACTTAAATCAGAGTGAGGAATCATAATTAAATCAAATAAAGATCAACTAAGGGTGTAGGAAAATAAAAGAAGTGAATTAGTAATCAGTTAAATGAGCACAAGTCTCGGTGATGGGTGACCTCACTAGAAAAAAACCTATGAGTTTGGTGTAACCCTAAATTTATGCAAAACCCTATGAGATCCTTAATAAAGACTTAATTAGAGGAATTTCTATGAATTTTTAAGTTAAAAAAAATGAAAAGAAATAAGCACAAAGCAAAAGAATATAAGGAGTTATCGGGTATTATGGGAAGACAGACATAAACCCGGTAAGAGCCAAACTTGGTCAATTAAATTTAAAGGTCCAATATTGACAAAAAATAAGAGTTATTAATTTAATGAAACTAGATTAATTTAATTAATTAAGATTATGAAAATTAAATATAATTATTAAAAAATCAAAATTTAATGATTATAAACTTCAAAATAATTATAAAATTGCCATTACACTTATTTACAAATTTGCCATTGAATATTTAATTAATATATATATATATATCAATTATTGAGGCAAAATTTCATCTTTTTTATTTTCCTATTCCTGTCCACTTACTTTCTCTCTCATCTTTCTCAAATTCTCCATTAACACACCAAAACCAAGCTTTGAAACTTTAATTTTCACCCATAATTCCTTTAAAAAACCTAAAGCAAACCCTAAACTAAAGCCTAATTAGTAGAGAGTACTCAAGAAAACCCAAAGAAATTAAGAGTTTGGGGCAAGAAAAATTTCAGCCAAGGTGGTTCCATGAGGGGAGTGAAGATTTGGTTGAATTGAAGGTTGATTTACGCTAAGGAGAGCTTGAAGACAAGGTTAGTGCTAACAATCTCTATCAATTTTGAAATTTTATGAATTTTTGTTATGGTTTGCTATAATTAGGAATTTTCTTATTTATGCCCTAAGAGATGTAATTGAATGTTTGTTATAACTCTTGGATTTGTTAATTATTTGAGTATATTAAGAAGACATCAAATTGGTTGATGGAAAGTGAATTAATGTAGTGAACTTGATTCTAGATAGCATGAGTCCAGTATGGTTAATTGGCCATAAGTTGAGCTACATTGCTCCAATTGATGTGAAGCTAATTGGAGATGAAATTGAGGACATAAAGCTACATTTTTCCTATAGAGACTCTGCCCAAAAACTGAACGTAACCTGACCTAAAATTTGCTTGAATCCGAGTAATCAAAATCTGGACCTAGAAAAGTGACCATATGATAAGTGATTGTTCAAATGGCCATAACTTTGTGTAGAGAGGTCCAAATGACCTGATTCTTGAACCCATGGAAAGCTTAGACATATTAGAATAACTTTGATGAAGAAAGAAACTCAAATTCTGACCATAACCTAATCTGTAATACCCCTATGTTCGATAGTGCGTCCTACTGTTTCGGTGACCAGTATCTGTCCGGACAGTTAGAATGCCTAGAACTACACTTAGATATGGGTGAGGAGACATAAAATAATGAAATACAACAAAAGAAAATACAAGAAAAACAAAAGAAAAAATAATAGCAATGAAATGAAACTAAGTTAAATGAGCCAGTACCGCAACAATGGGTGACCGCACGGGGAAGTTACGGCACAGGCAATAGCCGACCCCAGGACTATAAGAAACCCTCGGAATTTAATTTCGAGAGATAATTAAAGACTTATCGAAGTATAAATGTCATTAGAAATATCAAAGAAAAATTAATTAATTAGTACAAAGAAAAATGAGAAATCGAGAAATCGACAAAACTCTGTGTTACCAAAAAATCGGGAATGCAACCTGAATAGGGGCATTGTGGTCAACTGACACCCTGAGTTGCCTTTTGACCTAAATTTCCATTAAAAAGAAATGATATTAAACTTTGAAAATATCATGAAAATTAAAATGGAGGTCCATAATTTAAATAGTAAAAGAAATGAGGCTAAATGTGGGAAATGTGAAACTTTTGATTTAAACAAATATTATAACTTCATTAGTGCTCCACTAACATCACCTAAGTGGACTTTTAATCAGCATATGGACAGAAAATTTTGTCATCTTCAACCTTGAGCCAACCAGCCGAAACTTCCTTAGGAGAAACCTCCATGGCTGATTGAGAGAAAACTTCATGCAACTAACCTTAAGCCACCATTTCCACTAGGTTTCTTCATTAAAGTTAATCCTCACCTTACAAGGAAGAGTTTGATAGCAATTTTAAGAAGTTTAGTGAGGTTTTGATCAAGCTTCAAAAGTGGTAAGTGAGTATTTTCCATTCTTGTTTCATTAAACTTTGAATGGATGTTGTGGTGAGTTGTTTTGTGGAGGAAGTTTTAAGGTTTGATGGATTAATGGTGAAACACCATTTCGGCAACCATGGGAATTCACCATGTGTAGCTTGTTTTCACTTGTAAATGGTTGTTTCAGATGTTGATATAAGTGTTTATGTGTATAGAAATGATTTAGACAATGTGTACTAAGTGTATGTGTGTACTAAGTGTATGTGTGATAGTGCACTTGGTTTTGGAAGCTTGAAAGCAAATTTAAAGGAGATGTGTTCATGAGGTGATTCGGCAACTTTAAAGTTTAGCTAGAAATGTGTTGTTTCATGGTTTGGTTTGTTGAATTATGTTGCTTATGGTGGCAGCATGTGTATGTGTATAATTGTTTGGATTTGGATATGTAAATGAGGTATGTTCATGTGGTTAAATTGTATAAATGGACTTTGAAAAATTCTGAGTTATAATGTGTATATTGAGAATGGTTACAAGCTGTCCAAAATGACCAAAATGTGTTGTTAAGTATGTTAATGGTATGGTACAAACCAGAATTGGCATGAAAGTGTAACACCCTCCCGGTAACCACTCCGTACATTCTACTGTTCCGGTGACCGGTGTCGGTCCGAACAGCTAGAACGTCCGGAAAAATATTAAAATTAAAGTCGGGAACCATAATTAACTCAAATATTAATAAGAAACACTTAGTAAAAATTTTATAAATAAAATACAACCAAGCAAAACGAGCCGGTGCCCAAGCGATGGGTAACCGGAGGAAAGTTGCGGTTCTCGCAACGAGGAGCCCTAGACCCGGGAGAAAAATTATAAAATAATTTTTGGGACTCCAGAGAAGGGTAGTTGAGGTTCCCATGGTATTAGAATGCCAAGAAAATACCTAGAAAAATTTTTCAATCGGTACAGACGATTTTGACCCGTTAAGCCAAACGGAGGGCATTTTGGTCATTTCGCCTTCCGAGGTGATTTTTGGCCGACTTGTCCAGTTGAGTAAATAATTAATATGACATAAAATATGAAGAAATATTGCTAGAAATTAAATTGAAAATGAGTAGTGGAGGAAAGAAAAGAAATTGAGGAAAAATGGCTATTTATGACATCAAAGTGATGTCATTTAAAATGTTCAACCAATCACAATTAATCTACCATTTGACTAACTAATAAAGAGATAAAATGAAGACTAAATAACCACAAAATCCAGCAGCCGCCATCCTCCCCAATTGCAGCCGAAATCAACCTTGCCCTAAACCCCCATTGCCAACTTCCATCAAGCTTAATTTCTCTCTTCTTTTCACCACTAAACCCTA
Organism: Hevea brasiliensis; assembly: GCF_030052815.1. Lineage (NCBI taxonomy): Eukaryota > Viridiplantae > Streptophyta > Magnoliopsida > Malpighiales > Euphorbiaceae > Hevea > Hevea brasiliensis. The sequence continues at coordinate 69,684,283 of NC_079500.1, forward strand.
ACTTCACTTCATTAAAACCTTACCCCACATCTTAAACAAGCTCTTGGCAGCCAACAAGAGGAAGGAAATTGAGGTTTAGAGGCTTGGAAAAATCTGCCATTCAAGGTTAGTGCACTTATACCCATTAAACTCTTTATTTCCATGATTTTGGACTTGAACTTAGTAAGATTTGTAGTTGAAATGAACAAAAAACCTAAGGGTATGAACACTTGAATTTCGGCAGCCCTAATAGAGGAAGGGTTTTGAATGTTTTTAATGGACTTAGCATGAGTTGAATATTGTATTTAAGTTATATATTTACATAGATGTTTAACTAGAGTGCTAATGGAGGTTTATGGGTAAATTACCTTGGACACTAGGGTTTTGAAGCATGAAAAATTGATTTGGCTTACCAACCTATTAAAGAACACTCTAATGGTCAATAAGTGACCATTTGAGGTATGTTGGCCACAAATTGAACTTAAAAATGCTATGGCAAAGTGAGGTTGCAGGCTGCCCTATGACAGCAGCATAGGGACTGAAAATTCAGTCCCTTTGCACTGCCATAACTTGGGCTGTGTTAGTCCAATTGAAGTTTGGCCAATTGGACATGAAACTAGGCTTATAATGGCACATTTTTGCTGAAGAAACCATGCCCAAAAGACCAAAGCAAGAGGACCAAAACTTGGCCCCAATCCGGAACCCTGAAATTGCCTCTGCAGAATTGACCAAATGAACAGTAACTGTTCATTTGGCCATAACTCACTGTAGATTTGGGCAATTGGCCTGAAATTTTTACAGAAACAAGTTAAGACATAGACAAACAACTTTCATGAAGGACCTACCCTAAATTATGGCCAGAACCTAACCCAAATGGCAGTGGAAGTCACTGTTCATGTTACTGTAGATATGGTAATTTCTGCAGAATGCACATCTGGCCAGCTGTGGTTTTTGGACCATATTTGGAGCTACAAAACTCCAAATGGAGTGATTCAAAAAAGGAAATTCAACTAGAAAAAATAAGGAACAACTTTAATGTTTTACATTTCTTCAAATTCCAACAGTAACAGTGTCTAATGGAACAGTGAAGTTGACTCACCAAAACTAAAAATTCTGCTTGTTTTGAGTTTCACTTTGGAATGGTATTAACACTTAATGCCAACAAGTTTTAAACACCAAATGTGGTATGTTGGGAGTGCCAAAGTCAATGTACACATTTTTATTCCAAAAGTCAACATTTTTGTTGACCAATTATGAATAGTGACTAAAAAATTTGAAATTCACAAATTAAAGAATTTAACAGTTTCAAATGCCCTAGTATACCTAACAAGATTGGTTTGGATAGTTTGGCATGCCAATAGGGTTCAGTTAGCAGTATTGCACATGGCAATATGCCATTCTGAGATTTCATGGCTTTTAGCCATTCTGACTTTGTATTGAGACTTAGCCTTGTGCCTGATATTATTTACAGCTTGTTAGCTGTTCTGTTGCACACCGGGAGATACATATGTGACCGATGGTGTGACGGCCCGAGGTACAAGGTATCCAGTGCCAGTTTACCCGTTATCCAGTCCAGTCATCTAGTGTAGGTTACTTGGGGCAACCAAATGAATAAAAGTGAACAACGTTAATGAAATAATGAATATATCAATACCAAACAAAGAAAGCATACACATTCTATACACATTTATTTTCTTGCTATTTTCTTTTATTATATTATTGCACCACTAAGGATTATTGCTTAGCGCGTTGCTTTTGCCACGCGTAGGTATTGGAGATCCTGATCGCGAGCCCAGTAGACCGCAGACTGGGTGAGTCCATCCGGCAGTTCTGCTCAGTGTCCGTGTCACCTCGTCACCTACAGTGCATTGGTAGGACACTAGATGTCATTTTGTCATTTTGTAATTAACTTTTTATTTTCTCATATGTATTTGGGATTTATGTAATGTATTTTGAGGTTCATGTAAATAATAAAGATTTATGGTCATGTATGGTATTAAATTGAGCATTTAATGGTTGTTTATATATGAGAACCCTGAGAAAGGGATGTTTTGAGAAATGAAAAAGGTTGTTGAGACCTGAAATTGACAAATTATTGAGATATTGATATTGAGTTTTATTGATGATATTGGAGTTGAGAATGAATGAAATAGTATATTGGAAGTGTTTTTAACAGGTTGCGAAGAACTGTTTTCTCCATTTTTAGCCGGTACTCCGCCGGATTTTCCTTAAAATCTTCGGAACCTCAAATGAATAATACTTTTGATAAATAGTTAAAATAAATCATATTTCATAAATTAACTTCAAAAGCATGACACAAATTAAGTAAGGTATATTAGAGTGTGCCAGTACACCGTGTGGCATTACTTACTCGGGTATACTGTACACGGGCAAGGGGTGTCACAGAAAGGGTTAGCTTGGTAAGTATAGAATGTGTAATTGGTATGTGATGAAGAATATGTAGCTAGGCAGTGAATGTTTTAGCTTAGAACCTTAAGAGTGTGACTTCAATTGGTATGAGAACAATTGGAGGTGAAACTAGGCACAAAAGTGCCAACTTTCATGAAGGAAGCTTACTCAAATTCTGCCTAAAAGGTGACTTGAAAAATGACCAAATCCGGATTAGTGACTTGAAAGCCTGAAATTGACCATTTGGGCAGTAGTTAGTTTTTTGACCATAACTTACTCAAAACAGGTCCAATTGACCTGAAATTTTTACCATGAATAGTTTAGACATATATCTACAATTCTTGTGAAAACACCAAAGTCCATAAATGGCTAAAACCAAGCCAAATAGCTTGCACAAGTTCAGGTACCAAAACTGGCCTAATCAAAAGTGACCAAAAAATGACCTAAGCCTACCATTTTAGTGCATTCTCTCCAGCATTGGTAAATTGACTATATCTTGGTCTATACAACTCAGAATCACCTAAAATTTTACCCCATGTGCAATAAGACATAGACCTACAAGTTTGTAGTTTGGACTGAAACCCAAAAACTGAGGGAACTAGGTCATCCGACTAGGTTAAAATAGTAACCGAAATCCGGTAAATTGCAATAAAAGGCAATACACTTAGAAATGAATTTGGTAACATATACCAACACTAAAGGGCTATAAAATGTGACATATTGGTAACATTAACCCTAATTCACCTAGAGTGCATCGAGGGTCAACATTTTAGGTTGACTAAGAAAAATAATAGAATTCAATAAATTAATTATTAAGCCTTATTGTTAGAGGCAATTTAAATGAGTATTGAAACACTTCAAATTGTGTTTTCAGTTAGCAAAGACTCAGGGAAGGGGAAGGAAACACTGAGTCAGGGCCAAGAGACATTTACCAGAGGTTTGTACACAACAGTTATTTCTTTTAAATTTTCAATTGAAATGAATTATGACAATTTGTCTATTATTGTAAATTGTGAAAATTTGTTTGAATGATATTTGATGGATACTTATTGCTTGAAAAACATTGTAAATGGTTTGAAACCACAGCTATCATGTATATTGATTGAATTCCTCACTAGCTTGTGTAGTGGGACGAATTGACTTTGAATTCCCCCTCTAGCTGAAGTGTTAAGGTGTGTGCCTGTTGAGGACGAATAGAATGAGTACTCATATTATTGCTAGCTAGCTATGTTATTCCTCACTAGCCATCGGCTTTTGGGATTAATTGGACTATGGAATCATGATTAAGCTATGTGTATGATTTAATAATATTTATTGTGATATTATGAAATGGAGTTTAAATTCTTTGTGACATTCACTGTCTTTGAATTTAACTATGGTTTTAAGTATTCACTATTTATACGACTTATGATTTATGATTTAAAGTTGCATTTTGTTAATGTTGTGCACCACTGAGACATTGGCTCAGCGATAGCTTTTCATTGCTGTCGTAGGTAGACAGACTGACAGGGCAGTAGACTAGGCTGCTAGTGCTACATTGAGAGTTCATCGGGTATATTGAGTATACCATATTTTGCATTTTGTATTGTCATGTATGTTCACTGTATGTATATATTGTTCTTGGTTTTGAGCAGTTGTAAATTAAAATTGTACATTAAAATTGTACATTAAAGTTGTAAATTAAAATTGTAAATTATTTTGGCTTGTAAAAATATTGTGACATGTTTCTTTTATCTCATCTTTTGAAAACACTAAAAAAATTGATTGTTGAATTGTGTTGACAATTGTTGAGTAAATTATTGTGTTGAACTGTTATTGGAGTTTGAGATTGAGAAAAATATTGGAAGTGCTTTTTTTAGGTTTTTGAAGAACTGTTTTATTCAAAATACAAATGGTACTCTGCCAAAATTTTTACAAAAATTATTAATACTTCAAATGTGTTATCTGGTTTCACTTCAGTTAAAAAATTTTTTAACACCTGTAAATAATGCTCACCACTGTAAAAAGAAGTAAGAAAAGATTTAAAATCCCTAGTAGTGTATTTAATGGGTTATCAGTAGACGAAGTTGGTAATTCATTAGGTATACTACGGGATCATGTTATGCCTTACGGAGGGGTAGGGTGTGACATAATCAAATTTCTAATCAAAATTACCTTATTAAAAGTGGCAGAACCAAAACTGCCTAAAAATTCTGGACTTGGACCTACCTGACCAGTTTTGGCAAAAATGTCATAACTTGGTCTACAAAATGGCAAATGTAGTGAAACTAAAGAAAATTCTCTATAAGACCTAGAACTAAAAATTTGTTATTTTGACTAAAATCCAGAACCTAATGGAACTTGGGGAAATTGCTAGGATAAATTAGTATTCCAAATCCTGAGATTGAACCAAATAGACACTTGACCCTAGAATAGTATTTAGATCATATCTCCCACTAGGAAACTTCAAATGGAATGAACCAAATTTTTCTGGAAACCTAAGAAATAGAACTTCAACTTTGATTCAGGAACCTTCCTCAAATTTTGAGTGCAAGTACCCTAAAATGGGAACCAAAAATGCTGACCTGAACTTAAAATCTTGAAGGTATAGGGTTCAAGAGTCCAGGTCAGTTAATTGGCTATAACTTACTCTCCATAACTAGAAAAATTATGATTTTTGAACCTGAGTGATCCTAAGACATAGGTTAACAACTCATATGAAGGATATTATGCCTAAAAATGACTGTAGCATGCTCAAATAATTAGACAAAATTGGACTCCAGAATCTGCTTGGTTCTAGAACCATAAAGAGTCAATGAACCAGTTGTGGTAAATTGACCATAACTTGAGTTACAAAAATCCAAATGGAGTGATTCCTAAAGGGAATTAAAGTAGGGACATTAGAGAACAACTTTGATGAAGAAAATTTAGCCAAAATCCCACTGTAGATTAGTCCAATGGAACAGTAAACAAAGGTGACAAAATCTGAAATTTTGGAAATAATCATAGGAAGCCTTGAATTGCAATTGGCAACTAGTGCCAATAAATTTATAACCCCAAATGTAGTATAATTATGTGTTTAGAATTTGTATACCTAATATATAAGAAATAGTAAAAAAATAGTGTGAATAGTAATGTGAATAGTAACCACAATGATATTAAAGGCAAAGGACCAAAACCTAAATTGCTGATGGTAACCCACTTAAATGATTTAATGTATAGTTAAATTATGTGAATATGTAGTTAGAATTTGTATTTTCATCACAAATAGAACTTAGAAGGCAATGCCAGCATAACTTGAAATATCAGTTATTATCACCATAAATGAATTGTTGAATGTGTAAATGATGTGAAAATGTCACTTGGGACTTATGTTTTTATCATGAGTAAAAATGAGAATGCTTAAACCTGAAGGACATACAAAATAGTATGATAAATTAGATAAGAGATTGCAAATATTAAATATATGAGGTGATTAGTAAATTATGATTCATAAGAATGAAATCCATGAAAATATGTATTATGTGAAAATGAAATTTGGCATTGTGTTTCCACTAGGAATATAATTGTAATGCTATACATTATAAATAGAATTCATAATGAAATAATGAAATATATGAACATCCAAAGGTACTAACGTGCCCATGAATTGCCTAGACACATGTGTCAGATTGGATATGTCACACCTTATCCCTGGTAAGGCATGACATATTCCCATAGCATACTTAATGAATTACTGAACTCCACCTACCGATAACCCATTAGTTATGTTACAAAGGATTTTAAAACAAATTATAGCTTTTTATCTTATCAATTCTTTTGCGGAAAACTGCATGAGAATAGTTAAAATTTCATGTAAACATTCATTGGAAATAATGACAGACTAAATATTGCAAAAGTTACATTTTCATAAGTCTCAAAATAAAATACAAATATTTACAAACTCAAAATACTTTAGTAATGCAGTACTTTTTAATACAACTTGCTCAATGTTCGTACATCCATACATATAGGTACAAAATACATCCAAAGGAATCACAAGGGTATACCTAACGTAAATACCCATAATCAATACCAAAATGCTACTTCCAAGTCTCTCACTCGGCAGCCTTCTCCTTTCCCTTACTTGCGATAGCATAAAGAAGCTATCGCTGAGTATATCACTCAGTGGTGCACAACTAATTACTTTAAAACTTAAGGTAAAACAAAATTTATCAAAGCATAATAAATCACATTTTTCTTAAGCATGAAAACTTCACAATAGTTCTAAATTCATAAGAGCCATTTATTGGAATAACATTTCAAAAGAGAAATCACACTTCATAAATCACAATTCACAAAGCATTAGTGCTACCAACATCAACACACAGTTTAGGCCATGACACAAAATTTCATGATCAGTGCCATTTATACACCACAACAAAGCAATCTCAACCTCGCTAACCATTATTAATGAGGGAAGGGCTAGCTAGTTAATGAGTACTCATGTAGTCTTACCCCACTAACCGTTATTAATGGGAGACATAATCAATATCAATTATCAACTCCAAGTTGCCATTACTACTGGGGAGTTCCGAAAGGGACTGTCATGCTAACTGTGGTTTCAAAATAGTTTCCAAAAATTTTCCACTCAACAATCACATTTATAAACCAATAAACACATTTAAATTCATCATAATATCCATATAAAGGTGGCAACATCCAAATTTCTTAAATGCAAGAGAAAAACCATATTCCAGTCAAAGTAAACTTGTTCAAAGCAAACTCATTCAATTTAACACATTCCAAGCAATTTACAAGTTTAAAAATGAAGAAAAGATTAGTTGTGCACAAACCTTCAATGCTCTCCTTTCTCTTTACTCACTATTCCTTGTCTGTCCCAACCTCTTTCTCTACTAAAAATACACAAATAGAATGTCTCAATATGCATCTCAATTGCTGCCAAGAACTCATTACATGAATGTCTAAGGCATCCCAAATTAGCTTTGCAAATTTTAGAGAGTTTTGATTTTGGACAACTTGGTGCCAAAATCTTTGAACCCAATTTTTACCTAGTTTCGATCATAATTTGGTGAGGTGTTCTTCATGAAAATTGTTCATCTTTCTCTTTGAATCGCCTAATTCAGAGTTGTGTAGCTCAAGTTATGACCAAAACACGCTTACTGTTTATGTCACTATTCATCCTGCAGATTCAGTTCAGGCAGATTTATCGATCCAACTTTGTTCAGCAATTTGATCAAGTTAAGTCCATAATTTGGTCTAATGTTCTTCATACAAAATGTTCTACTATGTCTTAGTTTGCATTGGTTCAAGAATTGCCTAAATCATAATTTTCTAGAGAGAGTTATGGCCATGCAAAGTTTACTGTTCATATGATAAATCTGCAAATTTCCAGATTTCTGTAGATTCGGTGATTCAACTTTACTTAGCAGTTTGATTGGGCTAAGTCCATAATTTGGCCTCAAGTTCTTCATATGAAATGTTCTACTATGTCTTAGATTTCGATCGATTCAAGAATTGCCTAAATCGGAGTTTTCTAGAGAGAGTTATGGCCATGCAAAGTTTACTGTTCATATGATAAATCTGCAGATTTCCAGATTGCTATAGATTCGGTGATTCAAATTTACTTAGTAGTTTGATTGGGTTAAGTCCATAATTTGGCCTCAAGTTCTTCATATGAAATGTTCTACTATGTCTTAGGTTTCCATCGGTTCAAGAATCGCCTAAATCGGAGTTTTCTAGAGAGAGTTATAGCCATGTAAATTTTACTGTTCATATGGTCAAATTCTGCAGGTTCCAGAATTTTGTCTCTAAGTTCAAGGCTTATTTCGGATAGCTTAAAGTCATTTTCAAGGCAGGGACGAAAATTCTAGCCCTATATCTTAAGTTTCATTTCCAATTGGTTTCTCACCAATTGGAGTTGTGTAGCTTAAGTTATGGGCTTCCAAACACACTAAATTCAATGTGCAAAATTCTGCCCTAAGTTTAATTTTTCATTTCTTCAATTTCTTCCATTAACTAACCTCAATTCACATTTAATTCACCCAAAATGACTATAATTTAGTATTGACACATCAATAGCACTTCCTAGCACAAACCCCACAATTTTCAAACACCAAAGTTTGCAATTTTCCCTAATCCTACCATTTCATTACTTCCATTTATCAACCCAATGTCAATTCAAACTAAATAAACCTCAAATGATCATAATTTAACACTACACACACCAATTTCACTCTCTAGCACCAAAACCCAATTTCCCAATGAACCCTAATCTTCCATAATTCAATTTATCTAATTCCATGAAATCTTACTACTCCCAATCATGCATAATACTTCAATTTAATTTAGATTTAACATCAATTTAACTAAAATATATAAAAACCTTTATTTTCCCTAAGTAAGCCAAAACCCTAGTTTAGATTTCCATACATTTTCCTTTCAATTTCTCATGTTATTTCATCACACCCAAACTTGATTTAAAGCATACTTGGTAAATCAAGCATGAAAGAGAGAGCTTACCTCACTTGATGATTTTTTCCAACTTCAATTTTTCTTCCAATTTCTTTTACTCTACTTGCTCCCATGCCTCAATCAAAGTTCTCTTTGATCTTTTCTTTTAGTGGGTTATGGGATTTATGAAGGGAATGTAAGGGAATTAAAACTTGGGAGGGGAAATCAATGAGCGGAAGAAGTGGACGAAGAAGAGAAAAAGAGATAGAGAGGAAGAGAGAGGAGTGGGTAGTGGCACCTTATGAAAAAATAAAAATGAAGAAGACATTTGTCTTTATATATATATATATATATATATATATATATATATATATATATATATATATATAACCCCAAAATTAGTTTATTAAAATTATAAATTTTAATTGTATCATAAGGATAATTAAACTTAAATTTTTATTCCCTTTTTATTTTTACATTTACACTTAATTTTTCCTTTTAATTAAATAATTAAATTTAATTATCAAAAGCCCATAAGTCCTTCATTTTAATTTTGTCATAATAGAAATGAAAGTTTAAGTTATCATTTCTGAAATTTTCTCTTACATATTTTTACTTGAATTTTTCTTCAATTTTTACCCCATAATTCAATTCATTAATTTAATTTAATTTAATTGATATTTCGGTCAAAAGTTAACTCTTGAGGTGAATTGACCAAAATGCCTCTTATCGGGTCATAATCTCTCTTTTTCAATATACCCGGTGAATCCTTATATTTTTGGGTCACTTGAATTTTTATTGTGTCTATCTCAATTAATTTTTTTATTTATTTTTGGTCCTCAAGGTGTCTTTAAATAGAACTAGTCATGAACCAAAAATGGTACTATTCATAACTTGGAAGTTTGGGAATTACAATTCTCCCCTCCTTAAAAATAACTTTTGTCCTTGAAATTTATCTGGTTTCATTCTCTAAATAGCTGTGGGTGTTACCTTCTCATGTCCTCCTCAAGCTCCCATGTAGCCTCCTGGCCTTAATGATGGTTCCACAGCACTTTCACCAGAGGGATTTGCTTGTTCCTCAGCTATTTTATCTCATATGCCAAGATCTTTATGGGCTCTTCATCATATGTCAGGTTTGGATTCACTTTGATCTCCTCTACTGGCAAAATGTGAGAGGGGTCTGATCTATACCTCCTCAACATGGAGACATGGAAGACATTATGAATCTTTTCCAACTCCAAAGGCAATGCAAGTCTATATGCCAATGGACCCACTCTTTCCAAAACCTCATACGACCTAATGAAGTGAGGACTTAGTTTCCCCTTTCTACCAAACCTCATGATCCTCTTCTATGGGGAAACTTTCAAGAACACCTTGTCACCCACACTGTACCAAATATCTCTTCTCTTTAGGTCAATGTAGGACTTCTGTCTATCTGTTGCAACTTTGAGTCTGTCTCTAATGAGCTTAACCTTTCTTCCGTCTGCTGTACTAATTCTGGGCCAATCAACTTCCTCTCGCCCACTTCATCCCAACACAAGGGAGTTCTACACTTTTTGCCATAAAGTGCTTCGTATGTAGGCATCCAGATGCTTGACTGATAACTGTTATTGTAGGCAAATTCAATTAAAGGCAAGTGTGTGTCCCAACTCCCTTCAAACTCAATCACATAGGCCCGAAGCATATCCTCCAAAATCTGAATGATCCTTTCATATTGGCCATCTGTCTATGGATGGAATGCTGTACTGAAGTTCAATCTAGTTCCTAGGACTTTTTAGAGACTAACCTAGAATCTAGATGTAACACCCTCCCTGTAGCAACTCCATACATTCTACTGTTCCGGTGATCAATGTCGGTTTGGACAGTTAGAACATCCAGAAAAATATTTAAACTAAAGTGAGGAACCATAATTAACTCAAATATTAATAAAAAAAATTTAGAAAAAATTTTAGAAATAAAATACAACCAAGTTAAATGAGCCGGTGCCCAAGCGATGGGTAACCTAGTAAGAAGTTGCGGTCTCGTAACTAGGAGCCCTAGACCTAGGGGAAAATTCATAAAATAATTTTTGAGACTCTAGAGAAGGGTCATTGAGGTTTCTATGGCATTAGAATGCCAAGAAAATGCTTAGAAAAAATTTTCAATTGGTACAGACAATTTTAGTCTGTTAACCAAAACGGAGGGCATTTTGGTCATTTCGTCTTCAGAGATGATTTTTGGCCGATTTGTCTAGTTAAGTAAATAATTATTATGACACAAAATATGAATAAACATTTCTAAAAATTAAATTGAAAATGAGTAGAGAAGAAAAGGAAGAAAAATGATATTAAATGACAATTTTGACATCACATGATGTCATCAATCCTTTCCCCACCAATCACAATTAAGCTAGCCTATTAAAAAGGGATAATTGAGACAAAAATAAATAAAAGTAATCAGATTTATCTCCTTCCCCATTTCCAGCCGTTTCCTATTCCACACCCAAACCACTATTGAAAGCTTATCAAAGCTTCAATTCCCACCTTAAACCACCTCAAAACCCTAACTTGCCTTCATTAAAAAGTATCCCTACCACTTTGGGCAGCAATTTGAAAGGAAGAAAGTGAAGTTTTAAAGCCTTGGAAAGTGCCTAAGTCAAGGTCAGTGCCAATTTATTCTAAAAATTTTGTGTATGGCTGCCATTGAACATGATGTTGGTGTTGTAAACTATGGATTGTATGTATATGAAAATTTTAGTTGTTGGAGTTAGGGTTTGAGGAATAAAACTTAAATTTTGTTCATATGTTGGTGAATGAAAGTTTAAATGGTCAATTAGTGACCATTTGGCTGTGTATGATGAGGAAATGAAGAGAGTTGTAGCTTAGTATTTGAGGTTGGTAAGTTGCCTTGGCTGACCTGCAGGATTGACCATGAGTCCAGCAGGTTTGGGCAGCCATAAATGGAGTTGTATAGGTTCAATTTGTACAAGGCCAATTGGGCATGAAACTAGACACATAATGGCACAACTTTGGTGAAGAAACCCTGCCCAGAAAACCAAACCAAGTTGGCCTAAAAATTGCTCTAATCCGGGTGACTTGCATTCTGCCTAGGCAAAATGACTAAATGAATTCTATTCATTTGGTGATAACCCAGTGTAGAAAGGTCCAATTGACCTGAAATTTTAGCAGCAGAAAGCTGAGACATAGAGCTACAACTTTCATGAAGAACACAAATCTAAATTCTAATCATAACCTAGTCAAATTGCCAACCAAACTTAGGTTACCAAATCTGGCAGAACCAGTTTTGCTCAGAATTTTGGATTCTGTTCAATCCGGCCAGTTATGGTTTTTAAGCTATAACTTGAGCTACAAAACTCCAAATGGAGTGATTCAAAAAAGGAAATGTAACTAGACAAAATAAGGAACAACTTTCATGAAGACAACTATGCCAAATTCCTACTGTACAAATGACCAATGGAATAGTAAACATAAGGCTTGAAATCTGAAAATTGTGAATAATTAACACTAAGCTTAGAAATGGTATTGGCAACCAATACCAACAACTTTAGAATGAAAAATGTGGTATGTTGAGAGTATTAGAACCAATGTACCTATTGTCTATGCAAAAGTCAACATTTTAGTTGACCAATGAAATAAATAGTAACACCTAAACTTAAATTTCAAGAATTGTAAATTTTAAAAGTGTAACATGCCCTAGTACACCTAGCAATATTGGTTTGGATAGGTTGGCATGCCAATATGGTTCAGTTAGCAGTACTGCACATGGCATTATACCATTCTGTGATTTCATGGCTTTTAGCCATTCTGACATTGTGTTGAGACTTGGCCTTGTGCCTAATGTTATTACGGCTTATTAGTTGTTCTGTTGCACACCGAGAGACACATATGTGACTGATGTTGTGATGGCCCGAGGTACTTGATACCCAGTGCTAGTTTACCCGTTTATCTAGTCCAGTCATCCAGTATAGGTTACTTGGGCAACCAACAATGAAAGTTGATAAATTTAATAAAATAATGAATATAACAAGTACCAAATAAATAAGACTACCAATAATTATAAAAAAACTTATCTGCATGAGACATCAATACACTCACTTCATATTTTTTTTTATTAGTTCTTTTATTTTATTATTAGCACCACTAAGCATTATTGCTTAGCTCATCACTTTTTGCCACGCGTAGGTTTTGGAGACACAGACAGAGAGCCCAGTAGAGCACAGACTGGGTGAGGTCACAGATCTGCCTAGCGTCAGAGTCACCTCTCATCTACAGTGCATCAGTGGTAGGACCTTTAGGTCCCTTTTGAAATTATGTTTTTGCATTTTGTAATCAGTAGTAGTTTGTGATTTGTAAATTATGAACTCATGTAAATTAGTAAATTTATGTAATCATATGTTGATGTACATATTTAAAGAATTTTGTTAATTAATATAATTTGAGAATATCTTCATGAAATTTTAGTTGACTTTGAATTTGAATGAAATTGTGGATTAATGTTGAGAACTTGAAATGATTGCTAATGTTGAGACCATGTTGATGGTTATTGGAGTTTGAGAATGATTGGAAATGATTATTGGAAGTGTTTTTCACAAGTTCCGAAGAATTATTTTCTCCATTTTTAGCTGGTACTCTACTGGATTTTCTATAAAATTTTCGGAACCTCAAATAAATTATAATTTCAATAAATGACTTAAATGAATTATATTTCATAAATTGTACTTCATAACTATGAAAAAAATAAATTAGGAAGAATAAAAAAATTTTGAATTAAAATAGGGTGTTCCGAAACACTGCGTGGCATATCTTGTTCGGCTACACTGTAGACGGGTAAGGGTGTCACATTTAGTGGTATCAGGGCATGGTTTAAGTGTTTTTGGGCCTAGATTGAGGCCATACTATGCATTGTATTTGTAAGAGTTGAGGTGACACTAATGCAGATCTGTTGTTTTTGTTAAATAGGATATGGACCCTTCATCTCAGAGGGTAGTTGAGGAGGAAGTGGAGAGTTATGCTCCACCTGCAGCAGCTGAGATTGGGGGTAGGGGAGAACTTGCTCCGCCAGCTCAAGCAGAGCCTGCTCAGCCTCCACACGCCATGTTCTAGCAAATGGCTGAATTCTTCAGACAAATGGCTGGGGTAATGCCACCACCACCACCACCTCCACAACAGAAATCACACCTAGAAAGACTGAAAAAATTTGGAGCAGTGGATTTCTTTGGCAAAAGAGAAGATGATTCTGTCGCAGCTGAAAATTGGTTGAACAGAACAGGAAGGGTTTTAAAACAACTCCACTGCACTCTAGAGCAAAACCTAGAAGCTGCTATATCTCTGTTGCAAAATGATGCATATGAATAGTGGGATACGGTGTCCAGTGAAGTACAGCCAGAAGTAATAACTTGGGACTTCTTCCTCTCAGAATTGAAGAAGAAATATGTGGGTAGTGTATACCTGGAAGAGAGAAGAAGAGACTTCATTAATTTGAGGCAGAGACAGCTGACAGTGGCAGAGTATGAAAAGGAATTTGTCAGACTAAGTCATTATGGAAGGGAGATAGTCCCTAATGAAGCCGAGAGGTGTAAAAGATGAAGTGGGACAAGCCTGCTCCTGCACCACAAAGGGGTAGGAAATCTGGCAAATCTGAGGCAGTGGGACCATCACAGAGGCCTACATCTGAGCCAGCAGAGAGGCCTGAGGGCAAACCACCTGCCAGAGCCTATGCCATGAGAGCTCAAGAGGAGAAAGATGCCCCGGATTTCATCAGGGGCACGTTCTCCCTCTACAATACATCTGTGCATGCATTGGTGGATCCAGGATCCACTCATTCATACATCTGCATTAACCTACCCATAGAAAGGGGGATACTAGTAGGGGAGAGTGACCAAGACATCCTGATCACTAATCCATTGGGCCACAGTGTAGTGGTGAGCAAAGTGTACAAAGGTTGCCCGTTGAGGATTCAGGAGAATGAATTCTTGGCAAACCTGATTGAGTTACCTTTCCATGAGTTTGACGTGATTTTGGGAATGGATTGGTTGTCATGTCATCAGGCAATGGTTGATTGTAAACTGAAGAGGACTTCTTTGAAAACTCCTGAAGTTAATGAGATCACAGTTGTCAGGGAAAGGACAGATTTCTTGTCCAATGTTATCTCAGCCACAATTGCAAGAAAACTGATGAGAAAAGGCTGTGAAGCCTACCTAGCATATGTTAGTAGTATGCCCTAGAGCATATCATTTAGTATGTATCTTGTACATGTTTTTATTAATAAAAGGCATTTCCACTTTTCTGTTTACATAAGATATTTATGTGTAATAGAAAAGGTCCATTGATATTTTGTTAGAAATTCTATTTTTAAGTTGTTAAGAATATGAGTGACAGTATTTCTAGTACAAAGTATCATAAATAGGTTCACAATCGAGGATACTTCATAATAAGGACATGACTTATCCAGAAAGATTGTATTCATATTTGTTCCCAAGTTATTTATATGAGATATAAATAAGATGGAATGGTGAGTCTCATGCCATATGACGAACATTATAGACACTTATAAATGATAAGTAGGCCGAACCAGTGACACTTACGACAAGCACATGGAGTTTACTCTTGTCAATGTTTTGTCATAAATCATATCAGTGCATAAAATCTTTAGACCTGAGATAGCACAGTTATCTTGTATATAGGTAGTTTGAGTTTGATATTGCTTTCATACTTGTACTGTGTATGGGTATATGGGCATGTGTTGGCTCCTACTAGTTATATATGGAGGTAGGTGTTGATCAAGATGGAATCTGTTCCTCTAAGTAAATAGAGATAAAATCTTATGTTCATTTAATTGTTCTTGATGTTTCAAGTTCCTAGCTAGGACAGATAGGTCTAATCAGAAAATAGTTTTTGATGAGAAAATCTTTTTAATCAAGAACTGGAATTAAAAGAGAACATAATATTCATAGCAAATGGAGTTTGACATAAACCATGACTCCAGCTTGAGTTGGGATTTTGTAACAGAGAGATTCTAGTGCATGGTAACATATGATTATAAGTTCATTTAAAGTAAACCTTATTACTAATTGGGTGGCCATGCCATGCTATGCTAGGTGTTAACCATGGTCTATGAGGTGCATAAAATGATTTAGAGAAATCATTTATGGTAAGAAAGAGTTCTGATGATATTAAGAGTTGATATCATATCTCATTGCCAATTAGTGATGAGCCTAGTAAGTCACACACATACAAAAGTTATCACCTAATTAAATATGATTTAATTAATTAATTAAAGAGTTTAATCGATTAATTAAATAGGTTTGGTTTGCAATTAGATTGCAAAGTCCCTAACATGACTTGAAACCAAATCTAGATTATTGGATGTATAGTATAAGTTAAATTTATATTTAAAGTGTTTAAATATGAATTTAATTAATGAAAAATTAATTAATAAAGATTAATTAATTGATTTATATTTGATATAAATTGATTAGAAGAAGAGAAATAATTATTTTGGGTTGAGAACTTAAAATTAAGACACAGGGGCATTTTGGTTATTTCACAGGGTGACATGTGGCACCATGAGATGGTGACACATGGAATTACACATAAGCTTGCCAAATGTCTTTAATCATGTAAGATGATTAAAATTAAGAATAAATATAGGTTTGACACTTGGCACAATATGATTGGGTCAATTAAACCTAGAACCAATTAAAGGGTGACATGTGGCAAGGGTTTAATGTGTTGACTTAGCTATATAAGTGTTGTTATGATAAGAAAATAACACAACCAGCTACTGCTCTTATTGGTGCCACCACCCAAGGCTCTTCCCTCTCTTCGTCTTCATCTCTCATCAATTCAAAGAGATTAGCCATCAATCTCTTGAATTAAAAATGCTAGAAATTGTTTCTAGATTCCTGTTTACATCTTTAATCTCTTAAAAGGCAGAACTTGATTTTCTAATTCATAGAAAAAGCTTTAGAAGCTGTTCAAGGGCTGCCATAGGTGTTCTTGGTGTGGACAAGCTAGAGGGACAACATCTGGTGTCCTAAAGATGAATCTCAAAGGCACAAATACACTGCAGTGCATCAAGAGGTTAGTGTGTTTGTTCTTGATTTAATATAGGGTTCTAAAATTAATCTGATTAATTTTAAAATCTTAAATGGCAAATACAGATCCAAAAACATATTAAAAGTGTTTTATTATGTTGTTTATCATTGAAATCAAATAGATAAAAATAAATCTTGCATGAAGCATGTGACCTTAGGTGAAAATTTTTGAATTCAATGGTATAAACTTGTGTTTTTCACGCTTCTGCTCCTTCAGCACATGTGGTGGATACTAGGCAGGCTAAGCCAGATCTGTGTGACATACCCACAGTAAAAGACTTCCCAGATGTGTTCCCTGAAGAATTGCCTGGCTTGCCATCAGAAAGGGAAGTCAAATTTGCTATTGAAATACTGCCAGGTACAGCACCAATCTCTATTGCTCCTTATAGGATGGCACCCACAGAATTGAAAGAACTGAAAATCCAGTTACAGGAGTTACTAGATAAGGGGTTCATACTCCCTAGTGTGTCACCATGGGGAGCTCTAGTGCTGTTTGTGAAAAAGAAGGATGGGACTTTGAGGTTGTGCATCGATTACCGGCAGTTGAATAAAGTGATAGTGAAGAACAAATATCCGTTGCCTAGAATTGATGATCTGTTTGATCAGTTGAAGGGAGCAGGAGTATTTTCCAAAATTGATATCAGATCAGGGTATCATCAGTTGAGGGTGAAGGATGCAGATGTGCCAAAGACTGTATTCAGGACCCGGTATGGGCATTATGAGTTTTTAGTGATGCCCTTTGGCCTAACAAATGCACCAGCAGCATTCATGGACCTTATGAACCATATCTTTCATCCATACCTAGATCGGTTTGTAGTGGTCTTTATTGATGATATTTTGGTGTATTCCAAGACCAGTGAAGAACATGATGAGCATTTGAGGATTGTTTTGCAAACCTTGAGAGAAAAGAAGCTGTATGCTAAGTTGTTTAAGTGTGACTTTTGGTTGAATGAGATTGCATTCCTTGGACACATAGTGTCAGCTGATGGGATTAGGGTGGATCCCAAGAAAATAGAAGCGGTGATGGAATGGAAGCCTCCCAGAAATACAACTGAGGTTAGAAGTTTCTTGGGGCTAGCTAGGTATTACAGAAGATTTGTGAAGGGATTTTGGTTAATAGTTGCCCAATGACCAAGTTGTTACACAAGAATGTCAGATTTGACTGGAATGACAAGTGTCAGGCTAGTTTTGAGAAGTTGAAGGCTATGTTAATAGAGGCACCAGTATTAACACAGCCAGTGTCGGGAAAGGACTTTGTGGTCTACAGTGATGCCTCTTATAATGGGTTGGGGTGTATATTGATGCAAGAGGGGAAGGTGGTCGCTTATGCTTCCAGGCAGCTAAGGCCACATGAACAGAATTACCCTACCCATGATCTAGAACTTGCAGCAATTATCTTCGCACTGAATATATGGAGGCACTACTTGTATGGTGAAAAGTGCTACATTTACACAGACCACAAGAGTCTGAAATACTTACTAACCCAGAAGGAGCTCAACCTAAGACAAAGGCGATGGATTGAGCTCGTGAAGGACTATGATTGTGGAATTGACTACCATCCTGGGAAGGCAAATGTAGTTGCAGATGCTTTGAGTAGAAAATCCATCACAGCTTTGAGATCATTGAATGCCCGTCTATCCTTGGCTCGAGATGGAGCTATTTTGGCTAAGTTGTAAGTGAGGCCAAACCTGCTACAGCAGATTTTAGATGGGCAAAAGGTAGATGAGAAATTAATGACCACTGTGAGTTAAATCTTAGAAGGGAAAGCAACTGACTATAAGATGAAAGCAGATGGGTGTCTGTACTACAAAGGACGAATATGTGTACCAGATGATGGGGAATTGAAAGCCAGTATTTTGAAAGAGGCACACACCAGTATTTATGCTATGCACCCAGGAAGTACAAAAATGTATTATGATCTGAAACTTCAGTATTGGTGGCCTAGTATGAAGAAAGACATAGCTGACTATGTGACTAAATGCTTGACATGTCAGCAAATCAAGGTAGAACATCAAGTTCCATTGGGTTTGCTACAGCCTATATGCATACCTGAATGGAAATGGGATCGGGTCACTATGGATTTTGTAAGTGGTCTACCTCTCAACCAGAAGAAGCATGATACACTATGGGTGATAGTAGATAGATTGACTAAGTCAGCACACTTTCTGCCAGTAAGGACTGACTACTCATTGGAGAAGTTAGCAGAATTGTATATTAATGAGATAGTTAGACTGCATGGAATTCCACTTTCCATCATATCTGATCGAGACCCAAGGTTTATATCGAGATTTTGGAAGAAGTTGCATGAGTCCTTGGGTACACAACTCCACTTCAGCACAGCTTTCCATCCTCAAATGGATGGGCAATTAGAAACCAATTGAACTAATAAACATATTGAACTGAAATGGTAATAATAATGTGAAATATATGTCAGGTTCTTGAGGATATGCTGAGGAGTTGTGTCATTGAATTTGAGGAAAGTTGGGATAGATACCTCCCACTGGCAGAATTTGCATACAACAATAGCAACCAAGCTAGTATCCAAATGGCCCCGTATGAAGCACTGTATGGGAGAAAATGTAGAACTCCAGTATGCTGGACTGAATTGGGTGAAGATAAATTGGTAGGGCCAGACCTAGTGAAACAGACTGAGGAGAAGGTAAAATTAATCAAAGCCAATCTGAAGGTTGCTTCAGACAGACAAAAATCTTATGCCGACCTGAAGAGAAAAGAAATAGAATATGCGGTTGGTGATAAAGTGTTCCTCAAGGTGTCACTGTGGAAGAAGATACTAAGGTTTGGAAGAAAAGGTAAGTTAAGCCCTAGGTTCATTGGTCCATATGAAGTCATTGAACGTGTGGGTCCAGTGGCCTACAGGCTAGCTTTACCACCAGAGCTAGAGAAGATCCACAATGTGTTCCACGTATCTATGCTAAGAAGATACCGCTTAGATCCTTCACATATCATCTCCATGGGAAAAATTGAAGTACAACTGGATTTGACATATGAAGAAGAACCCATACGGATCCTGGCTCGGGAAGTGAAAGAGTTGAGAAATAAGCAGATTCCACTGGTGAAAGTGCTTTGGAGGCACCACAACACTGAGGAGGCAACTTAGGAAAGTAAAGAGATGATGAGGCAACAGTTCCCTCAACTGTTTGCATCAGGTAAATTTCGAGGATGAAATTTAAATTAGAGGGGAAGAGTTGTAACACCCTCCCTGTAGCAACTCCGTACATTCTACTGTTTCGGTGACCAGTGTTGGTCCAGACAGTTAGAACGTCCGAAAAAATATTTAAACTAAAGTGAGGAACCATAATTAACTCAAATATTAATAAAAAAAATTTAGAAAAAATTTTAGAAATAAAATACAACCAAGTTAAATGAGCTGGTGCCCAAGCGATGGGTAACCTAGTAGGAAGTTGCGGTTCTCGCAACTAGGAGCCCTAGACCTGGGGTAAAATTCATAAAATAATTTTTGGGACTCTCAGAGAAGGGTAATTGAGGTTTCTATGGCATTAGAATGCCAAGAAAATGCTTAAAAAAATTTTTCAATCGATACAGACAATTTTAGTCTGTTAAGCCAAACGAAGGGCATTTTGATTATTTCGTCTTCAGAGATGAATTTTGGCCTACTTGTCCAGTTAAGTAAATAATTATTATGACACAAAATGTGAATAAATATTGCTAAAAATAAAATTGAAAATGAGTAGAGAAGAAAAGGAAAGAAAATTAGATTAAATGACAATTTTGACATCACATGATGTCATCAATCCTTTCCCCACCAATCATAATTAAGCTAGCCTATTAAAAAGGGATAATTGAGACAAAAATAAATAAAATCAATCAGATTCATCTCCTTCCCCTATCACACCCTACCCCTCAGTAAGGCATAACATGATCCCGTAGTATACCTAATGAATTACCAACTTCGTCTACTGATAACCCATTAAATACACTACAAGGGATTTTAAAACTTTTCTTACTTCTTTTTACAGTGGTGAGCACTATTACAGGTGTTAAAAATTTTTGAACTGAAGTGAAACAACTAACACATTTGAATTATTAGTAATTTCTGTAAAAATTTTGTCGGAGTGCCATCTGTATTTTGGAATAAAATAGTTCTTCAAAAACCTGTAAAAAGCACTTCAAATATATTTCTTAATCTCAAACTCCAACATTTAATCAACACAATATGTTTCTCAACTCAAATCCGCAATAATTTTTCAATATTTCCAAAGGCTGAAATAAAAGAAATATATCACAATATTTACAAACCAAAATAATTTATAATTTATTTTACAACTTCAATATACAATTTTAATTTACAACTGCTCAAAACCAAGAACACTATATACATATAGTGAACATACATTATAATACAAAATACAAAATATGGTATACTCAATATACCCGATGAACTCTCAATATAGCATTAGCAGCCTAGTCAGTTGCCCTGTCAGTCTGTCTACCTACGACAGCAATGAAAAGCTATCGCTGAATAAAATTTACTCAGTGGTGCACAATAACAATTTGAAATGCGATATATAAATCTTTTATTGACAATTCACAAATCAAATAATTCACAATTTACAAAGTTCATATAACACAAATTTGATCAAATAACTGAGTAACATAGTTTTGCCAATCAATAACACAATTTGATCAAATAACTGAATAACACAGTTTTGCCCATCAATAACACAATTTGATCAAATAACTGAATAATACAGTTTTTCCAATCAATAACACAATTTGATCAAATAATTGAATAATACAGTGTTGCCAATCAATAACATAATTTAGGCCATGACACAATTTTTCCGTACATGCCGTGTTGTACACCACGACAAGACACACTCACCCCAATAATCGAAATCAATGAGGGAGGAAGCTAGCTAAATAATGAGTACTCATCCACACTCACCTCAGACTGGCAAGTCAAAGAGGGAGGAACATAATCACACTCACCCCAGACTGATAAGTCAAAGAGGGAGGAATATAATAACAGTGTCATGCCAAGTGTGAATCAAAACAATTCCAAATCACAATATTTCACACAATTCCCAAATCACATTTTATCTCAAAATTTTCATTTGCAAAGTAGGCAACACAATAATTTCCAAATAAGATTCTCAAAGCCAAAACAATAAAAAATTATTCATAACTCATTTCTCCAAATAAATTTTCTAGCAAAAGCAGTTAATATAAAAAGTATTGTGCACAGATACAATTTAAAACTATAATGTTCAAATAAATTTTTAAGTAGAAAATAAGAAATCAAAATTATTGTGCACAAACACAATTTAAAACAATAACACACAAATAATCATAATTTATTTCAATTGAAAAATTTAAAAGAAATAACTATTATGCACAAACCTCTGATAACTGTCTCTTGCCTTTGACTCAGTGTTTCCTTCCCTTTCCCTAAGTCTTTGCTAACTGAGAAACATAATTTGAAGTGTTTCAGTACTCATTTAAACCATTTCTAACAATAAGGCTTAATGCTTACTTTATTGAATTTTATTATTTCTTTAGTCAACCTAAGATGTTGACCCTCGATGCAGTCTAGGTGAATTAGGTTCTAATGTTACCAATATGTCACATTTGTAGCCTTTTAGTATTGGTACATGTTACCAAATTCATTTCCATGTATATTACATTTTATTGTAATTTGTCAGATTCCGGTATACTAATTTAACCTAGCCGGATGACCTAGTTTCCTCAGTTTTCGTGTTTTGGTCAAAACCAAAAACTTGTAGATCTATGTCTTATTGCATGCGGGGCAAAATTTCAGGTCATTCTGAGTTATGTAGACCAAGTTATGGTCATTTTACTATTGCTGGTTAGAATGTACCAAAATTGGTCACTTTTGGTTCGGCCAGTTTTTGGACCTGAACTTGTGTAAGCTATTTGACTTGCTTATGGTCATTTTTGGGCTTTTGTGTCTTCATAAGACTTGTAGATATATGTCTCAACTATTCATGGTAAAAATTTTAGGTCAATTGGACCTGTTTTGAGTGAGTGATGGCCAAAACACTAACTGCTGCCCAAATGGTCAATTTTCAGGCCTTAAATGCACTAATTCAGATTTGGTCATTTTTCAAGTTACCTTCCAAGCAGAATTTTGGTAAGCTTCCTTCATGAAAGTTGGCACTTTTTGTGCCTAGTTTCACCTTCAATTGGTCTCATACCAATTGGAGCCACACACTTAAGGTTCTAAGCCAAAATACACACTGGCCTATTGCACATTATTCATCACTCATCAAAGGACACATTTAATATTACCAAGTTACACATCCATGTCAATTCTGGTTTGTACCATAATATAAAAACATTTTACTTCATATTGTTGGTCATTTTGGCAGCTTGTAATCACACTCAATATGCACCTTATAGTACATAATTTACCAAGTCCAAATTACACATAATTTAACTACATAATATAGCTCATTTACATGTCCACATTCAAACTCTTATACACATATACAAGCTGCCATAACAAGCACCATAATTCAACAATATAATTCCACAAACCAAACCATGAAGCAATATATTTTGGTCCACACTTCAAATTGCCGAATTGTAGTCTCCTTCAATAGCTTTCTAAGCTTCCAAAGTCAAGTGTACATTCACATATACATCTAATATACATCACCCAATTTATTCCTACACACATAAACACTTCATCATGGAACGTCCTCACTTTAGCTAGTCCGTACAGTATACTGTTCCGATGACCAATGTCGGTCCGGACAGCTAGAATGTCCGGAAAAATATTTAAACTAAAGTGAGGAACCATAATTAACTCAAATATTAATAAGAAAAATTTATAAAAAATTTTAGAAATAAAATACAACCAAGTTAAATGAGCCAGTGCCCTAGCGATGGGTAACCTAGTGAGAAGTTGCAGTTCTCGCAACTAGGAGCCCTAGACCCTGGGGAAAAATTATAAAATAATTATTGAGACTCCAGAGAAGGGTTATTGAGGTTCTTATGGCTTTAGAATGCCAAGAAAATGCTTAGAAAAATTTTTCAATCGGTAAAGACAATTTTGGCCCGTTAAGCCAAACGGAGGGCATTTTAGTCATTTCATCTTCAGAGATGATTTTTGGCCAACTTGTCCAGTAAAATAAATAATTTATATAACATAAAATATGATTAAATGTTGTTAAAAATTTAATTGCAATTAAATAGGCAAGAAATAAAGAGTAAATGAAGGAAAATGGACTTATGACATCATAATGATGTCATTAAAAATCTCCTAACCAATCTTGTCCTGACACATGGCATAACTTTATATAAAAGAGACTAAATGAGCTGAAAATGAAAAAAAAAAGATCAGAACCTCTTCCTTCGTCTTTGTAACACCCCAAAGTTCGGTAGTGCGTTCTACTGCTCCGGTGACCAGTGTTGTCCGGATAGCTAGGATGCCTAGAACTACACTTTGACATGAGGGAGGAGACATAAAATAATGAAATACAAGAAAAGAAAATACAAGAAAAACAAAGGAAAAATAATAGCAAAGAAATGTGACCAAGTTAAGCAATGAAACCTAACGATGGGTGATCAGGAAGTCACGGCGTGGACCGTTGACTAACCACGGATCATGGAACCACGAAAACATTTTAGGACATAAATAGACCCTTATTGAAGAATAAATATCATTAGAAAGATCAAAGAAAAATTAACTAATTAGTACAACCAAAAGTGAGAAATCGAAAATCAGACAAAATACGGTGTTACCGAAAAATCAGGAATGCCACCCGAACAGGGGCATTATAGTCATTTGACATCCCGAAGTGTCTTTTGACCTAAATGTCCATTAAAAATAAATAGTATTACACTTAGAAAATAAAATGAAAAATTAGTTTAGTGGCACCTAAAATAAATAGTGGAAATCATGGGTTAAATGTGGAATAAGTGGATAGTTAGCTTAAAATATGAATTAAATTTGTTAGTGGACCACTATAGGATTAATTAAACATGAAATATGGCTGAAGTGGTCCACTAACCATCTGAAATCCCATCTTCCTCAAATCCTCTCAAATGGCCGAATTGAAGAACCCTTGAAAACCTCCATTGACGTTTTCTTTGAGCTTGATTTCCTCTCTCCATTTCAACTCCATTCACTTAGGTTCTTTCATGAAAAATGGTCTACACACCACAAGGAAGATATTAATACCAATTTTGGGAGGTTTGGTGAAGGTTTAGCAAGTTACAAATAAAGGTAAGTTTGCATTTTTGAGAAATCCTTTGTTAAAGTTTTTGTGCATGTTATGGGTATTAGTTTGGTGAAGGAAAATTTTGAGTTTGAAAGGTTATTGTTATTTTCATTTTGGACAGCCATGGGTCACGTTTATGATGAGGTATTTGTGCATATAATTGATGGGAAAGAATGTTAATAATGGTGATTTAGTAACTTAGTGAGTTATTGCATGTTTATATGGTGAATTATGCACTTTGATGGGAATTGGCATATGGTACGGCAATGTGATGTTGATGAATGATTTGTGGCAGCTTGTGGACACTTGAGAAATGGTGTATATTGAAGGAAGAGTGGGCAGAATATTGACCTAGAAGGATTGATGATATGTATGTGAATGAATGTTGTAAAGTGTATGTAAAGTTTGTAATGTTTAGGTGTGGTTGTAATGGTATTTAGAAATTGTAATTGTGAATGATATTTGGTGTGTTGAGGGTGATTGGAATCTGCCCAAAATAATGCTAATGTAATGTAGAAAATGTTTTTGGTAATGTGCCAAAACAGTTTGGTAGGGTATGGAAGTAAACCTTGCAAGGTGAGTATGTGTTTGAAGTTGGGGTGTGAAATGCATATTGAGGGCAGTGTATATTTTAGCCTATAACCTTGAATGTGTAACCTCAATTGGTATGAGACCAATTTGAGGTGAAACTAGGCACAAAATGTGCCAACTTTCATTGAGAAACCATGCCAAAATTCTGCTTGCAAGGTGACCTAAAAATTTGACCAATTCGGATTAGGTGCAATTAGGACCTGAAAAATGACCAATTGGGCAGCAGTGAGTGTTTAGGCCATAACTCACTCAAACCAGGTCCAATTGACCTGAAATTTTGACCAAGAATAGTTAAGACCCATACCTACAAGTCTTATGAAGACACCAAAGCCCAGAAATGACCATAAGCAAGTCAAACAACTTGCACAAGTTCGGGTCCAAAAACTGGCCGAACCAGAATTGACCAATTTGACCTAAAATTGACCTAAAATGGTACCACTTGACCAGCAATAGTGTAATGACCATAACTTGGTCTACTTAACTCGGATTGACCTGAAATTTTGCACCGCGTGCAATAAGACCTAGATCTACAAGTTTGTAGTTTCGACCGAGACCCGAAAACCGAGGGAACTAGATCGTCCGGTTAGGTCAAACCAGTTGTTCGGATCCAAAGAATTTGCATTAAAATGCACTAAGCGAGGAAATGACTTTGGTAAAACATACCAAACCTAAAATCCTATCGAGTGTGACATATTAACGACACTAAAACCTAATTTACCTAAAACGCATCAAGGGTCGGTATATTAGGTGATTAAGCGAATAATTGAGTTCAGTGCATTATTTACCAAACCCCATCGATAGAGATAGTTTAATTTGGTACTGAAACACTTCAAATTGTGTTTCTCGATTAACAAGGACTCAAAGAAAAGGGAAAGAAATACTGAGTCAAGACCAGGAGACAAATATCAGAGGTTTGTGCACAACTAGTTTTCAACTGATTTTACTCTGAATAAGATTTCATATGATTAATTGTATGTTATTGATTTAAATTGTGTTTGTGCACAACAACTGTTTCTTTTGAATTATTTTCAATGGAAAAAAATATTGATTATTTGTATATCATTATTTTAAATTGTGGAAATGTGTTTGAGGAATATTTATTGATTGAAAAATATTGTGAATAGTTTGAAATCGTGAAAAATGGTTTGAATGACATTGATGGATACTTATTGATTAAAAGCATTAGAAATGGTTTGAAACCACGGCTATCATGTATATTGATTGTATTCCTCTCTAGCTTGTCTAGTGGGATGAATTGAATTCCCTCTCTGGCTGAAGTGTTGAGGTGTGTGCCTGTTGAGGACGAATAGAATGAGTACTCATATTTTTGCTAGCTAGCCATGTTATTCCTCATTAGTCATCGACTTTTGGGATGAATTGAATACCTCATTAGCCATCGGCTTTTGGGATGAATTGAATTATGGATCATGATTAAGCTGTGTGTGATTTACTGATGTGTATTGTGAGATTGTGAAATGGATTTTAAACTCTCATTGACATATACTGTCTTTTGAATTCAAACTTGATCTGACTTATGGAAAATTATTGTGATATTGAGAAATGGAGTTTAAATTCTTATTGACCTTTATTGTCTTAAATTTGACTATGGTTTTAAGTATCCACTATTTACATGATTTATGAATTGTGATTTAAATTGTATTTGGTTAATGTTGTGCACCACTGAGACATTGTCTCAGCGATAGCTTTTTATTGCTGTCGCAGGTAGAGAGATAGACAGGGCAGCAGACTAGGCTGCATATACATCCAAATGAGGGATTACAGTATATTGAGTATACCGCTTTTGCTTTTTGTACTGTAATGTATGACACTGTATGTATATTTTCTTTTTGGTTTTGAGCAGTTGTAAATTAAATTGTACCTTGAAGTTGTAAATTAATTATGAGTTATTTGACTTGAAAAAAAATTGTATTATATTTCCTTATCTCAGACTTTGAAAAATTTCTATGGAATTGAGTTGATAAATTGTTGTGTTGAGAAATGTATTGGAGTTGAGATTTGGAAAATTATTGAAGTTTTTTTTTTACAGGTTTTCTGAAGAACTGTTTTATCCAAAATACAGATGGCACCTTGCCAAAATTTTTACAGAAATTCCAAATAAATCAAATGAGTTAGTTGTTTCACCTCAATTCACCAAAGTTTTTAACACCTGTAAATAGTGCTCACCACTGTAAAAGAAGTAAGAAAAGTTTTTAAAATCCCTTGTAGTGTATTTAATGGGTTATCAGTAGACGGAGTTGGTAATTCATTAGGTATACTACGGGATCATGTTATGCCTTACAGAGGGGTAAGGTGTGACATGTTTTAGTGGTATCAGAGCAAAGTTTTTAAATTCCGTTTTCACCTGTTATTTGAATGTTCTTTTTGCATAGTACAACTGCTCAATATCATTGTTTGATACATACAGTACATTACAGTATAAATATGCACTAACGAGAGTGAATATTCTTGTGTTATTGTTCAGGAAAGCTAAGATCCTTGCATTGAATATGGAAGAGGGTGATCGTTCAGTCGATCAGTCTATTGAGGCTGAGGTGCAAGGGGATGCCCCAGGCCTACAAAATGTTAGTGGTTCAAGAAGACCACCGCAGCGATCGCAGTTCCTCGCTTCCACTCAGCAGATGGCTGCAATATTCCAACAAATGGCTGGTAATGCGCCTACTCAAGTCCCAATTCAGACACCCGTGGTACAACCACAGTCTCCTACAAGGCAGTATGATAAATTGATGAAGTATGGGGCTACAGAGTTTAAGGACAGAGATCCTATAGAAGGTAACAGTTGGTTAGAGAGGATGGATAGGGTGTTCAAGAAACTTCATTGTACAGAGGAGCTCGGACTTGAATACTCGGATCCTTACTACAAGGGGATGCTTATGATCGGTGGAAAACCATTCCCCACGATGCCGTAGAACTGCTGATCTTGACTGAATGACTTCCTCAGGAATTGCAGAAATACATCCCTGATGCTTATGTAGACCAGAAGCTACAAGAATTCTTAAGTTTGAAACAGAGGGGCAGATCAGTGGCTGAGTATGAAAGAGAATTTTCCCGCCTTAGCCATTATGCAGTGAGTCTACTCTCTACCAGCAGGGAGAGATACAAGAGGTTTGAAACTGGCTTGAAGCCCAGTATTAGAGTACAAGTGCTCGGTTTCAAACACACTAACTTCTCTGAACTTGTTTCTCAAGCCCTAGAGTTGGAAAGAGTTGAGTTTGAGACTGCTCCTGAGAAGAAGAGGTCAGAGAAGACAGAGAAAGAGGGAAAATCAGTAGATCAGAGTTCCAGTGGTCATACTGGAAAGAGGAAGAACTATGGGGGACATGGCAAAGGTGGCAAGAAATCTGGTAGGGGAAGACATTCAGGACAGAGACCTCCCCTATCTGGCCAGCAGAGTACCAGAAGTTCCTACCCTCCCCGCCAATGTGAAACTTGTGGAAAGAATCATGGTGGAATCTGTTACAAGGCTATTGGAGCTGTTATAGCGTGGAGGCACGACACTTTGCCAAGGATCGCACGAGTCGCAGAGTTGGACCACCTCCTACTACTGCAGAAGGTCGATTGAGCCCTGTCACCAGAAGCTCACAACCACCTAGCAGAGGTAGAGGCAGGGGTAGAGGTAGCCAAGCAGGCAACCAAGGCACAGTAAAACAATCAGAGCAAGATAGTGCCCCAGTCATAGTCTATGCAATGAGGCAGAGAGAAGAGGCTGAGACATCTGATGTTGTGGCTGGTACCTTCTCAACTTTTAACCAAAATGTGTTTGTGTTATTTGATCCGGGCTCTACCCATTCTTATGTGAGTGCTAGCATCATTGATTGCATTGCTGTTCCATGTACAAAAATGGACTTTGAGGTGCTAGTAACAAGTCCGCTAGGACAGGAGGTCAGGGTTAATAAAATGTATAGAGATTGTCCTTTGGTGATCCAAGGGCACACTTTCCTGTCTGATCTCATTGAAATGCCCTTCAGAGATTATGATATCATCTTGGGCATGGATTGGTTAGCTAGACATCATGCCATGATTGATCAGAGATCAAGATCACTTTTGGTCTCCTCAAGACAAGAATGTGGTGATACAAGGGAGAGGCAGCTATTGCCATCCAACATCATTTCGCCGCACTAGCCGAAAAATGATCGTAAAAGGGTGTGAAGCATACTTGGCACATGTGGTAGACACCAAGTGGGGAGTCCAAAGATTGAAGGACATCCCTACAGATATGACTTTCGGATGTGTTTCTGATGAATTGCCGGATTACCTCGGAAAGAGAAGTGCGATTTGAAATTAATGTTCGCTGGTGTGGATCCAATCTCCATAACGCCATACTGAATGGCACCAGCAGATTTTAAGGATTTTAAGATACTGATTACAAGAATTACTTGAAAAGGGCTTCATCCGCCCTAGTGTGTCACCTTGGGAGCACGGTGTTGTTTGTTAAGAAGAAGGATGGTACTCTCCGCTATGTATAGACTACGAGCGGTTGAATAGGGTGACAATAAAGAAGATATCCATTGCCTCGCATTGATGATCCGTCGATCGATTGAAGGGTGCAAAGATTCTCCAAAATTGATTTGCGATCCGTTATCATCGATTGAAGGTGCAAGAGCAGAGAATTCCAAAAGCGCTTTAACTCGATATGGCCACTATGAGTTTCTAGTAATGCCATTCGGGTTGACAAATGCTCCACCGCTTTTATGGATCCGATGAACACTATCTTGGACCATATCTTGATCAATTTGTGGTGGTGTTTATTGATGACATTTTGATATACTCGAGGAGTGCAGAGGAGCATGATAGACATCTGGATTGTATCGCAGACTTTAAGGGAGAAAGCTTGTACGCCAAATTGTCGAAATGTGAATTTTGGCTGAAGGAAATCTCCTTTTGGGGTCATGTTGTGTCAGCTGAACGTATCAAGGTAGATTCCAAAGAAGGTAGAAGCTATCCTTAATTGGAAGCCGCCAGAACATCACGTAAATTGCAGCTTTTAGGTTTAGCTGGATATTACCGTCGGTTTGTGAAGGGGTTTTCTATGTTATCTTCTCCACTGACCAAGCTGCTTCGGAAGGATGTGAAATTTCAGTGGACTGATAAATGCCAGCAAAGTTTTGATGAGTTGAAGAGGTGCTTAACTGAAGCTCCAGTTCTCACTTTACCTACTCCGGGTAAAGAATACACAGTTTATAGTGATGCTTCTCACAATGGGTTAGGCTGTGTACTGATGCAAGATCGGAATGTCATTGCTTATGCATCACGCCAGCTGAAACCGCATGAGAGGAACTACCCAACACATGATCTGGAGTTAGCAGCTATTGTTTTTGCTCTAAAGATCTGGAGACACTATCTGTATGGAGAGAAATGCTACATCTTCACAGATCACAAGAGCTTGAAGTACTTAGGTACCCAGAAGGAATTGAATTTGAGGCAGAGGAGATGGCTAGAACTCATTAAAGATTATGATTGCTTAATAGACTATCAGCCAGGAAAAGCAAATGTGGTGGCTGACGCCTTAAGTCGCAAGACTATGGCAAGTCTCAGAGTTTCTCCTTTGTCCATGGTATATGAATTGAAAGCACAGCATGCCAGTTTAGAGGTTGATGATGAGGGACAGACAGTAGTTGCATGGCATGTACAGCCAGTGTTGATTGATCAGATCAGAATGGCTGCACAGAGTGATGAAAAATATCAGAAGCTGCTGAAAGAAGTTCAGCAGGGCAAGAAACCTGAATTCTCTGTGAGAGATGATGGTTTATTGCTACATCAGGGCAGAGTGTGCATTCCTAGTGATGTGGAATTGAGACAAACCATTTTGAAGGAAGCACATGAGTCTCCATTTGCTATGCACCCTGGTGGAACTAAAATGTACAGAGGGCTGAAAGAGCATTACTGGTGGATGGGCATGAAAAGAGATATAGCTGAATTCGTTTCCAAATGCCTAACTTGTCAGCAAGTAAAGGCGAACATCAAGTTCCACTGGTTTGTTACATCCTTTGTCGATCAGCAGTGGAAATGGGAGCGGATAACTATGGATTTTGTTACAGGACTTCCAAGGACACAGAGTAGTCATGATGCAAGATGGGTTATAGTGATGATTGACTAAGTCCGCTCACTTTTTGCGATTCGGATGGACTATAGCCAGAAAGATTGGCGGATTGTACATATATGAGATTGTAAAATTGCATGGAGTGCCAGATCAATTGTGTCGACAGAGATCCTAGGTTCACTTCTAGATTCAGGGTAGTCTTGAGAGCCCTAGGAACTAGATTAAACTTCAAAGACAAAGATTCCACCCATGCACGGATGGCCAATCTGAGAGGGTTATTCAGATATTGGAGGATATGCTACGGGCTTGTGTGATTGAATTTGAAGGTAGTTGGGATACACACTTGCCTTTGATTGAGTTTGCTTATAACAACAGCTACCAATCAAGCATAGGGATGCCTCCATATGAAGCTTTGTATGGCAGAAAGTGTAGAACTCCCTTATGTTGGGATGAAGTAGGTGAAAGGAAGATGATTGGACCAGAAATTGTCCAGCAGACAGAGGAAAAGATCAGATTGATCAGAGATAGACTCAAGGCTGCATCAGACCGCCAGAAGTCCTATGTTGATCTGAAGAGAAGAGATATTAAGTATGTAGTGGGTGATAAGGTATTCCTCAAAGTTTCTCCTTGGAAGAGGATTATGAGATTTGGCAGAAAGGGGAAACTGAGTCCTCGTTTCATTGGACCTTATGAAGTTCTGGAAAGAGTGGGTCCTTTGGCATATCGGTTGGCATTACCTCCAGAGCTAGCAAGGATACACAGTGTCTTCCATGTGTCCATGCTAAGGAGGTACAGATCTGACCCATCTCATGTACTATCAGTGGAAGAGATTGAAGTAAATCCAGACCTTTCATATGAGGAAGAACCCATAAAAATTCTGGCTTATGAGGTGAAGCAGCTGAGGAACAAACAGATACACCTGGTTAAAGTGCTGTGGAACCATCATTCAGGCAAGGAAGCTACTTGGGAACGTGAAGAGGATATGAGGAGATAGCACCCACAGCTGTTAAGAGACTAATGCCAGGTAAAATTTCGAGACGAAATTATTTTAAGGGGGAGAGAATTGTAACACCCCAAAGTTCGGTAGTGCGTTCATCGCTCAGGTGACTGTTGTTGTCCTGGATAGCTAGGATGCCTAGAACTACACTTTGACATGAGGGAGGAGACATAAAATAATGAAATACAAGAAAAGAAAATACAAGAAAAACAAAGGAAAAATAATAGCAAAGAAATGTGACCAAGTTAAACGAAATGAAACCTAACGATGGTGATCATGACCGAAGTCACGGCGTGGACCGTTGACTAACCTCGGATCATGGGAACCACGGAAAACATTTTTAGGACATAAATAGACCCTTATTGAAGAATAAATATCATTAGAAAGATCAAAGAAAAATTAAATAATTAGTACAAAGAAAAGTGAGAAATCGAAAAACAGACAAAATACGGTGTTACTGAAAATCAGAATGCCACCCGAACAGGGGCATTAAAGTCATTTGACATCCCGAAGTGTCTTTTGACCTAAATGTCCATTAAAAATAAATAGTATTACACTTAGAAAATAAAATGAAAAATTAGTTTAGTGGCACCTAAAATAAATAGTGGAAATCATGGGTTAAATGTGGAATAAGTGGATAGTTAGCTTAAAATATGAATTAAATTTGTTAGTGGACCACTATAGGATTAATTAAACATGAAATATGGCTGAAGTGGTCCACTAACCATCTGAAATCCCATCTTCCTCAAATCCTCTCAAATGGCCGAATTGAAGAACCCTTGAAAACCTCCATTGACGTTTTCTTTGAGCTTGATTTCCTCTCTCCATTTCAACTCCATTCACTTAGGTTCTTTCATGAAAAATGGTCTACACACCACAAGGAAGATATTAATACCAATTTTGGGAAGTTTGGTGAAGGTTTAGCAAGTTACAAATAAAGGTAAGTTTGCATTTTTGAGAAATCCTTTGTTAAAGTTTTTGTGCATGTTATGGGTATTAGTTTGGTGAAGGAAAATTTTGAGTTTGAAAGGTTATTGTTATTTTCATTTTGGACAGCCATGGGTCACGTTTATGATGAGGTATTTGTGCATATAATTGATGGGAAAGAATGTTAATAATGGTGATTTAGTAACTTAGTGAGTTATTGCATGTTTATATGGTGAATTATGCACTTTGATGGGAATTGGCATATGGTACGGCAATGTGATGTTGATGAATGATTTGTGGCAGCTTGTGGACACTTGAGAAATGGTGTATATTGAAGGAAGAGTGGGCAGAATATTGACCTAGAAGGATTGATGATATGTATGTGAATGAATGTTGTAAAGTGTATGTAAAGTTTGTAATGTTTAGGTGTGGTTGTAATGGTATTTAGAAATTGTAATTGTGAATGATATTTGGTGTGTTGAGGGTGATTGGAATCTACCCAAAATAATGCTAATGTAATGTAAAAAATGTTTTTGGTAATGTGCCAAAACAGTTTGGTAGGGTATGGAAGTAAACCTTGCAAGGTGAGTATGTGTTTGAAGTTGGGGTGTGAAATGCATATTGAGGGCAGTGTATATTTTAGCCTATAACCTTGAATGTGTAACCTCAATTGGTATGAGACCAATTTGAGGTGAAACTAGGCACAAAATGTGCCAACTTTCATTGAGAAACCATGCCAAAATTCTGCTTGCAAGGTGACCTAAAAATTTGACCAATTCGGATTAGGTGCAATTAGGACCTGAAAAATGACCAATTGGGCAGCAGTGAGTGTTTAGGCCATAACTCACTCAAACCAGGTCCAATTGACCTGAAATTTTGACCAAGAATAGTTAAGACCCATACCTACAAGTCTTATGAAGACACCAAAGCCCAGAAATGACCATAAGCAAGTCAAACAACTTGCACAAGTTCGGGTCCAAAAACTGGCCGAACCAGAATTGACCAATTTGACCTAAAATTGACCTAAAATGGTACCACTTGACCAGCAATAGTGTAATGACCATAACTTGGTCTACTTAACTCGGATTGACCTGAAATTTTGCACCGCGTGCAATAAGACCTAGATCTACAAGTTTTTAGTTTCGACCGAGACCCGAAAACCGAGGGAACTAGATCGTCCGGTTAGGTCAAACCAGTGTTCCGGATCCAAAGAATTTGCATTAAAATGCACTAAGCGAGGAAATGACTTTGGTAAAACATACCAAACCTAAAATCCTATCGAGTGTGACATATTAACGACACTAAAACCTAATTTACCTAAAACGCATCGAGGGTCGGTATATTAGGTGATTAAGCGAATAATTGAGTTCAGTGCATTATTTACCAAACCCCATCGATAGAGATAGTTTAATTTGGTACTGAAACACTTCAAATTGTGTTTCTCAGTTAACAAGGACTCAGCAAAAGGGAAAGAAATACTGAGTCAAGACCAGGAGACAAATATCAGAGGTTTGTGCACAACTAGTTTTCAACTGATTTTACTCTGAATAAGATTTCATATGATTAATTGTATGTTATTGATTTAAATTGTGTTTGTGCACAACAACTGTTTCTTTTGAATTATTTTCAATGGAAAAAAATATTGATTATTTGTATATCATTATTTTAAATTGTGGAAATGTGTTTGAGGAATATTTATTGATTGAAAAATATTGTGAATAGTTTGAAACTGTGAAAAATGGTTTGAATGACATTGATGGATACTTATTGATTAAAAAGCATTAGAAATGGTTTGAAACCACAGCTATCATGTATATTGATTGTATTCCTCTCTAGCTTGTCTAGTGGGATGAATTGAATTCCCTCTCTGGCTGAAGTGTTGAGGTGTGTGCCTGTTGAGGACGAATAAAATGAGTACTCATATTTTTGCTAGCTAGCCATGTTATTCCTCATTAGTCATCGACTTTTGGGATGAATTGAATACCTCATTAGCCATCGGCTTTTGGGATGAATTGAATTATGGATCATGATTAAGCTGTGTGATTTACTGATGTGTATTGTGAGATTGTGAAATGGATTTTAAACTCTCATTGACATATACTGTCTTTTGAATTCAAACCTGATCTGACTTATGGAAAATTATTGTGATATTGAGAAATGGAGTTTAAATTCTTATTGACCTTTATTGTCTTAAATTTGACTATGGTTTTAAGTATCCACTATTTACATGATTTATGAATTGTGATTTAAATTGTATTTGGTTAATGTTGTGCACCACTGAGACATTGTCTCAGCGATAGCTTTTTATTGCTGTCGCAGGTAGAGAGATAGACAGGGCAGCAGACTAGGCTGCATATACATCCAGCGAGGGATTACCTGGTATATTGAGTATACCGCTTTTGCTTTTTGTACTGTAATGTATGACACTGTATGTATATTTTCTTTTTGGTTTTGAGCAGTTGTAAATTAAATTGTACCTTGAAGTTGTAAATTAATTATGAGTTATTTGACTTGAAAAAAAAATATATTATATTTCCTTATCTCAGACTTTGAAAAATTTCTATGGAATTGAGTTGATAAATTGTTGTGTTGAGAAATGTATTGGAGTTGAGATTTGGAAAATTATTGAAGTGTTTTTTTTACAGGTTTTCTGAAGAACTGTTTTATCCAAAATACAGATGGCACCTTGCCAAAATTTTTACAGAAATTCCAAATAAATCAAATGAGTTAGTTGTTTCACCTCAGTTCACCAAAGTTTTTAACACCTGTAAATAGTGCTCACCACTGTAAAAGAAGTAAGAAAAGTTTTTAAAATCCCTTGTAGTGTATTTAATGGGTTATCAGTAGACGGAGTTGGTAATTCATTAGGTATACTACGGGATCATGTTATGCCTTACAGAGGGGTAAGGTGTGACAGTCTTCTCGTTGACGTCAACCATTCCTCCATGGCCACCATGAACAAGCTTTTTCAAGTTTGATTTTCCCTAGCTTTCTTCCACGAAAAACCCTAATTGTCAACACAAAAACTTGCTATTTCATCTTGGTGAAGCTTTTGGGAGCAAAAAGAATTAAAAAGAAAGAGTTCTTACAAGCTTTGGATTAGCTCCCTAAGAGGTTAGTGACTAAAACTTAAATTTCACTTTAAATTCATGTTTAATACTTATGAATGAGTGCAAATGATAAGGAAATTGATGGAGTACCATTTGTATGTAAGCCCTAAATTTTCAGCAGCCATGGTTAGGGTTTGTTTGTGATGAGTTTAATGAAGTTAAAAGGTTATTATGGCTGCCCTTAATGTGCATCTTGTAAGTGGATTGAAGAAATGCAATGAAAATGCATGAATGGTAATGTGTGAGTTAGGGTTTGGGGTGGAGAAATGGGACTTTGACCATGTGATGGTGAAAATAGGTATTACTGGTCAATTAGTGACCATTAAGTTCTGTTTAAACCAAAAATGAAGTGTGTTGAGTGATGGGATTTGTGTTTGGTGTGGCTGCCATAGGTGACCTGCAGAATTGGACATGAGTCCAGCAGGTTTGGGCAGCCATAACTTGAATTGTAGAGGTTAAATTGGTGCAAGGCCAATTGGACATGAAACTAGACACATAATGGCACAACTTTAGTGAAGAAACCATGCCCATAAAACCAAGCCAAGTGGACCAAAAGCTTGCCCTAATCCGGGTGACCTGCAATCTGCCTGGGCAAAATGGCCAAATGAACAGTGTTTGGTCATTTGGCCATAAATCAGTGTAGAAAGGTCCAATTGACCTAAAATTTTACCAAAAACAAGCTGAGATATAGACCAAAAGCTTTTATGAAGAAACCTAACCCAAATTATGACCAGAACATATTCAAAAGGTGAGTTGCAATCACTGTTCATTACACTGTAGATATGGTCAGTCTAGAAATTCTAGACAAAATGTCAATCTGGCCACCATGAACAAGCTTTTTCAAGTTTGATTTTCCCTAGCTTTCTTCCACGAAAAACCCTAATTGTCAACCCAAAAACTTGCTATTTCATCTTGGTGAAGCTTTTGGGAGCAAAAAGAATTAAAAAGAAAGAGTTCTTACAAGCTTTGGATTAGCTCCCTAAGAGGTTAGTGACTAAAACTTAAATTTCACTTTAAATTCATGTTTAATACTTATGAATGAGTGCAAATGATAAGGAAATTGATGGAGTACCATTTGTATGTAAGCCCTAAATTTTCAGCAGCCATGGTTAGGGTTTGTTTGTGATGAGTTTAATGAAGTTAAAAGGTTATTATGGCTGCCCTTAATGTGCATCTTGTAAGTGGATTGAAGAAATGCAATGAAAATGCATGAATGGTAATGTGTGAGTTAGGGTTTGGGGTGGAGAAATGGGACTTTGACAATGTGATGGTGAAAATAGGTATTAATGGTCAATTAGTGACCATTAAGTTCTGTTTAAACCAAAAATGAAGTGTGTTGAGTGATGGGATTTGTGTTTGGTGTGGCTGCCATAGGTGACCTGCAGAATTGGACATGAGTCCAGCAGGTTTGGGCAGCCATAACTTGAATTGTAGAGGTTAAATTGGTGCAAGGCCAATTGGACATGAAACTAGACACATAATGGCACAACTTTAGTGAAGAAACCATGCCCATAAAACTAAGCCAAGTGGACCAAAAGCTTGCCCTAATCCGGGTGACCTGCAGTCTGCCTGGGCAAAATGGCCAAATGAACAGTGTTTGGTCATTTGGCCATAAATCAGTGTAGAAAGGTCCAATTGACCTGAAATTTTACCAAAAACAAGCTGAGATATAGACCAAAAGCTTTTATGAAGAAACCTAACCCAAATTATGACCAGAACATATTCAAAAGGTGAGTTGCAATCACTGTTCATTACACTGTAGATATGGTCAGTCTAGAAATTCTGGACAAAATGTCAATCTGGCCTGTTGTGGTTTTTGGACCATAACTTGAGCTACAAAACTCCAAATGGAGTGATCCAAAAAGGAAATGCAACTAGACAAGATAAGGAACAACTTTCATGTTGATCAGTTTGCCAAATTCCCACTGCAAAATTGACCAATGGAACAGTAAAGACAAAGCATAAAAACTGAAAATTTTGCCCAACTAACATTAGCCTTAGAAATGGTATTGGCAACCAATACCAATAAATTTTTAATGTAAAATGTGGTATGTTGATGATATTAGAACCAATGTACCTATTGCCTATGCAAAAGTCAACATTTTTGTTGACCAATGAATGGAATAGTAACACTAAAACTTAAATTCCAAAAATTGTGAAACTTAAAAGTGTAAAATGCCCTAGTATACCTTACAAGATTGGTTTGGATAGCTTGGCATGCCAATAGGGTTCTGTTAGCAGTACTGCATATGGCTTCATGCCATTCTGTGTTTTATGGCTTCCCATGCCATTCTGTGACATAATAGCCTTTGGCTATGTTATTTGAGTTGATATACTTGGGTTTTAACCTTGACAATTATTACAGCTTATTAGCTGTTATGTTGCACACCGGGAGAAACAATGTGACAAATGGTGTGATGGTCCGAGGTACTTAGTACCTAGTGCCAGTTTACCCATTTATCCAGTCCAGTCGACTAGTATGGGTTACTCAGGCAATGATAATAAATCTTACTAAATTTTAATTGAATAATACTGTAAATAATATCAGAAATTAAGTCTACCAAAAATGTAAATACACATTCTGCATATTCATTTTATTTTATTTTATTTTATATTGTCACCACTAAGCAGAATTGCTTAGCGCGTCACTTTTGCCACACGCAGGTACTGGAGACCTAGCTGGTGAGCCCAGCAGACATCAGACTGGGTGAGCCATCAGATTTGCATTCGGAGTCCCGAGTCACCTCACACCTGCAGTGCATATGGTAGGACATAGGATTTTGGGAGCATTTTGTATTTTGGCATTTTGTATTTGTTTGAGTTGTAACTATAAACTCTTGTAATTAT
Source organism: Hevea brasiliensis (assembly GCF_030052815.1). Taxonomy (NCBI): domain Eukaryota; kingdom Viridiplantae; phylum Streptophyta; class Magnoliopsida; order Malpighiales; family Euphorbiaceae; genus Hevea; species Hevea brasiliensis. Next base: position 69,723,956 of record NC_079500.1, read on the forward strand.
ATATTAATGTAAATATATGAAATTTCATATTATTGAAATTTTCTGCATAATGTATGTTGATAAATAAAATGTTGAGAAATATTTATAAATATGCTTCAAGTGATAAAGTGAACAGAAAAATTTTAAAAATAGTATTGTGATTTGAGATTGAGATTTTGAGATTGACTTGAAATGTATATAATGGAGTTTGGATTTGGAAATTATATTGGAAGTGATTTTAAACAGGTTCAAAAGAACAGTTTTTCCAATTTATAGCTGGCACTCTGCTAGATTTCCTATAAAATTTGCAGAAAAATTCAGATTTATCAAAATTGTAAATAAATGAATTAAAAAGGGATAAATTGTAAATAGAAAAATAAATTGGTGCTTCGGCACACTGAGTGGCATAACTTGCTCGGCTACACTGTAGACGGGTACGGGGTGTCACACATCAACACTTTAATCTACCATTCACATATAAGGATAAACTGTTCTTATGGAGTTTTTATGGCTGCCAAAAATATACATCACCCTTAAAACATCAAACTCCAAAAATCTTTCCACAATTCAACTACCCATAACATCCACACAAACTTTAATGAAGCAAGCATAAAAAATACCTACTTACCACTTTGGAAACTCTTTAAAACTTTACCAAAACTTGATCTTCTTGCTGCCTATCTACTGCTTAAGGTGTATGGACAACTTTTAGTGAAGGGAGCTTGAGGTTTCCATGGTTGGATCATGCTTGCATGAAGCTTCAAGGTGGATGGCAATGGAGGAACTACTTCTTCCATTTTTGGCTGGTCTTTGGCAAGGTTGAAGAAGGTGAATTTCTGTCCAAAATATGTTGCTCACATGTCCACTTAAATGGAGTTAGTGGACCACTAACTTAGATTAAGTATTTAATATTCTAAAGTTTTCATATTCCTCATTTAGCTTCTAATTTTTGCTATTTAAACTATGTACCACCAATTTAATTTTTCATGATATTTTCCAAGTGTAATATCATGTATTTTTAATGGACATTTAGGTCAAAAGACAACTCGGGGGGTCAAATGACCACAATGCCCTTGTTCGGGTTGCATTCCCAATTTCTCGGTAACACCGGGTTTTGTCATTTTCTAGATTTCTCACTTTTCTTTGTACTAATTAATTAATTTTTCTTTGATATTTCTAATGATATTTATACTTCAATAGGTTTCTATTTAAGTCTTTTAAATATTTTCCAGGGTTTCTCGTAATCCAGGGCTAGTCAACAGTCCACGCCGCAACTTCCCGGTGCGGTCACCCATCACTAGGGTTCTCGGTTCGTTTAACTTGGTTACATTTTATTGCTATTATTTTTTCTTTGTTTTTCTTGTCTTTTCTTTTCTTGTATTTCATTATTCTATGTCTCCTCACTAATATTTATATATAGTTCTAGGCATTCTAGCTGTCCGAACAGAAACTGGTCACCGGAATAGTAGAATGCACTACCGAACATAGGGGTGTTACAATTCTCCCCCATTTAAAATAAATTCCGTCCGCGAAATTTTACCCAATAGCCATTTTACAATAGTCATACGTTTATTTTCTCCTTTCTATATGATCGTATAATCTTCTTTCCCTCGAATTTGTATACGACTTTTAACAATCTAATACAACTTTTAATTTGTTTGTATAACACCAATCTTCTCTTACTATTGTGTTGTCTAATATTTCGGTTCATGTTCCTTCTTGAATGACCCTTGAGGTCATGTTAGAATGATTTATCTAGTCATTAGTCCTCTGACCATTCTAGTCAATAGTCTTCCTCACATTCGTAATATTTCTTTGTTATATCTGAACCAACGGTTCAAATTTTTACTTCCACAATTCTTTTTATCAATTAATATTTTATAACTTACTTCCTTTTTTATTGAACTATAACCTTTCGATAATCTAATTTTTCAGTTTTAAATCCCTAAGTAGGATTTTCAAACTTATTTTTAACAATTAAATTCTGTCCTGGCATAAATATACCAAAACAGATGCCGTTGGTAACTATTCTCATCTTGGTGTACTATCGAGTAGTACGTAGCTCTACACAATAATCTCAAGTCAGTACTGTAATCTGCAGCTTACAGTATAAACATCAAGAACATTGCATAGTTACTACGATACATCCCAATAGATCAAATTTTCCGATATTTTATCCTTTTCGAATTTACTGATATTCAAATCTTATTCTGATTACAATATCCATTAACAATTACTAACAGTAACATCCTTGCCCTCATCTAGAGTAATTCTATTATTGTAACTTACTTCTACGTCCTTTTGCCTTACATTAAGTACGCTTGCCGTTTAGCTTTATAATTTATGATATGTTAGAAAATACTTTTCGCCGATAAACTCTTTCAAAACTAATTTCACTTATTATCACAATCCTTATCTTAAAGGACTAATCACTAATGCATCAAAATTTATTCCCCTGTAAAGGAATAACAATAAAACATATAGTTCTAACACTAACATAAAAGTATGTAGACTCCAAGTCAAACAATACATATATATATATCTTAGTTACTAATTGAGAAAGTACCAACAACAATGTCAAAAGTCTCAGTCTTTTCTCTCTGCCGTATAGCGTATACTCCAGCTAAAGCATCACCCTGTTCTGGCTGATTCACAGTACTCTGACTTCTAGGTGTACTACCCTTACCTCTACCTCTACCTCTACTAACTGATGGTGAACTCTTTAGGGTAGAAATTTGAGTTGATCCCTTTGGTGTAGTAAATGATCCAGAACGACATGGATTTACACAATCCCTAGCAAAATAACCAGTCTCTCCATAATTAAAACATGCTCCTACGGCTCTGTAACATAACCCACTAGGTGGTTTACCACAAGTTTCACAAAGTCGATCTGACAGCGCATTTCTGGGTTTCTGCTGAGTTTGCTAATCCGATCAGGGTGGTTTCTGTCCAGAAGATCTATCTCTACCGGACTTCTTACCACCTCTGTTGTATCCCCCAAAGTTTTTCCTCTTTCCAAGAGGGACCACCGAACTCGTTTCTCCGACTTTCCCTCTTTTTCTGTCTTTTCTGATTTCTTTTTCTCAGGGGCCGCTTCAGATTCAATTCTTTCTAACTCTAGTGCTTGAGAAACAAGTTCAGAGAAGTTAGTATGTTTGAATCCGACCACTTGTAATCTAATACTAGGCTTCAAGCCGGTTAAAACCTCTTACATCTCTCCCTACTGGTATAAAGTATACTTACTGCATAATGGCTTAGGCATGAAAATTCCCTTTCATATTCAGCCACCGATCTACTCCCCTGTTTCAGACTTAGAAACTCTTGCAGCTTCTGGTCCACAAAAGCATCAGGGACATATTTTTGTCTGAACTCCTATAGAAAATCATTCCATATTAGCACTGAAGGTTCTACCAAACTATGGGGAATGGTTTTCCACCAGTCATATGCATCCCCCTGTAGCAGAGACACTAAATATTCAAATCTGAGCTCCTCTGTGCAGTGCAGTTTCTTGAATACCCTATCCATTCTCTCTAACCATTGTTCTGCCTCTAGAGGATCTACTGTCCCCTTGAACTCAATAGCCCCATATTTCATCAATTTATCATACTGCCTAGCAGAAGACTGGGGTTGTACCACTGGTGTCTATAGTGGGACATGAGTAGGCACGTTACCAACCATCTGTTGGAACATTACAACCATCTGCTGAGCGAACTGAGCAAGAAACTGCGGTACTGAGGGGCTGGTGCGGTTGATCCACTGACATTGTGTAAGGCTGGGGCATCCCCTTGTACCTCAGCCTCTATCGATTGAACGACTGAACGATCACCCTCTTCCATAGTTAATTTGAGGATCTTAGACCTCCTGAACAAATAACACGAGGAGATTTCCTCCCGTTAGTGCATATTTATAATGTAATGTACTGCATGTATCAAACAATGACATTGAGCAATTGTACTATGAAGAAAGAATATTCAAATTACAGGTGAAAAAAGAATTTAAAAACTTTGCTCTGATACCACTAAAGCATGTCACACCCTATCCCCCTGTAAGGCATAACATGATCCCATAGTATACCTAATGAATTACCAACTTTGTCTACTGATAACCCATTAAATACACTATAAGGGATTTTAAAACTTTTCTTACTTCTTTTTACAGTGGTGAGCACTATTTACAGGTGTTAAAAAATTTTTAACTGAAGTGAAACAGCTAACACATTTGAATTATTAGTATTTTCTGTAAAAATTTTGGCGGAGTGCCATCTATATTTTGGAATAAAATAGTTCTTCAAAAACCTGTAAAAAGCACTTCAAATATATTTCTCAATCTCAAACTCCAACATTTAATCAACATAATATGTTTCTCAACTCAAATCCACAATAATTTTTCAATATTTCCAAATGCTGAAATAAAAGAAATATATCACAATATTTACAAACCAAAATAATTTACAATTTATTTTACAACTTCAATGTACAATTTTAATTTACAACTGCTCAAAACCAAGAACACTATATACATACAGTGAACATACATTACAATACAAAATGCAAAATATGGTATACTCAATATACTCGATGAACTCTCAATATAGCATTAGCAGCCTAGTCTGCTGCCTTGTCAGTCTGTCTACCTACGACAGCAATGAAAAGCTATCGCTGAGCAAAATTTACTCAGTGGTGCACAATAACAATTTGAAATGCGATATATAAATCTTTTATTGACAATTTACAAATCAAATAATTCACAATTTACAAAGTTCATATAACACAAATTTGATCAAATAACTGAATAACACAGTTTTGCCAATCAATAACACAATTTGATCAAATAACTGAATAATACAGTTTTGCCAATCAATAACACAATTTGATCAAATAATTGAATAATACAGTATTGCCAATCAATAACACAATTTAGGCAATGACACAATTTTTCTGCACATGCCGTGTTGTACACCACGACAAGACACATTCACCCCAATAATCGAAATCAATGAGGGAGGAAGCTAGCTAAATAATGAGTACTCATCTACACTCACCTCAGACTGGCAAGTCAAAGAGGGAGGAACATAATCACACTCACCCCAGACTGATAAGTCAAAGAGGGAGGAATATAATAAGAGTGTCATGCCAAGTGTGAATCAAAACAATTCCAAATCACAATATTTCATACAATTCCTAAATCACATTTTATCTCAAAATTTCCATTTGCAAAGTAGGCAACACAATAATTTCCAAATAAGATTCTCAAAGCCAAAACAATAAAAAATTATTCATAACTCATTTCTCTAAATAAATTTTCTAGCAAAAGCAGTGAATATAAAAATTATTGTGCATATACACAATTTAAAACTATAATGTTCAAATAAATTTTTAAGTAGAAAATAAGAAATCAAAATTATTGTGCACAAACACAATTTAAAACAATAACATACAAATAATCATAATTTATTTCAATTGAAAATTTTATAAGAAATAAGTATTGTGCACAAACCTCTGATAACTGTCTCTTGCCTCTGACTCAATGTTTCCTTCCCTTTCCCTAAGTCTTTGCTAACTGAGAAACACAATTTGAAGTGTTTCGGTACTCATTTAAACCATTTCTAACAATAAGGCTTAATACTTACTTTATTGAATGTATTATTTCTTTAGTCAATCTAAGATGTTGACCCTCGATGTAGTCTAGGTGAATTAGGCTCTAATGTTACCAATATGTCACATTTGTAGCCTTTTAGTATTGGTACATGTTACCAAATTCATTTCTATGTATATTGCGTTTTATTACAATTTTTCGGATTTCGGTATACTAATTTGACCTAGCCGAATGACCTAGTTTCCTTGCTTTTCGGGTTTCGGTCAAAACTACAAACTTGTAGATCTATGTCTTATTGCATGCAGGGCAAAATTTTAGGTCATTCTGAGTTATGTAGACCAAGTTATGGTCATTTTACTATTGCTGGTCAGAATGTACCAAAATTGGTCACTTTAGGTCATTTTAGGTCACTTTTGGTTCGGCTAGTTTTTGGACCTAAACTTGTGCAAGCTATTTTACTTGCTTATGGTCATTTCTGGGCTTTAGTGTCTTCATAAGACTTGTAGATATATGTCTCAACTATTCATGGTAAAAATTTCAGGTCAATTGGACCTGTTTTGAGTGAGTTATGGCCAAAACACTAACTGCTGCCCAAATGGTCAATTTTCAGGCCTTAAATGCACTAATCCGGATTTGGTCATTTTTCAAATTACCTTCCAAGCAGAATTTTGGTAAGCTTCCTTCATGAAAGTTGGCACTTTTTGTGCCTAGTTTCACCTCCAATTGGTCCCATACCAATTGGAACCAGACACTTAAGGTTCTAAGCTAAAATACACACTGCCCTATTGCACATTGTTCATCACTCATCAGAGGACACATTTAACATTGCCAAGTTACACATCCATGTCAATTCTGGTTTGTAACATAACATAAACACATTTTACTTCAAAATTTTGGTCATTTTGGTGGCTTGTAATCACACTCAATATACACCTTATAGTACAGAATTTACCAAGTCCAAATTACACACAATTTAACTACATAATATAGCTCATTTACATGTCCACATTCAAACTCTTATACACATATACAAGCTGCCATAACAAGCACCATAATTCAACAATGTAATTCCACAAACCAAACCATAAAGCAACATATTTTGGTCCACACTTCAAATTGCTGAATTGTAGTCTCCTTCAATTAGCTTTCCAAGCTTCCAAAGTCAAGTGTACATTCACATATACATCTAATAAACATCACCCAATTTATTCCTACACACATAAACACTTCATCAATACATTAATCTACCATTCACATGTAAGGATAAACTGTTCTTATGGAGTTTCCATGGCTGCCAAAAATATACATCTCCCTTAAAACATCAAACTCCAAAAATCTTTTCACAATTCAACTACCCATAACATCCACACAAACTTTAATGAAGCAAGCATCAAAAATACCTAGTTACCACTTTGGAAACTCTTTAAAACTTCACCAAAACTTGATCTTCTTGCTGCCTATCTACTGCCCAAGGTGTATGGATAACTTTTAGTGGAGGGAGCTTGAGGTTTCCATGGTTGGATCATGCTTGCATGAAGCTTTAAGGTGGACGGCAATGGAGGAACTCCTTCTTCCATTTTCGGCTGGTCTTTGGCAAGGTTGAAGAAGATGAATTTCTGTCCAAAATATGCTGCTCACATGTCCACTTAAGTGGAGTTAGTGGACCACTAACTTAGATTAAGTATTTAATATTCTAAAGTTTTCATATTCCTTATTTTAGCTCCTAATTAATGCTATTTAAACTATGTACCACCAATTTAATTTTTCATGACATTTTCCAAGTGTAATATCATGTATTTTTAATGGACATTTAGGTCAAAAGATAACTCGGGGTGTCAAATGACTACAATGCCCCTATTCGGATTGCATTCCCAATTTTTCGGTAACACCGGATTTTATCATTTTCTTGATTTCTCACTTTTCTTTGTACTAATTAATTAATTTTTCTTTGATATTTCTAATGATATTTATACTTCAATAGGTGTCTATTTAAGTCTTAAAAATATTTTTCAGGGTTTCTCGCAGTCCAGGGCTAGTCAACGGTCCACGCCGCAACTTTTCGGTGCGGTCACCCATTGCTAGGGTTCTCGGCTCATTTAACTTGGTTACATTTCATTGCTATTATTTTAACTTTATTTTTTTGTCTTTTCTTTTCTTGTATTTCATTATTCTATGTCTCCTCACTAATATTTAAATATAGTTCTAGGCATTCTAGTCCGCATGCATAATCGGTCACGAATAAAGAGAACGCACTACTGAACATAGGGGTGTTACATCCCCATTTCCAGCCGTTTCCTCTTCCCCAACCAAACCACCATTGCAAGCTTATCAAAGCTTAAATTCCCACCTTAAACCACCTCAAAACCCTAACTTACCTTCATTAAAAATTATTCCTACCACTAGAGCAAGCTTTGGGCAGCAATTTGAAAGGAAGAAAGTGAAGTTTTTAAGCCTTGGAAAGTGCCTAAGTCAAGGTCAGTGCCAATTTATTCTAAAAATTTTGTGTATGGCTGCCATTGAACTTGATGTTGGTGTTGTAAACTATAGATTGTATGTGTGTAAAAATTTTAGTTGTTGGAGTTAGGGTTTGAGGAATAAAACTTAAATTTTGTTCATGTATTAGTGAATGAAAGTTTAAATGGTCAATTAGTGACCATTTGGTTGTGTATGATGAGGAAATGAAGAGAGTTGTGGCTTGGTATTTGAGATTGGTAAGCTGCCTTGGCTGACCTGCAGGACTGACCATGAGTCCAGCAGGTATGGGCAGCCATAAATAGAGTTGTATAGGTTCAATTGGTACAAGACCACTTAAGCATGAAACTAGACACATAATGGCACAACTTTGGTGAAGAAACCCTGCCTAGAAAACCAAACCAAGTTGGCCTAAAAATTGCCCTAATTCGGGTGACTTACATTCTGCCTGGGCAAAATGACCAAATGAACAGTTTTTATTCATTTAGTGATAACTCAGTGTAGAAAGTCCAATTGACTTGAAATTTTACCAGCAGAAAGCTGAGACATAGACCTACAACTTTCATGAAGAACACAAATCAAAATTCTAATCATAACCTAGTCAAATTGCCAACCAAACTTAGGTTACCAAATCTAGCAGAACCAGTTTTGCCCAGAATTTTGGATTCTGTCCAATCCAGCCAGTTATGGTGTTTAGGCCATAACTTGAGCTAAAAAACTCCAAATGGAGTGATTCAAAAAAGGAAATGTAACTAGACAAAATAAGGAACAACTTTCATGAAGACAACTTTGCCAAATTCCTACTGTACAAATGACCAATGGAACAGTAAACATAAGGCTTGAAATCTAAAAATTGTGAATAATTAACACTAAGCTTAGAAATGGTATTGGCAACCAATACCAACAACTTTAGAATGCAAAATGTGGTACGTTGAGAGTATTAGAACCAATGTACCTATTGTCTATGCAAAAGTCAACATTTTAGTTGACCAATAAAATGAATAGTAACACCTAAACTTAAATTTCAAGAATTGTAAAGTTTAAAAGTGTAACATGCCCTAGTACACTTAGCAAGATTGGTTTGGATAGGTTGGCATGCCAATAGGGTTCAGTTAGCAGTACTGCACATGGCATTATGCCATTCTGTGATTTCATGGCTTTTAGCTATTCTGACATTGTGTTGAGACTTAGCCTTGTGCCTAATGTTATTACAGCTTATTAGCTGTTCTGTTGCACACCGGGAGACACATATGTGACCGATGGTGTGACGGCCCGAGGTACTTGATACCCTGTGCCAGTTTACCCGTTTATCTAGTCCAATCATCCAGTATAGGTTACTTAGGCAACCAAAAATGAAAGTTGATAAATTTAATGAAATAATGAATATAACAAGTACCAAATAAATAAGACTAACAATAATTATCAAAAACTTGTCTGCATGAGATATCAATACACTCACTGCATATTTATTTTTTTTATTAGTTCTTTTTGTTTTATTATTGGCACCACTAAGCATTATTTCTTAGCGCATCGCTTTTTGCCATGTGTAGGTTCTAGAGAGACTGACAGAGAGCCCAGCAAACCACAGACTGGGTGAGGTTACAGATCTGCCTAGTGTCAGAGTCACCTCTCATCTACAGTGCATCAGTGGTAGGACCTTTAGGTCCCTTTTAAAATTATGTTTTTGCATTTTGTAATTGGTAGTAGTTTGTGATTTGTAAATTATGAACTCATGTAAATTAGTAAATTTATGTAATCATATGTTGATGTACATATTTGAAGAATTTTGTTAATTAATATAATTTGAGAATATCTTCATGAAATTTTAGTTGATTTTGAATTTGAATGAAATTGTGGATTAATGTTGAGAACTTGAAATGATTGCTAATGTTGAGACCATGTTGATGGTTATTGGAGTTTGAGAATGATTGGAAATGATTATTGGAAGTGTTTTTCACAGGTTCCGAGGAACTATTTTCTCCATTTTTAGCCGGTACTCTGCCGGATTTTCTATAAAATTTTCGAAACCTCAAATAAATTATAATTTCAATAAATGACTTAAATGAATTATATTTCATAAATTGTACTTCATAACTGTGAAAAAAATAAATTAGGAAGAATAAAAAAAAATTGAATTAAAATAGGGTGTTCCGATACACTACGTGGCATATCTTGCTCTGCTACACTGTAGATGGGTAAGGGGTGTCACACTAGAAGTGAACCTTGGGTCTTTGTCTGACACAATAGACACTAGCACTCCATGTAACCTCACCACATCATCAATGTACATTTTGGCCAATCTTTCCAGGCTGTAATCCATCCTCACTGGCAAAAAGTGTGCAGACTTGGTCAATCTATCAACAATAACCCAAACTGCATCATGATTCTTTTGTGTATGTGAAAGTCCTGTCACGAAATCCATAGTGATTCTTTCACATTTCCACTCGGGATGTAATGATCGGGCTACAACCACTAAAGGAATTGTTCACTTTGGCCATAAGCCTCATGGTTTTGTCGCATAAGTGGAATGGAGAACTTCCCAGGAGGTCACCCATCCTAGGATTTCTCTCAAGCGAGCATGCTTAGCCCTGGAGTTCTTCCAACTCTCTAGGTCATTCCACCAAAAGGTGCCTCTAGTGATTAGTTCCCCCATTTTATATATCATTACTTTTTGAACCCAAGACCATCTTCGTGCTTTGCCGATGTGGGATTTGCCTAAGGGACCTTTCTCCCCCCCTTTTAGGACTCAGCATCCTCTCTGAGGTTTGCCCCACCAATTGTAATGATCGGGCTCCAACCACTAGAGGTCCTTTAGGCAAATCCCACATTGGCAAAGCACGGAGATGGTCTTGGGTTCAAAAAGTAATGATATATAAAATGGGGGAACTAATCATTAGAGGAGCCTTTTGTTGGAATGACCTGGAGAGTTGGAAAAAAGAAAATAAATTATATAAGTATGAAAAACCTTCAATTTTGGAAGCCTAGGGTACTTTAGAGTTTCAATGATTCAAGTGAATTATAGTTGTGAATTGATGCAATTGAACATGAAATTGATTATTAGAACATTTGATAGCATGATGTTTGAGTAAATTGGAATTTTGGAGTTAGGGTTTGGAGCAAACCTAGGGTTTGCTTATGTGTTGGTGAATGGAAGTTCTAATGGTCAATTGGTAACCATTTGGCTGTGTATGATGGGGAAATGAAGTGAATTATGGCTTTGGAATTGAGGTTATGTATGCTGTCTAGTGTGCACTGCAGGTCAGGATGTGAGTCCAGCATGTTTGGGCAGGTTGTAACTTGAGTTGTGTAGGTTCAATTGGTGCAAGGTCAATTGGACATAAAAATATACACATAATGGCATAACTTTGGTGAAGAAACCCTACCCAGAAAACCAAACCAAGTTGACCTAAAAATTATCCTAATCCGGGTGACCAACATGCTGTCCCTAGAAAATGACTAAATGAACAGTATTTGTTCAAATGGTCATAACTCAGTGTAGAAATGTTTAATTGAACTGAAATTTTACCAATAGAAAGCTGAGACATAGACCTACAATTTTCATGAAGAACACAAATCCAAATTCTGACCATAACCTAGTTAAATTTTCAACCAAACTTAGGTCACCAAATCTGGCAGAACCAAATTGTCCAGAAATTCTGGGTACAGGTCACTCCGGCAAGTTATGGTAAAATGACCATAACTTGAGCTACAAAATTCCAAATGGAGTGATTCAAAAAGAGAATTAAAGAAGACACAATAAGGAACAACTTTGATGAAGAAAAGTTAGCCCAGTTTCCACTGTAAAATTGTCCAATGGAACAGTAAACTTAGGTAGTCAAAACTAAAAATTTAGAAATGCATCTAGGGGACTTTAAATTGCAATTGGCAATTAATACTAGCAAATGTAAAACTCAAAATGTGGGATCTTGGTGTAATTAGAATTAACATATCCATTAAGTATGAGAAAATCAATATTTTGGTTGACTAGTAGGTGAATAGTAATCAAAATGATTAGCAAACTAAGATGAAGACCTAAAATCAATTCTAAGCTTAAATGCTTATAATTGTATGACAAATATGGACTATGCATCCTAGTTAAAATTGTTAAAGGGAAATTAAGGCCATAAATTTGAAATCCATGAAATGTTCATGGATTACTTGAAACATGAAAATAAGTCACTTAATTGATGTGAATAGATAGTTAGGGCTTATATGCCCATCACGAATAGAATACATAAAATATTAGTAACTCAACTTGAAATATAAAATTTGTAATTACATAAGTAGATTTTTGAATGTATAAATGAGAAAGGAAAAATGTTTTGAATACTATGGACTTAAATGTCATTATTGAAAAAGATAGACTGTAACCCAATGAGGGGCATTTTGGTCATTTGACACCCAGAGTTGACTTTTGACCTCAATGTCCATTAAAATGAGTGAGAACAAAATATTGAAAAGGAATTAAAACTATGAAGTGTGTACGGAAAATCATATGGGACATGGATAGAATTAATAAAAATGTTATAATTATATTAATTATAATTAAAATTTAAAACTAATTAAACTAAGACACGTACATATACATAAGACAAATTCAATAAATACATTCTTATCTTAAGAAACTTCGTCTTCTTCTTCTTTGTATGTTGGTTGAACCACTCTTCAAACATCTTCCACCATTTTTCTTCTTGAAAAGCTCCAATTTCATGACTTTTCCTCCATATTTTCTATAAATCCCAATACAAAAACTTGTTATTTGACTTAGTTGAAGAGATTGGTAGTAAAAGGAAGTGAGGAAATTGAAGATTGGCAAACTTGGAAATTCATTTAAGTGAGGTTAATACCAATTCTAACCTTCTTTATTCTTCTAGTAGTGAAATTAGGTTGAATTACTATAGAATTGGATGAAAAATTGATGGGAATGATGTATATATGAAAACCATGAAATTCAGCCATCCTTGTTGGAGGGAGGGTTTGATATGTTTGATGGATTAAATCATTGATTCTAGCTTTGGTGAAGTGATAAACATGAAAGGCATGTTGAGTTTGCATGTGTTGTATGAAATTATGGATTGTGGAAGTTAGGGTTTAGGGAAATTTGGGGGTTCTATACCATGATGCTAAATTGATGTTGTTTAGGCTAAATATTGACCAATTAATGTGTATTGATTGTGAAATGAAGTTGGGGGTTGAGATGAATTAATGAATTAGAAGTGTGGCACTTGTGCAGAAATTTTGGACCTTTGAGTCCAGTATGTTTGAATGAGTATAAGTTGAGCTATGTAGCTCCTGAAGGATCGGAAGCGTGAAAAACACAAGTTTATATCATTGAATTCAAAAATTTTCACCTAGGGTCACATACATCATGCAAGATTTATTTTTATCTATTTGATTTCAATGATAAACAACATATTAAAATCTTTTAATATGTTTTTGGATCTGTATTTGTCATTTAATATTTTAAAATTAATCAGATTAATTTTAGAACCCTAGATTAAATCAAGAACGATTACACTAACCTCTTAATGCACTGCAGCGTGTCTGCGCCTTTGAGATTTGTCTTCAGGACACCAGATGTTGTCCCTCTAGCTTGTCCACACCAAGAACACCTATGGCAGCCCTTGAACAGCTTCTAAAGCTTTTTCTATTAATTAGAAATTCAAGTTCTGCCTTTTAAGAGATTAGAGATGTAAACAGGACACTAGAAATAATTTCTAGTGTTCTTAATTCAAGAGATTGATGGCTAATCTCTTTGAATTGATGAGAGATGAAGAAGAATAGATGAAAAGCCTCAAAGTGGCGTGAAAAAGGAGAGGAGTGGCTGCTGGTTGCTTTTCTTTTCATAACAACACTTAAATAGCTAGGTTAACACATTAAACCCTTGCCACATGTCACCCTTTGATTAGCTCTAGGTTTAAGTGACCCAATCACATTGTGCCAAGTGTCAAACCTATATTTAATCATCTTAAATGATTAAAAAACATTTGGCAAGCTTATGTGTAATCCCATGTGTCAGCATCTCATGATGCCACGTGTCACACTGTGAAATGACCAAAATGCCCCTGTGTCTTAATTTTGAGTTCTTAACCCAAAATAATTATTTTTCTTCTTCTAATTAATTTATATCAAATATAAATTAACTAATTAATCTCTATTAATTAATTTCTCATTAATTAAATTCATATTTAAATACTTTAAATATAAATTTAATTTATACTACACATCCAATAATCTAGATTTGGTTTCAAGTCATGCTAGGGACTTTGCAATTTAATTGCAAACCAAACCTATTTAATTAATCAATTATAATCTTTAATTAATTAATTAAATCATATTTAAATAGGTGATAACTTGTGTATGTGTGTGACTTACTAGGCTCATCACTAATTGGCAATGAGACATGATATCAACTCTTAATATCATCAGAACTCTTTCTTATCATAAATGATTTCTCTAAATCATTTTATGAACCTCATAGACCATGGTTAACACCTAGCATAGCATGCCATGGCCACCCAATTAGTAATAAGGTTTACCTTAAATGAACCTATAATCATATGTTACCATGCACTAGAATCTCTCTGTTACAAAATCCCACCTCAAGCTGGAGTCATGGTTTATGTTAAACTCCATTTGCTATGAATATTATGTTCTCTTTTAATTCCAGTTCTTGATTAAAAGATTTTCTCATCAGAAACTCTTTTCTGAATAAATCTATCTGTCTTGGCCAGGAACTTAAAACATCAAGAACAATTAAATGAACATAGGATTTTATCTCTATTTACTTAGAGGAACAGATTCCATCTTGATCAACACCTACCTCCATATATAACTAGTAGGAGCCAACACATGCCCATATACCCATACACAGTACAAGTATGAAAGCGATCAAACTCAAACTACCTATATACAAGATAACTGTGCTATCTCGTGTCTAAAGATTATATGCATCGATATGATTTATGACAAAACATTGATAAGAGTAAACTCCATGTGCTTGTCATAAGTGTCACTGGTTCAAATTTACTTATCATTTATAAGTGCCTATCATGTTTGTTATATGGCATGAGACTCACCATTCCATCTTATTTATATCTCATATAAATAACTTGGGAACAAAGATGAATACAATCTTTCTGGATAAGTCATGTCCTTATTATGAAGTATCCTCGATTATGAACCTATTTATGATACTTTGTGCTAGAAATATTGTCACTCATATTCTTAACAACTTAAGAATAATATTTCTAACAAAATATCAATGGACTTTTTCTATTACACATAAATATATTATGTAAACGGAAAAGTAGAAATGCCTTTTTATTAATAAAAATATGTACAAGATACATACTAAATGATATACTCTAGGGCATACTACTAACAATCTCCCACTAGCACTAGAGCCATTCATTACAATATCTTAGACCTATCTTCTCAAGATGTCGGTCTAACTGAGTCTGTGACATAGGCTTAGTGAATGGATCAGCTGGATTTTCAGCTGATGCTATTTTCTGCATGGCTACATCGCCTCGCCCAATTATTTCTCTAACAATGTGGTAGCGCCTTTCTATGTGTTTGGATTTTTGGTGAGACCTTGGTTCCTTAGTCTGTATGACTACTCCATTGTTGTCACAGTGTAGTGGAACTGCTGACTCAATGGAAGGAACTACTGTAAGTTCTGTCCCGAACTTCTTTATCCAACGACTTCCTTTGCAAAGATTCGATGCAAAGAATATACTCAGCCTCTGTAGTGGAATCTGTAGTCGTGCTCTGTTTGGAACTCTTCCAACTGACTGCACCTCCATTACAAATGAACACATATCCAGAGGTAGACTTTCTATCATCGATATCTGATTAGAAATCAGAATCAGTATAACCATCCAATTGCAAGTCTCCACCTCCATAAATCAAGAATAAATCCTTAGTTCTTCTCAAGTACTTAAGGATATTCTTGACAGTTATCCAGTGTTCCAAACCTGGATTGGATTGATACCTACTAGTCAAACTAATAGCATATGCAATATTCGGCCTAGTACACAACATTGCATACATTAAACTTCCAATAGCCGAAGCATACGGAATCCTGGCCATCTTATCTCTTTCTTCAGGTGTCTTTGGAGACATCTCTTTAGAAAGGTGGATACCATGTCTCACTAGTAACAATCCTCTCTTGGAATCAAGCATGTTAAACCTCTTTAACACCTTTTCCAAGTATAGACTTTGAGATAAACCAATTATTCTTTTCGCTCTATCTCTGTAGATGCGAATCCCAAGAATATAGGTTGCCTCCCCTAAGTCTTTCATGGAGAATGTATTTGACAACCATACCTTTATAGTCGTTAACATACCTGTGTCATTACCCATCAACAGTATGTCATCCACATATAAGACAAGGAAAGTGATAGCACTGTCACTAACCTTCTTATATACACATGACTCATCCTCATTTTTGATAAAACCAAAGGATTTAATGGCTTCATCAAAATGGATGTTCCAACTCCTCGAAGCTTATTTCAACCCATAAATGGATCGCTTTAGCTTGCATACCTTGGAACCATCTTGGGACTCAAAACCCCTAGGTTGTTCCATGAAAATGTTTTCTTCAATGTATCCATTGAGAAAAGCTGTTTTGACATCCATTTGCCAAATCTCATAATCATAGTATGCAGCTATTGCTAATAAAATCCTACTTGATTTAAGCATGGAAACAGGCGAGAAAGTCTCCTCATAGTCGATTCCTTGCCTTTGGTGAAACCCTTTCGCTACTAGCCTTGCCTTATAGGTCTCTACCTTTCCATCAGAACCAATTTTCTTCTTGAAAACCCATTTGTTCCCTATAGGTACAATACCTTCAAGTGAGTCAACAAGATCTCAAACTTGATTCTTATACTTGGAATCAATCTCGGATTTCATAGTATCAATCCATTTTGAAGAGTTTATATCTGATATAGCTTCTTCATAAGTAAGTGGATCATCTCCATGATCTACTTCTTTATGAGTAGACAACTCTTGTTCTTCTTCATGAAGAAAACCATATCTCACTGGTGGGTGAGATACCCTGGTTGTTCTACGAGGAACAGCTGTAGATGTTTCATCAATGGGTATAGGTTGACTAGATGGATCTATATCCATCTGATCTGTTGGTTGGTCAGAATTCTCCAATTCTAACTCTATTTGCCTTTCTTTGCCTCCTTCTTGAACAAACTGTTGTTCAAGAAATGTGGCATTTCTACTTATCACAACATTTTGTGAAGTAGGCAAATAAAAATAATATCCGAAACTATCTTTTGGATATCCAACAAATCGACCTTTTTCTGATCTGGTCTCCAATTTATCAGTGTTTAGCTTTTTTATATAAGCTGGACAACCCCAAATCTTAACATGCTTAAGACTTGGTTTTCTTCCATGCCATATCTCATAAGGTGTGGAAGAAACTGATTTTGATGGAATCCTATTCAGAATATACAAAGCTGATTCTAATGCAAATCCCCAAAAGAAGATTGGCATATCAGTATAGCTCATCATACTACGTACCATATCCAATAGGGTACGATTTCTCCTTTCAGATACACCATTCAGTTGTGGCGTTCCTGGAGGAGTCAGTTAAGAACAATGCCATGCTCTCTCAAGTATTCATCAAATTCAGTACTCAAATACTCACCTCCACGATCTGATCGAAGAGCTTTAATACTCTTTCCTGTTTGATTTTCTACTTCAGATTTAAATTCTTTGAACTTTTCAAAAGATTCATGTTTGTATTTCATCAAATACAAATACCCAAACCTTGATTTATCATCAGTAAAGGTAATAAAATAATGAAAACCCCCTCTAGCCATTTCTTTAAATGGACCACATACATCACTATGTATTAGCTCCAAAATATTTTCAGCTCTTAGCCCTTGTCCAACAAAGGGTGATCTAGTCATTTTGCCCTGAAGGCAAGATTCACAAGTTGGAGTAGGCTCAGAGCCCAATGAGGATAGAATCCCCATTTTCTCCAGTTTTGAAATCCTATCTTCTGCAACATGACATAACCTTAAGTGCCAAATATATTTTGAACTTGAGTTGGTTTCACCATGGCATTGCATTCATTTAGATTGCTATACTCTGGCCAGTGGAAACACTTTCTTACTGGCAATGGAAACACTTTCCTATTGGCAATGGAACCACTTTCCTGTTGGCAGTGGAAACACTTTCCTTTGCCTTTGTCAGCTTTGGTCTTCCCTTTCTGTTTAGCTATTTTCTTGGAAGGACCAGGAATCTAAGGTTTCTTTTTCTTATTGCCCTTCTTCTTATTGGACTTTCTAGCAGAAGAAGATGCAACCAAAGCTACCTCTTTTCCTTTATTGCCTGGCATATTCTTTTAGGCAATAACCAGCATGTTGAGTAAACCAGCTAAGGTGCATTCCTGTTTAGTCATATGAAAATTTGTCACAAAATTCCCAAAAGACTCAAGAAGGGACTGAAGGATCAAATCCGTCTGTAGTTGGAAATCCATGTTGAAGTCAAGATGTTCCAACTGCTCAATCAGCCGAATCATCTTGTGGACATGATCCCCAACATTCTGTCCCTCAGACATCCTCATACGAAATAGCTATCTAGATATCTCATACCTAGCATTCCTGCTGTGCTCACCATACAACTCTTATAGGTGAAGGAGGATCTCACTCGCACTCTGCATGTTCTCATGTTGCTTCTGTAACTCATTACTCATGGAAGCAAGCATGTAACACTTAGCTCTCATATCATGCTCCTTCCACTTGTCCAAAGTTTCATGTTCCTCTTGTGTAGCCTCTGGAGGTAAGGGACCAGGAACATTTGAATCTAGAACATATCCTATATTTTCAAGGTTCAGGACAAGTTTCAAATTTCTTAGCCAATCAGACAGATTAGGTCCTATCAACCTATTGTGATCAAGTATGCTTGCAAGGATATTGGATGGTGGTGGTTGTTTTGTGCTCATTTTTATCAGAAAATTAACTGTAGAAAATAACCAGATTAATTAGTAAATGTATCATGTAATTAACCAAAATGATTATGGTCTTTTAATCAAATTGGTCCTCCCACTAACTTAGCGAATCCTACACTTCCAAAGTAGAAAACGAAAATCCTAGTTGGATGGATTTCTAGTGGGTGATTGAATTCTTATAATTCTATTGATTATCCTCAGGTACATCCATTATTAGAATTACAATAAACTATAAGTGAGCAACTCCTTGCCCATCACATCTCATGTGAGGTTTAATCCTTTACCTAGCCCCTAATGCTCAAAATCTCAGGTACATCCATTATTGACTTATCATGCATTAGTTAAGTTGATCCCATTGAGCCAGTAATTATGCAAATAATTTTAATGTCCTCAGGTACATCCAATATTGGCCATCAAACCATTTACATATTTACAACATCTCATGCTTAACAATTATTCTTAAGAAAATCTCTTAAATTAATTGCATCTTATGCAACTATTTAAAATTTCTTAAAATAATTGCCCCAATGGAGGGCCTATGTTATAATTACTTTAATTATAGCATTTCCAACTTAATCATTTGTTTGGAAGATTTTATGGTCATTCTAATTACTATTAAGGTTTCACTTTGCACATTATCCATTTAGCATGCATATATTATATAATTGCATACATTCCCATACATCTCATGCATTCATGGATAAGCAGTAAATATGGTATGATCATGGACTTTCTAAGGGATTCAATTCTGAGCCACCAAGAATTGAATCAGGGCATTCCTAGGTGCATTTCATTCATTCATTCATTTTACAAGAGTTGCTGAAGGAGTACATAATCAACACTTGATCTTCAATTCCTCCCACTGGTCCCACCAATGCTCTTGACCTCTTTGAACTTCTTGCAATCCAATATTACATGGTAATCCTTGGCATACCAAGGCGAATTTACAAGAACTTAAATAAATGAAATTACAACCCAAAAATTATTACAAACTTAATAATACATGCCCAAAATAAATTAAAATAAATTAATTAATTTATAATCCCAAAGAAACATAAAAGAAATAAATCCAATCACATTGGTCTTTTATAGTCCATGATCATCCATCATACACATCACTATTTAACAATTAAATAAAACATACATACTTAAATTAAATTGAATATCTCATATTCAACTTAAAAATCCAGATTTGAATATGATTCAAATAAATTTAAAAATTCAGATTTGAATCTCATTCAAACAAATTTAAAAATTTAGATTTGAATCACATTCAAACAACTTTAAAAATTCAGATTTGAATCACATTCAAACATTTTTTAAAAAATCAGTTCTGAATTTTATTTAATCAATTTTAAAAAATTAGATTTAAATATGATTCAAACAACTTTAAAAATTCAGATTTGAATCACATTCAAACAACTTTTAAAATTCAGATTTGAATCACATTCAAATAATTTTTAAAATTCTGATTTGAATCATAATTTAATTGTGTGATAAAAATTCTAATTAAACAATTTAATTAGACATAAAATGTCACACCCTACCCCTCTGTAAGGCATAACATGATCCCGTAGTATACCTAATGAATTACCAACTTCGTCTACTGATAATCCATTAAATACACTACAAGGGATTTTAAAAACTTTTCTTACTTCTTTTCTGATGGTGAGCACTATTTACAGGTGTGAAAGACTTTGGTGAACTGAAGTGAAACAACTAACTCATTTGATTTATTTGGAATATCTGCAAAAATTTTGGCAAGGTGCCATTTGTATTTTGGACAAAACAGTTCTTCAGAAAACCTGTAAAAAGCACTTCAATATATTTTCAAATCTCAACTCCAACATTTTTATCAACACAACACATTTCTCAAGTCAAATCCACAGTGATTTTCAAAGACTAAGATACAAAGATATAACACAATTTTTACAAGCCAAATAACTCATAATTATTTGGCAACTTTACTGTACAACTTAAATTTACAACTGCTCAAAACCAAGAACAAAATATACATACAGTGAATATACATTACAGTACAAAATGCCACATGTGGTATACTCACTATACCCAAAAATCCCTCGCTGGCGATACTAGCAGCCTAGCCTGCTGCCCTGTCTGTCTCTCTACCTGCGCGACAATAATAAAGCTATCATTGAGACAATGTCTCAGTGGTGCACAACATTTACCAAATACAAATTTTAAATCACAATTCATAAATCATATCAATAGTGGATACTTAAAACCATAGTTAAATTCAAGACAATAAATGTCAACAAGAATTTAAACTCCATTTGTTAATATCACAATAATTTTCAATAAGTCAGATCATGGTTGAATTCAATAGACAGTATATGTCAATAAGAGTTTAAATCAATTTCACAATCTCACAATACATAATAACACAATTCGATCAAATAACTGAAGAATACAGTGTTGCCAATCTATAACACAATTTAGGCCATGACACAATTTTTCCATATATGCCGTGTTGTACACCATGACAAGACATGCTCACCCCAATAATCGAAATCAATGAGGGAGGAAGCTAGCTATATAATGAGAACTCATCCATACTCACCTCGGTGGGAAGTCAAAGAGGAGGAACATAATCATACTCACCCGGACTAATAAGTCAAAGAGGAGGAATAATCACACTCACCCCATTAATGGAGGAGGAACATATTATCGATGTCATGCCAATTGTGAGTCAAAACAATTCCAAACATTTTATTCAAATGATCCGTAAGAATCCAATAAATTTCCAAAGTTATAATTTCATTCACAAAATGGCAACACAATTCGTAATTCACTTCAATTTCCACAAAAACCATTTACAGTGCTTTTCAATCAATAAGTATCCATCAAATACCATTCAAACAATTTTTCACGATTTCAAACCATTCACAATGTTTTTCAATCAATAAGTGTCCACCAAACACATTTCCACAATTTAAAACAATGATATGCAAATAGTCAATATTTATTTCCATTGAAAATAATTCAAAAGAAAGCAGTTGTTGTGCACAAACCTCGATGTTGTCCCCACGATCTGGACTCAGTGTTTCCTTCCCTTTTCTGAGTCTTTGGTGGAGAAACACAATTTGAAGTGTTTGATTACTAATTTAAAGCTCTCTATCGATGGTGTTTGGTAAATAATGCACGAACTCAATTATTCACTTAATCACCTAATATACCGACCCTCGATGCATTTTAGGTAAAATAGGTTTTAGTGTCATTAATATGTCACACTCGATAGGGTTTTAGGTTTGGTACGTTTTACCAAAGTCATTTCCTTGTTTAGTGCATTTTAATGCAACTTGTCGATTTCGGGATCTTGGTTTGACCTAACCGGACGATCTAGTTCCTCGGTTTTCGGTCTCGGTCGAAACTACAAACTTGTAGATCTAGATCTTATTGCACGCGGTGCAAAATTTCAGGTCAATCCGAGTTAAGTAGACCAAGTTATGGTCATTACACTATTGCTGGTCAAGTGGTACCATTTTAGGTCAATTTTAGGTCAAATTGGTCAATTCTGGTTCGGCCAGTTTTGGACCCGAACTTGTGCAAGTTGTTTGACTTGCTTATGGTCATTTCTGGGTTTTGGTGTCTTCATAAGACTTGTAGGTATGGGTCTTAACTATTCATGGTTAAAATTTCAGGTCAATTGGACCTGGTTTGAGTGAGTTATGGCCTAAATACTCACTGCTGCCCAATTGGTCATTTTTCAGGTCCTAATTGCACCTAATCCGAATTGGTCAAATTTTTAGGTCACCTTGCAAGCAGAATTTTGGCATGGTTTCTCAATGAAAGTTGGCACATTTTGTGCCTAGTTTCACCCAAATTGGTCTCATACCAATTGAGGTTACACATTCAAGGTTATAGGCTAAAATATTCACTGCCCTCAATATGCATTTCACACCCCAACTTCAAACACATACTCACCTTGCAAGGTTTACTTCCATACCCTACCAAACTGTTTTGGCACATTACCAAAAACATTTTCTACATTACATTAGCATTATTTTGGGCAGATTCCAATCACCCTCAACACACCAAATATCATTCACAATTACAATTTCTAAATACCATTACAACCACACCTAAACATTACAAACTTTACATACACTTTACAACATTCATTCACATACATATCATCAATCCTTCTAGGTCAATATTCTGCCCACTCTTCCTTCAATATACACCATCACTCAAGTGTCCACAAGCTGCCACAAACCATTCTTCAACATCACATTGCCGTACCATATGCCAATTCCCATCAAAGTGCATAATTCACCATATAAACATGCAATAACTCACTAAGTTACTAAATCACCATTATTAACATTCTTTCCCATCAATTATATGCACAAATACCTCATCATAAACGTGACCCATGGCTGTCCAAAATGAAAATAACAATAACCTTTCAAACTTAAAATTTTCCTTCACCAAACTAATACCCATAACATGCACAAAAACTTTAACAAAGGATTTCTCAAAAATGCAAACTTACCTTTATTTGTAACTTGCTAAACCTTCACCAAACTTCTCAAATTGGGTGTCAATATCTTCCTTGTGATGTGTAGACAAAGTTTAATGAAGGAACTCAAGTGTTTGGAGTTGAAATGGAAGGAGGGATCAAGCTTGCATGAAAATGTCCATGGAGTTTTCTCTCCCTTCATTCACGGCTTGGATGGTAAATGAAGAAGATGAAGTGGCTGCTGGACATAGTGGACTTACATCAGCCCCATAATGTGTTTATTTTATTCTCTTAGTGGTCCACTTACTCTAATTAATTCATATTATAAGTTACTTTCACTTAATCCCACATTAAACCCTTAATTCTCACTATTTATTTTAGGTACCACCAATTTAATTTTTCATTTTATTTTCTAAGTGTAATACTATTTATTTTTAATGGACATTTAGGTCAAAAGATACTTCAGGATGTCAAATGACCATAATGCCTGCTCGGGTTGCATTCCGATTTTTGAGAAACCGTATTTTGTCTGTTTTTCGATTTCTCACTTTTCTTTGTACTAATTATTTAATTTTTCTTTAATCTTTCTAATGAGATTTATACTTCAATAAGGTTCTATTTATGTCCTAAAAATGTTTTCCAAGGTTCCCCGCAGTCCAGGACTAGTCAACGGTCCACGCCGTGACTTCCGGTCTGATCACCCATCGCTAGGTTTTTCTACGCTTAACTTGGTTACATTTCTTTGCTATGATTTTTTCCTTTGTTTTTCTTGTATTTCCTTTTATTGTATTTCATTATTTTATGTCTAATCACTCTCATTGAAGTGTGGTTCTAGGCATACTAGCTGTCCAGGACAACAGTCCGGTCACCGGAGCAATGACGCACTACCGAACTTAGGGGTGTTACAATTCTCCCCCCCTTAAATAAATTTCGTCCACGAAATTTTACCCAGTAATCATCTTACAATAGTCATACGTTTATTTTCTCCTTTCTATATGATCGTAAGACTTTTAACAATCTAATACAATGTTTACTTTGTTTGGATAACACCAATCTCCTCTTACTATTATGTTGTCAAATATTTGACTCACGTTCCTTCTTGAATGACCCTTGAGGTCATATTAGAATCATTCATCGTGCATTGGTCCTCGACCATTCTAGTCCATAGTCTTCCTCACATTGAATATTTCTTTGTTACATATGAATCAACTTTCAAGTCTCTACTTCCATAACTCTTTTATCTCACAATGTTCTATAACTTACTTCCTTTTGTACTGAACTATAACCTTTCGATATTTTAACTTTTGAGTTTTAGATCCCTAAGTAGGATTTTCAAACTTATTTCTAACAATTAAATTATGTCCTGGCATAACTATGCCAAAACAGATGCCGTTGGCAACTATTCTCATCTAGGTGTACTATCGGTTAGTACGTAGCTCTACACAATAATCTCAAGTTAGTAATCAGTAATCTGACTTACAAGTATAAACATCAAGAACATTGCATAGTTACTACGATACATCCCAATAGATCAAACTTTGTTATCTTTTATTCTTTTTGAATTCACTGATATTCGAATCTTATTCTGATTACAATATCCATTAGCAATTTCTAACAGTAACCTCCTTGCCCTTATCAAGAGCAATTCCATTCTCGCATCTTACTTTTACGTCCTCTTGCCTTACATTAAGTAGGCTCACTAATTAGCTTTATAATTTATGGTGTGTTAGAAAATACTTTTCGCCGATAAACTCTTTCAAAACTAATTTCACTTATTATCACAATCCTTATCTTAAGGGCTAATCACTAATGCGTTAAAATTTATTCCTCCAGAACGAATAACAACAGAACATATAGTTCTAACACTAATGTAAAAATATGAAAATTCCAGTCAAACAATACATATATATATCTCGGTTGCTAATTGAGAAAGTACCAAAGAATGATGTCAAAAGTCTCAGTCTCTTTTACGTCAGATAGCGTATACTCGTTGAAGCATCACCTTGTTTTGGCTGATTCACAGTAGTCTGACTTCTAGGTGTACTACCCTACCTCTACCTTTGCCTCTACTAACTGATGGTGAACTCTTTGGGGTAGAAACTTGGGTTGATCCCTTTGGTGTAGTAAATGATCCAGAACGACTGGATTTACACAATCCTTAGCAAAATGACCGTCTCTCCACAATTAAAGCATGCTCCTACGGCTCTATAACATACCCCACTATGTGGTTTACCACAAGTTTCACAAAGTCGATCCGACGCATTTACGGGTTTCTGTTGAGTTGGTGATCGGATCGAGGTGGTTTCATTCAAAAGATCTATCTCTCTGGACTTCTTACTATCTCTGTCGTATCCCCAAAGTTTTTCCTCTTTCCAAGAGGGACCACTAGAACTCGCTCACTGACTTTCCTCTTTTTCTCGCCTTCTCGATTTCTTTTCTCAAGAGCCGCTTGATTCAATTCTTTCTAATTCTAGTGCTTGAGAAATAAGTTCAGAGAAGTTGTTATGTTTGAATCCGACCACTTGTAATCTGATACTAGGCTTCAAGCCGGTTTCAAACCTCTTACATCTCTCCCTGCTGGTAGAAAGTAGACTTACTGCATAATGGCTTAGGCGGGAGAATTCCTTTCATACTCACCACCGATCTACCCCCTGCTTTGGACTTAGGAATTCTTGCGACACGGTCTACATAAGCATCGGGACATATTTTTGCCCGAATTCCCGAGGAAGTCATTCCATGTTAGCACCGCAGTTCTATCGACTATGGGGATGGTTTTCCACTCATAAGCATCCCCTGTAGCAAAGATACCGAGTACTCAAATCTAAGCTCCTCTGTGCAATGCGTTTCTTGAATACCCTATCCATCCTCTCTAACCATTGTTCTCGCCTCTAGAGGATCTATTGTCCCCTTGAACTCTGAGCCCCATACTTCATCAATTTGTCATATTGTCTAGCGTAAGATCGTGGTTGTACCACCGGTGTCCGTATTGGGACTTGAGTAGGCACATTACCATCCATTTGTTGGAACATTGCAGCGTCACGAGCTTAATCGAGCAGAGAATCGCGATCGCAGTGGTGGTGCTCTTGAACCATCGACATTATGTAGGCATGGGGCATCCTTGCACCTCACCTCAATAGATTGATCGATGAACGATCACCCTCTTCCATAGTCAATGCGAGGATTTTAGATCTCCTAAACCAATAACACAAGGAGATTTCCTCCGTTAGTGCATATTTATAATGTAATGTCTGTATGTATCAAACAATGATATTGAGCGGTTGTACTGTGAAGAAAGAATATTCAAATGACAGTGAAAACAGAATTTAAAAACTTTGCTCGATACCACTAAAACATGTCACACCCTACCCTCTGTAAGGCATAACATGATCCGTAGTATACCTAATGAATTACCAACTCCGTCATCGATAATCCATTAAATACACTACAAGGGATTTTAAAACTTTTCTTACTTCTTTTACAGTGGTGAGCACTATTTACAGTGTGAAAGACTTTGGTGAATCAAGTGAAACAACTAACTCATTTGATTTATTTGGAATATCTCAAAAATTTTGGCAAGGTGCCATTTGTATTTTGGACAAAGCAGCTTCTGTAAAACCTGTAAAAGCACTTCAATATATTTTCAAATCTCAACTCCAACATTTTTATCAACACAACACATTTCTCAAGTCAAATCCATGTGATTTTCAAAGACTAAGATACAAAGATATAACACAATTTTACAAGCCAAATAACTCATAATTATTTGGCAACTTTATCAGCATAACTTAAATTTACAACCGCCAAAACCAAGAACAAAATATACATACAGTGAATATACATTACAGTACAAAATGCCACATGTGGTATACTCACTATACCCAAAATCCCTCATTGGCGATACTAGCGACCTAGCTCACGCCTGTCTGTCTCTACTGCGACAAAGAATAAAGCTATCACGAGACAATGTCTCGGTGCACAACACAACATTTACCAAATACAAATTTTAAATCACAATTCATAAATCATATCAATAGTGGATACTTAAAACCATAGTTAAATTCAAGACAATAAATGTCCACAAGAATTTAAACTCCATTTGTTAATATCACAATAATTTTCAATAAGTCGATCATGGTTGAATTCAATAGACAGATATGTCAATAAGAGTTTAAATCAATTTCACAATCTCACAATACATAATAACACAATTCGATCAAATAATCAAGAATACAGTATTGCCAATCTATAACACAATTTAGGCCATGACACAATTTTTCCATATATGCCGTGTTGTACACCATGACAAGACATGCTCACCCCAATAATCGAAATCAATGAGGGAGGAAGCTAGCTATATAATGAGAACTCATCCATACTCACCTCAAACTGGGAAGTCAAAGAGGGAGGAACATAATCATACTCACCCCAGACTAATAAGTCAAAGAGGGAGGAATAATCACACTCACCCCATTAATGGAGGAGGAACATATTATCAGTGTCATGCCAATTGTGAGTCAAAACAATTCCAAACATTTTATTCAAATGATCCGTAAGAATCCAATAAATTTCCAAAGTTATAATTTCATTCACAAAATGGCAACACAATTCGTAATTCACTTCAATTTCCACAAAACCATTTACGTTGCTTTTCAATCAATAAGTATCCATCAAATACCATTCAAACAATTTTTCACGATTTCAAACCATTCACAATGTTTTTCAATCAATAAGTGTCCACCAAACACATTTCCACAATTTAAAACAATGATATGCAAATAGTCAATATTTATTTCCATTGAAAATAATTCAAAAGAAACAGTTGTTGTGCACAAACCTCGATGATCTGTCCCCGATCCGACTCGTGTTTCCTTCCTTTTCCCGAGTCTTTGGTAATCGAGAAACACAATTTGAAGTGTTTGATTACTAATTTAAACTGTCTCTATCGATGGTGTTTGGTAAATAATGCAATGAACTCAATTATTCACTTAATCACCTAATATACCACCCTCGATGCGTTTTAGGTAAATTAGGTTTTAGTGTCATTAATATGTCACACTCGATAGGGTTTTAGGTTTGGTACGTTTTACCAAAGTCATTTCCTTGTTTAGTGCATTTTAATGCAACTTGTCGGATTTCGGATACTGGTTTGACCTAACCGGACGATCTAGTTCCCTCGGTTTTCGGTCTCGGTCGAAACTACAAACTTGTAGATCTAGGTCTTATTGCACGCGGTGCAAAATTTCAGGTCAATCCGAGTTAAGTAGACCAAGTTATGGTCATTACACTATTGCTGGTCAAGTGGTACCATTTTAGGTCAATTTTAGGTCAAATTGGTCAATTCTGGTTCGGCCAGTATTTTAACCCCAACTTGTGCAAGTTGTTTTACTTGCTTATGGTCATTTCTGGGTTTTGGTGTCTTCATAAGACTTGTAGGTATGGGTCTTAACTATTCATGGTTAAAATTTCAGGTCAATTGGACCTGGTTTGAGTGAGTTATGGCCTAAATACTCACTGCTGCCCAATTGGTCATTTTTCAGGTCCTAATTGCACCTAATCCGAATTGGTCAAATTTTTAGGTCACCTTGCAAGCAGAATTTTGGCATGGTTTCTCAATGAAAGTTGGCACATTTTGTGCTTAGTTTCACCCCAAATTGGTCTCATACCAATTGAGGTTACACATTCAAGGTTATAGGCTAAAATATTCACTGCCCTCAATATGCATTTCACACCCCAACTTCAAACACATACTCACCTTGCAAGGTTTACTTCCATACCCTACCAAACTGTTTTGGCACATTACCAAAAACATTTTCTACATTACATTAGCATTATTTTGGGCAGATTCCAATCACCCTCAACACACCAAATATCATTCACAATTACAATTTCTAAATACCATTACAACCACACCTAAACATTACAAACTTTACATACACTTTACAACATTCATTCACATACATATCATCAATCCTTCTAGGTCAATATTCTGCCCACTCTTCCTTCAATATACACCATCACTCAAGTGTCCACAAGCTGCCACAAACCATTCTTCAACATCACATTGCCGTACCATATGCCAATTCCCATCAAAGTGCATAATTCACCATATAAACATGCAATAACTCACTAAGTTACTAAATCACCATTATTAACATTCTTTCCCATCAATTATATGCACAAATACCTCATCATAAACGTGACCCATGGCTGTCCAAAATGAAAATAACAATAACCTTTCAAACTTAAAATTTTCCTTCACCAAACTAATACCCATAACATGCACAAAAACTTTAACAAAGGATTTCTCAAAAATGCAAACTTACCTTTATTTGTAACTTGCTAAACCTTCACCAAACTTCTCAAATTGGGTGTCAATATCTTCCTTGTGATGTGTAGACAAAGTTTAATGAAGGAACTCAAGTGTTTGGAGTTGAAATGGAAGGAGGGATCAAGCTTGCATGAAAATGTCCATGGAGTTTTCTCTCCCTTCATTCACGGCTTGGATGGTAAATGAAGAAGATGAAGTGGCTGCTGGACATAGTGGACTTACATCAGCCCCATAATGTGTTTATTTTATTCTCTTAGTGGTCCACTTACTCTAATTAATTCATATTATAAGTTACTTTCACTTAATCCCACATTAAACCCTTAATTCTCACTATTTATTTTAGGTACCACCAATTTAATTTTTCATTTTATTTTCTAAGTGTAATACTATTTATTTTTAATGGACATTTAGGTCAAAAGATACTTCAGGATGTCAAATGACCATAATGCCCCTGTTCGGGTTGCATTCCCGATTTTTCGGTAAAACCGTATTTTGTCTGTTTTTCGATTTCTCACTTTTCTTTGTACTAATTATTTAATTTTTCTTTAATCTTTCTAATGAGATTTATACTTCAATAAGGTTCTATTTATGTCCTAAAAATGTTTTCCAAGGTTCCCCGCAGTCCAGGACTAGTCAACGGTCCACGCCGTGACTTCCCGGTGCGGTCACCCATCGCTAGGTTTTTCGGCTCGCTTAACTTGGTTACATTTCTTTGCTATGATTTTTTCCTTTGTTTTTCTTGTATTTCCTTTTCTTGTATTTCATTATTTTATGTCTCCTCACTCTCATTGAAGTGTGGTTCTAGGCATCCTAGCTGTCCGAACAACACTGGTCATTGGAGCAGCAGAACGCACTACCGAACTTAGGGGTGTTACATAAAATGGATCTTAGATCATACAACAATTGCACATTCACCATCCATTTACCTTTGCACACCATTGTGGTGCATCAACCATGCGCACCATGGTGTTCATCATTTGTGCCGCCACCTTGGCTTTGCAACCAGCAATGAACTTTTGATCTCATGATCAAACACACAATTAAATCATATAATCAACAATCTAAATGGAAAATATAGTGTCTTTGATACCAATTGAAGGATCTGAAGCGTGAAAAACACAAGTTTATACCATTGAATTCAAAAATTTTCACCTAGGGTCACATGCATCATGCAAGATTTATTTTTATCTATTTGATTTCAATGATAAACAACATATTAAAACTCTTTTAATATGTTTTTGGATCTGTATTTTCTATTTAAGATTTTAAAATTAATCAGATTAATTTTAGAACCCTAGATTAAATCAAGAACGATTACACTAACCTCTTGATGCCTTCGCAATGTCTGCGCCTTTGAGATTCGTCTTCAGGACACCAGATGTTGTCCCTCTAGCTTGTCCACGCCAAGAACACCTATGGCAGCCCTTGAACAGCTTCTAAAGCTTTTTCTATTAATTAGAAATTCAAGTTCTGCCTTTTAAGAAATTAGAGATGTAAACAGGACACTAGAAACAATTTCTAGTGTTCTTAATTCAAGAGATTGATGGCTAATCTCTTTGAATTGATGAGAGATGAAGAAGAATAGATGAAAAGCCTCAAAGTGGCGTGACAAAGGAGAGGAGTGGCTGCTGGTTGCTTTTCTTTTCATAACAACACTTAAATAGCTAGGTTAACACATTAAACCCTTGCCACATGTCACCCTTTGATTAGCTCTAGGTTTAAGTGACCCAATCACATTGTGCCAAGTGTCAAACCTATATTTAATCTTGATTTTAATCATCTTAAATGATTAAAAAACATTTAGCAAGCTTATGTGTAATCCCATGTGTCAGCATCTCATGATGCCACGTGTCACACTGTGAAATGACCAAAATGCCCCTGTGTCTTAATTTTGAGTTCTTAACCCAAAATAATTATTTTTCTTCTTCTAATTAATTTATATCAAATATAAATTAATTAATTAATCTCTATTAATTAATTTCTCATTAATTAAATTCATATTTAAACACTTTAAATATAAATTTAATTTATATTACACATCCAATAATCTAGATTTGGTTTCAAGTCATGCTAGGGACTTTGCAATTTAATTGCAAACCAAACCTATTTAATTAATCAATTAAACTCTTTAATTAATTAATTAAATCATATTTAAATAGGTGATAACTTGTGTATGTGTGTGACTTACTAGGCTCATCACTAATTGGCAATGAGACATGATATCAACTCTTAATATCATCAGAACTCTTTCTTATCATAAATGATTTCTCTAAATCATTTTATGAACCTCATAGACCATGGTTAACACCTAGCATAGCATGCCATGGCCACCCAATTAGTAATAAGGTTTACCTTAAATGAACCTATAATCATATGTTACCATGCACTAGAATCTCTCTGTTACAAAATCCCACCTCAAGCTGGAGTCATGATTTATGTCAAACTCCATTTGCTATGAATATTATGTTCTCTTTTAATTCCAGTTCTTGATTAAAAAGATTTTCTCATCAGAAACTCTTTTCTGAATAAATCTATCTGTCCTGGCCAGGAACTTGAAACATCAAGAACAATTAAATGAACATAGGATTTTATCTCTATTTACTTAGAGGAACAGATTCCATCTTGATCAACACCTACCTCCATATATAACTAGTAGGAGCCAACACATGCCCATATACCCATACACAGTACAAGTATGAAAGCAGTATCAAACTCAAACTACCTATATACAAGATAACTGTGCTATCTCAGGTCTAAAGATTATATGCACTGATATGATTTATGACAAAACATTGACAAGAGTAAACTCCATGTGCTTGTCATAAGTGTCACTGGTTCAGCCTACTTATCATTTATAAGTGCCTATCATGTTTGTTATATGGTATGAGACTCACCATTCCATCTTATTTATATCTCATATAAATAACTTGGGAACAAACATGAATACAATCTTTCTGGATAAGCCATGTCCTTATTATGAAGTATCCTCGATTGTGAACCTATTTATGATACTTTGTGCTAGAAATATTGTCACTTATATTCTTAACAACTTAAGAATAATATTTCTAACAAAATATCAATGGACCTTTTCTATTACACATAAATATATTATGTAAACGGAAAAGTAGAAATGCCTTTTTATTAATAAAAATATGTACAAGATACATACTAAATGATATGCTCTAGGGCATACTACTAACAGCTCCAATTAGTGTGAGGCTCATTGGAGATAAAACTTAAGAAATAATGCTAGAAATGTTATGGAGGAAGCTTCCCCAGAAACTGACCATAAGTTACCCTAAATTAGGCTTGAATTCGGAATGACACATTCTGGATCTGTAGAAATGACCATATAAATAGTGTTTAGTAATTTAAACATAACTCACACTAGGAGACTCCAATTGAACTAATTCTTGAACCTATGGAAACCTAAGACATAGGAGAACATTTTATATGAAGAATTTAGAGCCAAATTATGACCCTAACTCAACCAAATTACTAGACAAATTTAGTATATAAAACCTGTCCTAGTTCTAGACTAAACCTGAAATCCTGATCATTTAGGTATCTGACCAGTTGTGGAAAAAATGCCATAACTCAAGCTACAAAACTGAAAATATAGTGATTTCAAAGCCAAAATGCTCATAACATATAGAACTACAATTTTTGTATTTTGACCAGAATCCAGATCCTAAAGCAACTTAGGGAAATTGTTAGGAGAATTCAGGAATTCCCAACCTGGAATTCCTGCACTGGAACCATTTTGCCATTTGACCTCAGGATAGTAATTAGACCACAACTTCAACTAGAAAATTTTAATTGGGATGAATCAAAATGACATGAAAACTTAAGAAATAGGGCTACAACTTTGGTTTAGAAACCTTACTCAAATTTTGGGTGTAAGACCCTTAAATATTAATTGTAAAACTAACCTGAAATCCTGGAATTACAGGATACATGAGTCCAAGTTGGTTAATTAGCCATAACTTACCCTAAACAACTTCAAATTTAGTGATTCCTTAACCTGTGTAACCATGAAACATAAGAGAACAACTCATATGAAGAAAACCAAGCCAAATTATGACTGTAAGTCCAAATAGGTTAAGTTCCAGAATCTGTCCTGCTCAAGAATAGTATTGGTCACTGGACCAGTACTTGGTTAATTGACCATAACTAGAGCTACAAAAATTCAAATTAATTGATTCAAAAAGGAATTAAAGCTAATACATTAAGGAATAACTTTCATGAAGAAAGTGTAGTCAAATTACTACTGTAGCTTGGCCTAATATAAGAGTAAAATCAATATGCAAATTCTGGAATTTATGAATTACCCCTAAAATAACTTGAAATATGATTGGTAATTAATACCAATGACTTAATGAACATGAATGTAATGTGAATATGTATTTGGGACTCATGTTCCCAACATGATTAGAACATAATTACTATGAAGCATTGTGACACCCCTTACCCGTCTACAGTGCAGCCGAGTAAGATATGCCACACAGTGTACTGGAACACCATATTTTATTTCAATTATTTTTATCCTTCCTTATTTATTTCTTTCATGGATATGAAGTACAATTTATGAAGTATAATTCATTTAAGTCATTTATTAAAATCATAAATTTATTTGAGGTTCCGCAAATTTTATAGAAAATCCAGCAGAGTACTGGTTAAAAATGGAGAAAACAGTTTTTCGGAACCTGTGAAAAACACTTCCAATATATTTTCAATCATTCCCAAACTCTATTTTATCAACAAAGTCTCAATATTTCCATTTCTCAATAATATTTCCATTTCTCAACAATATTTCCATTTCTCATTCATTCATTTCACATGATATTCATATACAAGTCATAAATAAATACTCAATTTTTCATTTATAAACACAAATTTTCACTATTTACATTAATACCAAAATATATTACATAAGTCTCAATTATACATGAGAAAATAAAAGTTATTTACAAAATACCAAAGTGAAACCTAGTGTCCTACCAATGTACTGAAGTCGATGAGGTGACACGAACACTATACAGAGCTGTAGATGGTCTCACCCAATCTGTGGTCTACTGGGCTCTCTGTCGGTCTCTCCAGAACCTACGCATGGCAAAAAGCAACGCGCTTAGCAATAATGCTTAGTGGTGCCAATAATAGAATAAAAAGAAATAACAGGAAATAAATATGCAGTGAATGTATTGATGTCTCATTGCAAACAAATTTTCGATGATTATTTGTAGTCTTATTTATTTTGTACTTGTTATATTCATTATTTCCTTAAATTTATCAATTTTCATTTTTGGTTGCCTAAGTAACCTATACTGGATGACTGGACTGGATAAACGGGTAAACTGGCATTGGGTATCAAGTACCAGGCCGTCATACCATCGGTCACATATGTATCTCTAGGTGTGCAACAGAACAGCTAATAAGCTGTAATAACATTAGGCACAAGGCTAAGTATCATCACAATGTCAGAATGGCTAAAAGCCATAAAATCACAGAATAGCATAATGCCATGTGCAGTATTGCTAACTGAAACCTATTGGCATGCCAACCTATCCAAACCAATCTTACTAGGTGTACTAGGGCATGTTACACTTTTAAATTGCACAATTCTTGAAATTGAAGTTTAAGTGTTACTATTCATTTCATTAGTCAACTAAAATGTTGACTTTTGCATAGAAAATAGGTACATTGGTCTAATATTCCTAACATACCATATTTTGTATTCTAAAGTTGTTGGTATTGGTTGCCAACACCATTTCAAAGCTTAGTGTTAGTTATTCACAATTTTTAGATTTCAAGCATTAAGTTTACTATTCCATTAGTCATTTGTACAGTAGGAATTTGATAAAATCGTCTTCATAAAAGTTGTTCCTTATTGTGTGTAGTTACATTTGCTTTTTTTAATCACTCAATTTGGAGTTTTTTAGCTCAAGTTATGGCCTAAATACCATAACTGGCTGGATTTCAAATTTTCCAGATTTTCTGGATAGAACCAAATCTATAGTGTTTTGTACACTGAATATAGGTCAATTTTTGAACATGTTATGATCAAAATTTGGGTTTAGTTTCTTCATGAAAGTTGTAGGTCTATGTCTCAAATATCTGCTGGTAAAATTTTAGGTCAATTGGACCTTTCGACACTGAGTTATGACCAAATGAATTAATACTGTTCATTTGGTCATTTTGCCTAGGCAGAATGCAAGTCATCCAGATTAGGGCAATTTTTAGGTCAACTTAGTTTGGTTTTCTGGGCAGGGTTTCTTCACCAACGTTGTGCCATTATGTGTCTAGTTTCATGTCCAATTGGCCTTGCACCAATTGAGCCCTTACAACTCCATTTATAGCTGCCCAAACTTGTTGGACTCACACTTAGTCCTATAGGTCACCAGGGGCAGCACACCAAATTTCAACTCCAACATCCTTGCTTACTTCAATTCCTCCTCACACACATTCAAATGGTCACTAATTGACCATTACAAGGTTAACATACAATGTGCAAACCCTAAATTTGTTCAAGTGTCCAATTTTTCATGTTCATACATGCATAATTCTTGCATTTCACTTATTTAACTATGTTTAATCACTCATCCTGTAACACCCCTCACCCGACTACAGTGTGGCTGAGCAAGGCATGCTACAATCGGTGCCGGAGCACCCTAACTTATCTTACTTTATTTTTTAAAAATAATTTTGAATTCATTTAATTTAATATCAATTATTTTTCGATGGAGAAACCAGCGAAGTTTCCCTTATTTTATTATCGTTTAGCGTATTTCAATATTCACCTATTTGAAATTCAACAATATTTCCAAAATAAAATCTTATCCATGCTAATCATAATTATCTTATCAATCATTCTTATAATTTTCTCATATTTCAAATCTCATCCATACATTTCAATTTCATAATCATTTCCATACATTTCCATTCATACTCAATTCATATGTAAACATTCTCAAATTACATAAGCAAAATTTTTAAATTTCCTTAATTTACATAATTTACAAAATAATTATAAAATTTCATAATTTATATGATATATAAATTAAATAAATATGAAAAAGCTAATTAATTAATTTACATCGCATTCCTATTAATTACTTGTTCATAATATACATTACAATACGATATCTAAGCATTTTATACAAAATATAAAATATAATCTATATGGGCCCTATCTACATGCGTTGCTGAGGAGGTGACAACCTTGAATACTTCAGATACTTCTGCAGATCAAAACACCCAAAATTCCCAATCAAACATCCATTGGGTTCTAGCTTCAGTACCTGCGCGAAGGAAATAATTCTATCGCGCTAAGCATTGCTGCTTAGTGGTGCACTAATATAACAAGGAAATAATATAGAAATAAAGATAGAAATAAAACATAATTCAAATAATTAAGATTTATTTATACTTCACATGCGGTTTCTAAAATTTAATATGTTTTATCCTAATTTAGTCTTCTTTGAAAATGTTTATTTCGCCAATGTACAGTAATAATGTACAAAGAAAAATGACCTGAAAATAATAAATTTATGCTTATATTATTATATAAGTCACATTTGCAATATTTATTTATGTTATAATTGTTAGTAGTATGCCCTAGAGCATATCATTTAGTATGTATCTTGTATATATTTTTATTAATAAAAAGGCATTTCCACTTTTCCGTTTACATAATATATTTATGTGTAATAGAAAAGGTCCATTGATATTTTGTTAGAAATATTATTCTTAAGTTGTTAAGAATATGAGTGACAATATTTCTAGCACAAAGTATCATAAATAGATTCACAATCGAGGATACTTCATAATAAGGACATGACTTATCCAGAAAGATTGTATTCATGTTTGTTCCCAAGTTATTTATATGAGATATAAATAAGATGGGATGGTGAGTCTCAGGCCATATGACAAACATGATAGGCACTTATAAATGATAAGTAGGCCGAACCAGTGACACTTATGACAAGCACATGGAGTTTACTCTTGTCAATGTTTTGTCATAAATCATATCAGTGCATATAATCTTTAGACCTGAGATAGCACAGTTATCTTGTATATAGGTAGTTTGAGTTTGATACTGCTTTCATACTTGTACTGTGTATGGGTATATGGGCATGTGTTGGCTCCTACTAGTTATATATGGAGGTAGGTGTTGATCAAGATGGAATCTGTTCCTCTAAGTAAATAGAGATAAAATCCTATGTTCATTTAATTGTTCTTGATGTTTCAAGTTCTGGCGGAGACAGATAGATTTATTGAGAAAGAGTTTACGATGAGAAAATCCTTTTAATCAAGAACTGGAATTAAAAGAGAACATAATATTCATAGCAAATGGAGTTTGACATAAACCATGACTCCGACTTGAGTTGGGATTTTGTATGAGAGAGATTCTTGTGCATGGTAACATATGATTATAGGTTCATTTAAGGTAAACCTTATTACTAATTGGGTGGCTATGGCATGCTATGCTAGGTGTTAACCATGGTCTATGAGGTTCATAAAATGATTTAGAGAAATCATTTTATGGTAAGAAAGAGTTCTGATGATATCAAGAGTTGATATCATGTCTCATTGCCAATTAGTGATGAGCCTAGTAAGTCACACACATACACAAGTTATCACCTATTTAAATATGATTTAATTAATTAATTAAAGAGTTTAATTGATTAATTAAATAGGTTTGGTTTGCAATTAAATTGCAAAGTCCCTAGCATGACTTGAAACCAAATCTAGATTATTGGATGTATAATATAAGTTAAATTTATATTTAAAGTGTTTAAATATGAATTTAATTAATGAGAAATTAATTAATAGAGATTAATTAATTTATTTATATTTGATATAAATTAATTAGAAGAAGAAAATAATTATTTTGGGTTAAGAACTCAAAATTAAGACACAGGGGCATTTTGGTCATTTTGCAGTGTGACACGTGGCACCATGAGATGGTGACACATGGCATAACACATAAGCTTGCCAAATGTTTTTAATCATGTAAGATGATTAAAATCAAGATTACATATAGGTTTGACACTTGGCACAATGTGATTGGGTCACTTAAACCTAGAGCTAATCAAAGGGTGACATGTGGCAAGGGTTTAATGTGTTAACTTAGCTATTTAAGTGTTGTTATGAGAAAATAAAACACAACCAGCAGCCACACTCCTTTGTCACGCCACTTTGAGGGTTTTTATCTCTTCTTCTTCATCTCTTATCAATTCAAAGAGATTAGCCATCAATCTCTTGAATTAAGAACACTAGAAATTGTTTCTAGTGTCATGTTTACATCTCTAATCTCTTAAAAGGCAGAACTTGAATTTCTAATTAATAGAAAAGGCTTTAGAAGCTATTCAAGGGCTGCCATAGGTGTTCTTGGTGTGGACAAGCTAGAGGGACAATATCTGGTGTCCTGAAGATGAATCTCAAAGGCGCAGACACGCTGCAGTGCATCAAGAGGTTAGTGTAATCGTTCTTGATTTAATCTAGGGTTCTAAAATTAATCTGATTAATTTTAAAATCTTAAATGGCAAATACAGATCCAAAAACATATTAAAAGAGTTTTAATATGTTGTTTATCATTGAAATCAAATAGATAAAAATAAATCTTGCATGATGCATGTGACCCTAGGTGAAAATTTTTTAATTCAATGGTATAAACTTGTGTTTTTCACGCTTCCGTTCCTTCAATAATTTTCTTTGCTAATCTTTTAGCATTTTCTCTATACTTGCTAGGTTGTCTCAGATTATCTCATAATAAGTAAATTTTGATATCGGTCCAGTTCATTT
The DNA here is from genome assembly GCF_030052815.1 of Hevea brasiliensis. Classification (NCBI taxonomy): domain Eukaryota; kingdom Viridiplantae; phylum Streptophyta; class Magnoliopsida; order Malpighiales; family Euphorbiaceae; genus Hevea; species Hevea brasiliensis. The sequence continues at coordinate 69,763,589 of NC_079500.1, forward strand.
CGATTCTTTCTAATAAATAATTATTCTAATTTATTTTAGGTCATCTCACTCATTTATTTAATTTCTAATATTTTTTTTATTACTAATATTCTTAACTTATTTCAATAAATTTCACTGCCCAAGTAACCTATGACAGGCTGACTAAACTGGATAACGGATTGTTGGCACTGGACACCACGGTGTCTCGGGCTGTCATACCATGGGACGCAGAACGTCAATTACATATGCAGTCAGTATGGCTAAAAAGCCATGATAAAACATAATCAGGCATAAAAGCCATGAATGTTGGCATAAAGCCTTTCGCAGTACTGCTAAAACAATACCCTATTGGCATGCCAAACTATCCAATCTGACACCCATGTCTAGGCAATACAAGGGCACATAATATCATTAAATATTAATATATATTGTGTTTTATGACTTTATTATTTCATGACAAATTTCATAATTTATACATTCATCATATTATTCATACATTTCTTACATCATTCATATTGATCACAATTCACAACAATGGTGTTCATATACCATTGTACTCAAAATACTTCTCCTTTCTATAATAATGAGAGCTAATGTCTCATTCATACATTAATATAGTTCATTTATTCATTCATTTTGTTATTCATATTGATCACAATTCTAAACAATGGTTCACATGTACCATTGTATTCAAAACATTTTTCCTTTCTCATTTATATATTCAAAAATCTACTTATGTAATTACAAATTTTATATTTGAAGTTGAGTTACTAATATTTTATGAATTCCATTTGTGATGGGCATATAAGCCCTAACTATCTATTTACATCAATTAGGTGACTTATTTTTCATGTTTCAAGTAATCCATGAACATTTCATGGATTTCAAATTTATGGTCTTAATTTCCTTTTAACAATTTTGACTAAGATGCATAGTCCACATTTGTCATACAATTCTAAGCATTTAAGCTTAGAATTGGTTCTAGGTCTTCATCTTAATTTACTAATCATTTTGATTACTATTCACCTTACTAGTCAACCAAAATGTTGACTTTTTCATACTTAATGGATATATTAATTCTAATTACACCAAGATCCCACATTTTGAGTTTTACATTTGCTAGTATTAATTGCCAATTGCAATTTAAAGTCCCCTAGATGCATTTCTAAATTTTCAGTTTTTATTACCTAAGTTTACTGTTCCATTGGACAATTTTAGAGTGGAAACTGGGCTAACCTTTCTTCACCAAAGTTGTTCTGATGAGCACTCCTAGGATGCCAAGAAACACAACATCTAAATATTGGAACCAAGATCTTTAATCATCCAAAAAAGGCAGAATTTCAGATTGAAAACCCAAGTGTCAATACACAAATAGTAACAAGCTAAAGCATATTGATCATCAAAATAAGACTAGCAAGGGGTTCATGCTGCTAGAATCCAAGTTCTTTCAAGAAACATGAAAGAAACATAGAACTAACTCAAGCTCCAGCAATGGAGTTCTCTCCCTAATGCTCACACTTAAACTAGAAAAAATGAAGGCTGCTATACAATCTGAATATCTTGGGTTATATATAGCATCTCTAAAACCCTAAAAGTGTGCCAAAACCCTAAAAGTGTGCCAACATGGCTAAAAAGACAAAAATGCAAGGCTCATCCATCAGATGGGGCGTCTCCATAGGGGGGGGGGGACCATTTGGGACCACTTGCTTTATGGCAGCCCTTTATGTAGTGGGGACCATAAGGTGTGGCAACACTTTAGGTGGTAGCGACCTTTTTAATGTAGTGGGGACCAATAAAAGGTGTCAGCACATGGCAAATCCAAATAAGCATAAGAAGCTCCTCCAATCCACTTGGCCGAATGGTCTTGTGCCAAGTCATGCTGATGTGGCGAAGTCATGCTGATGTGGTGCCACTTGTCAAGTCTCCCATGCAAACTTGTGTGAGAACGATCCACCTAGATTCCAACAATATGCAAGAAAGTCCAACATGGCAATTTTGATCCCCCTTGTGCTCACAATGCTCCAACACCAATGCTTGCAGCTCTTTAGCTTTTGCTCTGGTGATGGGTCCTCTAAATAATGGCATAGGCACTGGTGCTTCTTCATCATCCCCTCCTCCTTTGAAAGAATTCGTCCTCGAATTTGGTCCTGCATCAATGCAAGGGGAAAGATCAGTAATGTTAAAAGAATTGCTAACACCATACTCACCAGGTAAATCAATCTTGTATGCATTGTTGTTGATCCTTTCTAGCACTTTGAATGGACCATCACACCTTGGCTGTAATTTTGACCTTCTTAGGTTTGGAAACCGCTCTTTCCTTAAATGCACCCAAACAAAGTCACCTAGTTCAAACACAAGAGGCTTTCGGCCTTTATTAGCATGAGTAGCATATTGTGCATTTTTCTTTTCAATTTGTAACCTAGCTTGCTCATGCAATTTCCTAACCAAATCTGCTTTCTTTTTACCATCAAGACTATTAATATGATCAACAGGTAAAGGCAACAAGTCCAATGGTGTCAATAGATTAAATCCATACACAATCTGAAATGGTGAAAATCCGGTAGAAGAATGCACTACTCTGTTATAAGCAAACTCAACAAAAGGAATGCAATCTTCCTAAGATTTCAAGTTTTGTTTAACCATCACACGTAATAAAGTAGTTAAGTTTCTATTCACTACTTCTGTTTGTCCATCGATGCAGGGATGACAAGTAGTTGAGAACAACGTTTAGTACCTAACTTACCCCACAACACCCTCCAAAAGTGACTTAGGAACTTAACATCTCTATCACTCACTATAGTCCTAGGTATACCATGTAACCTGACTATCTCCTTAAAGAACAAATTGGCTATGTATGTGGCATCATCTGTTTTGTGACACGGTATGAAGTGTGCCATCTTAGAAAATCTATCAACAACCACAAATATAGAATCATGACCTCTCCTAGACCTAGGCAAACCCAAAATAAAATCCATAGAAATATCAGTCCAAGGTTCCTTAGGAACAGGCAAGGGTGTGTAAAGACCATTTGGCATTACTCTAGACTTTGCTTTCCTACATTCAACACACCTAGAACACATTCGATCAACATCTTTCCTCATATGTGGCCAAAAGAAGTGTTCTTGCAATATGTTTAAAGTCTTAGCAACACCAAAATGTCCCATCAAACCACCACTATGTGACTCCAAAACAAGCAAGTCCCGCATAGAGCATTTAGGCACACACAATTTATTCTCCTTAAATAAGTATCCATCATGCCTATAAAATTTCTGAAATGCACTTTTCTCACAAGCAGCATATACATTACAAAAATCAGCATCATCAACATACAATTCTTTCATGAACTCAAAACCAAGTAATTTAGCATCAAGTGTAGACAAAAGTGCATGTCTCCTAGAAAGTGCATCAGCTACAACATTCTCTTTTCCTTGCTTGTATTTAATCACATATGGAAATGACTCTAAAAATTCAATCCATTTAGCATGCCTTTTACTCAACTTATTTTGACTCTTAATATGCTTCAATGATTCATGATCCGAATGTATGACAAACTCTTTAGGCCACAAATAATGTTGCCAAGTTTCCAAGGCCCTAACTAATGCATACATCTCCTTATCATAAGTAGAGTAATTCAAGGCAGCTCCATGCAATTTCTCACTAAAATATGCTATTAGTCGTTTCTCTTGCATGAGAACCGCATCAATTCCTACACCACTTGCGTCACATTCAATTTCAAAAGTCTTATCAAAATTTGGCAAACTCAACAAGGGTGCAGAACACAATCTATCTTTAAGTTCAGAAAATGCATGTTCATGTTTCTTTTTCCACTCAAATGCAACATTCTTTTTCACCAATTCATTCAAAGGAGCAGCAATTGTACTAAAATTAGGCACAAATCGCCTATAGAAACTAGCCAATCCATGGAAACTCCTAACCTCAGACACATTCTTAGGAATTGGCCAATCTCTAATGGCTTTGATTTTCTCTTCATCAACCTGTACACCTTTACTACTTACAACAAAACCAAGAAAAACAACCTTATCCAAGCAAAATGAACACTTTTTTGCATTCTCATACAATTTCTCATTTCTCAACACATTAAAAATAAGTCTCAAATAATGCAAATGCTCATCTATGTTCCTACTATAAATCAAAATGTCATCAAAATATAAAACAACAAATTTTCTAATGAAATTCCTCAACACATGATTCATCAAGTGCATAAAAAGTGCTAGGAGCATTTGTGAGCCTAAATGACATCAGCATCCATTCATACAACCCATATTTAGTTTTGAAAGCGACTTTCCACTCATCACCAATTTTCATTCTTATTTGGTGGTAACCACTTTTCAAATCTATCTTAGAAAACACACTTGCACCATGCAACTCATCAAGCATATCATCAAGGCGAGGGATTGGGTGTCTATACTTTCTGATGATTTTATTGATGGCTCGCAATCCACACACATGCGATAACTCCCATCCTTCTTTGGCACTAGCAATACAGTACTGACATGGGCTCATGCTCTCCCTAACATAGCCCTTCTCCATAAGCTCCTCCACTTGCCTTTGTAACTCCTTTGTTTCTTTAGGATTTGTTCAGTATCTTTGGTCTATTCGGTATTTGTGCTCCGGTACCAAGTCGATATGGTGCTCAATCCTCCGATAGGTGGCAATCCCGGTGGCAACTCATTGGGAAGACATCTTCATATTCTCAGTATAAGAGACAAAGCATCACTAGGCAAATGTGAATCAAGGTCAAGAACACATAAATTAACCTCCTTGTACATAAGTATACAAAGAGGTCTTCTGAATGTAAAGCCTCTCTAACTTCTCTTTCCTTCACATACAAACTCATTCTCTTCTCTCCACTCTCCTTTGCCCCGAGCTTTCCTTTTTCTCATTTGCTCTCATTTTCTTTTCTTTTATTTCTCTTTTTCTCTTTTTCTTCTCTCTTCTCTTTCTTTTCACTCTCATCCAACTCACCTCTCTAAGTTTTTCTCTCCAAGTTTCTTTCTTTTCTTCAATGGATCTAAGAATCCTTATTTGATCTTCATGCACTTGAGTGTGTCATAGGAAGCAATGAGTATGTTCGACCTTCCTTAGTGACCGTGTACTGTTCTTCCTACCATCATGCACAACACTTCTATCATACGCCATGGACGGCCCAACAAAAGATGCGTAGCAACCATAGGTACAACATCACAAAGTACCTCATCATTATACTTGCCAATGGTGAATGGCACCACCACCTGTTTTGTAACCCTCAACTTCCCACAATCATTTAACCATTGCAAGCCATATGGTTTTGGATGTGTAGTAGTAGGCAAACCCAACTTGTCCACCAAGAGTGAACTAGCCACATTACAACAGCTCCCACCATCTACAATCACACTACACAACTTGTCATTCACCAAGCACCTAGTATGGAAGATGTTCTCCCTTTGCATTTCATCACCAAACTCCATACTCACTTGTGCACTAAGTGTGCGCATGGTGACAAGGATATTGCCATCCATAGGTGGCTGATCTCCCTCATCGTAGCAATCATCCTCATGCTCATCAACATTATCAGATTCTTCCTCCCTTTCCTCTTCACTTTCTAACTCTCCATTTTCCCTAACAACCATCACTCTTTTATTTGGACATTGTGAGGCATAATGTCCATTTCCCTGTCACACCCTACCCCTCTGTAAGGCATAACATGATCCCGTAGTATACCTAATGAATTACCAACTCCGTCTACTGATAACCCATTAAATATACTACAAGGGATTTTAAAAACTTTTCTTACTTCTTTTACAGTGGTGAGCGCTATTTACAGGTGTTAAAGACTTTGGTAAACTGAAGTGAAACAACTAACTCATTTGGTTTATTTGGAATTTCTATAAAAATTTTGGTAGAGTGCCATCTATATTTTGGACAAAACAGTTCTTCGGAAAACCTGTAAAAAGCACTTCAATAATTTTCCAAATCTCAATTCCAATACATTTCTCAACACAATAATTTATCAACTCAATTCCATAGAAATTTTTCAAAGCTTGAGATAAGGAAATATAATACAGCTTTTACAAGTCAAAACAGCTCATAATTATTTTACAACTTCAAGGTACAATTTGAATTTACAACTGCTCAAAATCAAACCAAAATATACATACAGTGAATATACATTACAGTACAAAATGCCAACTGTGATATACTCACTATACCCAAAAAATCTCTCGCTGGCGGTATTAGTAGCCTAGTCTGCTGCCCTATCTGTCTGTCTACTGACAAAGAATAAAGCTATCATTTGAGACAATGTCTCAGTGGTGCACAACATTAACCAAATACAAATTTAAATCACAATTCATAATTCAAATAAATGATGGATACATAAAACCATAATTAAATTCAAGACAATAAATGTCATAAAGAATTTAACACAATATCACATTAAATCTCAGTAATCGAAACATAGTTAAATTCAAAAGACAGTAAATGTCAATAAGAATTTAAACTCCATTTCACAAATTATCAAATCGTATAATAACACAATTTAGTCAAATAATTTAATAATACAATGTTGCCAATTCATTCACAACTTAAGCCATGACACAAATTTCCGATCAATGCCGCGTTGTACACCACGACAAAGCAATCACAACCCCACTAATCGAAATCAATGAGGAAGGGAGCTAGCTATATAATGAGTACTCATCCGATCACCTCAACTGGTAAACCAGAGAGGGAAAAATAAACGATCACTACTCCATAAATGGAGAAGGAATGATATGATACTGTCATGCTAATTGTGAACACAAAATCAATTCCAAACATTTTATTCAAATGATTCGTGAGAATCCAATAAATTTCCCAAGTCATAATTTCATTCACAAAATGGCAACACAATTCATAATTAACTTCAATTTTCACAAATCACACTAAACCAATTTTTCCACAATTTCAAACCATTTACAATGCTTTTTAAGCAATGAGTATCCATCAATATCATTCAAACAATTTCTCACAGTTTCAAATCATTTACAATGCTTTTCAGGCAATAAATATCCATTCAAACACATTTCCACAATTTAAAACAATAATGTACAAATAGTCAATATTTATTTCAATTGAAAAATTTAAAAGAAATAGTTGTTGTGCACAAACCTCTGATATTTGTCTCCTGGTCCTGACTCAGTATTTCTTTCCCTTTTGCTGAGTCCTTGTTAACTGAGAAACACAATTTGAAGTGTTTCACTGCTAAATTAATTTGCCTCTAACGATAATGTTCGATAAACAATTCACTGAATACCTTTATTTGCTTAATCATCTAATATACCGACCCTCGACGTGTTCTAGGTAAATTAGGTCTTAGTGTCATTAATATGTCATATTCGATAGGGTTTTAGGGTTGGTACGTGTTACCAAACTCGTTTCCTTGTTTAGTGCATTTTAATGCAACTTGTTGGATTCCGGGATACTAGTTTGACCTAGCCGGACGGCCTAGTTCCCTTAGTTTTCGGGTTTCAGTCAAAACTACAAACTTGTAGATCTATGTCTTATGGACCGCGGTGCAAAATTTTAGGTCAATCCGAGTTAAGTAGACCAAGTTATGGTCATTATACTATTTCTGGCCAAATGGTACCAATTTAGGTCAATTTTAGGTCAATTTGGTCAACTCTGGTTCGGCCAGTTTTTGGACCCGAACTTGTGCAAGCTTTTTGACTTGCTTATGGTCATTTCTGGGCTTTGGTGTCTTCATAAGACTTGTAGGTATGGGTCTTAACTATTCATGGTTAAAATTTCAGGTCAATTGGACCTGTTTTGAGTGAGTTATGGCCTAAACACTCACTGCTGCCCAATTGGTCATTTTTCAGGTCCTAATTGCACCTAATCCGAATTGGTCATTTTCTTAGGTCACCTTGCAAGCAAAATTTTGGTATGTTTTCTCAATGAAAGTTGGCACATTTTGTGCCTAGTTTCACCTCCAATTGGTCTCATACCAATTGAGGTTACACATTTAAACTTATTGGCTAAAATGTACACTGCCCTTGGTTACTTTGCTTAACACACATCAATTACACACATTTACCTTGCAATATGTTTACTTCCCTACCAAATCTGTTTTGGTACATTACCAAAAACATATTCCACTTTACATTATCATCACTTTGGGCAGATTACAATTATCCTCAATACACCAATTAAGTTTCACATTTACAAAGTCTAAATACAATCACATACACACCTAAACATCACTAATTCTCACATACACTTTACAAAATAATTTCATACACATATCCTTCAATCCTTAATGCCACAATTCTGCCCATATCTTCATGAACACATACACTTATCCAAGAGTATCAAGGCTGCCGAAATTGTCCTTCAACATCAAAGTGTCCTACAATTCATTAAATCCCATTCCAAGTGCAAAATTCACCATATACATGTGAAGTAATTCACTAGGTTATTAAATCATCATGATCAACACCATTTCTCATCAAATATATGCACAATTATTTCATCAATTACATGACTCCATGGCTGTCCAAAATGAACACAACAATAACTCTTCAAACTCAAAAATTTTCTCCACAAATCCAACACCCATAACATGTATACAAGGTTTATCAAAGAAATCTTCAAAAATGCTAACTTACCTTATGGATGGAACTTGCCAAACCTTGATTAAACTTCTTAAAATTGGTATCAAACTCTTCCTTGTGATGTGGGGACAATTTTTTATGAAGCTATCAAAGTGTTTAGAGGTGAAATGAGGGAGTGGATGAAGGTTGCATGAACAAGCCCATGGAGTTTTCTCCTTTCCTTCAATTCGGCAAGTTTGAATGCAAATGAGGAAGATGAACATTCTGCTGGATATAGTGGACTTACACCTGCCCCATTATGTGTTTATTATATTCTTTAGTGGCCCACTCACTCAATTTTAACTATATAATAAGCTTACATGTTTTATTTACACATTTTTCACTCCATTTTGGCTATTTGTATTAGGTACCCTCAATTTAATTTTTCATTTTATTTTCTAAGTGTAATATTATTTATTTTTAATGGACATTTAGGTCAAAAGACAATTCGGGATGTCAAATGACTATAATGCCCCTGTTCGGGTTGCATTCCCGATTTTTCGGTATCTGGGTTTGTCTGTTTTTCGATTTCTCACTTTTCTTTGTACTAATTATTCAATTTTTCTTTGATCTTTCTAATGATATTTATTCTTCAATAAGGGTCTATTTAAGTCCTAAAAATGTTTTCCAGGGTTCCCCGCAGTCCAGGGCTAGTCAACGGTCCACGCCGTGACTTCCCGGTGCGGTCACCCATTGCTAGGGTTTCCGGCTCGCTTAACTTGGTTACTTTTATTTACTATGATTTTTCCTTTGTTTTTCTTGTACTTTCTTTTCTTGTATTTCATTATTTTATGTCTCCTCACTCATATCGAAGTATAGTTTCTAGGCATCCTAGCTGTCCGGACAGCACTGGTCACCGGAGCAGTAGAACGCACTACCGAACTTAGGGGTGTTACATTCCCAAACACTTAAAACACTTCAATTCTCTAGTCCTAGTAGGAACTCCCTTGTTCTTCTCCTCTACTTTCTCCTTTCCTTTCCATTCTTCTTTCTTGAATTTGGGAACTTCTTTCTCCACCCTTGAAGAAGCAGACCAATTTGACTTCCAATTACTCCTAGGAGCCGAATGGTTGGCTGGTGCATATCTAGCCACATTTTTCCTTTTTAGTTGCTTCTCCACTTTAAGTGCCATTTGCAGCATATCCTCCACCTCCACATAAGGTTGCAGCTCCACAATATTAGCAATTTCAGGATTTAACCCATTTAAAAAGCGAACCATTGTAGCTTCCCGATCCTCCTCAACATCAGCTCTAATCAACGCTATCTCCATGGCCTTGTAGTATTCTTCGACACTTTTAGTACCTTGAGTGAGTTTTTGCAACCTTTGAAGCAGCTCTCTGTGGTAGTAAGGTGGCACAAACCTGTTTCTCAAGATTCCCTTCATTTAGTCCCATGTCTCCACGGTTCGTTGCCCATTTCTCCTCCTCCTACTCAACAACTGATCCCACCATACAATTGCATACTCTTTGAATTCTACAGCTGCTAACTTCACTTTCTTTTCTTCAGAATAATGGTGGCACTCAAAAATCAACTCCACCTGTCTCTCCCACTCCAAATAAACTTCTGGATTATCCTTCCCATGAAAAGGTGGAATTTGCATTTTTATACTAGCTAAATTCCCATCAACTCTCTCCTCATTCCCATCTCTATCCCAATGATCACCGAACCTAAAATTTCTGCCACCCCTTCTTCCCCTAGGCCCTCTACCCTTAGGTGGTCTATGCCCTCTTCCACCATAATGGTAGTTGCCATAGTCATAAGCTTCATCATACTCATCATCATTCCATTTAGCTTCTTCATACCCTTCATTCCTATGTTCTGCCCGAAATCTACCTTCATTTCTATTCTGATTTCCCACATTTGCTTCCCCATTATTCCTCCTATTTCTATCTTCTCTGTCCCTTCTCATCTCTTCCATAAACCTGGTCATCTCATTTCTCATTCCCCTCAATACATCCAATTCATCTCTGAAGTCATTCATTTGCAAATTCATCCTTTCAACCTCTACAATTCAAGTTATGGCTGTCCAAACCTGCTGGACTCATGCCTAGTCCTGTAGGTCACCAAGGGCAGCATATATAACCTCAATTCTCTTGGCACCATTCACTCAATTTCCTACTCAAACATGACCACATGGTCACTAACTGACCATTACAACCTCTTTTCACCAATACTTAAACAAAATCCAAATTTTGGTGCCCAAACCCTAACTCCAACAATTTCAATATACATACAATCCATGAATTAAAACACCAAAATCATGTTTAATGGCAGCCATACATAACTATTATGCAATCAAATTGTTGAAACCCTAGGTACCCTAAGGCTGCCAAAATTTCATGGGGCAAGTTCATGCATCTTTAATTCATTTTTCATCAAATTTTCAACTTAACTCAACTTAAATTCATGCTTAAAAAAGAATGGAAACAAGAAAATTAGCACTAACCTCTTGGATGAATTTTCACCCTTCACTTTCCTTCACTTTCTTCTCTTCTAATGGCTACCCAAGTTTAGCTCTAGTGGTAAGGGAAATTTTTTGTGAAGAGAAGGTGAGGTTTTATGGTGTAGTTGGCTAGGGAATCAAGCTCATTTGGAGCTTTAATGGTGGTCTTCCTTTTTCTTTTTGTCTCTTTTTTCCTTTGTTACGGGTGATTGGGGAAGACAAGTGCCGATTGTTTTTCATTTTGTCTCTTTTTTATTTAGTTTTTATCCCTTTTAAGAGGCTTGTCAATTTGTGATTGGGTGGAGAGTGTTTAATGACATCATATGATGTCATAATTCCTAATTTCTTTCATTTTTTCTTTTCTTTTCTTTTCTATTCATTTTCAATTCAATTTTTAACAATATTTATTCATATTTTAGATCATAATAATTATTTACTTAACTAGACAAGTCGGTCAAAAATCATCTCTGAAGACGAAATGACCAAAATGCCCTCCGTTTGGCTTAACAGACTAAAATTGTCTGTACCAATTGAAAAATTTTTCTAAACCTTTTCTTGGCATTCTAATGCCATAGAACTCTCAATGACTCTTCTTTGGAGTCTCAAAAATTATTTTATGAATTTTCTCCCGGGTCTAGGGCTCCTAGTTGCGAGAACCACAACTTCCCACTGGGTTACCCATCGCTAGGGCACCGGCACATTTAACTTGGTTGTATTTTATTTCTAAAATTTTTCCTGAATTTTTCTTATTAATATTTGAGTTATTTATGACTCCTCACTCTAGTCTAATTACTTTTCTAGATGTTCTAGCTGTCCGGACCGACACCGGTCACCGGAACAGTAGAATGTACATAATTGCTACAGTGAGGGTGTTACACATCCACTACCAAAGGTTGTTCATAATCATTTTGCTATCAAGAAAAATCATCAAACTCTAACTAACCCTAGCCGCTGAAATTTGTAAGGTGCACACACACACATGTTTGTTCTATTTTCTTATAATTCCTACACAATTCATGCCATTAAACATGAATTAAATCAAAATAGCAAAAGTTTGGTCACTTATCACTTGGAGCAGAATTTCTCCCTTCACAAACTTTAGTTTCTTGGCTTTTCTTAGCAGCCAATCACCTTGCCAAGTCGTATAGACAAATTTTATTGAAGTGAACTTAGGGTTTAGTGGAGTAAGATCAAGGTTTGGAATAGGTGGAAGAAAGCTTCTTCAATGGAGGAAAGAGTGCGTTGCCGGCTGCCTTAGGAAGAAGGTCTGAATTTTTTTTTCATTTTTGTCTCCATTTAATTAGGCTTTATCCCTTTTTAATATCTTGGCAATTTCCCATTGGTTTGAATTTTATTTGTTGTAATTTTTAATTCATGCATTATGACATCATTGCTTAGGTAATAATTCCACTTAAATTTTCATTTTCTTTTCTCCTTTCTTTTATTCATTTTTAATTAATTTCTCATCAATATTAATTCATATTTTATGTCATATAATTTACCTACTTAAATGGACAAGTTGGTCAAAAATTGTCTCTAAAGGCGAAATGACTAAAATGCCCTCCATTTGGCTTAACAGACTAAAATTGTATGTACCAACTGCAAAATTTTTCTAAGTATTTTCTTGGCATTCTAATGCCATAGAAACCTCAATGACCCTTCTCTAGAGTCCCAAAAATTATTTGATGAATTCTCCCCCGGGTCTAGGGCTCCTAGCTGTGAGGATCGCAACTTTCCACTAGATTACCCATCGCTAGGGCACCGGCTCATTTAACTTGGTTGTATTTTATTTCTAAAATTTTTCCTAAATTTTTCTTACTAATATTTGAGTTAATTATGGTTCCTCACTTTAGCTTAAATATTTTTCCAGATGTTCTAACTGTCCGGACAGACACCGGTCACCGGAACAATAGAATGTATGGAGTTGCTACAGGGAGGGTGTTACAAGCATGAATATAACATGTGATGAAATTATGTGACTTATGAATACTTAAGAATATTAATTGCCCATGTATGCCTAAACATGTGCGTATGGGGTGGATAGATTGGCATGCCAAGAAGGGTTATGTTTAGCAGTACTGCATATGGCTTTGTGCCATTCTGTTATCATGGTTTTCATGCCATTCTGTTAATCATGGCTTTCAGCCATTCTGTTGCATTCTATTGTATATGGCTTTATGCCCAATTTGCTATTATGGCTTTCTAGCCATTCTATTGCATACCTAGTTAACATTATATGTCCCATGGTATGACGGCTCGAGGCACAGATGTGTCCAATGCTAGTGATACCCGCTTATCCAGTCCAGTCAGTCATTGTAGGTTTCTCGGGCATTGAAATGAGTTGAAGAAAATTTAATGATAAATAAATAAACTAATTATTTCTAAAGATCAACAAAGTGAGCATGATTTAAATATTTATTAAAAATACATCCTTTATTATGATACAAACATGAATTAATTATTTTTATTTGTTTAGTTTACTGTTACTCTATTATTGCATCACTAAGCAATATGCTTAGCGCGATAGATTTTTCCACGCGTAGTTGCTGGAGATAAAGCCTAGTAGATAGTGGACTGGGATTTTAGACTACAGATCTATAGAAGTGTCAAGTTGTGTCACCTCCTCACAGCAGTGCATTTTGGTAGGGCCCACATGAGCTATATTAGTTTATTTTTGTACATTGTAATTAAGCATTAATTTTGTAATGTAAATTATGAATTTATGTAATTAATTTGTACATGATGTAAATTAATAAATTTGGTAAATTCCATGGTTGAATGAGTTTGAATTTGATATGGATTAATTGAGAAAATGATTTGAAAAATTTTGATATGAATGAGATTATAATTTTTGAAATATAGAGATGATGATGGAAATATTAAATTTGATATAAGATTATTTAAATAGTTGACTGATAAAACAGGTCAACTGTTAATAAAATAGGGAAAATTCTGCTTGTTCCTCCATTCAAAAATATTGAGTTTTAAAATAAAATTGCATTAAAATTAACAATGAATAAAGTAAGATAAGATAAGTTGCTCCAGCATAGAATGTAGCATTCCTTGCCCGGCTACACTGTAGATCGAGTAAAGGGTGTTACATAGAGTTTCTAAAAGATTATGATTGCATTATTAATTACCACCCCAGGAAGGCGAATGTAGTGGCAAATGCTCTAAGCAGGAAGTCCATAAGAGCCTTAAGATTTTTGAATGCTCGTTTGACTTTAGCCCGAGATAGAGCTACTATAGCTGAATTGCAAGTGAAGCCTAGTTTACTACAACAAGTGCAAGAAGCCTAGAAACAAGATGAGAAGCTAGTGACCATCATAAGGAAAATTCAAGAGGGGAATGAGAATGAGTATGAGATCAAGGGAGATAGTTATTTGTATTATAAAGGGAGGATATGTGTACTTGATGATGAGAGAATTAAGAAGAGCATTCTCAAGGAAGCACATAGTACTTCTTTTACCATTCATCTAGGGAGCACAAAGATGTATCAGGATTTGAAAACTCATTATTAGTGGCCTAGTATAAAGAAAGATATTGCAAATTATGTGACTAAATGCCTGATATCTCAAAAAGTAAAAGCAGAGCATCAAGTTCCATCAAGATCACTGCAACCAATATCGATACTAGAGTGGAAATGAGATCACATTACCATAGATTTTGTTATTGGTCTCCCTCTTACACAGAAGAAGCATGATGTTGTATGGGTGATAGTTGGCAGATTGACTAAATCTGCCCATTTTCTACCTGTTAAGACTAACTACTCATTAGAGAGATTAGCTGAGTTATATATTAATGAGATAGTTCGATTACATGGAGTGCCTGCATCGATCATTTCTGACAGAGATCCAAGGTTTACATCGTGATTCTAGAAGAAGTTGCAAGAAGCTTTAGGCACTCAGTTGCATTTTAACACAGCATTCCATCCTCAAACAGATGGTCAGTCAGAAAGAGTGATCCAAATACTTGAAGATATGCTTAGAAGTTGCATCATCGATTTTAAAGGCAACTGGGATCGATATCTTCCATTGATGGAATTTGCCTATAATAATAGTTGTTAATCAAGTATAAAGATGACACCGTATTAGGCTCTGTATGGCAGAAAATGCAGAACACCTCTATGCTGGACTGAACTTGGTGAGGATAAATTGATCGGCCCAAACTTAGTGAGAAAAACTGAGGAGAAAGTAAAGCTCATCAAGGATAGTTTGAAAGCCACCTTAGATAGATAGAAGTCTTATGCAGATTTAAAGAGGAAAGATATTAAGTACGAGGTTGGCAATAAAGTTTTCTTGAAGGTATCACCATGGAAGAAAGTCCTCAAATTTGGGAAGAATGGTAAGTTAAGTTCTAGGTTTATCAGTCCATACGAGATCATTGAACGTGTGGATCCGGTAGCCTATAGGCTAGCATTACTACCAGAGTTGGACAAGATTCACAATGTGATTCATGTCTCGATGCTAAGGAGATACAAATCGGATCCCTCACATGTTTTATCAATAGAGGCCATTGATGTACAACCTGACCTGACATATGAGGAAGAAACAGTAAAGATTTTAGCATAAGAAATCAAAGAACTGAGAAATAAGAAAATTTCACTAGTGAAAGTGTAACACCCTCCCTGTAGCAACTCCGTACATTCTACTGTTCCGGTGACCGGTGTCGGTCCGGACAGCTAGAACGTCCGGAAAAATATTTAAACTAAAGTGAGGGACCATAATTAACTCAAATATTAAGAAGAAAAATTTAGTAAAAATTTTAGAAATAAAATACAACTAAGTCAAATGAGCCGGTGCCCAAGCGATGGGTAACCGGAGGGAAGTTGCGGTTCTCACAACTAGGAGCCCTAGACCAGGGGAAAAAATTATAAAATAATTTTTGAGACTCCAGAGAAGGGTCATTGAGGTTCCTATGGCATTAGAATGCCAAGAAAATATTTAGAAAAATTTTTCAATCGGTACAGACAATTTTGACCCGTAAAGCCAAACGGAGGGCATTTTGGTCATTTCGCCTTCAAAGGTGATTTTTGGCCGACTTGTCCAGTTGAGTAAATAATTAATATGACATAAAATATGAATAAACATTACTAGAAATTAAATTGAAAATGAGTAGTGAAGAAAAGGAAAGAAAATGAGGAAAAGGCTTATTTATGACATCATGGTGATGTCATTAAGAAAATTATAACCAATCACAATTAAGTAACCATTTGACTAACTAATAAAAGAGATAATGGAGACCAAGAAATAAAGAAAAAACCAACAGCCATCTCTTTTTCATTCCAGCCGAAACCCTTGCCCATAGCCAACCTCCATTAACACACAATCAAAGCTTAATTTCCTTCTTCATTTCACCCTAAAACCCTAGAGACCTTTCACTAAAATTTGTCCTTGCACCTTGCAAAACCTTTTGGCAGCCAAGAAGAAGAAATAAAGTGAAGTTTGGGGCTTGGAAAAATCTGCCACTTAAAGGTTAGTGCATATACACACCTAAAGCTCTTTATTTCTATGCTAAGGGACTTAAAATAAGTAAGAAATTGTAACTAAAATGAAAAAAATTATGTGTATGTATGCCATGCATTTCGGCAGCCCTATTGAAGGAATAGAAATGGAGTGTTTGATGGACTTAGAGTGAACTAGAGCTTAGGTTTAAAGTGTATACACATATATGTAGAGAATGAAAGAGTTAATGAGGGAAATTGTGAAAACTTTGAAAATTTGGCTAGGGTTTAGGAATGAAAATTGGACTTGGCATTGGAATTGATTAATGAACATTCTACTGGTCAATTAGTGACCATTTAAGGCAAGTTAATCATAATTTGAAGTGAGTTAATGCATGCCAAAGTGAGTGTGTAGGCTGCCTAAGGACAGCAGCAGGGTGACTGAAATTTCAGTCCACTTGGACTGCCATATCTTTGGCTGTGTTGGTCCAATTGGCGTTTGGCCAATTGGACATGAAACTAGGCTTACAATGGCACATTTTTGCTGAAGAAACCATGCCCAAAAGACCAAAGCAAGAGGACCAAAAGTTGGCCCCAATTCGGATCCCCTGCAACAGCACCTGCAGAAATGACCAAATGAACAGTAACTATTCATTTGGCCATAACTCACTGTAGATTTGGTCAATTGACCTGAAATTTTTACAGCAACAAGTTAAGACATAGACAAACAACTTTTATGAAGAAACCTACCCCAAAGTATGGCCAGAACCTATTCAAATATGCAGTCACAGTCACTGTTCATGTTACTGTAGATATGGTAATTTCTGCAGAATGGAAATCCGGCCAGCTGTGGTTTTTGGACCATAACTGGAGCTACAAAACTCCAAATGGAGTGATTCAAAAAAGGAAATTCAACTAGACAAAATAAGAAACAACTTTCATGTTTTCCATTTCTTCAAATTCCTACTGCAACAGTGCTTAATGGAACAGTAAACTTAGGTTTCAAAAACTGAAATTTCTGCTCTCTTAGATTTAAGTTGAGAAATGGAAATGGTGACTTATACCAACAAGTTTTAAATGCAAAATGTGGTATCTTTGAGAACTTAGGTTCAATAAATTTATTGTGTATGAAAAAGTCAATATTTTGGTTGACTAGTGAGGTGAATAGTAAACAAAATGACACATATTACATAAGTAATACAACTTGAAATATAAAATGTAATTAACACAAATGGATTGTTTAGAGTATAAATGAGATAAAGTTATCATTAGGATTTACGTCTTTGTTTCAAATAGGATTATAATACCTTGTACAAAAATTGGTACATGAGAGGTAATAATGTGAATACTAATTCATATAAATATTGTAACGATTAGATGAATCACATGGATGTGTAAATGGGTTAATTGCTCTCATCATGAGGGAAATGGAAATATTTCGATGTACAAATGGTACATGAAAATCGATTGATGTAAATTGCAATTAACGTGAATGGTATGATGAATGCATAAATTATATAAAAATGAGATTTGAAGATTTATGCTTCTACTATAAACAAAATTAAAATACTATGAACGATAATTGGAACATAAAATGAAATAATAAAACTTATGAACATTTAATGATATTATGTGCCCTTGTATTGCCTAGATATGTGTGTCGGATTGGATAGTTTGGCATGCCAATAGGATATTGTTTTAGCAGTACTGCGAAAGGCTTTATGCCTGTATTCATGGCTTTATGCCTGTATTCATGGCTTTATGCCCGTATTCATGGCTTTTATGCCCGTATTCATGGCTTTTATGCCGATTATGTGATATCATGGCTTTTTAGCCATACTGACTGCTTACGTGGTTGACGTTCTGCGTCCCATGGTATGACGGCCCGAGGCACCGCAGATGTCCAAAGCGACCCGTTATCGATCCAGTCATCCAAAGATAGGTTACTTGGGCATGGAAAAGTATAACTGTGATTGAACTGATTATTAAAGAAAATACGAAAATTAAGTATCAGGAATGATTACAAAAATACAAAGAAGCTCAATATCATGAAGAAAATAATTAACGAAATATATGAAGAAGTTAATATCATAAAACATGATTAGCCCTTGACTAAACAATAAGTTAGTAATTATTCATTTCTTATGAACACAATAGCAAGGAAATTATTATTTTTATTTGCATATTATATTTTCTTGTATTATTGGCACCACTAAGCTTTATGCTTAGCGCGTCGCTTTTGCAACGCGTAGGTACTGAAGATTTGTACAGAGGGCCCAGTAGACCACAGATTCGGTAAGGCAGTTCACAGTTCTGCATGGTGTCCGTGTCACCTCAACTTCTGTAGTGCATTGGTAGGACATTAGGTGTCATTTTGGCATTCTGTAATAAATTTTGATTTTCTCATATGTAATGAAACTTATGTGATGTATTTTGATTTTCATGTAAATAATGCAAATTTGTGCTTGTAAATGGAAAAGTGAATATTGATCTGTGACTGTTACATGACTATCAAACGAGATGAATGATTGAGAATTGAAATTGAGAAATGAATGGTTGACAAATGTTGAGATGATGATTATTGGAGTTTGAGAGTAATTGAATATGAATATATGAATATTGGAAGTGTTTTTCACAGGTTCCGAAGAACTGTTTTCTCCATTTTTAGCCGGTACTCTGCCGGATTTTCTATAAAATTCTCGGAACCTCAAATAAATTATAATTTCGATAAATGGCTTAAATAAATTATATTTCATAAGTTATATTCAAAAGGAAGAATAAAAATGAATTAAGATAAAATAGAGTGCTCGGCACACTGAGTGGCATAACTTGCTCGGCTACACTGTAGTCGGGTAAGGGGTGTCACAGAAAGTGCTATGGAGGAACCATAAAGAGGAGGAAGCAATGTGGGAAAGCAAAGAGATCATGAGACAACCATATCTATAACTATTTGAACCAAGTAAATTTTGAGGATGAAATTTATTTTAAGAGGGAAAGAATTATAACACCCCACTGTAGGTAGCTACGTACATTCTACTGTTCTGGTGACTAACATCTATCCGGACAGCTGGGATGTCTGAAACTACCCTTAAATTTAAGTAAGGAGCCATAATTTAAATTAATAAAGATCAAGTGAGGTTGAAGAAAAAATAAAAGAAGTAGAGTATAAATCAGTTAAATGTGCATAAATCCCGGCGATGGGTAACACAACTGAGAAGTGACTATAGGTCTGGTTCCCATTCTAATTCATGTAGGACCTTGTAAGATTCTTAATTGAGGCTTAATTGAAGTCTTATTATGAAATAATAAATCAAAAAAGTGAAAAAAAAAAAAAGTTTAACTAAGCAGAGGAAAAAAATCAAAGTGAAAAGCGGAGTTAGGGACTTATCGGGCATTATGGAAAAGATGAACAGAAATCCGGTAAGAGTAAAATTTGATCAATTAAATTTAAGGGTTCAATATTGACCAAAAATGAGATTTATTAAGTTAATGAAGTGGAATTAATCTAACTAATCATGATTAGGATAATTAAGTATAATTAAATTAAAAGTCAAGTGTAATGATTAGGAATTTTATAATAATTATAAGTTTGCCATTCTCCAATATTTACAAGTTTGCCATTAGGGAATTAAACAATATAAATATCAATTATTAGAGATAGATTTCATCACCTTCATCTTCTTCATCTCCCATGGCCGAACCACTCCCTCTTCCTCTTCCACCATTTTTGTTCTTCCAAGCTTGAAATCCCACAAATTTCTCAACTCTTATCACCTCAAATAACCTAATTAAGTTTCAAATTGGTGACAGCATATCATTTGAGTAAGAAATTCAAGGATTTAGGAAGATTTACTAAGAAACCAAGTTGGGGAAAAAACTCAAGGTAAGGGAAAACTTGAGTTTAGTAAGCAATTAAGCATGAGTTCATGTTTTCATGTTATAAACATGGCATAAATGTGAATTATGATGAAATTTCTTGAATTTCTTCAAGGGGAAAATTCGTTCCAAGCTAGCAAGGACCAATGAAAGAGTAATAGAGTTGAGTAGAGGTGATTTTGAAGGCCTAAACAAAGATTTGAAGCTTGATTATGGTATGTGTACTCTTAATCGCTTCTTAAAATTTTGTTACTTAGGGTTTTATGCTATTTAGGTTTTTTTACTAAAGTGAATGTAAATGTTTAATTTATAGTTAGAAAAATAATGTTTAGTGTATATAACTGATATTGTGCTTATTTGGTATCAAGTTGCTTTGTTTATGTTGGAACATGCATAGAGAATGGGTATGTTAGCAATCTGGCCGAATTTGACCGGATTGGACTTTTAAGTCCATATCTTAAGTTCTATAATTCCAAATGACCTAAAAATTATGGCAAATTAAAGCTAAGATATAATGCTAAAACTTTCATGAAGACAAGTTACCTGAATTCTATGTGTAAATACCTTGAATAATTGCTAGAGGTTAACTTACAAAACTTGGAACCTAGGTGTAGGGCACCCTGAATAGTCTGGAGTAAAATGAGTATAACTTACCCTAGGAAACTCCAAATAATATGATTCTTGATTTTTTGAAAAGCTAAGAAATAAAGGAACCACTTTCTTGGAAGAACAAAATGACAAATTCTAATTGTAACTTATTCAAACCTGGACTCCAAAAACTGCCCAGAACCTATCCTGCGATTAGTAAAGAATGCATCTGAACATGTTTTGTTTGTTTAGACATAACTCACTGCATAAAATTTCAAATGAGGTGAATCTTACCTTGTTGGAAAGCCAAGACATAGAAGAATAAATTTAGGCCAATTTGACAAATTATGACTAAAACTGACTAGAAGATCCCTAAACTATGGCTAGAATCTAGCAATGCAAAACTGAAATCCTGAAAAATTGCCAAATGAATAGTACGCACTAAATTGAGCATAACTCACTCTACAAAATTCCAAATTGAGTAATTCTTGAACTTGTGTAATCCTGAGACATATGGGAATAATTCATATGAAGATCATGAGGCTAAATTATGACTTTAATCTATCCAAATTAGCTTGAAAATGTGAGTCTAGAAATCTGCCTGGATTCTGGAAGTAACTTGAAACCTGAGATTTGGTCACCTAAATAGTTTTAGCAAAATGGCCATAACTCAAGCTACATAAATACAAATTGAATGATTCCAAAGCCAAAATAAACATAAAAGATAGATCTACAATTCTCATGAAGAAGGTATGGCCTAATTCCTACTGTACCTTGGCCAAATCTATTAAGGAAGTTGAGGTACCAAATCTGGAATTTATGAAAGATGAGCCAAGTGAGCCTGGAAAATGGGTATAGGATTGGATAAGTGGGCATGCTAATGGTCAGAGCCATCGAGTGGTCAGTACCTAGATGAAAATCAATGTTATATCGATCAAAACCACCAAGTGGTCAGTACCGAGAATGAAAATCAATGTTATTCTGATCAGAGCCACCGAGTGGTCAGTACTAAGAATATAAGCCTATGCTAAACTGACCAGAACTGCTAAGTGGTCATTGTCATGAGTCTCATTATCCAATCTATGTAACACCCTCACCGTAGGTAGTTCGTGCATCCTACTGTTCTGACGACTAACGTCTGTTCGGACAGTCAGAATGCTTAGAACTACATTTAAATGATAGGGAGGAGACATAAAATGATAGAATACCTGATAAGAAAATACGAGGAAAAATAAAAGACATGAAATGAAATTAGGTTAAATGAGTCGTGTCCCAGACCCGCGAGGAACCCTAGGAAATAATTTCTGGGGTTTAATTAAAATTTTATTGAGGTATAAATGACATTAAAAATGTCAAAGAAATTTTAATTAATTGGTAAAGGTGAAAATAAAAATAAAATAAACAGTATAAAAATTAAAGGGGATTGTCGGATTAAAGATTTGATCGGTATTATCGAATTTTTAAAACCCTAGATTATTATATTAATGAACTAAGTTAATGAGGGTATAAAAAGGCAAAATGTGGGAAAATTTTCCACTAAGAAAACTCCCTCTTCCTCACGCTCTTTGCCATGCCAAAACCCCATTCCATTGGCTTCCATTGATGCCTTGCATGTAAGCTCTTAATCCCTCCATTTCTTCATCTAAAGTCACAAGTCCCTTCATTAAAGCTCATCCCCCACACTTTAGGAAGCTTATAGGCAGCCAAGAAAAGGAAAAATTTTGAAGCTTTTACAAGGTTGATGAGCTGCCATTAAAGGTAAGTGCACTAAACAAGTTTCTTTCTTCTTTAATTAGAATAAGCATGCAAAACTAAGTGTAAATTTCATGAAATCAAAAAAAAAAAGAAAAGAAACCATGAGTATATGGGAATTTGAATTTCGGTAGCCCTAGGAAGTGAATGGATTTCATGGTTTGATAGGTTAAATTGGGTTAATGAAGTTTGAAGTAGTAGAAATTGATTTGCATGGATGAATGCATGAGATTGAAATTTTGAAATTTGGGTTTGTAACCATGAATTGGGGATTTTGTCTTATGCTTGAAACCATCCAATTTGGCAGCCTTGATAAGCATGAATATGATTGAGGTGGATAAATTGATTTAGGGTTTGAATGATTATTGACTACTTAGTGAAACTGCCTAATTTGGCAGCCTTGAGGAACTTAGGAGATGGATAATTTCATGAATTAAATGGTGTTTAATGATGTTTATGGATATGTGAAAGTGAATTAGATGTTGATAGTTGAAATTACATTGACTAGCATATTATTTTCATGTGTGTGTTGTTGATTTTGACCAATTGAATTAGGGTTTTGAATTGACTA
The DNA here is from genome assembly GCF_030052815.1 of Hevea brasiliensis. Classification (NCBI taxonomy): domain Eukaryota; kingdom Viridiplantae; phylum Streptophyta; class Magnoliopsida; order Malpighiales; family Euphorbiaceae; genus Hevea; species Hevea brasiliensis. The sequence continues at coordinate 69,786,871 of NC_079500.1, forward strand.
TTAAAGACTTGTATAAACTGATGGAAATTGATTGTATTGAGATGCTTGATGATAATAGAAGTTCCATGAATGCTATTTTACGTAAGGGAGTTAGAAGAGAAATGAAATTGGAAGTGTTCTTTTGTGGAGGTTGTGAAATTGTTGAAAACAGTGTGTAATTTGAGCTATAATTGACCTTGTATGACTCCAATTGGTATGAGGCTAATTGGAGGTGAAATATGACCTAAAACACTCCATTTTCCATGTCGAAGTCATGTCTAAATTCTGCTTAAAAAGTGACCAAAAGTTTGCCCTAATCCGAATTGCCATTTAAGTAAACCCAGAAAATGACCAAATGAACAGTGTTCATTCATTTGGTCATATCTCACTGTCGACAGGTCCAAATGACCTGAAATTTATACCATTGGAAAGCTTAGACATAGGGCTACAACTCTTGTGAAGACACCAAAGCTCAGAAATGTTATTAACCAAGTCAAATTGCTTACCTAATTAGGGACACCAAAACTGTCCAGAATTAAAACTGCCCAGAATTGCTAGACAAAGGCAAACTGACCAGTTTTGGTAAAGAGACAATAAATTGGTCCATAGAACTCCAAATGCCCTCAAACCAGTGTCAAAAATTCAATAAGACATAGGCCTACAATAATGGTATTTTTACCAAAACCCATAAATTAAGAAAACTAGGTCAATTAACTTGATTAAGTTGGCATACCAATTCTGGAAATGATATAAATTACCATTAACTCCAGAATAGTATCTTTAGCATATCTCTCACTAGAAATCTTCAATTGAAATGAGCCATACCATTCTGGAAAGCTAAGAAATAGACCTTCAACTTTGTTTTAGACATTTTCCTCAACTTATGAATGTAAGAAGCTTAAATATTGGGTCAAATCTACTAACCTAATTGAAATCTTATTACTACAAGACACTTGAGTCCAGATCAATAATTTGACTATAAATAATTCTACAAGACTTGAAAAAAATCACAATAAAAAATTTTGAGTGACCATAAGACATAAGGCAACATATCCTATGAGGAATAGTAAACCTAAATATGGCAGCAACCTACTCAAATAAAATTGGCAAAGTATAATATCAAAACCGCCTAGTAAGGGAACCAAAATTCAGAATTGACCTAGTTATGGTTATTTGATCGTATCTTGAGTTCTATAAATCCAAATTACATGATTCAAAAAGGAAAATAAAGACAAGACATAGAGGAATAACTTCGATAAAGGAAGTGTGGCCAAATAGTAGCCACAAATTGTTCAAAGGGATATGCAAAAATTAAGATACTGAAATTAAACCTAAAGAAAGGTTCTTGACATAAATTATTGACTTAACCCTAATAAGTCACTACATGCTAAATTACAAGAAACAGGTATGTGGGATCCACTTTTCCACTATACATTTACATGAAAATTCTGTTATCACTATATGCTAAATTACATGAAATAGTGATGTGAGACCAACCTTTCCCACAATACATGGACATAAAGATTTTGTTAAACAATTAATAATGCTTAATTGCCCAAAGTAAACCTAGGCATGTATATATATAGTTGGATCGATTGGTATACCAATTAAGGACTACAGATAGTAGTGCTGCCTATATGGATAATCATTGACTGACAATATATGTCTAATATGATTGATCTACAAGTTCTATGCTTGCCTGTTGGCCATTGCACCTAATTTTATATTTGGCTTAAAAAGCTTGTCCGCTGGCCTTGTGCCTTACATGATAGATGTATACAGGATAGACATATGGCTGTCTAACTAGTATACTCCCATGTATCTATCACTTACAGTCTATTATAGGTTACTTGGGCACTTTTATAAAATAATTAAGACCGAAAATAAGAAAAATGAACAGAAAATATACTATTAAATCTAATTGTTTCCAAAGTGCAAAAAATTCATAAATAACTTGGAATTTATGAAATTTGCCCGAAATTATTATTTTTAATTATTCAGTTACTTTTCTTTAAAATTATGCACCACTAAGCAATTCACTTAGCGGGTTAGTTTTTTCATCACGTAGGTATATGAGAATAGATGCACCCTGTAGACCCTTATTTTTGTGATGAGTATGTGCATTGAGGCCGTGGGAAACCCGATGATGAAAAATTATATGACTGTAAGATGTAATTGGAGGCATGAAGCTGAATTATTAATTCCGTGGCATGATCTTGAAAAAATAAAAATAATAATAAAGTTTTGGGGAAATTAATTTAAATAAAATTTTATTTTGTTTAAATTTAATATGGGTAGTTCTTAAATGGATCTAATTAAGTTTAATTAGGCTTTATGGGCCTAAGAAAGCCTAGTTAGGAATTTTAAATGGGACCCATTTAATTATTTTCTAAAAATTAAAATAACAAAATATCTCTCTCCTCCTTGGCCCCACTCTCTTCCTCACTCCCTATTGGTGCCTTCCATTTTTTCTTGTCTTCCTATTGGTTGAAACACCTCACCCATATCCCAATCTTATTCGAATTCTGCAATCGTAGTTGTTTAAGTCATCTAAACTTTATCACCCTAAGACTCCAAATCCTACCACACCTCTTCCTCATTCCCTATTGGTGCCTTCCATTTTTTCCTGTCTTCCTATTGGTTGAAACACCTCACCCATATCCAGTCTTATTCGAATTGCAATTGTAGTTGTTTAAGTCATCTAAACTTTATCATCCTAAGACTCCAAACCCTATCACACCTCTCTCCCAAAACCCTATAAATACCCTACTAGAGAAGAGAAGAAGAGGATGATGGGAGGAAAGAGGAAGAGAAAATTCAGAGCTATAAGAAATTTAGAGATATTTAAGACTCTTTGAGTTCTTCCTCATTTTTTTTCTTTTCTTCAAGAAGATTTTCATACAAGATTTACGGAAGGTCGTTTTATTGTTTTCTTTTCAAGATCTATGCCACACAATATTTTAATTCTATGCTCTTTGTCTTCAATTTATTTTATATGTTCATATAGATCATGTAATCATGTTTAATTTGAGGGGATACACAACTCTGCACATGTTTAGTTTCTGTCTCTCGTACTTTTATTATTTTTCTTTATTTTCTTTATTTTTATTATAAATAAAATTGGTAAGTAGCCCTAAGGTAAGTACCAAAGAGGGCATTTGCGTGGAGCTTATATGGAGCTAAACGGGAGTAAGCCAGGGATATCATTGCCATACTAGAAGAGAAGACCCTTTTTTAAGGGTAGCTTGCCCCAATGGCAACTGCATTTACCAACAGGTAAGTAACTCTAAACTTATCAAATAACCATTGGCATGAAATTGTAGTAATAATAAAACTTTTATTTGGTAAATTAAAATTAACTTTGTTTTTAATTTAACTGACTTTTGCATGTAATTAATTTAAATAAATACTTTGTAAATTAAAATTAATCTTGTTTGTAAATTAAACTAACATTGGCATGTAAATAAATTTAATTTAATATTTGGTAATTGTAAAATAAATTTGCATGTTAGAAATCTTTATTAGGTTGTGATTGTTTGGGCCTTATGTGATATTAGAATAAATTACACATGTACATAATTAACTTAGTTCAATTATCCTTAGGGTAACTTGGTGAAAATTAATTAATTAGGTTAAATAAAAATGTAGGGTTATTTGAAATTGAATTTGTTTGTAAATTAAATTTCCAATAATAAATTAATTTTAGTCATCTGGTAAATATCATTTAAATAATTAGCAACCCCATAGATAGGAATTACTTGTGCATGAAAATTGTGTGTAAACAACAACCTTTTGTGAATTACTTGCGTGTGTAGGATTAGAATTGCATTTTTTAGGATAAAGTTTAATAAAGGAATAATAAACAAGACTTCTAGAAACATTAGTAGAGGATTGGCACTCGAATTAATGAGGTTAGACCAGGCGTAAGGGGTGCCTAACACCTTCCCCTTACATACCCACTATCCCGAACCTAGACATTGGGCTATGGTAATGACGGTTGTGGAAACTCTGCAAGGAGTAAGTTGCCATCCATGACCCTCGGAAGAAACACTGAATATGTCCCGGTTATTACCCGGGTGGCGACTCCTGTCTATCTATGCCTTCGTGGCATAAATCCTTAGTACCGTGATAGTGTTATGGGAAGACGGTACTTACCAGTGGTTTGATTCTATTAGGATTGTATGAAGTGCATGTCTAGGAAATGCTGTCTAAGGAGGTGGTACTTAAGTGAGACCATTGTGACTCCACCATCTTTCCTGGGCATTACCTGGTGCATTTTATATAATTCTAATGGATGATATTTTGCCTCACGCCCCACCCCTACAGTTTGACGACTCCACTTGGGACTAAATGGATAGTTACTCCAACATGTTTCTATTAGTCTAATATTATTCCTTTGTTAAACTTTTTGCATTGCACTACACTATCACACGGATCACCCTTACCCTTTTAGCCTCGTTAGTACTAGCCAAGGAGACCATGGTTCTACTCGAGCTATGACGAATTGGTGAATGCTAGCACCCCATGCCCGTACCTTCGAGTATATAAAAGAGCCACAGCTTCGACCGTTGTGCTTAATGGACAAGCTCTCGCATGGGTGACCCTTTTCCTACCCAATAAAGCCCATGAGCCATAGATTTCAACCTTAGGTACCCCGTAGATTTTGTTGTGCTGGATTCGTATCCTTACTGTTCAAACCATAAGTTCTAGTGGTAGTTGAGATGAACCTAGGCCTATGCATAAACTCAATGTGTGTATAGGCCCAAGTCCATTTTAAAACCCATGTTAAGCAAGAGGATGCTTACTTATGGTTAAACTTTAAGGATACAAATCATTTATTTGTGAGGGAAGGATAGTCCTGGACCACCCCCTATTGGTGTGTCCAGTGTACCATAGCCTAGGATAGAATTTTTTCTTACCCTGCACGTGAGAGTTGAAGGTATAAGGGGGCGAAGATTCAGTTCTGGAGATTTTTTTTTTTGGTTTTGATTCAGTCTTTGGTCCGATTTTAGTTTAGTTTATATGGTCTGGTTTTGGTTCAGTTTTGGTTCTATTGGTATGGTTCGATTTTGGTTTTATAAAAGTAAAGGCAAAAAAAAAAAAGAAAAAAAGAAAAAAATGGTCCATTCATGCATTGCATTCATGTATATAGCATACTTAGGTTAACCCTTAAATCCTTTTTTTTTTTTAAGAAAATATAGCCTTAAAGCACACCAAAAAGACTTTCGATTAGGTCACTTGGGTTAGGGAAGGGAAGAGACTAGTAAGGATTTCACCTGCACTACTTAAGATGGAAGAAACTATGGCCGTGCTTGATGAAATATTGAACGCCAAGATGTTTGAGCTAGAAGAGACAATTGTGGTCAACTTTAGAAAGAGGCCCCAAGGTAGGCCAATTAAATGGCATTAAAGTTATTGAGGTTCAAATTGTGTCTCACACTCCAAGGAGATTTTTTCAATTCAGCCAACCCTTATCCGAAGTTTTGGAGCCTCTCAAAGCTCAAGACCTCCTACAACTCTTAGCACCCAGACCATTACCAAATCCACTCTCACCTAGCTATGATATCAACCAATGTTGCCGGTCCTACCAAGCCCACAGTCATGATGCCGACTGATGCTTTCAACTTAAGCATGATATAGACCTAATTGATGCCAAAAGGATGATTGACCCAGAAAATCAACCCAAAAGCCCTATGCCTAGCCAAAATTTCCACCTACACCAGGTTTCTACATGATCTCCATCACCCCAAATAACCCTAACAGAATTATTTACTTTATCCAACCCATCCAAAAGCCCAGTGAACCTATCCAACCCATCCAAAAGCCCAATGAACCTCAGTCTATAATGGTTGTTGACATTTGTGATAATTCTAGCTATGATGAGGGTCCTTTGGATGTCTGGACTGATTTTGATGAGGACATAGTTACATTACAACTAGATGGTTCAGTTCCACTAGTGTCTGATTTTCAAGTTATTGGGATCTATGAAAATTAGATGGATCTAAAAGTGACTACTATGAAGAAAGGGATGAAGTATTTCCTAGCATAGGCCTAGGAAAAACTATAGATGGCCTGGTGACTTTTCTTGAGATGAAGGGGCAGATCACGAGTTATGGTTTGGGCTATGAGCTAACTGAAGAGAAAGAAGAACCAAAGCCTCCTAAGTCCCTGAAAGAGGGGGCAATTGCCTGAACATATGATTAAGGGTTACCACATGTGAAAGAGCTAAAGCAGAAAATCAGCACCATTAATCTAAGGACGGCATGGGAAGCCAAACACCTAAAGCTACACCCCTAAGTTTGAGTCTGTCTTTTGTAATGCTCACAGTAGTGATACTGATGTTTCCAATTCCGATGTACTTGATAAAGATTTTGAGGCAAAGATCAATAACATGACCAGTCCTTTTACTTACTTGTTTGATGTTTATTCTAATAGGCGTATGCATGACATTCTTAATCATTTAGAATTTATTTCTATTAATGCATCAAAATCAATCTTTATTAATTTGGGTACACCAAATAATCCTAAAGACATTAAGTTAGCTGAAGATTTAACCCAAGAAGAAAGAGATAAATTTATAGCCTTGTTAACAAAGTACCAAAAAGCACATGCCTCGAGCTTAAAATCAGATGGCCGATTCCCAAGCCACGCTGGTGTCCCCATAGGAAAAGAGTGATCAAAAGTTGACTTAGCTAGTTATCCTAATGAGGAGTAAAATTTCATGCTATGAATGATTAATAGTAGCACTTGTGGACCTAGAGGGAGAAGGAAAATGATGTGAAGACATAAGGAGGTCTCTGGAAGTGAGAGAATACTCGCAATAAGCCTACAAAAGAGATAGAGCAACATTCATAGATTAGCCACTCAACTTACTTTAGCTGGGGGGCAATTCTACAAACTCTTATGTGTGATAAAAAAATAGGCTGAGCAAATAATGAAAGAAGTACATGCAGGAATGTGTAGTCCCCATATGAATGGAAAGGTTCTAGTTGGGAAAAAAATATTCAAAACATATAAGGATTGGCCTAAAAAATTCCTTATGTTCTTTAAGGTTATCATAGTACTACAAGGACATCCACGGGGGCAACCCATTCTCTTTAGTAGATGGGACTAAAGCAATGCTATCCATTAGTAAGAGGTCAAATCCTTGAGGGTGATGCTAGAAGCTAAGATCCTAAAAAATGAGTGGGCTTAGAAGATATATAAAGAACTAGCTTTGATTGATGAAAAGAGAATGTGAGCCTTGTATCATATGCAGGCTTATTAGAGGAAGATAGCTAAGGCCTTTAATAAAAAGGCGAAGCCAAGAAAGATCAAAGAGAGAGACATGGTTTTGAAACAAGCTTAGCCCGTCCCTTTTGATTTAAGAAGAAAGTTTAACCCAAGCTAGGATAGTCCATACATAGTCAAAAAGATCTTGCTATTGTAAGAATATCAGACTTGGGTGGGAATGAATTTCAAGAACTAGTCAATTTAGACAGGCTCAAATGGTACTTTGTGTGAGATAGGCTCGCTAGGCTGAAAACCTACAAAAGGCGGTCTAGGCAAAAGTAAGGGTCAAAGAAAAAAGAACGAAAAAAAAAGAAAAAGAAAAAAAAAAGAGAAAAGAAAAGAAAAAATGCTAGATTGAAAACCTGCAAAAGGCAGTCTAGGCAAAAGGAGAGATGAGAGAAGATCTGGATGGAAAACCTGAAAAGGCCATTCGGCAGGTTATAAAGCTTATTTCTAACTTTGGAATGTTAGAAATTTAGCAAAACTAAATGTAAGAGGGAGTAATGGTGTACCTGAATAAATAAAGAAGTTTTTATTGTATTAACCAGGAATAGGTTTTATTTAATTATGATTGTGAATGTTTGCGTCTTGAGGGATACATCAAAAGATTAAGTAATTGAATTGCATTGTTTTGATTTAACCTATTGTCTTGTGAGCATGATAGAATAGGTGCTTGATATGAATATCCTGGTGATTGTCTAATTTCAAAGAAAAAAAAAAAGAGAAAAAGAACAAGAAAAAGAAAAGAAAAAAGAGAGCTAAGTGGAAAACCCGAAAGGGCCGCTTAGGCAAAAGTTAGAGCAAGCCCGCTGAGATGAAAACCGAAAAAGGCATTTCAGGCAAAAGTTAAGGCACAGAGAATGGAGTTCATGGAAGAGAAATGAGTCAAGGAAGAAACCATAGGGGGAGAGAAGAAAAAGAAAAATCAGAGGGAAATTGTATTGTGACCTTAAGGAAGTCTTTTTAGTGAATGGTTTTTCTCAAAAATTTTGAGGCTAAAAGAAAGTTTTTGCAAAAGAGATCCCTCAGAGGACTACGTTTTTTTATAGAATCTCCAATAAAATTTGCATTCTCATGATAGGAAATAGCATACAGAAAGCACAAAAATCAGAGAGAATTTTGAGACCAAGTTATCCCAATTTTTTTCAAATCACGAATTAGATATTTTTTGGTAAATCCTTAGACGTTGTTTAGGGTGCACGACATAGTTGTGTAAGGCGTAGAGAACACGCATCAACATGTCACCTGTAGGTGTGTAAGGCGTAGAAGAACATGCATCACCACAGTTTCAAGTGTCGAACTATGAGTGGGTCTGATTCTTCCTCAGGATAGCGAGGGGGATACGTAGGTAGTTTAGGATCATGGTCCTAAATACGAATCCACAATATTTCATGACAGATGTTTTTTTGGTAAGTCCTTAGACGTTGTTTAGGGCACATGGCATAGTTGTGTAAGGTGTAGAAGAACATGCATCAACATGTCACCTGTAGGTGTGTAAGGCGTAGAATAACATGCATCACCACAGTTTCAAGTGTCGAACTACGAGTGGGTCTGATTCTTCCTTAGGATAATGAGGGGGATACGTAGGTAGTTTAGGACTGCGGTCCTAAATACGAATCCACAACATTTCAAATCACACAGTTGCCATTGTCATGAGACCGTAGCTAGTCTCATGACACAGAGTGTATCGACAGAGCAAGATGCACTCAATTTTCACATGACACAGTTATCACTGTTATGAGACCGTAGCTAGTCTCATGACACAGAGTGTATCGACAGAGCAAGATGCACTCAATTTTCACATGACACAGTTATCACTGTTATGAGACCGTAGCTAGTCTCATGACGCAGAGTGTATTGACAGAGCAAGATACACTCATTTTTCACATGACACAGTTATTACTGTTATGAGACTGTAGCTAGTCTCATAACATAGAGTATGTCGACCGAGCAAGATATACTTGATTCTCATAGCCAATGTTTCATAGTTATTAGAAATTTGAGTTTCACTTTGACGAAACTTGAGCAATGCTTTCGCATTGATTTCAACTTTCGCCAAAGTGGGGGGCAAACTGTAGACCCTTATTTTGTGATGAGTATGTGCATTGAGGCCGTGGGAAACCCGATGATGAAAAATTATATGACTGTAAGATGTAATTGGAGGCATGAAGCTGAATTATTAATTCCGTGGCATGATCTTGAAAAAATAAAAATAATAATAAAGTTTTGGGGAAATTAATTTAAATAAAATTTTATTTTGTTTAAATTTAATATGGGTAGTTCTTAAATGGATCTAATTAAGTTTAATTAGGCTTTATGGGCCTAAGAAAGCCTAGTTAGGAATTTTAAATGGGACCCATTTAATTATTTTCTAAAAATTAAAATAACAAAATATCTCTCTCCTCCTTGGCCCCACTCTCTTCCTCACTCCCTATTGGTGCCTTCCATTTTTTCTTGTCTTCCTATTGGTTGAAACACCTCACCCATATCCCAATCTTATTCGAATTCTGCAATCGTAGTTGTTTAAGTCATCTAAACTTTATCACCCTAAGACTCCAAATCCTACCACACCTCTTCCTCATTCCCTATTGGTGCCTTCCATTTTTTCCTGTCTTCCTATTGGTTGAAACACCTCACCCATATCCCAGTCTTATTCGAATTCTGCAATTGTAGTTGTTTAAGTCATCTAAACTTTATCATCCTAAGACTCCAAACCCTATCACACCTCTCTCCCAAAACCCTATAAATACCCTACTAGAGAAGAGAAGAAGAGGATGATGGGAGGAAAGAGGAAGAGAAAATTCAGAGCTATAAGAAATTCAGAGATATTTAAGACTCTTTGAGTTCTTCCTCATTTTTTTTCTTTTCTTCAAGAAGATTTTCATACAAGATTTCTGGAAGGTCAGTTTTTATTGTTTTCTTTTCAAGATCTATGCCACACAATATTTTAATTCTATGCTCTTTGTCTTCAATTTATTTTATATGTTCATATAGATCATGTAATCATGTTTAATTTGAGGGGATACACAACTCTGCACATGTTTAGTTTCTGTCTCTCATACTTTTATTATTTTTCTTTATTTTCTTTATTTTTATTATAAATAAAATTGGTAAGTAGCCCTAAGGTAAGTACCAAAGAGGGCATTTGCGTAGAGCTTATATGGAGCTAAACGGGAGTAAGCCAGGGATATCATTGCCATACTAGAAGAGAAGACCCTTTTTTAAGGGTAGCTTGCCCCAATGGCAACTGCATTTACCAACAGGTAAGTAACTCTAAACTTATCAAATAACCATTGGCATGAAATTGTAGTAATAATAAAACTTTTATTTGGTAAATTAAAATTAACTTTGTTTTTAATTTAACTGACTTTTGCATGTAATTAATTTAAATAAATACTTTGTAAATTAAAATTAATCTTGTTTGTAAATTAAACTAACATTGGCATGTAAATAAATTTAATTTAATATTTGGTAATTGTAAAATAAATTTGCATGTTAGAAATCTTTATTAGGTTGTGATTGTTTGGGCCTTATGTGATATTAGAATAAATTACACATGTACATAATTAACTTAGTTCAATTATCCTTAGGGTAACTTGGTGAAAATTAATTAATTAGGTTAAATAAAAATGTAGGGTTATTTGAAATTGAATTTGTTTGTAAATTAAATTTCCAATAATAAATTAATTTTAGTCATCTGGTAAATATCATTTAAATAATTAGCAACCCCATAGATAGGAATTACTTGTGCATGAAAATTGTGTGTAAACAACAACCTTTTGTGAATTACTTGCGTGTGTAGGATTAGAATTGCATTTTTTAGGATAAAGTTTAATAAAGGAATAATAAACAAGACTTCTAGAAACATTAGTAGAGGACTGGCACTCGAATTAATGAGGTTAGACCAGGCGTAAGGGGTGCCTAATACCTTCCCCTTACGTACCCACTATCCCGAACCTAGACATTGGGCTATGGTAATGACGGTTGTGGAAACTCTGCAAGGAGTAAGTTGCCATCCATGACCCTCGGAAGAAACACTGAATATGTCCCGGTTATTACCCGGGTGGCGACTCCTGTCTATCTATGCCTTCGTGGCATAAATCCTTAGTACCGTGGTAGTGTTATGGGAAGACGGTACTTACCAGTGGTTTGATTCTATTAGGATTGTATGAAGTGCATGTCTAGGAAATGCTGTCTAAGGAGGTGGTACTTAAGTGAGACCATTGTGACTCCACCATCTTTCCTGGGCATTACCTGGTGCATTTTATATAATTCTAATGGATGATATTTTGCCTCACGCCCCACCCCTACACACCCGCAGCAGCATCCGCAGCAGTAGTGTCCTAATAGAGCTTTAGTCAAATCTGCCACCATCCAGAGTCACCTCAGTCTTTTGTATTTTGGTAGGGCCCATGCATAGAATAGTATTTTGGTTCAATGTATATAAACATTTTGTAATTATAGTTTGTGATGTAAATAAGTTGTAATTATATATTTTGGACTATAAATAAAATTGTGAATTTTTTTATATGAATTTCTATATGAATGAATGAATGAAAAATATATTTTCTTGACATGGTATAAGTAGAAAAGATATGATATGACATGATGCTTATGGGAATATGAAATGGTTTTTAACAGGTGAATAGTAGAACCCGTCAAATGCTAATAAAACAGAGGAGGCTCTGCCCGGGTATTCACAGAAATAATTTGTGATAAAAAAAATCTCCACATGTTTTAAATGAAGTTTAAAATTAACAATGAATAGGACAGCATAAGATAGGGTGCTCCGACACCAAATGTGTAACACCTTCTGTAACACCCCTATGTTCAGTAGTGCATTCTATTGTTCTGACAACTAGTGTCTGTCCAGACAGCTAGGATGCCTAGAATTATACTTAAATATTAGTGAGGAGATTTGAAATAAAGAAATACAATAGAGGGAATGTAACACCCTCCCGGTAACCACTCCGTACATCCTACTGTTCCGGTGACCGGTGTCGGTCTGGACAGCTAGAACGTCCGAAAAAATATTTAAACTAAAGTCAGGAACCATAATTAACTCAAATATTAATAAGAAACACTTAGTAAAAATTTTAGAAATGAAATACAACCAAGCAAAACGAGCCGGTGCCCAAGCGATGGGTAACCGGAGGGAAGTTGTGGTTCTCGCAACGAGGAGCCCTAGACCCGGGAGGAAAATTATAAAATAATTTTTGGGACTCCAGAGAAGGGTTATTGAGGTTCCCATGGCTTTAGAATTCCAAGAAAATACCTAGAAAAATTTTTCAATTGGTACAGACAATTTTGACCCGTTAAGCCAAACGGAGGGCATTTTGGTCATTTCGCCTTCAGAGGTGATTTTTGGCCAACTTGTCCAGTTGAGTAAATAATTAATATGACATAAAATATGAATAAACATTACTAAAAATGAAATTGGAAATGAGTAGTGGAGAAAAGAGAAGAAAAATCAATAAAATGCAATTTATGACATCAATGTGATGTCATTTATAATTTTCAACCAATCACACTTAAGCCATTATTTGACTAACTATTAAAAGAGATAAGAGAAGACCAAATTCAACAAAATTTCAGCACCCATCCTTCTCTCCTTAGTGCAGCCGAAATCACTGCCATACACCCTCCATTGATGTGCCATCAAAAGCTTAATTTCTCCTTTGTTTCCACCATAAAATCATAACCTAGCTTCACTAAAATTTTCCCTAGCACCTAGACAAAGCTCTTGGCAGCCAACAAGAGGAAGGAAATTGAAGTTTAGGGCTTGGAAAAATTCTGCCACTTGAGGTTAGTGCATATATACACTTAAAACTTTTAATTTCTATGTTAAGGACTTGAAACCAACAAGTATTTGTGAATGAAATGAACCAACCTCATGTGTATGTCCAATATAGAATTCGGCAGCCCTATTGAAGGTATAGGAATAAGTGTTTTGTTGGTCTTAAAGTGGACTAAAAATAATGTTGAGGATATATATATATATATATATATATATATATATATATATATATATATATATATATATATATATATATATATATAGGTGATGAATTGGTATGCTAACTAAGGCACCTTGTAGAAATTATATTGTGAAGCTAGGGTTTTGGGAAGTAAAAATTAGCTTGGCTTATGAAATTGTTAAAGTACATCCTAATGGTCAATTAGTGACCATTTGAAGGAATTTGACCTTAATTGGGACTGGAATGAAGCATGGCAAAGGGAAGGTGTGTGCTGCCTAGAGGGTGCAAAATGGTGACTGAAAATTCAGTCCAATTACACAGCCATAACTTTGGCTGTGTTAGTCCAATTGGACATGAAACTAGGTTTATAATGGCACATTTTTACTGAAGAACCATGCCCAAAGGACCAAAGCAAGAGGACCAAAACTTGGCCCCAATCCGGAACCCTGAAACTGATTCTGCAGAATTGGCCAAATGGCCATAACTCACTGTAGATTTGGTCAATTGACCTGAAATTTTTACAGCAACAAGTTAAGACATAGACAAACAACTTTCATGAAGGAAACTACCCCAAATTATGGCCAGAACCCATCCAACCAAGTGACTCTAGTTACTGTTCATGCACTGTAGATATGGTAATTTTCTGCAGAATGCACATTCGGCCAGCTTGGGTCTTTGGACCATATCTAGAGCTACAAAACTCCAAATGGAGTGATTCAAAAAAGGAAATTCAACTAGACAAAATAAGAAACAACTTTCATGTTTTACATTTCTTCAAATTCCTACAGTAACAGTGTCCAATGGAACAGTGAAGTTGACTCACCAAAACTGAAAATTCTGCTTGTGTTGAGTTACACTTTGGAATGGTATTAACACTTAATGCCAACAAGTTTTAAACACCAAATGTGGTATGTTGGGAGTGCCAAAGTCAATGTACACATTTTTATTCTAAAAGTCAACATTTTTGTTGACCAATGATGAATAGTGACACCAAAAATTTGAAATTCACAAATTGAAGAATTTAAAAGTTTCAAATGCCCTAGTATACCTAACAAGATTGGTTTGGATAGTTTGGCATGCCAATAGGGTTCAATTAGCGAAGATCGCACATGGCAAAAATGCCATTCTGTGATTTCATGGCTTCTAGCCATTCGACTTTGCATTGAGACTTGGCCTTGTGCACGAGATTATTTACTGACTTGGTAGCTATTACATTGCACACGGGTGATGCATATGCGACCGATGGTGTGATGCCCGAGGTACTAGATACCCAGTGCCAGTTTACCCGTTATCCAGTCCAGTCGTCTAGTGTAGGTTACTTGGGCAACCAAATGAATGAAAATGAGCAATGTAGAAGAAATAAATGAATGGATATACAAATACATGACAAACAAAACATGTACATGCAATACATATTTATATATGTTATTTCTTGTTATTTTATTATTGCACCACTAAGCATTATTGCTTAGCGCGTTGCTTTGCCACGCAGCGTGATGCTGGAGATCCCGATCGTGAGCCCAGTAGACCACGGTGGGTGAGTTCATCCTGTAGATCTGCGCAGTGTCCGTGTCACCTCACTACCTGCAGTGCATTGGTAGGGCACTAGGTGTCATTTTGTCATTTTGATATTTTGTAGCAGATTTTTACTTTCTCATATGTATTTGAACTCATGTAATATATTTTGATGTCCATGTAAATAATGAAAGTTATGACTATGAATGCAAAATTTGAGCATGTATTTATCGCTTGTATATGAGAAATGGATGTTTGTGAAATTAAAAGATTATTGAGAATTTGCTATTGAGAAATATTGTTGAGATTTTGGATATTGGAGTTTGAGATGATGGAATAAAAATATTGGAAGTGTTTTTAACAGGTTCCGAAGAACGATTTTCTCCATTTTTAGCCGGTACTCCGCCGGACTTTCTTTAAAATTTTCGGAACCTTAAATGAATAATACTTTTGATAAATGGTTTAAATAAATTGTATTTCATAAATTATATGCAAAAGCATTGTATAAATTAATTGAGGAATATTAGAGTGTGCCGGTACACCGTGTGGCATTACTTACTCAGGTATACTGTACACGGGTAAGGGGTGTCACATGTAGTGGTATCAGAGCATGGTTTAGGCGTTTTTGGTCCTAGATTGAGTCCATACCATGCATTGCATTTGTAAGAGTCGAGGTGACACTAACGCAGATCTGTTTATCCTTCTTATTTTGAATAGGATATGGACCCTTCATCTCAGAGAGCCGTTGAGGAGGAAGTGGAGAGTCATGCTCCACTGCAGCGGTGAGACTGGGGCATGAGAGAATCTCCGCCAGGCTCAAGCGAGCCTGCTCGGCCTCCACAGCCATGTTTCAAAGAAATGGCCGACTTCTTTAGACAAATGGCCGGGTAATGCCAAGACCACCACCACCACCACCAGCTCCACAGTAAATCACACTGAAAGGCTAAGGAAGTTTGGAGTGTGGACTTCTATGGCAAGAGAGAAGATGACTTGCGGTAGGGAGAATTGGTTGAACAGAACAGGCAGAGTACTAAAACAACTTCACTGCACTCCAGAGCAAAACCTGGAAGCTGCCATCTCTTTACTGCAAGACGATGCTTATGAGTGGTGGGACACTGTGTCCAGTGAAGTGCAGCCAGAAGCTGTAACTTGGGACTTCTTCCTCTCTGAATTCAAGAAGAAATATGTGGGTACTGTATACCTAGAAGAGAGAAGAAGAGAGTTTATTAACTTGAGGCAGAGACAGTTGTCAGTGGCTGAGTATGAGAAAGAATTCGTCCGATTAAGCCGCTATGGAAGGGAGATAGTCCCAAATGAAGCTGAAAGGTGCAAGAGATTTGAAGAGGGACTAAATGACAACATCAAGATCCAGCTCACTGCCTTGGGAATCACAGAATTTACCAAGTTAGTGGAAGCGGCAATAAAGGTTGAAAAGGTTAGAATCAGTGAACAGACCAGAAGGGATAGACAGCAGAAGAGGGGACCAGGTCAGTCTAATTCCGCTCCTGGATTTGGGAAGAAGTTTAAGGGTCCTCCTGCACAGAGTTTGGGTCAGTCTCAAGGGCTCAGGCCACAGTTCACCCCTAGGAGAGGTCAGTCCACACCATCAGTGGGTAGCTCTCCAGGGATGGGGTTCAGGGGACCAGCCCCAGCATCTTCCGCGTGTCCACATTGCCTGAAATGGCACAAGGGGGAATGTTGGAGAGTAATGGCGGTGCACTTGAGGTGTGGGTCATGAGCATCGGTTGAAGAAGCGTCCACGCAGAACTACTCTGCTGCTCCAACACAAGCGATGGACACGCTCTGCACCACCAAGGGGTAGAAGGTCTGGTAAATCTGAAGCTGTGGGACCATTTCAGAGGCCTGCATCTGAGCCAGCAGAGAGGCCAAATAACAGACCACCTGCCAGAAATTATGCCTTGAGAGCTCAGGAGGAGCAAGATGCCCCGGACGTCATCAGGGGTACGTTCTCCCTCTACTTTACACCTGTGCATGCATTGGTGGATCCAGGATCCACTCATTCCTACATTTGCATCAACCTACCCGTAGAAAGGGGGATATTGGTAGGGGAGAGTAACCAAGACATTCTGGTCACTAATCCATTGGGCCACAGTGTGGTAGTGAACAAAGTATACAAGGGTTGCCCGTTGAGGATTCAGGGGTATGAATTCTTGGCAGACCTAATTGAGTTGCCCTTCCATGAGTTTGACGTGATATTGGGAATGGACTGGTTGTTACGTCATCAGGCAATAGTTGATTGCAAATTGAAGAGAATTTCTCTAAAAACTTCAGAGGGTAATGAGATCACAGTTGTGGGGGAAAGGACAGATTTCTTGTCCAATGTTATCTCAGCCACAGTTGCAAGAAGAATGATGAGAAGAGGCTGTGAAGCCTACCTATCACATGTGGTGGATACTAGGCAGGCTAAGCCAAACCTGAGTAACATACCCACAGTATGGGACTTCCCAGAGGTATTTCCTGAAGAATTGCCTGGTTTGCCACCAGAAAGGGAAGTCGAGTTTGCTATTGAGACACCATCAGATCTGACACCCATTTCTATTGCTCCTTATAGGATGGCACCCATCGAATTGAGGAGTTGAAAACTCAATTGCAAGGATTCTTTGGATAAGGGTTCATACGCCTGATGTGTCACCATGGGGAGCTCGGTGCTATTTGTGAAAAAGAAGGATGGGACTTTGAGGTTATGTATTGATTCTGGCGATTGAATAAAGTGTGATTAAGAACAAATATCCGTTGCCTAGAATTGATGATCTGTTTGATCGATTAAAGGGAAGCAGTATTTTCTAAGATTGATCTCGGATCGAGGTATCATCGATTGAGAGTGAAGGATGTAGATGTGCCCAAGGCGCATTCAGGACCCGGTATGGGCATTATGAGTTTACGGTGATGCCCTTTGGCCTAACAAATGCACAGCGCATTTATGGACCTTATGAACCGTATCTTCCATCCATACGGATCGGTTCGTAGTGGTCTTTATTGATGATATTCAGTGTACTCCAAGACCAGAAAGAACATGATGAACATTTGAGGATTGTTACGCAAACCTGCGGGAAAAGAAGGCGTATGCTAAGTTGTCCAAGTGTGACTTTTGGTGAATGAGATTGCATTCCTTGGACACATAGTGTCGGTGATAGGATTAGGTGGATCCCAAGAAGATAGAAGCGATGATGGAATGGAAGCCTCCCGGAAACACAAGCGAGGTCGAGAAGCTTCTTGGGGCTATTTGGGTATTCTGAAGATTTGTGAAGGATTTTCCCTAATAGCTGCTCCAATGACCAAGTTTTTACACAAGAATGTCAGATTTGACTGGAATGACAAGTGTCAGACCAGTTTTGAGAAATTGAAGGCTATGTTGACAGAGGCACCAGTGTTAACACAGCCAGTGTCCGGAAAGGACTTTGTGGTCTATAGTGATGCCTCACATAATGGGTTAGGGTGTGTATTGATGCACGAGGGGAAAGTGATCGCCTATGCTTCCGCATGACTAAGGCCACATGAGCAGAACTACCCTACCCATGATCTAGAGCTTGCAGCAATTATCTTCGCCTTGAAGATATGAAGGCATTACTTGTATGGTGAAAAGTGCTACATTTATACTGAGACCACAAAAGCACGAAATATTTGCCAACCGGAAGGAGCTCAACCTTAGAGCAGAGCGATGGATTGAGTTCCTAAAGGATTATGGTGTGTAATTGACTACCATCACAGGAAGGCAAATGTAGTTCTTGATGCTTTGGCGAGAAAATCCATAACAGCCTTGCGATCATTGAATGCCCGTCTATCTTTGGTTCGTGATGGAGCTATCTTGGCTGAGTTGCAAGTGAGGCCAAACCTGCTACAGCAGATTTTAGATAGGCAGAAGGTAGATGAGAAGCTAATGGCTATTATGAGCAAAATCCCAGAGGGAAAAGCAGCGACTATGAGGTGAAAGCGGATGGGTGTGCAGTATTACAAAGGAAGACTGTGTGTACGGATAATGGGGAATTGAAAGCGATATTCTAAAGAGGCACACACCAGTGTATATGCTATGAACCGGGAAGTACAAAGATGTATCATGACACGAAGCTTGATATTGGTGGCTGGTATGAAAAAGGACATAGGCGACTATGTGACTAAATGCTTGACATGTCGGCAAGTCAAGCGAGAACACCAAGTTCCATCGGGTTTGCTCACCTATACGCATACCTGAATGGAAATGGGATCGGGTCACCATGGATTTTGTAAGTGGTCTACCTCTCACCCAGAAGAAACATGATGCAGCATGGGTGATAGTTGATAGATTGACAAAGTCAGCACACTTTCTGCCAGTTAGGACTGACTACTCACTAGAGAGGTTAGCAGAATTGTATATTAGTGAGATAGTTAGACTGCATGGAATTCCACTTTCCATCATATCTGATCGAGACCCAAGGTTTATATCGAGATTTTGGAAGAAGTTGCATGAATCCTTGGGTACACAACTCCATTTCAGCACAGCTTTCCATCCTCAGACGGATGGGCAATATGAAAGAGTAATCCAGGTAAATAATTGAAACCAATGAAATTGATACAAATACTGAATTGAAATGATAACAATAACGTGAAATACTTGTCAGGTCCTTGAGGATATGCTGAGGAGTTGTGTCATTGAGTTTGAGGGAAGTTGGGATAGATACCTCCCACTGGCAAAGTTTGCATACAATAATAGCTACCAAGCTAGCATTCAAATTGCCCCATATGAAGCACTGTATGGGAGAAAATGTAGAACTCAGGTGTCTTTGGACTGAATTGGCGAAGACAAGCGGTAGGGCGGACACAGTGAAACAGGCTGAGGAGAAGGTAAAATCAATCAAAGCCAATCTCAAAGTTGCCTTAGAAAGACAGAAATCTTATGCCGACCTGAAGAAAAAAGAAATAGAATATGTGGTTGGCGACAAAGTGTTTGTGACACCCCTTACCCGACTACAGTGTAGCCGAGCAAGTTATGCCACTCAGTGTGCCAGAGCACTCTATGTTATCTTAATTCATTTTTATCATAGTTTTGAAAATAACTTGTGAAATATAATTCATTTATTGAAATTGTAATTTATTTGAGGTTCCGAGAATTTTATAGAAAATCCGGCAAAGTACAGGCTAAAAATGGAGAAAACAGTTCTTCGGAACCTGTGAAAAACACTTCCTATAATCATATTCAATCAATCCCAACTCCAATTATCAACAAAGTCTCAGAATAATTTCATCAATTTCATTTATTTCTCAATCATTCATCTCATGGTACTCATATACAATTCACATTTTGTATCACATCAAGTTACAGCATTTCTTAACGATTCCTCTATTTGTCATCTCACATCATCATTAGACTCAAATCATAAATAAATTCTCACATGTGATTTATAATCACAAATTACAAGTACTTACATTAATACAAAATTATATTACATTTGTTCAAATACATATAATAAAATAAGAGTTTAATTACCAAATTTACAAAAATCTCAAAATACAAAATGGGACCTAGTGTCCTACCAATGCACTGTGGATGGTGAGGTGACACGGACACTATGCAGAACTGTGAATGGCCTTACCCAATCTGTGGTCTACCGGACCCTCTGTCCAAATCTTCAGTACCTACGCATTGCAAAAGCGACGCGCTAAGCATAAAGCTTAGTGGTGCCAATAATACAAGAAAATATAATATGCAAATAAAAATAATAGTTTCCTTGCTATTGTGTTCATAAGAATTGACTAATTACTAACTTATTGTTTAGTCGAGGGCTAATCAGGTTTTATGATATTAACTTCTTCATGCATTTCGTTAATTATCTTCTTCATGATCTTGAGCTTCTTTGTATTTTTGTAATCATTCCTGATTCTTAATTTTCGTATTTTCTTTAATAATCAGTTCAATCACAGTTATACTTTTCCATGCCCAAGTAACCTATCTTTGGGCATTGGATGGATAACGGTCGTTGGCCTTTGGACACGCGGGGCCTCGGGCCGTCATACTATGGGACGCAGAACGTCAACCATGTATGCAGTCAGTATGGCTAAAAAGCCATGATATCACATAATCGGGCATAAAAGCCATGCATACGGGCATAAAAGCCATGAATACGGGCATAAAAGCCATGAATACAGGCATAAAGCCTTTCGCAGTACTGCTAAAACAATACCCTATTGGCATGCCAATCTATCCAAACCAATCACATTAGGCCTACTAGGGCATTTTGCACTTTTAAGTTTCACAATTTTTGAATTTCAAGTTTTCATGTCACTATTCATTTCATTAGTCAACTAAAATGTTGACTTTTGCGTAAACAATAGGTACATTGATTTTAGTACTCCCAACATACCACATTTTGTATTCAAAACTTGTTGGTTTTGGTCACTTTCTCAAAGCTTAGGTCATTTTGGCAAAATTGCCAATTTTTGGTTTTGGTGTCACTATTCACCTCATTGGTCAACAAAAATGTTGACTTTTGGATAGAAAATAGGTGTACTGGTTTTAACACCCCAAACATACCACATTTTATATTTAAAACTTGTTGGTATTGGTTGCCAATACCATTTCTAAGCTTAATGCTAATTGAACAAAATTTTCAGATTTGGTGCTTCATCTTTACTGTTCCATTTGTTATTTTTACAGTGGGAATTTGAGGAAATGGTAAACATGAAAGTTGTTCCTTATTCTGTCTAGTTGAATTTCCTTTTTTGAATCACTCCATTTGGAGTTTTTTAGCTCAAGTTATGGCCAAAATAAGTTTACTGTTCACGTGCACTGTTCATGCTGCACTTTTGGGTTTTGGCAGATTTTGGTCCAACTTTGGTCAGTAATTTGATCAAGTTAAGTTCATAATTTGGCCTAACTTTCTTCATATGAAATGTTCTACTATGCCTTAGGTTTTCATCGGTTCAAGAATTGCCTAAATCTGAGTTTTTTAGAGAGAGTTATAGCCATCCAAACATTACTGCTCAAATGAAAATTCTGGAAATCTCAGTACAGTAAACTTCACTTTGCTCAATGATTTGATTAGGTTAATGGCATAATTTAGATTGGTGTCCTTCATGAAAGTTGTTTGTCTATATCTTATATTGTTGCTGTAAAAATTTCAGGTAAATTGACCATATCTACAGTGAGTTATGGCCAAATGAACAGTTACTGTTCATTTGGTCATTTCTGCAGGGGCTGTTTGCAGGGTATCCGGATTGGGGCCAAGTTTTGGTCCTCTTGCTTTGGTCTTTTGGGCATGGTTTCTTCAGCAAAAATGTGCCATTATAAGCCTAGTTTCATGTCCAATTGGCCAAACACCAATTGGACCTACACAGCCAAAGATATGGCAGTCCAAACATGCTGGACTCACAGCCTCATTTCTGCTGTCTCTTGGCAGCCTTCCCATTTCAGTTTACCATGCATTAGCTCACTTCAAATTATGATTTACTTGCCTTAAATGGTCACTAATTGACCATTAGAATGTCCACTAATCATTCCATAAGCCAAATCAAATTCTCACTCCCAAAACCCTAGCTTAAATTCAAAATTTACACAATTTACCTTAATTAACCAACTACTTCATTATCCTTATGTTTATACACTTTAAACATAATCTCTAGTGCACTCCAAGTCCATCAAAACACTCAATCTTGTTCCTTCCTTAGGGCTGCCAAAATTCAAGGGATGCATACACTTAACTTTTATTCATTTAATTTACAATTTCTCACTTATTTCAAGCTTCTAACATGGAATCAAAGAAGTATATATATAAGTAGGCACTAACCTTTTTGAAACCAACCTTGAGCTTGTTATTCTTCAAGATTTCCCCTAGAATCATAATAATCATAATCAATTATAACTTCACTTTCCTAAATTGAATATCCAATAAAAATTCAACAGCATTTCCCCTTAAATTGGACTAAACTCCTATCATAAATCTTAAATCCACAACCACCCATTAATACCCAATCTGGCAGCTTGTGCATTCAAATTTATATATAATGATCTAACCGTTAGATAAATCCCAAATTTTAACCATATATTCTAGACATCCCTATACAATATCACTAAAAATTTTAGCACCAAATAATCTCTATATCATGAGATATCAAAACATTCATTCAACCCTTCAAAATCTGAATTGTTGCAGAAATCAGTCTTACTCAGACAGCTCATGCAAAACAATTTATATCTCATAAACCACAAGTCTAAAATTCACCAAATTTTAACCCAGCAGCCTCAACATCCCAAATATCATTTGTACCAAATTTCATAATTTTATAAGCATCCTAACTATTTATTTTTCTCAAATTTCAGTAGCCAAAATTCAAAATTCAACCTACAGACAGCCTGTGTTCAACAATATATTTCCCCAAATCCAACCGTTGAAAAATCACCAAATTTTAACCATAACTTCCACACATACATACCTCAAACATATCCAAAAATCAGCCATAGATGTTGAGCCAAACTCACCTGGACGGAAGAGAAACATGCTGCCCTGCAGAACCCCTTTTTCTGCTACTATTCATCTCCTTCTCCTTCTTCCTTTCTTTCTTTCTTTTCCTTTTCTCTCTCTTTCTCTCTTATTCCAGCCCGTATGAAGAAGGAAACTGCTGGTTTCCTTTGTTTTTTTATCTCATTTTAAGTCATTTTTATCTCTTTTTATTGGTTTGTCAAATGGTGATTGGAGGGGGCTTTTAAATGACATCATCATATGTCATAATTAAGCATTTTCCTTCATTTTCTTTTCTTCTTTTCTCTACTCATTTTCAATTCAATTTTTAGCAATATTTATTCATATTTTAGATCATTATAATTATTTACTTAACTGGACAAGTCGGCCAAAAATCATCTCTGAAGGCGAAATGACCAAAATGCCCTCCGTTTGGCTTAACGGGTCAAAATTGTCTGTACTGATTGAAAAAATTTTCTAGGTATTTTCTTGGCATTCTAATGCCATAGGAACCTCAATAACCCTTCTCTAGAGTCCCAAAAATTATTTTAAAATTTTTCCTCCGGGTCTAGGGCTCCTCGTTGCGAGAACCGCAACTTACCTCTGGTTACCCATCGCTTGGGCACCGGCTCGTTTAACTTGGTTGTATTTTATTTCTAAAATTTTTACTAAATTTTTCTTATTAATATTTGAGTTAATTATGGTCCCTCACTTTAGTTTAAATATTTTTTTCCAGAAGTTCTAGCTGTCCGGACCGACACTAGTCACCGGAACAGTAGACTGTGCGGAATTGCTACCGGGAGGATGTTACAGTGTTCCTCAAAGTGTCACCATGGAAGAAAGTGTTGAGGTTTGGAAGAAAAGGTAAGTTGAGCCCTAGGTTCATTGGCCCATATGAAGTCATTGAACGTGTGGGTCCAGTGGCCTATAGGCTAGCTTTACCACCAGAGCTGGACAAGATCCATAATGTGTTCCACGTGTCCATGCTCAGAAGATACCGCTCAGACCCTTCACATGTCATCTCCAGAGAAGAAATTGAAATACAGCAGGATTTGACATATGAAGAAGAACCTCTACGGATCCTGGCTCGGGAAGTAAAAGAATTGAGGAACAAGCAGATTCCATTGGTGAAAGTGCTTTGGAGGCACCACAACACCGAGGAAGCAACTTGGGAAAGTGAAGAGACGATGAGGCAACAGTTCCCTCAACTGTTTGCATAAGGTAAATTTCGAGGACGAAATTTAAATTAGAGGGGAAGAGTTGTAACACCCTCCCGGTAACCACTCCGTACATCCTACTGTTCCGGTGATCGGTGTCGGTCCGGACAGCTAGAACGTCCGAAAAAATATTTAAACTAAATTCAGGAACCATAATTAACCCAAATATTAATAAGAAACACTTAGTAAAAATTTTAGAAATGAAATACAACCAAGCAAAACGAGCCGGTGCCCAAGCGATGGGTAACCGGAGGGAAGTTGCGGTTCTCGCAACGAGGAGCCCTAGACCCGGGAGGAAAATTATAAAATAATTTTTGGGACTCCAGAGAAGGGTTATTGAGGTTCCCATGGCATTAGAATGCCAAGAAAATACCTAGAAAAATTTTTCAATCGGTACAGACAATTTTGACCCGTTAAGCCAAACGGAGGGCATTTTGGTCATTTCGCCTTCAGAGGTGATTTTTGGCCGACTTGTCCAGTTGAGTAAATAATTAATATGACATAAAATATGAATAAACATTACTAAAAATGAAATTGGAAATGAGTAGTGGAGAAAAGAGAAGAAAAATCAATAAAATGCAATTTATGACATCAATGTGATGTCATTTATAATTTTCAACCAATCACACTTAAGCCATTATTTGACTAACTATTAAAAGAGATAAGAGAAGACCAAATTCAACAAAATTTCAGCAGCCATCCTTCTCTCCTTAGTGCAGCCGAAATCACTCCCATACACCCTCCATTGATGTGCCATCAAAAGCTTAATTTCTCCTTTGTTTCCACCATAAAATCATAACCTAGCTTCACTAAAATTTTCCCTAGCACCTAGACAAAGCTCTTGGCAGCCAACAAGAGGAAGGAAATTGAAGTTTAGGGCTTGGAAAAATTCTGCCACTTGAGGTTAGTGCATATATACACTTAAAACTTTTAATTTCTATGTTAAGGACTTGAAACCAACAAGTATTTGTGAATGAAATGAACCAACCTCATGTGTATGTCCAATATAGAATTCGGCAGCCCTATTGAAGGTATAGGAATAAGTGTTTTGTTGGTCTTAAAGTGGACTAAAAATGATGTTGAGGATATATATATATATATATATATATATATATATATATATATATATAGGTGATGAATTGGTATTCTAACTAAGGCACCTTGTAGAAATTATATTGTGAAGCTAGGGTTTTGGGAAGTAAAAATTAGCTTGGCTTATGAAATTGTTAAAGTACATCCTAATGGTCAATTAGTGACCATTTGAAGGAATTTGACCTTAATTGGGACTGGAATGAAGCATGGCAAAGGGAAGGTGTGTGCTGCCTAGAGGGTGCAGAATGGTGACTGAAAATTCAGTCCAATTACACAGCCATAACTTTGGCTGTGTTAGTCCAATTGGTGTTTGGCCAATTAGACATGAAACTAGGTTTATAATGGCACATTTTTGCTGAAGAAACCATGCCCAAAGGACCAAAGCAAGAGGACCAAAACTTGGCCCCAATCCGGAACCACAGAAACTGATTCTGCAGAATTGGCCAAATGAACAGTAACTGTTCATTTGGCCATAACTCACTGTAGATTTGGTCAATTGACCTGAACTTTTTACAGAAACAAGTTAAGACATAGACAAACAACTTTCATGAAGGAACCTACCCCAAATTATGGCCAGAACCCATCCAACTAAGTGACTCGATTCTGTTCATGCACTGTAGATATGGTAATTTTCTGCAGAATGCACAT
This sequence comes from Hevea brasiliensis, assembly GCF_030052815.1. Taxonomy (NCBI): domain Eukaryota; kingdom Viridiplantae; phylum Streptophyta; class Magnoliopsida; order Malpighiales; family Euphorbiaceae; genus Hevea; species Hevea brasiliensis. Next base: position 69,813,022 of record NC_079500.1, read on the forward strand.
TCGGCCAGCTTGGGTCTTTGGACCATATCTAGAGCTACAAAACTCCAAATGGAGTGATTCAAAAAAAGGAAATTCAACTAGACAAAATAAGGAACAACTTTCATGTTTTACATTTCTTCAAATTCCTACAGTCAATGGAACAGTGAAGTTGACTCACCAAAGCGAAAATTCGCTTGTGTTGAGTTACACTTTGGAATGGTATTAACACTTAATGCCAACAAGTTTTAAACACCAATTGTGGTATGTTGGGAGAGCCAAAGTCAATGTACACATTTTTATTCTAAAAGTCAACATTTTTGTTGACCAATGATGAATAGTGACACCAAAAATTTGAAATTCACAAATTGAAGAATTTAAAAGTTTCAAATGCCCTAGTATACCTAACAAGATTGGTTTGGATAGTTTGGCATGCCAATAGGGTTCAATTAGCGATCGCACATGGCAAAAATGCCATTACGTGATTTCATGGCTTTTAGCCATTCGACTTTGCATTGAGACTTGGCCTTGTGCACGAGATTATTCTGACTTGGTAGTCGTTACATTACTGCCGGGTGATGCATATGCGACCGATGGTGTGACGGCCGAGTACTAGATACCCGGTGCGGTTACGATTATCGATCCGATCGTCTAGTGTAGGTTACTTGGGCAACCAAATGAATGAAAATGAGCAATGTAGAAGAAATAAATGAATGGATATACAAATACATGACAAACAAAACATGTACATGCAATACATATTTATATCTGTTATTTCTTGTTATTTTATTATTGCACCACTAAGCATTATTGCTTAGCGCGTTGCTTTTGCCACGCGTAGGTACTGGAGATCCTGATCATGAGCCCAGTAGACCACAGACTGGGTGAGTTCATCCTGTAGATCTGCGCAGTGTCCGTGTCACCTCACTACCTGCAGTGCATTAGTAGGGCACTAGGTGTCATTTTGTCATTTTGATATTTTGTAGCAGATTTTTACTTTCTCATATGTATTTGAACTCATGTAATATATTTTGATGTCCATGTAAATAATGAAAGTTATGACTATGAATGCAAAATTTGAGCATGTATTTATCGCTTGTATATGAGAAATGGATGTTTGTGAAATGAAAAGATTATTGAGAATTTGCTATTGAGAAATATTGTTGAGATTTTAGATATTGGAGTTTGAGATGATGGAATAAAAATATTGGAAGTGTTTTTAAGTTAGAAGAAACGATTTTCTCCATTTTTAGCCGGTACTCCGCCGGACTTTCTTTAAAATTTTCGAAACCTTAAATGAATAATACTTTTGATAAATGGTTTAAATAAATTGTATTTCATAAATTATATGCAAAAGCATTGTATAAATTAATTGAGGAATATTAGAGTGTGCCGGTACACCGTGTGGCATTACTTACTCAGGTATACTGTACACGGGTAAGGGGTGTCACATGTAGGAAGGTCCCTTAGGCAAATCCCACATCGGCAAAGCACGGAGATGGTCTTGGGCTCAAAAGTAATGATATATAAGATGGGGGAACTAATCACTAGAGGCGCCTTTTGGTGGAATGGCCTGGAGAGTTGGAAGAACTCCAGGGTTAAACGTGCTCGCTTGAGAGAAATCCTAGGATGGGTGACCTCACGGAAGTTCTCCATTCCACCTATGGGACAAAACTGTGAGGCTTATGGCCAAAGCGGACAATTCCTCTAGTGGTTGGTTCCCGATCGTTACAATTGGTATCAGAGCCGCTCGCGTGTCCTCTTGGGCGATGGTGGGGCAAACCTCAGCGAGGACGCTGAGTCCCGAAAGGGGGGGAGAAAGGTCCCTTAGGCAAATCCCACATCGGCAAAGCACGGAGATGGTCTTGGGCTCAAAAGTAATGATATATAAGATGGGGGAACTAATCACTAGAGGCGCCTTTTGGTGGAATGGCCTGGAGACTTGGAAGAACTCCAGGGTTAAACGTGCTCGCTTGAGAGAAATCCTAGGATGGGTGACCTCCTGGGAAGTTCTCCATTCCACCTATGGGACAAAACTGTGAGGCTTATGGCCAAAGCGGACAATTCCTCTAGTGGTTGGTTCCCGATCGTTACAATTGGTATCAGAGCCGCTCGCGTGTCCTCTTGGGCGATGGTGGGGCAAACCTCGGCGAGGCCCGAGTCCCGAAAGGGGGGGAGAAAGGTCCCTTAGGCAAATCCCACATCGGCAAAGCACGGAGATGGTCTTGGGCTCAAAAGTAATGATATATAAGATGGGGGAACTAATCACTAGAGGCGCCTTTTGGTGGAATGGCCTGGAGACTTGGAAGAACTCCAGGGTTAAACGTGCTCGCTTGAGAGAAATCCTAGGATGGGTGACCTCCTGGGAAGTTCTCCATTCCACCTATGGGACAAAACTGTGAGGCTTATGGCCAAAGCGGACAATTCCTCTAGTGGTTAGTTCCCGATCGTTACAGGGAATACAAGAAAAATGAAGGAAAAATAATAGCAATAAAATGTAACTAAGTTAAACGAGCTAAAAACTGTAGCGATGGGTAATCGCACCAGGAAGTTGCGGCATAGGCTGTTGACTAGCCCTGGACTACGGGGAACCTTGGAAAATATTTTTAAGACTTAAATAAACATCTATTGAAGTATAAATGTCATTAGAAATATCAAAGAAAAATTAATTAATTTATTAGTACAAAGAAAAAAAGAAATCGAGAAAATAACAAAAATTGGTGTTACCGAAAAATTAGGAATACAACTCGAAGAGGGGCATTTTAGTCATTTGACACCTAGAGTTGCTTTTTGACCTCAATGTCCATTAAAAATAAATGATATTACACTTAGAAAATGCCATGAAAAATTAAATTGTGATACATTATAAGAATAGTGAAAGAAAAAGGGGGTAAACTTAGGATAATTATAAGTTTAATTATATTAATATATATTATAAGTTAGTGGACCACTAGGGGAGCATTTAAACAACTAGATGGACATGTGTAATTCCATAAAATCTTCTTCTTCCTTATAATTCACTTTGGCCGAATCCCATTTCCTCCCAAAACCACCATTAACGTCCCAAGCAAAAGCTTCATATCCACCATGAATAAGCCATAGTTTTCTCAAGCTCCTTCACTAAAGTTGGTCCACACCTCTTGGGCAGATTATAAGGAACAAAAAGGGAGAGATTTAGTGAATTTTTAACAAGCTCCAAAAGTGGTAAGTGTCCAATTCTTTTCTTTCCTTTAGTAAAAGTGATGCTTGAGTTAAGAGATGTTGTTTGGTGAAGAAAATTTGATGAATTGTTGAGTATTAGAATTGAGCCATTTTCGGCAGCCATGAAGGTTTGTAGTGTGTGAGTTTTTCTTACCTCTAATAGATGGAAATTAAGGTTGATTAACTCAAATGGAAGATGTAGTAAGTTAATATCCAAGGATGTGCATGTTAGTGCTTGAATTAAAGGTTTGAAAATGGGTCTTGATACTTTGGTAAACTGCCATGTTTGGCAGCCTATAATACTATGAAATTTTATGTGAGTTTATGTGAATTGTTGATTAAATGTGATGTTGTTAAATAGTGGGCAGCATGTATAGTTTTCATGGATGTGTATGTGAAATATTGGTGTTGAAGTATGTTGTATTTCGGTGGAATTGAATGTTAGACTTTAATGGTGAATTGTGTGCATTGAGCACTTGAGTGTTCTACCCAATATGCTTGCTAGAATTGTGTTTAGTATTTGTAGAAGTGCTATGAATGAATAATGAAGTCATGAGGAGAAGAAGGAATGTCAAATTGGAAGTATAATTATCCTGTGCAGGTTGTGTGTTGTTGGCAGTACCTAAATTAGGTTATAAGTGCAAAATTGTGAACCCAATTGGTATGAGGCCAATGAGAGGTGAAACTAAACATAAGATAGGCCAACTTTCATGTAGAAGTGTTGCCCAAATTCTGCCTAAAAGGATGACCAAATCCGGATTAGTGACTTTGCAAACCTGAAAATTGACCATTTAGACAGCATTCAGTGTTTTGGCCATAACTCACTCAAAACAGGTCCAAATGACCTGAAATTTATACCATGGATAGATTAGACATAGAGATACAACTCTTATGAAGACACCAAAACCCATAAATGACCATAAACAAGTCAAAATGCTTGCACAAGTTCGGGTATAAAAACTTCCACAACCAAAAATTACCTAAAAATGACCTAAGTTTGCCATTTTAGTGCAATCTGTCCAGCAATAATAAAATGACCATAACTTGGTCTAGTAAACTCCAAATGACCTAAAATTTGTAGCAAAAGTTCACTAACACATAGACCTACAAGTTTGTAATTCTAACCAGAACCCAAAAATCGAGGGAACTAGGTCATTCGGCTAGGTCAAAATAGCATACCGAAATTTGATAAATTGCAATAAAATGCAATACACTTGAAAATGATATTGGTAACATATACTAACACTAAAGGACTATAAAAGGTGACATATTGGTAACATTAAAATTTATTCACCTAGTGTGTATTAATGGTCAATATTATAGGTTGACTAATGAAATGAATTGAAGGAATAGTACCAAGAAAATTTTAGATATTGGATTTTATTGTTGAAACAATTTAACTGAGTACTGAAACACTTTAAATTGTGTGTTTCAGTTGAAAAGGATATTGAAAAGCATAAGGAACATTAAGTTAAGGCCTAGAGGCAACTCAGATCAGGTTTGTGCATAATAAACTTTAATTTATTGTTTTCTAATTGAAAACTTATTTAGCTATGCATTGTGAATTAGTTGTACTAATTATGGGTTTTGAGAAATGTTATGTTGCCATTTTATGAATGGAAATTTGAATTGGAAATTTTATTTGGAAATTATTGTGTTGCCTACTTTGCAAATGGAAATTTTGAGATAAAATATGATTTGTGGTTTGTATGAAATATTTAAATATTGTGATTTGGAATTGTTTTTGATTCACACTTGGCATGGCAATATCATTATGTTCCTCCTCCATTTATGGGGTGAGTATGACTATAGTCCTCCCTCTTTGACTTGTCAGTCTGAGGTGAGTATGGATGTTCATTATCTAGCTAGCTACCTCCCTCATTGATTTTGATTAATGGGTTGAATATGTCTTGTCGTGGTGTACAACACGGCATATTCGAAAAAATTTGTGTCATGACCTAAATTGTGTTATTAATTGGCAATACTGTGTTATTCAATTGTTTGATCAAATTTGTGTTATATGAGCTTTGAAAATTGTGACATGAAATTGTGAATCATTTAAATTGTGAACTTTCAATAAAAGTTTTATATACCTCATTTTAAATTGTTATTATGCACCACTGAGTAAATTTTACTCAGCGATAGCTTTTTCATTGCTGTCGCAGGTAGACAGATAGACAGAGCAGCAGAGTAGGCTGCTTGTGCTACATTTTTGGATTCTGCCGGGTATATTGAGTATACCATATTTTTGAAATTTTGTTGTAATGTATGTGCACTGTATGTATATATTATACTTGGTCTTGAGCAGTTGTAAACTAAAGTTATAAATTATTTTGGCCTGTAAAAAAAAATGTTGTAATATATTTTTCTTATCTCAGCTTTTGGAACTACTGAAAATTTATATTTAACTGAGTTTGATAAATGTTGAGGAAATTTATTGTGTTGAACTACTATTGGAAGTGCTTTTTACAGGTTTTTGAAGAACTGCTTTATTAAAAATACAGATGGCACTCTGCAAAAATTTTTACAGAAATCACTGATAATCAAATTTGTTATTTGTTTTCACTTTAGTTAAAAATTTTTAATACCTGTCAAAAGTGCTCACCACTGTAAAAAGAAATAAGAAAAGGTTTTAAAATCCCTTGTAGTGTATTTAATGAGCTATCAGTAGGCGAAGTTTGGTAATTCATTAGGTATACTACGGGATCATGTTATGCCTTACGAAGGGGTAGGGTGTGACACCCTCACTTTATGTAGTCCGTATGTTCTACTGTTCAGGCGACCAATGGCTGTCCGGACCATTAGGATGTCTGGAACTACACATAAATGATAGTGAGGAGATATAAAATGATGAAATAAATGATAAGAAAATACAAGAAAAATTAAGAGAAAATAAAAGAGATGAAATGTAACTAGGTTAAACGAGCCGGAACCGTAGCGATGGGTAATCGCACTGGGAAGTCACTGCGTAGATGGTTGACGATCCCAGGACCACGAAAAACCATAAGAAATAGTTTTTGGGACATAATTAAAGGTCTACTGAGATACAGATAACATTAAAAATGTCAAAGAAAATTTAGTTAATTGGTATAGATAAAAATAAAAATTAAAGGAACCTGATTAGGGATTAAATCGGTATTACCGAAAAGGTTCGACTAGGACCCGAAGAGGGGCATTTTAGTCATTTAACACCTAGAATTGACTTTTGACCTAAATATCTATTAAAAATGAGTAGTATTAGATTTTGAAAATCTCATAAAAAATGAAATTAAATATGAAATGCAATTAAAGGAAAAATGAGGGGTATAATTTGAAATAATGAAAACTTTGAATATTATAACAATTTAACTAACTTAGTGGGGGTATAAATAGGCATGTAGAGACAAATTGCACCACTTCATTTCCATCTTCTTCCTCACTTCCTCACAATTTCCAAATTTCCATCTTCATTTTCCTCCATAGGAGCTCTCACATGCAAGCTTCATTTCTCCATGTTCAAGCCATAAGTCTTGCAACTCCCTTCACTAAGGTTGGTCCTCACATCATGGGAAAGCTATAGGGAAAAAAAAAGAAAGGGAAATCTTGAAGTTTTACAAGCTTGGGAAAGTTTTAATTCAAGGTAAGTGCTTAATCTTCTGACCTCTCTTTGTTAATTCTTGAATTAAGGTTGTAATGAGTTGTTATGAAGTGAAATTTGAAGGAATTGATGAGGAATTGTGAACCCTCATTTCAGTAGCCATGGAAGTTATGGGAAATTGTTTGGATTTTACATGTAATTAGTGATAATTAGAAGTGCCATGAATGTTAATGTGGAGTTTGGGAGTTGGAGAATAAAAATTGGAAGTGCAATTTGTGTGCAGGTTGAGTAATTATTGAGGCAGTGTGTATTTTGAGCCATAAGTGAAGTTGTGTGGCCCCAATTGGTATGAGGCCAATTGAAGGTAAAACTAGACCTAAAGTGGACCAATTTTCATGTAGAAGTCATGCCAAAATTTTGCCTAAAAAGTGACCTAAAAATTGACCTAATTCGAATTGACAATTGTAAACCTAGAATTTTGACCAAATGAACAGTATTCATTCAATTGGCCATATCTCACTGTAGATAGGTCCAAATGGCCTGAATTTTATACCATTGGAAAGTTTAGACATAGGGCTACAACTTTTGTGGAGGAAACAAAGCCCAGAAATGCCATTAACCAAGTCAAATTGCTTACCCAAGTTGGGTTACCAAAATTGTCCAGTACCAAAACTGCCCAGATTTTGCCATACATATGCAATCTGTCCAGCTTTGATAAAAAGACCATATCTTGGTCTATAGAATCTCAAATGACATGAAATCAGTGCCAAAATTTTAATAATACATAGACCTACAAAATTGGTATTTGGACCAAAACCCATAAATTAAGGGAACTAGGTCAATTAGCTTGATTAAATTGGAATAAAAAATATGAAAAATGCATAAGTGACCAATGAATCTAGAATATTATTTTAAGCATATCTACCTCTAGAGAACTTCAATTGAAATGAGCCATACCATTCTGGAAAGCTAAGAAGCAGAGCTAAAACTTTGTTTTAGACACCCTCCTCACATTATGAATGTAAGAAGCTTTAATTATAGGTTAAATTTACTGACCTAAATTGGAAACTTGTGTGTAGCACCCTCCCGGTAGCAAATCCGTACATTCTACTGTTCCGGTGACCGGTGTCGGTCCGGACTGCTAGAACGTCCGAAAAAATATTTAAACTAAAGTGAGGGATCAAAATTAACTCAAATATTAATAAGAAAAATATAGTAAAAATTTTACAAATAAAATACAACCAAGTTAAATGAGCTGGTGCCCAAGCAATGGGTAACCAGAGGGAAGTTGCGGTTCTCGCAACGAGGAGCCCTAGACCCGGGGGAAAAATTATACAATAATTTTTGAGACTCCAGAGAAGGGTCATTGAGGTTCCTATGGCATTAGAATGCCAAGAAAATATTTAGAAAAATTTTTCAATTGGTACAGACAATTTTGACCTGTTAAGCCAAACGGAGGGCATTTTGGTCATTTCGCCTTCAGAGGTGATTTTTGGCCGACTTGTCCAGTTGAGTAAATAATTAATATGACATAAAATATGAATAAACATTACTAGAAATTAAATTGAAAATGAGTAGTGAAGAAAGAAAAAGAAAATGAGGAAAAAGTCCCATTATGACATCTTTATGATGTCATTTAAAAGTTCTAACCAATCATATTTAAACAACCTATTAATTAACACATAAAAGAGATAAACATGGCCAAAGGAATTAAAATACCAGCTGCCTTCTCTTCAGCCAAAAACGTGAGTTTCTCTTCTTCCTCCCTCCATGAAAATTTTCTTTCATTTCCTCCATTTCCCATGAATTTTCACTACTAAACCCTAGACACCTTTCATTAAAACTTGTCCATACCTCTTGGGGAAGTGTTTGGCAGCCTAGAAAGTGAAGGAAAGTGAAGTTTAACCTTGGAAAATTCTGCCATTAAAGAGGTTAGTGCTTATTTATGCAAGTGTTTCTTTTATTTCATGTTAGAAACTTGAAATTGCTAAGAAATGATAAATTAAATGGACTAAACTCATGTGTATATACTCCTTGAAATTTCAGCAGCCCTAAGGAAGGGATAAGGGTGACTGTTTTGATGGACTTAGAGTGGACTAAAGATGATATTTAAGGTACATATATACATGTATAATGAATTGGTGTGCTAACTAAGGCAAATGGGAGTAAACCTTGAATATGAACTAGGGTTTGGGAGTGAAATTTGGATTTAGCTTATAAAATTGTTAGAGAACATTTTAATGGTCAATTAGTGACCATTTTAGGTAAGTTGACCACAATTTGGACTGAAATATAGCATAGCCAAGTGAATGTGTAGGCTGCCTAAGGACAGCAGCAGAGTGACTGAAATTTCAGTCCACTTGGACTGCCATAACTTTGGCTGTGTAGGTTCAATTGGTGTTTGGCCAATTGTATATGAAACTAGGCTTATAATGGCACATTTTTGCTGAAGAAACCATGCCCAAAAGACCAAAGCAAGAGGACCAAAAGTTGGCCCCAATCCGGATACCCTGCAACAGCACCTGCAGAAATGACCAAATGAACAGTAACTGTTCATTTGGCCATAACTCACTGTAGAATGGTCAAATTGACCTGAAATTTTTACAGCAATAAGATAAGATATAGACAAACAACTTTCATGAAGAATATTACCCCAAATTATGGCCAGAACCTATTCAAAAATACAGTCACAATCACTGTTCATGTTACTGTAGATTTGGTAAAATTCTGCAGAATGGAAATCCGGACAGCTGTGGTTTTTGGACCATATCTAGACCTACAAAACTCCAAATGGGGTGATTCAAAAAAGGAAATTCAACTAGACAAAATAAGGAACAACTTTCATGTTTACCATTTCCTCAAATTCCCACTGCAACAGTGCTTAATGGAACAGTAAAGTTAGGCTTCAAAAACTGAAAATTCTGCCCTCTTGGTTTTAAGTTTAGAAATGGTATGGGTGCTCAATTCCACCAAGTTTTAAATGTAAAATGTGGTACATGGGGAGTGTTAAAACCAATGCACCTAATTTCTATCCAAAAGTCAACATTTTTGTTGACTAATGAAGTGAATAGTGACACCAAAACTTGAAATATAAAATTTGTAATTACATAAGTAGTTCTTGAATGTATAAATGAGAAAAGAAAAATGTTTTGAATACAATGGTACATGTGAACCATTGTTTAGAATTGTGATCAATATGAATAACATAATGAATGAATAAATGAACCATATTAATGTATGAATGAGACATTAGTTCTCATTATTGTAGAGAGGAGAAATATTTTGAGTATAATGGTATATGAATACCATTATTGTGAATTGTGATCAATAGGAATGATGTAAGGAATGTATGAATATTATGATGAATGTATAAATTATGAAATTTATTGTGAAATAATAAAGACATAAAACACAACATATTAATATTTAATGATATTATGTGCCCTTGTATTGCCTAGACACGTGTGTCAGATTGGATAGATTGGCATGCCAATAGGGTATTGTGTTAGCAGTACTGCGAAAGGCTTTATGCCTGTATTCATGGCTTTATGCCCGCATTCATGGCTTTATGCCCGTATTCATGGCTTTTATGCCCGTATTCATGGCTTTTATGCACGATTATGTGTTATCATGGCTTTTTAGCCATACTGACTGCATACGTGGTTGACGTTTTGCGTCCCATAGTATGACGGCCCGAGGCACTGCGGTGTCCAGTGCCAACGACCCGTTATCCAGTTTAGTCAGCCTGTCATAGGTCACTTGGGCAGTGTAATTTATTGAAATAAATTAAGACTATTAGTAATTAAAAACATTAGAGATCAAATAAATGAGTTAATAAGACTTCAAAAGAATTAGTTACAATTATGAAATGATCCAAACCACATAAAAATTGTTAAGTAAAATGATAAGAGAGTTGCAAAAATAGGTATAACTTAACTAAATATTTTAAATGTACCTTCTATTGCCATATGAATATAAATTGAGTATTTTTATTAATTCTGTATATCGTACATTATCACTGTGAATTTCGGAATTAAACGCTTCCAAAGCGAAACAAATGAGAACAAAAGATAATTAACATTAGACACATTGTATTAAATTAAATTGATTCTTAAGTATTCAAATTATGCTTCGTTCTTTCTTTATTTGTATATATTATTTCTAGTTATATTATTGCACCACTAAGCAGAAATGCTTAGCGCGATGAAATTGCTTCCTCGCGCAGGTATTGAAGGGAAAAAAAACTAGTAGACTATCGACTGAGATTTTTGGAGTCCAGATCTGCAGAAGTGTTAGAAGAGTTCAAGATTGTCACCTCCTCAGCAATGCATGTAGATAGGGCTCATTTTATACATGTTATGTATATTGTTCATTCCTAGCACATTGTAAATTATTTGTATATCTTGTACAAAATATACTCATGTAATTAACCTATGAATTATGGGAGCTACTCAAAGTAAGTATTTTAATATGTAAATTAAAGCAGTTTGAAAATTTTACTTATGTGATTTGAGCATGAATGAGATTGTATGGATTCGAAGACAGATTTGAAATATATAGATAATGTATGGAAATGAATATGAAATTGAGATATATGAATAAGATGTGAATTATGAGCTGGTTATGAAAATAATTGATGAGATTCTATTTGTAAAACATTATTGAAATTTTCAAACAGGTAAATAGTAAAATACGTCAACTGGTAATAAAATAGGGGAAACTCCGCTGGTTTCTCCATCAAAAAAATAATTAATATTAAAATATAATGAGATCAAATTATGAAAGGAATAAAGTAAGATAAGATAGGGTGCTCCGGCACCGAATGTAGCACACTTTGCTCGGCTACACTGTAGTCGGGTGAGGGGTGTTACATTTATTGGTATCAGAGCGCGGTTTAGGCATTTCTGGACCTAGATAGACTGCATATCATGCATTGCATTCATAAGAGTCGAGGTGACACTATTGCAGATCTGTATTTCCCGTTTATTTTGGGTTAAGGTATGGAATAAGAGAGTGAAGAGACAATGAGATAGCGAATGGACATGAGAAGGAGACTGTATTTAAGATGAAAGTGGATGAGTACAGAATTATTTGAAGATAGGATTGAGACTAAGAAGTAGGATAACACGGAAAGGTGAAGAAATAAAGAGGTAGTAGCTCCTCGACTATTTACACTGGGTAAATTTCGAGGACGAAATTTAAATTAGAGGGGAAGAGTTGTAACACCCTCCCGGTAGCAACTCCGTACATTCTCTTTATTCGGTGGCCAGGTGTCGGTCCGGACAGCTAGAACGTCCGGAAAAATATTTAAACTAAAGTGAGGGACCAAAATTAACCCAAATATTAATAAGAAAAATATAGTAAAAATTTTAGAAATAAAATACAACCAAGTTAAATGAGCCAGTGCCCAAGCGATGGGTAACCAGAGGGAAGTTGCGGTTCTCGCAACGAGGAGCCCTAGACCCGGGGGAAAAATTATAAAATAATTTTTGAGACTCCAGAGAAGGGTCATTGAGGTTCCTATGACATTACAATGCCAAGAAAATATTTAGAAAAATTTTTCAATCGGTACAGACAATTTTGACCCGTTAAGCCAAACAGAGGGCATTTTGGTCATTTCGCCTTCAGAGGTGATTTTTGGCCGACTTGTCCAGTTGAGTAAATAATTAATATGATATAAAATATGAATAAACATTACTAGAAATTAAATTGAAAATGAGTAGTGAAGAAAGAAAAAGAAAATGAGGAAAAAGGCCCATTATGACATCTTTATGATGTCATTTAAAAGTTCTAACTAATCATATTTAAACAACCTATTAATTAACACATAAAAGAGATAAACATGGCCAAAGGAATTAAAATACCAGCTGCCTTCTCTTCAGCCAAAAACGTGAGTTTCTCTTCTTCCTCCCTCCATGAAAATTTTCTTTCATTTCCTCCATTTCCCATGAATTTTCACTACTAAACCCTAGACACCTTTCATTAAAACTTGTCCATACCTCTTGGGGAAGTGTTTGGCAGCCTAGAAAGTGAAGGAAAGTGAAGTTTAATCTTGGAAAATTCTGCCATTAAAGAGGTTAGTGCTTATTTATGCAAGTGTTTCTTTTATTTCATGTTAGGAACTTGAAATTGCTAAGAAATGATAAATTAAATGGACTAAACTCATGTGTATATACTCCTTGAAATTTCGGCAGCCCTAAGGAAGGGATAAGGGTGACTGTTTTGATGGACTTAGAGTGGACTAAAGATGATATTTAAGGTACATATATACATGTATAATGAATTGGTGTGCTAACTAAGGTAAATGGGAGTAAACCTTGAATATGAACTAGGGTTTGGGAGTGAAACTTGGATTTAGCTTATGAAATTGTTAGAGAACATTTTAATGGTCAATTAGTGACCATTTTAGGTAAGTTGACCACAATTTGGACTGAAATATAGCATAGCCAAGTGAATGTGTAGGCTGCCTAAGGACAGTAGCAGAGTGACTGAAATTTCAGTCCACTTGGACTGCCATAACTTTGGCTGTGTAGGTTCAATTGGTGTTTGGCCAATTGGACATGAAACTAGGCTTATAATGGCACATTTTTTCTGAAGAAACCATGCCCAAAAGACCAAAGCAAGAGGACCAAAAGTTGGCCCCAATCCGGATACCCTGCAACAGCACCTGCAGAAATGACCAAATGAACAGTAACTGTTCATTTGGCCATAACTCACTGTAGAATGGTCAAATTGACCTGAAATTTTTACAGCAATAAGATAAGCTATAGACAAACAACTTTCATGAAGAACATTACCCCAAATTATGGCCAGAACATATTCAAAAATGCAGTCACAGTCACTGTTCATGTTACTGTAGATTTGGTAAAATTCTGCAGAATGGAAATCCGGACAGCTGTGGTTTTTGGACCATATCTAGACCTACAAAACTCCAAATGGAGTGATTCAAAAAAGGAAATTCAACTAGACAAAATAAGAAACAACTTTCATGTTTACCATTTCCTCAAATTCCCACTGCAACAGTGCTTAATGGAACAGTAAAGTTAGGCTTCAAAAACTGAAAATTCTGCCCTCTTGGTTTTAAGTTTAGAAATGGTATGGGTGCTCAATTCCACCAAGTTTTAAATGTAAAATGTGGTACATGGGGAGTGTTAAAACCAATGCACCTAATTTCTATCCAAAAGTCAACATTTTTGTTGACTAATGAAGTGAATAGTGACACCAAAACTTGAAATATAAAATTTGTAATTACATAAGTAGTTCTTGAATGTATAACTGAGAAAAGAAAAATGTTTTGAATACAATGGTACATGTGAACCATTGTTTAGAATTGTGATCAATATGAATAACATAATGAATGAATAAATGAACCATATTAATGTATGAATGAGACATTAGTTCTCATTATTGTAGAGAGGAGAAATATTTTGAGTATAATGGTATATGAATACCATTATTGTGAATTGTGATCAATAGGAATGATGTAAGGAATGTATGAATATTATGATGAATGTATAAATTATGAAATTTATTGTGAATTAATAAAGACATAAAACACAACATATTAATATTTAATGATATTATGTGCCCTTGTATTGCCTAGACACGTGTGTCAGATTGGATAGATTGGCATACCAATAGGGTATTGTGTTAGCAGTACTGCGAAAGGCTTTATGCCTGTATTCATGGCTTTATGCCCGTATTCATGGCTTTTATGCCCGTATTCATGGCTTTTATGCACGATTATGTGTTATCATGGCTTTTTAGCCATACTGACTGCATACGTGGTTGACGTTTTGCGTCCCATAGTATGACGGCCCGAGGCACTGCGGTGTCCAGTGCCAACGACCCGTTATCCAGTTTAGTCAGCCTGTCATAGGTCACTTGGGCAGTGTAATTTATTGAAATAAATTAAGACTATTAGTAATTAAAAACATTAGAGATCAAATAAATGAGTTAATAAGACTTCAAAAGAATTAGTTACAATTATGAAATGATCCAAACCACATAAAAATTGTTAAGTAAAATGATAAGAGAGTTGCAAAAATAGGTATAACTTAACTAAATATTTTAAATGTACCTTCTATTTCCATATGAATATAAATTGAGTATTTTTATTAATTCTGTATATCGTACATTATCACTGTGAATTTCGAAATTAAACGCTTCCAAAGTGAAACAAATGAGAATAAAAGATAATTAACATTAGACACATTGTATTAAATTAAATTGATTCTTAAGTATTCAAATTATGCTTCGTTCTTTCTTTATTTGTATATATTATTTCTTGTTATATTATTGCACCACTAAGTAGAAATGCTTAGCGTGATGGAATTGCTTCCTCGCGCAGGTACTGAAGGGAAAAAAAACTAGTAGACTATCGACTGAGATTTTTGGAGTCCAGATCTGCAGAAGTGTTAGAAGAGTTCAAGATTGTCACCTCCTCAGCAATGCATGTAGATAGAGCTCATTTTATACATGTTATGTATATTGTTCATTCCTAGCACATTGTAAATTATTTGTATATCTTGTACAAAATAAACTCATGTAATTAACCTATGAATTATGGGAGCTACTCAAAGTAAGTATTTTAATATGTAAATTAAAGCAGTTTGAAAATTTTACTTATGTGATTTGAGCATGAATGAGATTGTATGGATTCGAAGACAGATTTGAAATATATAGATAATGTATGGAAATGAATATGAAATTGAGATATATGAATGAGATGTGAATTATGAGATGGTTATGAAAATAATTGATGAGATTCTATTTCTAAAACATTATTGAAATTTTCAAACAGGTAAATAGTAAAATACGCCAACTGGTAATAAAATAGGGGAAACTCCGCTGGTTTCTCCATCGAAAAAATAATTAATATTAAAATATAATGAGATCAAATTATGAAAGGAATAAAGTAAGATAAGATAGGGTTGGCACCGAATGTAGCACACTTTGCTCGGCTACACTGTAGTCGGGTGAGAGGTGTTACATTGTGAAATTGGACACCTGAGTCCAGTCTAGAAAGTTAACTATAATTAATTCTACAAGACTTGAAAAATTACAACTGAAATTTCTAATTGACCGTAAGGCATAGGGCAATCCTATGAAGAATACTAAACCTAAATATGGCAGCAATCCACTCAAATAAAAGTGACAATGTTCCATACAAAACTGCCTAGTATGGAAACCATAAATTCAGAATTGACCTAGTCATGGTTATTTGACCATAACTTGAGTTAGAAAACTCCAAATGGAGTGATTCAAAAATGAAATTAAAGAAGACACAATAACGAACAACTTAGATGAAGATAATTTTGCCAAATTCCCACTATAGCTTGGTCCAATGGAATAGTAAACTTTGACTATGAAATCTAAAAATTTGAAATAACATATAATGAGCCTTGAATTAAGATTGGCAATTGATGCCAACAAAGTGTTAAACTCAAAATGTGGGATCATAGTGCAATTAGAACTAACATATCTATTAAGTGTGAAAAAGTCAACATTTATATTTGACTAGTAATGTGAATAGTAAACATAATGACACACAAAATGCTTTGAGTACAATGGTACTTCAGAACAACTGATGTGAAATGTGATCATTATGATGATATAATGAATGTATAAATTATGAAGAATGTAATAATTATATATAATTGTGATTTAGAAATCTATGTTTCCACTAGGAACAGAATCAATTGTTATAAATTGTAATTGAACTTTTAATTAAATATATGAGCTTATGCGTCCCATGGTATGATGGCCTGAGACACTACGATGTCTAGCGCCCAGGACCCGTTATCCAGTTTAGTCAGTCTGTCATAGGTTACTTGGGCAGAAAAATTTATTGAAATAAGTTAAGAATATTAGCAATTAAAAATATTAGAAATTAAATAAATGAGTAAGAAGACATGAAATAAATTAGATTAGCAAAAGAATTATAACTTAAATAAACATTACAAATGCGACTTACATAATAATATAAGCATAGACTTAATATTTAGATTATTTTTGATATTGTACATCACTACTGTAAACTTATGAACTAAGCACCTCCAAAGAAGAATATAGTGGGATAAAGGATGGTTAGTATTAAAAATTTCAAACGGTATTAAATTAATTATAGATCTTAATTATCCAAACTCTATTTTCTTTCTATCTTTATTTGTATATTACTTCTTTGTTATATTATTGCACCACTAAGCAGCAATGCTTAGTGCGATAGATTTGTTTCCTCACACAGGTATTGAAGATAAAACTCAGTGAACATTTGACTTGGATTTTTGGAGTCCAGATTTGAAGAAGTGTCAGAAGTGTTCAAGGTTGTCACCTCCTCAGCAATGCATGTAGATAGGGCTCACATTAAGCATATTATGTATTTTGTACATTATAAATATTTCTTACGTTGTAATGCAAATTAAGAAGTTGTATTGAATAAGTATGTGATGTAATTAATTTGTATAATATGTAGACTGTGAATTTAAGGAATTAGTTGCAAATTATGTACATTAATGAAATTGAGAATTTTTATATATGAGTTGAGTTTGAATTTGAATGAGATTGAGATTGAGAATACTAGGAATATATGACATTATGTTGAGATTATTGGAATTGTTCTTTTTTAGGTCCGAAGAATTGTTTTTTCTATTTTTAGCCGGCACTCTGCCGGATTTTCGGTAAAAATTTTTAGAATACCAAATTAATCAGATTTTAATAAACAGCGTAAATGGCCTAAACCTTACTTAGACATTCTTGAAATAATGAATCAAGAATTGAAGTGAAATAAGATAAGATAAGGTGCTTCGGCACACTGTGTGACATGCCTTGCTCGACTACACTGTAGACGGGTGAGGGGTGTTACAGAATGTGTAACACCCCTCACCCGGCTACAGTGTAGCCGAGCAAGGCATGCTACAATCGGTGCCGGAGTACCCTAACTTATCTTACCTTATTTTTCTTAAATAATTTTGAATTCGTTTAATTTAATATCAATTATTTTTCAACGGAGAAACCAGCGGAGTTTCCCCTATTTTATTATCGTTTGGCGTATTTCAATATTCACCTGTTTGAAATTCAACAATATTTCTAAAATAAAATCTTATCCATACATTTCAATTTCATAATCATTTCCACACTCATATCATCATTTGAAAAATCATTATGTAATTCAAATCTATACTCATTTGTACAAATTCATTCATGCTCCATTCTTATAGCAAAATTCTCAAATTTGCATTAATTTACATCATATGCAATAATTAAATAGATCATTAATTTACATGATATACAAATTAATTACAATTTGCTAATTTACATTACAATATAAGAAATAAATAACATACACAAAATACATGATATGCTTAATGTGAGCCCTATCTACATGCATTGCTGAGGAGGTGACAACCTTGAACGCTCTACGGTCGAATCTCCAAAATCTCTGTTTAGTATTTCTTTGGGCTTTAACTTGATTACTGCGAGGAAACAATTCCATCGCGCTAAGCATTGCTGCTTAGTGGTGCAATAATATAACAAGGAAATAATATACAAATAAAGATAGAAATAAAACATAATTTAAATAATTAAGATTTATTTATACTTCACATGCGGTTTCTAAAATTTGATATGTTTTATCCTAATTTAGTCTTCTTTGAAAGTGTTTATTTCGCCAATGTACAGAAATAATGTACAAAGAAAAATGATTTAAAAATAATAAATATATGCTTATATTATCATGTAAGTCACATTTGCAATATTTATGTGTGTTATAATTTTCTTGCTAATCTTTTAGCTTTTTTTCAATACTTCCTAGGTTGTCTCAGATTATTTCATAATAAGTAAATTTTGATATCGGTCCAGTTCATTTCGATTCTTTTTAATAAATAACTATTCTAATTTATTTTAAGTCATCTTACTCATTTCTTTTATTTCATATCTAATATTTTTAATTGCTAATATTCTTAACTTATTTCAATAAATTTCACTGCCCAAGTAACCTATGTGGTGACTAAATCGGATAACGGTCGTTGTACTTTGGACAAGTGGTGCCTCGGGCCGTCATACCATGGGACGCAGAACGTCAACCACGTATGCAGTCAGTATGGCTAAAAGGGCCATGATAACACAATCGGGCATAAAAGCCATAAATGTTGGCATAAAGCCATGAATATGGGCATAAAACCATGAATATAGGTATAAAGCCTTTCGCAGTACTGCTAAAACAATACCCTATTGGCATGCCAAACTATCCAATCTGACACACATGTCTAGGCAATACACGGGCACATAATATCATTAAATATTAATATATTGTGTTTTATGACTTCATTATTTCATGATAAATTTCAATTATAATTCATACATTCATTTGATCATTTATATGATCACAATTCACATCAATTATCCTTTTATACCATTGTACTCAAAACATTTTTCTTTTCTCATTTATACATTCAAGAATCTACTCATGTTATTACAATTTTTATATTTCAAGTTGAGTTATTAATATGTTATGAATTCCATTTGTGATGGGCATATAAGCCCTAACTAATTATTCACATCAATTTGGTGACTTATTTTTCATGTTTCAAGTAATCCATAAATATTTCATGGATTTCAAATTTATGGCCTTAATTTCTTTTTAACAATTTTGACTAGGATGCATAGTCCATATTTTTCATGCAATTCTAAGCAATTAAGCTTAGAATTGGTTCTAGGTCTTCATCTTAATTCATACATTCATTTGATCATTTATATGATCACAATTCACATCAATTATCCTTTTATACCATTGTACTCAAAACATTTTTCTTTTCTCATTTATACATTCAAGAATCTACTCATGTTGTAACACCCCAAAGTTCTGTAGTGCGTTATGTTGCTCCGGTGACTAGTGTTGTCCGGACAGCTAGGATGCCTAGAACCGTACTTCGATATGAGTGAGGAGACATAAAATAATGAAATACAAGAAAAGAAAGTACAAGAAAAACAAAAGAAAAATGATAGCAAAGAAATGTGATCAAGTTAAACGAGCCGGGAAACCTAACGATGGGTGACTGCACTGGGAAGTCACAGCGTGGACCGTTGACTAGCCCTGGACTGCGGGCAACCCTGGAAAACATTTTTTGGACTTAAATAGAACCTTATTGAAGAATAAATATCATTAGAAAGATCAAAGAAAAATTAAATAATTAGTACAAAGAAAAGTGAGAAATCGAAAAACAGACAAAATACGGTATTACCGAAAAATCGGGAATGCAATCCGAACAGGGGCATTATGGTCATTTGACATCCTGAAGTGTCTTTTGACCTAAATGTCCATTAAAAATAAATAGTGTTACACTTAGAAAATAAAAGGAAAAATTAATTTAGTGGTACCTAAAGTAAATAGCTAAAATCATTGGTTAAATGTGGAATAAATGAACAATTACCTTATTATATGATTTAAACTTTGTTAGTGGACCACTAAAGATTTAATTAGACATAAAAAGGTGCTGATGCAAGTCCACTAACCAGCTGAACTTCATCTTCCTCAAAGTTATCTCAACATTGCCGTGAATGAAGGTGAGAGGAAACACCATAGCCGTTTTTCATGCAAGCTCATCTAACCACTCATTTCACTTCTAATCACTTGAGTTCCTTCATAAAACTTTGTCTACACATCACAAGGAAGATATTGATACCAAATTTGAGAAGTTTGGTGAAGGTTTAGCAAGATAAAATCAAAGGTAAGTTTACATTTTTGAGAATTCCTTTGTTAAACTTTATGTTCATGTTATGGGTGTTAGTTTGGTGAAGGAAATTTTAAAGTTTAAATAGTTATTGAGATAGCCATTTTTGGACAGCCATGGGGTCACCCATTTGATGATTTATTATGCATATAATTGATGAGAAATAATGTTGATCAT
This sequence comes from Hevea brasiliensis, assembly GCF_030052815.1. Lineage (NCBI taxonomy): Eukaryota > Viridiplantae > Streptophyta > Magnoliopsida > Malpighiales > Euphorbiaceae > Hevea > Hevea brasiliensis. The sequence continues at coordinate 69,833,683 of NC_079500.1, forward strand.
GGTGATTTAATATCCTAGTGAATTATTTTACATATATATGTTGATTTATGCACTTGGATGGGAATTGGTATTATGTAGGGCACTTTGATGTTGGAGGACAATTTTCGGCAGCTTGGAAAACTTGAGTAAATGTATGTAGTCATGGAAGTGTAGGCAGAATATTGACCTAAAAGGATTGATGGATATGTATGGAGATTGATATTGTAAAGTGTATGTAAGATTTGTAATGGTTAGGTGTGTATGTAATGGTATTTAGAACTTGTAAATGTGAATTATATTTGGTGTGTTGAGGGTAATTGTAATCTGCCCAAAGTAATGTTAGTGTAAAGTAAAATATGCTTTTGGTAATGTACCAAAACAGATTGGTAGGGAAGTGAACAAATTGCAAGGTAAATATGTGTTTGAATTGGGATTTGAAAGACATATAGAGGGCAGTGTACATTTTAGCCTATAACTTTAAATGTGTAACCTCAATTGGTATGAGACCAATTGGAGGTAAAACTAGGCACAAAATGTGCCAACTTTCATTGAGAAAACATACCAAAATTCTGCTTGCAAGGTGACCTAAGAAAATGACCAATTCGGATTAGGTGCAATTAGGACCTGAAAAATGACCAATTGGGCAGCAGTGAGTGTTTAGGCCATAACTCACTCAAAACAGGTCCAATTGACCTGAAATTTTAACCATGAATAGTTAAGACCCATACCTACAAGTCTTATGAAGACACCAAAACCCAGAAATGACCATAAGCAAGTCAAACAACTTGCACAAGTTCGGGTCCAAAAACTGGCCGAACCAAAGTTGACCAAATTGACCTAAATTGATACCAATTGACCAGCAATAGTATAATGACCATAACTTGGTCTACTTAACTCGGATTGACCTAAAACTTTGCCCCGCGTGCAATAAGACATAGATCTACAAGTTTGTAGTTTTGACCGAAGCCCGAAAACAGAGGGAACTAGGCCGTCCGGCTAGGTCAAACCAGTGTCCCGGAATCCAGCAATTTGCATTAAAATGCACTAAACAAGGAAATGACTTTGGTAAAACGTACCAAACCTAAAACCCTATCGAATGTGACATATTAGCGACACTAAAACCTAATTTACCTAAAACGCAATGAGGGTCGGTATATTAGGTGATTAAGTGAATAATGGAGTTCAGTGCATTATTTACCAAACACCATCGATAGAGACAGTTTAATTTAGCACTGAAACACTTCAAATTGTGTTTCTCAGTTAACAAGGACTCAGCGAAAGGGAAAGAAATACTGAGTCAGAACCAGGAGACAAATATCAGAGGTTTGTGCACAAAAACTATTTCTTTTGAATTATTTTCAATAGAAATAAATATTGACTATTTGTATATTATTGTTTTAAATTGTGTAAATGAGTTTGATGGACACTTATTGATTAAAAAATATTGTGAATGGTTTGAAACTGTGAAAAATTGTTTGAATGACATTGATGGTTACTTATTGATTGAAAAGCATTGGAAATGGTTTGAAACCACAGCTATCATGTATATTGATCGTATTCCTCATTAGCTTGTCTAGTGGGACGAATTGAATTTCCTCTCTGGCTGAAGTGTTGAGGTGTGTGCCTGTTGAGGACGAATTGGATGAGTACTCATATTTTTGCTAGCTAGCCATGTTATTCCTCATTAGTCATCGACTTTTGGGATGAATTGAATACCTCATTAGCCATCGGCTTTTGGAACGAATTGAACTATGGATCATGATTAAGCTGTGTGTGATTTATTGATGTGTAATTTGAGATTGTGAATTGGATTTAAACTCTCATCGACATATATTGTCTTTTGAATTCAAACATGATCTGACTTATGAAAATCTATTATGATATTGAGAAATGGAGTTTAAATTCTTATTGACCTTTATTGTCTTGAATTTGACTATGGTTTTAAGTATCCACTATTTACATGATTTATGAATTGTGATTTAAATTGTATTTGGTTAATGCTGTGCACTACTGAGACATTATCTCAGCGATAGCTTTTTATTGCCGCAGTAGAGAGACGCAGTGTAAAGCAGACTAGGCTGCATATACATCCAGCGAGGGATTACCTGGTATAATGAGTATACCAGTATTTTGCATTTTGTACTGTAATGTATGACACTGTATGTACATTTTGTTTTTGGTTTTGAGCAGTTGTAAATTCAAATTGTACCTTGAAGTTGTAAATTAATTATGAGTTATTTGACTTGTAAAAATTGTAATATATTTCCTTATCTCAGACTTTGAAAAATTTCTATGGAATTGAGTTGATAAATTGTTGTGTTGAGAAATGTATTGAAGTTGAGATTTGGAAATTTATTGAAGTGCTTTTTACAGGTTTTCTGAAGAACTGTTTTGTTAAAAATACAGATGGCACTCTGCCAAAATTTTTACAGAAATTCCAAATAAACCAAATGAGTTAGTTGTTTCACTTCAGTTCACCAAAGTCTTTAACACCTGTAAATAGTGCTCACCACTGTAAAAGAAGTAAGAAAAGTTTTTAAAATCCCTTGTAGTGTATTTAATGGGTTATCAGTAGACGGAGTTGGTAATTCATTAGGTATACTACGGGATCATGTTATGCCTTACAGAGGGGTAGGGTGTGACATGTTTTAGTGGTATCAGAGCAAAGTTTTTAAATTCTGTTTTCACCTGTTATTTGAATGTCCTTTCTTCATAGTACAACTGCTCAATATCATTGTTTGATACATACAGTACATTACATTATAAATATGCACTAACGAGAGTAAATCTCCTTGTGTTATTTGTTCAGGAGATCTTAAATCCTCGCATTGAATATGGAAGAGGGTGATCGTTCAGTCGATCAGTCTATTGAGGCTGAGGTGCAAGGGGATGCCCCAGGCCCACAAAATGTCAGTGGTTCAAAGAAGACCACCGCAGCATCGCATGATTTCTTGCTCGATTCGCAGATGGTCGCAATTTTCCAATAAATGGCTGGTAATGTGCCTACTCAAGTCCCAATACAGACACCAATGGTACAACCACAGTCTCCTCCGAGCCAGTATGATACATTGATGAAGTATGGGGCTCTGAGTTTAAGGACAGAGATCCTCTAGAAGTGAACAATGGTTAGAGAGGATGGATAGGGTGTTCAAGAAACTACATTGTACGTAAGAGCTTAGATTTGAATACTCGGTGTCCTTACTACTGGGGATGCTTATGATGGTGGAAAACCATTCCCCACGATGCAGTAGAGCTGCATGCTAACATGGAATGACTTCCTCGGGAATTCAGTAAATATATCCTCGATGCTTATGTAGACCAAAATCGCAAGAGTTCCTCGCTTTGAAACAGGGAATGATCGGTCGAGTATGAAAGAGAATTTTCCCGCCTGAGCCATTATGCAGTAAGTTTGCTTGCTACCAGCAGGGAGAGATGCAAGAGGTTTGAAACTGGCTTGAAGCCCAGTATCAGAGTACAAGTGCTCGGCTTCAAACACACTAACTTCTCTGAACTTGTTTCTCAAGCCCTAGAGTTGGAAAGAGTTGAGTTTGAGACTGCTCCAGAGAAAAAGAGTTCAGAGAAGACAGAGAAAGAGGGAAAATCTGTAGAACAGAGTTCCAGTGGTCATACTGGAAAGAGGAAGAACTATGGGGGACATGGCAGAGGTGGCAAGAAATCTGGTAGGGGAAGATATTCAGGACAGAGACCTCCCCTATCTGGACAGCAAAGTACCAGAGGTTCCTATCCTCCCCGCCAATGTGAAACATGTGGAAGAAATCATGGTGGGATCTGCTACAAGGCTATTGGAGCCTGTTATAACTATGGAGGCACAGGACACTTTGCCAAGGACTGCACCGCAGTCGCAGAGTTGGACCACCTCCTACTCTGCAGAAGGGTCGATTCGAGCCCCACACCGTAAGCTCACAACCACCTAGCAGAGGTAGAGGCAGGGGTAGAGGTAACCCAAAGAAAACCAAGGCACGAGAAACAATCAGAGCAAGATAGTGCTCCAGTCAGAGTCTATGCCATGAGACAGAGGGAAGAGGCAGAGACATCTGATGTAGTGGCTGGTACCTTCTCAACTTTTAACCAGAATGTGTTTGTGTTATTTGATCCGGGTTCTACCCATTCTTATGTGAGTGCTAGCATCATTGATTGCATTCTTTGTTCCATGTACAAAAATGGACTTTGAGGTGCTAGTAACAAGTCCACTAGGACAGAGGTCGTGGTTAATAGAATGTATAGAGATTGTCCTTTGGTGATCCAAGGACACACTTTCTGTCGATTTCATTGAAATGCCCTTCAGAGATTATGATATCATCTTGGGCATGGATTGGTTAGCTAGGCATCATGCCATGATTGATCAGAGGTCAAGACAGTCACTTTTGGCCTTCCTCGAATGCAGTGATGTGGTGATACAAGGAGAGGCTATTGCCATCAAACCTCATTTAACTGCACTAGCCGTAAAAATGATTAGAAAGGGGTGTGAAGCATACTTGGCACATGTGGTAGACACCCAAGTGGGGAGTCCAAAGATTGAAGGACATCCCTACAAGACATGACTTTCGGATGTGTTTCTGATGAATTGCCGGATTACCTCCGAAAGAGAAGTGCGATTTGAAATTAATGTTATGCTCGGTGTGGATCCAATCTCCATAACGCCACACAGAATGGCACCAGCAGAGTTGAAGGAGTTGAAGATACAGTTGCAAGAACTACTTGAAATGGGCTTCATCTGCCCTAGTGTGTCACCTTGGGGAGCACCAGTGTTGTTTGTTAAGAAGAAGGATGGTACTCTCCGCTTATGTGTTGACTACCGGCAGTTGAATAAGGTGACAATAAAGAACAGATATCCATTGCCTCGCATTGACGATCTGTTTGATCAATTAAAGGGTGCAGCTGTATTCTCCAAAATTGATTTGCGATCTGGTTACTATCAGTTGAAGGTGCAAGAGCAGAGTATTCCAAAAGCGCTTTCAGAACTCGATATGGCCACTATGAGTTTCTAGTAATGCCATTCGGGTTGAAAAATTCTCCAGCTGCTTTTTATGGATCTGATGAACACTATCTTCAGACCATATCTTGATCAATTTGTGGTGGTGTTTATTGATGACATTTTGATATATTCAAGGAATGCAGAGGAGCATGACAGACATCTGCGGATTGTACTGCAGATTTTAAGGGAGAAAGAACTATACGCCAAATTGTCGAAATGTGAATTTTGGCTGAAAGAAATCTCCTTTTTAGGAAATGTTGTGTCAGCTGAAGGGATCAAGGTAGACTCCAGCAAGGTAGAAGCTATCCTTAATTGGAAGCCGCCCAGGAACATCACAGAAATTCGTAGTTTTCTGGGTCTAGCTGGATATTACCGTCGGCTTGTGAAGGGATTTTCTATGTTATCTTCTCCACTAACCAAGCTGCTTCGGAAAGATGTAAAATTTCAGTGGACAGATAAATGTCAGCAGAGTTTTGATGAGTTGAAGAGGTGTTTAACTGAAGCTCTAGTTCTCACTTTACCTACTCCGGGTAAAGAATACACAGTTTATAGTGATGCTTCTCACAATGGGTTAGGCTGTAATCGATGCAAGATCGGAATGTCATTGCTTATGCATCACGCCAGCTGAAACCGCATGAGAGGAATTACCCAACACATGACCTGGAGTTAGCAGCTATTGTTTTTGCTCTGAAGATCTGGAGACACTATCTGTATGGAGAGAAATGCTACATTTACACAGATCACAAGAGCTTGAAGTACTTAGGCACCCAGAAGGAATTGAATTTGAGGCAGAGGAGATGGTTGGAACTCATCAAAGATTATGATTGCTTAATAGACTATCAGCCAGGGAAAGCAAATGTAGTGGCTAACGCCTTAAGTCGCAAGACTATGGCAAATCTCAGAGTTTCTCTTATGTCCATGGTATATGAATTGAAAGCACAACATGCCAGTTTAGAGATTGATGATGAGGGACAGACAGTAGTTTCATGGCATGTACAGCCAGTGTTGATTGATCAGATTAGAATGGCTGCTCAGAGTGATGAAAAGTATCGGTTACCGAAAGAAGTTCAGCAGGCAAGAAACCCGAATTCTCCGTGAGAGAGGATGGTTTATTGCTACATCGAGGCGTAATGTGCTCCTAGTGATGTGGAATTGAGACAAATCATTATGAAGGAAGCACATGAGTCTCCATTTGCTATGCACCGGTGGAACTAAAATGTACAGAGGGTTGAAAGAGCACATCAAGTGGATGGGTATGAAGAGAGACATAGCTGAATTTGTTTCCAAATGCCTAACTTGTCAGCAAGTAAAGGCAGAACATCAAGTTCCAGCTGGTTTATTACATCCTTTGTTAGTACCAGAGTGGAAATGGGAATGAATAACTATGGATTTTGTTACAGGACTTCCAAGGACACAGAGTAGTCATGATGCAGTATGGGTTATAGTTGACAGATTGACCAAGTCTGCTCACTTTTTACCAGTTCGGATGGACTATAGCCTGGAAAGATTGGCCAGATTGTATATATATGAGATTGTAAAACTGCATGGAGTGCCAGTATCAATTGTGTCTGACAGAGACCCTAGGTTCACTTCTAGATTCTGGGGTAGTCTTCAGAGAGCCCTAGTAACTAGATTGAACTTCAAAGACAAAGATTCCACCCATGCATGCATGGCCACCCAAAGGGTTATTCAGATATTGGAGGATATGCTACGGGCTTGTGTGATTGAATTTGAAGGTAGTTGGGATATACACTTGCCTTTGATTGAGTTTGCTTATAACAACAGCTACCAATCAAGCATTGGGATGCCTCCATATGAAGCTTTGTATGGTAGAAAGTGCAGAACTTCCCTATGTTGGGATGAGGTAGGTGAAAGGAAAATGATTGGGCCAGAAATTATTCAGCAGACAGAGGAAAAGATCAGATTGATTAGAGATAGACTCAAGGTGCATCGCATACCGAAGTCCTATGTTGATATGAAAAGAAGAGATATTGAGTATCGATGCAAAGGTGATAAGGTATTCCTCAAAGTTTCTCCTTGGAAGAGGATTATGAGATTTGGCAGAAAGGGGAAACTGAGTCCTCGTTTCATCAGACCATATGAAGTTCTGGAAAGAGTGGGTCCTTTGGCATATCGGTTGGCATTACCTCCAAAGCTAGCAAGGATACACAGTGTCTTCCATGTGTCCATGATAAGGAGGTACAGATCTGACCCATCTCATGTACTATCAGTTGAAGAGATTGAAGTAAATCCAGACCTTTCATATGAGGAAGAACCCATAAAAATTCTGGCTTATGATGTGAAGCAGCTGAGAAACAAACAGATACACCTGGTTAAAGTGCTGTGGAACCATCATTCAGGCCAGGAAGCTACTTGGGAACGTGAAGAGGATATGAGGAGACAGCATCCACAGCTGTTCAGAGACTAATGCCAGGTAAAATTTCGAGATGAAATTTATTTTAAGGGGGAGAGAATTGTAACACCCTAAAGTTCTGTAGTGCGTTCTGCTGCTCCGGTGACTAGTGTTGTCCGAACAGCTAGGATGCCTAGAACCGTACTTTGATATGAGTGAGGAGACATAAAATAATGAAATACAAGAAAAGAAAGTACAAGAAAAACAAAAGAAAAATGATAGCAAAGAAATGTGATCAAGTTAAACGAGCCGGGAAACCTAACGATGGGTGACCGCACTGGGAAGTCACGGCGTGGACCGTTGACTAGCTCTCGGATCGCGGGAACCCCGAAAACATTTTTTTGGACTTAAATAGAACCTTATTGAAGAATAAATATCATTAGAAAGATCAAAGAAAAATTAAATAATTAGTACAAAGAAAAGTGAGAAAATCGAAAAACAGACAAAATACGGTGTTACCGAAAAATCGGGAATGCAACCCGAACAGGGGCATTATGGTCATTTGACATCCCGAAGTGTCTTTTGACCTAAATGTCCATTAAAAATAAATAGTGTTACACTTAGAAAATAAAAGGAAAAATTAATTTAGTGGTACCTAAAGTAAATAGCTAAAATCATTGGTTAAATGTGGAATAAATGAACAATTACCTTATTATATGATTTAAACTTTGTTAGTGGACCACTAAAGATTTAATTAAACATAAAAAGGTGCTGATGCAAGTCCACTAACCAGCTGAACTTCATCTTCCTCAAAGTTATCTCAACATTGCCGTGAATGAAGGTGAGAGGAAACACCATAGCCATTTTTCATGCAAGCTCATCTAACCACTCATTTCACTTCTAATCACTTGAGTTCCTTCATAAAACTTTGTCTACACATCACAAGGAAGATATTGATACCAAATTTGAGAAGTTTGGTGAAGGTTTAGCAAGATACAATCAAAGGTAAGTTTACATTTTTGAGAATTCCTTTGTTAAACTTTATATTCATGTTATGGGTGTTAGTTTGGTGAAGGAAATTTTAAAGTTTAAATAGTTATTGAGATAGCCATTTTTGGACAGCCATGGGGTCACGCATTTGATGATTTATTATGCATATAATTGATGAGAAATAATGCTGATCATGGTGATTTAATATCCTAGTGAATTATTTCACATATATATGATGATTTATGCACTTGGATGGGAATTGGTATTATGTAGGGCACTTTGATGTTGGAGGACAATTTTCGGCAGCTTGGAAAACTTGATTAAATGTATGTAGTCATGGAAGTGTAGGCAGAATATTGACCTAAAAGGATTGATGGATATGTATGGAGATTGATATTGTAAAATGTATGTAAGATTTGTAATGGTTAGGTGTGTATGTAATGGTATTTAGAACTTGTAAATGTGAATTATATTTGGTGTGTTGAGGGTAATTGTAATCTGCCCAAAGTAATGTTAGTGTAAAGTAAAATATGCTTTTGGTAATGTACCAAAACAGATTGGTAGGGAAGTGAACAAATTGCAAGGTAAATGTGTGTTTGAATTGGGATTTGAAAGACATATAGAGGGCAGTGTACATTTTAGCCTATAACTTTAAATGTGTAACCTCAATTGGTATGAGACCAATTGGAGGTGAAACTAGGCACAAAATGTGCCAACTTTCATTGAGAAAACATACCAAAATTCTGCTTGCAAGGTGACCTAAGAAAATGACCAATTCGGATTAGGTGCAATTAGGACCTGAAAAATGACCAATTGGGAAGCAGTGAGTCTTTAGGCCATAACTCACTCAAAACAGGTCCGAATGACCTGAAATTTTAACCATGAATAGTTAAGACCCATACCTACAAGTCTTATGAAGACACCAAAATCCAGAAATGACCATAAGCAAGTCAAACAACTTGCACAAGTTCGGGTCCAAAAACTGGCCGAACAAAAGTTGACCAAATTGACCTAAAATTGACCTAAATTGATACCAATTGACCAGTAATAGTATAATGACCATAACTTGGTCTACTTAACTCGGATTGACCTAAAACTTTTCCCTGAGTGCAATAAGACATAGATCTACAAGTTTGTAGTTTTGACCGAAGCCCGAAAACCGAGGGAACTAGGCCGTCCGGCTAGGTCAAACCAGTGTCCCGGAATCCAGCAATTTGCATTAAAATGCACTAAACAAGGAAATGACTTTGGTAAAACGTACCAAACCTAAAACCCTATCGAATGTGACATATTAACGACACTAAAACCTAATTTACCTAAAACGCAACGAGGGTCGGTATATTAGGTGATTAAGTGAATAATGGAGTTCAGTGCATTATTTACCAAACACCATCGATAGAGACAGTTTAATTTAGCACTGAAACACTTCAAATTGTGTTTCTCAGTTAACAAGGACTCAGCAAAAGGAAAAGAAATACTGAGTCAGAACCAGGAGACAATTATCAGAGGTTTGTGCACAACAACTGTTTCTTTTGAATTATTTTCAATAGAAATAAATATTGACTATTTGTATATTATTGTTTTAAATTGTGTAAATGAGTTTGATGGACACTTATTGATTGAAAAATATTGTGAATGGTTTGAAACTGTGAAAAATTGTTTGAATGACATTGATGGTTACTTATTGATTAAAAAGCATTGGAAATGGTTTGAAACCACAGCTATCATGTATATTGATCGTATTCCTCATTAGCTTGTCTAGTGGGACGAATTGAATTCTCTCCGTCAAGTGTTAAGGTGTGTGCCTGTTGAGGACGAATTGGATGAGTACTCATATTTTTGCTAGCTAGCCATGTTATTCCTCATTAGTCATCGACTTTTGGGACGAATTGAATACCTCATTAGCCATCGACTTTTGGGACGAATTGAACTATGGATCATGATTAAGCTGTGTGTGATTTATTGATGTGTAATTTGAGATTGTGAATTGGATTTAAACTCTCATCGACATATATTGTCTTTTGAATTCAAACATGATCTGACTTATGAAAATCTATTGTGATATTGAGAAATGGAGTTTAAATTCTTATTGACCTTTATTGTCTTGAATTTGACTATGGTTTTAAGTATCCACTATTTACATGATTTATGAATTGTGATTTAAATTGTATTTGGTTAATGTTGTGCACCACTGAGACATTGTCTCAGCGATAGCTTTTTATTGTTGTCGCAGGTAGAGAGACAGACAGGGCAGCAGACTAGGCTGCATATACATCCAGCGAGGGATTACCTGGTATAATGAGTATACCAGTATTTTGCATTTTGTACTGTAATGTATGACACTGTATGTACATTTTGTTTTTGGTTTTGAGCAGTTGTAAATTCAAATTGTACCTTGAAGTTGTAAATTAATTATGAGTTATTTGACTTGTAAAAATTGTAATATATTTCCTTATCTTAGACTTTGAAAAATTTCTATGGAATTGAGTTGATAAATTGTTGTGTTGAGAAATGTATTGAAGTTGAGATTTGGAAATTTATTGAAGTGCTTTTTACAGGTTTTCTAAAGAACTGTTTTGTTAAAAATAAAGATGGCACTCAGCCAAAATTTTTACAGAAATTCCAAATAAACCAAATGAGTTAGTTGTTTCACTTCAGTTCACCAAAGTCTTTAACACCTGTAAATAGTGTTCACCACTGTAAAAGAAGTAAGAAAAGTTTTTAAAATCCCTTGTAGTGTATTTAATGGGTTATCAGTAGACGGAGTTGGTAATTCATTAGGTATACTACGGGATCATGTTATGCCTTACAGAGGGGTAGGGTGTGACACATGTAATTACAATTTTTATATTTCAAGTTGAGTTATTAATATGTTATGAATTCCATTTGTGATGGGCATATAAGCCCTAACTAATTATTCACATCAATTTGGTGACTTATTTTTCATGTTTCAAGTAATCCATAAATATTTCATGGATTTCAAATTTATGGCCTTAATTTCTTTTTAACAATTTTGACTAGGATGCATAGTCCACATTTGTCATACAATTCTAAGCAATTAAGCTTAGAATTGGTTCTAGGTCTTCATCTTAATTTACTAATCATTTTGATTACTATTCACCTTACTAGTCAACCTAAAATGTTGACCTTTTTATACTTAATGGATATATTAATTCTAATTACACCAAGATCCCACATTTTTAGTTTTACATTTGCTAGTATTAATTGCCAATTGCAATTTAAAGTCCCTTAGATGCATTTCTAATTTCAAATTTTGAATTTTCAAGTTTTGGTGTCACTATTCACCTTATTGGTCAACAAAAATGTTGACTTTTGGATAGAAAATAGGTACATTGGTTTTAACACACCCAACATACCACATTTTTCATTGAAAACTTGTTGGCATTAAGCATTAATACCATTTCTAAACTTAAACTAAGGGAAGCAGAATTTTCAGTTTTTGAAGCCTAACTTTACTGTTCCAATAAGCACTGTTACAGTGGGAATTTGAGGAATTGGTAAACATAAAAGTTGTTCCTTATTTTGTCTAGTTGAATTTCTTTTTTTGAATCACTCCATTTGGAATTTTGTAGCTCCAGATATGGTCCAAAAACCATAGCTGGCCGGATTGGAAAAACTGCAGAATTACCAAATCTACAGTACCATGAACAGTGACTGTGACTGCCATTTGGGTTAGGTTCTGGTCATAATTTGGGGTAGGTTTCTTCATGAAAGTTGTTTATCTATGTCTTAACTTGTTTCTGTAAACATTTCAGGTCAATTGACCATATCTACAGTGAGTTATGGCCAAATGAACAGTTACTGTTCATTTGGTCATTTCTGCAGGTGCTGTTGCAGGGTATCCGGATTGGGGCCAACTTTTGGACCACTTGCTTTGGTCTTTTGGGCATGGTTTCTTCAGCAAAAATGTGCCATTATAAGCCTAGTTTCATGTCAAATTGGCCAAACACAAATTGGACCTACACAGCCAAAGTTATGGCTGTCTAAATGGGCTGGAATCACAGCCTCATTGTTGCTGTCTCTAGGCAGCCTTCCCATTTCAATTTGCCATACATTAGCTCACTTCAAACTATGATTAACTTGCCTTAAATGGTCACTAATTGACCATTAGAATGTCCATTAATCATTTCATAAGCCAAGTCCAATTTTTCACTCCCAAAACCCTAATTTTCCCTTTCAATTCACCCATACACCTAGTTAAGCACTTTCATTCATTCTATATGTGTATATACACCTTAAACATAATCTCTAATTCATTTTAAGTCCATTAAAACCATCAAAAACACTCCATCATTGTTCCTTCCTTAGGGCTGCCGAAATTCATGGCGGACATACACATATATTTGGTTCATTTAATTCACAAATTCTTACTCAATTCAAGTCACTAACATGGAAATAAAGAGCTTAAGGTGTATAAGTGCACTAACCTCTTGTAGGGCAGAATTTTCCAAGCTCAAACTTCACTTTCCTTCCTTTTCTAGGCTGCCAAACGCTTCCCCAAGATGAGTGGACAAGTTTTAATGAAGAGAAGAAGGGATTTTATGGTGGGGAGTGAAGGTAATCAAGCTTGAAACAAGAGCTTCAATGGAGGGAGAGGAAGATGGGTTTTGGCTGGTTGTAAGGAAGAAGATGGCTGCTGTATTTTTTTTATTTCTTTGGTCATATTTATCTCTTTTATTGGTTAATTAATTGGTTGTTTAGTTATAATTGGTGGAAGCTTTTAAGTGACATCATAATGATGTCATATTTGGCATTTTATTGATTTTCTTTTCTTTTCATCTCTACTCATTTTCAATTTAATTTTTAGTAATGTTTATTCATATTTTATGTCATAATAATTATTTACTTAACTGGACAAGTCGGCCAAAAATCACCTCTGAAGGCGAAATGACCAAAATGCCCTCCTTTTGGCTTAACGGGTCAAAATTGTCGGTACCGATTGAAAATTTTTTCTAAATATTTTCTTGGCATTCTAATGCCATAGGAACCTCAATGACCCTTCTCTGGAGTCCCAAAAATTATTTTATAATTTTTCCCCCGGGTCTAGGGCTCCTAGTTGCGAGAATCGCAACTTCCCACTGGGTTACCCATCGCTAGGGCACCGGCTCGTTTAACTTAGTTGTATTTTATTTCTAAAATTTTTACTAAATTTTTCTTATTAATATTTGAGTTATTTATGGTTCCTCACTTTAGTTTAAATATTTTTCCGAACGTTCTAGCTGTCCGGACCGACACCGGTCACCAGAATAGTAGAATGTACGTAATTGCTACAATGAGGGTGTTACAATTCTTCCCATCTAATTTAAATTTCGTCCTCGAAATTTACTGGGTTTAGGTATCTAGGATAATTCTTTTACCTTCCTATTGCTCCCTCTGTCTACTTCTTTTATATATATGGTACTATTTAGTCTTTTTGAATCTATCATTATACACTTAGGCATATCAGAAGGGAAGGATACTTTACCTCAAATTCACATTTGGGGCTTCTTGCTCCTCTCTGGCTTGGGTGACATTTCGAAGTGGTGTTACTGTTGTACTTGGTCCTTCCACGACCTCTGTTTGGGTCCGTGGTAAATTTCTCTTATGACAATCTTTCAGACGATGGTCTATGGCCCCACATCTATAACAGGCTCCAGTCAATCCCCTACATTCACCTTTATGCCACTTGTTACAATGGCCACATTTTCTTGCTTGTCCTGGCGCACTCACTACTAGTGTTTCTGGTTGATCTCTTATAGGTATAGGCCTGGGTTTGGATCTCCTACTTTGATCAGATGTCTGGCTTAATTGTTCTCTCAGTCTCTTATTACTAGACTGTCCAAATTTCCTCTTTTGCTGATCACCACTCCTCTTCTGTTCCTCTTCATGAACACAGCTAATATATTTCTTTCTGAACTCTATCAGAAAGAATTCCCAAGTTACGTTGGCTGGTGGCACTACCTTGGTTACAACATCCCACCACCGATATTCAGCTTCTTGTAACAATGAAACAGCACATTCCAAACTCTGTTCTGGTGTGCAATAGAGCTGCTGCAAGACTCTTCTAGTCCTTTCTAACCAATACTCAGCTGCTACAGAATCGTCTTCCGTTCTACCATTGAAATCTACAGCTCCATATTTCCTAATTTTTCCTAGAGGTGATTTCCGCTGAAGCGGTGGTGGAATAACCCCAGTCATCTGTCCGAAGAATTCAGTCATCTGCTCAAACAAGGCATGTTGGGGTTGTACAGGCACCTCTTGCACTGGTGGAGTAGGATCTCCCCGATTTTCAATATCACTCCCAGTCGGAATACGGCTTACTACTTCTTCTTCTACTGCCCTCTGCGATTCTGAGTCCATACCTTAACCTAAAATAACCAAGAAAACAGATCTGCATTAGTGTCACCTCAACTCATATAAATGCAATGCATGTTATGCACACAATCTTATTCTATCTATCTATGCTAGGAACGCCTAAACCGCGCTCTGATACCAATAAATGTAACACCCCTCACCCGGCTACAGTGTAGCCGAGCAAGGCATGCTACAATCGGTGCCGGAGCACCCTAACTTATCTTACCTTATTTTTCTTAAATAATTTTGAATTCATTTAATTTAATATCAATTATTTTTCAATGGAGAAACCAGTGGAGTTTCCCCTATTTTATTATCGTTTGGCGTATTTCAATATTCACCTGTTTGAAATTCAACAATATTTCTAAAATAAAATCTTATCCATACATTTCAATTTCATAATCATTTCCACACTCATATCATCATTTGAAAAATCATTATGTAATTCAAATCTATACTCATTTGTACAAATTCATTCATGCTCCATTCTTATAGCAAAATTCTCAAATTTGCATTAATTTACATCATATGCAATAATTAAATAGATCATTAATTTACATGATATACAAATTAATTACAATTTGCTAATTTACATTACAATATAAGAAATAAATAACATACACAAAATACATGATATGCTTAATGTGAGCCCTATCTACATGCATTGCTGAGGAGGTGACAACCTTGAACGCTCTGCAGATCGAATCTCCAAAATCTGCTTAGTATTTCTCGGGCTTTAACTTGACTACATGAGGAAACAATTCCATCGCGCTAAGCATTGCTGCTTAGTGGTGCAATAATATAACAAGGAAATAATATACAAATAAAGATAGAAATAAATCATAATTTAAATAATTAAGATTTATTTATACTTCACATGCGGTTTCTAAAATTTGATATGTTTTATCCTAATTTAGTCTTCTTTGAAAGTGTTTATTTCGCCAATGTACAGAAATAATGTACAAAGAAAAATGATTTAAAAATAATAAATATATGCTTATATTATCATGTAAGTCACATTTGCAATATTTATGTGTGTTATAATTTTTTTGCTAATCTTTTAGCTTTTTCTCAATACTTCCTAGGTTGTCTCAGATTATTTCATAATAAGTAAATTTTGATATCGGTCCAGTTCATTTCGATTCTTTTTAATAAATAACTATTCTAATTTATTTTAAGTCATCTTATTCATTTCTTTTATTTCATATCTAATATTTTTAATTGCTAATATTCTTAACTTATTTCAATAAATTTCACTGCCCAAGTAAACTATGACAGGCTGACTAAACTGGATAACGGGTCATTGGCACTGGACACCGCGGTGCCTCGGGCCGTCATACCATAGGACGCAGAACGTCAACCACGTATGCAGTCAGTATGGCTAAAAGGGCCATGATAACACAATCGGGCATAAAAGCCATAAATGTTGGCATAAAGCCATGAATACGGGCATAAAACCATGAATATAGGCATAAAGCCTTTCGCAGTACTGCTAAAACAATACCCTATTGGCATGCCAAACTATCCAATCTGACACACATGTCTAGGCAATACACGGGCACATAATATCATTAAATATTAATAAATTGTGTTTTATGACTTCATTATTTCATGATAAATTTCAATTATAATTCATACATTCATTTGATCATTTATATGATCACAATTCACATCAATTATCCTTTTATACCATTGTACTCAAAACATTTTTCTTTTCTCATTTATACATTCAAGAATCTACTCATGTAATTACAATTTTTATATTTCAAGTTGAGTTATTAATATGTTATGAATTCCATTTGTGATGGGCATATAAGCCCTAACTAATTATTCACATCAATTTGGTGACTTATTTTTCATGTTTCAAGTAATCCATAAATATTTCATGGATTTCAAATTTATGGCCTTAATTTCTTTTTAACAATTTTGACTAGGATGCATAGTCCACATTTGTCATACAATTCTAAGCAATTAAGCTTAGAATTGGTTCTAGGTCTTCATCTTAATTTACTAATCATTTTGATTACTATTCACCTTACTAGTCAACCCAAAATGTTGACCTTTTTATACTTAATGGATATATTAATTCTAATTACACTAAGATCCCACATTTTTAGTTTTACATTTGCTAGTATTAATTGCCAATTGCAATTTAAAGTCCCCTAGATGCATTTCTAATTTCAAAATTTGAATTTTCAAGTTTTGGTGTCACTATTCACCTTATTGGTCAACAAAAATGTTGACTTTTGTATAGAAAATAGGTACATTGGTTTTAACACACCCAACATACCACATTTTGCATTGAAAACTTATTGGCATTAAGCATTAATACCATTTCTAAACTTAAACCAAGGGAAGCAGAATATTCAGTTTTTGAAGCCTAACTTTACTGTTCCATTAAACACTGTTGCAGTGGGAATTTGAGGAATTGGTAAACATAAAAGTTGTTCCTTATTTTGTCTAGTTGAATTTCGTTTTTTGAATCACTCCATTTGGAGTTTTGTAGCTCCAGATATGGTCCAAAAACCATAGCTGGCCGGATTGGAAAAACTGCAGAATTACCAAATCTACAATACCATGAACAGTGACTGTGACTGCCATTTGGGTTAGGTTCTGGTCATAATTTGGGGTAGGTTTCTTCATGAAAGTTGTTTATCTATGTCTTAACTTGTTGCTGTAAACATTTCAGGTCAATTGACCATATCTACAGTGAGTTATGGCCAAATGAACAGTTACTGTTCATTTGGTCATTTCTGCAGGTGCTGTTGCAGGGTATCCGGATTGGGGCCAACTTTTGGTCCACTTGCTTTGGTCTTTTGGGCATGGTTTCTTCAGCAAAAATGTGCCATTATAAGCCTAGTTTCATGTCCAATTGGCCAAACACAAATTGGACCTACACAGCCAAAGTTATGGCTGTCTAAATGGGCTGGAATCACAGCCTCATTGCTGCTGTCTCTAGGCAGCCTTCCCATTTCAATTTGCCATACATTAGCTCACTTCAAACTATGATTAACTTGCCTCAAATGGTCACTAATTGACCATTAGAATGTCCATTAATCATTTCATAAGCCAAGTCCAATTTTTCACTCCCAAAACCCTAATTTTCCCTTTCAATTCACCCATACACCTAGTTAAGCACTTTCATTCATTCTATATGTGTATATACACCTTAAACATAATCTCTAATTCATTTTAAGTCCATTAAAACCATCAAAAACACTCCATCATTGTTCCTTCCTTAGGGCTGCCGAAATTCATAGTGGACATACACATATATTTGGTTCATTTAATTCACAAATTCTTACTCAATTCAAGTCACTAACATGGAAATAAAGAGCTTAAGGTGTATAAGTGCACTAACCTCTTGTAGGGTAGAATTTTCCAAGCTCAAACTTCACTTTCCTTCCTTTTCTAGGCTGCCAAACACTTCCCCAAGATGAATGGACAAGTTTTAATGAAGAGAAGAAGGGATTTTATGGTGGGGAGTGAAGGGAATCAAGCTTGAAACAAGAGCTTCAATGGAGGGAGAGGAAGATGGGTTTTGGCTGGTTGTAAGGAAGAAGATGGCTGCTGTATTTTTTTTATTTCTTTGGTCATATTTATCTCTTTTATTGGTTAATTAATTGGTTGTTTAGTTATAATTGGTGGAAGCTTTTAAGTGACATCATAATGATGTCATATTTGGCATTTTATTGATTTTCTTTTCTTTTCATCTCTGCTCATTTTCAATTTAATTTTTAGTGATGTTTATTCATATTTTATGTCATAATAATTATTTACTTAACTGGACAAGTCGGCCAAAAATCACCTCTGAAGGCGAAATGACCAAAATGCCCTCCGTTTGGCTTAACGGGTTAAAATTGTCTGTACCGATTGAAAATTTTTTCTAAATATTTTCTTGGCATTCTAATGCCATAGGGACCTCAATGACCCTTCTCTGGAGTCCCAAAAATTATTTTATAATTTTTCCCCCGGGGTCTAGGGCTCCTAGTTGCGAGAATTGCAACTTCCCACTGGGTTACCCATCGCTAGGGCACCGGCTCGTTTAACTTAGTTGTATTTTATTTCTAAAATTTTTACTAAATTTTTCTTATTAATATTTGAGTTATTTATGGTTCCTCACTTTAGTTTAAATATTTTTCCGAATGTTCTAGCTGTCCGGACCGACACCGGTCACCGGAACAGTAGAATGTACGTAATTGCTACAATGAGGGTGTTACAGAATGTGGCAAGCTTTACTCCGCTACACTGTAGACGAGTGAGGGGCATTACAATCTGTATACCGTCTGTCATAGGATACTATGAGTACTATAGTAAAGCTATCAATTGTGATAATAAAGATTATAAATTCAAATAAGATATGATATAGGGCATTCCACCTCATTAAATGATATGACTACCAAGTATGGATTCATTGATCTTTTTTTTTTTTTGTGATGCTGTATAATTGTTTTAAAATTTGGAAATACTCTTATATGAATAATATGAGCATGTTATGTGTTAATGTGCATAAGGAACAAAAAGATTATTTTGTTTTAAATCAAAAGTGTACCACTAAGCTATTTAGCTTAGCACGAAGAGTTGTTTCCTCGCGCAGGAACGGTAGATAAAGTGTAAATAGGGGCTGACAAGAGTTAGAGTGGATCTGCAGAAAAGTCCAGAGTCACTGTATCTTAAACTTTTAGGTAGATGCATCATCATCTTCTGCATTGTACATTATTACTCATATGCGTGTGTACAGTTATATTGTAAACAATATGATGTAAATTTCAATTTTTTTTAGAAATTGTAATTATAAGTTTGTGAGCTTAATTTTAACCATATGAGTTGGATAATAAAGTTGTAAATTAAAAGTATTTCTTGTGTATATGCAATGTGTGTTGGAGAATAGTTATTGCTGAGAAATTGATGATTATTATATGATGTAAATGATATAAAAATTGAAATTTGCATAAGTTATGAGATATTTTAATTGGGGAATTATTGAAATTTAGGGGAAACTCTTGCATTTTTTCCATTTAATAAAAGCTATTAAATTATATTGTAAATAAATTGTTAAGAAAATAAGTACAATAAATAATACACAGAAATAGGTGCTCAGTGCATGGAATGTGGCATCCCTTTGCTCCGTTTCACTGTAGATAGGGTAAGGGGGTGTTACATATTATCACTTATGATTCCTAGAGTTGAACTTATACTCTCTCTAGAGTACATGAGCCAACAACTCTCTATCACACCCTAAAATTCTATCTGGCATATCATTCCTTAGGTCACCAACACTAATAGTAATGTTTTATCTCTCCTAAAGGAACAAGACCATACTCTACAGCAAATTTCACTATAAGAGAGGTATTACATTTACTGCATCTAATGTGCCTCGGTGAGGGAGGAATCACTCAATTGAATTGAACAAAAAGGAAATTCAAATTTGAAGGAGTGGAAGCATAAAAATTAGTTCATTTGAGCATTGAATTTTAAAAATTTTCTTCAAGGGTTACATGCATCATACCACATCTCTTATGTGCCTAATTAATTTTAATGCTCAATTGCATATTAAAACATTTTTAATATATATTAGGATCTATGTTTGCCATTCAAAATTGTGAAATAACAAATTAATTCATTTAAACCCTAGTTTAAAAGAGGAGTTAGAGCACTAACATCTTTGATGCACTATAGATGTGATTGGCACCTTTAGGAAGCACCTAGGACCCCAAGTGTTGTCTCTCTAGCTTGTGCACACCAAGATCACCAATGAGCAGCCCCCAATTTTCTTCTCAAGCCTTTGCCAACCAATTATAAATTGGGTTCTTGCCTTTAGAGAGGTTGTATGTGTGTATAGGACACTAGAAACAATTTCTAGCAATTTTAATTCAAAGGGAATGGAGTGATTCTCTTTGAATTGATGAGAAAAGATAAAGAGAGGAGAGGGAGAAAGAGGTGCCACCACCTTTGAGGAAGAGGAAGTGTTGTGCTTTGTTATTCTTTCTTTTCCCTTTTACAATTAGGTTATTAAGTCACTTAAACCCTATGCCACCTGTCACCACCACATTGCATCTTATTTTTAATTGACCTAATCACATTAAGCCAAGTGTCAAAGCTAGACTTAATCTTGACTTTGATTATCTAGCATGATAGGAAGATAAATGGCAAACTTATATGATGCCATGTGTCACCATCTCATAGTGCCACTTGTCACCATGTGAAATAACCAAATTACCCTTATGTTGTAATTTTGAGTTCTCAACCCAAAATCATTATTTCTCCTCTTCAAATCAATTTATATCAAATATAAATTAATTAATTAATCTCTATTAATTAATTTCTCACAATTTAATTCATATTTAAACACTTTAAATATAAATTTAACTTATACTATACATCCAATAACCTAGATTTGATTTCAAGTCATGCTAGGGATTTTGCAATCTTATTGCAAAACAAACCTATAGAAAGGGGGATACTAGTGGGGGAGAGTGACCAAGACATTCTGGTCACTAATCCATTGGGCCACAGTGTAGTGGTGAACAAAGTGTACAAGGGTTTCCAGTTAAGGATTCAGGGGTATGAATTCTCGGCAGATCTAATTGAGTTGCCCTTCCACGAGTTTGACGTGATTTTGGGAATGGACTGGTTGTCACGTCATCAGGCAATAGTTGATTGTAAATTGAAGAGAATTTCTCTGAAAACTTCTGAGGGAAATGAAATTATTGTTGTGGGTGAAAGGACAGATTTCCTGTCCAATGTTATCTCAGCCACAGTTGCAAGAAGAATGATGAGAAAAGGCTATGAAGCTTACCTAGCACACGTGGTTGATACTAGGCAAGTTAAGCCAAACCTGTGTGATATACCCACAGTAAGGAACTTCCCATATGTATTTCTTGAAGAGTTGCCTGGTTTACCACCAGAAAGGGAAGTCGAGTTTGCTATTGAGGTAATGTCGGGTACAACACCCATTTCCATTGCTCCTTATAGGATGGCACCCACTGAATTGAGGGAGTTGAAAACTCAGTTGCAAGAGTTGCTTGATAAGGGGTTCATACGCCCTAGTGTGTCACCATGGGGAGCTCCAGTGTTGTTTGTAAAGAAGAAGGATGGGACTTTGAGGTTATGCTTCGATTATCGGCAGTTGAATAAAGTGACTGTGAAGAACAAATATTCGTTGCCTAGAATTGATGATCTGTTTGATCAGTTGAAGGGAGCAGGAATATTTTCAAAAATTGATCTCAGATTAGGGTATCATCAGTTGAGGTTGAAGGATGCAGATGTGCCAAAGACTGCATTCAGGACCCGATATGGGCATTATGAGTTCCTAGTGATGCCCTTTGGCCTAACGAATACACCAGCAGCATTCATGGACCTTATGAACCGTATCTTCCATCCATACTTAGATCGGTTCGTAGTGGTCTTTATTGATGATATTTTGGTGTATTCTAAGACCAGGGAAGAACATGATGAGCATTTGAGGATTGTTCTGCAAACCCTGAGAGAAAAGAAGCTGTATACTAAGTTGTCCAAGTGTGACTTCTGGTTGAATGAGATTGCATTCCTTGGACACATAGTGTCAGCTGATGGGATTAGAGTGGATCCCAAGAAAATAAAAGCAGTGATGGAATGGAAGCCTCCCAGGAATACAACTGAGGTAAGAAGTTTCTTGGGGCTAGCTGGGTATTACAGAAGATTTGTGAAGGGATTTTCCTTAATAGCTACTCCAATGATCAAGTTGTTACATAAGAATGTCAGATTTGACTGGAATGACAAATGTCAGACCAGTTTTGAGAAGTTGAAGGCTATGTTGACTGAGGCACCAGTATTAACATAGCCAGTGTCAGGAAAGGACTTTGTGGTCTACAGTGATGCCTCTCATAATGGGTTAGGGTGTGTATTGATGCAAGAGGGGAAGGTGGTCACTTATGCTTCCAGGCAGCTAAGGCCACATGAACAGAATTACCCTACCCATGATCTAGAGCTTGCAGCAATTATCTTCGCACTGAAGATATGGAGGCATTACTTGTATGGTGAAAAGTGCTACATTTACACAGACCACAAGAATCTAAAATATTTGCCAACTCAGAACGAGCTCAACCTTAGACAGAGGTGATGGATTGAGTTCTTGAAGGAATATGATTGTGTAATTGATTACCATCCTGGGAAAGCAAATGTAGTTGCGGATGCTTTGAGCAGAAAATCCATCACAGCTTTGAGATCATTGAATGCCCGTCTAACTTTAATTCGAGATGGAGCTATTTTGGCTGAGTTGCAAGTGAGGCCAAACCTGCTATAGCAGATTTTAGATGGGCAAAAGGCAGATAAAAAGTTAATGGCTATTATGAGCAAAATCTCAGAGGGAAAAGCAACTGACTATGAAGTGAAAACAGATGGGTGTCTCTACTACAAGGGAAGAGTATGTGTACCAGATAATGAGGAATTGAAAGCCAGTATTCTGAAAGAGGCACATGCCAGTGTTTATGCTATGCACCCAGGAAGTACAAAGATGTATCATGATCTAAAGCCTCAGTATTGGTGGCCTGGTATGAAGAAGGACATAGCTGACTATGTGACTAAATGCTTGACATGTCACAAGTCAAGGCAGAACATCAAGTTCCATCAGGTTTGCTACAGCCTATACGCATACCTAAATGGAAACGGGATCGGGTCACCATGGATTTTGTAAGTGGTCTACCTCTCACCCAAAAGAAACATGATGCAGTATGGGTGATAGTGGATAGATTGACAAAGTCAGCACACTTTCTACCAATTAGGACTGACTACTCACTGGAGAAGTTAGCAGAATTGTATATTAGTGAGATAGTTAGACTGCATGGAATTCCACTTTCCATCATATCTGATCGAGACCCAAGGTTTACATCGAGATTTTGGAAGAAGTTGCATGAGTCCTTGGGTACACAACTCCACTTCAGCACAGCTTTCCATCCTCAGACGGATGGGCAATCAGAAAGAGTAATCCAGGTAAACAATTGAACCAATTGAATTAATACAAATATTGAACTAAAATGATAATAATAACATGAAATATATGTCAGGTCCTTGAGGATATGCTGAGGAGTTGTGTCATTCAGTTCGAGGGAAGTTGGGATAGATACCTCCCACTGGCAGAATTTGCATACAACAATAGCTACCAAGCTAGTATCCAAATGGCCCCGTATGAAGCACTGTATGAAAGAAAATGTAGAACTCCAGTGTGCTGGACTGAATTGGGGGAAGACAAACTGGTAGGCCCAAACTTGGTGAAACAGACTGAAGATAAGGTAAAACTAATCAAAGTCAATCTGAAGGTTGCCTCAGACAGACAGAAATCCTATGCCAACTTGAAGAGAAAAGAAATAGAATATGCGGTTGGCGACAAAGTGTTCCTCAAGGTGTCACCGTGGAAGAAGGTACTGAGGTTTGGAAGAAAAGGTAAGTTAAGCCCTAGGTTCATTGGCCCATATGAAGTCATTGAACGTGTGGGTCCAGTGGCCTATAGGCTAGCTTTACCACCAGAGCTGGACAAGATCCATAATGTGTTCCACGTGTCTATGCTAAGAAGATACCGCTCAGATCCTTCACATGTCATCTCCAGGGAAGAAATTGAAGTACAACCGGATTTGACATATGAAGAAGAACCCATACAGATTCTGGCTCGGGAAGTGAAAGAGTTGAGAAATAAGCAGATTCCATTGGTGAAAGTGCTTTGGAGGCACCACAACACCGAGGAGGCAACTTGGGAAAGTGAAGAGACGATGAGGCAATAGTTCCTTCAACTGTTTGCATCAGGTAAATTTCGAGGACGAAATTTAAATTAGAGGGGAAGAGTTGTAACACCGTACATTCTACTGTCCCGGTGACCAGTATCGGTCCGGACAGCTAAAACATCCGGAAAAATATTTAAACTAAAGTGAGGAACCATAATTAACTCAAATATTAATAAGAAAAATTTAGGAAAAATTTTAGAAATAAAATACAACTAAGTTAAATGAGCCGGTGCCCAAGCGATAGGCAACCTAGTGGAAAGTTGCGGTTCTCGCAACTAGGAGCCCTAGACCCAGGGGAAAAATCATAAAATAATTTTTGGGACTCCAGAGAAGGGTCATTGAGGTTCCTATGGCATTAGAATGCCAAGAAAATAGTTACAAAAATTTTTCAATTGGTACAGACAATTTTGACCCGTTAAGCCAAACGGAGGGCATTTTGGTCATTTCGCCTTCAGAGGCGATTTTTGGCTGACTTGTCCAGTTAAGTAAATAATTATTATGATCTAAAATATGAATAAACATTACTAAAAATTAAATTGAAAATGAGTAGAGATGAAAAGAAAAGAAAATAAAAGAAAATACCTAATAATGACATCATATGATGTCATTAAAAACCTATCCACCAATCACAATTTGTTGAACTCATTAAAAGAGATAAAAGAGACCAAAAAATTGAAAAATCAATCTGCATCTTCAACCTTTGGGCAGCCAAAAAAACGTTGAGAGAGAGAGAGAGAAGAGGTTCCGCCATTAAAGCTCCCTTAAGCTTCATTTCCCACTTCAATTCACCTTAAAAACTTATCCTCCCTTCACTAAAAATTTCCCTTACCACTAGAGCAAGACTTGGGCAGCAATTAGAAAAAGAGAAAGTGGAAGAAAGTGAGGTGTGAACAAGCTTAGAAAATCACCAAAGAGGTTAGTGCCATATACTTTGCTTTTATACCTTTCTAATCATGAATTTGAGCTAAGTTAAGTTGAAAATTTGATGAAAATTGAATTAATGAAGCATGGTTATATTCCATGAAATTTTGGCAGCCTTGACATGAGTTAGAGCTAGGAGAATTCTTTGGTTAAAGTGACATATTAGCTGCCCCTCCTATAAATTATATGATTAGTATAGCAAATTTGGAGTAAGATGCATGAATTGGAGGCTTGGTCAATTAGGGTTAGGGTTTTGAAATTTAATTTTGGTGGTGGATGAAAATGGACATAAACTAAAGTTTTAATGGTCAATTAGTAACCATTTGAGGGAAATTGACCATAACTTGGAGTGAATTATAGCATTAGAAAACTGATTTGGTATGCTGCCTAGTGAGAGCAGCAGGTTGGGATGTAAGTCCAGCCTGTTTGGACAGCCACAACTTGGGCTGTGTAGGTTCAATTGGTATTTGGCCAATTGTACATGAAACTAGACCCATAATGGCACAACTTTGGTGAAGAAACCATGCCCAAAAGACCAAACCAAGTGGACCAAAAACTTGCCTCAACCCGGGTGTCCTGCAACCAGTTTCTGCAGAATGACCAAATGAACAGTGATTATTCATTTGGCCATAACTCAGTGTAGAATGGTCCAATTGACCTGAAATTTTACCAGCAACAGGTTGGGATATAGAACAACAACTTTCATGAAGGAACCTACCCCAAATTATGACCAGAACCTATTCAACAAGAAAGTGGAAGTTATCACATCGTGATCGTAGATATGGTCAGTTCTGAAATTTTTCAATCCGGCCAGTTGTGGTTTTTGGACCATAACTTGAGCTACAAAACTTCAAATGGAGTGATTCAAAGAAATAAATTCAACTAGACAAAATAAGGAACAACTTTCATGTTTATCATTTTCTCAAATTTCCACTGCAACAGTAACTAATGAACAGTAAAGATAGGGTATAAAAACTGAAAATTCTGCTCCTTTAGTTTTAAACTTAGAAATGGTATTGTTAACCAATACCAACAAATTTTGAATGTAAAATGTGGTATGTTGGGAGTGTTAAAACCAATGTACCTATTTTCTATGCAAAAGTCAACATTTTTGTTGACTAATGAAGGGAATAGTAACACCAAAACTTGAAATTCAAAAATTGTAAAATTCAAAAGTATCAAATGCCCTAGTATACCTAAAAAGATTGGTTTGGATAGTTTGGCATGCCAATAGTGTTCAGTTAGTAGTACTGCACATGGCATTATGCCATTCTGTGATTTCATGGCTTTTAGCCATTCTGACCTTGTATTGAGATTTGGCCTTGTGCCTGATGTCATTACAGCTTATTAGCTGTTCTGTTGCACACCGGGAGATACATATGTGACCGATGGTGTGACGGCCCGAGGTACTTGATACCCAATGCCAGTTTACCCGTTTATCCAGTCCAGTCGTCCAGTATAGGTTACTTGGGCAACCAAAAATGAAAGTGGATAAATTTTACGAAATAATGAATATAACAAGTACAAAATAAGTAAGACTATAAATACTCATTGAAAATTTAATTGCAATAAGACATCAATACATTCACTGCATATTTAATTTTCTGTTATTTCTTTTTATTTTATTATTGGCACCACTAAGCATTATTGCTTAGAGCGTTGCTTTTGCCACGCGTAGGTTCCGAGATATCGACCGAGAGCCCGTGAGACCACTGATCGGGTGAGACCTCCTGCAGCTCTGCATAGTGTCCGTGTCACCTCACCATCTTCAGTGCATTGGTAGGACACTAGGTTTCATTTTGGTATTTTGTAACTAACTTTTATTTTCTTTTGTGTAATTGAAACTTATGTAATGTATTTTGATGTTCATGTAAATAATGGAAATTGTGTTTGTGAATGGAAAAGTAAATGTTTATTTATGACTTTTACATGATTATTACATGAGATGAATGATTGAGAAATGGAAATGTTGTTGAAAAACATATTGAGATTTTGATATTGGAGTTTGAGAATGATTGAATATGATTATTGGAAGTGTTTTTCACAGGTTCCGAAGAACTGTTTTCTCCATTTTTAGCCAGACTACTGCGGATTTTCTATAAAATTTTTGGAACCTCAAATAAATTATAATTTCAATAAATGAATTAAATGAATTATATTTCATAAATTATATTCAAAACTATGATAAAAGTAAATTAAGGAAGAATAAAAATGATTGAGATAAAGTAGAGTGTTCCGGTACACCGTGTGACATATCTTACTCGGACATACTGTAGACGGGTAAGGGGTGTCACATAAGAACTCTCCCCTGATCTCTTAAAGTATTCGGTTTGAAGTTTTAAGTGATAAATCTCGGATAAGAACTCTCCTCTGATCTCCACCCATTTAAATTTGGAATGAGAATCGGGTAAGAACTCTCCCCTGATCTCTTAAAATATTCATTAGGATCACATATCGTAAGGACTTTGAACTAAAGATTCTAGCTGAGCGGGGGGGGGGGGGGGGGCAAGAAACCGGTGCAGAGCTTCTCCTAACCCACAAAGCCTTATAACTAGAGGGTGAATACAAAACCGAACTTCTCATCGATCTCCTATGTAATCGCCTTATCAGAACTCTTTGGTTGGCAATATCCGATCTCTTTTAGTTACTAGTCCAAGGCCCGATCCTATCTCGGTTCCCGCTCTGTTATGTTATCTCCTGGGCTCGTTTCATAGCCCGACCTCATTATTTATTTGTTTAACCTACTATTTAACCTATTGTTACACCTATCCTTTTTGTCATTTTTTATTTGATTGAAAATTTTCACATCGAAACATTCCTGCTTACGTTCTTTTGAGTACTTACAAGCTGCCTGTGAATTGAATGTCTACTCTTGAAGGAAATGAAAAATAAATGAAGACACAGGAAATAACTGTTTGACTGGACAATCTATTTTGAGATTTTAATGCAACTAGATATAGAAAAAATTTCAAAAGAAAGCTAGAGAAAATAAACAAGGGTATTCGACAAAATGATAGTTTAGATGCTTACCTGTGGGGAGTTAAGGAGACGGATGGAATGACTCCAGAATTCTCAAGTATTGTAGAGCTGAAAGCTATCGGCCGAAAGACTAATGCTTACTTCAGAGTAACGGGAACTAGGTCAGAATGCAGTTGAGTCAAAGTGACGGGAACCGAGTCAGAATGCAGTTAAGCTTAAAGAGTAATATACTGATGTTAGGGCGGTGAAGACGAAAATGAAAAAATGGTCTCACAGAGTAATGAACAAACGCTGAAAATGAAGAATTTCAGGGTCCAAAACTCCTTCAAAGAAGATACTTAAGAAAACTGATTTCTAAAGTTTCTCAAAAGCTCAGAATGGCAAAGTAGCAAGACTGAATCAAATTTCAGAGTCTTTCCACTGTAATAACCACCACCCTTTTTTTTCTCGTCCCTTCTACGGTATTACATGCAGGTATTTATAGGGAATGAGTGCTTCTTATGAAGGGTTAGGATCTCATCAGGGGAGACGGAGGGTTTAGATTTAAAAGGACACAATCTCACGTCTGAAAATTAAAGAGAATCAAAATGGACGGTTGAGATTTCATTCAGAACATCCGTCCTTTCTTCTCTTAATCCAACGGCTCAGGGTCTTAACTTACAAGATGGATCCGAGGGCTAGGAATGAAAAGTGCTGATCCTGTCGTCTACTTTTTTATCCAAGGGCTCCGGGTTCATCCTTACAAGTATGATCAATGGTGGAGATAGAGGTGTACAGAACTGCCATAACTGTTTTGGCGTTTGTCAACTAGGTAGGCTTTTTTGTGACTGAGGCGTGCGGTGAAGATTTGATTCGCCTGCAACGCTTTAACTAACTCGACTCTAAATAAAGAGAGTTGATTGAAAGTTATTTTAATCCCTTTGTGCTTTCCGATCTCTATTTCTTCCAATCTCCCTATTATGATCCTCTCCTTTTCCGATCCCTCTAGTATCAGGTACCTTCTCATTCCCTGATCTCTCCCATTCTAGATCTTTCTTCCTTATCTACTTGCCTTGGTCAATGCCATTAATTCTTTTGTTACTGATGCATCCGCTTCGGTTTTTGCATGCAATAAATGTCCAGCCCCTATATATATGTACCAACAGGGAAATTCCCTCCATACTTCACTTTTCCTCCTTCAGTTTCTCCATTTCTCCAATTTTAGTTTTTTCGGTAATATTTCTGATTATAGTGACTGCTTTTGATCTTTTTTTATCTATTTTCTTTGCCCTTCGCCTGAAAATTTACGTTCCCAGTGATCGGAGAACCATGAGGACAACATCTAATGACAGTGAGGGAACCAGACTAATTTACCGATCAAGATCGAAAGTGACGAACATGCCGATCTCAAATCAGTCTACCAATGTAATGAGTGGATCAATTTCGAGCAAGAGAACTGCTAATTTTAATCTTAATGTCGGTGACCACCTCTTGAAGTTCATTTGGCCCCTCACCACATCGGGCATCCCGACTGCAGCTCGGTTCTGGTCAATGACATCGACGATGACTCCGCTCACTATCATGAGAGTCATAGTCACCCTATCTGAGTTGCACATCTATCCAATACTTGTGCCTGGCTTTTTTATCAAACACATCTTTTGATTCAGCCACAAGACTAGGCTTTGACATAGGCCATTATTATGTAAGATGTAGTGCTGATCTTTAGAGATCGCCCAAATGATGTAACCCAATATTTAAAGATTTCCCCAATGATGTAATCCGATCTCTTGAGATCACCCAGATGATGTAATCCGATCTCTTGAGATCACTCAGATGATGTAATCTGATCTTTTGGAAATGAAATGATATTTTATTTGAAGATTTTTATTTTATTATTGCATTAGTTACTTTTCCGATCTCTGATATTCATATCCGATCTGATCTCTAACTAAATCGTCATTAGCCGATCTGTGGCTTTGAAAGTTTGCTCAATATGAAAACCCTAGCTAATCGATCTCTTTAATTTGGTCTCATTATTATGTTTCTGGAATCTTCCCCCGACGTGTCAAGAAAGCGAGCTGATTCTGCTAACCGATGCGCCGCTTGGGACTTTGTGAGCATTAAATGCTCAGACGGGTATAAATAGGGGGAGGGTCAGTCAGTTGCTCCCTTATGTCATTTTCAGAACTTTGCTAGCAATCTCAGCATTCTCTCGTTTCTTCAAGTTTTTCCAGCACTTATGACATTTCGGTAAGGATTTTGATTATTTTCTTAGTTAAACTTCTTTTGTTTCCTTGAAAATGAGCTGTGCCGAGGGTTAGAGGGTTGTGAGCCCGCCTTCCGTCCATGTTTCGTGGACCTCGAAAAGGGTAATGTAATTAGATCAAGTGGTCGAACCAGCACGGCCATCGTTCTGATTATTGGTCTGGCTGTTAGATCGAGGCGATGAGCATCTTCTAGAAGAGAAAACCTGCCAGTGGATGAGTTACCTTCAGTCCTGAGAGAAACCGATCTTCAATCTATAAGCTAAGAGTACAAACTGCAGATCGACTCCTTTGAACTGATCAAGTGCCATGGCGACCATCGAGCTGATCACTTCTTTGATGAGGTCGATCTCATCATAGTATACAAAGAGCAGCTGAAGGCCAGGCTCTATTTTCCTTTGGACAAATTTTACAAGGCCGTCCTAAAGTTTCACCACATCTTGGTAGCTCAAGTGCATCCAAACTCCTGGCAGACTCTAATAGCTTTCCAGGGCCTCTACCAAGCTAAGGGACTGGAACCCATGGCTAAAGTCTTTGCTGAGATATGTAAGCTTGCCCGAAGGAAGGATGATGAGTTCTGGTTCTTTCAGGCTAAGCCGAACTGCTCCCTCTTTACCAATCTCCTGTCTTCATTGAAGAATTGGAAGGACCTCTTCTTCATATTAAGGAGCAAGATTCCAAACGGTTTTGAGGGTATCCCACGGAGTTGGCAACACTTGGTAGCTCTGATACCGAAGAAGATCGCCTTAAATAAGGATGAAGACGCTATGGAAAAAGAGTTAAAATCTCAAGCATCTACCTAGAAATTCTAGTGCTTTGATGCGATTATGGCAGAGCTAAAATATTGGATGATGCGGCTGATCACTGACGAAGAATACGAGCTTCAGTTCTTTGACCTCAGCCCTAGTACTACCCATATCTCTGGTCTCTAAATCTTAGCGAACTCACTGACTTCTTCTTTGTGCAAGTCTGGCGAGCGGTGATGCTTCCAACGAGAGCCGCAAGCGAAAAAGGGAGGTCTCCAAAAAAGTTCAGTGGATGAAGGGGGCCACCATTGCTGATTCTCAAACCCCTCGTCGTGAATTAGTAGAGGTGCTGAGCTCAGGAGCAACCGATCCCTGAGGTAGAGGTTATTGCTCCTGCTCCTTAGTAAATCAAGCTTCCGCCTCCCCCGCCTCCTCTGATCTTTTCCAATGTGGAAGGGGAATCCTCGGGTCCTACAGTTAGGACACTTTCCCGGGGCGCTTAACTTCTGATCTAGTCATTGGAAAGGAACGGCTCTACAAGAGGGAATCTCGGCCTGGCCAAAGTCATGGGCGCTTCCATCTACTTCCAAGAAGATCGGAACCGGTTGGCAGAGGAGAGCATGGATGATATCTTAGCTCAGACAATGAGCTTAGGCTTAGAGGCCATTACAAACCAGCACGTACTCAGAGAAAAAGCCCACGTCTTAAAGAAGGAGATCCTTAAAGCGATCCAAGACGCCTCAGCTATACAAGCTCAGCTCTCCTCTGCTAACGACTATGTCACCAGAATGGAAGATCGGGTGAATCATTATGAGGAGAGGATAGCAGAGGTGGAGCGAGAACTTGAAGACTCCCGAGCTGGTCAGTCTGCCGATCTCGCTCGTTATGCTGAAGACCTTCAAGCGAAGGAGGAAGAGCTCCGACCCAAGGATGAGGAGCTCCAAGCTAAGGAAGAGGAGAGCACCACAAAGGAGGCCAGGGCTTATGTGAACGTACATAATGACCTTCTGGCCGAGCTGAGAAAGCGGTATCCTGAAGAGGACTTCTCCTGGATGAATGAGCTCGCCCCAGAGGCCGAAGATGAGAGCGACAAGGAGCCAGAGAGAGAGGGAAAATGAGAGAAATGATGATGTACTTAGAAAGCAAGTTGGGGGAGACCCTCCAGCCAAATGACTTGTAAATTATATTTTGAAATGAATTGAAGTACTTTTTCTATTCAAATTCTTGATGAGATCAGAAAACGTCCAAATTGTATGAGTACTTAATTGTTTGAAGGTATTGGACATCAAACCAGAAAGCCACCATTAACCTAAGTATAAGAGATTAGAAAACATTGTAAGCCTGAGACCGGACTTAGCCATGACCAAACACTGGGTAAATCTTTAGAACATTGGAAAGACTTGATTTGAATTCTTAAGATCGGGATCGTCAGTAAACCGGACAGAAACCTTAACTTTATTTTAAGAAATATCTGGGACATTCAAGTGAGGAACCCGATTCTAGCATTAGCTAAATGAATTTCCACAATATTTGTAAAGAGAGATCGGGGGCGAAACTGGATGGTCCGGAGACCCGTCATTGATTCGAACCCCTCTGATAAGAGATCGAAAAACAATTAACTAGGTGTGGGATTGGTTTATCTCATGATCGAGTAATCGATGTGTTCGAAAAAGTCATTTGTGATCGAAGGACATCGGCTGAGAGTTGATTTTAAAGTCCCTTGACTTCGGTGATCGGCCAAAATATGGTATCGACAGATATATTGTATGGAAAATTTCATATGAACCCAGTAAAATTCTTGAGTATAGAAAATATGCTCCAATTATTTTTACTTGTTATATTATTTCTTTGTTATATTATTACACCACTAGGCAGCAATGCTTAGCGCGATGGATTTGTTTCCTCGCGCAGGTACTGAAGTTAAAGCCCAGCGAATACCAAACAGAGATTTTGGAGTTTTGATCTACAGAGTGTTCAAGGTTGTCACCTCCTCAGCAATACATGTAGATAGGGCCTATATAGATCATATTATGTATTTTGTATATTATAATTAGTTATTATGTATAATGTAAACTATAAATTGTATGTTGAAATATAGATTATGGAACTGTAATTAATTTGTAGATCATGTAAATTATGAATTTATGTAATCAGTTTGTAAATCATATAAATTAATGAAACTTGAGAACTTATATATATAAATTGTGCATGAATGGAAATGCATGGAAATGAATATGAAATTGAGATATATGTGTAATGCCCTCACTTTAGGTAGTTCGTGCATTCTACTGTTCCGACGACTAATTTTCTGTTCGGACAGTTTGAATGTCTGGAACTACACTCAAACTAGAGTGAGGAAACATAAATTGACTGAATATAGACTAACTAAAATTAAAGAAAAGTAAAAGCAACGAAGTGCAACTCGGTTAAATGAGCCAGGGTCACAGCGATGGGTGACCGTACGGGGAAGTATTGGTAAAGACAGTTATTGACCCCAGACACGTGAGGAATCCCGAGAGATAATTTTCAAGACTTAATTTAAGGGTTAATGAGTTATAAATGACATTCAAAATGTCAAAGAAAATCCAGGAAAATTTATTTATCGGTACAAACAAAAATAACCCGATAAGTTTAATGAAGGGCATTTTGGTCATTTCAACCCTAGAGTTGAATTTTCACCTAAGTGTCATTTAAAATGAGATAAATTAAAATACATAAAATAAATTAGAATCATAAAATTATAATATGGAAAATGAGAAAAGAGAAGAAAAGAAAATAAAAAATTATGATATAAGCTTTTATGATGTCATAATGACATCATTAAAAGAAAAAGTAACTAATAGGAAATTGACAAGCTAATGGTAAGGGATAAGAAAGAAATTAAAGTGAGATAAATTGATTAAAAATTCACCTTCTTCCTCTCATTTCTTTCATGGCCGGCACCCTTCAAAGTTCTTTCCTCCATTGTTTTTCCTTTCTCAAGCTTGAGTTCCTCCCTTTTCTCCCCATAAAACTCTAAATAGCCTTCACAAAAATTAATCTCCACATCAAGAGGAACATTTTGATTGTCATAAAGTGAAGAAAATTCAAAGTTTTAAAAAGTCAGGAAGTGATTAAAGAGGTTAGTGCACTAATTTATTTTTATTTCTTTTCTAAGCATGACAAGCTTGCTAAATTAAGTTAGATTGATATAAAATTAAAAGAAATTTGTAGGGATAGGAAATTACTAAATTTTAGCAGCCATTATATGAGTTGTGGTTTGATGGTTTTGAGGAAATTATTTGTGTTTATTAGTGATATTGATGAGTAATTGTGATGAACAAATTGATTGGCATGTGTTTACATGAATTGAAGAATTGTGAGTTAGGATTTTTGACCTAACTTTGAGGAAATTGATGTGTGTCTTGAAATGGATGATTTTGAGATGATTTAATGACCATTAGAAGTGCTATATATATCAAATGAAGTTTGTGGAGTTGGGAGAATTGAATTTGGGAGTGTTGATTCTTATGCAGGAAAATCGGACCTTTGAGTCTAGTGCATTGTTTGAGTTATAACTGGAGTTGTGTTGCTCCAATTAGTGTGAGGCTAATTAGAGATGAAACCTAGGACAAAATGCCCCATTTTTCATGAAGAAACCATGCCCAAATTCTGTCCATAAGTTGACCAATTTAATGTCCCAATCCGGATGTCCAGACCTTAAACCCAGAAAATTGACCAAATGCTGTTCATTTGGCCATAACTCCCTCTAGACAGGTCTAAATGACCTGAATTTTAACCATTGGAAAGATTAGACCTAGGACTACAACTTTCATTGAGAACACCAAGCCCAAAAATGCCTCTAACCAAATGGTTAGGACACCAAACTGACCTACACCATTCTGCCCAGAATTTTCTAGACTAAAGCTCACCCGACTAGTTTTGGCAAAATAGCCATAACTTAGTCTATAAAAATCCAAATTCAATGAAACTAATAGCAAAAGTTTTATAAGAAATAGATATACAATATTGATCTTTTAACCAAAACCCAGAAACCTAGGGAACTAGGTCAATTAATTAGGTTAATTTAACATATAAATTCTAAAAATTTTCAAAAGAACCATTTGACCTCAGAACACACATTTAGCTATATCTCCTACTAGAAAACTCCAATTAGGTTGGGCCATACAGATCTGGAACCGTAAGAAACAGGGCTCCAACTTTGTTTTAGACTTGGTCCTCAAATTATGAACATAAGAACCCTAAAATGAGAGTCAAAATTTCTGATCTAAACATGAGTCCTGGTAGAATAGGGTACATGAGTCCAGGCCAATGATTTGGCCATAATTAATTCTACAAAACTTGAAAAATTGTAATAAAAATTTTTGAGTGACTATAAGACATAGAGAAACAAATTCTATGGAGGAAGTATGGCTAAAAAGTGGCCACATCCTAGTCAATCTGCTATGTAAAGACAGTGCATAAAATCTAGACCTAAAGAAAAGTCCATAAAACAATTAGGTATATGAGATAAAATAAATTAAAATAAATTGTTAAGTATAAAAATAACGTGAATTAATGAAATTATAAATACTTAATAATATTATTCTGCCCAAAGTACACCTAGACTCATTTATATAGCTTGGATCGATTGGTATACCAATTAGGGACTACATATTGCAGTACTACCCATAGGGATAATTATTGACAGACAACATATGTCTAAGATGATTGTTCTACTGGCTTTATTCCTGCCCGATGGCCATAGTGCCAATTTTTATTATTACTAGCTTATGCCTGCCCACTGGCCTTGTGCTTGATATAACCGTTGTATACTTGATAGACATACGGCTATCTAACTTGTATACTCCCGTGTATCCAGTCTTTATAGTCTATCATAATTTACTTGGGCATGTAAATGAATAGAAATCTTTAATTGAAATAAATACATGAGAAGATTGTTAAGGTGAACTTCATTGAATTAAACATAAGATACATGATAAAAAGATTCCGATTAATTTATTTTGTCCAAAGTTCTACAAACATGTAAAAGACCTAGAAATTCATAAAATTTTATATTTCCTTATAAGAATACACGTAAAATAATTATTTTAGTTATTTGTTTATTTTTATTTCAATATATGCACCACTAAGCATTATGCTTAGCCCACTGGTTCTTACCACGCGTAGGTATAGGAGAGCCACAGCAGCAGCAGCAGTAGAGCCTAGACAGGACTTGAGCAGATCTGCTACAGTGTAGATTGTCACCTCACCAGTTCATTTTGGTAGGGCTCATGTATAGTTAGATTTTGTATTTTGGTTATTGTATGTAATAAATCAGATTGAGATATGTAACTAAATTTTGGATTGTATATAAAATTGTATATTATTGTGAGTAATGTTATATGAATAAAATGCAAGCATTGCATTCATATGAGTCGAGGTGACACTAATGCAGATCTGTTTTCTTGGTTATTTTAGGTTAAGGTATGAACTCAGAATCGCAGAGGGCAGTAGAAGAAGAAGTAGTAAGCCATATCCCGACTAGTAGTAATGTTGGAAATCAGGGAGATCCTGCTCCACCAGTGCAAGAGGTGCCTGTACGACCCCAACAAGCCTTGTTTGAGCAGAAGACTAAATTCTTTCGATAGATGACTGGGGTTATTCCACCATCGCCTCAGTGAAAATCACCTCTAGGAAAAATTAGAAAGTATGGAGCTGTAGATTTCAATGGTAGAAAGGAAGACGATTCTTCAGCAGCTGAGTATTGGTTAGAAAGGACTAAAAGAGTCCTGCAGCAGCTCCATTGCATACTAGAACAGAGTTTGGAGTGTATAGTTTCAATGTTACAAGAAGCTGCATATCGATGATGGGATGTTGTAACCAAGGTAATGCCACCAGCCGACGTAACTTGGGAATTCTTTTTTATAGAGTTCAGAAAGAAATATATTAGCTGTGTTCATGAAGAGGAACACAAGAGGAGTGGTGATCAGCAAAAAAGGAAATTTGGACAGTCTAGTAATAAGAGGTTGAGAGAACAGTTAAGTCAAACATCTGATCAAAATAGGAGATCTAGACCCCGGCCTACACCCAAAAGAGATCAACTAGAAAGTAACACCCATAAGTTCGGTAGTGCGTTCTACTGCTCCGGTGACCAGTGTTGTCCGGACAGCTAGGATGCCTAGAACTACACTTTGACATGAGGGAGGAGACATAAAATAATGAAATACAAGAAAAGAAAATACAAGAAAAACAAAGGAAAAATAATAGCAAAGAAAGGTAATCAAGTTAAACGAGCCGGGAAACCTAACGATGGGTGACCGCACTGGGAAGTCACGGCGTGGACCGTTGACTAGCCCTGGACTGCGGGGAACCCTGGAAAATATTTTTAGGACTTAAATAGACCCTTATTGAAGAATAAATATCATTAGAAAGATCAAAGAAAAATTAAAAAATTAGTACAAAGAAAAGTGAGAAATCGAAAAACAGATAAAATCCGGTGTTACCGAAAAATCGGGAATGCAACCCGAACAGGGGCATTATGGTCATTTGACATCCCGAATTGTCTTTTGACCTAAATGTCCATTAAAAATAAATAATATTACACTTAGAAAATAAAATGAAAAATTAAATTGAGGGTACCTAATACAAATAGCCAAAATGGAGTGAAAAATGTGTAAATAAAACATGTAAGCTTATTATATAGTTATAATTGAGTGAGTGGGCCACTAAAGGAATATAATAGACACATAATGGGGCAGCTGTACTTCTATTATCCCAACAGAAAGTTCATCTTCTCCATTTCCATAAAACCAGCCGAATTGAGAAGAAGAGAAGTCCACCATTGACGTTTCCTTAAAGCTTCATCTAACCCTTCAATTTCACCTTCAATCACTTAGGTCCCTTCATGAAAAATGGTCTACTCATCACAAGGAAGAGTTTGATACCAAATTTGACAAGTTTAAGCAAGGTTTAACAAGCTCCAACCATAAGGTAAGTTAGCATTTTTGAAGATGGCTTTGTTAAATTTTGTGTGCATGTTATGGGTGTTGGATTTGTGAAGAAAATTTTTGAGTTTGAAGAGTTATTGTTGTGTTCATTTTGGACAGCCATGTAGTCATGTATTTGATGAGATAATTGTGCATATATTTGATGGGAAATGATGTTGGTTATGGTGATTTAATAACCTAGTGAATTACTTCATATGTGTATGGTGATTTTTGCACTTGGATGGGAATTGATGAATTGTAGGACGCTTTGGTATTGAGGAAGAATTTTGGCAGCTTGGGGATTCTTGAATAAATGTGTGTGTTCATGAAGGTGGTGGCAGAATATTGACATAGAAGTTTGATGGATATGTATATAGATTGATATTGTAAAGTGTATGTAAGATTTGTAATGGTTAGGTGTGTATGTGATTGTACTTAGAACTTGTAAATGTGAATTATATTTAGTGTGTTGAGGATAATTGTAATCTTCCCAAAGTAATGTTAATGTAAAGTGGAATATGTTTTTGGTAATGTACCAAAACAGATTTGGTAGGGAAGTAAACATATTGCAAGGTAAGTGTGTGATTGATGTGTGTTTAAGCAAGGTAACTAAGGGCAGTGTACATTTTAGCTAATAAGTTTAAATGTGTAACCTCAATTGGTATGAGACCAATTGGAGGTGGAACTAGGCACAAAATGTGCCAACTTTCATTGAGAAAGCATACCAAAATTCTGCTTGCAAGGTGACCTAAGAAAATGACCAATTCGGATTAGGTACAATTAGGACCTGAAAAATGACCAATTGGGCAGCAGTGAGTGTTTAGGCCATAACTCACTCAAAACAGGTCCAATTCACCTGAAATTTTAACCATGAATAGTTAAGACCCATACCTACAAGTCTTATGAGGACACCAAAACCCAGAAATGACCAGAAGCAAGTCAAAAAGCTTGCACAAGTTCGGGTCCAAAAACTGGCCGAACCAAAGTTGACCAAATTGACCTAAAATTGACCTAATTTGATGCCATTTGACCAGCAATAGTATAATGACCATAACTTGGTCTACTTAACTCGGATTGACCTGAAATTTTGCCCCGCGTGCAATAAGACATAGATCTACAAGTTTGTAGTTTTGACCGAAAACCGAGGGAACTAGATCGTCCGGCTAAGTCAAACTAGTATCCCGAAATCCAGCAATTTGCAATGAAATGCAAGAAAATGCAATATACATAGAATTGAGTTTGGTAACACGTACCAACCCTAAAACCCTATCGAATGTGACATATAAAGGACACTAAAACCTAATTTACCTAGAAAACATCGAGGGTCGGTATATTAGGTGATTAAGCAAATAAAGGTATTCAGTGAATTGTTTATCGAACATTATCGTTAGAGGCAAATTAATTTAGCACTGAAAAACTTCAAATTGTGTTTCTCGATTAACCGGACTCAAAGAAAAGGGAAAGAAATACTGAGTCAAGACCAGGGGACAAATATCAGAGGTTTGTGCACAACAACTATTTCTTTTGAATTATTTTCAATTGAAATAAATATTGACTATTTGTATATTATTGTTTTAAATTGTGGAAATGTATTTGAATGAATATTTATTGCTTGAAAAGCATTGTAAATGATTTGAAACTGTGAGAAATTGTTTGAATGACATTGATGGATACTTATTGATTTAAAAGCATTGGAAATGGTTTGAAACCACAGCTATCATGTATATTGATTGTATTCCTCATTAGCTTGTCTAGTGGGACGAATTGAATTCCCTCTCTGGCTGAAGTGTTGAGGTGTGTGCCTGTTGAGGACGAATTGGATGAGTACTCATATTTTTGCTAGCTAGCTATGTTAGTCCTCATTAGTCATCGACTTTTGGGACAAATTGAATACCTCATTAGCCATTGGCTTTTGGGACGAATTGAACTATGGATCATGATTAAGCTGTGTGTGATTTATTGATATGTATTGTGAGATTGTGAAATGGATTTAAACTCTCATTGACATATACTGTCTTTTGAATTCAAACATGATCTAACTTATGAAAATTATTGTGATATTGACAAATGGAGTTTAAATTCTTATGGACAATTACTGTCTTGAAATTGACTATGGTTTTAAGTATCCACTATTGATATGATTTATGAATTGTGATTTAAATTGTATTTGGTTAATGTTGTGCACCACTGAGACATTGTCTCAGCAATAGCTTTTATTGTCGCCGCAGTAGAGAGACAGCATGTATACAGACTAGGCCGCATATACCTCCAAAGAAGAGATTTTGGGTATAGTGAGTATACCACATTTGGCATTTTGTACTGTAATTTATGACATTGTATGTACATTTTGTTTTTGGTTT
Source organism: Hevea brasiliensis (assembly GCF_030052815.1). NCBI lineage: Eukaryota > Viridiplantae > Streptophyta > Magnoliopsida > Malpighiales > Euphorbiaceae > Hevea > Hevea brasiliensis. Next base: position 69,874,327 of record NC_079500.1, read on the forward strand.
TGAGCAGTTGTAAATTCAAATTGTACCTTGAAGTTGTAAATTAATTATGAGTTATTTGACTTATGAAAATTGTATTATATTTCCTTATCTCAGACTTTGAAAAATTTCTATGGAATTGAGTTGATAAATTGTTGTGTTGAGAAATGTATTGGAGTTGAGATTTGGAAAATTATTGAAGTGTCTTTTACAGGTTTTCTGAAGAACTATTTTATCCAAAATACAGATGGCACTCTGCCAAAATTTTTACAGAAATTCCAAATAAATCAAATGAGTTAATTGTTTCACTTCAGTTCACCAAAGTTTTTAATACCTGTAAATAGTGCTCACCACTGTAAAATATGTAAGAAAAGTTTTTAAAATCCCTTGTAGTGTATGTAATGGGTTATCAGTAGACGGAGTTGGTAATTCATTAGGTATACTAGGGATCATGTTATGCCTTACAGAGGGGTAGGGTGTGACATGTTTTAGTGGTATCAGAGCAAAGTTTTTAAACTCTGTTTTCACCTGTTACTTGAATGTTCTGTCTTCATAGTACAACTGCTCAATATCATTGTTTGATACATACAGTACATTACATTATAAAAATGCACTAACAGGAGGAAATCTCCTTGTGTTATTTGTTTAGGAGATCTTAAATCCTCGCATTGAATATGGAAGAGGGTGATCGTTCAGTCGATCAATCTATTGAGGCTGAGGTGCAAGGGGATGCCCCAGGCCTACATAATGTTAGTGGTTCAGCTGCACCACTCTTGCAAGATCGCAGCTTCCTCGCTCGGCCAGATGGTCGCAATGTTCCAACAAATGGTCGGTAATGTGCCTACTCAAGTCCCAATACGCAGACACCGTGGTACAACCACGCCTCCTACGAGGCAGTATGACAAATTGATGAAGTATGGGGCTACAGAGTTTAAGGGGACAGTAGATCCTCTAGAAGCTGAACAATGGTTAGAGAGGATGGATAGGGTGTTCAAGAAGCTACATTGTACAGAAGAGCTTAGATTAGAATACTCAGTGTCCTTACTACAGGGGGATGCTTATGACTGGTGGAAAACCATTCCCCACAGTCTGGTAGAGCCTGCAGTGCTAACATGGAATGACTTCCTCAAGGAATTCAGGCAGAAATATGTCCCTGATGCTTATGTAGACCAGAAGCTGCAAGAGTTCCTAAGTTTGAAACAGGGGAACAGATCAGTGGCTGAGTATGAAAGAGAATTTTCTCGCCTGAGCCATTATGCAGTAAGTTTTCTTGCTACCAGCAGGGAGAGATGCAAGAGGTTTGAAACTGGCTTGAAGCCCAGTATCAGAGTACAAGTGATCGGCTTCAAACACACTAACTTCTCTGAACTTGTTTCTCAAGCCCTAGAGTTGGAAAGAGTTGAGTTTGAGACTGCTCCAGAGAAAAGGAGATCAAAGAAGACAGAGAAAGAGGGAAAGTCAGTAGAACAGAGTTCCAGTGGTCATACTGGGAAGAGGAAAAACTATGGGGGACATGGCAGAGGTGGCAAGAAATCTGGTAGGGGAAGATATTCAGATGAGACCTCCCTATCCGGTCGCAGAGTACTGCAGGTTCCTACCCTCCCGCCAATGTGAAACTTGTGGAAAAATCATGGTGGGATATGCTATAAGGCTATTGGAGCTGTTATAACCGTGGAGGCACCTGACACTTTGCCAAGGATCGCACTCAAGAGTCGCAGAGTTGGACCACCTCCTACTATCGCAGTATGGTCGCCTGAGCCCCGTCACCGAAGTTCACAACCACCAAGCAGGTAGAGGCAGGGGTAGAGGTAGCCCAAAGAGCAGCCAAGGCACAGTTGAAACAATCAGAGCAAGACAAAGGTTTCAATCGTAATGTATGCAATGAGACAGAGGGAGGAGGCCGAGACACTGATGTTGTGGCTGGTACCTTCTCAACTTTTAACCAAAATGTGTTTGTGTTATTTGATCCGGGCTCTACCCATTCTTGTGTGAGTGCTAGCATCATTGATTGCATTGCTGTTCCATGTACAAAAATGGACTTTGAGGTGCTAGTAATGAGTCCACTAGGACAGGAAGTTAGGGTTAATATAATGTATAGAGATTGTCCTTTGGTGATCCAAGGACACACTTTTCTGTCCGATCTCATTGAAATGCCCTTCAGAGATTATGATATCATCTTGGGCATGGATTGGTTAGCTAGGCATCATGCCATGATTGATCAGAGGTCAAGATACAGTCACTTTTGGCCTTCCTCAGTACAGTGATGTGGTAATACATGGGGAAAGGCAGTTATTGCCATCAAACATCATTTCGGCTGCACTAGCCAGAAAAATGATCAAAAAGGGGTGTGAAGCCTACTTGGCACATGTGGTAGACACCCAAGTGGGGAGTCCAACGTTGAAGGACATCCCTACAGTAAATGACTTTCCAGATGTGTTTCCTGATGAATTGCCAGGATTACCTCCGGAAAGAGAAGTGCAGTTTGAAATTAATGTTATGCCTGGTGTGGATCCAATCTCCATAACGCCATACAGAATGGCACCAGCAGAATTGAAGGAGTTGAAGATACAATTGCAAGAACTACTTGAAAAGGGCTTCATCCGCCCTAGTGTGTCACCTTGGGGAGCACCAGTGTTGTTTGTTAAGAAGAAGGATGGTACTCTCCGTTTATGCATTGACTACCGACAGTTGAATAAGGTGACAATAAAGAACAGATATCCATTGCCTCGCATTGATGATCTGTTTGATCAGTTGAAGGGTGCAGCTGTATTCTCCAAAATTGATTTGCGATCTGGTTATTATCAGTTGAAGGTGCAAGAGCAGAGTATTCCAAAATCGATTTCGTAACTCGATATGGCCACTATGAGTTTCTTGTAATGCCATTCGGTTAACAAATGCTCCACCGCTTATGGATCTGATGAACACTATCTTCAGACCATATCTTGATCAATTTGTGGTGGTGTTTATTGATGACATTTTGATATATTCAAGGAATGCAGAGGAGCATGACAGACATCTGCGGATTGTACTACAGACTTTAAGGGAGAAACAATTATACGCCAAATTGTCGAAATGTGAATTTTGGCTGAAAGAAATATCCTTTTTGGGGCATGTTGTGTCAGCTGAAGGGATCAAGGTAGATTCCAGCAAGGTAGAAGCTATCCTTAATTGGAAGCCGCCCAGGAACATCACAGAAATTCGCAGCTTAGGTTTAGCCGATATTACCGTCGGTTTGTGAAGGGATTTTCTATGTTATCTTCTCCATCGACCAAACCGCTCGAAAGATGTAAAATTTCAAAGGGATGATAAATGTCAACAAAGTTTTGATGAGTTGAAGAGGTGTTTGACTGAAGCTCCAGTCCTCACTTTACCTACTCCGGGTAAAGATTACACAGTTTATAGTGATGCTTCTCACAATGGGTTAGGCTGTGTACTGATGCAAGATCGGAATGTCATTGCTTATTCATCATGCCAGCTGAAACCACATGAGAGGAACTACCCAACACATGATCTGGAGTTAGCAGCTATTGTTTTTGCTCTGAAGATCTGGAGACACTATTTGTATGGGGAGAAATGCTACATTTACACGCATCACAAGAGCTTGAAGTACTTAGGCACCCACAGAATTGAATTTGAGGCAGAGGAGATGGTTAGAACTCATCAAAGATTATGATTGCTTAATAGACTATCAGCCAGGGAAAGCAAATGTGGTGGCTGACGCCTTAAGTCGCAAGACTATGGCAAATCTCAGAGTTTCTCCTATGTCCATGGTATGTGAATTGAAAGCACAAAGATGCCGCTTTAGAGATTGATGATGAGGGACAGATAAAGAGTTGCTTGGCATGTACAGCAAGTGTTGATTGATCAGATCAAAATGGTTGCTAAGAGTGATGAAAAGTATCAGAAGCTCGAAAGAAGTTCAAAGCAGGCAAGAAACCCGAATTCTCCGTGAGAGATGATGGTTTATTGCTACATCGAAGCGCAGTGTGCTCCTAGTGATGTGGAATTGAGACAAATCATTATGAAGGAAGCACATGAGTCTCCATTTGCTATGCACCCTGGTGGAACTAAAATGTACAGAGGGTTGAAAGAGCATTACTGGTGGATGGGCATGAAAAGAGATATAGCTGAATTCGTTTCCAAATGCCTAACTTGTCAGCAAGTAAAGGCAGAACATCAAGTTCCAGCTGGTTTGTTACATCCTTTGTCAGTACTAGAGTGGAAATGGGAACGAATAACTATGGATTTTGTTACAGGACTTCCAAGGACACAGAGTAGTCATGATGCAGTATGGGTTATAGTTGACAGATTGACCAAGTCTGCTCACTTTTGCCGCTCGGATGGATTATAGCCTGGAAAGATTGGCCAGATTGTACATATATGAGATTGTAAAATTGCATGGAGTGCCAGTATCAATTGTGTCTGACAGAGATCCTAGGTTCACTTCTAGATTCTGGGGTAGTCTTCAGAGAGCCCTAGGAACTAGATTGAACTTCAGCACAGCATTCCACCCACAGACAGATGGCCAGTCTGAGAGGGTTATTCAGATATTGGAGGATATGCTACGGGCTTGTGTGATTGAATTTGAAGGTAGTTGGGATACACACTTGCCTTTGATTGAGTTTTCTTATAACAACAGCAACCAATCAAGCATTGGGATGCCTCCATATGAAGCTTTGTATGGTAGAAAGTGCAGAACTCCCCTATGTTGGGATGAGGTAGGTGAAAGGAAGATGATTGGGCCAGAAATTGTTCAGCAGACAGAGGAAAAGATCAGATTGATTAGAGATAGACTCAAGGCTGCATCAGACCGTCAGAAGTCCTATGTTGATATGAAAAGAAGAGATATTGAGTACGCAGTGGGTGATAAGGTATTCCTCAAAGTTTCTCCTTGGAAGATGATTATGAGATTTGGCAGAAAGGGGAAACTGAGTCCTCGTTTCATCGGACCATATGAAGTTCTGGAAAGAGTGGGTCCTTTGGCATATCGGTTGGCATTACCTCCAGAGCTAGCAAGGATACACAGTGTCTTCCATGTGTCCATGTTAAGGAAGTACAGATTTGACCCATCTCATGTACTATCAGTTGAAGAGATTGAAGTAAATCCAGACCTCTCATATGAGGAAGAACCCATAAAAATTCTGGCTTATGAGGTGAAGCAACTGAGGAATAAACAGATACACCTAGTTAAAGTGCTGTGGAACCATCATTCAGGCCAGGAAACTACTTGGGAACATTCAGGCCAGGAAACTACTTGGGAACGCGAAGAGGATATGAGGAGACAAAGACCACACTGCTCGTGAGACTAATGCTGTAAAATTTCAAGACGAAATTTATTTAAGGGGGGGAGAATTGTAACACCCCTAAGTTCGGTAGTGCGTTCTACTGCTCCGGTGACCAGTGTTGTCCGGATAGCTAGAATGCCTAGTCACTTTGGCATGAGGGAGGAGACAAAAAATAATGAAATACAAGAAAAGAAAATACAAGAAAAACAAAGGAAAAATAATAGCAAAGAAAGGTAATTAAGTTAAACGAGCCGGGAAACCTAACGATGGGTGACCGCACTGGGAAGTCACGGCGTGGACCGTTGACTAGCCCTGAACTGCAGGGAACCCTGGAAAATATTTTTAGGACTTAAATAGACCCTTATTGAAGAATAAATATCATTAGAAAGATCAAAGAAAAATTAAAAAATTAGTACAAAGAAAAGTGAGAAATCGAAAAACAGATAAAATCCGGTGTTACCGAAAAATCGGGAATGCAACCCGAACAGGGGCATTATGGTCATTTGACATCCCGAATTGTCTTTTGACCTAAATGTCCATTAAAAACAAATAATATTACACTTAGAAAATAAAATGAAAAATTAAATTGAGGGTACCTAATACAAATAGCCAAAATGGAGTGAAAAATGTGTAAATAAAACATGTAAGCTTATTATATAGTTATAATTGAGTGAGTGGGCCACTAAAGGAATATAATAGACACATAATGGGGCAGCTGTACTTCCATTATCCCAGCAGAAAGTTCATCTTCTCCATTTCCATAAAACCAGCCGAATTGAGAAGAAGAGAAGTCCACCATTGACGTTTCCTTAAAGCTTCATCTAACCCTTCCATTTCACCTTCAATCACTTAGGTCCCTTCATGAAAAATGGTCTACTCATCACAAGGAAGAGTTTGATACCAAATTTGACAAGTTTAAGCAAGGTTTAACAAGCTCCAACCATAAGGTAAGTTAGCATTTTTGAAGATGGCTTTGTTAAATTTTGTGTGCATGTTATGGGTGTTGGATTTGTGAAGAAAATTTTTGAGTTTGAAGAGTTATTGTTGTGTTCATTTTGGACAGCCATGTAGTCATGTATTTGATGAGATAATTGTGCATATATTTGATGGGAAATGATGTTGGTTATGGTGATTTAATAACCTAGTGAATTACTTCATATGTGTATGGTGATTTTTGCACTTGGATGGGAATTGATGAATTGTAGGACGCTTTGGTATTGAGGAAGAATTTCGGCAGCTTGGGGATTCTTGAATAAATGTGTGTGTTCATGAAGGTGGTGGCAGAATATTGACATAGAAGTTTGATGGATATGTATATAGATTGATATTGTAAAGTGTATGTAAGATTTGTAATGGTTAGGTGTGTATGTGATTGTACTTAGAACCTGTAAATGTCAATTATATTTGGTGTGTTGAGGATAATTGTAATCTGCCCAAAGTAATGTTAATGTAAAGTGGAATATGTTTTTGGTAATGTACCAAAAAAGATTTGGTAGGGAAGTAAACATATTGCAAGGTAAGTGTGTGATTGATGTGTGTTTAAGCAAGGTAACTAAGGGCAGTGTACATTTTAGCCAATAAGTTTAAATGTGTAACCTCAATTGGTATGAGACCAATTGGAGGTGGAACTAGGCACAAAATGTGCCAACTTTCATTGAGAAAGCATACCAAAATTCTGCTTGCAAGGTGACCTAAGAAAATGACCAATTCGGATTAGGTACAATTAGGACCTGAAAAATGACCAATTGGGCAGCAGTGAGTGTTTATGCCATAACTCACTCAAAACAGGTCCAATTGACCTAAAATTTTAACCATGAATAGTTAAGACCCATACCTACAAGTCTTATGAAGACACCAAAACCCAGAAATGACCAGAAGTAAGTCAAAAAGCTTGCACAAGTTCGGGTCCAAAAACTGGCCGAACCAAAGTTGACCAAATTGACCTAAAATTGACCTAATTTGATGCCATTTGACCAGCAATAGTATAATGACCATAACTTGGTCTACTTAACTCGGATTGACCTGAAATTTTTCCCCGCGTGCAATAAGACATAGATCTACAAGTTTGTAGTTTTGACCGAAAACCGAGGGAACTAGATCGTCCGGCTAGGTCAAACTAGTATCCCGAAATCTAGCAATTTGCAATGAAATGCAAGAAAACGCAATATACATAGAACTGAGTTTGGTAACACGTACCAACCCTAAAACCCTATCGAATGTGACATATAAAGGACACTTAAACCTAATTTACCTAGAAAACATCGAGGGTCGGTATATTAGGTGATTAAGCAAATAAAGGTATTCAGTGAATTGTTTATCGAACATTATCGTTAGAGGCAAATTAATTTGGCACTGAAACACTTCAAATTGTGTTTCTCAGTTAACCGAGACTCAGCAAAAGGGAAAGAAATACTGAGTCAAGACCAGGGGACAAATATCAGAGGTTTGTGCACAACAACTATTTCTTTTGAATTATTTTCAATTGAAATAAATATTGACTATTTGTATATTATTGTTTTAAATTGTGGAAATGTATTTGAATGAATATTTATTGCTTGAAAAGCATTGTAAATGATTTGAAGCTGTGAGAAATTGTTTGAATGACATTGATGGATACTTATTGATTTAAAAGCATTGGAAATGGTTTGAAACCACAGCTATCATGTATATTGATTGTATTCCTCATTAGCTTGTCTAGTGGGACGAATTGAATTCCCTCTCTGGCTGAAGTGTTGAGGTGTGTGCCTGTTGAGGACGAATTGGATGAGTACTCATATTTTTGCTAGCTAGCTATGTTATTCCTCATTAGTCATCGACTTTTGGGACAAATTGAATACCTCATTAGCCATTGGCTTTTGGGACGAATTGAACTATGGATCATGATTAAGCTGTGTGTGATTTATTGATATGTATTGTGAGATTGTGAAATGGATTTAAACTCTCATTGACATATACTGTCTTTTGAATTCAAACATGACCTAACTTATGAAAATTATTGTGATATTGACAAATGGAGTTTAAATTCTTATGGACAATTACTGTCTTGAAATTGACTATGGTTTTAAGTATCCACTATTGATATGATTTATGAATTGTGATTTAAATTGTATTTGGTTAATGTTGTGCACCACTGAGACATTGTCTCAAAGAATAGCTTTATTCTTTATCGCGGTAGAGAGCAGGCAGACAGGCAGACTAGGCTGCATATACCTCCAGCAAGAGATTTTTGGGTATAGTGAGTATACCACATTTGGCATTTTGTACTGTAATGTATGACACTGTATGTACATTTTGTTTTTGGTTTTGAGCAGTTGTAAATTCAAATTGTACCTTGAAGTTGTAAATTAATTATGAGTTATTTGACTTGTGAAAATTGTATTATATTTCCTTATCTCAGACTTTGAAAAATTTCTATGGAATTGAGTTGATAAATTGTTGTGTTGAGAAATGTATTGGAGTTGAGATTTGGAAAATTATTGAAGTGTCTTTACTGAGTTTTCAAGAACTGTTTTATCCAAAATACAGATGGCACTCTGCCAAAATTTTTACAGAAATTCCAAATAAATCAAATGAGTTAATTGTTTCACTTCAGTTCACCAAAGTTTTTAATACCTGTAAATAGTGCTCACCACTGTAAAATAAGTAAGAAAAGTTTTTAAAATCCCTTGTAGTGTATGTAATGGGTTATCAGTAGATGGAGTTGGTAATTCATTAAGTATACTACGGGATCATGTTATGCCTTACAGAGGGGTAGGGTGTGACATAGAAACACTAGTACTGAATGCGCCAGGACTAGCAAGAAAATGTGGCCATTGTAACAAGTGGCATAAAGGCGAATGTAGGGGATTGACTGGAGCCTGTTATAGATATGGGGCCATAGACCATCGTCTGAAAGATTGCCCTAAGAGGAATTTAGCATGGACCCAAACAGAGGTCATGGAAGGACCAAGTACAACAGTAACACCACTTCCCAATGTCACCCAAGCCGGAGAGGAGCAAGAAGCCCCAAATGTGAATTTGAGGTAAAGTATCCTTCCTTTATGATATGCCTAAGTGCAAAATGATAGATTCAAAAAGACTAAATAACACCATATATATATATAAAAGGAGTAGATAAAGGGAGCAATAGAAAGGTAAAGGAATTATCTCAGATACCTATACCCGGTAAATTTCAAGGATGAAATTTTTGTTAGAGAGGAAGAATTGTAACACCCTCACTGTAGCAATTCCGCACATTCTACTGTTCCGGTGACCGGTGTCGGTCTGGACAGTTAGAACGTCTGGAAAAATATTTAGAATAAAGTGAGGAGTTATAATTAACTCAAATAATAATAAGAACAATTTAGGAAAAATTTTAGAAATAAAATACAACCAAGTTAAATGAGCCGGTGCCCTAGCGATGGGTAACCTAGTGGGAAGTTGCGGTCTTCACAACTAGAAGCCCTAAACCCGTGAGAAAATTCATGAAATGATTTTTGGGACTCCAGAGAAGAGTCATTGAGGTATCTATGGCATTAAAATGCCAAGAAAATACTTAGAAAAATTTTTCAATCGGTACAGACAATTTTACTCTGTTAAGCCAAATGGAGGGCATTCTGGTCATTTTGTCTACAGAGATGATTTTTGGTCAACTTGTCCAGTTAAGTAAATAATTATTATGATCTAAAATATGAATAAATATTGCTAAAAATTAAATTGAAAATAAGTAGAGAAGAAAAAAAAAAGAAAATGAAAGAAAATGTCAATTATGACATCATATGATGTCATTAAAAACTTATCCACCAATCACCATTCTACAAGCTTACATAAAACAAATAAAAAGAGATAAAAGAGACCAAAACTTGACAAAAGCAATCTGATCCTTTCTTCCTCAACTAGCCACACCACCATGGAAGAGTTCTTCTTCCATTTTTCAAGCTTCCAAGCTTGAATTCCCACCCTTTCTCACCCTAAAAGCCCTAATCACCTTCACTAAAAATTACACCCACACCAAGGAGAAGTGTTTGGCTACCAAGAAATTTGAAGAAAGTGAAAAAAATTATAAAGTTTCAACAAGCCAAGAGAGTGGTTAAAGAGGTTAGTGCACTAACTATACCCTTTTTCTTTCCTAAGCATGAAAAACATGCTTGATTAAGTTGAAATGGCATGAAAAGAAAATAAAACTTGGAATATGTTGAAGTTTCAATTTGTGGCAGCCCTAGGAAGTAAATGAATTTAATGGTTTTGATGATTTTGATTTAGTTAGTGAAGTTGATTAATGAAGTTTAAGGCATTAGAAATCAAATTGCATGGATGTATGATTGAGATTGAAATTATAAGTTAGGGTTTTGACCTAACTTAGGGTTTTTGTATTTTTGCTTGGAATTTGATGATGTTGAGATGATTTAATGACCATTAGAAGTGCCAAATCTGTCAAATGAAGTTTGTGGAGTTGGGAGAATTGAATTTGGGAGTGTTGATTCTTATGCAGGAAATTTGGACCTTTCAGTTTAATGTATTGTTTGAGCTATAACTGGAGTTGTGTTGCTCCAATTGGTGTGAGGCCAATTGGAGATGAAACCTAGGACAAAATACCCAATTTTTCATGAAGAAACCATGCCCAAATTCTGTCTAAATCTTGATCAATCTACTGTCTCAATCCGAAAATCCAAACATTGACAGAAAATTGACCATTTGGCAATAACTTCCTCTAGACAGGTCCAAATGACCTGATTTTTGTGTCATTGGAAAGATTAGACATAGGACTACAACTTTCATTAGGAACACCAAGCCCAGATATGCCTCTAACCAAATGAAATTGCTAGCCCAATTGAGGCCACTAAACTTACCAAAACCATTCTGCCCAGAATTTCCTGGACTAAAGCTTACCCGACCAGTTTTGGTAAAATGGCCATAATTTGGTCTATAAAAATCCAAATGCAATGAAACGAATAGAAAATGTTTTATAAGACATAATGGCACAACTTTGGTGAAGAAACCCTGCCTAGAAAACCAAACCAAGTTGACTTAAAAATTACCCTAATCCGGGTGACTTTCATTTTGCCTGGGCAAAATGACCAAATGAATAGTATTTATTCATTTGGTCATAACTCAGTGTAGAAAGGTCCAATTGACCTGAAATTTTACCAGAAGATAGCTGAGATATAGGCCTACAACTTTCATCAAGAAACCAAACCCAAATTTTGATCATAACATGTTTAAAAACTAACTTGCAATCAATGTGCAAAACACTGTAGATTTGGTTCTGTCTAGAAAATCTAGAAAATTTGCAATCCGGCCAGTTATGGTATTTAAGCCATAACTTGAGCTACAAAACTCCAAATAGATTTTGGAGTTCTGATCTGCAGAGTATTCAAGGTTGTCACCTCCTCAACAATGCATGTAGATAGGGCCAATATAGATCATATTATGTATTTTATACACCATAATTAGTTATTATTTGTAATGTAAACTATAAATTGTATGTTGAAATATAGATTATGGAACTGTAATTAATTTGTAGATCATGTAAATTATGAATTTATGTAATCAGTCTGTAAATCATGTAAATTAATGAAACTTGAGAACTTATATATATAGATTGTGCATGAATGGAAATGCATGGAAATGAATATGAAATTGAGATATATGAATGAGATGTGAATTATGAGATGATTATGAGAATAATTGATGAGATTTTTATTGTAAAATATTAATGAAATTTTCAAACAGGTGAATAGTAAAACACGTCAAATGATAATAAAATAGGGAAAACTCCGTTAATTTCTCCATCGAAAAATAATCGATATTAAATATAACAAGAACAAAATTTTTAAAGAAATAAAGTAAGATAAGTTATGGTGCTCCAGCACCGAATGTAGCACGCCTTGCTCGGCTACACTGTAGTCGGGTGAGGGGGTGTTACACGAACTTATCTTGATTCCTGATCTATTATATTATTGCCTGGGCTCGTTCCGAGGCCCGACCTCATAACTTATTTATTTGACCTAATTTAGTTTCCATCCTTTTTGACTTTTGCTACACCTATCTTCCTTTATCATTTTTCATTTATTCAGACCAACAACTCTCATGTTAAAGTACTCCTGCCTATATTCTTTAGAGTATTTACGAGTCGCCGATGACTTGAACATCTATTCTTGAAAGGAATGAAAACTACGAGATGATAAATGGAGTTTACGAATGAATAGAAAAATAAAGCACAGGAAATAACTTCGGGCCTAGATAACCTATTCTGAGACTTAATGTGATTAGATATAAAAGAAACTTTTAAAAGCAAACTGGAGAAAACAAGCCAAGGATATTCAACAAAATAACAGTTTAGGCACTTACCTATGGAAAGTTAAGTAGACAGGCAAGCTGACTCCGGTATCCACAAATCTTAGAGAGGTGAAAGCTGACAGCTGAAGGACTTGAGCTTACCCGAGGTAATGAGAATGGATCAGAACGAAGTTGAGCTTAGAGAGTAATGTACTGATACTAGGGCGGTGGGAATGAAAAGGAATAAAAATGGTTTCACAAAGCAGTGCACAGGCACTGAAAAATGAAAATCTCAGGATTTAGAGCTCCTTTTAGTGAAATACTTCAGAAAACTGGTTTCTAAAGTTTCTCAATACTTCGAAAGCTCAAAATGACAAGTAGCAGGACTGAATCAAAATCCAGAGCCTTTCCACGATAATCACCACCTTCTTTTTTTTTTCTATAATGTTGCATGTAGGTATTTATAGGGAACAGGGGTCCAAAATGAAGGGTCAGGATCTTATTAAGGGGGTCGAATGGCTCAGATTCAAAAGGACATAATCTGAGGTCTGAGAATTAAAGAGAATCAAAATAGAGGGTTGGGTGTCACACCCTACTCCTCTGTAAGGCATAACATGATCCTGTAGTATACCTAATGAATTACCAACTTCGTCTACTGATAACCCATTAAATACACTACAAGGGATTTTAAAACTTTTTTTACTTCTTTTTACAGTGGTGAGCACTATTGACAGGTGTTAAAATTTCTTTTAACTAAAGTGAAACAAAATAACACATTTGAAGTATTAACAATTTCTGTAAAAATTTTGACAGAGTGCCATCTGTATTTTGAATAAAACAGCTCTTCAAAAACCTGTAAAAAGCACTTCTAATATTTTATTCAATCCCCAAACTCCAATATCCAATCAACACAATAAGTTTCTCAACATTTGTCAACTCAAATCCACAATAATTTTTCCAGTGTTTTCAAAAGCTAAGATAAAAGAAATATATCACAATATTTACAAGCCAAAATAATTTACAAATTTAGTTTACGACTTCAATGTACAATTTTAATTTATAACTGCTCAAAACCAAGAACAATATATACATATATTACAATACAAAATGCAAAGTATGGTATACTCAATATACCCGATGAACTCTCAATGTAGCACTAGCAGCCTAGTCTGCTGCCCTGTCAGTCTGTCTACCTGCGATAGCAATGAGAAGCTATCGCTGAGTAAAATTTACTCAGTAGTGCATAGTAACAATTTAAAATGCGGTATGTAAAACTTTTATTGACAATTTACAATCCAAACAATTCACAATTTTTCAAAGCTCATATAACACAAATTTGATCAAACAATTGAATGACACAGTGTTACCAATCAATAACAAAATTTGATCAAATAACTGAGTAATACAGTTTTGCCAATCAATAACACAATTTGATCAAATAACTGAGTAGCACAGTTTTGCCAATCAATAACACAATTTAGGCCATGACACAAATTTTTCCAAACATGCCGTGTTGTACACCACGACAAGGCACTCTCACCCTAATAATTGAAATCATTGAGGGAGGAAGCTAGCTAGATAATGAGTACTCATCCACACTCACCTCAGACTGGCAAGTCAAAGAGGGAGGAATATAATCATACTCACCCCATAAATGGAGGAGGAACATAGTAACATTGTCATGCCAAGTGTGAATCAAAACAATTCCAAATCACAATATTTCATACAAAACGCAAATCACATCTTATCTCAAAATTTCCATTTGCAAAGTAGGCAACACAATATTTTCCAAATAATATTCCCAAAGCCAAAACAATAAAAAACTATTCATAACTCATTTCTCCAAATAAATTTTTTAGTAAAAGTAGTGAATATAAAAGGTATTGTGCATAAACCTGGTTTGAGTCATCTCTAGGCCTTAACTCAATGTTCCTTATGCTTCTCAATATCCTTTTCAACTGAAACACGCAATTTAAAGTGTTTCAGTACTCAATGAATTTATTTCTAATAATAAAATCCAATATTTAAATTTTTTTTGGTACTATTCCCTTCAATTCACTTTATTAGTCAACCTATAATGCTGACTCTTGATGCACTCTAAGTGAGTCAATTCTAATGTTACCAATATGTCACATTTTATAGCCCTTTAGTGTTGGTATATGTTACTAATTTCATTTTCAAGTATATTGCATTTTATTGCAATTTGCTGGATTTCGGAGTACTATTTTGACCTTGCTAGATGACCTAGTTCCCTCGGTTTTTGGGTTTTGATCCAAACTACAAACTTGTAGGTCTATGTCTTATTGCATGCTGGGCAAAATTTCAGTTCATTCTGAGTTGTGTAGACCAAGATATGGTCAATTTACCAATTTTGGTCAGAATGCACCAAAATGGTAACTTTAGGTCATTTTTAGGTCACTTTTGGTTCGGCCAGTTTTGGTACCTAAACTTGTGCAAGCAATGTCTTAGTTCTGGCCATTTCTGGGCTTTGGTGTCTTCATAAGAATTGTAGATCTATATCTAAACTATTCATGGTAAAAATTTCAGGTCAATTGGACTTGTTTTGAGTAAGTTATGGTCAAAACACTAACTACTTCCCAAATGATCAATTTTCTGGCTTTCAAGTCACTAATCCGGATTTGGTCATTTTTCAAGTCACCTTCTAGGCAGAATTTAGATAACATTTCTACATAAAAGTTGGCCTATTTGGTGTCTAGTTTCACCCTCCCTTGGCCTCATACCTATTGGGTTCACCGTTTAGCACTTATTACCTAATTTAGGTACTGCCATCAATACATACCCTGCACAAAACACTTACACTTCTAATTTGACATTCCTTCTCCTCCTCATTACTTCAATATTCAATCAATGGAACTTTCATATATATATATTGTACACAATTCCAGCAATTATATTGGGCAAAAAACTCAAGTGCTCAATGCACACAATTCACCATTCAAGCTCAACATTCACTTCCACCAAAATTCAACATATCTCAATATCAATATTACACATACACTTCAATATACTCATACTTTAATATCACTTTCACATGCTGCCCATAATTTAACACTATCATATTTCATTAATAAACTTCATATTCACACACAAATTCAAGGCTGCCAAAGATGGTAGTTTGCCAAAGCATCAAGGTCCCATTTCAAACCCTTAATTCAAGCACTAACATGCACATACTTGGACATTAACCTACTACAACTTTTATTTGAGTTAATCAACCTTAATTCCCATCCAATACATATAAGAATAAGTTACTAACCCTGCATTTCCATGGTTGCCAAAATTAAGGTTCACCAATGCTTATCATTTCCTCAATTTTTCTTAGCAATTCAACTTACCCAAAGCTCAACACAAGGATTATTGAAGGAAAATGGAAAGATTAAGCACTAACCTCAACTTGAGCTTGACAAATCCTTGAAATTTCCTCTCCTTTTTGCTGCCTATAGGTTGCCCATGGTGTAAGGATCATTTTTCATGAAGGAAGCTTGAAGAAATAATGGCTTGATCATGGAGAACTTGAGCTCATGCATGAAACGGCCATGGTGAATTTGGGAGGATTTCATTTCGGCCATGGATGAAAGCTTGAAGAAAATGAGACGGTTTAGTGGAACAATCTGTTCCAATTACTTATATAGGTGGCTCAAGATAAGAGTTAGTGGAGCACTTAGGAATAATTTAATGGTTATTTATTTAAAGTTTCCAATTTTTGCAATTTGGCCACCACACTTTCACTATTTACATAATGTATCTCCTTTTAATTTTTTATGACATTTTCAAAGTGTAATATCATTTATTTTTAATGGAAATTTAGGTCAAAAGGCAACTCAGGATATCAAATGACCACAATGCCCCTATTCGGGTTGCATTTCCGATTTTTCGGTAATACCGAGTTTTGTCGTTTTCTCGATTTCTCGTTTTTCTTTATACTAATTAATTAATTTTTCTTTGATATTTCTAATGACATTTATACTTCAATCAATGTTCATTTAAGTCTTAAAAATATTTTCCAAGATTCCCCGCCATCCAGGGCTAGTCAACGGTCCACGCCGCAACTTCTCAATGCGGTCACCCATCGCTATGATTCTCGGCTCGTTTAACTTGGTTACATTTCATTGTTATTATTTTTCCTTTGTTTTTCTTGTATTTTCTTTTCTTGTATTTCATTATTTTATGTCTCCTCACTAACATTTAAATGTAGTTCTAGGCATTCTAGCTATCCGGACAGACACTGTCACCAGAACAGTAGAACGCACTACCCAACATAGGGGTGTTACAATTCTCCCCCCCTTAAAATAAATTTCGTCCGCGAAATTTTACCCAATAGCCATCTTACAATAGTAATATGTTTATTTTCTCCTTTCTATATGATCGTATAATCTTCTTTCCTTTGAATTTATATAAGACTTTTAACAATCTAATATAACATTTACTTTGTTTATATAACACCAATATTCTCTTACTATTGTTCTGTCTAATATTTCGATTCATGTTTCCTTATTGAATGCCCCTTGAGGTCATGTTAGAATTATTTATCTAGTCATTGGTCCTCTGACCATTCTAGTCAACAATCTTACTCACATTCGTAACATTTCTTTGTTATATCTAAACCAACTGTTCAAATTTTTACTTCCACAACTCTTTTTATCTATTAATATTCTATAACTTACTTTCTTTTGTATAAACTATAACCTTTAGATATTCTAACTTTTGAGTTTTAAATCCCTAAGTAGGATTTTCAAACTTATTTCCAACAATAAAATTATGTCCTGGCATAACTATACTAAAACAGATGTCGTTGGCAACTATTCTCATCTTGGTGTACTATCGAGTAGCACGTAGCTCTACACAATAATCTCAAGTCAGTACTGTAATCTGTAGCTTACAGTACAAACATCAAGAATATTGCATAGTTACTACGATACATTGCAATAGATCAAACTTTCCTATCTTTTATCTTTTTCAAATTCACTAATATCCAAAACTTATTCTGATTACAATATCCACTGACAATTACTAACTGTAACATCTTTGCCCTCATTTAGAGCAATTCCATTATTATAACTTACTTTTAGGTGATTAATAAATTTTTTTATATGAGGGACAGCAGAAAGGCAAACAAAATACTGGCACTAACATAAAAGTATACAGACCCCAGGTCAAACAATACATATATATATTAGTTACTAATTTAGAGAGTACCAGTAACGATGTCAAAAGTCTCAGCCTCTTCCCTCTATTGTATAGCGTATACTCTAGCTGAAGCATCACCTTGTTCTGGCTGATTCACAGTACTCTGACTTCTAGGTGTACTACCCCTACCTCTACCTCTACCTCTACCTCTGCTTCTACTAACTGATGTTGAACTCTTTGGGGTAGAAACTTGGGTTGATCCCTCTAGTGTAGTAAATGATCCAGAACGGCATGGATTTATACAATCCCTAGCAAAATGACCAGTCTCTCCACAATTAAAACATGCTTCTATGGCTCTATAACATACCCGCTATGTGGTTTACCACAAGTTTCACAAAGTCGATCTGACAGCGCATTTCTGGGTTTCTGCTGAGTTTGCTGATCCAATCGAGGTGGTTTCTGTCTAGAAAATCTATCTCTACGTGATTCGCGTGAGCTAGATCCTCCAAAGTGCTTCCTCTTTCCTGACCCACTATCAAGAACTTGATCAGTAGTCTTTCTAATTTTCTCTTTTTATTCTGTATCCTTTTTAACTATTTCTTCATTCTCAATTCTTTCCAGTTCCAGGGCTTGCGATATTAGCTCTGAGAAATTCTGGTGTCGGAATGCCACAACTTGCATTCTTAGACTAGGCCTTAGACCGATCTCAAAGTGTTTACATCTGTCTCTAGGAGTGGTAAGTAGACTTCCTGCATTATGACTCAATCGAGAGAAGTTTCTCTCATATTCTGCCACTGTTCTGTCCTTTGCTTCAGGTTTAAGAACTCATATAGCTTCTGGTCCACATAAGCATTTGGGACATATTTTTGTCTGAACTCTCTGAGAAAGTCGTCCCATGTCAGCACTGGGGGTTCCACCAAACTGTGGGGAATGGTTTTCCACCAGTCATATGCATCTCCCTGTAGAAGTGAGACTGAGTACTCAAACTTCAACTCATAGGTGCAGTTCAGTTTCTTGAACACCCTATCCATTCTTTCTAACCATTGTTCTGCCTCTAGAGGATCTATTGTCCCCTTGAACTCAGTAGCCCCATATTTAATCAACTTGTCATACTGCCTAGTTGAAGGCTGTGATTGTACTACTGGTGTCTGCAGTGGGGCTCGAGTGGGCATGTTACTAGCTATCTGTTGGAACATCGTACCCATCTGCTGAGCAAATTGAGTAGGGAACTGTGGTATTGAGGGGATTGGTGCAGCTGATCCACTCACATTTTGAAGGGTTGGGGCTTCCCCTTGTACCTCAGCCTCTATTTATTGATCGACTGAACGATCCCCTTCTTCCATAGTCGATTTGAGGATCTTAGACCTCCTGAACAATAACACAAGGAGATTTCCTCCTGTTAGTGCATATTTATAATGTAATGTACTGTATGTATCAAACAATGACATTGAGCTGTTGTACTATGAAGGAAAAATATTCAAATTACAGGTCAAAATAGAATTTAAAAAAAACTTGCTCTGATACCACTAAAACATGTCATACCCTACCCCTCCATAAGGCATAACATGATCCCGTAGTATACCTAATGAATTACCAACTTCGTCTACTGTAAGCCATTAAATACACTACAAGGGATTTCAAAACTTTTCTTACTTCTTTTTACAGTGGTGAGCACTATTGACAGGTGTTAAAAATTCTTTTAACTAAAGTGAAACCAAATAACACATTTGAAGTATTAACAATTTCTGTAAAAATTTTGGCAGAGTGCCATCTGTATTTTGAATAAAATAGTTCTTCAAAAACCTGTAAAGTGTAGTTCCAATATTTTGTTCAATCCCCAAACTCCAATATCCAATCAACACAATAAGTTTCTCAACATTTGTCAACTCAAATCCACAATAATTTTTCCAGAAGAAATATATCACAATATTTACAAGCTAAAATAATTTACAAATTTAGTTTACAACTTCAATGTACAGTTTTAATTTACAACTACTCAAAACCAAGAACAATATATGGAGTTACCACTATCGAGGGAATAGGTGAATACATTAAAATACAAAATGCAAAGTATAGTATACTCAATATATCCGATGAACTCTCAATGTAGCACTAGCAGCCTGGCTTGCTGCCCTATCAGTCTGTCTACCTGCGACAGTAATGAGAAGCTATCGATGAGTAAAATTTACTCAGTGGTGCATAGTAACAATTTAAAATTCGGTATGTTAAACTTTTATTGATAATTTACAATCCAAACAATTCACAATTTTTCAAAGCTCATTCACAAATTTGATCAAACAATTGAATAACACAGTGTTGCCAATCGATAACACAATTTGAACAAATAACTGAGTAACACAATTTTGCCAATCAATAACACAATTTAGGCCATAACACAAATTTTTCCGAACATGCCGTGTTATACACCACGACAAGGCACACTCACCCCAATAATCGAAATCAATGAGGGAGGAAGCTAGCTAGATAATGAGTATTCATCCACACTCACTTCAGACTGGCAAGTCAAAGAGGGAGGAATATAATCACACTCACCCCATAAATGGAGGAGGAACATAGTAACATTGTCATGCCAAGTGTGAATCAAAATAATTCCAAATCACAATATTTTATACAAAACACAAATCACATTTTATCTCAAAATTTCCATTTGTAAAGTAGGCAACAAAATATTTTCCAAATAATATTCCCAAAGCTAAAACAATAAAAAAACTATTCATAACTCATTTCTCCAAATAAATTTTCTAGTAAAAGCAGTGAATATAAAAAGTATTGTGCACAAACCTGGTTTGAGTCATCTCTAGGCCTTGACTCAATGTTCCTTATGCTTCTCAATATCCTTTTCAACTGAAACACACAATTTAAAGTGTTTCAGTACTCAATGAATTTGTTTCTAATAATAAAATCCAATATTTAAATTTTCTTGGTACTATTCCCTTCAATTCACTTTATTAGTCAACCTATAGTGTTGACCCTTGATGCACTCTAAATGAGTCAATTCTAATGTTACCAATATGTCATATTTTATGGCCCTTTAGTATTGGTGTATGTTACCAATTTCATTTTCAAGTATATTGCATTTTATTGCAATTTGCTGGATTTCGGTGTACTATTTTGACCTTGCTAGATGACCTAGTTCCCTCAGTTTTCGGGTTTTGGTCCAAACTACAAACTTGTAGGTCTATGTCTTATTGCATGTGGGGAAAAATTTCAGGTCATTCTGAATTGTGTAGACCAAGATATGGTCAATTTACCAATGCTGGATAGAATGCACCAAAATGGTAACTTTAGGTCATTTTTAGGTCACTTTTAGTTCGGCCTGTTTTGGTACCTAAACTTGTGCAAGCTATTTGGCTTGGTTCTGCCCATTTTTGGGCTTTGGTGTCTTCATAAGAATTGTAGATCTATGTCTAAACTATTCATGGTAAAAATTTTAGGTCAATTGGACTTGTGTTGAGTAAGTTATGATAAAAAAACTAACTACTGCACAAATGGTCAATTTTCAGACTTTCAAGTCACTAATCCGGATTTGGTCATTTTTCAAGTCACCTTCTAGGCAGAATTTAGGTAATATTTCTACATGAAAGTTGGCCTATTTGGTGTCTAGTTTCATCCTCCATTGGCCTCGTACCAATTGGGTTCACCGTTTGGCACTTATGACCTAATTTAGGTACTGCCATCAATACATACCCTGCACAAAACACTTACACTTCCAATTTGACATTCCTTCTCCTCCTCATTACTTCAATATTCAATCAATGGCACTTCCATATATATATTGTACACAATTCCAGCAAGCATATTGGGTAGAAAACTCAAGTGCTCAATGCACATAATTCACCATTCAAGCTCAACATTCACTTCCACCAAAATTCAATATATCTTAATATCAATATTACACATACACTTCAATATACTCATACTTCAATATCACTTACACATGCTGCCCATAATTTAACACTATCATATTTCATTAATAAACTTCATATTCGCACACAAATTCATGATATTATAGGCTACCAAACATGGCAGTTTGCCAAAGCATCAAGGTCCCATTTCAAACCCTTAATTCAAGCACTAACATGCACATACTTGGACATTAACCTACTACAACTTTTATTTGAGTTAATCAACCTTAATTCCCATCCAATACATATAAGAATAAGTTACTAACCCTGCATTTCCATGGTTGCCAAAATTAAGGTTCACCAATGCTTATCATTTCCTCAATTTTTCTTAGCAATTCAACTTACCCAAAGCTCAACACAAGGATTATTGAAGGAAAATGGAAAGATTAAGCACTAACCTCAACTTGAGCTTGACAAATCCTTGAAATTTCCTCTCCTTTTTGCTGCCTATAGGTTGCCCATGGTGTAAGGATCATTTTTCATGAAGGAAGCTTGAAGAAATAATGGCTTGATCATAGAGAACTTGAGCTCATGCATGAAACGCCCATGGTAAATTTGGGAGGATTTCATTTCGGCCATGGATGAAAGCTTGAAGAAAATGTGATGGTTTAGTGGAACAATCTATCCCAATTACTTATATAGGTGGCTCAAGATGAGAGTTAGTGGAGCACTTAGGAATAATTTAATGGTTATTTATTTAAAGTTTCCAATTTTGCAATTTGGCCACCACACTTTCACTATTTACATAATGTATCTCCTTTTAATTTTTCATGACATTTTCAAAGTGTAATATCATTTATTTTTAATGGAAATTTAGTTCAAAAGGCAACTCGGGATGTCAAATGACCACAATGCCCCTATTCGGGTTGCATTCTCAATTTTTCGGTAATACTAAGTTTTATCGTTTTCTCGATTTCTCGTTTTCCTTTGTACTAATTAATTAATTTTTCTTTGATATTTCTAATGACATTTATACTTCAAAAAATGTTCATTTAAGTCTTAAAAAAATTTTCCAGGGTTCCCCGCAGTCCAGGGCTAATCAACGGTCCACGCCGCAACTTTCGGTGCGGTCACCCATCGCTATGGTTCTCGGCTCGTTTAACTTGGTTATATTTCATTGTTATTATTTTTCCTTTATTTTTCTTGTATTTTCTTTTCTTGTATTTCATTATTTTATGTCTCCTCACTAACATTTAAATGTATTCTAGGCATTCTAGCTATCCGGATAGACACTGTCACCGGAACAGTAGAACACACTATCGAACATAGGGGTGTTACATTGGGATTCCGTTCAGAATATCTATCCTTTCTCCCCTTAATCCAATGGTCGAGGGTCTCTCCTTACGAAATGGATCCAAAGGCTGGAAATAAAAAGCATTGAATCTATCGTCTGCTTTTTGATCTGAGGGCTCCGGATCCATCCTTACAATTATGATCAACAGTGGAGATCAAGATGCACAGGGCTGCTTTAACTGTTTTGCCATCTGGCGGCTAGGAGGGCTTCCTTGTAAATGAGATGTGTGCTGAGGATCTAATCATGCCTGCAATGCATTAACTAACTCAAATCTGACGATGAAGAGAGTTAATTGAAAGTTCTGACCGGAAGTTATTTAAACCCTATGTGCTCTCTGATCTCTATAGGTCGCCTCCTGTTTCTTCCAAACTTCCCATTATGAACATCCCCTTTTTAGGGTCATTATTCCAATCTCTATCTCTTGCATCGGGTCCACTCTTATTTCCCGATCTCTTTCATTTCTGATCTTTCCTCTTGCATTGGTTATTTTTTTGATCTTCGATAAGCGTACTTGATCTGATCCCTAGACGAATCACCATTCGCCGATCTGTGGGTTTGGAAATTTGTTCAATCCGGTGACCTTAGTTAACCGATCTCATTTATCTGATCTTTTTATTATGTTTCTAGAACCTTCTTGTGATGTGTCAAGGAGGCGGCCTAGTTCCGCTAACCGATGCGTCACTTGGGACTTCGTGAGCATTTAATGCTCAGACGGGTATAAATAGGGGAAAGGTGAGTAATTTGTTTCCTTATGTCATTTTCAGACCTTCCTCTAGCGATTTCAATACTTCCTCTTGCTTTTTAAAGCTTTTAGGCACCGATTCACTTCGGTAAGGGTTTTAATCTTTTCTCAGTTAATTTTCTTTTGATTTTGTGAAAATAAGCGATATCGAGGGCCAGAGATCTGCGAGCCCACCTTCTGTCCATATTTCATGGACCTCGGAAGAAGGCGACACGATTAGACCAATCGGAGCAAGCACAGCCATCATTCCGGTTACCTGTCCGGCTACAAGATCGAAGTGAGGAACATTTTTGAGAAAGGAAAACCTACCAGTTTATGAGCTATCGTCAATCCTGAGAGAAACCAATCTCCAATCCATAAGTGAGGAGTACAATCTGCAGATTGACTCTTTTGAGATGATCAGATGCCATGGCAATCTTTAGGCCGATCACTTCTTTGAAGAAGGCAATCTCATCATAGTGTATGAGGGGTAGTAGAAGGCCGGGCTCCGTTTTCCCTTGGATGAATTTTACAAGGTCGTCCTAAAATTTCACCATGTCTCCGTAGCTCAAGTGCATCCGAATTCCTAGTGGACTTCAGTAGCCTTCAGAGGCCTCTGCCGAGCCAAGAGACTGGAGCCCATGGTTAAGGTCTTTACCGAGCTGCATAAACTTTCCTGAATAAGGGACGACGAATTTTGGTTCTTTCAAGCAAAGCCAAACTGCGGGCTTTTCACCGATCTCCCTTCTTTACTGAAGAAGTGGAAGGATCAGTTTTTCATCCCTAGAAGCAAGGATCGAAATGGTTTTGAGGGGATCCCGCGTAATTGGAATTATTTGGTCCCCCAACTCCCTAAGAAGCTTACTTTAAATAAATACAAAGACGCCGTGGTGAAGGAATTAAAAACTCAGGTGGCCACCCATAAATATTTGTGCTTAGATGCGGTGATGGCTGAACTGAAATGGTGAATAATGCAGCTGAACTCTGAGGAAGATTATGAGCTTCAGCTTTCTGACCTCAGTTTTGGTACTAGTATAATCCAAATCTCTAGTCTCTCAACCTTAGCAAACTCACTGACTTTTTCTTTGTGCAGGTATGGCGGGTGGTGACGCTTCCAAAGAGAGTCGTAAGTGAAAAAGGGAGGTCTCCCGAAAGGTATGAATGATGAAGGAGGCCACTGCCACTACTGCTCAGACACCTCGCCAAGACTTGGTAGAAGTACCAAGCTCTCCTCCTTGACCTTAACAGCAGCCGATCTCAGAAGCAGAGGTCATCGTCTCTCCTCCTCAGCAGATCAAATGTCCGCCTCCTCCGATCTCTTCCAATCCGTCTTCTGGCCCTACTGTTACAACACTTTTCCGAGGGGCTCAACTCCTTATCCAATCACTAGAAAGGAACCGTTCCACTCGAGGGAATCCTAGTTTAGCCAAGGTCATGGGCGCTTCCATCTACTTCCAAGAAGATCAAAACTGATTCGCTGAGGAGAGTATTAACGATATTTTAACTCAGACAATGAGTTTGGGCTTGGAGGCTATTGCCAATTAACACGTGATCAAAGAAATAGCCCACGCCTTAAGGAAGGAGATTTTTAAGGCAGTCTAGGATGCCTCAGCTGCAAAGGCTCAGCTCTCCACTGCCAATGATTACATCGTCAAACTAGAAGATCGGGTGAAACATTGCAAAAAGAGGATAGCTAAGGTGGAGCTGGAACTTGAAGTCTCCTGAGCTGGTCGATCTGTCAATCTAGCTCATTTTTCTAAGAAACTTCGGGCAAAGGAGGAGGAGCTCCAAGTAAAGGAGGAGGAGAGCATTACAAAAGAGGCTGGGGCATATGTGAATGCCCATAACGACCTCCTGTCCGAGTTGAAGAAGCGTTATCCTGAGGAGGACTTCTCCTGGATGAATCAGCTCATCCCAATGGCTGAAGAGGAGAGCAATGAGGAGCCCGAGGGTGAGGAGAGAGAAATAGGGATGTAACCGGGGCGCGGGGCGGAGAAAACCCCCCTCGCTAATTGACTTGTATATATATTCCATTTTTGAAATGAATTGAAGTCTTTTATGTTCAATTTCTTGATGGGATCAGAAAGCATCCAAACCAAACTGTCTGAGTACTTAATTGATTGAATGTAGTTGAACATTAAACCTGAGAGTGACTATTAATCAAAAGATAAGAGATCGGAAAAACATTATATGCGAATATGAGATCGGACGGAGCCATGACTAAATACCGAATGAAACTTTAGAATATTAGAATTGCAAAGATTTGACACTGACTTGAACTTTTAAGGTCGGAACCATTATTAGACCGGATAGAAACCTTAACTTCATTTTGAGGAATATCTGGGGAATTCGAGCGAGAAGCCCGATCACAATATTAGTCAAATGAAATTCTGCGATATTTGTATGTAGAGAGATTGGAGAACAACAGTAGGCAAGGTAGGATGCTCCGGAGACCCTATATTGACTCAAACTCATCTGATGAAGACAAGGAGATCAGAAAATAATCTAACTTGAGCGAGAGATCGATTTGTTCCAGGGACAAGCGGTCAGCAAGTTTGGAAAAGCTACCTGTGATAGGGACATCGGTCGAGAGCAAATAATAAAGTTTCAATTTTAAAAGACCCTTGCCTTCGAAGGTCGGCCGAAATATGGTGTCTACAGCTGCCCCTCTTTACATAATTTCTATTAAAGAGAATAAAATTCTCTTGTATAGGAATTATGTAAAGATTCGAAAACATATTTTGGGCTGCTGGGATATTAGAACCAAAGATTAATAAGAAATTAAATGATGAAAATTAAAATCAACTTGGGTATTGAACCCAGAGGTTGATGACGGGAAATTAAATACTGAAAATTAAAAATCAACTTGGATCTTGAACCCAGATGTTGATAACAGGAAAATTAAAAGCTGAAAATTAAAATCAACTTGGATCTTGAACCCAGAGGTTGATAATAGGAAATTAAAATGCTGAAAATTAAAATCAACTTGGATCTAGGAACCAGAGGTTGATGACAGGAATTTAAATGCTGAAAATTAAAATTAACTTGGATCTAGAGGTTGATAACAGGAAATTAAAATACTGAAAATTAAAATCAACTTGGATCTAGGAACCAGAGGTTGATGACAGGAATTTAAATGCTGAAAATCAACTTAGATCTTGAATCTAGAGGTTGATAAGAGGGAAATTAAATGCTGAAAATTAAAATCAACTTGGATCTTGAACCCAGAGATTGATAATAGGAAAATTAAATGCTGAAAATTAAAATCAACTTGGATCTCGAACCCAGAGGTTGATAACAGGAAATTAAAATACTGAAAATTAAAATCAACTTGGATCTAGGAACCAGAGGTTGACGACAGAAAATTAAATGTTAAAAATTAAAATCAACTTGGATCTAGGAACCAGAGGTTGACGATAAAAAATTAAATGCTAAAAATTAAAATCAACTTGGATTTTGAATCCAGAGGTTAACGACGGAAAATTAAATGCTGAAATTTAAATCAACTTGGATCTAGGAACCAAAGGTTGATGATAGAAAATTAAATGCTAAAAATTAAAATCAACTTGGATCTTGAATCCAGAGGTTGATAACAGGAAATTAAATACTGAAATTTAAAATCAACTTGGATCTAGGAACCAGACGTTGATGACAGGAAAATCAACTAAGAGGTTGAGGGTATGAAATGTTGGTTTGTAACTTTAATGATCACAAAGCAAACCTGACACAAGATGTTCCTCCAATCAAAGTGTACTTAATAAGGTCCCGAAGATAGATGATTAATGGAGAAGGTTAGAACGAGTTCCAAGGCTTGGCCTACAAATTCCTCCTTTTACTCACTTTTTCAGAATGCCCTTTCAAGTTTTGGCTCCTTACTCATTTTGCAAAAAGTGCCCTTGCAGGTTTTCGCTCTCTTCTACAAATTTTATTAGGAGTGCCCTTTCGAGTTTTCACTCCTACATTTTTTTTTTTTACCAATCGCCCCGCCATCGTTCATTCCCTGCAAATCTCATAGCAAAGCATATGAGGTTATCAATATTCAAATCTTAATCTTATAATAAAGTTTTAACAAATTAATAGCGCATAAATGAATGTATATAAGAAAAATAAATTAGAGTGAAGAAGCAATTTTATTACAGCTTAAAAACAAAGGTACAATTTTGAAGGAAAAGGGTACAAGAATAGATCTCACAAATTCCTTGTAGCTAACTTTGAACTCCCTTAACTGCCGCTATTTCAAGTAATCTTCCGATGAACGTTAGTGCCGTGGTGACTTATTACCTCTTCTGGTCTTGGGCTCCCTCCCTTATTTCTCCGTTTTCTGGTCCTAGGAGCGCCCTTTTGGGTTTTCACCCCTAGAGAATGATTTTTTTTTTTTGCTCACTTTTTTCAGGATGCCCTTTCTGAAGGAGTGGAAGCATGAAAAACACAAGTTTATACCATTGAATTCAAAAAATTTTCACCTAGGGTCACATGAATCATGCCAGATTTATTTTTATCTATTTGATTTCAATGATAAACAACATATTAAAACTCTTTTAATATGTTTTGGATCTAGATTTGTCATTTAAGATTTTAGAATTAATCAGATTAATTCATTAAAATCCTAGATTAGATAAAGAATAAGTGCACTAACCTTTTGATGCACTGCAGTGTGTTTTACACCTTTGGGATGCGCCTTAGGACACCAGATGTTGTCCCTCTAGCTTGTCCACTCCAAGATTACCTATGGCAGCCCTTGAATAGTTTCTAAAGCTTTTTCTATGAATTAGAAAATCAAGTTTTTCCTTTTAAGAGATTACAGATGTAAACAGGACACTAGAAACAATTTCTAGTATTTTTAATTCAAGAGATTATTGTCTAATCTCTTTGAAATGATGAAAGATGAAGAAGAAGAGAAGGGGAAGGCTTCTTAGGTGGCGGCACCAAAGAGAGCAGTAGCCTTGTTATAATTTTCTTTCATAACAACACATTATATAGCTAGGTCACCACTTAAAACCCTTGCCACATGTCACCCTCTAATTGGTTCTAGGTTTAATTGACGCAATCACATTATGCCAAGTGTCAAACCTATATTTAATCTTGACTTTGATCATCTTATATGATTAAAAGACATTTGGCACGCTTATGTGTAGTGCCATGTGTCACCATCTCATGTTGCCACATGTCACCCTGTGAAATGACCAAAATACCCATGTGTCTTAATTTTGAGTTCTCAACCCAAAATAATTATTTCTCTTCTTCTAATCAATTTATATCAAATATAAATTAATTAATTAATTTTTATTAATTAATTTCTCATTAATTAAATTCATATTTAAACACTTTAAATATAAATTTAACTTATACTATACATCTAATGACCTAGATTTTATTCCAAGCCATGCTAGGGACTTTGCAATCTAATTGCAAACCAAACCTATTTAAATAATCAATTAAACTCTTTAATTAATTAATTAAATCATATTTAATTTGGTGATTACTTGTGTATGTGTGTGATTTACTAGGCTTATCACTAATTGGCAATGAGACATGATATCAACTCTTAATATCATCAAAACTCTTTCTTACCATAAATGATTTCTCTAAATCATTTTATGCACCTCACAGACCATGGTTAACACCTAGCATAGCATGCCATGGCCACCCAATTAGTAACAAGGTTTACCTTAAATGAACCTATAATCATATATTATCATGTACTAGAATCTCTCTATTACAAAATCCCAATTCGAGCTGGAGTCATGGTTTATGTCAAACCCCATTTGCTATGAATATTATGTTTTCTTTTAATTCCAGTTCTTGATTAAAAAGATTTTCTCATTAGAAACTCTTTTCTGAATAAATTTATCTGTCCTGGCCAGGAACTTGAAACATCAAGAATAATTAAATGAACATAGGATTTTATTCCTATTTACTTTGGGTAACAGATTCCATCTTGATCAACACCTACCTCCATATATAACTAGTAGGAGCCAATACATGCCCATATACCCATACACAGTGCAAGTATGAAAGCAGTATCAAACTAAAACCACCTATATACAAGATATCTATGCTATCTCAAGTCTAAAGATTATATGCACTAATATGATTTATGACAATGCATTGACAAGCGTAAATTCCATGTGCTTATCATAAGTATCACTGGTTCGGCCTACTTATCATGTATAAGTGCCTATCATGTTTTTTATATGGCATGAGACTCACCATTCCACCTTATTTACATCTCATATAAATAACTTGGGAACAAACATGATTACAATCTTTCTGGATAAGTCATGTCCTTATTGTGAAGTATCCTCGATTATGAACCTATTTATGATACTTTGTGCTAAAAATGTTGTCACTCATATTCTTAATAACTTAAGAATAGAATTTCTAACAAAATATCAATGGACCTTTTCTATTACACATAAATATATTATATAAACGGAAAAGTGAAAATGTCTTTTATTAATAAAATATGTACAAGATACATACTAAATGATATGCTTTAGGACATACTACTAACAATCTCCCACTAGCACTAGAGCCATTCATTACAATATCTTAGACCCATCTTCTCAAGATGTCGGTCTAGCTGAGTCTGTGACATAGGCTTAGTGAATGGATCAGCTGGATTTTCAGCTGATGCTATTTTCTGCATGGCTACATTGCCTCGTCCAACTATTTCTCTGATAATGTGGTAGCGCCTTTCTATGTGTTTGGGTTTCTGATGAGACCGAGGTTCCTTAGCCTGTATGACTGCTCCATTGTTGTCACAGTGAAGTGGAACTACTAACTCAATGGAAGGAACTATTGCAAGTTTTGTTATGAACTTCTTTATCCAAACAGCTTCCTTTGCAAGATCTCGATGCAAAGAATATACTCAAATTTCTGTAGTGGAATCTACAGTCATACTCTGTTTGGAACTCTTCCAACTGACTGCACCTCCATTACAAATGAACACATACTCAGAGGTAGACTTTCTATCATCGATATCTGATTGGAAATCAGAATCAGTATAACCATCCAATTGCAAGTCTCCACCTCCACAAATCAAGAATAAATCCTTAGTTCTTCTCAAGTATTTAAGGATATTCTTGACAGCTATCCAGTGTTCCAAACTTGGATTAGATTGATACCTGCTAGTCAAACTAACAGCATATGCGATATCCGACCTAGTACACAATATTGCATACATTAAACTTTCAATAGCTGAAGCATATAGAATCCTGGCCATTTTATCTCTTTCTTTAGGTGTCTTTGGAGAATCTCTTTAGAAAGGTGGATACCATGTCTCACTGGTAACAATCCTCTCTTGGAATCAAGCATGTTAAACCTCTTTAACACCTTTTCAAAGTATAGACTTTGGGACAAACCAATTATTCTTTTCGCTCTATCTCTATAGATGCGAATCCCAAGAATATAGGTTGCCTCCCCTAAGTCTTTCATGGAGAATGTATTTGACAACCATACCTTTACAGTTGTCAACTTACCTATGTCATTACCCATCAACAAAATGTCATCCACAATTAAGACAAGGAAAGTGACAACACTATCACTAACCTTCTTATATACACATGGCTCATCCTCATTTTTAATAAAACCAAGTGACTTAATGGCTTCATCAAAACGGATGTTCCAACTCCTCGAAGCTTGTTTTAACCCATAAATGGATCGCTTTAGCTTGCATATCTTGGAACCGTCTTGGGATTCAAAACCCCTAGGTTGTTCCATGAAAATGTTTTCTTCAATGTATCCATTGAGAAAAGCTGTTTTGACATCCATCTACCAAATCTCATAATCATAGTATGAAATTATTGCTAATAGAATCCTAATTGATTTAAGCATGGCAACAGGCGAGAAAGTCTCCTCATAGTCGATTCCTTGCCTTTGGTGAAACCCTTTCTCTACTAGTCTTGCCTTATAGGTCTCTACCTTTCCATCAGAACCAATTTTTTTCTTGAAAACCCATTTGTTCCCTATAGTTACAATACCTTCAAGTGGGTCAATAAGATCCCAAACTTAATTCTTATACATGGAATCAATTTTGGATTTCATAGCATCAATCCATTTTGAAGAGTCTATATCTGATATAGCTTCTTCATAGGTAAGTGGATCATCTCCATGATCTACTTCTTCATGAGTAGATAACTCTTGTTCTTCTTCATGAAGGAAATCATATCTCACTGGTGGGTGAGATACCCTGGTTGTTCTATGAGGAACAGCTGTAGATGTTATATCAATAGGTGTAGGTTGACTAAATGGGTCTATGTCCATCTGATCTTTTGGTTAGTCAGAATTCTCCAATTCTAACTCTATTTGCCTTCTTTTGCCTCCTTCTTGAACAAACTATTGTTCAAGAAATGTAGCATCTCTACTTATCACAACCTTTTGTGATGTAGGCAAATAAAAATAGTATCCAAAACTATATTTTGGATATCCAACAAATCGACCCTTTTCTGATCTAGTTTCCATTTTATCAGTGTTCAGATTTTTTATATAAGCTGGACAACCCCCAAATCTTAACATGCTTAAGACTTGGCTTTCTTCCTTGCCATATCTCATAACGTGTGGAAGATATTGATTTTGATGGAATCCTACGCAGAATATACAAAACTGATTTTAATGCAAATCCCCAAAAGGAGATTGGCATATTAGTATAGCTCATCATACTACGTACCATATCCAATAGGGTATGATTTCTCCTTTCAGATACACCATTCAGCTGTGGTGTTCCTAGAGGAGTTAGTTGGAAACAATGCCATGCTCTCTCAAGTATTCATCAAATTCAGTACTCAAGTATTCACCTCCACGATCTATTCAAAGAGCTTTAATACTTTTTGCTGTTTAATTTTCTACTTCAGATTTAAATTCTTTGAACTTTTCAAAGGATTCATGTTTGTATTTCATCAAATACAAATACCCAAACCTTGATTTATCATCAGTAAAGGTAATAAAGTAATGAAAACCACCTCTAACCATTTCCTTAAATGGATTACATACATCACTATGCATTAGTTCCAAAATATTTTCAGCTCTTAGTCCTTGTCCAACAAAGGGTGATCTAGCCATTTTACCCTGAAGGCAGGATTCACAAGTTGGAATAGGCTTAGAGCCCAATGAGGATAAAATCCCCATTTTTTCCAGTTTTGCAATCTTATCTTCTGCAACATGACCTAACCTTAAGTGCCAAATATATTTTGAACTTGAGTTGATTTTTTCTGTAACACCCTCACTGTAACAATTCTGTACATTCTACTGTTCCAATGACCGGTGTCGGTCCGGACAGCTAGAATTTCTGGAAAAATATTTAGACTAGAGTGAGGAGTCATAAATAACTCAAATGATAATAAGAAAAATTTAGAAAAAATTTTTGAAATAAAATATAACCAAGTTAAATGAGTCGGTGCCCTAGCGATGGGTAACCCAGTGGGAAGTTGCGGTTTTCACAACTAAAAGCCCTAAACCCAGGAGAAAATTCATAAAATAATTTTTGAGACTCCAGAGAAGAGTCGTTGAGGTTTCTATGGCATTAGAATGCCAAGAAAAGGTTTAGAAAAATTTTTCAATTGGTACAGACGATTTTGGCTCAATAAGCCAAACGGAGGGCATTTTGGTTATTTCGTCTTCAGAGATGATTTTTGACCGACTTGTCCAGTTAAGTAAATAATTATTATGATCTAAAATATGAATAAATATTGCTAAAAATTAAATTGAAAATGAGAAAAAAAAAAGAAAAGAAAAATGAAGAAAATTGGAATTATTACATCATGATGATGTCATTTAAAGTTTACCCACCAATCACCATTTAACTAATTAATTAAAGAAAAAAAAAGAAATAAAATGGGATAAAAACAAATAAAACCAGTAGCTTCTTCTTCATCATGAACCGATCCATAGAGAGAGAGAGAGAGAGAAGAGGTTCCACCATTTTCAAGCTTAAAAGCTTGAATTTCCTCTCCATTTGTTCACCAAAATTGCCAAGTCCCTTAACAAAAATTTGATCTTTCACCTAGAAAAAGCTATTGGCAGCCAAAGAAGAAGAGATTAGGGAGGTTTAATCAAGGTTAAGTGAAGCTCAAAAAGGTTAGTGCCTATACTTACTTCCCTATCTTTTTAGTCTTTGTTAGGAAGACAAATCAAATGAGAATTTGTTGTAGAATTGAACAAAACAATTATATTGAAGTATGTATGAGAATCGGCAACCATGGGAGAAGGATGAGATTTGTTGATTTGTATGAATTGAATTGTTTAGAAGTGGTTTGTGATGAGAAAACTTGAGTTAGATGTTGAATTATGTGTGTTGAATGTGTTAGATGTCATAGATAGCATGAAATGGACACTTCGAAAATTAGGGTTTGTGAACAATTAGAGTTTTGCTTATGTAATGATATATTAACATTCTAATGGTCAATTAGTGACCATTTGAATGTGTGTGAGGAGGAATTGAAGTGAGTAAGGATAATGGAGTTGAGCTTAGGCATGCTGCCCTTGGTGACCTGCAGGACTGGGTGTGAGTCCAGCAGGTTTGGGCAGCTATAACTGAAGTTGTATAGGTTCAATTGGTGCAAGACCAATTGGACATAAAACTAGACACATAATGTCACAACTTTGGTGAAGAAATCTTACCCAGAAAACCAAACCAAGTTGACCTAAAAATTACCCTAATATGGGTGACCAATATGCTGTCCTGCGAAAATGACTAAATGAATAGTATTTATTCAAATGGTCATAACTCAGTGTAGAAACGTTCAATTAATCTGAAATTTTACCAGCAAAAAGCTGAGACATAGCCCTACAGCTTTCATAATATGTCCAAAAACTGTCCTGCAGTCAATGTACAAAAACTACAGAATTGATTCTACCCAGAAAATCTGAAAATTTGTAATCTGGCCAGTTATGGTGTTTAGGCTATAATTTGAGTTACAAAGCTCCAAATAGAGTGATTCGAAAAAAGAAATGTAACTATATACAATAAGGAAAAATTTCATGAAGAAAATTTTGTCAAATTCCTACTGTATAAATGACCAATGGAACAGTAAACTTAGTGCTTGAAATCTGAAAATTGTAAAGTAACCAACACTAAGCTTTGAAATGGTATTGGCAACTAATACCAACAACTTTAGAATGCAAAATGTGGTATCTTGGTGAACTTAGGTTCAATAAATTTATTATATATTAAAAAGTCAACAATTTAAGTGAATAGTAATGTAAATAATAATACAAAGACACAAAATGTAATAACTAAATTGGTAGAGGAAATTAAGGTATGAAATTTGGAATCCATGAAACATTCATGGATTACTTGGAATAGAAATAGTAATTCACCTAAATGACTTAATGAATATTTAAGTTATGTGAGTATATAGTTAAGATTAGTATTCCCATTATTAGTAGGTCTAATAAAACATAAGTAATACCACTTGAATATGAAATGAAATTAACCTAGATGGATTGTTGAGTATAAATGGGATGAGGTTTACATTAGGATTTATGTTTCCATTATAAATAAAACAATAACACCTTGTATGAGTTATGAATTCATATAAATATTGTAATGAATAAATGAATCACATGAAAATATGAATGGAACATTAGTTTTCTTTATAAGAGAAAGGAAGAATGTTTTGAGTACAATGGTACATGAACACCATTGTTGTGAATTGTGATCAATACGAATGATGTAAGGAATGTATGAATATTATGATGAATATATAAATTATGGAATTTGTCATGAAATAATGAAATCATAAAACACAATATATTAATATTTAATGATATTATGTGCCCTTATGCGAAAGGCTTTATGCCCACATTCATGGCTTTTATGCATGATTATGTGTTATCATGGCTTTTTAGCCATACTGATTGCATACGTGGTTGACATTCCGCGTCCCATGGTATGACGGCCCGAGGCACTGCGGTGTCCAGTGCCAACGACCTGTTATCCAATTTAGTCAGCCCGTCATAAGTTACTTGGGCAGTGAAATTTATTGAAATAAGTTAAGAATATTAGCAATTAAAAATATTAGAAATTAAATAAAATAAATGAGTAAGATGACCTAAAATAAATTAGAATAGTTATTTATTAGAAAAAAAATTGAAATGAACTGGACAGATATTAAAATTTACTTATTATGAGATAATATGAAATAACCTAGAAAGTATTGAGAAAATACTAAAAGATTAGCAAAGAAAATTATAACATAAATAAATATTGCAAATGTGACTTACATAATAATATAAGCATAAATTTATTATGTTTAGATGATTGTTCTTTGTACATTATTACTGTACATTGGCGAAATAAACACTTCCAAAGAAGACTAAATTATGATAAAACATATTAAATTTTAGAAACCGCATGTGAAGTATAAATAAATCTTAATTATCTAAATTTGTTTCTATCTTTATTTGTATATTATTTCCTTGCTATATTATTGCACCACTAAGCAGCAATGCTTAGCGCGATGGAATTATTTCCTTCGCGCAGGTACTGAAGCTAAAACCCAATGGACATTTGACTAGGAATTTTGGGAGTCCAGATCTGCAGAGTGTCAAAGGTTATCACCTCCTCAGCAATGCATGTAGCTAGATCCCATGTATATCACTTTATGTATTTTGTATGTTATAAATATTTCGTCTGTTGTAATGTAAATTAAGAATTTGTAAGTAATATTTATGTGATGTAAATTTATAAATTGATTATTTCATATATAATTAAATTGTATATCATGTAAATAAATGAAGATTGAAAATTATCACATATGAGTTGAGAATGAATGGAAATGAATATGAAATTGAATTATATAGAGGATAATCGAATTGATGAAATAATTATGATTAGTATGAATGAGATTTTATTATGAAAATATTGTTGAATTTTCAAGTAGGTAAATAGTGAAATACGCCAACTGGTAATAAAACAAGGGAAACTCTGCTGGTTTCTCCATAGAAAAATAATTGATATTAAATTAAATGAATTCAAAATTACTAAAATAATAAAGTAAGATAAGATAGGGTGCTCCGGCACCGAGTGTGACATGTCTTGCTTGGCTACACTGTAGACGGGTAAGGAGTGTTACATTCACCATGGCATTACATTCATTTAGATCACTTTCATTCTTTTTGTGTTTGTCATTATTATCCAAATAATAAAGACCATCATTCATAGAATAAAGACCAACATATTTATTTCCAAAATAAATATTGCAAACATCATCTGTAAACTGAAATTCATAGCCATTTCTAGTCAAACTAGATATAGAAATGATGTTCTTAAAAGCATAAGGTACATATAAAATATTATCCAAATACATAACATGTCCAAACATGTAAAAAGATTTAGATCCTATGGCTAAAGCTTTAATAATTGAGCCATTGCCAATCCGGACTCTAACATCTCGAGAATGCAAGCTGCTACATTTGTTAGTTCTTGCATATCATAAGAAATGTGAGAACTAGCACCAGTATCTAAAACTCAAAATGTAGATGAACTATGAGTATCATAAGAATCTAAATAACAGGATATAAACATACCTTTCGAAGGTCTATCCTTCTTGTCCTTCAGAAAAGCAAGATACTCTGGACAGTTCCTTCTCCAGTGCCTATCTTTCTGGTAGTGGAAACACTTTCCTTTGCCTCCATCAGCTTTAGTCTTCCCTTTCTATTTAGCTATTTTCTTGGAAGGACTAGGAATCTAAGGCTCTTTTTTCTTATTACCCTTCTTCTTATTGGACTTTCCAGCAGAAGATGACGCAATCAAAGCTACCTCTTTTCTTTTATTGCCCGGCATATTCTTTTGGGTAATAAGCAGCATGTTGAGTAAACCAACCAAGGTGCATTCCTGTTGAGTCATATGGAAATTTATCACAAAATTTCCAAAAGACTCAGGAAGGGACTGAAGGATCAAATCCGTCTGCAGTTGGAAATCCATGTTAAAAGTCAAGATGTTTCAGCTGCTCAATCAGCCAAATCATCTTGTGGACATGATCCCCAACATTCTGTCCCTCAGACATCCTCATGCGAAATAGCTGTCTAGATATCTCATATCTAGCATTCCTGCTGTGCTCACTATACAACTCTTGTAGGTGAAGGAGCATCTTACTCGCACTCTGCATGTTCTCATGCTGCTTCTGTAACTCATTACTCATGGAAGCAAGCATGTAACATTTCGCTCTCATATCATGCTCCTTCCACTTGTCCAAAGTTTCATGTTCCTCTTGAGTGGCCTCTAGGGGTAAGGGACTAGGAATATTTGAGTCTAGAACATATCCTATATGTTCAAAGTTCAGGACAAGTTTCAAATTTCTTAGCCAATTAGATAGATTCGGTCCCGTGAACCTATTGCGATCAAGTATGCTTGCAAGGATATTGGATAGTGGTGGTTGTTCTATGCTCATTATTATTAGAAAATTAACTACAAAAAATAACCAGATTAATTAGTAAATGTATGATGTAATTAACCAAAATGATTATGGTCTTTTAATCAAATTGGTCCTCCCACTAACTTAGCGAATCCTACACTTCCAAAGTAGAAAACAGAAATCCTAGTTGGATGGATTTCTAGTGGGTGATTGAATTCTTATAATTCTATTGATCATTCTTAGGTACATCCATTATTGGAATTACATTAAACTATAAGTGAGCAACTCCTTGCCCATCACATCTCATGTGAGGTTCAATCCTTTACCTAGCCCTTAATGCTCAAAACTCAGGTACATCTATTATTGACTTATCTTGCATTAGTTAAGTTGATCCCATTGAGCCAGTAATTATGCAAATAATTTTAATGTTCTTAGGTACATCCAATATTGGCCACCAAACCATTTACATATTTACAACATCTCATGCTTAACAATTATTCTTAAGAAAATCTCTTAAATTAATTGCATCTTATGCAAGTATTTAAAATTTCTTAAAATAATTGCCTTAATGGAGGGTCCATGTTAATCATTTGTTTGGAAGATTTTGTGGTCGTCCTAATTACTATTATGGTCTCACTTTGCACATTATCCATTTAGCATGCATATATCATATACTTGCATACATTCCCATACATCTCATGCATTCATGGATAAACAGTATATATGGTATGATCATTGACTTTTCTAAGGGATTCAATTCTGAGCCACTAAGAATTGAATCAGGGCATTCTTAGGTGCATTGTCACACCCTACCCCTTTTTAAGACATAACATGATCCCATAGTATACCTAATGAATGACCAAACTTCGCCTACTGATAACCCATTAAATACACTACAAGGGATTTTAAACCTTTTTTTTAATTTCTTTTTACAGCGGTGAGCACTTTTGATAGGTGTTAATTTTTTTTTTTTTTTATTATTGAAGTGAAACCAAATAACAAATCTGAGTATCAATAATTTCTATAAAAATTTTGGCAGAGTGCCATCTGTATTTTGAATAAAACAGTTCTTCAAAAACCTGTGAAAAGCACTTCCAATATATATTTTTTCAATCCCAAACTCCAATAATAGTTCAACACAATAAATTTCTCAACTCAATTCAATATTAATTTTTCAGTGTTTCCAAAAGTTGAGATAAAAGAAATATGTCACAATATTTTTACAAGCCAAAATAATTTATAATTTTAGTTTATAATTGCTCAAGACCAAGTACAATATATATATATACAGTGCACATATATTACAACAAAAACTACAAAATATGGTATACTCAATATACCTGGTGAAATCTCAAAATGTAGTACAAGCAGCCTACTCTGCTGCTCTGTCCGTCTGTCTACTTGTGACAGCAACAAAAAAGCTATCGCTGAGTCAATGTCTCAATGGTGAACAACATTAAGAAAATACAATTTAAAACCATAAACCATAAATCATATGAACTGTGGATACTTAAAATCATAGTTGAATTCAAAAGACAGTGAATGTCATAAAGAATTAAACTCCATTTCACAATATCACAACAAATGTCAATAAATCATACACACAGTTAACTCATGATTCCATAGTCCAATTCATCCCAAAAGCCGATGGCTAGTGAGGAATAACATAGCTAGCTAGCAAATAAATGAGTACTCATCCTATTCGTCCTCAACTGACACACTCCTCAACACTTCAGTCAGAGAGGGAATTCAAAGTCAATTCGTCCCACTAGACAAGTTAGCGAGGAATTCAATCAATATATATGATAGCTGTGGTTTCAAACCATTTGCAATATTTTTCAAGGAATAAGTATCCATCAAATTTCCATTCAAACAATTTTCCACAATTTAAAACAATAACATACAAATTGTCATAATTTATTTCAATTGAAAAATTCAAAAGAAATAATTGTTGTGCACAAACCTCTGAAGTGTAACCTCTTGGCCCTGACTCAGTGTTTCCTTCTCCTTCCCTGAGTCTTTGCTAACTGAAACACACTATTTGAAGTGTTTTAGTACTCATTTAAACTGTCTCTAATAATAAGGTTTAATAATTAATTTATTTAATTCTATTATTTTCCTTAGTCAACCTATAATGTTGACCTTTGACGCACTCTAGGTGAATTAGGTTTAATGTTACCAATATGTCACATTTTGCATTTCAATATGCTACCAATATAGTGCAACTTACCATTTTTACAAGTTGGCATTCATTGCCAAATTATTTCAAGCATCATTGTATGTAAATGTCAAGTTCTCAATTTGTGTGCTAGATTGGTCTAGCTTAAAGTCCTATTTCTCTTGTTTTTTAGCTTCTGGTCAAATGAGAAAATTGTAGCTCTATGTCTTATTGCACTCGGAGCAAAATTTCAGGTCATTCTGAGTTGTATAGACCAAGATATGGTCAATTTACTAAAGCTAGAAAGATTGTACTAAAATGGCAACTTTAGGTCATTTTTTAGTCATTTCTGATTCTAGCAATTTTTATACCCGAACTTGTGCAAGCATTTTGACTTGCTTATGATCATTTTTGGGTTTTGATGTCTTCATAAGAGTTGTAGCTCTAGGTCTAATCTAATCATAGTAAAAATTTCAGGTCATTTGGACCTGTTTTGAGTGAGTTATGGCCAAAACATTAACTACTACCCAAATTGTCAATTTTCAGGCTTTCAAGTCACTAATCCGGATTTGGTCATTTTTCATGTTACTTTCTGGACAGAATTTAGGTAGGCTTTCTTCATGAAAGTTGGCACATTTTGTGCCTAGTTTCACCTCCAATTGGCCTCATACCAATTGGAGCCACACACTTAGGGTTATAGGTCTATTTCCACACTGCCCTCTACATGTTATTCAAACACCAAACCAAACACATGTTTACCAATTACATCTTCACTTCCCCACAGCATTCTGCATTTGGCACTAACCAAAACCATTCAATTCTCTACATTATAGGTCAACTTGGACAGAATATAACCACTTCAAAATATACCAAATGCAGTCACAATTCACAAAGTTCAATCCCAATAATATATACACATAAATACTTATAATTATCACACAAACTTCCATCATCAAATTACATACCTATCACTACTATTCCACACACATATATGCTGCCATTTTTTTTGTGCAATATTTCAACAACATTTCATGAGTCTAAACACTTCAATCTTCATCATGAGGTTGCCAAAAAGTTATACATACGCATCAACTTCCATTTTCACTTTTCAAGCTTACCATTCAACTTCACACATGGAATTCAACTTTAATACAATTAAACATTTAAATCAACATCCTAAACTACCATTTACATGCAAAAATAAGTTATACATGGTGAAGTTCCATGGCTGCAGAAATGCTTCATCACCAACAATTCATCAAACCTCAAAAATTCTTCCATAAATCAACTACCCACAACCTTAGTTACACTTTTAATGAAACAAGAATTGAAAATAACCACTTACCTCTTTTGAAGCTTCTTTAAAACTCACCAAAACTTATCTTTCTTGCTCCCTTATTGCTGCCCAAGGTGTGTAGGTAAGGTTTAGTGAAGGAACCTAGTGAAAAAGATGGCTAAATCAATGGTGGATGGCAATGGAGGATTTCATGGGAGAAGGAATTCGGCCAAAGTGAATTTGTGAGGAAGAAGAAGGCAAATGATCCTACACCTGTCCCACTTCAATCTTTAGGTGTTCCAAATATAATTTTAGTGGAGCACTAATGTAATATATTGGTTATTTATTCCAAAGTTTCTAAATTCCCACATTTACCTCATTTCTTTTACTATTTAATTTATTTACCACCATTTTAATTTTCATGATATTTTCAAGGTTTAATATCATTTATTTTTAATGGACATTTAGGTCAAAAGGAATCTCAGGGTGTTAAATGACCACAATGCCCCTATTCGGGTTGTATTCCCGATTTTTCGGTAACACCGATTTTTATCGGTTTCTCAATTTCTTGTTTTTCTTTATACTAATTAATTAATTTTTCTTTGATATTTCTAATGACATTTATACTTCAATAAGTCTTTAATTATGTCTCAAAACTAAATTTCGAGGGTTCTTTGCAGTCCTGGGGTCGGCTATTGCCTGTGCCGTAACTTCCCCATGCGGTCACCCATCGCTGCGGTGCTGGCTCATTTAACTTAGTTTCATTTCATTGCTATTATTTTTCCTTTATTTTTCTTGTATTTTCTTTTCTTGTATTTCATTATTTTAAATCTCCTCACTAACATTTAAATGTAGTTCTAGGCATCCTAGCTGTCTGAACTGACACTGGTCACCGGAATAATAGAATGCACTACCGAACATAGGGTGGTTACAATTCTCCCCCCCCTTAAAATAAATTTCATCTCGAAATTTTACCTGGCATCAGTTTCTGAACAGCTGTGCTTGTTGTCTCCTCATGTCCTCTTCATGTTCCCAAGTAGCTTTGTAACACCCCTCACCCGACTACAGTGTAGTTGAGCAAGGCGTGCTACAATCGGTGCCGAAGCACCCTAACTTATCTTACTTTATTTTTTTTTAATAATTTTGAACTCGTTTAATTTAATATTAATTATTTTTTGACGGAGAAACCAGTGGAGTTTCCCCTATTTTATTATCGTTTGGCATATTTCAATATTCACCTGTTTGAAATTCAACAATATCTTAAAATAAAAAAAAAATCTCATCCATGCTAATCATAATTATCGCATCAATCATTCTCATAGTTTTCTCATATTTCAAATCTCATCCATACATTTTAATTTCATAATCATTTCCATACTCATATCATCATTTGAAAAAAAAAATCATTATGTAATTCAAATCTATACTCATCTGTACAAATTCATTCATGCTCCATTCTTATAGCAAAATTCTCAAATTTGCATTAATTTACATCATTTGCAATAATTAAATAAATCTTTAATTTACATGATATACAAATTAATTACAATTTGCTAATTTATATTACAATATAGGAAATAAATAACATACACAAAATACATGATATGCTTAATGTGAGCCCTATCTACATGCATTGCTGAGGAGGTGACAACCTTGAACGCTCTGCAGATCAGAACTTCAAAATCTCTGTTTAGTATTATTGGCTTTAACTTGATTACTGCGAGAAACAATTCCATCGCGCTATGCATTGCTGCTTAGTGGTGCAATAATATAACAAGGAAATAATATACAAATAAAGATAGAAATAAAATATAATTTAAATAATTAAGATTTATTTATACTTCACATGCGATTCTAAAATTTAATATATTTTATCGTAATTTAGTCTTCTTTGGAAGTGTTTATTTCGCCAATGTACAGTAATAATGTACAAAGAAAAATGATCTAAAAATAATAAATATATGCTTATATTATCATGTAAGTCACATTTGCAATATTTATGTGTTATAATTTTCTTTGCTAATCTTTTAGCATTTCCTCAATACTTTCTAGGTTGTCTCAGATTATTTCATAATAAGTAAATTTTGATATCGGTCCAGTTCATTTCGATTCTTTCTAATAAATAACTATTATAATTTATTTTAGGGTATCTTACTCATTTATTTAATTTCTAATATTTTTTTATTATTTTTTATTACTATTATTCTTAACTTATTTCAATAAATTTCATTGCCCAAGTAACCTATGACAGGCTGACTAAATTGGATAACGGGTCGTTGGCACTGGACACCGCAGTGCCTCGGGCCGTCATATCATGAGACGCAGAACGTTAACCATGTATGCAGTCAGTATGGCTAAAAAGCCATGATATCACATAATCGGGCATAAAAGCCATGAATACGGGCATAAAAGCCATGAATACAGGCCTAAAGCCTTTCGCAGTACTGCTAAAACAATACCCTATTGGCATGCCAAACTATCCAATCTGACACACATGTCTAGGCAATACAAGGGCACATAATATCATTAAATATTAATATATTGTGTTTTATGACTTTGTTATTTCATGATAAATTTTATAATTTTTACATTCATCATAATATTCATACATTCCTTACATCATTCATATTGATCACAATTCATAACAATGGTGTTCATATACCATTGTACTCAAAATGTTCTTGTAACATCCTCCCGGTAGCAATTCCGCACAGTCTACTGTTCCGGTGACCGGTGTCGGTCCGTACAACTAGAACGTCCGAAAAAATATTTAAACTAAAGTCAGGAACTATAATTAACTCAAATATTAATAAGAAAAATTTAGTAAAAATTTTAGAAATAAAATACAACTAAGTCAAATGAGCCGGTGCCCAAGCGATGGGTAACCTAGAGGTAAGTTGCGGTTCTCGCAACGAGGAGCTCTAGACTCGGAGAAAAATTTATAAAATAATTTTTGGGACTCCAGAGAAGGGTCATTGAGGTTCCTATGGCATTAGAATGCCAAGAAAATACCTAGAAAAATTTTTCAATCGGTACAGACAATTTTGACCCATTAAGCCAAACGGAGGGCATTTTGATAATTTCGCCTTCTGAGGTGATTTTTAGCCGACTTGTCCAGTTAAGTAAATAATTATTATGACATAAAATATGAATTAATATTGATAAAAAATTAATTGAAAGTGAGTAGAGAAGAAGAGAAAAGAAAATACAATAAAATGCCAATTATGACATATTATGAGGTCATTTAAAATTGTCCACCAATCACAATTAAGTAACCATCAAATTAACTAATAAAAAGAGTCAAAAGAGACCAAAGAATTAAAAAGCAAACAACAGCCCTTCTTCTCCTTCAAAAACGTTTTTCACCTCCTCCC
Source organism: Hevea brasiliensis (assembly GCF_030052815.1). Taxonomy (NCBI): domain Eukaryota; kingdom Viridiplantae; phylum Streptophyta; class Magnoliopsida; order Malpighiales; family Euphorbiaceae; genus Hevea; species Hevea brasiliensis. Next base: position 69,919,096 of record NC_079500.1, read on the forward strand.
TCACTCCTCCATTAACAAACTTTCTAAAGCTTCAATTTCCATGCTTTCCTCACCCCAAAACCCTAAGTCCCTTCACTAAAAACTTGTCTCTACCTCTTGGGAAGTGTTTGGCAGCCTAGAAAGGGAAAGAAAGTGAAGATTAACTTGGGAAAATTCTACCCTACAAGAGGTTAGTGCACATATGTATTTAAAACTCAATAATTCCATGTTAGAGATGTGTAATAGGTAAGAAATTGTGAAATAAATGAACCAAACCCATGTGTATGTGTACATGAATTTTCGGCAGCCCTAGGAAGGAATGAGTTTGATTGTATTAATGGACTTAGAGTGAATTGAAGATTATGTTTAAAGTGTATACATATATATATATATATAGAGAATGAAAGAGTAAATTAGGGAAATTGTGAAAACTTTGAAATTTAGCTAGGGTTTATGAATGAAAATTTGACTTGGCTTATGAATTGGTTAAAGAACATTATAATGGTCAATTAGTGACCATTTGAGGTATGTTGACCATAAATTGGACTGAAAAATGGCATGGCAAAGTGGAATGGTAGGCTGCCTAAAGACAGCAGCATGATGGCTGAGATTTCAGTCCACTTGGACTGCCATATCCTTGGCTGTGTTGGTCCAATTGGTGTTTGACCAATTGGACATGAAACTAGGCTTATAATGGCACATTTTTGCTGAAGAAACCATGCCTAAAAGACCAAAGCAAGAGGACCAAAAGTTGGCCCCAATCCGGATACCCTGCAAACAGCCCCTGCAGAATGACCAAATGAAATTTTTACAGCAACAAGTTAAGACATAGACAAACAACTTTCATGAAGAAACCTACCCCAAATTATGACCAGAACCTAATCAAATCATTGAGCAAAGTGAAGTTTATCAGATCGAGATTTCCAGAATTTTCATTTGAGCAGTAATGTTTGGATGGCTATAACTCTCTCTAGAAAACTCGGATTTAGGCGATTCTTGAACCGATGGAAACCTAAGGCATGGTAGAACATTTCATATGAAGAAAGTTATACCAAATTATGAGCTTAACTTGGTCAAATTACTGACCAAAGTTGGACCAAAATCTGCCAAAACCCAAAATTTTAGCAGGAACAGTACACGTGAACAGTAAACTTATTTTGGCCATAACTTGAGTTACAAAACTCCAAATGGAGTGATTCAAAAAAAGAAATTCAACTAGACAAAATAAGGAACATTTTCTATGAAGGAAGTTTTGTCAAATTCCAACAGTAAATCGACCAATGAAACAGTGCAACTTGAGCACCAAAGCGAAAATTGGCAATTTTGCCAAAATGACCTAAGCTTTGAGAAAGTGACCAAAACCAACAAGTTTTAAATGAAAAATGTAGTATGTTGGAAGTGCCAAAGTCAATGTACATATTTTCTATGCAAAAGTCAACATTTTAGTTGACTAATGAAGTGAATAGTGACATAAAAACTTGAAATAAGCTTGGAAATGGATTTGGTAATTGATTCCAACAAGTTTTAAATGCAAAATGTGGTACATCGGGAGTGTTAAAACCAATGTACCTATTGTCTATGCAAAAGTCAACATTTTTGTTGACCAATGAGGTGAATAGTGACACCAAAACTTGAAATTCAAAAGTTGAAATTAGAAATGCATCTAGGGGACTTTAAATTGCAATTGGCAATTAATACTAGTAAATGTAAAACTCAAAATGTGGGATCTTGGTATAATTAGAATTAATATATCCATTAAGTATAAAAAGGTCAACATTTTGGTTGACTAGTATGGTGAATAGTAATCAAAATGATTAGTGAATTAATATGAAGACCTAGAACCAATTCTAAGCTTAAATGCTTAGAATTGTATGACAAATATGGACTATGCATCCTAGTCAAAATTGTTAAAAAGAAATTTAGGCCATAAATTTGAAATCCATGAAATATTCATGGATTACATGAAACATGAAAAATAAGTCACCTAATTGATGTGAATAGATAGTTAGGGCATATATGCCCATCACAAATGGAATTCATAAAATATTAGTAACTCAACTTGAAATATAAAATTTGTAATTACATAAGTAGATTCTTGAATGTATAAATGATAAAGGAAAAATGTTTTGAATACAATGGTACATGTGAACCATTGTTTAGAGTTGTGATCAATATGAATAACATAATGAATGGATAAATAAACCATATTAATGTATGAATGAGACATTAGTTCTCATTATTGTAAAGAGGAGAAGTATTTTGAGTACAATGGTATAAAAGAATAATGATGTGAATTGTGATCATATAAATGATCAAATGAATGTATGAATTATGATTGAAATTTATCATGAAATAATGAAGTCATAAAGCACAATATATTAACATTTTAAAGTATTAAATGCCCTAGTATTCCTAACAAGATTGGTTTGGATAGTTTGGCATGCCAATAGGGTATTGTTTTAGCAGTACTGCAAAAGGCTTTATACCTGTATTCATGGCTTTTATGCCCGTATTCATGGCTTTTATGCCCGTATGCATGGCTTTTATGCCCGAATATGTGATATCATGGCTTTTTAGCCATACTGACTGCATACATGGTTGACGTTCTGCGTCCCATAGTATGACGGCCCGAGGCACCGCGGTGTCCAGTGCCAACGACCCGTTATCCAGTCCAGTCGTCTAGTATAGGTTACTTGGGCAGTCAATTAAAGTATTATTCAATTCAGGCAGCTAAGTTAAGTTAAGTATAATGAAAATCCAGTACAATTAAATTAAGTATTGAATGAATAAGCAAAAGAGATTAGCAAAAGAAACATAACAAAAATATAAATTGCAGAATCTGCATGGACTTGAAATATAATACAGATAGAATAAATTATATACCTGCTAGTATTACTGAAAAGTTATAAACTAAGCACTTCCAAAGAGGAACAAACTAGTATATAAGATCGTTGATACTAGAAATACCATACCAAATTAAATTGATTCTTGAGTATCTGAATTATCATTTATTTCTTTCTTTACTTGTATATATTATTTCGGTTATATTATTGCACCACTAAGCGAGAAATGCTTAGCGCGATGGAATTGCTTCCTCGCAGTCTTGAAGGTAAAACCAGATGGTATCGATTGAGATTTTTGGAGTCCAAATGCGAAGTGTCGGAAGAGTTCAAGATTGTCACCTCCTCAAGAATGCATGTAGATAGGGCTCATTTTATACATGTTATGTATATTGTTCATTCCTAGCACATTGTAAATTATTTGTATATCTTGTACAAAATAAACTCATGTAATTAACCTATGAATTATGGAAGCTATTCAAAGTAAGTATTTTAGTATGTGAATTGAATTTGAGTTATAATGAGATTATACTTGTGAATATTGAGATATTGAAAATCTAATGAGATTTCTGAGAAATCTGGATACTGTATTGAGATACATTATGTTTGAAAATTTTTGAGACTATTAAGTTTGAGAAATTGAGTATATATTGAAATTGTCTTTGGCAGTTCGGAAGAATCATTAGTCCAAATTACAGCCGACACTTTGTCGGATTATCGTTAAAATTTTTGAAATTTCCAATTTAGTTAGATTTTGATAAAAGTAAAAATAGCCTAAATCTTCAATAAAGTTTTTGAATAAATAAATCAAGGACTGTAATGAAATCAGATAAAATAGAGTGCTCCGGCACACTGAGTGGCATAATTTGCTCGACTACACTGTAGTCGGGTAAGGGGTGTCACAGTTCTTCCTTTCTCTTATAAAGAAAACTAATGTTCCATTCATATTTTTATGTGATTCATTTATTCATTACAATATTTATATAGATTCATAACTCGTACAAGGTGTTATTATCTTATTTGCAATGGAAACATAAATCCTAATGTAAACCTCATCCTATTTATACTCAACAATCCATCTAGTTTAATTTCATTTCATATTCAAGTGGTATCACTCATGTTTTATTAGACCTACTAGTAATGGGAATACAATTCTTAACTATATACTCACATAACTTAAATGTTCATTGAGTCATTTAGGTGAATTACTATTTCTATTCCAAGTAATCCATGAATGTTTTATGGATTCCAAATTTCATACCTTAATTTCCTCCACCAATTTAGTTATTATACTTTGTATCTTTGTATTACTATTCACATTACTATTCACTCAAATTGTTGAATTTTTAATACATAATAAATTTATTGAACCTAAGTTCTCCAAGATACCACATTTTGCATTCAAAATTTGTTGGTATTGGTTGCCAATACCATTTCCAAGCTTAATGTTAATTGGGCAGAATTTTCAGTTTTCATGCCTTGTCTTTACTGTTCCATTTGTCACTTTTGCAGTAGGAATTTGGAAAAATGTTCAACATGAAAGTTGTTCCTTATTTTGTCTAGTTGAATTTCCTTTTTTAAATCACTCCATTTGGAGTTTTGTAGCTCAAGTTATAGCCTAAAAACCATGACTGGCCGGATTGGGCAGAACCCAAAATTCTGGGTAAAATTGTTTCTGCCAGATTTGGTAACTCAAGTTTGGTTGACAATTTGACTAGGTTATGATCATAATTTGGGTCAGGTTTCTTCATGAAAGTTGTTGGTCTATATCTCAACTTGTTTCTGGTAAAATTTCAGGTCAATTGGACCTTGCTACATTGAGTTATGGCCAAATGACCAAATACTGTTTATTTGGTCATTTTGCCCAGGCAGATTGCAGGTCACCCGAATTAGGGCAAACTTTTGATCAAGTTGGTTTGGTTTTCTGGGCATGGTTTCTTCACCAAAGTTGTGCCATTATGTGTCTAGTTTCACCTCCAATTGGCCTCATACCAATTAGAGTCACACAACCTCAGTTATAGGTCAAACAATACCCTGGACTCATAGGTCCAAATTTCCTGCATAAGAGAAGCACTCCCAATTTTCAATTTCACCCAACTTCCAAACTTCAATTCACATTTATAACACTTCTAATAGTCAATAATCAACCTCAAAATCATCAAATTCAAGTCACAACACAAAATTCCATATTTGAGCAAACCCTAAATCAACTTGCAATAATTTTAAATTCCAAGAGAATTTCTAGCACTAACCTTATTCCTTAGCTTCACTCAACTTCAATTCAACCTTCTAATCAATCAAAAACTTGAAGCTCCTTCTTGGTCCACCTTGGCTGAAATTCCTCTTGCCCCAAACTCAATTTTTGTTTTGGTTTTCTTGAGTGATTTCTACTAATTAGGCTTTAGTTTAGGGTGGGCTATAATTTTTCCAAGAAAAAATTTGGTTGAGACTTAGGGTTTTAAGGTTTGGATTTTGGGTTTTAATGGAGAATTTTAGAGAAGAAGGGAAGAAGGCAAGTGACGGGAAGAAGAAGGGAAAAATGCAGGTTTTTGGTTCAATAATTAACCTATATAATAATTAAATATTTAATGGCAATATGGTAAATAAGTAGAATGGCAAATTTGAAATTATTTTGAAGTTTATAATCATTATAATTTGACTTTCCAATAATTATTTTTAATTTTCATAATTTCAATTAATTAAATTAATTTAGCTTCATTAAATTAATAATCATCATTTTTGGTCAATATTGGACCCTCAAATTTAATTGACCAAATTTTGCTCTTACCGAGTTGTCGGTTTATGTTTCTTTCTTTTTTCTTTTACTCAATTTTAATTTAATTTTCATCAATATTTATTCCTTTTTTTATGTCATAATAATTATTTACTTAATTGGACAAGTCGGCCAAAAATCATCTCTGAAGACGAAATGACCAAAATGCCCTCCGTTTGGCTTAACGGGCTAAAATTGTCTGTACCGATTGAAAAATTTTTCTAAACCTTTTCTTGGCATTCTAATGTCATAGAAGCCTCAATGACACTTCTCTGGAGTCTCAAAAATTATTTTATGAATTTTTTCTCGGGTCTAGGGCTTCTAGTTGCGAGAACCGCAACTTCCCACTGGGTTACCCATCGCTAGGGCACCGGCTCATTTAACTTGGTTGTATTTTATTTCTAAAATTTTTTCTAAATTTTTCTTATTAATATTTGAGTTAATTATAGTTCCTCACTTTAGTTTAAATATTTTTTCGGACGTTCTAAGTGTCCGGACCGACACTGGTCACCGAAATAGTAGAATGTGCAAAATTGTTACATGTGGGTATTACAAGCTTCCTGGACTGAATGATGGTTCAACAGCACTTTAACTAGGTGTATCTATTTATTCCTCAGCTGCTTCACCTCATATGCCAGAATTTCTATGGGTTCTTTCTCATATGAGAGGTCTGGATTTACCTCAATCTCTTCAACTGATAGTATATGAGATGGGTCAGATCTGTACCTCCTTAACATGGACACATGGAAGACACCGTGTATCCTTTCTAGCTCTGGAGGTAATGCTAACCGATATGCCAAAGGACCCACTCTTTCCAAAACCTCATATAGTCCGATGAAATGAGGACTCAGTTTCCCCTTTCTGCCAAATCTCATAATCCTCTTCCAAGGAGAAACTTTGAGGAATACCTTATCACCCACTGCATATTTAATATCTCTTCTCTTCAGATCAATATAGGACTTCTGACAGTCTGATGTAGCCTTGAGTCGATTTCTGATCAATCTGATCTTTTCCTCTATCTGCTGAACAATTTCTGGCCCAATCATCTTTCTTTCACCTACTTCATCCCAACATAGGGGAGTTCTGCACTTCTTGCCATACAAAGCTTCATATGGAGGCATCCTAATGCTTGATTGGTAGCTGTTGTTATAAGCAAACTCAATCAAAGGCAAGTGTGTATCCCAACTACCTTCAAACTCAATCACACAAGCCTGTAGCATATCCTCCAATATCTGAATTACCCTCTCAGACTGGCCATCTGTTTGTGGGTGGAATGCCGTGTTGAAGTTCAATCTAGTTCCTAGGGCTCTCTGAAGACTACCCCAGAATCCAAAAGTGAACCTAGGATCTCTGTCTGATACAATCGATACTGGCACTCTATGCAATTTTACAATCTCATTTATGTACAATCTGGCCAATCTCTCCAAACTATAGTCCATCCAAACTGACAAAATGTGAGCAGACTTGGTCAGTCTGTTAACTATAACCCATACTGCATCATGACTATTATGTGTCCTCGGAAGTCCTATCACAAAATCCATAGTTATCCATTCTCATTTCCACTCTGGTAATGGCGATGGCAATGGATGTAACAAACCTGCTGGTACTTGATGTTCTGCCTTCACTTGCTGATAAGTTAGGCATTTGGAGACAAAATCAGCTACATCCCTTTTCATACCCATCCACCAGTAATGCTCTTTTAGCCCTTTGTACATTTTAGTTCCACCAGGGTGCATAGCAAAAGGAGACTCATGTGCTTCCTTCATAATGATCCGTCTCAATTCCACATCATTAGGAATGCACATTTTGTCCTGATGTAGTAGTAAACCATCATCTCTCATAGAAAATTTAGGTTTCTTGCCCTGCTGGACTTCATTCAGTAGCTTTTGATATTTTTCATCATTCTGAGCTGCCATTCTAATATGATAAATCAACACTGGCTGTATATGCCATGCAACTATTGTCTGTCCCTCATCATCAATCTCCAAACTGGCATGCTGTGCTTTCAATTCATGTACCATGGACAAAGGAGAAACTCTGAGACTTGCCATAATCTTGCGACTTAAGGCGTCAGCCACCACATTTGCTTTCCCTGGCTGATAGTCTATTAAACAATCATAGTCTTTAATCAGTTCTAACCATTTCCTCTGCCTCAAGTTCAATTCCTTCTGGGTATCTAAGTACTTTAAGCTCTTGTGATTTGTGTAAATGTAGCATTTCTCCCCATACAAATAGTGTCTCTAGATCTTTAGAGCAAAAACAATAGCTGCAAGCTCCAAGTCATGTGTTGGGTAGTTCCTCTCATGCGGTTTCAGCTAGCGTGATACATAAGCAATGACATTCCAATCTTGCATCAGTACACAACCTAACCCATTGTGAGAAGCATCACTATAAACTGTGTATTCTTTACCCGGAGTAGGTAAAGTAAGGACTTGAGTTCAGTCAAACATCTCTTCAACTCATCAAAACTCTGCTAGTATTTATTAGTCCACTGAAATTTTACATCCTTCCGAAGTAGCTTGGTCAGTGGAGAAGCTAACATAGAAAGCCATTTTGTAAACCGGAGGTAATATCCAGCTAAACCCAGAAAACTGCGAATTTCTGTGATATTCCTGGGTGGCTTCCAATTAAGGATAGTTTCTACCTTGCTGGAATCTACCTTGATCCCTTCAGCTGACACAACATGTCCCAAGAAAGAGATTTCTTTCAGCCAAAATTCACATTTCGACAATTTGGCATATAGCTGTTTCTCCCTTAAAGTCTGCAGTACAATCTGCAGATGTCTGTCATGCTCCTCTGCATTCCTCGAATATATCAAAATACCATTAATAAACACCACCACAAACTGGTCGAGATATGGTCTCAAGATAGTGTTCATCAGATCCATAAAAGCAGCTGGAGCATTAGTTAACCCGAATGGCATTACTAGAAACTCATAGTGGCCATATCGAGTTCTGAAAGCAGTTTTTGGAATACTCTGCTCTTGCACCTTCAACTGATAATAACCAGATTGCAAATCAATTTTGGAGAATACAGCTGCACCCTTCAACTGATCAAACAGATTATCAATCCGAGGCAATGGATATCTGTTCTTTATTGTCACCTTATTCAACTGCCTGTAGTCAATACATAAGCGGAAAGTGCCATCTTTCTTCTTAACAAACAATACTAGTCTCCCTAAGGTGACACACTAGGGCGGATGAAGCCCTTTTCAAGTAGTTTTTGCAACTGTACCTTCAACTCCTTCAACTCTACTAGTGCCATTCTGTATGGTGTTATGGAGATTGGATCCACACTAGGCATAACACTAATCTCAAACTGTACTTCTCTTTCCAGAGGTAATCCTGGCAATTCATCAGGAAACGCATCTGGAAAGTCATATACTATAGGGATGTCCCTCAATGCTGGACTCCCCACTTGGGTGTCTACCACATGTGCCAAATATGCTTCACACCCCTTTCTGATCATTTTACTGGCTAGTGTAGCCAAAACGATGTTTGATGGCAATAGTTGCATCTCCCCATGTATTACCACATCACTGTACTAAGGGAGACCAAAAGTGACTGTCTTCAGTCTACAGTCAATCATGGCGTGATGCCTGGCTAACCAATCCATGCCCAAGATGATATCATAATCTTTGAAGGGCATTTAAATGAGATCAGACAGAAAAGTGTGTCCTTGGATCACCAAAGGACAATCCCTATACATTCTATTGACCCTGACCTCTTGTCCTATAGGACTTGTTACTAGCACCTCAAAGTCCATTTTCACACATGAAACAACAATGCAATCAATAATGCTAGTACTCACATAGGAATGGGTAGAACCCGGATCAAATAATACAAACACATCTTGATTAAAAGTTGAGAAGGTACCAGCCATAATATCAGATGTCTCAGCCTCTTCTCTCTGTCTCGTTGCGTAGACTTTGACTGGAGCACTGCCTTGCTCTGATTGATTCACTGTGCCTTGGCTACCTACTGGACTAACTCTATCCTTGCCTCTACCTCTGCGAAGTGGTTGTGAACCTCTGGTGATAGGATTTTGAACTGATCCTTCAGCAGTAGTAGGAGGTGGCCCAACTCTATGGGCACTGGTGTAGTCCTTGGAAAAGTGTCCTGTGCCTCCACAGTTATAACAGGCTCCTATGGCCTTATAGCATACCCCACCATGGCTTCTACCACAAGTTTCACATCAGCGGGGAGGGTAGGAACTTCTGGTAGTCTGTTAACCAGATGGAGGGGATCTCTATCCTGAAAATCTTCCCCTAACAAACTTCTTACTACCTCTACTGTGTCCCCCAAAGTTCTTCCTCTTCCCAGTAGGACCATTGGAACTCTGATCTACTAACTTCCTCTCTTTCTCTTTTTCTGTCTTCCCTGATTTCTTTTTCTCTGGGGCCGCTTTTGACTCAATTCTTTCTAATTCAAGTGCTTGAGAAATAAGCTCAGAGAAGTTAGTATGCTTGAATCCGACCACTTGTAGTCTGATACTAGGCTTCAAGCCGGTTTCAAACCTCTTACATCTTTCCCTGCTGGTAGCAAGGAGACTTCCAGCATAGTGGCTCAGGCGGAAAAATTCTCTTTCATATTCTGCCACTGAACTACTTCCTTGTTTTAGACTTAAGAACTCCTATAGTTTCTGGTCCACATAGGCATCTGAGACATATTTTTGTTTGAACTCCCGCAGAAAGTCATCCTAGGTTAGTAGTGGAGGTTCCACCAAACTATGAGGAATGGTGTTCCACCAGTCATATGCGTCTCCCTATAGTAGTGACACTGAATACTCAAATCTCGGCTCTTCTGTGCAGTGCAGTTTCTTGAACACCCTATCCATTCTCTCTAACCACTGTTCTGCCTCTAAAGGATTTACTGTCCCCTTGAACTTAGTAGCCCCATATTTAATCAGCCTATCATACTGTCTAGCTGAAGACTGTGGTTGTACCACTAGTGTCTATAGTGGGACTTGAGTAGTCATGTTACCAGCCATCTGTTGGAACATTGCAGCCATCTGTTGAGCAAACTGAGCATTTCATGGGAGAAGGAATTCGGCCAAAGTGAATTTGTGAGGAAGAAGAAGGCAAATGATCCTACACCTGTCCCACTTCAATCTTTAGGTGTCCCAAATATAATTTTAGTGGAGCACTAATGTAATACATTGGTTATTTATTCCAAAGTTTCTAAATTCCCACATTTACCTTATTTCTTTTACTATTTAATTTATGTACCACCATTTTAATTTTCATGATATTTTCAAGGTTTAATATCATTTATTTTTAATGGATATTTAGGTCAAAATGCATCTCGGGGTGACAAATGACCACAATGCCCCTATTCGGGTTGTACTCCAGATTTTTCGGTAACATCAATTTTTATCGGTTTCTCGTTTTTCTTTGTACTAATTAATTAATTTTTCTTTGATATTTCTAATGACATTTATACTTCAATAAGTCTTTAATTATGTCTCAAAACTAAATTCCGAGGGTTTCCTGCAGTCCTGGGGTCGGCTATTGCTTACGCCGTAACTTTCCCGTGCGGACACCCATCGCTGCGATGCTGGCTCATTTAACTTAGTTTCATTTCATTGTTATTATTTTTCTTTTATTTTTTTTGTATTTTCTTTTCTTGTATTTTATTATTTTATATCTCCTCACTAACATTTAAATGTAGTTCTAGGCATCCTAGCTATCCGAACTGACACTGGTCACCGGAACAGTAAAACGCACTATCGAACATAGGGGTGTTACATGCATTTCAGTCATTCACTTTACAAGAGTTGCTGAAGGAGTACATAATCAACACTTGATCTTGAATTCCTTCCACTAGTCCTACCAATGCTCTTGACGTCCTTGATCTTGTTGCAATCCAATTACATAATAATCCTTGGCATACTAAGGTGAATTTACAAGAACTAAATAAATGAAATTACAAACAAAAATTATTACAACCTTAATAATACATGCCTAAAAATAAATTAAAATAAATAAATTTACAACCCAAAGAAACATAAAAGAAATAAATCCAATCACATTAGTCTTTTATAGTCCATGATCATCCTTCATGCAGATCACTATTTAATAATTTAATAAAAAATACATACTTAAATTAAATTGAATATCTCATATTCAACTTAAAAATCCAGATTTGAATATGATTCAAAAAAATTTAAAAATTTAGATTTGAATCTCATTCAAACAAATTTCAAATTTCAAATTTGAATCACATTCAAACAAATTTAAAAATTCAGATTTGAAACACATTCAAACAACTTTTAAAAATTTAGATTTGAATCACATTCAAACAACATTAAAAATTCAGATTTGAATCACATTCAAACAACTTTTAAAATTCAGATTTGAATCACATTCAAATAATTTTAAAAAATTCATATTTGAATCACATTCAAACAATTTTAAAAAATTCAGATCTGAATCAAAATTTAATTGTGTGATTAAAACACCTTGCGCGCACCATTGGAGACCACAAAGTGTGCGCACCATTGGTGTTCATCACCATGCCGCCACTTTTCCTTTGCAACCAGCAATGGATCTATCATCTCATGATCAAACCACATAATTAAATCATATAATCAGCAATCTAAATGGCAAATATAGTGTCTCTGATACCAATTGAAGGAGCGAAAGCATGAAAAACACAAGTTTATATCATTGAATTTTAAAATTTTTCACCTAGGGTCACATGCATAATGCAACATTCATTTTTATCTATTTGATTTCAATGATAAACAGCATATTAAAACTCTTCTAATATGTTTTGGATCTAGATTTGCCATTTAAGATTTTAGAATTAATCAGATTAATTCATTAGAACCCTAGATTTGATCAAGAATAAGTGCACTAACCTTTTGATGCACTACAGTGTGTTTGACACCTTTGGGATGCGCTTTAGGACACCAGATGCAATCCCTCTAGCTTGTCCACACCAAGATCACCTATGGCAGCCCTTGAACAGCTTCTAAAGCTTTTTTTATAAATTAGAAAATCAAGTTTTACTTTTTAAGAGATTACAGATGTAAACAGAACACTAGAAATAATTTCTAGTATTTTTAATTCAAGAGATTGTTGTCTAATCTCTTTGAAATGATGAGAGATGAAGAGCAAAGAAGGGGAAGGCTTCTTGGGTGGCGGCACTAAAGAGAGCAGCAGCCTTGTTATAATTTTCTTTTATAACAACACATTATATAGCTAGGTTACCACTTAAAACCCTTGCCACATGTCACCCTCTGATTGGTTCTAGGTTTAATTGATGTAATCATATTGTGCCAAGTGTCAAACCTATATTTAATCTTGACTTTGATCATCTTACATTATTAAAAGACATTTGGCAAGCTTATGTGTAGTGTCATGTGTCACCATCTCATGGTGCCGCATGTCACCCTATGAAATGACCAAAATACCCCTGTGTCTTAATTTTGAGTTCCCAATCCAAAATAATTATTTCTCTTCTTCTAATTAATTTATATCAAATATAAATTAATTAATTAATCTTTATTAATTAAATTCATATTTAAACACTTTAAATATAAATTTAACTTATATTATACATCCAATAACCTAGATTTGGTTTCAAGCCATGCTAGGGACTTCGCAATCTAATTGCAAATCAAACCTATTTAATTAATCAATTAAACTCTTTAATTAATTAACTAAATCATATTTAATTTGGTGATTACTTGTGTATGTGTGTGACTTACTAGGCTCATCACTAATTGGTAATGAGACATGATATCAACTCTTAATATCATCAGAACTCTTTCTTACCATAAATAATTTCTCTAAATCATTTTATGCACCTCATAGACCATGGTTAACACCTAGCATAGCATGCCATGGCCACCCAATTAGTAATAAGGTTTACCTTAAATGAACCTATAATCATATATTACTATGCACTAGAATCTCTCTGTTACAAAATCCCAATTCGAGCTGGAGTCATGGTTTATGTCAAACCCCATTTGTTATGAATATTATGTTCTCTTTTAATTCCAGTTCTTGATTAAAAAGATTTTCTCATTAGAAACTCTTTTCTGAATAAATCTATCTGTCCTAGCCAGGAATGTGACACCTCCTACCCGTCTACACTATAGCCGAGTAAGATATGTCACATAGTGTACCGAAACACCCTATTTTATTTTAATCCTTTTTATCCTTCCTTATTTATTTTTATCATAGTTATGAAGTACAATTGGTGAAGTATAATTTATTTAAATCATTTATTAGTCACTAAGTGAAATTTATGCCATTTAATTTATTTATTAAAATTATGAATTAATTTAAGGTTCCGAAAATTTTACAGAAAAATCCAGCAGAGTGCAGGCTAAAAATGGAGAAAACAGTTCTTCGGAACTTATGAAAAGCACTTCCAATAATTTCCAATCATTCTCAAACTCCATTTCATCAATAAAATCTCAATATTTTTCAACAATGTTTCCATTTCTCAATCATTCATTTCATAGGATATTCATGTACAAGTCATAAATAAATATTCACTTTTTCATTCATAAACACAATTTCCACTATTTACATTAATACCAAAATACATCACATAAGTCTCAATTACACTTGAGAAAATAAAAGTTAATTACAATATACCAAAATGAAACCTAGTGTCCTACCAATGCACTGAAGACGGTGAGGTAACACAGACACTATGCAGAACTGTGAACGGCCTTACCCAATCTGTGGTCTACTGGGCCCTCTGTCCAAATCTTCAGTACCTACGCGTTGCAAAAGCATCGCGCTAAGCATAAAGCTTAGTGGTGCCAATAATACAAGAAAATATAATATGCAAATAAAAGTAATAATTTCCTAGTTGTTGTGTTCATAAGAAATGAATAATTACTAACTTATTGTTTAGTCGAGGGCTAATTACATTTTATGATATTAACTTCTTCATGCATTTTGTTAATTGTTTTCTTGATGATTTTGAGCTTCTTTATATTTTATTGTAATCATTCTTGATCTTTATCTTGATATTTCATTTCCTTATTTTCTTTAATAATCAGTTTAATTACAGTTATACTTTTCCATGCCCAAGTAACCTATACAAATTGACCGGACTGGATAAACGGGTAAACTAGCACTGGGTACCAGGTACCTCGGGCCGTCATACCATCGGTCACAATATGTCCCCCGATGTGTAAACAGAATGGCTAATAAGCCATAAAAGCAATAAGGCATAAAGCCAAGTATAACATCATAATCAATATAGCCATAGGCTATCATCACAAAATGGCAATGAAGCCATACATCATATGCAGTACTGCTATCAGAACCCTATTGGCATGCCAACCTATCCAAACCAATCACATTAGGCCTACTAGGGCATATTACAAAGTCATTTCTTGAATATTTATACTTTTTATGTAAGGTTACTATTCATTTCATTAGTCAACTAAAATGTTGACTTTTTCATAAATAATAGGTATATTGGTTCAAAATATCACCAACATACCACATTTTGCATTCCAAAGTTGTTGGCATTGGTTGCCAATACCATTTCTAAGCTTAGTGCTAGTTGTTCAAAATTTTTAGATTCAAGCCTTGTGTTTACTGCTCTATTAGTCATTTTTATAGTAGGAATTCGGCAAAGTTGTCAACATAAAAGTTGTTCCTTATTGTGTCTAGTTACATTTCTTTCTTTGAATTACTCCATTTGGAGTTTTTTAGCTCAAGTTATGGCCTAAACACCATAACTGGCCAGATTGCAAACTTTCCAGATTTTCTAGACTGACCAAATCTACAGTGTTTTGTGCAGTGACTGCAGGTCACTTTTTGAATATGTTATGGTCAAAATTTGGGTTAGGTTTCTTCATGAAAGTTGTAGATCTATATCTCAGCTTTCTATTGGTAAAATTTCAGGTCAATTGGACCTTACACTATTCATTTGGTCATTTTGCCCAAGCAGAATGCAAGTTACCTGGATTAGGGCAATTTTTAGGCCAACTTGGTTTTGTTTCTAGGCAGGGTTTCTCCACCAAAGTGGTGCCATTATGTGTCTAATTTCATGTCCAATTGGCCTTGCACCAATTTAACCTCTACAACTCCATTTATAACTGTCCAAACCTGCTGGACTCATGCTCAGTCTTGCAGGTCAGCCAAGGCAGCTCAACCATACACAAATGCCAAGCCTCAACTCACTTCATTTCCTCATCATACATATTCAAATGGTCACTAATTGACCATTACAAGGTTAATGAACCATCACATGAGAAAACCCTAATGTTGTTAAGTATCCATATTTTTCCATGTTCATACATGCCTAATCTTTGCATTTCACCTACACAACTAATTTCAATCATGCATTTAGCACTAAGGGCTGCTCATCAACACTTTGCTATCAAGCAAAATCACCAACCCTAACTAACCCTAGCTGCCTAAACTTGTAGGGTGCACACACACACTTGTTTGTTTCATTTTCTTACATTTCCTACACATATCATGCCATTAAACATGAATTAAACTAAAAATAGCAAGAATATGGTCACTTATAACTTGGAGCAGAATTTTCTCCCTTCACAAACTTCAGTTTCTTGGCTTTTCTTAGCAGCCAATCACCTTGCCAAGTTGTATAGACAAATTTTGTTGAAGTAGACTTAGAGTTTCAAGTGAGATTTGGTGAGTTAGAAAGCTTATATAAGCTTTAATGGTCGTTTTGGGCTAGGAGAGGAAACGGTTGGAAAAGGGGAAGGAGATGAATTTGATGCTTTTGTTTATTTTTGTCTCAATTATCCCTTTTTAATAGGTTAGCTTAATTGTGATTGGTGAGGAAAGGGTTGATGACATCATGTGATGTCAAAATTGTCATTTAATCTCATTTTCTTTCCTTTTCTTCTCTACTCATTTTCAGTTTACTATTTTTAGTTTAATTCATGTTTAATGGCATGATATGTGTAGGAAATGTAAGAAAATGGTCACTTACAACTTGGAGCAGAATTTTCTCCCTTCACAAACTTCAGTTTCTTGGCTTTTCTTAGGAGCCAATCACCTTGCCAAGTAGTATAGACAAATTTTGTTGAAGTAGACTTAGGGTTTCAAGTGAGATTTGGTGAGTTAGAAAGCTTATATAAGCTTTAATGGTGGTTTTGGGCTAGGAGAGGAAACGGTTGGAAATGGGGGAAGGAGATGAATCTGATGCTTTTATTTATTTTTGTCTCAATTATCCCTTTTTAATAGGTTAGCTTAATTGTGATTGGTGAGGAAAGGGTTGATGACATCATGTGATGTCAAAATTGTCATTTAATCTCATTTTCTTTCCTTTTCTTCTCTACTCATTTTCAGTTTACTATTTTTAGTTTAATTCATGTTTAATGGCATGATATGTGTAGGAAATGTAAGAAAATGGTCACTTATAACTTGGAGCAGAATTTTCTCCCTTCACAAACTTCAGTTTCTTGGCTTTTCTTAGCAGCCAATCACCTTGCCAAGTTGTATAGACAAATTTTGTTGAAGTAGACTTAGGGTTTCAAGTGAGATTTGGTGAGTTAGAAAGCTTATATAAGCTTTAATGGTGGTTTTGGGCTAGGAGAGGAAACGGTTGGAAATGGGGAAGGAGATGAATCTGATGCTTTTATTTATTTTTGTCTCAATTATCCCTTTTTAATAGGTTAGCTTAATTGTGATTGGTGAGGAAAGGGTTGATGACATCATGTGATGTCAAAATTGTCATTTAATCTCATTTTCTTTCCTTTTCTTCTCTACTCATTTTCAGTTTACTATTTTTAGTTTAATTCATGTTTAATGGCATGATATGTGTAGGAAATGTAAGAAAATGGTCACTTATAACTTGGAGCAGAATTTTCTCCCTTCACAAACTTCAGTTTCTTGGCTTTTCTTAGCAACCAATCACCTTGCCAAGTTGTATAGACAAATTTTGTTGAAGTAGACTTAGGGTTTCAAGTGAGATTTGGTGAGTTAGAAAGCTTATATAAGCTTTAATGGTGGTTTTGGGCTAGGAGAGGAAACGGTTGGAAATGGGGAAGGAGATGAATCTGATGCTTTTATTTATTTTTGTCTCAATTATCCCTTTTTAATAGGTTAGCTTAATTGTGATTGGTAAGGAAAGGGTTGATGACATCATGTGATGTCAAAATTGTCATTTAATCTCATTTTCTTTCCTTTTCTTCTCTACTCATTTTCAATTTAATTTTTAGCAATATTTATTCACATTTTGTGTCATAATAATTATTTACTTAACTGGAAAAGTATGCCAAAAATCACCTTTGAAGGTGAAATGACCAAAATGCCCTCCGTTTGGCTTAACAAACCAAAATTGTCTGTACTTATTGAAAAAAATTTTTTAAGCATTTTCTTGGCATTCTAATACCATAAGAACCTCAATGACCCTTCTCTAGAGTCCCAAAAATTATTTTATGAAATTTTCCCCTGGTCTAGGGCTCCTAGTTACGAGAACCGCAACTTCCTACTGGGTTACCCATCGCTTGGGCACCGGCTCATTTAACTTGGTTGTATTTTATTTCTAAATTTTATTTCTAAATTTTTCTTATTAATATTTGAGTTAATTATGGTTCCTCACTTTAGTTTAAATATTTTTCCAGATGTTCTAGCTATCCGGACCGACACTGGTCACCGGAACAGTAGAATGTACAGAGTTGCTACTGGGAGGGTGTTACAAGGAACTTGAAATATCAAGAACAATTAAATGAACATAGAATTTTATCCCTATTTACTTAGGGTAACAGATTCCATCTTGATCAACACCTACCTCCATATATAACTAGTAGGAGCCAACACATGCCCATATACCCATACACAGTACAAGTATGAAAGCAATATCAAAGTCAAACCACCTATATACAAGATAACTATGCTATCTCAGGTCTAAAGATTATATGCACTAATATGATTTATGATAATGCATTGACAAGAGTAAACTCCATGTGCTTATCATAAATATCACTGGTTCAGCCTACTTATCATGTATAAGTGCCTATCATATTTGTTATATAGCATGAGACTCACCATTCCATCTTATTTACATCTCACATAAATAACTTAGGAACAAACATGATTACAATCTTTCTGGATAAGTCATGTCCTTATTGTGAAGTATTCTCGATTGTGAACCTATTTATGATACTTTGTGCTAGAAATACTGTCACTCATATTCTTAACAACTTAAGAATAGAATTTCTAACAAAATATCAATGGACCTTTTCTATTACACATAAATATATTATGTAAATGGAAAAATGAAAATGCCTTTTATTAATAAAATATGTACAAGATACATACTAAATGATATGCTCTAAAGCATACTACTAACACTTTCGGGTTTTCACCCCTTTACTCATTTTACAAAAAGTGCCCTTGCGGGTTTTTGCCCTCTTTCACATATTTTGCTAGGAGCGCCCTTTCGGGTTTTCACTCCTACATTTTTTTTGTTTTGCTCAGGCATAATATCTTTTTACAGCATCTGCATTCACGGGTCTTGGAAATTCTTCACCGTCCATATGAGTCAAGATCAGTGCACCGCCAAAAAATGCCTTTGTAACCATATTATGTCCCTCGTAAGTTGGTGACCATTTTCCCCGAGGATCATTTTGGTTTGGGAGGATCTTTTTCAAAACTAGATCTCCCGATTAGAATTCATGCGGGCGAATGCCTTTGTTAGATGCTCTAGCCATTCTCCTTTGGTATAATTACCCATGACACGCTGTTATTAGTATTTTCTCGTCTATTAGATTCAGCTGATCTAACCTCGATTGAATCCATTCTAACTCGTCGATTCCCGATTCTTTTAGAATTCTCAGGGAGGGAATTTCCACCTCTATAAGTAAAACAGCTTCCATTCTGTAAACCAATGAATATGGAGTTACCTCAGTCGATGTCCTTATGGAGGTCTGATAAGCATGAAAGGTGAAGGGAAGCATGTCATGCCAATCTTTATAAGTGACGGTCATTTTCCTGATTATTCTCTTGAGGTTTTTATTAGCGGCTTCCATTGCTCTGTTCATTTGGGGACGGTATGGTGAAGAATTGAGATATCGAATTTTGTAATGGTCACATAAATTTCAGATCTTTGGGCCATTCAAATTCTTAGCATTGTCGGTGATAATTCTGCTAGGAAGGCCATGTCGACAGATAACATTGTTCTTAAAAAATTTAAGGAAGGTATTTTGCATGATATGAACATATGACGTTGCTTCAACCCATTTGGAAAAGTAGTTGATAGTCACCAAGATGAACCTGTGCCCATTGGATGCTTTGGGATTAATAGGACCGATTACGTCGATGCCCCATATTGCAAAAGGCTAAGGTGAGACAAGATTAAAAAGCTGATGAGGCGGGACATTTATCGAATCAGCATAGATTTGACATTTATGACACTTCCAAAAGTACTCAATGCAGTCTTTTTCTAAAGTAGTCCAGAAGCATCCTTGTCTCATGATTTGCTTGGCCATTATATGCCCATTGGCATGAGTAGCGCAATTCCCCTCATGAGTTTCAAAAAGGATCCTCCTTGCTTCTTTTGCATTTATGCACCTCAACAATTCGCCATTGGAGCTCCTTTTGTACAAAATTTTCCCACTGGGGAAGTATCCTAGTGCTAATCTCCTGATCATTCTTCTTTCATTTCTACTTGCCCCGGGAGGATATTCCTTGGTTTTGATATAGACCTAAATGTCATGATGCCAAGGTTTACCATTTGTTTCTTCTTCGATCATGAAGCAGTATGCCGGCTTGCTCCTTGCTTTGATTTGTAACACCTGTGTTATCTGTCTCTCTTCCATCTGAGTCATAACAACTAGAGTGGATAAGGCATCAGCGAATTGGTTCTTGTCATGGTTGAGGTGAGTGAAGGAAGTCTCTTCAAATTTCTTGACCAATTCTAGGAAATACTTTTGATACGGGATCAGTTTCGGGTCTTTAGTTTGCCATTCCCCTTTGACTTGGTAAATGATCAAGGCCAAATCTCCGTACACCTCTAATTTATTAATCTTCATTTCGATGGCAGCCTGTAAACCCATCACACAGGCTTTATACTCTGCAACGTTGTTGGTGCAGTTGAACCTTAGCTTGATAGCTATTGGGAAGTGCTTTCCATCAGGGGATATCAAAACTGCTCTAATCCCATTACCGGGCAAATTAATCGCTCCGTCAAAATACATTTCCCATACGTCATTTAGTTATTTGTCATCGCTGCTGACTTCATTAACATATTCATCGAGAAATTCGAAATCCAGGGCTTCATAATCCTGGATCGAGTTTTTTGCTAGGAGATCAGCAATCATGCTTCCTTTCACTGCTTTTCTGGTCATGTAGACAATGTCATATTGAGAAAGTATGACCTGCCATTTGGCTATCCTCCCTGGCACGAACGGGCTTTCAAATGCATACTTGATTGGGTCCATTCTAGAGATGAGGCATGTTTTATGATTCAACATGTAGTGCTTGAGTCGATTTGCCGTCTATGCCAATGAGCAACAAGTTTTCTCTAGGAATGAGTATCTCGACTTGCAATCATTAAATTTCTTACTTAAATAATAAATGGCTCTTTCCTTTCTCCTCGTGTCATCGTGTTATCCTAGAACACAACCCATCAAGCTCTGCTGAACTATCATATATAGAATCAATGGCTTTCCTATCACTAGAGGAACCAATATTGGCGGATTTAATAGGTACTGTTTAATCTTTTCAAAATCCTCTTGACAAACTTGATCCCACTGAGTAGTGTTATTCTTCTTGAGTAGTTTAAAAATGGGCTCAGCTTTAGCAGTGAGATTGGAGATGAATCTCGAAATGTAGTTCAGTTTTCTCATGAAACTACGCACCTCCATTTTTGTCTTTGGGGATGGCATTTCTTGAATGGCTTGAACTTTGTCTGGATCCACTTCTATTCCCTTCTCGCTTACTATAAATCCCAATAGCTTACCAGACCTGGCCCCAAACACACACTTAGCCGGGTTCAGCTTCAGTTGATACTTCCTGAGCCTTTTGAACACCTTTCTCAATACCTGTACATGACTTTCGACCTCTCTGGATTTGATAATCATATCATCCATATACACTTCTACTTCCTTGTGCATCATGTCATGGAATAATGTGACCATGGCGCGTTGGTAGGTAGCTCTGGCATTCTTTAATCCAAAGGGCATCACCCGATAGCAAAATACCCCCCACTAGGGGATAAAAGCAGTTTTGTCTTTGTCCCCCTCATCCATGGGGATTTGGTTATTCCCCGATGCCCCGTCGATACATGAACATCTTCTCAGCCCTGCAGTATTGTCTACCAGCACATCTATGTGTGGGAGAGGGAAATCATCCTTCAAGCTTACCTTATTGAGATCCTTGTAATCAACACATACCCTTACTCTTCTATCCTTCTTCATTACTGGGACAACATTAGCTATCCACTGAGGGTATTTGACCACTTCTAGGAATCTAGCATCATACTGTTTTTTGACTTCATCCCTAACTTTGAGCAGCGTGTTGGGGTTCATTCTTCTCAATTTCTGTTTCATTGGAATCGTCCTAGGAATCAGAGGGATCTTATGCATTGCTATTTGAGGATCCAATCCGAGCATGTCATCATAACTCCACGAGAATACATCAATGAATTCCTTGAGCAAACTGACCATACTCTCTAATTCTCTATTATTCACGACCTTAAGTTCCCTTTTCATTTCCTCAGTCCATAGATTTATGGTGTGTATTTCATCCCTACAAGGCACCTGGGAAGGTTCATCTCTTTCGCCCTGTTCTTCTACAAACTCTTATTCGGAATCACTCGAACCAATGGCAGTTATGGGAGTTTCAAAGTTAACATATGGAATTTCAGAGTCAATTGAATTATTAGGTCTGGATTGGTCAATGGTCCTGGAGAAATGAAAGTGGAGTATATTAAAAAAAATAGATTTTAATGGCGAAAGGAAAAGAGAATTGGATACAAAATGTGCTATTAATTTATTAATACGTTTATCATAAAAAGAGGGTCCATTTACAGCATTACACTTGTCACCATGGACAGAATGATCAAGTATTAATAACAAAATGTACTTTACTCGAGATTAAGCACAGGGATATCTTCTGCTTCCCAATTATCAAGTTCTTACCCTTCAGCGATTGCTGAAATCAGTGCGTCGGACAAGGAGTCTAGTTTTATGACATCGATGGATGGTTCTTCAAGAGACTCTTTACTTTCTTATGGATTCTCAATGATTGGTTTCGTAAAAACATCTATGATTTTCGGGACAACTTTCGCTTTCCTGATTGTTCTGTCAAACCTTTGATCCCTGAGCATATTCCTCATCCAGAATCTCCCATCCACCAAAGCAACTTCCTCATATCCCAAGCCGAAGCGGCTGATCTTCTGTATAGCTGGTACAGGTTCAATAATCCCCTGTAATGTGGCACCCAATCCCTTGCCCTTTTCATAGCCACTCTTTAACATCACCTTTGCAACCATTGCCGCGGCTCCTTCATCCCTTGGGTTACTCCAGTGCTTGGAAAGAGCTTTCCAAGGATCTTTCGGTTGTTTCTACATAAGGAAATGATTGAGTTACTAGAGTAGCATTATTGGAGGGTCCTGTATAGGTCATCTTAAAATGCTCGCAAGGGGCAAAGCATGGCTTAGGAGGGGTGATGGGTTGAGTGTGGGTATGGTTGAGGGTATGATTTGAAGTACTGCTGGATGCGCTCTGAGTAAAAACTTGGAGGTTCTAGTTCCAAGGTACTGCATGGGTATTGGTGACTGGGAGTTGAGACGGGGTTCGGATAATCATTATTGGTAGTACTGGTGGTATTAGTGTGTTGGGAGCAGAAAAGACTAATATTGGGTTGGGGGTAGAGGCATCTCGGCCAAACCTGGCTATATTCACTTCACCCTCTATCCTCGACCTTCGCTGACATCTTAAAGTTCTGAGTGATAGCATCCTCCGAACCTCCTGCTTGAATTCGTCATAGTTGTGTAACTCATGGTCAGCTGTTCCCCGGTGATAAGGGCATCCCGAATTGTGTTGATCACTTCCTGACCCAAATCCCTAAGGGCAAAGGTATCCCTCTCTTACTGCTATTGCAAAAATCTCCTTGAAATAAGGAATCAGCTGATCTACCTCCAAAATTGATCTTTCGTCTGAAGGTTCTATCACATTCATGCCATTGCCTGTACCATGATTAGGTGATGGGTTTGAAGTGATGTTGGGAAGAGAGCCATTTCCCTTAATTTTTAGCCATCCATTCCTGATCAGAGCTTGTATCCTTCTCCGAAGAGCTCCACAATTATCGGTGGAATGCCCTAGTGCCCCACCATGATATTCGTATCGGGCATTAGCATCATACCACCTTGGATATGGTGGCTGAACTGGGTCAAGGGGGATGGGCACTATCTAATTTATACCCAGTAGGTATTGGTAGATTTCACTAAGCAGAAGGGGAAGAGGTAGATCAGGATTCCTTGGTGGTCTTGGGTTGGTTTGAGGAGCAGGTGGTCTGGACTGAATAGGTTAAGCAGGCAGTTTGGGGTGGTAAGCAGCTTGAGGTGGATATTGTGGATGAGGGTGAGGATAATTCAGAAAAGGGGGTAGAACATTTGCTATTATTGGGCCCTGAATTGGAGGGTATGGTCAAAAGATATTTTGAGGGTTGAGCTTGTCGGGTGATAGAGTGTACATCACCTTCATTCTTCTTTCCAAAACTGGCAGTTTTCTTTGCAGAGTTTTCTCTAGTCAACTCCTGTAACCTTCCTAACCTGATGTTAGCTTCAATTCTCTCACTGGCCTGGATAATATCGGAAAAGCTATTGGATGTATTTTTTATCATTAAATTGAAATACGGGGCTTTCAAGGTTTCAATGAAGAGAGAGCAAAGCTCATTGTCAGTAACTGGAGGATATACCTCAGCTGCCTTCTCTCTCCACCTCTGTGCATATTCCTTAAAGCTCTCTTTCTCTTTTTATACTAGATTTTAAAGGTTTCTTTGTGTCAGGGTGACATCACACTTGAACTTGTACTGCTTGAGAAAAGCATCAGACAAATCTTTCCAGGAGCGTAGTTTGCTCCTATCCAGTTGTATGCACCATCGCAAGGCTGCCCCAGAGAGGCTTTCATGAAAGAAATGGACTAGAAGTCTGTCATCTTCTGTGAGGGCGGACATCTTGGCTATATAAGTGGCCAAATGGATTTCCTGTATACTTGTCAAAGTCCGAAACTTTAAACTTAGGTGGTACCACTACATCCAGTACCAATCTCAGTGAAGATATATCAAGTAAGCCATACACGTTTAGACCTTTTATAGCTCTTAGTCTTTCCTCTAAAGCAGATAACTTCTCACTTTCTTTTTCTTTATTTTCACCCCCTGCTACATAAGCCATGCCTCTGGTTGGAAAATAAGTTGTAGGGTGAAATAAAGGGATTGGTAGGGAAGGGTTCATTTCGGCGTAGACGAGTGTACTTAACAAGGTCACGAACAAGAAGGCTAATGGAAGACCAGGAACAAGTCCAGAACCTCCAAGGACAAGTGTCCGAACTGAAAGACCAGGTCTCAGAGCTCATGAGACTAATGAGAGAGATGTCCCATAATAAGCCTGCTTCAGAGCCTAACTTACCACTACCTCCCCCACCTCCTACAACGGTTGATTCTCATCATGCTTCAACCTCTTTCACTTTTTAGCCACCTATCCCGGATCCGACAATCACCGTCAATCCGACTCCCCTGAATAATGATCCACCTTTCTGCCATTACCCGACTGTCCCAAATGCAGAGCCATACCCTTCAATCCCTCCTGTCTATTCCGCCCCTCATTTCCCAGTTGGGGGAATATTTCATGCAGTAGGGGGGGAAAATAAGACGAGAGAAAATGAGAAGCTGTTTGCTCTAGAAGAGAGATTAAGAGCGATAGAGGGACTGAACATGTATGGTTCAGTTGATGTGGCGTCACTGAGATTGGTGCCTGATGTGGTGGTGCCGCCTAAGTTCAAGGTCTCGGACTTCGACAAATACACCGGGAACTCAGACCCCCGCATTCACTTGGCCACTTATATTGCCAAAATGTCAGCCCTGACGGAAGACGATAGACTCCTGGTTCACTTCTATCACGAGAGTCTCTCCGGGGCAGCCCTGAGATGGTGTATTCAGTTGGACAGGAGCAGATTACGCTCCTGGAAGGATTTGGCTGACGCTTTCTTGAAAGAATACAAGTTCAACTGTGACGTGGCCCCCACAAGGAGAGACCTCCAAAACCTGATACAGAGGGAAAGAGAAAGCTTCAAAGAATATGCCCAGAGGTGGAGAGAGAAAGCGGCAGAAGTATATCCTCCGGTTACTAATAATGAGCTATGCTCCTTGTTCATCGAGACATTGAAGGCTCCATACTTCAATCTGATGATTGGAAACACTTCCAATAGCTTCTCGAACATCATCCAAACTGGTGAGAGGATAGAAGCTAACTTAAGGATGGGACGACTGCAGGAGTTGATTGAGAATCCTGTAAAGAAAACTGCCAATTTTGGTAAGAAGAAAGAGGTGATGTACATTCCATCACCCGACAGAACACCCAATCTTCATTAGCTCCAAATAACTACCGGCCATATCCTCCCCCTCATGGCCAAACCATTGCAAACATTTCACCCCCTTTTCCAAATTATCACCCCCCTCACCCATAGTATCCACCACCAACAAACTACTAGCCCAGAGCACCTCCTCAACCTACTCAACCCAGACCACCTCAAAATAACCCGAGACCACCAAGAAATTCTGATCCACCTCTTCCCCTGCCACTTAGCGAAATATACCGATACCTCGTCGGTATAAATCAAATAGTGCCGATTCCCGTTGACCCAATTCAGCCACCATACCCCAGGTGGTATGATGCCAGTGCTCGGTGTGAGTATCATGGAGGGGCACAGGGGCATTCTAATGATAATTGTGGGGCACTCAGAGAGAGAGTGCACGCCCTAATCAGAAATGGATGGTTAAAAATCAAAGGGAATGGCTCCCTTCCCAATGTCACCTCAAACCCATTGCCCAATCACGGTGCGGGCAGTGGCATGAATATGATAGATTCAAAAGAAGAAGGGTCAACTTTGGAGATAGATCAACTGATTCCTCACTTTGAGGAAATTTTTACAATGGTAGTGAGGGAAGGTTATCTCTACCCTCAAACACCAGAGCCTGAAAATAGTGCGGGATGCCCCTATCATGGAGGAGCAGCTGACCACGAGCTGCAAAATTGTGAGGAGTTCAAACAAGAGGTCCAGAACCTACTGTCCCTCAAGGTCTTAAGATGCCAAGCAAGGTCGAAAATGGAGGGTGGAATAAATGCAGCCCGATTCAGCCAAAATGCTTCTAATCACAGAATGACCTTTTTTGCCCCAGCATCATCACCACCAGTAACAATCATCAGAACCCCGCCTCAACTCCCTGTCACAAACACCCATGCTGTACTTTGGAACTATAATTTCCAAGTCTTCACCCAAGGAGCATCAAGTAGTACACCGGCTCCTAGCTTTGCCTCACCTTCAGTACCTCCTAAACCGTGCTTCGCTCCTCACGAGCACTTCAAGATGACTTACGCTGGACCTTCTGGTAATGC
This sequence comes from Hevea brasiliensis, assembly GCF_030052815.1. Taxonomy (NCBI): domain Eukaryota; kingdom Viridiplantae; phylum Streptophyta; class Magnoliopsida; order Malpighiales; family Euphorbiaceae; genus Hevea; species Hevea brasiliensis. The sequence continues at coordinate 69,946,257 of NC_079500.1, forward strand.
TACTCCCCAATCAAACCCCCAGCCTGTCGCTACCACAAAATCCTCCCCACTTGAGCAAGAGGTTGAATTTATAACCCGAAGTGGGAGATATTACGGGGGTGAAGAGAAAGAAAAGAAGAGAGGGAAAGTAAAAATGGGAGAGCCCTAAGAGAATATAGAAGATGAGGTTGAGAAAGTGGAGAGAGGAGAACCTGCCGGATCAAACGAAGAGGAGAAGCTGTTGCTTCAAATAATGAAGCAAAGTGAGTACGACGTTGTTGAACAGTTAAGAAAGACACCTGCTCGAATTTCACTATTGTCCTTGATTTTGAGCTCAGAGGTACATCGCCAAGCCTTGCAGAAGATCCTGGGAAAGGCCTTCATTAACCCCGACATCACACCGGGGCAATTCAAGAAAATAGTGGGGCAAATTCAGGCATCCAGTTTTATAACTTTTTCAGAAGAAGAGATAGACCCGGCAGGCCTAAAGCACACTAAGGCTCTGCATGTGACAGTAAAGTGTAAAGGTTGCATAGTTGCCAAGGTCCTCATTGACAATGGATCTGCACTCAACGTTTTGCCTAATGCCACTTTGGCTAGGCTACCGATCGACCGGTCAAGCATACGTCAAAGTGCTATGGTGGTAAGAGCTTTTGATGGCACAAGGAGGGAGGTACTGGGAGACATTGACTTGCCGCTCCAAATCGGCGCATGCACCTTCAACGTCACGTTCCAAGTGATGAACATTGAACCTGCATACACTATGTTGCTGGGGAGGCCTTGGATCCATTCAGCAAATGTTGTTCCTTCGACTTTGCACCAGAAGATCAAATACATTATGGACGGCAAAATCATCACGGTGAAAGGGGAGGAAACCATGCTGGTCACCAAACTGCAATCACTTCCTTATGTGGAAGTAGCCGAGGAATCATTGGAGAGCTCTTTTCAAGCTCTAGAGTTGCAAGAAACTATCCTGAGGGATGAAGGGGCTACGACTATGGTAGCAAAGGTGATGCTAAAGAGTGGTTATGAAAAGGGCAAGGGGTTAGGCACTACTTTGCAAGGGATTGTCGAACCTATACCAACCATCTAGAAGGTTGGCCGTTACGGCTTGGGTTTTAAGGAGGATGTTCTCACAGATGGACAATTCTAGATGAGAAGTATGCTTCGGGATTAGAGGTTTGATCAGAAAGTTGGGAAAGTGAAGGTAGTCCCGAGAATCACAGATGTCTTCACCAAGCCGGTTATTAAGAATCCAGTGGAAGATGAAGAATCACCCGATGAACCATCCGTTGATGTCATCCATCTCGATTCCTTGTATAAAGCCCTAATCTCGCTAATAACTAAAGAGCAAGAACTAGACAACTGGACAACAGAGGACATCCCTGTACTCAATTTCGAAACCATTCATCAATTAACACCTAATAACTCAATAGACTCAGAAATTCCTCCGGTTAATTTTGAAATCCCCATAACTGCCATTACTTCAAGTAATTTGAAGATATGGTCAGCTTGCTCAAAGAATTCCTGGACGTATCTTCATGGAGCTATGATGATATGACTGGCTTAGACCCTCACATAGTGACACACAAAATTCCCCTAATTCCCGGGACGATCCCAGTAAAGCAGAAACTAAGAAGAATGAACCCTGACACGCTGCTCAAAGTTAGGGATGAAGTCAAAAAGCAATATGCTGCTGGGTTTCTAGAAGTAGTCAAATATCCCCAATGGATAGCTAACGTTGTCCCGGTAATGAAGAAGGATGGGAGAGTCACGGTGTGCGTTGATTACAGGGATCTTAATAAAGCAAGCTTGAAAGATGATTTCCCTCTCCCGCACATAGACGTGCTAGTAGACAATGCCGCAGGATTGGGCAGATGTTCATGTATCGATGGAGCATCCGGGTACAATCAAATCCTTATGGATGAACAGGATAAGGAGAAAACCGCTTTTGTCACTCAGTGGGGGGTATTCTATTATCGGGTCATGCCATTTGGCTTAAAGAATGCAGGCGTTACCTACCAACGTGCTATGGTCACATTATTCCATGATATGATGCACAAAGAAATGGAGGTGTACGTGGATGATATGATCATCAAATCCAGGGAAGGAGAAAGCCATGTGCAGGTTCTAAGAAAAGTATTCGAGAGACTCAGGAAGTATCAGCTAAAATTGAACCCTGCCAAATGTGTGTTCGGAACTAAATCTGGGAAGTTGTTGGGATTCATAGTGAGTGAGAAGGGAATAGAAGTAGATCCAGACAAAGTTCGAGCTATTCAAGAGATGCCATCCCCAAAGACAAAAAGGGAGGTGCACAGTTTCCTGGGAAAGCTGAACTACATTTCAAGATTTATTTCCAACCTCATTGCTAAGGCTGAGCCTATCTTTAGATTACTCCGAAAGAACAACACCGCTCAATGGGATTCAGTTTGCCAAGAGGCTTTCGAGAGAATTAAGCAATACCTTTCAAACCCACCAGTATTGGTTCCTCCGGTGGCGGGAAGACCGTTGATTCTATACATGGCTGTCCAACAGAATTCAATGGGATGTGTTTTGGGGCAGCATGATGACACTGGTCGAAAGGAAAGAGCCATTTACTATTTGAGTAAGAAGTTCAATGATTGTGAGTCAAGGTACTCTTTCCTAGAGAAAACTTATTGCGCATTAGCCTGGACAGCAAATCGACTTAAACACTACATGTTGAATCATAAGACATGGCTCATCTCTAGGATGGATCCTATTAAGTATGTGTTCGAAAGCCCATTTGTGCCGGGAAGGATAGCCAAGTGGCAAGTCATACTCTCTCAATATGACATTGTCTATATGACCCAAAAAGCTGTGAAAGGTAGTGTAATCGCTAATCTCCTAGCAGAAAATCCAATCTAGGATTATGAAGCCTTGGATTTTGAATTCCCTGATGAGCATATTAATGAAGTCGACAGTGAAGAAAAAGAGCCAGCTAATGTGTGGGAAATGTATTTCGACGGAGCTGTTAATTTGTCTAGTAATGGAATTGGGGCAGTACTGGTATCACCCGATGGGAAACACTTCCCAATAGCCATCAAATTAAGGTTTGAATGTACCAATAATATCGCAGAATACGAAGCCTGTGTGCTGGGTTTATAGGCTGCCATTGAAATGAAAGTAGGGAAGTTGGAAGTATATGGGGATTCAGCCTTGATCATCTATCAAGTCAAGGGTGAATGGCAAACCAAGGATCCGAAGTTAATCCCATATCAGAAATACCTACTAGAATTGATCAAGAAATTTGAAGAAATTTCTTTCACTCACCTCAGTCGGGACAAAAACCAATTCGCGGATGCCTTAGCCACCCTGGCTGTCATGGCTCAGATAGAAGAAGGGCAGACGACTCAAGAATTGCAGATCAAAGCAAGGAGTGAGCTAGCATACTGTCTTATGATTGAAGAAGAAAAAGATGGTAAACCTTAGTATCATGACATCTAGGTCTACATCAAAACTAGAGAATTCCCTCCAGGGGTAAGTAGAAACGAAAGAAGAATGATCCGGAGATTAGCTTCGGGATATTTCCCCAGTGGAGAAATCCTATACAAAAGGAGCTCAAACGGTGAATTGTTGAGATGCGTGGATGCAAAAGAAGCAAAAAAGATCCTTTTCGAAACTCATGAGTGGAACTGTGCTACCCATGCTAATGGGCATATGATGGCTAAGCAAATCTTGCGACGAGGATACTTCTGGACTACTATGGAGAAGGATTGCATTGAATACTTTCGGAAGTGTCACAAATGTCAGATCTACGCAGATCCGATAAACGTCCCGCCTCACCAACTGTTCAACCTTGTCTCACAATGGCCTTTCGCAATGTGGGGCATCGACGTGATTGGTCCCATCAACCCCAAGGCATCCAATGGACATAGATTTATCTTGGTAGCTATTGACTATTTTTCTAAATGGGTCAAAGCGACATCATATGCCCACATCACACAGAACACATTTCTCAAGTTCCTCAGAAATAGTATCATTTGCCGATATGGCCTCCCCAGTGAAATCGTCACTGACAATGCCAAGAATTTGAATGGTCCGAAGATCCAGAGGTTATGTGATCAATACAAGATCCGACATCTCAACTCCTCACCATACCGTCCCCAGATGAATGGAGCAGTGGAAGCTGCAAATAAAAATCTCAAGAAGATAATCTGGAAAATGACAGTCACCTATAGGGATTGGCATGATATGCTTCCCTACGCCCTTCATGCATACCGGACTTCTATAAGGACATCAACTGGGGCAACCCCATACTCGCTAGTTTACGGGATGGAAGCTGTAATGCCTATCGAAGTGGAAATTCCTTCCCTAAGGATTCTGAAGGAATCAGGGATTGATGAGTCGGAGTGGATCCAGTCAAGGTTCGACCAATTAAATTTGCTAGACGAGAAGAGGCTAGCGGTAGTATGTCATGGGCAGTTATACCATAGCAGAATGGCCAGGGCATTTAACAAAGGCGTTCGCCCGCGTGAATGTTAACCCGGGGATCTAGTCCTGAAAAAGGTGCTTCCAAATCAAAATGATGCCCGGGGTAAATGGACACCAACATATGAAGGACCCTATGTGGTTAAAAAGGCATTTTCTGGTGGGGCCCTAATCTTGTCTCGCATGGATGGTGAAGAATTCCCAAGACCTGTGAATGCCGACATTGTCCGGAGATATTATGCCTAGCAAAAAAAAAAAAAAAGGGGGAGGGGGGGGTAGGGTGAAAACCCGAAAGGGCGCCTCTAGCAAAATGTGCGAAAGAAGGTGAAAACCCAAAAGGGCACTTTCTGTAAAATGAGTGAAGAGTAAAAACCCGAAAGGGCACCCTGAAAGAACGAGTAAAAAAAAAAAAAAATTTAAGGGTGAAAACCCGAAAGGGCGCCTTTAGAACCAGAAAATGGAGAAATAAGAAAGAAGATATGGGACCGAGGAAGGAAAAATAAACCATCACGGCATGAATCTTCGTCAGTAGAGTACTTGAAATAATGGCAGTTAAAAGACTTCAAAGTTAACTTCAAGAAATTTGTGAGATCTATCCTTGTATCCTGTTTTTCTTTAAAAATGTGCCTTTTATTCCTTAGCCATAATAAATTCATCTTTTCACTTCGATCTATCTTCTTCACATTTTAATTTATCTTTTTGCTTTATCTTTCTCACACACTCACACTCTAATGCTGTTTTCTATGCACTATTAATTTGTTAAAATTTTATTATAAGATTAGGATTTGGATGTTGATAACCTCACGTACTTTGCTAAGAAACTTGCAGGGAATAGCTAAAAAAAAAAAAAAAAAGGGTGAAAACCCGGAAGGGCGCTTCTAGCTGAATGGGCGGAAGGGAAAGTGAAAACCCGTAAGGGCGCTTTCCGCAAAATAAGAAGAAAATCGAGAACAGAAAAAGGGCATTCGGGGAAGTTTTAGGTCGAGTCTTGTAACTCGTTATCCATTAGTCGTTGACCTTCGGGACCCTGTTAAGTACACTTCGTCGCGGAAGAACTTCTTGTGTCAGGTTAGACTTACTAAGTTGATTTTTAATTTCTAGCATTAAAATTTCCTGTTAATCAACCTCTGGTTCCTTGATCTAAGTTGATTTTTAATTTCTCGCATTTAAATTTCTATAATCAACCTCTGGTTTCTTGATCTAAGTTGATTTTTAATTTCCAGCATTTAAATTTCTTGTTAATCAACCTCTGGTTCCTTGATCTAAGTTGATTTTTAATTTCTCGCATTTAAATTTTTGTAATCAACCTCTGGTTCCTTAATCTAAGTTGATTTTTAATTTCCAGCATTTAAATTTCCTGTTAATCAACCTCTGGTTCCTTGATCTAAGTTGATTTTTAATTTCTCACATTTAAATTTCTATAATCAACCTCTGGTTCCTTGATCTAAGTTGATTTTTAATTTCTAGCATTTAAATTTCTATTATCAACCTCTGGTTCCTTGATCTAAGTTGATTTTTAATTTCTCGCATTTAAATTTTTGTTATCAACCTCTGGTTTCTTGATTTAAGTTGATTTTAATTTTTCAGCATTTAAATTTCTGTTATCAACCTCTGGTTCCTTGATCTAAGTTGATTTTTAATTTTCCAGTATTTAAATTTCTGTTATCAACCTCTAGATCCTTGATCTTAGTTGATTTTAATTTTCCAGCATTTAAATTTCCGTTATCAACCTCTGGTTCCTTGATCTAAGTTGATTTTAATTTTCCAGCATTTAAATTTCCGTTATCAACCTCTGGTTCCTTGATCTAAGTTGATTTTTAATTTTTCAGCATTTAAATTTCTGTTATCAACCTTTGGATCCTTGATCTAAGTTGATTTTAATTTTCCAGCATTTAAATTTCTGTTATCAACCTCTGGTTCCTTGATCTAAGTTGATTTTTAATTTTCCAGCATTTAAATTTATGTTATCAACCTCTGGTTTCTTGATCTAAGTTGATTTTTAATTTTCAGCATTTAAATTTCTGTTATCAACCTCTGGTTCCTTGATCCAAGTTGATTTCAATTGTTAAATTTCTTGTTCTGGTTCCAGCATTTGAATTCCTGTTACCAACCCTGGGGTCGCTGACCTAAGTTCGTTTTAGTTTCCTAACCTTGATTTTGAGTCTCAACATTTCAATACCTAATTGCCCAAAATATGGGTCTGAATCTTTACATAATTCCTACACGGGAAATTTTTCCCTTTAATAGAAATTATGTAAAGAGGGGCAGCTGTCGACACTATATTTTGGCCGATCCCCGAAATCAATAGACCTTGAAATCGACCCCCAGCACCGAGCTACCTTGTCATTCAATTCATTTCCGATCTCTTTTCCTTGGGATCAAACCAAAGTCAAGTCTCTTTGCCAACTAATCACATTTCCGATCACTCCTTATAAGAAATCAAAACCAGTACCAGATCTCCTTCCTTACCAATCTCTCAAATCAATTACCAAGTTTCCTGGCCAGTCAATCACACATCCGATCTCTTGTCAAACGAAATTGAACCAACATTAGGTCTTCATGCCATCCGATCCTCCTTTCATAAATATTATAGATAGTTGTTCAATAAAGTTAAGGTTTTAACCCGGCTTAATGGTGCTTCTGATCTTAAGTGTTCAGATCAGGTTTCAAATTTTAATAATCTAAAGTTCCGTTCAGTGTTTGTTCTCAGTTTAGGCCAATCTCATGTTTACAATGTTTTACCGATCTCTCATACATAGATTAATAATTGCATTTAAGTTATTCTAATATGTTCAGGCAATCAGGCGCTTATGCAACTTAGATACTTTTCGATCTCATCCAGTCATTGAACAAAAAAAGGAACTTCATTTCATTTCAAATTAAAATATATACAAGTCATTCGGCTGGAGGATCACCCCCAGCCTGTTCTACATTTTGTTCACCCCCTCTATCACCTTCAGCCTCCTCCTCGCTATCCTCTTCGTCTTGGGGAGCCAGGTCCACCATCCAGGAAAAGTCCTCCTCGGGATAATGCTTCCTAAGCTCGGCCAAGAGATCCCCATGGGCGTTCACATAAGCGCTGGCCTCCCTTGTCACTGCCTCTTCTTCTTTTGCTTTGAGTTCCTCAGTGAGGCGAGCGACATCAGCTGCTCGGATCGCCCGAACCTCTTCAAGAACATGAGCTTGCTCGGCCAGTTTATCCTCGTAGAATTTCATCCACACCTCAATTTTAGCTATGTAGTTTTGGGCGGATAAAAGTTGGGATCGGAGGGAAGCGGCTTCCTGACCCACCTTCTCGATCTCCTGCCTCAAGCGGTGAGCCTTCTCCTGGACAATGTGTTGGTTCACCAAGCTCTCCACACTCAGGCTCATAGTCTGGGTCAGGATATCATCGAGACTGTTTGGGGTTAGCCTATCCCGATCCTCCCGAAAGCAGATGGAGGCCCCCAAAACCTTAGCCAAACTCGAATTCTCCCGAACAGTTCGGTTCTTCTCCAGGGAATGGATCAGTACTTGAGCACCGTGGGAGAGGGTCCTCGAGGTAGGTTGGGAAGGACCCCCTTCTGCACTCGAAGCAACTGGAGGCTGCTCTTCTTGATGAGGAGGAGACCGGATCACTTCTACTTCAGGGATCGGCGATCCCGAGGGTCAGGATGAGCCTCCCTGCATCTCTACTGAGTAATGCCTGGACGTCTGAGAAGCCTCGGCGCGTTTCATCTCCCGCACCTTTCTGGAGACCTCTCTCTTCCGCTTTCGGCTCTCTTTAGAAGCCTCGCTACCTGCCATGCCTGCACAAAGAATAAGTCAGTGAGTTCGCTAAGGCCCAAAGGTCAGAGATATAAAAAGTACCAAGGCCGAGGTCAAAGAGCTGAAGCCCGCGTTCTTCATCGGTAATCAGCTGCATTGTCCAATGATGCAGTTCGGCCGTCACCGCATCTAAACAGGAGAATTTCTGAGTGGCCGCCTGATCTTTCAACTCCACCACCATTATGCCCTCTTCCCTATTCAGGGTGATGCGCTTCGGAAGTAATGGGCCCTGATGCAGCCAGCTACGCGGAAACCCTCGAAACCGCTCGGAACCTTGCTCCTCAGAATAAAAAAGCAGTTCTTCTAATTCTTCAATGAGGAAGGCAGGTCGGTAAAAAGCCCGCAATGCGGCTTCGCCTGAAAGAACCAGTATTCATCGTCCTTTCGACAAGTCAGCCTATGTAGCTCGGCGAACACCTTCGCTGTAGGACTGAGTCCCTTAGCTCGGCAGAGACCTCTGAAGGCTACAAGGATCCGCCATGAGTTCGGGTGAACTTGAACTATGCAGACTTGGTGGAATTTTAGAACTTTCTTGAAGAAGTCATCAAGAGGGAACCGCAGCCCAGCCTTTAATTGCTCTTTCTATACCATGATCATATCATTTTCTTCGAAGAAGTCATCAGCTCGGAGATCGCCATGGCATCTGATAAGTTCGTATGAATCAGGTCGAAGGTTATATTCTTGGCTAAACGACTGCAGATCAGTTTCTTGAAGGATTGATGGCAGCTCATCCACAGGAAGGCTTTCTCTCCCTGAAGAATGCGTTTGCCTCGAGGATCCCACTTGACTACGGGATGGAATGGAGGATGTTGGAGGTTCAGATCGCCCGTTTGGTTCGACCACCTCAACTTCATTAGACGACCATAAAACATGAACGAAAGGGGAGCTCGTCGCTCTCTGACCCTCGGCATCGCTCATTTTCAAAGAAAAGAGAGAAATTTAACTAAAGAAAAGATCAAAACCCTTACCGGAGTGTGATCGGTGTTGGAACAACTTGAAGAAACAAGAGAATTTTGGAATCGCTCGTGAGGTGCTGAAAATGACATAAGGGAGCAACTGGCTGTCCCTTCCCCTATTTATACCCGTCTGAGCATTCAATGCTCACGGTATCCTAAGCGATGCATCAGTCACGAAATTCGCCAGCTTTTTTGACACGTCGCAAGAACATTCCAGAAACTCATTAAATAAATAGAGGGAGATCGGCTAGTTAAAGATCGGCGAATTGAAGTAGATGTTCAGAATTATAGATCGGTTAAGGGATGTTCAGTTAGGAATCGGATCGGATATGCACATTAGAGATCGAAAAGTAATTAATGCAATAATAATAAAATGATAATTATCAAAATAAGATCTCATTTTTAAAACGTCAGATTACATCATTTGGACGATCTCAAGAGATCAGATTACACAAAAGGTCAGATTACATTATTTGGGCGATCTCAAGAGATCGGATTACATTAAAGGTCAGATTACATCATTTGGGCGATCTCTGGAGATCGGCAGTACATCCTATCTAGTAAAGGCCTATGTCAAAGCCTAGTCTCGTGGCTTAATCAAAAGATGTGTTTCATCAGGAGATTGGCCATCAACATCGGATAGATGTACAGCTCAGATGGGGGGACTATGACTCTCATGAGGATAAGAGAGGTCATCGTCAATGTTATCGCTCCAAACCGAGCCGCTGTCGGGACACCCAATGTGGTGAGAAGCCAAATGAACTTCGAAGGGCAGTCACCAATAATAGGAGGGAAATTAGCAGTCTTCTCGCCCAAAATTAGTTCGCCGATTATATCAGTCGACCGACTCGAGATTGACACGATCGATATTCTCGATCTGAATTGGTAAATTAGTCCGGTTCTCTCACTGTCATTGAATATGGCCATAGTAATTTTCTGATCACCGGGGTCGAAAATTTTCAGTCGGTGAATAAGGTGAACAACTGGAAAAAGATCAAGAGTAGCTATCATGGCCGGGATTGTTGCCGGAGCAGCTAGAACAGGAAAGTAAGAAGCGGGAGGAGAAAATGAAATGTAGAAGAATGTCTCATTGAAGGTATATATATAGAGAAGGTATGAGCATTTATTGCTAGCAGAAAATGCCTTGGAAACCGAAGGAATAAATGCTTTGACTGAACTGGCCCAGACAAAGGAGAAGACTATGGAGCAGGAAAGATCGGGAGAGGTGGGCCCGGAATGAGAGATTGTAAAAGGATCATATTAGAAGGATCGGAAGGGAGGAGAGATCGGAAAATAAAGGGAATAAAACAACTTCCAATGACTGTCTTCATAATCAGAGCTGAGGTAGTTAAAGCATTGCAGACGAGATTAAATCTCCACCGCACGCCTCATTTGCAGAATCGCCCACATTACTGACAGGTGCCAGAGTATGTCATGACAGTCCTGTACATCTCAATCTCCACCGTTGATCTTACTTATAAGGACAAGCCCAGAGCCCTTGGATCAAAGAAGAAGGCGACAAGACCGGCGCTTTTTATTCCCAGCCCTCGGATCGCCCTTGACAAGAAAATTTTGAGCCGTCAGATTAGAAAATGAGAAAGGACAAATATGCTGAAAAGGATCTCAGCCGTTCATTCTGATTCTCTTTAATTCCCAAGCATCAGATCATGTCCTTTAAAATCCAAACCTTCCATCTCCCTCAAAAAAAATCCTGACCCTTCATTGGGAGCACTCGGTCCCTATAAATACCTGTATGAAAACTGTTGAAAAAAAGGAGGAAAAAACGAAAAAAAGGGTGGTGACTATAGTGGAAAGGCTCTGAAACTTAATTTAGTTTTGCTACTCTGCTATTTTTAAACTCTCAAAAATAGGAAAAAACTTCAGAAATCAGTTTTCTAAAGTATTTTCTTTGAAAAAGTATTGAATACTGAAACCCTCCATTTTCAGTTCGTTCGTTACTTTGTGATACCCTCTCTTAGTTTCAGTTTTACCTTCATTTCCACTTTCATTTTCCAAGCTCAACCTCATTCAAACTCGGTTGTTGTCATTTCGGTTTGACTGCATTTTAACTTAGTACTCTTCATTCCAAGGCGAACATTAGTCCCCAGGCTAGCAGCGCACGGTTCTACTATATTTTGTGACTCCATAGTTAGTTCTATAGAATCGATTCCCTGCAGGTAAGTGTCTATACCGCTGCTTTGTCAAGTGTTCGTCTTTATTTTATGTATTTTCTTTGTTTTCATGCTCGTAATTTTTGTTAAATTTATGTTATGTTAAAAAATCGCACGAAGGTGGTTATCTTCCGGAGTTTCCTTTTTTTCATCCGTACATGTCATTTACCTTTTTCTTAGCCTCTATTACCTTCAAACGAGGGTATTTTGGTTCCGAGTAACGTATAGGTAGTTTGGTGAAATGTTGGTACCTGTACCCTAAGACGAAAGTTTCTTAAAAATAAAAGTTTGGATAATAAATCATAGGAGAATTATGAAGTTGAACCACTAAACTAGCTCAGAAGATAACTGGGCATAGAGGGGGATCAAAGTAAGGTTGGGTCCCTGACTAGTGAACGGAAGAGATCGGATGTTGCCTGTTAAAAGGTGTTAGAAAGGTAATCACATAGGAGATAGGAAAAGAAATTTAGTCTGTATCCCCTACATAGTTGTGAGATACTAACGGATCAAGAGAAGCCCTGTTCAGGCTCTCAGCATCTTCGGATGTCAGAGCCTCTAGTCTAAGGTCTTTACGATATATGATCGCAACTAAATTTCAGGAGGTCGGGAAAGATTTCTTACCCGATCCCCACTTAAACAAAAGAGATCGGAGGAGAGTTCTTATCCGATTCTCAACCAAAATTTTTAATAAATATTAAAAGAGATCGGAGGAGAGTTCTTATCCGATTCTCAATTAAAAGTTTTAATAAATATTTAAAAAGATCGGAGGAGAGTTCTTTTCTAATCTTCAATCAAAAACTTTAATAATCATTTAAAGAGATCGGAGGAGAGTTCTTATCCAATTCTCAACCAAAAGTTTTAATAATCATTTAAATAGGTCGGAGGAGAGTTCTTATCTGATTCTCAACCAAAATTTTTAATAAATATTAAAAGAGATTGGAGGAGAGTTCTTATCTAATTCTCAACCAAAAGCTTTAATAATCATTTAAAGAGGTCGGAGGAGAGTTCTTATCCGATTCTCAAACAAAATTTTAATAAATATGTGGAGCTCGAAGGAGAGTTCTTATCCGAGATCCATCATTCAAACTTTAAATAGAATATCCCCAGAGATCAGAAAAGCTTTTACCCGGATTCTCTCGAATCCAAACTAAAATAGCATAATACACAAAGTAACCCCCTAAACAAAAATGATACGCAACACCAACTCACTAAGGGTCGTCTCATTTATTTATGTATCTGGGTAACCCGAATTACTGAAAAATCAAATATTCCCTTTTATCAAAAGGATTAACATCTCCATTCGAACCCCCCTAACTATCAATTTTAATTTATAAAGAGCGTAAAGTTAAATCTGCTCACCCTCATTGAGGGATGAGGTGGGGTGCCTAACACCTTCCCCACCCGTTTACGGACCCCGAACCTAGAATCTCTGTTTTTGAAGTGGTTTCATTTTAATTTATTTTCACAAATGGTTTTCTTTAATTTCCCTCAAAATTAAAATAGCGACTCCTCACTCTTTCCCACTTCGGTGAGTGTTTGTCTAGGCGACCGCAAAACACCTTATGACAATTTTGCCAAATTCCCACTACAAAAATGACTAATGGAACAGTAAACACAAAGCTTGAAAGCTGAAAATTTTAAACAATTAACATTAAGCTTAGAAATGGTATTGGCAACCAATACCCACAATTTTAGAATGCAAAATGTGGTATGTTGGGAGTATTAAAATCAATATACCTATTGTCCATGTAAAAGTCAACATTTTGTTGACTAATGAATTAAATAGTAACACCAAAACTTGAATTTCAAGAATTGTGAAACTTTAAAGTGTAAAATGCCCTAGTATACCTAGCAAGATTGGTTTGGATAGATTGGCATGCCAATAGGGTTCTGTTAGCAGTACTGCATATGGCTTCATGCTATTCTGTGTTTCATGGCCTCCCATGCCATTCTGTGACATAATAGCCTTTGGCTATGTTATTTGAGTTGTTATACTCGGGTTTTATCTCTGATAATTATTACAGCTTATTAGCTGTTCTGTTACACACCGGGAGACACAATGTGACCGATGATGTGATGGTCCGAGGTACTTAGTACCCAGTGGCAGTTTACCCATTTATCCAATCCAGTCGACTAGTATGGGTTACTCGGGCGATGATAATGAATCTTATAAATTTTTAATCAAATTGTACTACAATAAATACCAGGAACTAAGTCTACCAAAAATGTAAACATACATTCTGCATATTTATATTATTTTAGTTATTTATTTTATTTTATTTTATATTGTCACCACTAAGCAGAATTGCTTAGCGCGTCGCTTTTGCCACGCGCAGGTACTGGAGACATAGCTAGGGAGCCCAACAGACATTAGACCAGGTGAACTTTCAGAGCTGCATACTGAGTCCAGAGTCACCTCACATCTGCAGTGCACTTGGTAGGACATTAGGATTATGGGTGGCATTTTGTATTTTGCATTTTGTATTAGTCTTGATTGTAATTACAAACTCTTAAACTTATGTGATAATGTAAAGATATGAAATTTCATGTTATTGAAATTTTCTGTATATTATGTTGAAAAAAATGAAATGTTGAGAAATATTTATGAATGTGCTTCAAGTGAGGATGTGAATAGAAAAAAATCTGAAAATAGTATTGAGATTTTGAGATTGAGTTGAGATGTGTGTATAATGGAGTTCTGGATTTAGAAATTATATTGGAAGTGCTTTTTAAACAGGTCCAGAAGAACTGTTTTCCAATTTATAGCCGGCACTCTGCCGGATTTTCTATAAAAATTGCGAAAAAATTCAGATTTATAAAAAATTGTAAATAAATCAATTAAAAGGGATAAATTGTAATTGAAATATGAATTGGTGCTCCGGCACACTGAATGGCATATCTTGCTCGGATACATTGCAGACGGGTAAGGGGTGTCACATGTTCCCTATAAGTACAATACCTTCAGGTGGGTCAATAAGATCCCAAACTTGATTCTTATACATGGAATCAATTTCGAATTTCATAGCATCAATCCATTTTGAAGAGTCTATATCTGATATAGCTTCTTCATAGGTAAGTGGATCATCTCCATGATTTACTTCTTCATGAGTAGACAACTCTTGTTCTTTTTCATAAAGGAAACCATATCTCACTGGTGGGTGAGATACCCTGGTTGTTCTATGAGGAATAGCTGTAGATGTTTCATCAATAGGTGTAGATTGACTAGATGGTTCTATATCCATCTAATCTATTGATTAGTCAGAATTCTCCAATTCTAACTCTATTTGCCTTCCTTTGCCTCCTTCTTGAACAAACTGTTATTCAAGAAATGTAGCATTTCTACTTACCACAATCTTTTGTGATGTAGGCAAATAAAAATAATATCCAAAACTATCTTTTGGATATCCAACAAATTGACCCTTTTCCTGATCTGGTTTCCAATTTATCAGTGTTCAGCTTTTGGATATAAGCTAGACAACCCCAAATCTTAACATGCTTAAGACTTGGTTTTCTTCCATGCCATATCTTATAAGGTGTGGAAGATACTAATTTTGATGGAATTCTATTCAGGATATGCAAAGCTGATTCTAATGTAAATCCCAAAAAGGAGATTAGCATATCAGTATAGCTCATCATACTACGTACCATATCCAATAGGGTACGATTTCTCCTTTCAGATACACCATTCAGCTGTGGTGTTCCTAGAGGAGTCAGCTGGGAAACAATGCCATGTTCTCTCAAGTATTCATCAAATTCAGTACTCAAGTATTCACCTCCATGGTCTGATCGAAGAGCTTTAATACTCTTTCCTGTTTGATTTTCTACTTTAGATTTAAATTCTTTGAACTTTTCAAAGGATTCATGTTTGTATTTCATCAAATACAAATACCCAAACCTTGATTTATCATCAGTAAAGGTAATAAAGTAATGAAAACCACCTCTAGCAATTTCTTTAAATGGACTACATACATTACTATGTATTAGCTCCAAAATATTTTTCAGCTCTTAGCACTTGTCCTACAAAGGGTGATCTAGTCATTTTGCTCTGAAGGCAAGATTCACAAGTTGGAGTAGTCTTAGAGCCCAATGAGGATAGAATCCCCATTTTCTCCAGTTTTGCAATCCTATCTTCTGCAATGTGACATAACCTTAAGTGCCAAATATATTTTGAACTATAGTTGATTTCACCATGGCATTGCATTCATTTAGATCATTTGCATTCATTTTGTGTTTATCATTATTGTCCAAATAATAAAGACCATCATTCATATAACCCAAACCAACATATTTATTTCCAAAATAAATATTGCAAACATCATCTGTGAAATGAAATTCATAGCCATTTCTAGTCAAACTAGATATAGAAATGATGCTCTTAACATATAAAATGTTATCCAAACACATAACATATCCAAACATGTAAAAAGATTTAGATCTTTTGGCTAAAGCTTCAACACTTGAGCTGTAACACCCTCCCGGTAGCAACTCCGTACATTCTACTGTTCTGGTGACCGGTGTCGGTCCGGACAGTTAGAACGTTCGGAAAAATAT
Organism: Hevea brasiliensis; assembly: GCF_030052815.1. NCBI lineage: Eukaryota > Viridiplantae > Streptophyta > Magnoliopsida > Malpighiales > Euphorbiaceae > Hevea > Hevea brasiliensis. Next base: position 69,962,170 of record NC_079500.1, read on the forward strand.
TTAAATTAAAGTGAGGGACCATAATTAACTCAAATATTAATAAGAAAAATTTAGTAAAAATTTTAGAAATAAAATACAACTAAGTCAAATGAGCCGGTGCCCAAGTGATGGGTAACCCAGAGGGAAGTTGCGGTTCTCGCAACTAGGAGCCCTAGACCTGGGTAAAAATTCATAAAATAATTTTTGGGACTCCAGAGAAGGGTCATTGAGGTTCCTATGGCATTAGAATTCCAAGAAAATATTTAGAAAAATTTTTTCAATCTGCATGCACAATTTTGACCCGTTAAGCCAAATGGAGGGCATTTTGGTCATTTCGCCTTCAGAGACGATTTTTGGCCGACTTGTCCAGTTGAGTAAATAATTATTATGACATAAAATGTGAATAAATATTGCTAAAAATTAAATTGAAAATAAGTAGAGAAGTAAAGAATAGAAAATGAGATAAAAGGCTCATTTATGACATATTATGATGTCATTTAAAAGCTCCCTCCAATCACAATTAAACAACCATCTAATTAACTAATAAAAGAGACAAAAGAAGACCAAAAAAATTTTGCTCTTCTTCTTCTTCTTCCTCAAGCCGTGACCTCTCCTCCATAACCCTCCATGAAAATTTCCTTTAATTACTTCCATTTCCCATGAAATTCCACTACTAAACCCTAAGTCACCTTCACAAAAATTTATCCACACACTCTAAGGAAACTCTAGGCAGCCTAAAAAAAAAGGAAGAAAGTGAAGTCAAGCTTGGGAAAATTCTGCCCTACAAGAGGTTAGTGCCTATTTACACTTATACCTCTTTTATTCCATGTTAAAGACTTAATATAAGTAAGAATTTGTGAATCAAATGAATGAAATTTATGTGTATATACCCCATGGAATTCGGCAGCCCTAAGGAAGGAACAAGATGGAGTGTTTTTGATGGACTTGGAGTGAACTAGAAATCATGTTTAAAGTATATAAACATAAGGATAATGAATTAGTTAGTTAACTAAGGTAATTTGTGTAAACCTTGAATATGAGCTAGGGTTTAGGAGTGAAACTTGGACTTTGCTTATGAAATTGTTAAAGAACATTCTAATGGTCAATTAGTGACCATTTAAGGTAAGTTGACCATAATTTGGAGTGAACTATTGCATGGCAAACTGAAATGGGTATGCTGCCTAGTGAGTGCAGCAGGGTGGCTGTGATTCCAGCCCACTTAGACAGCCATAACTTTGGCTGTGTAGGTTCAATTGGTGTTTGGCCAATTGGACATGAAACTAGACATATAATGGCACAATTTTTCTGAAGAAACCATGCCCAAAAGACCAAAGCAAGTAGACCAAAAATTGGCCCCAATCCGGATACCCTACAATCAAATTCTGCAGAATGACCAAATGAACAGTAACTGTTCATTTGGCCATAACTCACTGTAGAATGGTCCAATTGACCTGAAATGTTTACAGCAACAAGATAAGATATAGACAAACAACTTTCATGAAGAAACCTACCCCAAATTATGACCAGAACCTATCCAACAAAGCAGTGGCAGTCACTGTTCACTGCACTGTAGATATGGTCAATTCTGCAGTTTTGCAATCCGGCCAGCTGTGGTTTTTGGACCATATCTGGAGCTACAAAACTCCAAATGGAGTGATTCAAAAAAATAAATTCAACTAGACAAAATAAGGAACAACTTTCATGTTTACCATTTCCTCAAATTTCCACTGTAACAGTCACTAATGGAATAGTAAAGTTGGGGTACAAAAACTGAAAATTCTGCCCCCTTAGTGCTAAGCTTAGAAATGGTATTGGTGATTAATTCCAACAAGTTTTAAATGCAAAATGTGGTATATTGGGAGTGTTAAAACCAATGCACCTATTTTCTATCCAAAAGTCAAAATTTTTGTTGACTAATGAAGTGAATAGTGACACCAAAACTTGAAATTCAAAAATTGAAGAATTCAAAAGTATCAAATGCCCTAGTATACCTAACAAGATTGGTTTGGATAGTTTGGCATGCCAATAGGGTTCAGTTAGCAGTACTGCACATGGCATTATGCCATTCTGTGATTTCATGGCTTTTAGCCATTCTGACTTTGTGTTGAGATTTGGCCTTGTGCCTGATGTTATTACAGCTTATTAGCTGCTCATGCACACCGAGATGCATATGTGACCGATGGTGTGACGCCCGAGGTACTTGATACCCAATGCGGTTACCCGTTTATCCATCCGATGCTCAAGATAGGTTACTTGGGCAACCAAAAGAATGAAAGTGGACAAAGTTAACGAAATAAATGAATATAACAAACACAAACAAATAAGACATATACATTCAATACATATTTATTTTCTGCTATTTCCTGTTATTTTATTATTGCACCACTAAGCATTATTGCTTAGCGCGTTGCTTTTGCCACGCGTAGGTTCTGGAGATACTGATCGAGAGCCCAGTAGACCGCAGACTGGGTGAGACCGTCGTGCAGCTCTGCATAGTGTCCGTGTCACCTAACCATCCACAGTGCATTGGTAGGACACTAGGTTTCATTTTGGTATTTTGTAACTAACTTTTATTTTCTCATATGTAATTAAACTTATGAAATGTATTTTGATGTTCATGTAAATAATGAGAATTGTATTTGTGAATGGAAAAGTGAATGTTTATCTGTGATTTATACATGATTATCACATGAGATGAATGATTGAGAAATGAAATTGAAAAATGTTGAGATTTTGATATTGGAGTTTGAGATGATTGAATATGATTATTGGAAGTGTTTTTCACAGGTTCCGAAGAACTGTTTTCTCCATTTTTAGCCGGTACTCTGCCGGATTTTCTATAAAATTTTCGGAACCTTAAATAAATTATAATGTCAATAAATGACTTAAATGAATTATATTTCACAAGTTATATTCAAAACTATGATAAAAAAAAATTAATTACGATAAAATAGTATTCTGGTACACCGTGTGACATATCTTACTCGAATATACTGTAGACGGGCAAGGGGTGTCACATGAGCCATTGCCAATTCGAACTCTAACATCTCTAGAACACAAGCTGCTACTATTTGCTAGTTCCTGCTTATCATAAGAAATGTGAGAATTGGCACTAGTATCTAAAACCCAAGCTATAGATGAACTATGAGTATCATCAGAATCTAAATAACAAGATATGGACATACCTTTCGAAGGCGTATCCTTCTTGCCCTTCAGAGAAGCAAGATACTCTGGGTAGTTCCTTTTCCAGTGCCCATCCTGCTAGCAGTGGAAACACTTTCCTTTGCCTCCATCAGCTTTAGTCTTCCCTTTCTATTTAGCTATTTTCTTAGAAGGACCAGGAATCTGAGGTTTCTTTTTCTTATTGCCCTTCTTCTTGTTGGACTTTCCAGCAGAAGAAGATGTAATCAAAGCTACCTCTTTTCCTTTATTGCCCAGCATATTCTTTTGTGCAATCACTAGCATGTTGAGTAAACCAGCCAAGGTGCATTCCTGCTTAGTCATATGAAAATTTATTACAAAATTCCCAAAAAACTCAGGAAGGGACTGAAGGATCGAATTCGTCTGCAGTTGGAAATCCATGTTAAAGTCAAGATGTTCCAGTTGCTCAATCAGCTGAATCATCTTGTGGACATGATCCCCAACATTCTGTCCCTCAGACATCCTCATGCGAAACAGCTGCCTAGATATCTCATACCTAGCATTCCTGCTGTGCTCACCATACAACTCTTGTAGGTGAAGGAGAATCTCACTCGCACTCTGTATGTTCTCATGCTGCTTCCGTAACTCATTACTCATGGAAGCAAGCATGTAACACTTAGCTCTCATATTATGCTCCTTCCACTTGACTAAAGTTTCATATTCCTCTTGAGTGGCCTCTAGAGGTAAGGGACCAGGAACATTTGAGTCTAAAACATATCCTATATGTTCAAGGTTTAGGAAAAGTTTCAAATTTCTTAGCCAATCAGACAGATTAGGTCCTGTCGGTAACACCCCTATGTTCGGTAGTGCGTTCTACTGTTCCGGTGACAGTGTCTATCCGGATAGCTAGGATGCTTGGAATTATATTTAAATGTTAGTGAGGAGACATAAAATAATGAAATATAAGAAAGGAAAATACAAGATAAACAAAGGAAAAATAATAGCAATGAAATGAAACTAAGTTAAACGAGCCAAAGACCGCAAATGATGGGTGACCGTGACGGAAGTTACTACAGCAATAAATAGCCGCCAAGATCACAGGAAACCATCGAAATTTAGTTTCGAGACATAATTAAAGACTTATTGAAGTATAAATGTCCTTAGAAATATCAAAGAAAAATTAATTAATTAGTACAAAGAAAAATGAGAAATCGAGAAAACGACAAAACGACAAAACTCGATGTTACTAAAAAATTGGGAATGCAACCCGAATAGGGGCATTGTGGTCATTTGACATCCCGAGTTTCCTTTTAACCTAAATGTCCATTAAAAATACATGATATTACACTAGGAAAATGTCATGAAAAATTAAAATGGTGGTACATAATCTAAATAGCAAAAGATAGGAGGAAAATGTGGGAAATTGGAAACTTTAGAATAAACAAACCTTATAATTGATTTTAGTGCTCCGCTAACATCTTCAAAGTGGACCATTAAGTAGATTTGGGCAAGAATATTCCTTCATTTTCTCCATTTATCAAACCAGCCAAAACCTTTAGGAGAGAAACCTCCATGGTCGTTGAGTGAAGCTCCATGCAACACACTTGGAGCCCTCCTTTCCACTAAGTCTCTTCTTTAAAGTTAATCCTTACCTTACAAGGAAGAGTTTAATAGCAATTTTAAGAAGTTTAGTGAGGTTTTGATTAAGCTTCAAAAGTGGTAAGTGAGTATTTTCAATTCTTGTTCATTAAAAGTGTAACCAAGGTTGTGGGTAGTTGATTTATGAAGGAATTTTTGAATTTTGATGTTTTAATGGAGATGTACATTTTGGCAGCCATGGAAATTCAGTATATGTAGCTTGTTTTTACTTGTTTATGGTTGTTTAAGATGTTGTTATTGATGGCAGCATGGATATATGTATAATGGTTTGGAATTGGGTATGTAAATGGGGTATGTTCATGTGGTTAAATGGTGTAAATGGACTTTGGAAAATTCTGTGTTATAGTGTGCATATTGAGAATGGTTACAAGCTGTCCAAAATGACCAAAATGTGTTGTTAAATGTGTTAATGGTAAGGTATAAACAATAATTGGCATGAAGGAAGTAGTTTGGTAAGTGCTGAATATGTAATTGGTAAGTGATGAGAAGTGTGTAGTAGGGTAGTGTGTGTTTTGGCTTAGAACCTTAAGTGTATGACTCCAATTGGTCATCACCAATTGGAGGTGAAACTAGGCATAAAATGTGCCAACTTTTATGAAGGAAGCTTACCAAAATTCTGCCTAGAAGGTGACTTGAAAAATGACCAAATCCGGATTAGTGACTTGAAAGCCTGAAAAATGACCATTTGGGCAATAGTTAGTATTTTGACCATAACTTACTCAAAACAGGTCCAATTGACCTAAAATTTTTACCATGAATAGTTTAGACATATATCTACAATTCTTATGAAGACACCAAAGCCCAAAAATGGCCAGAACCAAGCCAAATACATTGCACAAGTTTAGGTACCAAAACTGATCGAACCAAAAGTGACCTAAAAATGACCTAAAGTTACCATTTTAGTGCATTCTCTCCAGCATTGGTAAATTGACCATAACTTGGTCTACATAGCTCAGAATGACCTAAAATTTTGACCCGCATGCAATAAGACATAGACATACAAGTTTGTAGTTTGGACCGAAACCCAAAAACTGAGGGAACTAAGTCATCCAGCTAGGTCAAATTATTATACTGAAATCCAGCAAATTGTAATAAAATGCAATATACTTGAAAATGAATTTGGTAACATGTACTAACACTAAAAGGCTATAAAATGTGATATATTGGTAACATTAAACCTAATTCACTTAGAGTGCATCAAGGGTCAACATTATAGGTTGACTAATGAAATAAATTGAAGGGAATAGTATCAAGAAAATTTAAATATTGGATTTTATTGTTAGAAACAAATTCATTGAGTACTGAAACACTTTAAATTGTGTGTTTCAGTTTAAAAGGATATTCATAAGCGTAAGGAACACTGAGTCAGGGCCAAGAGGCATATATCAGAGGTTTGTGCACAATACTTTTTATATTCACTGCTTTTATTAGAAAATTTATTTGGAGAAATGAGTTATGAATAATTTTTTATTGTTTTGGCTTTGGGAATATTATTTGGAAATTATTGTGTTGCCTACTTTGCAAATGGAAATTTTGAGATAAAATGTGATTTGTGGTTTGTATGAAATATTGTAATTTGGAATTATTTTGATTCACACTTGGCATGATAATGTTACTATGTTCCTCCTCCATTTATGGGGTGAGTGTGATTATATTCCTCCCTCTTTGACTTGTCAGTCTGAGGTGAGTGTGGATGAGTTCTCATTATCTAGCTTCCTTCCTCCCTCATTGATTTCAATTAGTGGGGTGAGTGTGCCTTGTCGTGATATACACACGGCATGCTCGGAAAAGTTTGTGTCATAACCTAAGTTGTGTTATTGATTGGCAAAACTGTGTTATTCAGTTATTTGATCAAATTTTGTTATTGATTGGCAACACCGTGTTATTCAATTATTTGATCAAATTGTGTTATTGATTGATAAAACTGTGTTATTCAGTTAGCAAAACTGTGTTATTCAATTGTTTGATCAAATTTGTTTTATATGAACTTTGTAAATTGTGAGATGGAATTGTGAATTATTTGATTTGTAAATTGTCAATAAAATTTTTATATATCGCATTTCAAATTGTTATTGTGCACCACTGAGTAAATTTTACTCAGCGATAGCTTTTCATTGCTGTCGCAGGTAGACAGACTGACAGGGCAGTAGAGTAGGCTGCTTGTACTACATTTTAAGATTTCACTGGGTATACTGAGTATACCATATTTTGTCTTTGGTACTGTAATGTATGTTCACTGTATGTATATGTTGTTCTTGGTTTTGAGCAGTTGTAAATTAAAATTGTACATTAAAGTTGTACATTAAAGTTGTAAACTAAATTTGTAAATTATTTTGGCTTGTAAATATTGTGATATATTTCTTTCATGTCAGCTTTTGAAAACACTGAAAAATTATTATGGATTTGAGTTGGCAAATGTTGATGAACTTATTGTCTTGATTGGATATTGGAGTTTGGGGATTGAACAAAATATTGAAAGTGCTTTTTACAGGTTTTTGAAGAACTGTTATATTCAAAATACAGATGGCACTCTGCCAAAATTTTTACAGAAATTATTAATACTTTAAATGTGTTATCTGGTTTCACTTTAGTAAAAAAAATTTTTTTAACACCTGTAAATAGTGCTCACCACTGTAAAAAGAAGTAAGAAAAGATTTAAAATCCCTTGTAGTGTATTTAATGGGTTATCAGTAGACAGAGTTTGGTAATTCATTAGGTATACTAGGGATCATGTTACGCCTTACGGAGGGATAGGGTGTGACAAGTTTTAGTGGTATCAGAGCAAATTTTATTTAAATTCTGTTTTGACTTGTAATTTGAATATTTTTCCTTCATAGTACAACTGCTCAATGTCATTGTTTGATATATATAGTAGATTACATTATAAATATGCACTAACAGGAGGAAATCTCCTTGTGTTATTGTTCAGGAGGTCTAAGATCCTCAAATCGACTATGGAAGAAGGGGATCATTCAGTCGATCAATCAATAGAGGCTGAGGTATAAGGGGAACCCCAGCCCTTCAAAATGTGAGTGGATCAGCTGCACCAATCCCCTCAATACCACAGTTCCCTACTCAATTTGCTCAGCATATGGGTGTGATGTTCCAACAGATGGCTGGTAACATGCCCACTCAAGCCCCACTGCAGACACTAGTAGTACAACTACAACCTTCAACTAGGTAGTATGACAAGCTGATTAAGTATGGGGCTATTGAGTTCAAGGGGACAGTGGATCCGCTAGAGGCAAAACAATGGTTGAAAAGGATGAAAAGAGTTTTTAGGAAGCTGCACTGCACTGATGAGCTGAAGTTTGAGTACTCAGTCTCACTTCTATAGGGAGATGCATATGACTGGTGGAAAACCATTCCCCTCAGTTTGGTGGAACCCCCAGTGCTGACATGGGATGACTTTCTCAGAGAGTTCAGACAAAAATATGTCCCAGATGCCTATGTGGACCAGAAGCTACAGGAATTCTTAAGCCTGAAGCAAAGGAACAAAACAGTGGCAGAATATAAGAGAAACTTCTCTCTATTGAGTCATTATGCAGGAAGCCTGCTTACCACTCCTAGAGACAGATGTAAATGCTTTAAGACCTGGTTAAGGCCTAGTCTAAGAATGTAAGTTGTGGGGTTTCGACACCAGAATTTCTCAGAGCTAATATCACAAGCCCTGGAACTGGAAAGAATTGAGAATGAAGAAACAGTTAAAAAGGGTACTGAAGAAAAAGAGAAAATTAGAAAGACTACTGATCAAGTTCCTGATAGTGGGTCAAGAAAGAGGAAGCACTTTGGAGGATCTAGCTCACGTGAATCAGGTAGAGATAGATTTTCTGGACAAAAACCACCTCGATCGGATCAACAAACTCAGAAGAAACCTAGAAATGTGCTGTAGGATCGACTTTGTGAAACTTGTGGCAAACCACATAGTGGGGTATGTTATAGAGCCATAGGAGCATGTTTTAATTGTAGAGAGGCTGGTCATTTTGCTAGGGATTGTATAAATCCATGTCGTTATGAATCATTTATTACACTAGAGGGATCAACCCAAGTTTCTACCCCAAAGAGTGCACCATCAGTTAGTAGAGGCAGAGGTAGAGGTAGGGGTAGTACACCTAGAAGTCAGAGTACTGTGAATCAGCCAGAACAGGGTGATGCTTCAGCTAGAGTATACGCTATACAACAGGGGGAAGAGGCTGAGACTTTTGACATCGTTGCTGGTACTCTCTAAATTAATAACTAATATATATGTATTGTTTGACCTAGGGTCTGTATACTTTTATGTTAGTGCTAGTATTTTTTGCCTTCCTGCTGTCCCTCATATAAAAAAATTTGTTAGTCACCTAAAAGTAAGTTATAATAATGGAATTGCTCTAGATAAGGGAAAAGATGTTACAGTTAGTAATTATCAATAGATATTGTAATCAGAATAAGTTTCGGATATTAGTGAATTCAAAAAAGATAAAAGATAGGAAAGTTTGATCTATTGGAATGTATCATAGTAACTATGCAATATTCTTGATGTTTGTACTGTAAGCTGCAGATTACAGTACTGACTTGAGATTATTGTGTAGAGCTACGTACTACTCGACAGTACACCAAGATGAGAATAGTTGCCAACGGCATCTGTTTTGGTATAGTTATGCCAGGACAGAATTTTATTGTTGGAAATAAGTTTGAAAATCCTACTTAGGGATTTAAAACTCAAAAGTTAAAATATCAAAAGGTTATAGTTTAGTATAAAAGAAAGTAAGTTATAGAATATTAATAGATAAAAAGAGTTGTGGAAGTAAAAATTTGAACAGTTGGTTCAGATATAACAAAGAAATGTTACGAATGTGAGTAAGATTGTTGACTAGAATGGTCCAAGGACCCATGACTAGATAAATAATTCTAACATGACCTCAAGGGTCATTCAATAAGGAAACATGAACCGAAATATTAGACAGAATAATAGTAAGAGAAGATTGGTGTTATACAAAGAAATTAAATGTTGTATTAGATTGTTAAAAGTCTTATACAAATTCAAAGAAAAGAATATTGTACGATCATATAGAAAGGAGAAAATAAACGTACGATTATTGTAAGATGGCTATTGGGTAAAATATCAGAGGTCTGTGCACAATACTTTTTATATTCACTACTTTTACCTGAAAATTTATTTAGAGAAATGAGTTATGAATAATTTTTTATTGTTTTGGCTTTGGGAATATTATTTGGAAATTATTGTGTTGCCTACTTTGCAAATGGAAATTTTGAGATAAAATGTGATTTGTGGTTTGTATGAAATATTGTGATTTGGAATTATTTTGATTCACACTTGGCATGAAAATGTTAATATATTCCTCTTCCATTTATGGGGTGAGTGTGATTATATTCCTCTCTTTTTGACTTGTCAGTCTGAGGTGAGTGTGGATGAGTTCTCATTATTTAGCTAGCTTCCTCCCTCATTGATTTCGATTAGTGGGGTGAGTGTGCCTTGTCGTGATGTACACATGACATGTTCAAAAAAGTTTGTGTCATGGCCTAAGTTGTGTTATTGATTGGCAAAACTGTGTTATTCAGTTATTTGATCAAATTGTGTTATTGATTGGCAACACCGTGTTATTCAGTTATTTGATCAAATTGTGTTATTAATTGGCAAAATTGGGTTATTCAGTTATTCAATCAAATGGTGTCATTGATTGGCAAAACTGTGTTATTCAATTGTTTGATCAAATTTGTTTTATATGAACTTTGTAAATTGTGAGATGGAATTGTGAATTATTTAATTTGTAAATTATCAATAAAAGTTTTATATATCGTATTTCAAATTGTTATTGTGCACCACTGAGTAAATTTTACTCAACGATAGCTTTTCATTGCTGTCGCAGGTAGACAGACTGACAGGGCAGCAGATTAGGCTGCTTGTACTACATTTTGAGATTTCACTGGGTATATTGAGTATACCATATTTTGTATTTGGTGGTGTAATGTATGCTCACTGTATGTATATATTGTTCTTGGATTTGAGCAGTTGTAAATTAAAATTGTATATTAAAGTTGTACATTAAAGTTGTAAACTAAATTTATAAATTATTTTGGCTTGTAAATATTGTAATATGTTTCTTTTATCTCAGCTTTTGAAAACACTGAAAAATTATTGTGGATTTGAGTTGGCGAATGTTGAGAAACTTATTGTCTTGATTGGATATTGGAGTTTGGGGATTGAACAAAATATTGGAAGTGCTTTTTACAGGTTTTTGAAGAACTGTTTTATTCAAAATACAGATGGCACTCTGTCAAAATTTTTACAGAAATTATTAATACTTTAAATGTGTTATCTGGTTTCACTTCCGTAAAAAAAAATTTTTTAACACTCGTAAATAGTGCTCACCACTGTGAAAAAAAATAAGAAAAGATTTAAAATTCCTTGTAGTGTATTTAATGGGTTATCAGTAGACGGAGTTTGGTAATTCATTAGGTATACTACGGGATCATGTTACGCCTTACGGAGGGGTAGGGTGTGACACTGTCAACCTATTGTGATCAAGTAAGCTTGCAAGGATATTGGATGGTGGTGGTTGTTCTGTGCTCATTATTATCAGAAAATTAACTACAGAAAATAACCAGATTAATTAGTAAATGTATCATGTAATTAACCAAAATAATTATGGTCTTTTAATCAAATTGGTCCTCCCACTAACTTAGCGAATCCTACACTTTCAAAGTAGAAAAAGGAAATCCTAGTTGGATGGATTTCTAGTGGGTGATTGATTTCTTATAATCCTATTGATCATCCTCAAGCACATCCATTATTGGAATCACAATAAACTACGAGTGAGTAACTCCTTGCCCATCACATCTCATGTGAGGTTCAATCCTTTACCTAGCCCCTAATGCTCAAAATCTCAGGCACATCCATTATTGACTTATCTTGCATTAGTTAAGTTGATCCCATTGAGCTAGTAAACATGCAAATAATTTTAATGTCCTCAGGCACATCCATTATTGGCCACCAAACCATTTACATATTTACAATATCTCATGCTTAATAATTATTCTGAAGAAAAACTCTTAAATTAATTACATCATATGCAACTATCTAAAATTTCTTAAAATAATTGCCCCAATGGAGGGCCCATGTTATAATTACTTTAATTATAGTATTTCCAACTTAATCTTTTATTTGGAAGATTTTGTGGTCGTCCTAATTACTATTAAGGTCTCACTTTGCACATTATCCATTTAGCATGTATATATCATATACTTGCATACATTCCCATACATCTCATGCATTCATGGATAAACAGTAAATATGGTATGATCATGGTGTAACATCCTCACTTTAGCTAGTCCGTATAGTCTACTGTTCCAATGACCAGTGTCGGTCCGGATAGCTAGGACGTCCGGAAAAATATTTAAACTAAAGTGAGGAACCATAATTAACTCAAATATTAATAAGAAAAATTTAGGAAAAATTTTAGAAATAAAATACAACCAAGTTAAATGAGCCGGTGCCCTAGCGATGGGTAACCTAGTGAGAAGTTGCGGTTCTCGCAACTAGGAGCCCTAGACCAGGGGGAAATTTTATAAAATAATTTTTGGGACTCCAGAGAAGGGTCATTGAGGTTCTTGTGGCATTAGAATGCCAAGAAAATGCTTAAAAAAAATTTTCAATCTGTACAGACAATTTTGGCTCGTTAAGCCAAACGGAGAGCATTTTGGTCATTTTGTCTTCAGAGATGATTTTTGGTCAACTTTTCCAGTTAAATAAATAATTTATATAATATAAAATATGAATAAACATTGTTAAAAATTTAATTGCAATTAAATAGACAAGAAAAGGAGAGAAAATGAAAGAAAATGGCATTATGACATCATAAGGATGTCATTAAAATTTCCCCAACAAATCCAATGTTGACACATGGCATAACTTTACTTAAAAGAGATTAAATGGGCTAGAAAAATGAAAAAAAATCAGAACTTCTTCTTCCTTATTTTCTCCTTGCCGTGACCTCCTCCATAGCTAACCATAAACAAGCTTTTCAAAGCTTGATTTCACTAGCTTCTACCCCATTAAACCTTATACTCCCAACACAAAAAAGTGTTCTAACACCTTGGAGATTCTTTTGAAAGAAAAAAGAAAAGGAAAACAAGAAACCTAGCAAGTGGGAGACTTCACTCCATTAGAGGTTTGTGACCTAACTTTGAATTTCACTTTAAATTCATGTTAAGAACTTTGAATTAGTGTAAATTACAAAGAAAAATTATTGAATACCATTGGTATGCTAACCCTAGATTTCGGCAACCTTGGTTGGGGTATGCTTGTGATGAATTCTATGGAGCTAACATGCTATTGTGGCTGCCCTTAATATGCACCTTGTAAGTGGATTGAAGAAATGCAATGATAATGCATGAATTGTAATGTGTGAGTTAGGGTTTGGGGTGGAAAATGAGACCTTGACCATGTGATGATAAAAGTAGGTTTTAATGGTCAATTAGTGACCATTTGGTTCTATTTGAATAAAAAATGGAGTGAATTGTGCAGTGGGATTGGAGTTTGGTGTGGCTGCCCTTGGTGACCTGCAGGACTGGGCATGAGTCCAGCAGGTTTGGGCAGCAATAACTTGAATTGTAGAGGTTCAATTGGTGCAAGGCCAATTGGAAATGAAACTAAACACATAATGACACAACTTTGGTGAAGAAACCATGCCCAGAAAACCAAACCAAGTTGACCAAAAGATTGCCCTAATTTGGGTGACCTACATTCTGCCTGGGCAAAATGACCAAATGAATAGTGTTTGATCATTTGGCCATAACTCAGTGTAGAAAGGTCCAATTGACCTGAAATTTTACCAAAAACAAGCTAAGATATATATCAACAACTTTCATGAAGAAACCTAACCCAAATTATGACTAGAACATATTCAAAAAGTGAGTTACAATCACTGTTCCTAACACTGTAGATTTGGTCAGTCCAGAAATTCTGAAAAAATTTCAGTCCAGCCAGTTGTGGTTTTTGAGCCATAACTTGAGCTACAAAAATCCAAATAGAGTGATTCAAAAAAGAAAATACAACTAGACAAAATAAGGAACAATTTTCATGTTGATCATTTTGCCAAATTCCCACTGGAAAAATGACTATGGAACAGTAAAGACAAAGCATGAAAACTGAAAATTCTGTCCAATTAACATTAAGTTTAGAAATGGTATTGGCAATCAATACCAACAAATTTAAAATGCAAAATGTAGTATATTGGGAGTATTAGAACTAATGTACCTATTGCCTATGCAAAAGTCAACATTTTTGTTGACTAATGAATGGAATAGTAACACTAAAACTTAAATTTCAAAAATTGTGACACTTAAAAGTGTAAAATGCCCTAGTATACCTAGCGAGATTGGTTTGGATAGGTTGGCATGCCAATAGGGTTCTGTTAGCAGAACTGCATATGGCTTCATGCCATTATGTGCTTCATGGCTTTCCATGCCATTCTGTGGCATAATAGCCTTTGGCTATGTTATTTGAGTTGTTACACTCGGGTTTTATCCCCGATAATTATTATAGCTTATTAGCTATTCTGTTGCACACTGGGAGACACAATGTGACCGATGGTGTGATGGTCCGAGGTACTTAGTACTCAGTGCCAGTTTACCCGTTTATCCAGTCCAGTCAACTAGTATGGGTTACTCGGGCAATGATAATAAACCTTACCAAATTTTAATTGAATAATACTACAATAAATATCAGAAATTAAGTCTACCCAAAAATGAAATTATACATTCTGCATATTTATTTTATTCTGTTTTATTTTATTTTATTTTATATAGTCACCACTAAGCAGAATTGCTTAGCACGTCGCTTTTGCCACGCGCAGGTACTGGAGACCTAGCTGGGGATGTGACACCCCTTACCCGTCTACAGTGTAGCCGAGCAAGTTATACCACTCAGTGTGCCGGAGCACCAATTCATGTTTCTATTACAATTTATCCCTTTTAATTCATTTATTTTCAATTTTTGATAAATCTGGATTTTTCAGCAAATTTTATAGAAAATCCGGCAGAGTGCCGGCTATAAATTGGAAAAATAGTTCTTCTGAACCTGTTTAAAAACACTTCAAAATCTCAATACTATTTTCAGAAATTTTTCTGTTCTGTTCACATCATCACTGAAAGCACATTCATATTTCTCAACATTTCATTTATCAACATACATTATACAGAAAATTTCAATAACATGAAATTTCATATATTTACATTGTTACATAATTTCAAGAGTTTATAGTTACAAACCATAATTAATACAAAATGCAAAATACAAAGTGCTACCCCGAAATCCTAATGTCCTACCATGTGCACTACAGATATGAAGTGACTCTGGACTCTAGATGCAGATTTGAAGATTTACCCTGTCTGATATCTGCTGGGCTCCCCAGCTAGGTCTCCAGTACCTGCGCGTGACAAAAGTGATGCGCTAAGCAATCCTGCTTAGTGGTGACAATATAAAATAAAATAAAATAAAATAACTAAATAAAATGAATATGCAGAATGTGTATTTACATTTTTTGTAGACTTAATTTCTGATATTTATTGCAGTATTATTCAATTAAAATTTTGTAAGATTTATTATCATTGCTCATACTAGTTGACTGAACTGGATAAACAGGTAAACTGGCACTGGGTACTAAGTACCTCGGACTATTACACCATCAGTCACATTGTGTCTCCCGGTGTGCAACAGAACAGCTAATAAGCTGTAATAATTACCAAGGATAAAACCCAAGTGTACAACTCAATATCATAGCCAAAGGCTATTATGTCACAGAATGGCATGGGAAGCCATGAAACACAGAATGGCATGAAGCCATATGCAGTACTGCTAACAGAACCCTATTGGCATGCCAAGCTATCCAAACCAATCTTGTTAGGTATACTAGGGCATATTACACTTTTAAATTTCACAATTTTTGAATTTCAAGTTTGAATGTTACTATTCATTTCATTAGTAAACTAAAATGTTGACTTTTGCATAGGCAATAGGTACATTGGTTCTAATACTCCCAACATACCAAATTTTGAATTCAAAATTTGTTGGTATTGGTTGCCAATACCATTTCTAAGCTTAATGTTAATTGGGCAGAATTTTCAGTTTTCATGCTTTGTCTTTACTATTCCATTGGTCATTTCGGCAGCGGGAATTTGACAAAATGATCAACATGAAAGTTGTTCCTTATTTTGTCTAGTTTCATTTCATTTTTCAATCACTCCATTTGGAGTTTTGTAGCTCAAGTTATGGCCCAAAAACTACAACTAGCCAGATTGAAAGTTTTTCCAGAATTTCTGAACTGACCAAATCTACAGTGTTAGGAGCAGTGACTGCAACTCACTTTTTGAATATGTTCTAGTCATAATTTGGGTTAGGTTTCTTCATGAAAATTTTTGGTCAATTGGACCTTTCTACACTGAGTTATGGCCAAATAACCAAACATTGTTAATTTGGTCTTTTTGCCCAGGCAGACTGCAGGTCACTCGGATTAGTGCAAACTTTTGGTCAACTTGGTTTGGTTTTCTGGGCATGATTTCTTCACCAAAGTTGTGCCATTATGTGTCTAGTTTCATGTCCGATTGGCCTTGCACCAATTGGACCTCTATAATTCAAGTTATTTCTGCCCAAACCTGCTGAACTCATGTCTAATTCTGCAGGTCACCAAGGGCAGCAGCACCAAACCCAAATCCCACTACTCAACACACTTCATTTTTTATTTAAACAGAACCAAATGGTCTCTAATTGACCATTAAAACCTATTTTTATCATCACATGGTCAAAGTCCCATTTTTCCACCCCAAACCCTAACTCAAACATTACAACCCATGCATTTTCATTTCATTTCATCAATCCACTTAGTAGATACATATTGTGGGAAGCCACACTAGCATTTTAGCTCACAAAAATCATCACCATATTACCCTAACCAAGGCTGCCGAAATTTAGGGTTTACATACAAATGGTATTCAACAATTTTTCTTTGTCATTTACACTCATTCTTAGTCCTTACACATGGATTTAAAGTGAAAGAACTGAAGGAACGGAAGCGTGAAAAACACAAGTTTATACCATTGAATTCAAAAATTTTCACCTAGGGTCACATGCATCATGCAAGATTTATTTTTATCTATTTGATTTCAATGATAAACAACATATTAAAACTCTTTTAATATGTTTTTGGATCTGTATTTGCCATTTAAGATTTTAAAATTAATCAGATTAATTTTAGAACCCTAGATTAAATCAAGAACGATTACACTAACCTCTTGATGCACTGCAGCGTGTCTGCGCCTTTGAGATTCATCTTCAGGACACCAGATGTTGTCCCTCTAGCTTGTCCACACCAAGAACACCTACGGCAGCCCTTGAACAGCTTTTAAAGCCTTTTCTATTAATTAGAAATTCAAGTTCTGCCTTTTAAGAGATTAGAGATGTAAATAGGACACTAGAAACAATTTCTAGTGTTCTTAATTCAAGAGATTGATGGCTAATCTCTTTGAATTGATGAGAGATGAAGAAGAATAGAGGGAGGGCTGCAAAATGGCGTGACAAAGGAGAGGAGTGGCTGCTGGTTATTTTATTTTCTCATAACAACACTTAAATAGCTAGGTTAACACATTAAACCCTTGCCACATGTCACCCTTTGATTAGCTCTAGGTTTAAGTGACCCAATCACATTGTGCCAAGTGTCAAACCTATATGTAATCTTGATTTTAATCATCTTACATGATTAAAAAACATTTGGCAAGCTTATGTATTATGCCATGTGTCACCATCTCATGGTGCCACGTGTCACACTGCAAAATGACCAAAATGCCCCTGTGTCTTAATTTTGAGTTCTCAACTCAAAATAATTATTTTTCTTCTTCTAATTAATTTATATCAAATATAAATTAATTAATTAATCTCTATTAATTAATTTCTCATTAATTAAATTCATATTTAAACACTTTAAATGTAAATTTAACTTATATTATACATCCAATAATCTAGATTTGGTTTCAAGTCATGCTAGGGACTTTGCAAACTAATTGCAAATCAAACCTATTTAATTAATCAATTAAACTCTTTAATTAATTAATTAAATCATATTTAATTAGGTGATAACTTGTGTATGTGTGTGACTTACTAGGCTCATCACTAATTGGCAATGAGACATGATATCAACTCTTAATATCATCAGAACTCTTTCTTACCATAAATGATTTCTCTAAATTATTTTATGAACCTCATAGACCATGGTTAACACCTAGCATAGCATGCCATGGCCACCCAATTAGTAATAAGGTTTACCTTAAATGAACCTATAATCATATGTTACCATGCACTAGAATCTCTCTGTTACAAAATCCCAACTCAAGCTGGAGCCATGGTTTATGTCAAACTCCATTTGCTATGAATATTATGTTCTCTTTTAATTCCAGTTCTTGATTAAAAGATTTTCTCATCAGAAACTCTTTTCTGAATAAATCTATCTGTCCTGGCCAGGAACTTGAAACATCAAGAACAATTAAATAAACATAGGATTTTATCTCTATTTACTTAGAGGAACAGATTCCATCTTGATCAACACCTACCTCCATATATAAATAGTAGGAGCCAACACATGCCCATATACCCATACACAGTACAAGTATGAAAGCAGTATCAAACTCAAACTACCTATATACAAGATAACTGTGCTATCTCAGTCTAAAGATTATATGCACTGATATGATTTATGACAAAACATTGACAAGAGTAAACTCCATGTGCTTGTCATAAGTGTCACTGGTTCGGCCTACTTATCATTTATAAGTGCCTATCATGTTTGTTATATGGCATGAGACTCACTGTTCCATCTTATTTATATCTCATATAAATAACTTGGGAACAAACATGAATACAATCTTTCTGGATAAGTCATGTCCTTATTATGAAGTATCCTCGATTGTGAACCTATTTATGATACTTTGTGCTAGAAATATTGTCACTCATATTCTTAACAACTTAAAAATAATATTTCTAACAAAATATCAATGGACCTTTTCTATTACACATAAATATATTATGTAAACGGAAAAGTGGAAATGCCTTTTATTAATAAAAATATGTACAAGATACATACTAAATGATATGCTCTAGGGCATACTACTAACAATCTCCCACTAGCACTAGAGCCATTCATTACAATATCTTAGACCTATCTTCTCAAGATGTCGGTCTAACGAGTCGTGACATAGGCTTAGTGAATGGATCACCGGATTTTCAGTGATGCTATTTTCTGCATGGCTACATCGCCGCCCAACTATTTCTCCGATAATGTGGTAGCGCCTTTCTATGTGTTTGGATTTCTAGTGAGACCTTGGTTCCTTAGCTCAGTATGATGCTCCATTATTGTCACGGTGTAGTGGAGCTGGCGACTCAATGGAAGGAACTCTGTAAGTTACATCACGAACTTCTTTATCCAAGCGACTTCCTTTGCGACATCGATGCGACAATACACTCGACCTCTGTAGTGGAATCTGCGATCGTGCTCTGTTTGGAACTCTTCCAACCGATCGCACCTCCATTACAAATGAACACATATCCAGAGGTAGACTTTCTATCATCGATATCTGATTGGAAATCAGAATCAGTATAACCATCCAATTGCAAGTCTCCACCTCCATAAATCAAGAATAAATCCTTAGTTCTTCTCAAGTACTTAAGAATATTCTTGTGACTATCGATGTTCCAAACCTGGATTGGATTGATACCTGCTAGTCAAACTAACAGCATATGCGATATCCGGCCTAGTACACAATATTGCATACATTAAACTTCCAATAGTCGAAGCATATGGAATCCTGGCCATCTTATCTCTTTCTTTCGGTGTCTTTGGAGACATCTCTTTAGAAAGATGGATACCATGTCTCACTGGTAACAATCCTCTCTTGGAATCAAGCATGTTAAACCTCTTTAACACCTTTTCCAAGTATAGACTTTGGGATAAACAAATTATTCTTTTCGCTCTATCTCTATAGATACGAATTCCAAGAATATAGGTTGCCTCCCCTAAGTCTTTCATGGAGAATGTATTTGACAACCATACCTTTATAGTCTTCAACATACCTGTGTCATTACCCATCAACAGTATGTCATCCACATATAAGACAAGGAAAGTGATAGCATTGTCACTAACCTTCTTATATACACATGGCTCATCCTCATTTTTGATAAAACCAAAGGATTTAATGGCTTCATCAAAACGGATGTTCCAACTCCTCGAAGCTTGTTTCAACCCATAAATGGATCGCTTTAGCTTGCATACCTTGGAACCATCTTGGGATTCAAATCCCCTATGTTGTTCCATGAAAATGTTTTCTTCAATGTATCCATTGAGAAAAGCTGTTTTGACATCCATCTGCCAAATCTCATAATCATAGTATGCAGCTATTGCTAATAAAATCCTAATTGATTTAAGCATGGAAACAGGCGAGAAAGTCTCCTCATAGTCGATTCCTTACCTTTGGCGAAACCCTTTCGCTACTAGCCTTGCCTTATAGGTCTCTACCTTTCCATCAGAACCAATTTTCTTCTTGAAAACCCATTTGTTCCCTATAGGTATAATACCTTCAGGTGGGTCAACAAGATCCCAAACTTGATTCTTATACATGGAATCAATCTCGGATTTCATAGCATCAATCCATTTTGAAGAGTCTATATTTGATATAGCTTCTTCATAGGTAAGTGGATCATCTCCATGATCAACTTCTTCATGAGTAGATAACTCTTGTTCTTCTTCATGAAGAAAACCATATCTCACTGGTGGGTGAGATACCCTGGTTGTTCTACGAGGAACAGCTGTAGATGTTTCATCAATGGGTATTAGTTGACTAGATGGATCTATATCCATATGATCTGTTGGTTGGTCAGAATTCTCCAATTCTAACTTTATTTGCCTTCCTTTGCCTCCTTCTTGAACAAACTATTGTTCAAGAAATGTGGCATCTCTACTTACCACAACCTTTTGTGAAGTAGGCAAATAAAAATAATATCCAAAACTATCTTTTGGATATCCAACAAATCGACCATTTTTCTGATCTGGTCTCCAATTTATCAGTGTTCAGCTTTTTGATATAAGCTGGACAACCCCAAATCTTAACATGCTTAAGACTTGGTTTTCTTCCATGCCATATCTCATAAGGTGTGGAAGAAACTGATTTTGATGGAATCCTATTCAGAATATACAAAGCTGATTCTAATGCAAATCCCCAAAAGAAGATTGGCATATCAGTATAGCTCATCATACTACGTACCATATCCAATAGGGTACGATTTCTCCTTTCAGATACACCATTCAGTTGTGGCGTTCCTGGAGGAGTCAGCTGAGAAACAATGCCATGCTCTCTCAAGTATTCATCAAATTCAGTACTCAAATATTCACCTCCACGATCTGATCGAAGAGCTTTAATATTCTTTCCTGTTTGATTTTCTACTTCAGATTTAAATTCTTTGAACTTTTCAAAAGATTCATGTTTGTATTTCATCAAATACAAATACCCAAACCTTGATTTATCATCAGTAAAGGTAATAAAATAATGAAAACCCCCTCTAGCCATTTCTTTAAATGGACCACATACATCACTATGTATTAGCTCCAAAATATTTTCAGCTCTTTGCCCTTGTCTAACAAAGGGTGATCTAGTCATTTTGCCCTGAAGGGAAGATTCACAAGTTGGAGTAGGCTCAGAGCCCAATGAGGATAGAATCCCCATTTTCTCCAATTTTGCAATCCTATCTTCTGCAACATGACATAACCTTAAGTGCCAAATATATTTTGAACTTGAGTTAGTCTTCACCATGGCATTGCATTCATTTAGATTGCTATACTCTGGCCAGTGGAAACACTTTCTTACTGACAATGGAAACACTTTCCTTTTGGCAGTGTCAGCTTTAGTCTTCCTTTTCTGTTTAGCTATTTTCTTGGAAGGACCAGGAATCTGAGGTTTCTTTTTCTTATTGCCCTTCTTCTTGTTGGACTTTCCAGCAGAAGAAGATGCAACCAAAGCTACCTCTTTTCCTTTATTGCCTGGCATTTTCTTTTGGGCAATAACTAGCATGTTGAGTAAACCACCTAAGGTGCATTCCTGTTTAGTCATATGGAAATTTGTCACAAAATTCCCAAAAGACTCAGGAAGGGACTGAAGGATCAAATCCGTCTGTAGTTGGAAATCCATGTTGAAGTCAAGATGTTCCAACTGCTCAATCAGCCGAATCATCTTGTGGACATGATCCCTAACATTTTGTCCCTCAGACATCCTCATACGGAATAGCTGTCTAGATATCTCATATCTAGCATTCCTGTTGTGCTCACCATACAACTCTTGTAGGTGAAGGAGGATCTCATTCGCACTCTGCATGTTCTCATGTTGCTTCTGTAACTCATTACTCATGGAAGCAAGCATGTAACACTTAGTTCTCATATCATGCTCCTTCCACTTGTCCAAAGTTTCATGTTCCTCTTGTGTGGCCTCTGGAGGTAAGGGACCAGGAACATTTGAATCTAGAACATATCCTATATGTTCAAGGTTCAGGACAAGTTTTAAATTTCTTAGCCAATCGAATGATTTGGTCCTGTCAACCTATTATGATCAAGTATGCTTGCAAGGATATTGGATGGTGGTGGTTGTTTTGTGCTCATTTTATCGAGAAAATTAGCTGAGAAAATAACCAGATTAATTAGTAAATGTATCATGTAATTAACCAAAATGATTATGGTCTTTTAATCAAATTGGTCCTCCCACTAACTTAGCGAATCCTACACTTCCAAAGTAGGAAACGGAAATCCTAGTTGGATGGATTTCTAGTGGGTGATTAAATTCTTATAATTCTATTGATCATCCTCAGGTACATCCATTATTGGAATTACAATAAACTATAAGTGAGCAACTCCTTGCCCATCACATCTCATGTGAGGTTCAATCCTTTACCTAGCCCCTAATGCTCAAAATCTCAGGTACATCCATTATTGACTTATCTTGCATTAGTTAAGTTGATCCCATTGAGCCAGTAATTATGTAAATAATTTTAATGTCCTCAGGTACATCCAATATTAGGCACCAAACCATTTACATATTTACAACATCTCATGCTTAACAATTATTCTTAAGAAATCCTCTTAAATTAATTGCATCTCATGCAACTATTTAAAATTTCTTAAAATAATTGCCCCAATGGAGGGCCTATGTTATAATTACTTTAATTATAGCATATCCAACTTAATCATTTGTTTGGAAGATTTTATGGTCATTCTAATTACTATTAAGGTCTCACTTTGCACATTATCCATTTAGCATGCATATATCATATAATAGCATACATTCCCATACATCTCATGCATTCATGGATAAGCAGTAAATATGGTATGATCATGGACTTTCTAAGGGATTCAATTCTGAGCCACCAAGAATTGAATCAGAGCATTCCTAGGTGCATTTCATTCATTCATTTTACAAGAGTTGCTGAAGGAGTACATAATCAACACTTGATCTTGAATTCCTCCCACTGGTCCCACCAATGCTCTTGACCTCCTTGAAATTCTTGCAATCCAATATTACATTACCTTGGCATACCAAGGCGAATTTACAAGAACTTAAATAAATGAAATTACAACCCAAAAATTATTACAAACTTAATAATACATGCCCAAAATAAATTAAAATAAATTAATTAATTTACAATCCCAAAGAAACATAAAAGAAATAAATCCAATCACATTGGTCATTTATAGTCCATGATCATCCATCATGCATATCACTATTTAACAATTAAATAAAATATACATACTTAAATTAAATTGAATATCTCATATTCAACTTAAAAATCCAGATTTGAATATGATTCAAATAAATTTAAAAATTCAGATTTGAATCTCATTCAAACAAATTTAAAAATTCAGATTTGAATCACATTCAAACAACTTCAAAAATTCAAATTTGAATCACATTCAAACATTTTTTAAAAAAATCAGATTTGAATCACATTCAAACATTTTTTAAAAAATCAGATCTGAATTTTATTCAATCAATTTAAAAAAATCAGATTTAAATATGATTCAAACAACTTTAAAAATTCAGATTTGAATCACATTCAAACAACTTTTAAAATTCAGATTTGAACTACATTCAAACAATTTTTAAAATTTTTTATTTGAATCATAATTTAATTGTGTGATTAAAAATCCTAATTAAACATTTTAATTAGTCATATGATGAACCTTTCATCATGCAACAATTGCAGAATTTAATAACAACCATGCGCACCATGATCTTCCAAAGCCATGCGCACCATGTTGGAGTTCATCAAGCATGCCACCACACCTCTTGATCCAACCAGCAATGGATCAATCATCTCATGATCAAATCACACAATTAAATCATATAATCAACAATCTAAATGGCAAATATAGTGGCTCTGATACCAATTGAAGGCAGGCGTGAAAAATACAAGTTTATACCATTGAATTCAAAAATTTTCACCTAGGGTCACATGCATCATGCAAGATTTATTTTTATCTATTTGATTTCAATGATAAACAACATATTAAAACTCTTTTAATATGTTTTTGGATCTGTATTTGCCATTTAAGATTTTAAAATTAATCAGATTAATTTTAGAACCCCAGATTAAATCAAGAACGATTACACTAACCTCTTGATGCACTGCAGCGTGTCTACGCCTTTGAGATTCGTCTTCAGGACACCAGATGTTGTCCCTCTAGCTTGTCCACACCAAGAACACCTATGGCAGCCCTTGAACAGCTTTTAAAGCCTTTTCTATTAATTAGAAATTCAAGTTCTTCCTTTTAAGAGATTAGAGATGTAAACAGGACACTAGAAACAATTTTTAGTGTTCTTAATTCAAGAGATTGATGGCTAATCTCTTTGAATTGATGAGAGATGAAGAAGAATAGAGGGAGGGCTGCAAAATGGCGTGACAAAGGAGAGGAGTGGCTGCTGGTTATTTTATTTTCTCATAACAACACTTAAATAGCTAGGTTAACACATTAAACCCTTGCCACATGTCACCCTTTGATTAGCTCTAGGTTTAAGTGACCAATCACATTGTGCCAAGTGTCAAACCTATATGTAATCTTGATTTTAATCATCTTACATGATTAAAAAACATTTGGCAAGCTTATGTGTTATGCCATGTGTCACCATCTCATGGTGCCACGTGTCACACTGCAAAATGAGCAAAATGCCCCTGTGTCTTAATTTTGAGTTCTCAACCCAAAATAATTATTTTTCTTCTTCTAATTAATTTATATCAAATATAAATTAATTAATTAATCTCTATTAATTAATTTCTCATTAATTAAATTCATATTTAAACACTTTAAATGTAAATTTAACTTATATTATACATCCAATAATCTAGATTTGGTTTCAAGTCATGCTAGGGACTTTGCAAACTAATTGCAAACCAAACCTATTTAATTAATCAATTAAACTCTTTAATTAATTAATTAAATCATATTTAATTAGGTGATAACTTGTGCATGTGTGTGACTTACTAGGCTCATCACTAATTGGCAATGAGACATGATATCAACTCTTAATATCATCAGAACTCTTTCTTACCATAAATGATTTCTCTAAATTATTTTATGAACCTCATAGACCATGGTTAACACCTAGCATAGCATGCCATGGCCAACCAATTAGTAATAAGGTTTACCTTAAATGAACCTATAATCATATGTTACCATGCACTAGAATCTCTCTGTTACAAAATCCCAACTCAAGCTGGAGCCATGGTTTATGTCAAACTCCATTTGCTATGAATATTATGTTCTCTTTTAATTCCAGTTCTTGATTAAAAAGATTTTCTCATCAGAAACTCTTTTCTGAATAAATCTATCTGTCCTGGCCAGGAACTTGAAACATCAAGAACAATTAAATGAACATAGGATTTTATCTCTATTTACTTAGAGGAACAGATTCCATCTTGATCAACACCTACCTCCATATATAACTAGTAGGAGCCAACACATGCCCATATACCCATACACAGTACAAGTATGAAAGCAGTATCAAACTCAAACTACCTATATACAAGATAACTGTGCTATCTCAGTCTAAAGATTATATGCATCGATATGATTTATGACAAAACATTGACAAGAGTAAACTCCATGTGCTTGTCATAAGTGTCACTGGTTCGGCCTACTTATCATTTATAAGTGTCTATCATGTTTGTTATATGGCATGAGACTCACCATTCCATCTTATTTATATCTCATATAAATAACTTGGGAACAAACATGAATACAATCTTTTTGGATAAGTCATGTCCTTATATGAAGTATCCTCGATTGGGAACCTATTTATGATACTTTGTGCTAGAAATATTGTCACTCATATTCTTAACAACTTAAAAATAATATTTAGGTAAGCTTCACAGCCTTTTCTCATCAATCTTCTTGCAACTGTGGCTGAGATAACATTGGACAGGAAATCTGTCCTTTCACCCACAACAGTAATCTCATTGCCCTCAGAAGTTTTCAGAGAAATCCTCTTCAATTTGCAATCAACTATTACCTGATGATGTGACAACCAGTCCATTCCCAAAATCACTCCAAACTCATGGAAGGGCAACTCAATTAGGTCTACCAAGAATTCATACCCCTGAATCCTCAACGGGCAATCTTTATATACTTTATTCACTACCACACTGTGGCCTAGTGGATTTGTGACCAGAATGTCTTGATCACTCTCCTCTACTGGAACTCCCCTCTCTATGGATAGTTTGATGCAAATATAGGAATGAGTGGATCCTGGATCCACCAATGCATGCATAGAAGTGTTGTAGAGGGAAAACGTACCCCTGATGACATCTAGGGCATCTTGCTCCTCCTGACCTCTAATGGCATAGGCCCTGGCAGGTACTCTAGTATCTGGCCTCTCAGCTGACTCGGATGCAGGCCTCAGTGATGGACCTGTAACACCCCTCACCCGTCTATAGTGTAGCCGAGCAAGGCGTGCTACACGGCGTGCAAGAGCACCTGATCTTATTTGATTTCATTATAGTTCTAGATTTACTTGTTCAAAAACTTTATCTGAGGTTTAGGCTATTTTTACTTTTATCAAAATCTGACTAATTTGGAAAATTCAAAAATTTCAATGATAATCCAGCAGAGTGCTGACAGTAATTTGGACTAACAGTTCTTCTGAACCTGCCAAAAACAATTTCAATATATACCCAAATTCACAACTCAGAATCAGTCTCAAAATTTTTCATACTCAATCTCAATCAGAATCATCATGATCAGATACTTAACTCATATATCAAAATTCTTACATTTTATTTTTTTGCATAATTTTCCAACTAAGTACATAAATTTATCAAGTACAGAATATACAAATAAAATTACAGTTACTAATTCACATTACAATAATAGCAGTAATTATAATGTACAGATTATAAAACATGCTTAAAATGAGCCCTATCTACATGCATTGCTGAGGAGGTGACAACCTTCAATTCTTCTGACACTTCTGCAGATCTGGACTCCAAAAATCTCAGTCGACAGTCTACTGGTTTTACCCTCAGTACCTACGCGAGGAAGCAATTCCATCGCGCTAAGCATTTCTGCTTAATGGTGCAATATTATAACAAGAAATAATATATACAAATAAAGAAAGAAATAAATCATAATCTGGATACTCAAGAATCAATTTAATTTGGTATGGTATTTCTAGTATCAACGATCTTATCTACTAGTTTGTTTCTCTTTGGAAGTGCTTAGTTTATAACTTTTCAGTAATACTACTCAGTATACAAATTATTCTAACTATATTGTATTTCAAGTCTCTACAGTTCTGCAATTTATATTTTTGTTATGTTTCTTTTGCTAATCTCCTTTACTCATTCATTCAATACTTAATTTAATTGTACTGAAATTTCATTATACTTAACTTAAATTAGCTTCCTAAATTGAATAATGTTTTAAATGACTGCCCATATAGCCTATACACTGACCAGACTGGATAAACGGATATACTAGCATTGGGTACCTAGTACCTCGGGCCGTCACACCATTGGTCACAAAGTGTCTCCCGGTGTGCAAATAATATGGCTAAAAAGCCATATAATCAATCAGGCATTAAGCCGAGTATAATAACACAAACTGTATAGCCATAGGCTATTAAAATCATAGTATGGCATAATAAGCCATAGAACACAGTATGACGTAAAGACATTTACAGAACAGTTGTCAGAATCCTATTGGCATGCCAACCTACCCAAACTAGTCAACTAGGCAAATTAGGGCATATTACACGGTTACGTATTTATTTCTTTATTTTCAGGGTTTACTGGTCATTATACAATTCACTGGTCAATGAAAATATTGACCTTTTTATACATCATGGATAAGTTGATTCTAGTATCAACATGTCACAATTTGCATTTCAATATCCTGCCAATATAGTGCAATTTACCATTTTTACAAGTTGGCATTCATTGCCAAATCACTTCAAGCATCATTTTATGTAATTACCAATTTTCAATTTTAGTGAGCTAGATTGATCTAGCATAAAGTCCTATTTCCGTTGGTTTTTAGCTTTTGGTCAAAGAAGAAAAATTGTAGCTCTATGTCTTATTGCATGCGAGGCAAAATTTCAGGTCATTCCGAGTTGTGTACACCAAGATATGGTCAATTTACTAAAGCTAGACAGATTGCACTTTTAGTGCAAAATTTGGTCAATTTCTCAATTTTTGTGTGCTTGATTTGTCTAGCTTAAAGTCCTATTTCTCTTGGTGCTATTCCCTTCAATTCATTTCATTAGTCAACCTATAATGTTGACCCTTGATGCACTCTACGTGAGTCAATTCTAATGTTACCAATATGTCACATTTTATAGCCCTTTAATATTGGTATATGTTACCAATTTCATTTCCAAGTGTATCAATTTACCGGATTTCGGTGTACTATTTTGACCTAGCTGGATGACCTAGTTCCCTCAGTTTTTGGGTTTTGGTCCAAACTACAAACTTGTAGGTCTATGTCTTATGGAACGCGGGGCAAAATTTCAGATCATTCTGAGTTATGTAGACCAAGTTATGGTCATTTTACTATTGCTGGTCAAAATGTATCAAAATTGGTCACTTTAGGTCATTTTAGGTCATTTTAGGTTCGGCCAGTTTTTGGACCCGAACTTGTGCAAGCTTTTTGACTTGCTTATCGTCATTTCTGGGCTTGGGTGTCTTCATAAGACTTGTAGATATAGGTCTTAACTATTCATGGTTAAAATTTCAGGTCAATTGGACCTCTTTTGAGTGAGTTATGGCCTAAATACTAACTACTGCCCAAATGGTCAGTTTTCAGGCCTTAAATGCACTAATCCGGATTTGGTCACTTTTTAAGGTCAGTTTCTAGGCAGAATTTTGGCAACCTTTCCACATGAAAGTTGGCCTATTTGGTGTCTAGTTTCACCCCATATTGGCCTCATACCAATTGGGTTCATAGTTTGGCACTTATGGCCTCATTTAGGTGCTGCCTTCAATACACAACCTGCACAAAGCTCATACACTCCCAATTTAATGTTCCTTCTCCTCCTCATTACTACAATATTCAATCAACAACACTTCCATACATATATTGTACACAATCCCAGCAAAAATTCTGGGCAGAATACTCAAGTGCACAAGGCACACAATACACCATTAAACTTCAATATTTACATCCACCCAAATTCAACATACTTCAATGTTAATATTACACATATACTTCAACATATTCATACTTCAACATCACTTACACTTGCTGCCCACAAATTGACATTCACATATATCATTAATAACCATATATTCACACACAATTTCATGCTATTAGGGGCTGCCAAACATGGCAGTTTGCTCAAGGCTTCAAGGTTCCATTTCACACCTTTAATCTAAACACTACATGTACATACTTGTGCACAAACTTACTACAACTTTCATTTGGACAATTCAACCTTCATTTTCATTCATTAGAAGTAAAAATAACTCAAGCTCAACAAGGGTTCATGGCTGCCAAAAATGAAGCAACATCACAAATCTCCAATAATTGTTTCAAACCATAATTTAAATTTCTCAATTTCAATCAATTCAAGTCCTATCACTTCCCATATATATACCCATATCAAACATCATCTTTAAACTCATCTACATCATTTAAACACATCAAAATCCCATGAATGTCTTGGCTACCGAAATGAAGGGCTCACCAAATATACATTAATTTACTCAATTTCTTCACAAATCAACTCACCCAAAGCTCAAAACAAGATCTAATGAAAGAAAATGGGGAGATTAAGCACTAACCTCATCTTGGGCTTGATTAAACTTCACCAAAACTCCTCTTTCTTGCTTCTTACATGCTACCCATGATGTGTAGAATAAGTTTGATGAAGGACTCTTGAAGAAATGATGGCTTGATTAATGGTGCATGAAGGCTTGTATATGGGCATCCATGGATGAAGCTTGGAAAACTTGAATTCGGCCATGGGTGTTTGGATAAAGAAATGGAAGGCTTTTGGGTCATGAATTCTGTCCACTTAAGTATTTATACCCTCCACTAATGTAGATTAATGAATATAATATTTACCACTCACTTTAGGTTAATATTAGAATAATTAAACTTATGGTTATTTTAATCATGTCCCCATAATTTCTTTTAATTACATTATGTATAAAACTTCTTATTTTCATGACATTTTTAAATTTTAATACTACTTATTTTTCATGGATATTTAGGTCAAAGATCAACTCTAGGTGTCAATTGACCAAAATGCCCCTCTTCGGGTCAAGTTCGGACTTTTCAAGAATAACAGATTTACTCCTGTCTGTAGATTTCTTTAATTTTTATTTTTCATTTATACTAACTTTCTAATTTTTCTTTGACATTTTCTAAGTGTAATATCATTTATTTTTAATGGAGATTGAGGTCAAAAGGCAACACTATGTGTCAAATGACCAAAATACCCCACTTCGGGTTATATTCCCGATTTTTCGGTAATATCTGATTTTTGTCATTTCTTGATTTTTCATTTTTCTTTGTACTAATTTATTAATTTTTCTTTAATAATTCTAGTCTCAATTATATTTCAATATACCTTTACTCACGTCCCGAAATTAAATTCCGAGGGTTCCCTACGGTCCTGGGGTCGGCAATAGCCTTCCCAGTGCGGTCACCCATCGCTGCGGTGCCGGCTCGTTTAACTTAGTTTCATTTTCTCTCTTTCATTTTTCTTTAATTTTTCTTGTATTTTCTTTTTATTTATTTCATCATTATATGTCTGTTCACTATCATCGAAGTGTAGTTCCAGACATCCTAACTTTCCTGGACTGTTATTTGACTACTGGAGCAATAGAATGTACAGAACACGTACAGTGGGGATGTTACAACTCTTCCCCTCTAAATAAAAATTTCATCCTCGAAATTTACCTGATGTGAAGGGCTGAGGGAACTGTTGTCTCCTCGCTCTTCAATGTTGCCTCTTCCGTGTGGTGGTGTCTCCATAGGATTTTCACTAGTGGAATTGTCTTATTTCTGAGCTCTTTTACCTCTCGTGCCAAGATTTTAATTGGTTCTTCTTCATATGTCAGGTCAGGTTGTACCACAATTTCTTCTCCTGAGATGACATGTGAAGGATCTGATCTGTATCTTCTGAGCGTCGAGACATGGAACACATTATGTATCTTGTCCAGCTCAGGTGGTAAGGCTAATCTGTAGGCTACTGGTCCCACACGTTCTATCACTTCATATGGGCCAATAAACCTAGGGCTTAATTTTCCCTTTTTCCCAAATCTCAACACTTTCTTCCACGGTGATACTTTGAGAAATACCTTCTCGCCAACTTCATACTCAATGTCTTTTCTCCTTAAGTCAGCATAAGATTTCTGTTAGTCGGAGGCAACTTTCAAATTGGCCTTTATCAGTTTCACCTTTTCCTCTGTCTGTTTTATCAGATCTGGCCCCACTAGCTTATCTTCACCCAATTCAGTCCAACATATAGGTGTTCTGCATTTTCTCCCATACAGTGCTTCATAGGGTGCCATTTGTATGCTAGCTTGATAGCTATTATTCTATGCAAATTCTGCCAGTGGAAGGTATCTGTCCCAACTTGCCTTAAACTCAATAACACAACTTCTCAGCATATCCCCGAGGACCTGGATTATTCTTTCTGACTGTCCATCCATCTGAGGATGAAAAGCCGTACTAAAATGGAGTTGTGTGCCCAAGGATTCTTGTAATTTCTTCCAAAATCTAGATGTAAACTTCGGGTCTCTATCAGATATAATGGAAAGTGGGATTCCATGTAGTCTAATTATCTCACTGATGTACAATTTTGCTAGCTTTTCCAGTGAGTAGTCAGTTCTAACTGGCAGAAATGTACTGATTTGGTCAACCTATCCACAATCACCCATACTGCATCATGCTTCTTCTGAGTGAGAGGTAGACCACTGACAAAGTCCATAGTGACTTGGTCCCATTTCCATTCAGGTACGTTTATTAACTGTAACAAACCTGATGGAACTTGATGTTCTGCTTTGACTTGCTGACATGTCAAGCATCTAGTTACATAGTCAACTATGTCCTTCTTCATACCTGGCCACCAGTATCGGAGTTTCAGGTCATGGTACATTTTTGTGCTTCCTGGGTGCATAGCATACACACTGTTATGTGCTTCTTTCAGAATACTGGTTTTCAACTCTTTATCATCTGGTACACATACTCTTTCTTTATAGTACAGGCACCTATTTTCTTTCACTTCATATTCAGTTTCCTTCCCCTCAATGATTTTGCCCATAACAACCATTAATTTCCCATCTGTCTTCTGCCCATCCTGTATCTGTTGTAACAGATTCGGCCTCACTTGCAACTCAGCCAAACTAACTCCATCAATGGAAGGTATCTATTCTTGCTTCCGGAGAGAGCATCAATACAATTTCTAAATGTTTTCTCAAATACCTACATCATTCCTTTATGTCAAAAATATTTAAATACTGATAAGACTCCATATCGATGTCCAGATATCTTCATCCTCAAGGTGTTCTTTCTAATTTATAGTAATACTGAATTTTCTAAGCTCATAGCAATTTTTGTGGTAATGGTAGTCCACATTAGGGTAACCGAGTCACTTATTCTAGCTACATTAAAAGTGTAGTCTTTCGATAGGCTAGTTTTGAAGTTTTGAATTTCTGACTAGAATTTTCACATTTATTTCCCGTAATAGTACTCTATTCGGGCGTAACTGTATCAAATTATAGATGACTTACAAATATTTTTAGTTTATTGTACCATAAGGAAGCACGTAGCTCTATACAATAATCTCATATCAGTACTATAATCTGCAGCTTACAATACAAACATCGAGAATATTACATAGTCACTATGTTATACTTCTTTTTCTAGGTTTTCTACTTCTTTTTCTAATACCCTCTGCGACTCGAGTCAATATCTTAACTTTGAATAATCAAAAGTAAACAGATCTGCATAGTGTCATCTCGACTCTTATGAATGCAATGCATGTATGCAAACTAGTTCTTTCTACTTATCTTTGCCTAGGAACGCCTAAACCGTGCTCTGATACCACTAAATGTAACACCCCTCACCCGTCTACAGTGTAGCCGAGCAAGGCGTGCTACACGGCGTGCCGGAGCGCCTGATCTTATCTGATTTCATTATAGTTCTAGATTTACTTGTTCAAAAACTTTATCCGAGGTTTAGGCTATTTTTACTTTCATCAAAATTTGACTAATTTGGAAAATTCAAAAATTTCAATGATAATCCAAAGAGAGTGTCGATAGAATTTGGACTACAGCTTCTTCCAACTCGCCAAAAACAATTTCAATATATACCCAAATTCACAACTCAGAATCAGTCTCAAAATTTTTCATACTCAATCTCAATCAGAATCATCATGATCAGATACTTAACTCATATATCAAAATTCTTACATTTTATTTTTTTGCATAATTTTCCAACTAAGTACATAAATTTATCAAGTACAGAATATACAAATAAAATTACAGTTACTAATTCACATTACAATAATAGCAGTAATTATAATGTACAGATTATAAAACATGCTTAAAATGAGCCCTATCTACATGCATTGCCTTGAGAGGTGACAACCTTCAATTCTTCCGACACTTCGCAGATCCGACTCCAAAAATCTCACCATACCATCTTGGTTTTACCTTCAGTACCTACGCGAGGAAGCAATTCCATCGCGCTAAGCATTTCTGCTTAGTGGTGCAATAGTATAACAAGAAATAATATATACAAATAAAGAAAGAAATAAATCATAATTTGGATACTCAAGAATCAATTTAATTTGGTATGGTATTTCTAGTATCAACGATCTTATATACTAGTTTGTTTCTCTTTGGAAGTGCTTAGTTTATAACTTTTCAGTAATACTACTCAGTATACAAATTATTCTAACTATATTGTATTTCAAGTCTCTATAGTTCTGCAATTTATATTTTTGTTATGTTTCTTTTGCTAATCTCCTTTACTCATTCATTCAATACTTAATTTAATTGTACTGAAATTTCATTATACTTAACTTAAATTAGCTTCCTGAATTGAATAATGTTTTAAATGACTGCCCATATAGCCTATACATTGATCAGACTGGATAAACGGATATACTAGCACTGGGTACCTAGTACCTCGGGCCGTCACACCATTGGTCACAAAGTGTCTCCCGGTGTGCAAATAATGTGGCTAAAAAGCCATATAATCAATCAGGCATTAAGCCGAGTATAATAACACAAACTGTATAGCCATAGGCTATTAAAATCATAGTATGGCATAATAAGCCATAGAACACAGTATGACGTAAATTCATTTACAGAACAGCTGTCAGAATCCTATTGGCATGCCAACGACCCAAACTAGTCAACTAGGCAAATTAGGGCATATTACAAGGTTACGTATTTATTTCTTTATTTTCAGGGTTTACTGGTCATTACACAATTCACTAGTCAATGAAAATATTGACCTTTTTATACATCATGGATAAGTTGATTCTAGTATCAACATGTCACAATTTGCATTTTAATATCCTGCCAATATAGTGTAATTTACCATTTTTACAAGTTGGCATTCATTGCCAAATCACTTCAAGCATCATTTTATGTAATTACCAATTTTCAATTTTAGTGAGCTAGATTGATCTAGCATAAAGTCCTATTTCCGTTGGTTTTTAGCTTTTGGTCAAAGAAGAAAAATTGTAGCTCTATGTCTTATTGCACGCGGGGCAAAATTTCAGGTCATTCCGAGTTGTGTAGACCAAGATATGGTCAATTTACTAAAGCTAGACAGATTACAAGTTTAGTGCAAAATTTGGTCAATTTCTCAATTTTGTGTGCTTGATTTGTCTAGCTTAAAGTCCTATTTCTCTTGGTACTATTCCCTTCAATTCATTTCATTAGTCAACCTATAATGTTGACCCTTGATGCACTCTACGTGAGTCAATTCTAATGTTACCAATATGTCACATTTTATAGCCCTTTAATGTTGGTATATGTTACTAATTTCATTTCCAAGTGTATCAATTTACCGGATTTCGGTGTACTATTTTGACCTAGCTAGATGACCTAGTTCCCTCAATTTTTGGGTTTCGGTCCAAACTACAAACTTGTAGGTCTATGTCTTATGGAACATGGGGCAAAATTTCAGATCATTCTGAGTTATGTAGACCAAGTTATGGTCATTTTACTATTGCTGGTCAAAATGTATCAAAATTGGTCACTTTAGGTCATTTTAGGTCATTTTAGGTTCGGCCAGTTTTTGGACCCGAACTTGTGCAAGCTTTTTGACTTGCTTATGGTCATTTCTGGGCTTGGGTGTCTTCATAAGACTTGTAGATATAGGTCTTAGCTATTCATGGTTAAAATTTCAGGTCAATTGGACCTGTTTTGAGTGAGTTATGGCCTAAATACTAACTGCTGCCCAAATGGTTAGTTTTCAGGCCTTAAATGCACTAATCCGGATTTGGTCACTTTTTAAGATCAGTTTCTAGGCAGAATTTTGGCAACCTTTCCACATGAAAGTTGGCCTATTTGGTGTCTAGTTTCACCCCATATTAGCCTCATACCAATTGGGTTCATAGTTTGGCACTTATGGCCTCATTTAGGTGCTGCCTTCAATACACAACCTGCACAAAGCTCATACACTCCCAATTTAATGTTCCTTCTCCTCCTCATTACTACAATATTCAATCAACAACACTTCCATACATATATTGTACACAATCCCAGCAAAAATTCTGGGCAGAATACTCAAGTGCACAAGGCACACAATACACCATTAAACTTCAATATTTACATCCACCCAAATTCAACATACTTCAATGTTAATATTACACATATACTTCAACATATTCATACTTCAACATCACTTACACTTGCTGCCCACAAATTGACATTCACATATATCATTAATAACCATATATTCACACACAATTTCATGCTATTAGGGGCTGCCAAACATGGCAGTTTGCTCAAGGCTTCAAGGTTCCATTTCACACCTTTAATCTAAACACTACATGTACATACTTGTGCACAAACTTACTACAACTTTCATTTGGACAATTCAACCTTCATTTTCATTCATTAGAAGTAAAAATAACTCAAGCTTAACAAGGGTTCATGGCTGCCAAAAATGAAGCAACATCACAAATCTCCAATAATTGTTTCAAACCATAATTTAAATTTCTCAATTTCAATCAATTCAAGTCCTATCACTTCCCATATATATACCCATATCAAACATCATCTTTAAACTCATCTACATCATTTAAACACATCAAAATCCCATGAATGTCTTGGCTGCCGAAATGAAGGGCTCACCAAATATACATTAATTTACTCAATTTCTTCACAAATCAACTCACCCAAAGCTCAAAACAAGATCTAATGAAAGAAAATGGGGAGATTAAGCACTAACCTCATCTTGGGCTTGATTAAACTTCACCAAAACTCCTCTTTCTTGCTTCCTACATGCTGCCCATGATGTGTAGAACAAGTTTAATGAAGGTCTCTTGAAGAAATGATGGCTTGATTAATGGTGCATGAAGGCTTGTATATGGGCATCCATGGATGAAGCTTGGAGAACTTGAATTCGGCCATGGGTGTTTGGATAAAGAATGGAAGGCTTTTGGGTCATGAATTCTGTCCACTTAAGTATTTATACCCTCCACTAATGTAGATTAATGAATATAATAATTACCACTCACTTTAGGTTAATATTAGAATAATTAAACTTATGGTTATTTTAATCATGTCCCCATAATTTCTATTAATTACATTATGTATAAAACTTCTTATTTTCATGACATTTTCAAATTTTAATACTACTTATTTTTCATGGATATTTAGGTCAAAGATCAACTCTAGGTGTCAATTGACCAAAATGCTCCTCTTCGGGTCAAGTTCGGACTTTTTCGGTAACACCGATTTACTCCCTGTACCGCCGATTTCTTTAATTTTTATTTTTCGTTTATACTAACTTTCTAATTTTTCTTTGACATTTTCTAAGTGTAATATCATTTATTTTTAATGGAGATTGAGGTCAAAAGGCAACACTATGTGTCAAATGACCAAAATACCCCACTTCGGGTTATATTCCCGATTTTTCGGTAATACCGATTTTTGTCTGTTTCTTGATTTTTCATTTTTCTTTGTACTAATTTATTAATTTTTCTTTAATAATTCTAGTCTCAATTATATTTCAATATACCTTTACTCACGTCCCGAAATTAAATTCCGAGGGTTCCCTACGGTCCTGGGGTCGGCAACGGCCTTCCCAGTGCGGTCACCCATAGCTACGGTGCCGGCTCGTTTAACTTAGTTTCATTTTCTCTCTTTCATTTTTCTTTAATTTTTCTTGTATTTTCTTTTTATTTATTTCATCATTATATGTCTGTTCACTATCACCGAAGTGTAGTTCCAGACATCCTAACTTTCCTGGACTGTTATTTGACTACTGGAGCAATAGAATGTACAGAACACGTACAATGGGGATGTTACAGGACCAGCTACCTTAGATTTACCGGGCTTCTTACCCCTTTGTGGTACAGAGCAGTCCGCTGGGCCATGCTGAGCAATCGTAGTAGTCATCTTCGGACAATTCTTGATCCGTGTTCTCAGAGATCCACACCGTAAGCATGTACCGGCCACTCGCCAACGCCTCCTTATGCCATTTCTCGACAAGATCGACAAGCGTAAGATGCAGGGGCTGGTCCCCTAAACACCGTCCCTGGAGAGTTGCCCACTGATGGTGTGGACTGGCCTCTCCTAGGTGTGAACTGTGGTTTGGGCCCCTAAAACTAACCCTGACCCCGTGGTGGTCCTGAACTCTGAGCAGGAGGACCCTTACTCTTCTTACTAGGAGTAAAAAATGCACTGGACTGACCTGGACCCCTCTTCTGCTATATTTCCCTTCTATTTTGTTCATTGATTCTGACACATTCCACTTTTGATGCAGCATCTACTAGCTGAGCAAAATCTGTGATCTCTAATGCTGTGATCATGACTTTGATGTTGTCATTGAGTCCTTCTTCAAACCTTTTGCACCTCTCTGCCTCTGTAGGGACTATCTCCCTCCCACATCTACTCAGTCTGACAAACTCACACTCATATTCCACCACTGACAATTGCCTCTGTCTCAGACTGATAAATTCTCTTCTTCGCTCTTCTAAATACACTTTGCTCACATATTTCTTCTTGAACTCTGTGAGGAAGAATTCCCAGATGATCCGTTCAGGTTGCACCTCACTGGTTACTATGTCCCACCACTTATATGCATCATCCTGAAGTAGGGACATAGCACCCTCTAGGTTTTGCTCGAGGGTGCAGTTAAGCTATTTCAGCACTCTGATGGTTCTATCCAACCAGTTTTCTGCGGTCAAGGGATCATCCTCCCTCTTCCCAAAGAAGTCTACAACCCCATGCTTTCGCAATTTCTCCGGATAGGACTTCTGTGGTGCTGGTGGAGGTTGTGGCTGTGGTTGTGGTGGTGGAATTGCCCCCATCATTTGCCGGTAAAATTCAGTCATTTGCTGAAATAGCACAAACTGAGGTTGGGCAGGTGCCTCAGCTACTGGTGGAGCAGATTCTCCCTTGCCCCCAGATTCAACCCTTGGTGGAGCACGACTCTCCACCTCTTCATCAACTGCTCTTTGCGAAATAGGATCCATATCCTATTCAAAATAAGAAAACAAAAAGATCTGCATCATTGTCACCTTAACACTTACAAATGCAAAGCAATAGTATGCACTCTATCTTGGCCTAGAAACGCCTAAACCGATGCTCTGATACCACTAAAGGTGACACCCCTTACTCGTCTACAGTATAGCCGAGCAAATTATGCCACTCAGTGTGTCGGAGCACCAATTCATGTTTCTATTACAATTTATCCTTTTTAATTCATTTATTTTTAATTTTTGATAAATCCGGATTTTTCTGCAAATTTTATAGAAAATCCGGCAGAGTGCCGGCTATAAATTGGAAAAACAGTTCTTCTGAACCTGTTTAAAAACACTTCAAATATAATTTCCAAATCCAAACTCCATTATTCACACATATCTCAACTCAATCTCAAAATCTCAATACTATTTTTAGAAATTTTTCTGTTCTATTCACATCATCACTGAAAGCACATTCATATTTCTCAACATACATTATACAGAAAATTTCAATAACATGAAATTTCATATATTTACATTGTTACATAATTTCAAGAGTTTATAGTTACA
The DNA here is from genome assembly GCF_030052815.1 of Hevea brasiliensis. Taxonomy (NCBI): domain Eukaryota; kingdom Viridiplantae; phylum Streptophyta; class Magnoliopsida; order Malpighiales; family Euphorbiaceae; genus Hevea; species Hevea brasiliensis. Next base: position 70,001,755 of record NC_079500.1, read on the forward strand.
AACCATAATTAATACAAAATGCAAAATACAAAGTGCTACCCCAAAATCCTAATGTCCTACCATGTGCACTGCAGATATGAGGTGACTCTGGACTCCAGATGCAGATTTAAAGATTTACCCTGTCTGATGTTTGCTGGGCTCTCTAGCAAGGTCTCCAGTACCTGCGTGTGGCAAAAGCGACTCGTTAAGCAATTCTGCTTAGTGGTGATAATATAAAATAAAATAAAATAAAATAACTAAATAAAATGAATATGCAGAATGTGTGTTTACATTTTTGGTAGACTTAATTTCTGATATTTATTACAGTATTATTTAATTAAAATTTTGTAAGATTTATTATCATTGCCCAAGTAACCCATACTAGTTGACTGGACTGGATAAATGGGTAAACTGGCACTGAGTACTAGGTACCTCGGACCATCACACAATCGGTCACATTGTGTCTCCCGGTGTGCAACAGAACAGCTAATAAGCTATAATAATTACTAGGGATAAAACCCAAGTGTACAACTCAATATCATAGCCAAAGGCCATTATGTCACAGAATGGCATGGGAAGCCATGAAACATAGAATGGCATGAAGCCATATGCAGTACTACTAACAGAACCCTATTGGCATGCCAAGCTATCCAAACCAATCTTGTTAGGTATACTAGGGCATATTACACTTTTAAATTTCACAATTTTTGAATTTCAAGTTTGAATGTTACTATTCATTTCATTAGTCAGCTAAAATGTTGACTTTTGCATAGGCAATAGGTACATTGGTTCTAATACTCCCAACATACTACATTTTGCATTCAAAATTTGTTAGTATTGGTTGCCAATACCATTTCTAAGCTTAATGTTAATTGGGTAGAATTTTCAGTTTTCATGCTTTGTCTTTACTGTTCCATTGGTCATTTTTTTAGTTGGAATTTGGTAAAATGATCAACATGAAAGTTGTTCCTTATTTTGTCTAGTTACATTTCCTTTTTTGAATCACTCTATTTAGAGTTTTGTAACTCAAGTTATGGCCCAAAAACCACAACTGGCCAGATTGAAAGTTTTTCTAGAATTTATGAACTGACCAAATCTACAATGTTAGGAATAGTGAATGCAACTCACTTTTTGAATATGTTCTGGTCATAATTTGGGTTAGGTTTCTTCATAAAAGTTGTTGGTCTATATCTCAGATTATTGCTGGTAAAATGTTAGGTCAATTGGACCTTTCTACACTGAGTTATGGCCAAATAACCAAACACTATTCATTTGGTCATTTTGCCCAGGCAGACTGCAGGTCACCCAAATTAGAGCAAACTTTTGGTCAACTTGGTTTGGTTTTCTAGGCATGGTTTCTTCACCAAAGTTGTGCCATTATGTGTCTAGTTTCATGTCCAATTGGCCTTGCACCAATTGAACTTCTATAATTCATGTTATTGCTGCCTAAACCTGCTGAACTCATGTCCAATTCTGCAGGTCACCAAGGGCAGCCACACCAAACCCAAATCCTACTACTCAACACACTTCATTTTTTATTTAAACAGAACCAAATGGTCACTAATTAACCATTAAAACCTATTTTCATTATCACATGGTCAAAGTCCCATTTTTTCACCCCAAACCCTAACTCAAACATTGCAACCCATGCATTTTCATTTCATTTCATCAATCCACTTAGTAGATACATATTGTGGGCAGCCACACTAGCATTTTAGCTCACAAAAATCATCACCATATTTCCCTAACCAAGGCTATCGAAATTTAGGGCTTACATACAAATGGTATTGATGTGAACCTTCAACTAATTGGTAACTTAAAAACCCACATTCAAGGATTAAAGGAACAATATGGAAAGCACCAAATCAAGATGTATGAATTTGATTCTTCGAACCAACACAGTCAGATTACTGTGTAATTCAAAGAAAATATCAGAAATGGGATTCTTGACCTAATTCATATGGAGAATGAATAAACCAAGAATATTATGCACATTAAACCTTGTAAGATAGAAATCTCAGCAAGTTAATGAGCTTCACAAAAACAAAGGCAACAGCCAATTTACTCACTAAAGGAGCAGAAACAATCTTTCATTAATATTCAAAGTGTGTCCTCCACTCTCTCATTACACTTGTATTTATAGTCTCTTGGCTCCAAAGCTAAAGACAAAAATATCCCTACTTTAATAACAACTGCAAAGAGCTTTAAACTCAACTCAACTCAACTCAACTAAGCCTTTATCCCAAAAATTTGGGGTCGGCTATATGGATTCGCTTTTTCCACTCTGAACGATTTTGGGTTAAATCCTCAGAAATATGTAATGCTTCTAAGTCATGTTGTACTACTCTCCTCCAAGTTAATTTAGGTCTACCCCTTTTTTTCTTTCTATCCTCTAACCTAATGTGCTCTACTTGTCTAACTGGAGCCTCCGTATGTCTACGCTTCACATGACCAAACCACCTCAATCTCCCTTCTCTCAACTTATCTTCAATTGGCACCACTCCTACCTTTTCTCTGATACTCTCATTACGGACTTTATCTAGTCTAGTATGGCCACTCATCCACCTTAACATTTTCATCTCTGCAACTCTTATCTTAGATGCATACGACTCTTTCAGTGCCCAACACTCACTACCATATAACATAGCCGGTCGTATGGTCAGACAAAGAAAATTTTCCTTTTAATTTATTGGGAATCTTACGATCACATAAAACTCCCGTGGCACGTCTCCACTTCAACCATCCACCTTTAATCCTATGACTAACATCCTCCTCACATCCCCCATCTACTTGAAGGACTGAGCCTAGATATTTAAAGTGATTACTTTGGGACAGTACCACCCCATTCAAACTAACTCCTTCCATATCATCAGTTTGGCCTTCACTGAACTTACAATGCATGTATTCTGTCTTCGTTCTACTTAACTTAAAACCCTTTGACTCTAGAGTACTTCTCCAAAGTTCTAGCTTCCTATTGACTCCTTCTCGTGTCTCATCTATCAGAACAATATCATCCGCAAACATCATGCACCAAGGAATACTCTCTTGTATATGTTTCACAGTTCATCTAAAACTAATGTAAACAGGTAAGGGCTTATGGCTGATCCTTGGTGTAATCCAATTGAGATCGGAAAATCACTTGTGTCCCCTCCCACTGTGCGCACAATAGTAGTTGCTCCTTCATACATATCTTTCAATACTTGTATGTATCTAATAGATACCCTCTTTTGTTCTAACACATTCCATAAGATCTCTCTTGGAACACTATCATAAGCCTTCTCCAAATCAATAAAAACCATGTGTAGATCTTTCTTCATATCTCTATATTTCTCCATCAAGCTTCTAATGAGAAAGATCGCTTCCATAGTTGAACGACCGGGCATGAAACCAAATTGATTGAGAGAGATAGAAGTATCATGACGTAGTCGATGCTCCACAACTCTCTCCCACAACTTCATAGTATGGCTAATTAGTTTAATTCCCTATAGTTTGAGCAACTCTGTATGTCTCCCTTATTTTTAAAAATAGGTACTAAAATACTCTTCCTCCATTCATCAGGCATTTTCTTTGAGTTTAGAATCTTATTAAATAATTTAGTTAACCATGCCACTCCCATATCTCCCAAATACTTCCACACTTCAATTGGGATTTCTTCGGGTCCACTTGGTGTCCCCTCTTTCATTCTCTTAAGTGCTTCCTTTACTTCTAAAGATCGAATCCTTCTAGTATAATTTACATTCTTTTCTATTGTTCTATAATCTATATTCACGCTATTACCATTTTGACTATTATTAAAGAGATCATTAAAATAATTTCTCCATCTTTCTTTAATGTCCTCATCTTTCACCAACACTTTTCCTTCCTTATCCTTAATGCACCTAACTTGATTGAGATCTTGACATTTCCTTTCTCTACTCCTTGCTAATCTATAAATATCTTTCTCCCCTTCTTTAGTTCCAAGTTTCTCATATAACTTTTCAAAGGCACGTGCTCTTGCTTGACTAATCGCCTTTTTGCCTCTTTCTTTGCTATCTTGTACTGTTCATATGCCTCATTATTATCACATTTAGGTAATTTCTTATACCATTCCCTTTTTCTCTTCACTGCCTTTTGTACTTCCTCATTCCACCACCATCTCTCTTTTGAGGGTGGTCCATGTCCTTTAGACTCTCCAAGTACTTTTCTAGCTACTTCTCTAATCTTTGATGCCATCTGTATCCACATATCATTGGCCTCCACATCTAGCTTCCATACTTCGGACTCGAGAAGCTCATTTTTGAACTTCACTTGCTTTACTCCTTTGAACTCCCACCACTTTGTTCGAGCTACACTATTTCTTCTAACCTTACTTGAATTGTTCCTAAACTTGACATCCAAGACCACCAACCTGTGTTGACTTGTTAAAGCCTCTCCTGGAATGACCTTGCAATCCTTGCATAGAGCTCTATTTGTCTTCCTGGTTAAGAGAAAGTCGATTTGGCTTCTATGTTGTCCACTTTTGAAAGTCACTAAATGTGACTCTCTTTTTATAAAGTAGGTATTTGCTAGTATTAGGTCGTATGCCATAGCAAAATCCAGGATGCTTTTTCCCTCCTCATTTAGACTGCCAAAACCAAAACCTCCATGAACATTCTCATAACCTTGCCTATCACTTCCTACATGTCAATTCAAATCTCCACCAATAAAAACATTCTCTTCATTCGGTATGCTTTGCATTAAATCATCCATATCTTCCCAAAACCTTTGTTTACTCTCACTGTCTAGTCCTATTTGTGGGGCATAAGCACTAACTATATTTATTGTTTCTCCTTCTAGTACTAGCTTTACTAGTATAATTCTATCTCCTACTCTTTTCACAGCTACTACTGCATCTTTCAATGTTCTGTCTATAATTATACCCACTCCGTTCTTATTTCTCTCCTTTCCGGTAAACCACAGTTTGTACCCTGAATTACCCACTTCCTTACTTTTCTCTCCTACCCATTTAGTCTCCTGAATGCAAGCAATATTCACCCTTCTCCTTTCCAAGGTATCCACAAGCTCCATTAATTTTCCTGTAAGTGATCCAACATTCCAAGTACCAACCCTGATCCTCCTCCTATCCTGCTCCTTTCTAATTGGTCTCCTTCTATGATATCTTCTATTGTTTTCTATATCTATCTTGTGTTCTGTTCCACTATTTGTTCTACTATTTGTCCTATGGACTAACTTCTTTACCCACACCCGTCCATGATGTGGGAACCCTTGCTCACTTAACACCACACCCGGGCGCTGGCATGGCGCGTCACTTTCGGTGAACGCCCTACACCCTTGCATATTTATCACTACACCCGGGCTCCGATGTAGCGCGTCGTTAGTAGAGGACGCCCCAACGTTTATATCATTTGAATCCATATCATAGGGTGTGACGAAATTTTTACGCTGGTTGTCACCTACCGCAACCTCCTCCTTTACCCGGGCTTGGGACCGGCTAAGCGCAAACTACTTAGGCGGAGTTTGCAAAGAGCTTTAAGTCCAAACAAAAATTAATCTATCAAAAGTCTAAAAACTCCTTACAAAAAGTAAATTTAATACAGCAGCAAATAAGGGCATTTAAGTCCAAAAGAGAGGTGGTTATAACAGCAAGGAATATTCTTTCAAAAAGGTACTAGCAGATGCATGTACATGGGTTGGATCTGGTACATGCATGTCCACAGTTTATTCCATGTAACCTAAAGCTCCACATGACACTTGGTCACTTCCAAGCTTAATTTTCACCAAATTTAATCCTTTATAATTTTCTTCATGCCATTCCAGCTTATAATCCTTGCTCCTTAAGATTTCACAAATTAAATTCTGAAGTGATTTAGCTCTAGCTCTAGTAATTAGACCTTGGATGAAATCCTTTGGCGTGAATGTAGCTTGATTCTCATCATTCCCCTCCGCTTCAAAAGGATTCGTCCTGGAATCTGTTCCTGCATCAATACAAGGAGATAAATTAGCAACATTGAAGGTGGCACTGACATTATACTCACCGGGAAAGTTTATTTTGTAGGCATTATCATTAATTTTGGTCAGCACTTGGAAAGGTCCATCATATCTTAGTTGTAATTTTGATTTCCTTCGAGAAGGAAACCTTTCTTTGCACAAGTGAACCCATACCCAATCTCCAGGTTGAAATGTGACTTTCTTCCTTCCTTTGTTAGCTTGACTAGCATATTTTTCATTTTTCTTTTCAATTTGAAGCTTGGCTTGTTCATGGATTTTCTTCACCAATTCTGCTTTTCTTTTTCCATCTAAACTAGCAAGCTCATTCACAGGCAAAGGTAAAAGATCCAAAGGAGTTGAAGGATTGAAACCATACACAATTTCAAATGGAGAATAGCCAGTAGAAGAATGCACATTTCTATTGTATGCAAATTCAACAAGTGGAATGCAATCTTCCCATGACTTCAAATTTTGCTTAACCACAGCACGCAAAAGAGTAGTTAGTGTTCTATTTACTACTTCAGTTTGACTATCGGTTTGTGGGTGACAAGTGGTGGAAAATAACAACTTGGTGCCCAATTTTCCCCACAAAACCTTCCAAAAGTGACTGAGGAATTTAAATCCCTATCACTAACTAAACTCTTAGGTATGCCATGCAACCTAACAATATCTCTAAAGAATAAATTTGCAACATTTGTAGCATCATCAGTTTTATGGCATGGAATAAAATGTGCTATTTTTGAAAACCTGTCAACAACAACAAAAATTGAATCATGGCCTAGTTTAGACCTAGGTAATCCCAACACAAAATCCATAGACAAATGAACCCAAGGATCACTAGGGGTAGGCAAAGGTGTATACAAACCTTGTGGAAAAACTCTAGATTTAGCCTTAGCACACACAACGCACCTAACACATACTTTTTCAACATCTCTTTTTATATTCGGCCAATAAAAATGTTCTTTCAACACATCTAAAGTTTTGGGAACACCAAAATGACCCATTAATCCACCAGCATGAGACTCATTCACAAGTAATTCACGCATGGAACTCTTAGGCACACACAATCTATTTTCTCTAAACAAATATCCATCATGCCTATAAAACTTCTCAAAAGCATTCTTATCACAAGCTGCATACACTCTAGCAAAGTCATTATCTTCAGCATATAATTCTTTCACATATTCGAATCCCAATAACTTTGTATCAAGAAGGGCAAGAAGGTTATACCTTCGAGATAAGGCATCAGCAACCATATTTTCTTTCCCATGTTTGTATTGAATCACATATGGGAAGGTATCAAGGAACTCAACCCATTTTGCATGACGCCTACTCAACTTATTTTGCCCCTTGATATGCTTTAATGACTCATGATCTGTGTGGATGACAAATTGCTTTGGCTAAAGGTAATGTTGCCACGTTTCCAAGGCACGTACTAATGCATACAACTCTTTGTCATATGTAGAATAGTTCAAAGCTGCTCCATTAAGCTTCTCACTAAAGTATGCTATTGGTCTCTTATCCTGCATTAAAACGGCTCCAATACCTATTGCTGATGCGTTACACTCAATCTCAAAAGTCTTAGAAAAATCAAGTAAAGCCAACACAGGAGCGGAACATAACATGTTTTTAATTTTATGAAAAGCATCATCTTGTTTCTATTCCCAAACAAAATTAACATTCTTTTTGACAAGATCATTCAATGGTGCTACAATGGTACTGAAATTCTTAATAAATCTTCTATAGAAACTAGCTAGTCCATGGAAACTACGTACTTCAGATGGAGACTTTGGAATGGGCTAGTATTTAATAGCTCTAATTTTTTCATCATCAACTTCAACACCATTAGCACTAATGACAAATCCTAAAAAGACAACCTTTTCCATGCAAAATGAACATTTCTTCAAGTTAGCATATAATTTTTCCTTTCTTAACACATCGAATAAAGCTCTTAAATGATGCATATGTTCATTCATGTCTCTACTATAAACCAATATATCATCAAAATAAACAACAACAAATCTTCCAATAAAAGCACGCAACACATGATTCATCAATCTCATAAAAGTGCTAGGAGCATTAGTTAGCCCAAAAGGCATAACTAACCACTCATATAGTCCATGCTTTGTTTTAAATGCAGTCTTCCATTCATCACCTACTTTCATTAGAATTTGATGATATCCGCTTTTCAAGTAAATTTTGGTAAAAACACACGCACCACAAAGTTCATCCAACATATCATCCAATCTAGGTATAGGGTGGCGATACTTTACAGTGATTTTGTTGACCGCCCTTCAATCCACACACATGCGCCATGTGCCATCTTTCTTTCGTACCAAAAGGATGGGTACAGCACAAGGGCTCATACTTTCTCTCACGTAACCCTTAGCTAGCAATTCCTCAACTTGCCTTTGTAATTCTTTGGTTTCTTCAGGATTAGTTCTATAGGCTGGACGGTTGGGAATAACTGCTCTAGGTACAAAATCAATCTGGTGCTCAATCCCTCGAATAGGTGGTAGTCCAGCTGGCATCTCCTCGGGTAGCACATCTCATATTCCTGCAAAAGGGAGACAACAACACTAGGCAAATTGGGGTCAAGGTCAGATGTGGATAAACAAGAGTCCTTAAACACAATTAATAACATTTGCTTGTTGGCAAACATGGCATTCCTCACATCTCTTCCTTTAGCATACAAGCTTAATTTTCTCTCCCCTCTTTCCGCACAGCTCTCCTTTTGTGCTGAAGTTTCACCTTTTTCAAGTACTCTTAAAATGTTTTCTTTACTCTCTTTTCTTTCCTCACAACGACCCTTGTCTTGCTCACTCACAACATTTTCAATCAATTTCTTTTTACTCTTTTTTTTCTTCTCTGCTCTCTTTTCGGCCACTCTTGATTTTACCTCACCCATTGCTTGCTTAAGCCTTGTTTGGTCTTTATAAATCTGTTTTGGTGTCATAGGTGCCAAAATGATTTTCCTTCCATTCAACTCAAAATAATACCTATTTTTATACCCATCGTGGATCACTATTCTATCAAATTGCCATGGTCGACCAAGTAATAAATTGTAACATCCCCACTGTACATATTTTGTACGTTCTATTGCTCCAGTAGTTAAATAACAGTCCAGGCAAGTCAGTATGTCTGGAACTACACTTCGGTGATAGTAAACAGACATATAATGATGAAATAAATAAAAAGAAAATACAAGAAAAATCAAACAAAAATGAAAGAGAGAAAATGATGCTAAGTTAAACGAGCCGACACCACAGCGATGGGTGATCGCACCGGGAAGGCCGTTGTCGACCCCAGGACCGCGGGGAACCCTCTGAATATAATTTTGAGACATAAATAAAGATTTATTGAAATGTAATTGACACTAGAAATATCAAAGAAAAATTAATAAATTAGTACAAAGAAAAATGAAAAATCGAGAAACAGACAAAAATCGGTGTTACCGAAAAATCAGGAATATAAACCGAAGTGGGGTATTTTGGTCATTTTACATATAGTGTTGCCTTTTGACCTCAATCTCCATTAAAAATAAATGATATTACACTTAGAAAATGTCATGAAAAAATTAAATTGTGATACATTATAAGAATAGTGAAAGAAATGGGGGATAAAATCCAATTTATGAAACTTTGAATAATTAACATTAAAATCCAAGTTAGTGCTCCACTAACTTGGATATTGGGACCCTTATCACAGCCTTGGGACAGCAGATAGCACTCACCATCATCCTCTTCATCAGCCCATTTTACTTTGCCGTAATGAATTCCACCATGGAAATCACCATGGCCACCCCACATGCAACCTCCATGGGTGCATGATCAAGCCATCCTTTCCACTTCTTTCCTTCATTAAAGCTTGCCTACTTACCTTAGGGAAGATATTGGCAACAAGAAAAACCAGATTTGGTGAAGTTTTGATAAGCTCCAAAAGTTGTAAGTGTCCAAAATTCCTCCCTTGCTTTAGTAAAGCTTGTGTTTAGGTTGAGGTGAGTATTTTGGTGAAGAGAAATAAAAGAAATAGTGAGAAATGGACTTGTCCATTTTTGGCAGCCATGAACCCTTGTTGAGCTTGAGTTATTTTTACTTCTAATGAATGAAAATGAAGGTTGATTGATTCAAATGAAAGTTAGAGTAAGTTTGTGCATAACTATGTACATGTAGTGTTTAGATTTAAGGTGTGAAATGGAACCTTGAAGCCTTGAGCAAACTGCCATGTTTGGCAGCCCCTAATAGCATGAATTTGTGTGTGAATATATGGTTATTAATGATATATGTTAATGTCAATTTGTGGGCAGCAAGTGTAAATGATATTGAAGTATGAATATGTTGAAGTATATGTGTAATATTAACATTGAAGTATGTTGAATTTGGGTGGATGTAAATATTAAAGTTTAATGGTGTATTGTGTGCCTTATGGACTTGAGTATTCTGCCCAGAATTTTTGTTGGAATTGTGTACAATATATGTATAGAAGTGTTGTTGATTGAATATTATAGTAATGAGGAGGAGGAGGAACATTAAATTGGAAGTGTATGAGCTTTGTGCAGGTTGTGTATTGAAGGCAGCACCTAAATCAGGCCATAAGTGCCAAACTATGAACCCAATTGGTATGAGGCCAATATGGGGTGAAACTAGACACCAAATAGGCCAACTTTCATGTAGAAAGGTTGCCAAAATTCTGCCTAGAAACTGACCTTAAAAAGTGACCAAATCCGGATTAGTGCATTTGAGGCTGGCCCGATCATTTGGGCAGCAGTTAGTGTTTAGACCATAACTCACTCAAAACAGGTCCAATTAACCTGAAATTTTGACCATGAATAGTTAAGACCTATATCTACAAGTCTTATGAACCAAAGCCCAGAAATGACTAGAACCAAGTCAAATGGCTTGCACAAGTTCGGGCACAAAAACTGCCGAACCAAAAGTGACCTAAAAATTGACCAAATTGTGCACCAAAAGTGCAATCGGTCCAGCTTTAGTAAATTGACCATATCTTGGTCTACACAACTCAGAATGACCTGAAATTTTTCCCCGCGTGCAATAAGACATATAGCTACAATTTTTCTTCTTTGACCAGAAGCTAAAAACCAAAGAAAATAGGACTTTAAGCTAGAGCAATCTAGCACACAAAAATTGAGAATTTGACATTTTGCATACAATAATGCTTGAAGCATTTTGGCAATGAATGCCAACTTGTAAAAATGGTAAATTGCACTATACTGGCAGCATATTGAGATATAAATTGTGACATATTGATGCTAGAAACAACTTGTCCATATTACCTAAAAAGGTCAACATATGCATTGACTTGTGAATTATACAATAGTTAGTAAACTCCAAAGATTGAAGAATTAAACAATTAATTTATAATGTGCCCTAGTTTGCCTAGTTGACTAGTATGGATAGGTTGGCATGCCAATAGGATTCTGACAGCTGTTCTGTAAATGGCTTTATGCCATACTGTGTTTTTACGGCCTATTGTACCGCACAGTGACTTTAATAGCCTACGGCTATACATGTTGTGTATTTATTTTTTGCTTATCGCCAGATTGACTATATGGCTTTTTAGCCACGCTATTTGCACACCGGGAGACACTTTGTGATCGATGGTGTGACGGCCTGAGGTACTAAGTACCCAGTGCCAGTATATTCGTTTATCTAGTCTGGTCAGTATATAGGCTACACGGGCAGTAATTCAAGCACAATTAACTTCAAATAGCTAAATCCAGTCTACTGACATACAGCACCACCAAAAATTTGTAAATACTTTATTTACTTTATTTTAGTGTATATTTCTTTATATTTGGCACCACTAAGCAAAATTGCTTAGCGCGTTGCTTTTGTAACGCGTAGGTATTGGAGACACCGCTGGGGAGCCCAGCAGACCTACAACCGGGTGAGACATAAGATCTGCACAGGAGTCCAGAGTCATCTGCACTGCATTGCATATGTGGTAGGACTTAGGATAACCTGTATTTTGTACTTTTATTGTATTTTCTAGATTCGTTCTTGTATTTTGTAATATCTTGTACATATTAATTAACATGGAGATTTTCTGTATATATTTAAATTATTATGGACTGCATTATGGAACTATTTAATGACTGTAAAAGTCTATAGACTTTATTGAGAAATAGAGACTGTGAAATATTTGAGATTTTAATATTATCATATTAAACTATTTTTAATAGGTTTGGAAGGACAGTTTGTCCGAAATGCAGATGGCACCTTGCTAAATTTTTATTACTATTTTAAAACACTGACTTTATTAAAGTGTGAAAATAGAACCAGCATGCTATGAATAGCACATAAACACTTTTTAAAATCAAATTGAGTTTAGAAAATGTGATAATCACAGACTAGGTGCTCCGGCACGCCGTGTAGCATGCCTTGCTCAGCTATTCTGTAGACGGGTAAGGGGTGTTACATTTAGTGGTATCAAAGCATGGTTTAGGCGTTTCTGGACCTAGATAGATTGCACATCATGCATTGCATTGTAAGTGTTAAGATGACTCTAATGCAGATCTTTTGATTTATTTTGTTATTTTGATCAGAATATGGACTCCACATCGCAGAGAGCGGTCGATGAGGAAGTGGAAAGTCATGCTCCATCTATGACTGAACCAGGAGATAGGAGGGAACCTGTTCCACCAGTACCAAATGCACCAGCCACATTTCAGCAAATGGTTGAGTTCTTTAGACAGATGGCAGGAGTTATGCCACCACCACCACCTCCACATCAAAAATCTCATATGGAGAGACTCAGGAAGTTTGGAGCAGTGGACTTTCTGGGCAAAAGGGAAGATGATTCTGTCACAGCTAAAAACTGGTTGGACAGAACTGGAAGAGTCTTGAAACAACTTCATTGTACTCCAGAGCAGAATTTGGAAGCTGCTGTATCACTACTACAGGATGATGCATACCAGTGGTGGGATACAGTAACTAGTGAGGTGCCACCAGAACAGATAACTTGGGATTTCTTTCTCACTGAGTTCAGAAAGAAGTATGTGGGCAGTGTATATTTGAAAGAGAAGAGAAGGGAGTTTATTACCCTACGCCAGAGACAGCTGACAGTGGCTGAATATGAAAGAGAATTTGTCAGACTGAGCCGCTATGGGCGGGAAATAGTCCCTAATGAGGCAGAGAGATGCAAGAGATTTGAGGAAGGACTCAATGATAACATTAAAGTAATGATTACAGCCTTGGGGATTACAGAGTTTGCCAAGTTAGTGGAAGCTGCACTGAAGGTTGAAAAAGTTAGAATGAATGAGCAGAACAGAAGGGACAGACAGCAGAAAAGAGGTCAGGGTCAGACCGGTACATCTTCTGCCCCTAGTAAGAAATTCAGAGGTTCGCCTACTCAGAGTTTTAGTAGAGCACCAAGTCAGGGTCAGTCACAGAGGCCCAAATCTCAGTTTGCACCAAGGAGAGGCCAGTCCACCCCTTCAATGGCTAGCTCTCCAGGGACAGGGTACAGGGGACCAGCCCCAACAGTATCTGTTGCTTGCCCACATTGCCAAAAATGGCATAAGGGTGAATGTTGGAGGATGATAGGTACTTGTTTACGGTGTGGATCTACAGACCACCCAGTCCGAGATTGTCCTCGCAGAACTGCTACATCCACTCTGGTATCAACTGATAGGCTGCCTCCTCGGCTCCAAGGGTAGAAGGCGGGTAAGGTTGAGGCAGCGGTACTTCACGAAAACCGTGTCGAGTGCGTGGAGAGCGAAGGCGAAAACCAGCCAAAGCCTATGCTATAAGGGCACAGGAGGAACAGGATGCTCCAGATGTCATCAAGGGTATGTTCCTCCTTTATAATACTTCTGTGCATGCATTAGTAGATCCTGGATCTACTCATTCATATATTTGTATCAAAATGCCCGTAGAAAAGGGAATACCAGTGGAGGAAAGTGACCAAGACATCCTGGTCACAAATCCGCTAGGCCACAGTGTGGTAGTAAACAAGGTGTATAAGGGCTGTCCATTGAAGATTCAAGGGAAAGAGTTCTTAGCAGACTTAATCGAACTGCCTTTCCATGAGTTTGATGTGATTTTGGGAATGGACTGGTTATCCCATCATCAGGCAATAGTAGATTGTAAGTTGAAGAGAATCTCTCAAAAGCTGAGAACGAAGAAATAATAGTTGTGGGTGAAAGGATGATTTCTTGTCCAATGTCATCTCATTCTGATTTGCAAGGAAATGGTCGAGAAAAGGGTGTGAAGCCTATCCGCACACGTGGTTGACACTAGGCGTGGTAAACTTAACTTATCCGACATACCCACGATGGCGATTTCTCTGAGGTGTTTCCAGAGGAATTGCCTAGTTTACCACCAGAAAGGGAAGTTGAATTTGCTATTGAGATTATGTCGGGTACAGCTCCAATTTCAATTGCTCCATATAGGATGGCACCTGCTGAATTGAAAGAGTTAAAAATCCAGCTACAAGAATTACTAGACAAGGGGTTCATACGCCCCAGTGTGTCACCGTGGGGAGCTCCGGTACTGTTTGTAAAGAAGAAAGATGGGACACTGAGGTTAGTGTTGACTATCGGCAGTTAAACAGAGTAACAGTGAAGAACAAGTATCCGTTGCCTAGAATTGACGATCTGTTTGATCAGTTGAAGGGAGCCAGTATGTTTTCTAAGATTGATCTTAGATCAGGGTATCATTAGCTAAGGGTTAAGGATGTAGATGTGCCTAAAACTGCATTTAGAACCCGGTATGGGCATTATGAATTCCTAGTGATGCCATTTGGGTTAACAAACGCTCCCGCAGCATTCATGGACCTTATGAACCGTATCTTCCATGTAACACCCTCCCTGTACCAACTCCGTACATTCTATTGTTCCGGTGACCGGTGTCGGTCCGAACAGCTAGAACGTCCAGAAAAATATTTAAACTAAAGTCGGGAATCATAATTAACTTAAATATTAATAAGAAAAATTTAGTAAAAAATTTTTGAAATAAAATACAACCAAGTTAAACGAGTCGGTGCCCTAGCGATGGGTAACCAGAGGGAAGTTGCGGTTCTCGCAACGAGGAGCCCTAGACCCAGAGGAAAAATTATAAAATAATTTTTGGGACTCCATAGAAGGGTTATTGAGGTTCCCATGGCATTAGAATGCCAAGAAAATACCTAGAAAAATTTTTCAATCGGTACAGACAATTTTGACCCGTTAAGCCAAACGGAGGGCATTTTGGTCATTTCGCCTTCAGAGGTGATTTTTGGCCGACTTGTCCAGTTGAGTAAATAATTAATATGACATAAAATATGAAGAAACATTACTAGAAATTAAATTGAAAATGAGTAGTGGAGGAAAGGAAAGAAAATAAGGAAAAAACTTATTTATGACATCATGGTGATGTCATTAAGAAAATTTTGACCAATCACAATTAAGCCATCAATTGACTAACTAATAAAAAGACTAAATGAAGACTAAATAACCAAAAATTGTAGCAGCCACCCCTCCTTCCTCATGCAGCCAAAACCCTAGTCCCATATCCACCCTCCATTAAAGCTTTTTCAAGCTTTAGATTTCCATCATTTCTACCATATTTCCCTAACCCCTTTCATTAAACCTTGACCATATCACTTGGGGAAGCTTTTGGCAGCCAAGAAGAAGAAGGAAAGTGAAGTTTTGAGCTTGAGAAAAATCTCCCTACAAGAGGTTAGTGCATATATGTAGTTAAAACTCATTAATTCCATGATCGAGGCTTGTAATGGATGAGAAATTGTGAAATAAATGAAACAAATTCATGTGTATGTCCACCAAAGAATTCGACAGCCCTAATAGAGGAATGGTTTTGATTGTTTTAATGGACTTAAAGTGAGTTAGAAAGGGTGTTTAAGGTGTGAATATGCATGGATGTTGAACTAGTGTGCTAATTGAGGTTTATGGGTAAATTGCATTGGACATTAGGGTTTTGAGAAGTAAAAATTGACTTGGCTTATCAAACTGTTAAAGAACACTCTAATGGTCAATAAGTGACCATTTGAGGTATTTGACCACAATTTGGACTGAAAAATGGTATGGCAAAGTCAAGGTGTAAGCTGCCCTAGGATAGCAGCAAATGGACTAAAATTTCAGTCCAATTACACAGCCATAACTTTGGCTGTGTTAGTCCAATTGGTGTTTGGCCAATTGGACATGAAACTAGGCTTATAATGGCACATTTTTTCTGAAGAAACCATGCCCAAAAGACCAAAGCAAGAGGACCAAAACTTGGCCCCAATCCGGATACCCTGCAACTGATTCTGCAGAATGACCAAATGAACAGTAACTGTTCATTTGGCCATAACTCACTGTAGATTTGGTCAATTGACCTGAAATTTTTAAAGCAACAAGTTAAGACATAGACAAACAACTTTCATGAAGAAACCTACCCCAAATTATGGCCAGAACCTAACCCAAATGGCAGTGGCAGTCACTGTTCATGTTACTGTAGATATGGTCAATTCTGCAGATTGGCAATCCGGCCAGCTATGGTTTTTGGACCATATCTGGAGCTACAAAACTCCAAATGGAGTGATTCAAAAAAGGAAATTCAACTAGACAAAATAAGGAACAACTTTCATGTTTGCCGTTTCTTCAAATTTCCACTGTAACAGTGTGTAATGGAATAGTAAACTTAAGCTCAAAAACTGAAATTTTCTGCCCTCTTGGTTTTAAGTTAGAAATGGTAAATGTGACCAATCCCAACAAGTGTAAACAGCAAAATGTGGTATGTTGGAGTGCCAAAACCAATGTACCTAATTTCTACCTAAAAGTCAACATTTTAGTTGACCAAAGAGGTGAATAGTGACACCGAAACTTGAAATTCAAATATTGAAGAATTTTAAAGTATCGAATGCCCTAGTATACCTAACAAGATTAGTTTGGATAGTTTGGCATGCCAATAGGGTTCAGTTAGCAGTACTGCACATGGCGATATGCGATTCTGTGATTTCATGGCTTTTAGCCATTCTGACTTTGTATTGAGACTTGGCCTTGTGCCTGATATTATTTACAGCTTGTTAGTTGTTCTGTTGCACACCGGGAGATACATATGTGACCGATGGTGTGACGGCCCGAGGTACTAGGTACCCAGTGCCAGTTTACCCGTTATCCAGTCCAGTCGTCTAGTGTAGGTTACTTAGGGCAACCAAATGAATAAAAGTGAACAAAGTTAATGAAATAATGAATATACCAACAGCAAACAAAGAAAGCATACACATTCTATACACATTTATTTTCTTGCTATTTTCTTTTATTATATTATTGCACCACTAAGCATTATTGCTTAGCGCGTTGCTTTTGCCACGCGCGTAGTACCGAGAGATCCCGATCGTGAGCCCAGTAGACCACGGTAGGTGAGTCCATCCTGCAGATTACGCACGTGTCCTTGTCACCTCAACTTCTGCAGTGCATTAGTAGGACACTAGGTGTCATTTTGGCATTCTGTAATTAATTTTGATTTTCATATATGTAATTAAACTTGTGTAATGTATATTGATGTTCATGTAAATTATGAAAATTATATTTGTAAATGGAAAAGTAAATGTTTATTTGTGATATATATGTGAGCATCACATGTGATGGATGACTGAGAATTGAAATTGAAATGTTGAGATTTTGGATATTGAAGTTTGAGATGATGGAATACAAATATTGGAAGTGTTTTTAACAGGTTCTGAAGAACTGTTTTCTCCATTTTTAGCCGGTACTCCGCCGGATTTTCTTTAAAATCTTCGGAACCTCAAATAAATAATACTTTTGATAAATGGCTAAAATAAATTATATTTCATAAATTATATTCACAAGCATGGTATCAATTAATTAAGGTATATTAGAATGTGCCGGTACACCGTGTGGCATTACTTACTCTGGTATACTGTACACGGGTAAGGGGTGTCACATTCCATCCATACTTAGATCGGTTCGTAGTGGTCTTCATTGATGACATCCTAGTGTATTCCAAGGATAAAGCAGAACATGATAAGCATTTGAGAATTGTTCTGCAGACTTTAAAAGAGAAGAAATTGTATGCTAAATTGTCCAAGTGTGAGTTCTGGTTGAATGAGATTGCATTCCTTGGACATGTAGTATCAGCTGAAGGGATTAGAGTGGATCCCAAGAAGATTGAAGCAATGATGGAATGGAAGCCTCCCAGAAATACAACTGAGATCAGAAGTTTCTTGGGGTTAGCTGGATATTATAGAAGATTTGTAAAGGGATTTTCCCTGATAGCAGCTCCAATGACCAAATTACTACACAAGAATATGAAATTTGACTGGAATGACAAGTGTCAAACCAGTTTTGAGAGGCTGAAGGCTATGTTGACAGAGGCACCAGTGTTAACACAGCCAATGTCTGGAAAAGACTTTATAGTTTACAGTGATGCCTCACACAATGGATTAGGGTGTGTACTCATGCAAGAAGGGAAAGTGGTCGCATATGCTTCCAGGCAGTTAAGGCCACATGAAAAGAGTTACCCTACTCATGATTTAGAGTTAGCAGCAATTATCTTCGCATTGAAGATATGGAGGCATTACTTGTATGGGGAAAAATGCTACATATACACAGACCATAAGAGTCTGAAGTATTTGCCAACCCAGAAGGAACTTAATTTGAGACAGAGGCGATGGATTGAATTCCTGAAAGATTATGATTGTGTGATTGACTATCACCTTGGGAAGGCAAATGTAGTCGCTGATGCTTTAAGCAGAAAATCTATTGTAGCATTAAGATCTCTGAATGCCCAACTATTCTTAACTCATGATGGAGTTATTTTGGCTGAGTTGCAAGTGAAGCCGAATCTGTTACAACAGATACAGGATGGGCAGAAGACAGATGGGAAATTAATGGCTGTTATGGGAAAAATCACCGAGGAAGAAATCGAATATGAAGTGAAGGAAAATGGGTGCCTGTACTATAAAGAAAGAGTATGTGTACCAGATGATAAAGAGTTGAAAACCAGTATTCTGAAAGAAGCACATAATAGTGTGTATGCTATGCACCCAGGAAGCACAAAAATGTACCATGACCTGAAACTCCAATACTGGTGGCCAGGTATGAAGAAGGACATAGTTGACTATGTAACTAGATGCTTGACATGTCAACAAGTCAAAGCAGAACATCAAGTTCCATCAGGTTTGTTACAGCCCATAAACATACCTGAATGGAAGTGGGACCGAGTCACTATGGACTTTGTTAGTGGTCTACCTCTCACTCAGAAGAAGTATGATGCAGTATGGGTGATTGTGGATAGGTTAACCAAATCACCACATTTTTTGCCAGTTAGAACTGACTACTCACTGGAAAAGCTAGCAGAATTGTACATCAGTGAGATAGTTAGACTACATGGAATTCCACTTTCCATTATATCTGATAGAGACCCGAGGTTTACATCTAGATTTTGGAAGAAATTACAAGAATCCTTCGGCACACAACTCCATTTTAGTACAGCTTTTCATCCTTAGACGGATGGACAGTCAGAAAGAATAATCCAGGTAAATTTTGAAACTCACTGAGTTATTGCAAACAATAAACTGATAATAATGATAGTAATAACTGAATATGTGTGATAGGTCATCGAGGATATCTTTGAGAAGTTGTGTTATTGAGTTTGAGGGAAGTTGGGAGAGATACCTTCCACTGGCAGAATTTGCATATAATAATAGCTATCAAGCTAGCATACAAATGGCACCCTATGAAGCATTGTATGGGAGAAAATGCAGAACACCTGTATGTTGGACTGAATTGGGTGAAGATAAGCTAGTGGGGCCAGACCTGATAAAAGAGACAGAGGAAAAGGTAAAACTGATAAAGGCCAATTTGAAAGTTGCCTCGCATGCGTAAATCTTATGCTGACTTGAGGAGAAAAGACATTGAGTATGAAGTTGGCGAGAAGGTATTTCTCAAAGTATCACCATGGAAGAAAGTGTTGAGATTCAGGAAAAAGGGAAAACTAAGCCCTAGGTTTATTGGCCCATATGAAGTTATTGAACGTGTGGGACCAGTAGCCTACCGATTAGCCTTACCACCTGAGTTGGACAAGATACATAATGTGTTCCATGTCTCGATGCTCAGAAGATACAGATCAGATCCTTCACATGTCATCTCAGCATAAGAAGTTATGGTACAACCTGACCTGACATATGAAGAAGAACCAATTAAAATCTTGGCACGAGAGGTAAAAGAGCTCAGAAATAAGACAATTCCACTAGTGAAAATCCTATGGAGACACCACAACACGGAAGAGGCAACATGGGAGAGCGACGAGACAATGAGGTAATAGTTCCCTCAGCTCTTCACATCAGGTAAATTTCGAAGACGAAATTTTTATTTAGAGGGGAAGAGTTGTAACATCCCCACTGTACATATTTTGTACGTTCTATTGCTCCAGTAGTTAAATAACAGTCCAGGCAAGTCAGTATGTCTGGAACTACACTTCGGTGATAGTAAACAAACATATAATAATGAAATAAATAAAAAGAAAATACAAGAAAAATCAAACAAAAATGAAAGAGAGAAAATGATGCTAAGTTAAACGAGCCGGCACCACAGCGATGGGTGATCGCACCGGGAAGGCCGTTGTCGACCCCAGGACCGCGGGGAACCCTCTGAATATAATTTTGAGACATAAATAAAGATTTATTGAAATGTAATTGACACTAGAAATATCAAAGAAAAATTAATAAATTAGTACAAAGAAAAATGAAAAATCGAGAAACAGACAAAAATCGGTGTTACCGAAAAATCAGGAATATAAACCGAAGTGGGGTATTTTGGTCATTTGACACATAGTGTTTCCTTTTGACCTCAATCTCCATTAAAAATAAATGATATTACACTTAGAAAATGTCATGAAAAAATTAAATTGTGATACATTATAAGAATAGTGAAAGAAATGGGGGATAAAATCCAATTTATGAAACTTTGAATAATTAACATTAAAATCCAAGTTAGTGCTCCACTAACTTGGATATTGGGAGCCTTATCACAGCCTTGGGACAGCAGATAGCACTCACCATCATCTTCTTCATCAGCCCATTTTACTTTGCTGTAATGAATTCCACCATGGAAATCACCATGGCCACCCCACATGCAACCTCCATGGGTGCATGATAAAGCCATCCTTTCCACTTCTTTCCTTCATTAAAGCTTGCCTACTTACCTTAGAGAAGATATTGGCAACAAGAAAAACCAGATTTGGTGAAGTTTTGATAAGCTCCAAAAGTTGTAAGTGTCCAAAATCCCTCCCTTGCTTTAGTAAAGCTTGTGTTTAGGTTGAGGTGAGTATTTTGGTGAAGAGAAATAAAAGAAATAGTGAGAAATGGACTTGTCCATTTTTGGCAGCCATGAACCCTTGTTGAGCTTGAGTTATTTTTACTTCTAATGAATGAAAATGAAGGTTGATTGATTCAAATGAAAGTTAGAGTAAGTTTGTGCATAAGTATGTACATGTAGTGTTTAGATTTAAGGTGTGAAATGGAACCTTGAAGCCTTGAGCAAACTGCCATGATTGACAGCCCCTAATAGCATGAATTTGTGTGTGAATATATGGTTATTAATGATATATGTTAATGTCAATTTGTGGGCAGCAAGTGTAAATGATATTGAAGTATGAATATGTTGAAGTATATGTGTAATATTAACATTGAAGTATGTTGAATTTGGGTGGATGTAAATATTGAAGTTTAATGGTGTATTGTGTGCCTTGTGGACTTGAGTATTCTGCCCAGAATTTTTGTTGGAATTGTGTACAATATATGTATAGAAGTGTTGTTGATTGAATATTGTAGTAATGAGGAGGAGGAGGAACATTAAATTGGAAGTGTATGACCTTTGTGCAGGTTGTGTATTGAAGGCAGCACCTAAATAAGGCTATAAGTGCCAAACTATGAACCCAATTAGTATGAGGCCAATATGGGGTGAAACTAGACACCAAATAGGCCAACTTTCATGTAGAAAGGTTGCCAAAATTCTGCCTAGAAACTGACCTTAAAAAGTGACCAAATCCGGATTAGTGCATTTGAGGCCTGAAAACTGACCATTTGGGCAGCAGTTAGTATTTAGACCATAACTCACTCAAAACGGGTCCAATTGACCTGAAATTTTGACCATGAATAGTTAAGACCTATATCTACAAGTCTTATGAAGACACCAAAGCCCAGAAATGACCAGAACCAAGTCAAATGGCTTGCACAAGTTCGGGCACAAAAACTGCCGAACCAAAAGTGACCTAAAAATTGACCAAATTGTGCACCAAAAGTGCAATCGGTCCAGCTTTAGTAAATTGACCATATCTTGGTCTACACAACTCGGAATGACTTGAAATTTTGCCCCGCGTGCAATAAGACATAGAGCTACAATTTTTCTTCTTTGACCAGAAGCTAAAAACCAAAGGAAATAGGACTTTAAGCTAGACCAATCTAGCACACAAAAATTGAGGATTTGACATTTTGCATACAATGATGCTTGAAGCATTTTGGCAATGAATGCCAACTTGTAAAAATGGTAAATTGCACTATATTGGCAGCATATTGAGATATAAATTGTGACATATTGATGCTAGAAACAACTTGTCCAAATTACCTAAAAAGGTCAACATATGCATTGACTTGTGAATTATACAATAGTTAGTAAACTCCAAAGATTGAAGAATTAAACAATTAATTTATAATGTGCCCTAGTTTGCCTAGTTGACTAGTATGGATAGGTTGGCATGCCAATAGGATTCTAACAGCTGTTCTGTAAATGGCTTTATGCCATACTGTGTTTTTACGGCCTATTGTGTCGTACTGTGACTTTAATAGCCTACGGCTATACATATTATGTATCTATTTTTGGCTTATCGCCAGATTGACTATATGGCTTTTTAGCCACGCTATTTGCACACCGGGAGACACTTTGTGACCGATGGTGTGACGGCCCGAGGTACTAAGCACCCAGTGCCAGTATATCCGTTTATCCAGTCTGGTCAGTATATAGGCTACACGGGCAGTAATTCAAGCACAATTAAATTCAAATAGCTAAATCCAGTCTACTGACATACAGCACCACCAAAAATTTGTAAATACTTTATTTACTTTATTTTAGTGTATATTTCTTTATATTTGGCACCACTAAGCAAAATTGCTTAGCGCGTTGCTTTTGTAACGCGTAGGTATTGGAGACACCGCTGGGGAGCCCAGCAGACCTACAACAGGGTGAGACATCAGATCTGCACAGGAGTCCAGAGTCATCTGCACTGCATTGCATATGTGGTAGGACTTAGGATAACCTGTATTTTGTACTTTTATTGTATTTTCGAGATTCGGTCTTGTATTTTGTAATATCTTGTACATATTAAATAACATGGAGATTTTCTGTATATATTTAAATTATTATGGACTGTATTATGGAACTGTTTAATGACTGTAAAAGTCTATAGACTTTATTGAGAAATAGAGACTGTGAAATATTTGAGATTTTAATATTATCATATTAAACTGTTTTTAACAGGTTTGGAAGGACAGTTTGTCCGAAATGCAGATGGCACCTTGCCAAATTTTTATTACTATTTTAAAACACTGACTTTATTAAAGTGTGAAAATAGAACCAGCATGCTATGAATAGCACATAAACACTTTTTAAAATCAAATTGAGTTTAGAAAATGTGATAATCACAGACTAAGTGCTCCGGCACGCCGTGTAGCACGCCTTGCTCGGCTATTCTGTAGACAGGTAAGGGGTGTTACATAAATGGCCAAATTGCATTGGAACCACGTCACACATAAC
This sequence comes from Hevea brasiliensis, assembly GCF_030052815.1. Taxonomy (NCBI): domain Eukaryota; kingdom Viridiplantae; phylum Streptophyta; class Magnoliopsida; order Malpighiales; family Euphorbiaceae; genus Hevea; species Hevea brasiliensis. Next base: position 70,025,474 of record NC_079500.1, read on the forward strand.
CTCATCTTTATACTTTCCTATTGCAAAGGAAATCAGCACTCGTTTTGTTGCTTTCACCTCACCGCATTCATTCAACCACTGCAATTTATAGGGTCTAGGGTGTTGCAAAGTCCTTAACCCTAATCTCTGCACCAAAATAGTACTAGCAACATTGGTACAACTTCCCCCATCAATGATGACACTACAAGCTTTGTCTTGGATAAGACACCTTGTATGGAAAATTGTTTCTCTTTGCAATTCATCACCAACATCCTCTTTTACTTGAGTATTTAATGCTCTCATAATCACTAGAGCACTTCTTTCAGTAGCATATTCTACCTCTGCATCCTCCTCCCCTGAAGATGTGGAATCATTCATAATTTCCTCCTCCGTTTCTATCTCACCATTTTCTCTCATGACCATGACTCTCTTGTTAGGGCATTGAGATGCTATGTGTCCACTGCCCAAACACCTAAAACACTTCACATCTCTATTTCGGGTAGTAGTTGCAACCTCCTTTCCTTTACTTTCTACAAATTTATTCTCCACCTTCTTTTCCTTTTCCTCATTTTTCTTATATTTGCTAACAGCATTTTCCCTATCCTCCTTCTTCCAGTTAGACTTCCAAGATGAAGAAGTACCTGCATTTCCTCCAAATTTTCACTTGCTTTTAAGTTGCCTTTCTACCTTTATAGCCATGTGGACCATATCCTCCAACTCAATATAGTGATGTAACTCAACAATATGAGCAATCTCCTTGTTTAGCCCATTCAAGAATCTAGCCATGGTGGCTTCTCTATCCTCCTCCACATTTGCTCTAATCATAGCAATTTCTATTTCTTTATGATAATCTTCAACACTTTTAGAACCTTGAGTCAATCTTTGTAACCTCTGATGTAGCTCTCTATAGTAATGACTAGGAACAAATCTCTTCCTCATTATAGTTTTTATCTCACCCCAGGTTGTAATTGATTGCTCATAATTTCTCCTTCTACTAATCAATACTTGATCCCACCATACCAAAGCATAATCAATAAATTATACTGCTGCTAACTTTACTTTCTTTTCCTCTGAATAGTGATGACAATCAAACACAGCTTCTACCTTCCTTTCCCATTCAAGATACACATCCAGATCATTTTTCCCTTGGAAAGAAGGGATGCTCATTTTAATACTTTTGGTATTGTCATCTACCCTATTCCTCTATCTTTCCTCTCTTCTTATCCTCCTATCCCCATTCCTCCTATCTTTAGCTCTTCTCTCATACCTGCCCCTCCTAGGTCTTTCAACCTGAAAATCATAGTTATCAACCTCATCTTCATCAGATTCAACTATGGGAGGTACAAGATCCCTCCTATCTGGCCTTCTCTCATTTTGCCTATCTCTTTGCTCCAATCTTTCCAACCTATCTATGATTCCAATGCACACAACATTCATTCTTTCAAATTGTTGTCTGACAGCCTGCATGTAGAATGGATTTTCACCTTCCCTCTCAATACCATCACCCCTTTTAGACATGTTTTCAGACTTACAAGAAAATGGTTAGTGTAAAGAAAACACCTCACTCACTCCCTTACGTGTTTACACTCAATAGGGGACACTCCACTCGTGTTTAACTTAACAAGGCTTTTCCCCTCTTATGAACTCACCACTATGTGCCTTTTACCTCTCTTGGCTATGTCCACAAGTTCTTATCAAACTCAAGTAACTCAAACCAAGACTGTACTCACAAAAAATTTAACACATAATAAAATTCTTGAACGAGACAGATCAAAACGAGTAATCAAGAAAGCAATAATGTGACTCAAGAAGTCAAGAAAAGAAAAGCTCAAGCATGGAAATGTAATGTAATAAGGAATCAAGAAAGAAGACACCAAAACAAAAGAGTAGTAACCTAAAAAAGTGACAACCTAAAGAAGTGATATCAAGCTTAAATATCCAAGTTTGCCACCAACTTATCACAATTGCCAGCAGTTCACACAATACACCAAGAATTGCATAAATTTAGGATCACCAAGCAAATGAGTGTATTTTGATCTGAAATTGAGTAGGAAAATGCAACCCAATACTGACTAATTGTTGCTAGAATTTCAGGCTTTTCTAGACAAGATTACAATGTAAACCAAATTTAATCGTGTCTGCCACAAAATTTTGGTTCCCCACACAAACGGTTAAATTTTGAGCTGAGATTTAATTTGAGAACAGCTCAAATGAGGCACAAACAACCTGTAAATTTTTAGGAATTTCTGGGCTGATTTGCAATGTGAACTTAATTTGATCGAGTCTACTGCAAAATTTTGGTTCCCCACACAAATGGAAGAATTTTAAGCTGAAATTTAATTCGGGAACTACTGAAATGGGGTATAAACACTGGTAAATTTTCAAAAATTTATGGGTATATTTGCTATATGAACATAATTTGATTGATTCTGCCGCAAAATTTTGGTTCCCCGCACAAATGGTTGAGTTTTAAGCTGAAATTTAATTTGGGAACTACTGAAGTGGGGTATGAACACCCTGTAAATTTTCAGGAATTTCTAGATCTATTTGCTATGTGAACTTAATTTGATCGGGTCTGCCACAAAATTTTAGTTCCATAGGCAAATAATATCAAACAACCCCCAAAATTTACACCCAACATCTTAAACACACCCAAATAATGCTGGTAAAGTTTCAGGCCTAATAGGTAAGTCGAACTCAATGGACCAAATAATCTCTCATGCTTGATATCAAAATGAAGGAAGCAAGATGGATAGCTAGAATAATGGCTTTGGCTTGATTAACCTAAAACCCTAAGACAAACTCAACAAAACAAATTTTTAAACAAACAGGTCATACTAAACCCCAAGAGCTAATTTCAGTCAAGCATACAATGAACAAAAATGTGATTAACAGAAACACAATAAGAAGCAAATCAAGGTTTAGGAAGAAAGAACCAAATGCAAGAGGAAGAAGAAGAAACAAATATGGAACTAGAGCCAAACATCAAATATGAAGAAGGTAACAAACACAAAGAATAAGAAGCAAATAGAGAATCTACTTTGTTTGGACGTCCCTTTGCTCTGATACCAAAACTGATGTGAACCTTCAAATAATTGGTAACTTGAAAACCCACATTCAAGGATTAAAGGAATAATATGGAAAGCACCAAATCAAGATGTATGAATTTGATTCTTCGAACCAACACAATCAGATTGCTGTGTAATTCAAAGAAAATATCAGAAATGGGATTCTTGACCTAATTCATATGGAGAATGAATAAACCAAGAATATTATGCACATTAAACCTTGCAAGATAGAAATCTCAGCAAGTTAATGAGCTTCACAAGAACAAAGGTAACAGTCAATTTACTCACTAAAGGAGCAGAAACAATCTTTCATTAATATTCAAAGTGTGTCCTCCACTCTCTCATTACACTTGTATTTATAGTCTCTTGGCTCCAAAGCTAAAGACAAAAATATCCCTACTTTAATAATAGCTGCAAGGAGCTTTAAGTCCAAATAAAAATTAATCTATCAAAAGTCTAAAAACTCCTTACAAAAAGTAAATTTAATATAGCAGCAAATAAGGGCATTTAAGTCCAAAAGAGAGGTGGTTATAACAGTAAGGAATATTCTTTCAAAAAGGTGCCAGCAGATGCATGTACATGGGTTGGATCTGGTACATGCATGTCCACAGTTTATTCAATGTAACCTAATGCTCCACATGACACCTGGTCACTTCCAAGCTTAATTTTCACCAAATTTAATCCTTTATAATTTTCTTCATGCCATTCAAGCTTATAATCCTTACTCCTTAAGATTTCACAAATTAAATTATGAAGTGATTTAGCTCTATCTCTAGTAATTGGACCTTGGATGAAATCCTTTGGCGTGGATGTAGCTTGATTCTCATCAGGTATTCAACAATTTTTCTTTGTCATTTACACTCATTCTTAGTCCTTACACATGGATTTAAAGTGAAAGAACAAGGTTAGGTCACTAACCTCTATGGAGTGAAGTCTCCCACTTGCTAGGGTTCTTGTTTTCTTTTTCTTTTTGCTCCCAAAAGAATCTCCAGGATGCAAGAACAGTTTTTTGTGTTGGGAGTTTAGGGTTTAGTGGGGTGAGAACTAGTGAAATCAAGCTTTGAAAAAGCTTGCTATGGTTAGCAATGGTGGATAGGTCACGGGAAGGAAGAGATGAGGAAGAAGAGTTCTGATTTTCTTCTGTTTTCCAGCCCATTTGGTCTCTTTTAAACAAGTTTATGCCATGTGTCAATATTGGGTTGGTTGGGAAAACTTAATGACATCACTATGATGTCATAATGCCATTTTCTTTCATTTTCTCTCCATTTCTTATCTAATTAATTTCAATTAAATTTTTAACAACATTTATTCATATTTTATGTTATGTAAATTATTTATTTAACTGGACAAGTTGGCCAAAAATCATATCTGAAGACGAAATGACCAAAATGCCCTCCATTTGGCTTAACGAACCAAAATTGTCTGTACCGATTGAAAATTTTTTTTAAGCATTTGCTTGGCATTCTATGTTAGTAGTATGCCCTAGAGCATATCATTTAGTATGTATCTTGTACATATTTTATTAATAAATGGCATTTCCACTTTTCTGTTTATATAATATATTTATGTGTAATAGAAAAGGTCCATTGATATTTTGTTAGAAATATTATTCTTAAGTTGTTAAGAATATGAGTGACAATATTTCTAGCACAAAGTATCATAAATAGGTTCACAATCGAGGATACTTCATAATAAGGACATGACTTATCCAGAAAGATTGTATTCATATTTGTTCCCAAGTTATTTATATGAGATATAAATAAGATGGAATGGTGAGTCTCATGCCATATAACAAACATGATAGGCACTTATAAATGATAAGTAGGCCGAACCAGTGACACTTATGACAAGCACATGGAGTTTACTCTTGTCAATGTTTTGTCATAAATCATATCAGTGCATATAATCTTTAGACCTGAGATAGCACAGTTATCTTGTATATAGGTAGTTTGAGTTTGATACTGCTTTCATACTTGTACTATGTATGGGCATATGGGCATGTGTTGGCTCCTGCTAGTTATATATGGAGGTAGGTGTTGATCAAGATGGAATCTGTTCCTCTAAGTAAATAGAGATAAAATCCTATGTTCATTTAATTGTTCTTGATGTTTCAAGTTCCTGGCCAGGACAGATAGATTTATTCGTAAAAGAGTTTCGATGAGAAAAATCTTTTAATCAAGAACTGGAATTAAAAGAGAACATAATATTCATAGCAAATGGAGTTTGACATAAACCATGACTCAAATTGAGTTGGGATTTTGTAACAGAGAGATTCTAGTGCATGGTAACATATGATTATAGGTTCATTTAAGGTAAATCTTATTACTAATTGGGTGGCCATGGCATACTATGCTAGGTGTTAACCATGGCCTATGAGGTTCATAAAATGATTTAGAGAAATCATTTATGGTAAGAAAGAGTTCTGATGATATTAAGAGTTGATATCATGTCTCATTGCCAATTAGTGATGAGCCTAGTAAGTCACACACATACACAAGTTATCACCTATTTAAATATGATTTAATTAATTAATTAAAGAGTTTAATTGATTAATTAAATAGGTTTGGTTTGCAATTAAATTGCAAAGTCCCTAGCATGACTTGAAACCAAATCTAGATTATTGGATGTGTAGTATAAATTAAATTTATATTTAAAGTATTTAAATATGAATTTAATTGATGAGAAATTAATTAATAGAGATTAATTAATTAATTTATATTTGATATAAATTAATTAGAAGAAGAAAATAATTATTTTGGGTTAAGAACTCAAAATTAAGACACAGGGGCATTTTGGTCATTTTGCAGTGACACGTGGCACCATGAGATGGTGACACATGGCATAACACATAAGCTTGCAAATGTTTTTAATCATGTAAGATGATTAAAATCAAGATTAAATATAGGTTTGACACTTGGCACAATGTGATTGGGTCACTTAAACCTAGAGCTAATCAAAGGGTGACATGTGGCAAGGGTTTAATGTGTTAACCTAGCTATTTAAGTGTTGTTATGAGAAAATAAAATACAACCAGCAGCCACACTCCTTTTTCACGCCACTTTGAGGGTTTTTATCTCTTCTTCTTCATCTCTTATCAATTCAAAGAGATTAGCCATCAATCTCTTGAATTAAGAATACTAGAAATTGTTTCTAGTATCCTGTTTACATCTCTAATCTCTTAAAAGGCAGAACTTGAATTTCTAATTAATAGAAAAAGCTTTAGAGGCTGTTCAAGGGCTGCCATAGGTGTTCTTGGTGTGGACAAGCTAGAGGGACAACATTTGGTGTCCTGAAGACGAATCTCAAAGGCGCAGACACGCTGCAGTGCATCAAGAGGTTAGTGTAATCGTTCTTGATTTAATTTAGGGTTCTAAAATTAATCTGATTAATTTTAAAATCTTAAATGGCAAATACAGATCCAAAACATATTAAAAGAGTTTTAATATGTTGTTTACCATTGAAATCAAATAGATAAAAATAAATCTTGCATGGTGCATGTGATCCTAGGTAAAAATTTTTGAATTCAATGGTATAATCTTGTGTTTTTCACGCTTCCATTCCTTCAATTGGTATCAGAGCGAGGTTATATTTGCCATTTAGATTGATGTTTATATGATTTAATTGTGTGTTTGATCATGAGATCAAAAGTTCATTGCTGGTTGCAAAGCCAAGGTGGCGGCACAAATGATGAACACCATGGTGCGCATGGTTGATGCATCACAATGGTGTGCAAAGGTAAATGGATGGTGAATGTGCAATTGTTGTATGATCTAAGATCCATTTTATGTCTAATTAAATTGTTTAATTAGAATTTTAATCACACAATTAAATTATGATTCAAATCAGATTTTTAAAAATTGTTTGAATGTGATTCAAATCTGAATTTTAAAAGTTGTTTGAATGTGATTCAAATCTGAATTTTTAAAGTTGTTTGAATCATATTTAAATCTGATTTTTTAAAATTGATTGAATAAAATTCAGATCTGATTTTTTAAAAAAGGTTTGAATGTGATTCAAATTTGATTTTTTAAAAAATGTTTGAATGTGATTCAAATCTGAATTTTTTAAAGTTGTTTGAATGTGATTCAAATCTAAATTTTTAAATTTGTTTGAATGAGATTCAAATCTGAATTTTTAAATTTATTTGAATCATATTCAAATATGGATTTTTAAGTTGAATATGAGATATTCAATTTAATTTAAGTATGTATGTTTTATTTAATTGTTAAATAGTGATATGCATGATGGATGATCATGGACTATAAAAGACCAATGTGATTGGATTTATTTCTTTTATGTTTCTTTGGGATTGTAAATTAATTAATTTATTTTAATTTATTTTGGGCATGTATTATTAAGTTTGTAATAATTTTTGGGTTGTAATTTCATTTATTTAAGTTCTTGTAAATTCGCCTTGGTATGCCAAGGATTACTATGTAATATTGGATTGCAAGAAGTTCAAGGAGGTCAAGAGCATTGGTGGGACCAGTGGGAGGAATTCAAGATCAAGTGTTGATTATGTACTCCTTCAGCAACTCTTGTAAAATGAATGAATGAAATGCACCTAGGAATGCCCTGATTCAATTCTTGGTGGCTCAGAATTGAATCCCTTAGAAAGTCCATGATCATACCATATTTACTGCTTATCCATGAATGCATGAGATGTATGGGAATGTATGCAATTATATGATATATGCATGGTAAATGGATAATGTGCAAAGTGAGACCTTAATAGTAAATAGAATGACCATAAAATCTTCCAAACAAATGATTAAGTTGGAAATGCTATAATTAAAGTAATTATAACATAGGCCCTCCATTGGGGCAATTATTTTAAGAAATTTTAAATAGTTGCATGAGATGCAATTAATTTAAGAGATTTTCTTAAGAATAATTGTTAAGCATGAGATGTTGTAAATATGTAAATGGTTTGGTGGCCAATATTGGATGTACCTGAGGACATTAAAATTATTTGCATAATTACTGACTCAATGGGATCAACTTAACTAATGCAAGATAAGTCAATAATGGATGTACCTGAGATTTTGAGCATTAGGGGCTAGGTAAAGGATTGAACATCACATGTGATGTGATGGGCAAGGAGTTGCTCACTTATAGTTTATTGTAATTCCAATAATGGATGTACCTGAGGATGATCAATAGAATTATAAGAATTCAATCACCCACTAGAAATCCATCCAACTAGGATTTGCTTTCTACTTTGGAAGTGTAGGATTCGCTAAGTTAGTGGGAGGACCAATTTGATTAAAAGACCATAATCATTTTGGTTAATTACATGATACATTTACTAATTAATCTGGTTATTTTCTGCAGTTAATTTTCTGATAAAAATGAGCACAAAACAACCACCACCATCCAATATCCTTGTAAGCATACTTGATCACAACAGGTTGACAGGACCTAATCTGTCTGATTGGCTAAGAAATTTGAAACTTGTCCTGAACCTTGAACATATAGGATATGTTCTAGATTCAAATGTTCCTGGTCCCTTACCTCCAGAGGCCACACAAGAGGAACATGAAACTTTGGACAAGTGGAAGGAGCATGATATGAGAGCTAAGTGTTACATGCTTGCTTCCATGAGTAATGAGTTACAGAAGCAACATGAGAACATGCAGAGTGCGAGTGAGATCCTCCTTCACCTACAAGAGTTGTATGGTGAGCACAGCAGGAATGCTAGGTATGAGATATCTAGACAGCTATTCCGTATGAGGATGTCTGAGGGACAGAATGTTGGGGATCATGTCCACAAGATGATTCGGCTGATTGAGCAGTTGGAACATCTTGACTTCAACATGGATTTCCAACTACAAACGGATTTGATCCTTCAGTCCCTTCCTGAGTCTTTTGGGAATTTTGTGACAAATTTCCAGATGACTAAACAGGAATGCACCTTAGCTGGTTTACTCAACATGCTGGTTATTGCCCAAAAGAATATGCCAGGCAATAAAGGAAAAGAGGTAGCTTTGGTTACATCTTCTTCTGCTGGAAAGTCCAACAAGAAGAAGGGCAATAAGAAAAAGAAACCTCAGATTCTTGGTCCTTCCAAGAAAATAGCTAAACAGAAAAGGAAGACCAAAGCTGACAAAGGCAAAGGAAAGTGTTTCCACTGCCAATAGGAAAGTGTTTCCATTGCCAACAGGAAAGTGTTTCCATTGCCAGTAAGAAAGTGTTTCCACTGGCTATAGTATAGCAATCTAAAAGAATGCAATGCCATGGTGAAAACCAACTCAAGTTCAAAATATATTTGGCACTTAAGGTTATGTCATGTTGCAGAAGATAGGATTGCAAAATTGGAGAAAATGGGGATTCTATCCTCATTGGGCTCTGAGCCTACTCCAACTTGTGAATCTTGCCTTGAGGCAAATGACTAGATCACCCTTTGTTGGACAAGGGCTAAGAGTGAAAATATTTTGGAGCTAATACATAGTGATGTATGTGGTCCATTTAAAGAAATGGCTAGAGGGGCTTTCATTATTTTATTACCTTTATCGATGATAAATAAAGGTTTGGGTATTTGTATTTGATGAAATACAAACATGAATCTTTGAAAAGTTCAAAGAATTTAAATCAAGTAGAAAATCAAACAGAAAGAATATTAAAGCTCTTCGATCGATCGTGGAGGTGAATATTTGAGTAATCGAATTTGATGAATATTTGAGAGAGCATGGCATTGTTTCTCACCGACTCCTCCAGAACGCCACAAATGAATGGTGTATCCGAAGGAGAAATCGTACCCTATTGGATATGGTACGTAGTATGATGAGCTATACTGATATGCCAATCTCCTTTTGGGGATTTGCATTAGAATCAGCTTTGTATATTCTGAATAGGATTCCATCAAAATCAGTTTCTTCCACACCTTATGAGATATGGCATGGAAGAAAACCAAGTCTTAAGCATGTTAAGATTTGGGGTTGTCCAGCTTATATCAAAAAGCTGAACACTGATAAATTGGAGACCAGATCAGAAAAAGGTCGATTTTTTGGATATCCAAAAGATAGTTTTGGATATTATTTTTATTTGCCTACTTCACAAAAGGTTGTGATAAGTAGAGATGCCACATTTCTTGAACAACAGTTTGTTCAAGAAGGAGGCAAAGGAAGGCAAATAGAGTTAGAATTGGAGAATTCTGACCAACCAACAGATCAGATTGATATAAATCCATCTAGTCAACCTATACCCATTGATGAAATATCTACAGCTGTTCCTCGTAGAACAACCAGGGTATCTCACCCACCAGTGAGATATGGTTTTCTTCATGAAGAAGAACAAGAGTTGTCTACTCATGAAGAAGTAGATCATGGAGATGATCCACTTACCTATGAAGAAGCTATATCAGATATAGACTCTTCAAAATGGATTGATACTATGAAATCCGATATTGATTCCATGTATAAGAATCAAGTTTGGGATCTTGTTGACCCACCTGAAGGTATTATACCTATAGGGAACAAATGGGTTTTCAAGAAGAAAATTGGTTCTGATGGAAAGGTAGAGACCTATAAGGCAAGGCTAGTAGCGAAAGGGTTTCGCCAAAGGCAAGGAATCGACTATGAGGAGACTTTCTACTTTGTTGCCATGCTTAAATCAATTAGGATTTTATTAGCACTAGCTGCGTACCACGTTTATGAGATTTGGCCGATGGATGTCAAAACCGCCTTTCTCAATGGATACATTGAAGAAAACATTTTCATGGAACAACCTAGGGGATTTGAATCCCAAGATGGTTCCAAGGTATGCAAGCTAAAGCGATCCATTTATGGGTTGAAACAAGCTTCGAGGAGTTGGAACATCCGTTTTGATGAAGCCATTAAATCCTTTGGTTTTATCAAAAATGAGGATGAGCCATGTGTATATAAGAAGGTTAGTGACAGAGCTATCACTTTCCTTGTCTTATATGTGGATGACATACTGTTGATAGGTAATGACACAGGTATGTTGACAACTATAAAGGTATGGTTGTCAAATACATTCTCCATGAAAGACTTAGGGGAGGCAACCTATATTCTTGGGATTCGCATCTACAGAGATAGAGCGAAAAGAATAATAGGTTTATCCCAAAGTCTATACTTGGAAAAGGTGTTAAAGAGGTTTAACATGCTTGATTCCAAGAGAGGATTGTTACCAGTGAGACATGGTATCCATTTTTCTAAAGAGATGTCTCCAAAGACACCCGAAGAAAGAGATAAGATGGCCAGGATTCCATATGCTTCGGCTATTGGAAGTTTAATGTATGCAATGTTGTGTACTAGGCCGGATATCGCATATGCTATTAGTTTGACTAGCAGGTATCAATCCAATCCAGGTTTGGAACACTGGATAGCTATCAAGAATATTCTTAAGTACTTGAGAAGAACTAAGGATTTATTCTTGATTTATGGAGATGGAGACTTGCAATTAGATGGTTATACTGATTCTGACTTCCAATCAGATATCGATGATAGAAAGTCTACCTCTGGATATGTGTTCATTTGTAATGGAGGTGCAGTCAGTTGGAAGAGTTCCAAACAGAGCACGCATTGCAGATTCCACTCATGAGGTCGAGTATATTTCGCATCGAGATCGCAAAAGAAGTCATTTGGATAAAGAAGTTCGTGTGAGAACTTACAGTAGTTCCTTCCATTGAGTCGCTAGTTCCACTACCTTTGTGACAACAATGGAGCAGCGATCATCTGAGCTAAGGAACTAAGGTCTCACCCAAAATCCAAACACATAGAAAGGCACTACCACATTATCAGAGATATAGTTGGGCAAGGCGATATAGCCATGCAGAAAATAGCATCAGCTGAAAATCCAGCTGATCCATTCACTAAGCCTATGTCACAGACTCAGTTAGACCGACATCTTGAGAAGATAGGTCTAAGATATTGTAATGAATGGCTCTAGTGCTAGTGGGAGATTGTTAGTAGTATGCCCTAGAGCATATCTTTTAGTATGTATCTTGTACATATTTTATTAATAAATGGCATTTTCACTTTTCTGTTTATATAATATATTTATGTGTAATAGAAAAGGTCCATTGATATTTTGTTAGAAATATTATTCTTAAGTTGTTAAGAATATGAGTGACAATATTTCTAGCACAAAGTATCATAAATAGGTTCACAATCGAGGATACTTCATAATAAGGACATGACTTATCCAGAAAGATTGTATTCATATTTGTTCCCAAGTTATTTATATGAGATATAAATAAGATGGAATGGTGAGTCTCATGCCATATAACAAACATGATAGGCACTTATAAATGATAAGTAGGCCGAACCAGTGACACTTATGACAAGCATATGGAGTTTACTCTTGTCAATGTTTTGTCATAAATCATATCAGTGCATATAATCTTTAGACCTGAGATAGCACAGTTATCTTGTATATAGGTAGTTTGAGTTTGATACTGCTTTCATACTTGTACTATGTATGGGTATATGGGCATGTGTTGGCTCCTGCTAGTTATATATGGAGGTAGGTGTTGATCAAGATGGAATCTGTTCCTCTAAGTAAATAGAGATAAAATCCTATGTTCATTTAATTGTTCTTGATGTTTCAAGTTCCTGGCCAGGACAGATAGATTTATTCGTAAAAGAGTTTCGATGAGAAAAATCTTTTAATCAAGAACTGGAATTAAAAGAGAACATAATATTCATAGCAAATGGAGTTTGACATAAACCATGACTCCGGCTTGAGTTGGGATTTTGTAATGAGAGATTCTAGTGCATGGTAACATATGATTATAGGTTCATTTAAGGTAAATCTTATTACTAATTGGGTGGCCATGGCATACTATGCTAGGTGTTAACCATGGCCTATGAGGTTCATAAAATGATTTAGAGAAATCATTTATGGTAAGAAAGAGTTCTGATGATATTAAGAGTTGATATCATGTCTCATTGCCAATTAGTGATGAGCCTAGTAAGTCACACACATACACAAGTTATCACCTATTTAAATATGATTTAATTAATTAATTAAAGAGTTTAATTGATTAATTAAATAGGTTTGGTTTGCAATTAAATTGCAAAGTCCCTAGCATGACTTGAAACCAAATCTAGATTATTGGATGTGTAGTATAAATTAAATTTATATTTAAAGTGTTTAAATATGAATTTAATTGATGAGAAATTAATTAATAGAGATTAATTAATTAATTTATATTTGATATAAATTAATTAGAAGAAGAAAATAATTATTTTGGGTTAAGAACTCAAAATTAAGACACATGGGCATTTTGGTCATTTTGTAGTGTGACACGTGGCACCATGAGATGGTGACACATGGCATAACACATAAGCTTGCCAAATGTTTTTTAATCATGTAAGATGATTAAAATCAAGATTAAATATAGGTTTGACACTTGGCAAAATGTGATTGGGTCACTTAAACCTAGAGCTAATCAAAGGGTGACATGTGGCAAGGGTTTAATGTGTTAACCTAGCTATTTAAGTGTTGTTATGAGAAAATAAAATACAACCAGCAGCCACACTCCTTTGTCACGCCACTTTGAGAGTTTTTATCTCTTCTTCTTCATCTCTTATCAATTCAAAGAGATTAGCCATCAATCTCTTGAATTAAGAATACTAGAAATTGTTTCTAGTATCCTGTTTACATCTCTAATCTCTTAAAAGGCAGAACTTGAATTTCTAATTAATAGAAAAAGCTTTAGAGGCTGTTCAAGGGCTGCCATAGGTGTTCTTGGTGTGGACAAGCTAGAGGGACAACATTTGGTGTCCTGAAGACGAATCTCAAAGGCGCAGACACGCTGCAGTGCATCAAGAGGTTAGTGTAATCGTTCTTGATTTAATTTAGGGTTCTAAAATTAATCTGATTAATTTTAAAATCTTAAATGGCAAATACAGATCCAAAACATATTAAAAGAGTTTTAATATGTTGTTTATCATTGAAATCAAATAGATAAAAATAAATCTTGCATGGTGCATGTGATCCTAGGTGAAAATTTTTGAATTCAATGGTATAATCTTGTGTTTTTCACGCTTCCATTCCTTCAATTGGTATCAGAGCGAGGTTATATTTGCCATTTAGATTGATGTTTATATGATTTAATTGTGTGTTTGATCATGAGATCAAAAGTTCATTGCTGGTTGCAAAGCCAAGGTGGCGGCACAAATGATGAACACCATGGTGCGCATGGTTGATGCATCACAATGGTGTGCAAAGGTAAATGGATGGTGAATGTGCAATTGTTGTATGATCTAAGATCCATTTTATGTCTAATTAAATTGTTTAATTAGAATTTTAATCACACAATTAAATTATGATTCAAATCAGATTTTTAAAAATTGTTTGAATGTGATTCAAATCTGAATTTTAAAAGTTGTTTGAATGTGATTCAAATCTGAATTTTTAAAGTTGTTTGAATCATATTTAAATCTGATTTTTTAAAATTGATTGAATAAAATTCAGATCTGATTTTTTAAAAAAGGTTTGAATGTGATTCAAATTTGATTTTTTAAAAAATGTTTGAATGTGATTCAAATCTGAATTTTTTAAAGTTGTTTGAATGTGATTCAAATCTAAATTTTTAAATTTGTTTGAATGAGATTCAAATATGAATTTTTAAATTTATTTGAATCATATTCAAATCTGGATTTTTAAGTTGAATATGAGATATTCAATTTAATTTAAGTATGTATGTTTTATTTAATTGTTAAATAGTGATATGCATGATGGATGATCATGGACTATAAAAGACCAATGTGATTGGATTTATTTCTTTTATGTTTCTTTGGGATTGTAAATTAATTAATTTATTTTAATTTATTTTGGGCATGTATTATTAAGTTTGTAATAATTTTTGGGTTGTAATTTCATTTATTTAAGTTCTTGTAAATTCGCCTTGGTATGCCAAGGATTACTATGTAATATTGGATTGCAAGAAGTTCAAGGAGGTCAAGAGCATTGGTGGGACCGGTGGGGAATTCAAGATCAAGTGTTGATTATGTACTCCTTCAGCAACTCTTGTAAAATGAATGAATGAAATGCACCTAGGAATGCCCCGATTCAATTCTTGGTGGCTCGAATTGAATCCCTTAGAAAGTCCATGATCATACCATATTTACTGCTTATCCATGAATGCATGAGATGTATGGGAATGTATGCAATTATATGATATATGCATGGTAAATGGATAATGTGCAAAGTGAGACCTTAATAGTAAATAGAATGACCATAAAATCTTCCAAACAAATGATTAAGTTGGAAATGCTATAATTAAAGTAATTATAACATAGGCCCTCCATTGGGGCAATTATTTTAAGAAATTTTAAATAGTTGCATGAGATGCAATTAATTTAAGAGATTTTCTTAAGAATAATTGTTAAGCATGAGATGTTGTAAATATGTAAATGGTTTGGTGGCCAATATTGGATGTACCTGAGGACATTAAAATTATTTGCATAATTCTTGACTCAATGGGATCAACTTAACTAATGCAAGATAAGTCAATAATGGATGTACACAGATTTTGAGCATTAGGGGCTAGGTAAAGATTGAACATCACATGTGATGTGATGGGCAAGGAGTTGCTCACTTATAGTTTATTGTAATTCCAATAATGGATGTACCTGAGGATGATCAATAGAATTATAAGAATTCAATCACCCACTAGAAATCCATCCAACTAGGATTTCCGTTTTCTACTTTGGAAGTGTAGGATTCGCTAAGTTAGTGGGAGGACCAATTTGATTAAAAGACCATAATCATTTTGGTTAATTACATGATACATTTACTAACTAATCGGCTATTTTCTGATTAATTTTACGATAAAAATGAGCACAAAACAACCACCACCATCCAATATCCTTGTAAGCATACTTGATCACAACAGTTGACAGGACCTAATCATGCGATTGGCTAAGAAATTTGAAACTTGTCTCAACCTTGAACATATAGGATATGTTCTAGATTCAAATGTTCTGGTCCCTTACCTCCAGAGGCCACACAAGAGGAACATGAAACTTTGGACAAGTGGAAGGAGCATGATATGAGAGCTAAGTGTTACATGCTTGCTTCCATGAGTAATGAGTTCTGAAGCAACATGAGAACATGCAGTGCGAGTGAGATCCTCCTTCACCTACAAGAGTTGTATGGTGAGCACAGCAGAATGCTAGGTATGAGATATCTAGGCAGCCTAATCCGTATGAGGATGTCCGAGGGATGAATGTTGGGGATCATGTCCACAAGATGATTGGTGATTGAAGATTGGAACATCTTGACTTCAACATGGATTTCCAACTACAAACGGATTTGATCCTTGATCCTTCCCGAGTCTTTTGGGAATTTTGTGACAAATTTCGGATGACTAAACAGTAATGCACCTTAGCTAGTTTACTCAACATGCTGGTTATTGCCCAAAAGAATATGCCAGGCAATAAAGGAAAAGAGGTAGCTTTGGTTACATCTTCTTCTGCTGGAAAGTCCAACAAGAAGAAGGGCAATAAGAAAAAGAAACCTCAGATTCCTGGTCCTTCCAAGAAAATAGCTAAACAGAAAAGGAAGACCAAAGCTGACAAAGGCAAAGGAAAGTGTTTCCACTGCCAATAGGAAAGTGTTTCCATTGCCAACAGGAAAGTGTTTCCATTGCCAGTAAGAAAGTGTTTCCACTGGCTATAGTATAGCAATCTAAAAGAATGCAATGCCATGGTGAAAACCAACTCAAGTTCAAAATATATTTGGCACTTAAGGTTATGTCATGTTGCAGAAGATAGGATTGCAAAATTGGAGAAAATGGGGATTCTATCCTCATTGGGCTCTGAGCCTACTCCAACTTGTGAATCTTGCCTTCAAGGCAAAATGACTAGATCACCCTTTGTTGGACAAGGGCTAAGAGCTGAAAATATTTTGGAGCTAATACATAGTGATGTATGTGGTCCATTTAAAGAAATGGCTAGAGGGGGCTTTCATTATTTTATTACCTTTACTGATGATAAATAAAGGTTTGGGTATTTGTATTTGATGAAATACAAACATGAATCTTTTGAAAAGTTCAAAGAATTTAAATCTGAAGTAGAAAATCAAACAGGAAAGAATATTAAAGCTCTTCGATCAGATCATGGAGGTGAATATTTGAGTACTGAATTTGATGAATATTTGAGAGAGCATGGCATTGTTTCTCGGTGACTCCTCCAGAACGCCATACGGTGAATGGTGTATCTGAAAGGAGAAATCGTACCCTATTGGATATGGTACGTAGTATGATGAGCTATCTTGATATGCCAATCTCCTTTTGGGATTTGCATTAGAATCGACTTTGTATATTCGAATAGGATTCCATCAAAATCAGTTTCTTCCACACCTTATGAGATATGGCATGGAAGAAAACCAAGTCTTAAGCATGTTAAGATTTGGGGTTGTCCAGCTTATATCAAAAAGCTGAACACTGATAAATTGGAGACCAGATCAGAAAAAGGTTGATTTTTTGGATATCCAAAAGATAGTTTTGGATATTATTTTTATTTGCCTACTTCACAAAAGGTTGTGATAAGTAGAGATGCCACATTTCTTGAACAACAGTTTGTTCAAGAAGGAGGCAAAGGAAGGCAAATAGAGTTAGAATTGGAGAATTCTGACCAACCAACAGATCAGATTGATATAAATCCATCTAGTCAACCTATACCCATTGATGAAATATCTACAGCTGTTCCTCGTAGAACAACCAGGGTATCTCACCCACCAGTGAGATATGGTTTTCTTCATGAAGAAGAACAAGAGTTGTCTACTCATGAAGAAGCAGATCATGGAGATGATCCACTTACCTATGAAGAAGCTATATCAGATATAGACTCTTCAAAATGGATTGATACTATGAAATCCGATATTGATTCCATGTATAAGAATCAAGTTTGGGATCTTGTTGACCCACCTGAAGGTATTATACCTATAGGGAACAAATGGGTTTCCAAGAAGAAAATTGGTTCTGATGGAAAGGTAGAGACCTATAAGGCAAGGCTAGTAGCGAAAGGGTTTCGCCAAAGGCAAGGAATCGACTATGAGGAGACTTTCTGCTTTGTTGCCATGCTTAAATCAATTAGGATTTTATTAGCAATAGCGCGTACTATGATTATGAGATTTGGCGATGGATGTCAAACGACTTTTCTCAATGGATACATTGAAGAAAACATTTTCATGGAACAACCTAGGGATTTGAATCCCAAGATGGTTCCAAGGTATGCAAGCTAAAGCGATCCATTTATGGGTTGAAACAAGCTTCGAGGAGTTGGAACATCCGTTTTGATGAAGCCATTAAATCCTTTGGTTTTATCAAAAATGAGGATGAGCCATGTGTATATAAGAAGGTTAGTGACAGAGCTATCACTTTCCTTGTCTTATATGTGGATGACATACTGTTGATAGGTAATGACACAGGTATGTTGACAACTATAAAGGTATGGTTGTCAAATACATTCTCCATGAAAGACTTAGGGGAGGCAACCTATATTCTTGGGATTCGCATCTACAGAGATAGAGCGAAAAGAATAATAGGTTTATCCCAAAGTCTATACTTGGAAAAGGTGTTAAAGAGGTTTAACATGCTTGATTCCAAGAGAGGATTGTTACCAGTGAGACATGGTATCCATCTTTCTAAAGAGATGTCTCCAAAGACACCCGAAGAAAGAGATAAGATGGCCAGGATTCCATATGCTTCGGCTATTGGAAGTTTAATGTATGCAATGTTGTGTACTAGGCCGGATATCGCATATGCTATTAGTTTGACTAACAGGTATCAATCCAATCCAGGTTTGGAACACTGGATAGCTATCAAGAATATTCTTAAGTACTTGAGAAGAACTAAGGATTTATTCTTGATTTATGGAGATGGAGACTTGCAATTAGATGGTTATACTGATTCTGACTTCCAATCAGATATCGATGATAGAAAGTCTACCTCTGGATATGTGTTCATTTGTAATGGAGGTGCAGTCAGTTGGAAGAGTTCCAAACAGAGCACGCATCGCAGATTCCACTCATCGAGGTGAGTATATTCTCGCATCGATGCCGCAAAAGAAGTCGCTTGGATAAAGAAGTTCGTGATGTAACTTACAAGAGTTCCTTCCATTGAGTCGCCAGCCCACTACATCGCGTGACAACAATGGAGCAACATACTGAGCTAAGGAACCAAGGTCTCACCCAAAATCCAAACACATAGAAAGGCACTACCACATTATCGGAGATATAGTTGGGCAAGGCGATATAGCCATGCAGAAATAGCATCGGTGAAAATCCAGTGATCCATTCACTAAGCCTATGTCACAGACTCGATTAGACCGACATCTTGAGAAGATAGGTCTAAGATATTGTAATGAATGGCTCTAGTGCTAGTGGGAGATTGTTAGTAGTATGCCCTAGAGCATATCATTTAGTATGTATCTTGTACATATTTTATTAATAAATGGCATTTTCCACTTTTCTGTTTATATAATATATTTATGTGTAATAGAAAAGGTCCATTGATATTTTGTTAGAAATATTATTCTTAAGTTGTTAAGAATATGAGTGACAATATTTCTAGCACAAAGTATCATAAATAGGTTCACAATCGAGGATACTTCATAATAAGGACATGACTTATCCAGAAAGATTGTATTCATATTAGTTCCCAAGTTATTTATATGAGATATAAATAAGATGGAATGGTGAGTCTCATGCCATATAACAAACATGATAGGCACTTATAAATGATAAGTAGGCCGAACCAGTGACACTTATGACAAGCACATGGAGTTTACTCTTGTCAATGTTTTGTCACAAATCATATCAGTGCATATAATCTTTAGACCTGAGATAGCACAGTTATCTTGTATATAGGTAGTTTGAGTTTGATACTGCTTTCATACTTGTACTATGTATGGGTATATGGGCATGTGTTGGCTCCTGCTAGTTATATATGGAGGTAGGTGTTGATCAAGATGGAATCTTCCTCTAAGTAAATAGAGATAAAATCCTATGTTCATTTAATTGTTCTTGATGTTTCAAGTTCTGCCAGACAGATAGATTTATTCGTAAAAGAGTTTCGATGAGAAAAATCTTTTAATCAAGAACTGAATTAAAAGAGAACATAATATTCATAGCAAATGGAGTTTGACATAAACCATGACTCGGCTTGAGTTGGGATTTTGCAGAGAGATTCTAGTGCATGGTAACATATGATTATAGGTTCATTTAAGGTAAATCTTATTACTAATTGGGTGGCCATGGCATACTATGCTAGGTGTTAACCATGGCCTATGAGGTTCATAAAATGATTTAGAGAAATCATTTATGGTAAGAAAGAGTTCTGATGATATTAAGAGTTGATATCATATCTCATTGCCAATTAGTGATGAGCCTAGTAAGTCACACACATACACAAGTTATCACCTATTTAAATATGATTTAATTAATTAATTAAAGAGTTTAATTGATTAATTAAATAGGTTTGGTTTGCAATTAAATTGCAAAGTCCCTAGCATGACTTGAAACCAAATCTAGATTATTGGATGTGTAGTATAAATTAAATTTATATTTAAAGTGTTTAAATATGAATTTAATTGATGAGAAATTAATTAATAGAGATTAATTAATTAATTTATATTTGATATAAATTAATTAGAAGAAGAAAATAATTATTTTGGGTTAAGAACTCAAAATTAAGACACATGGGCATTTTGGTCATTTTGCAGTGTGACACGTGGCACCATGAGATGGTGACACATGGCATAACACATAAGCTTGCCAAATGTTTTTTAATCATGTAAGATGATTAAAATCAAGATTAAATATAGGTTTGACACTTGGCAAAATGTGATTGGGTCACTTAAACCTAGAGCTAATCAAAGGGTGACATGTGGCAAGGGTTTAATGTGTTAACCTAGCTATTTAAGTGTTGTTATGAGAAAATAAAATACAACCAGCAGCCACACTCCTTTGTCACGCCACTTTGAGGGTTTTTATCTCTTCTTCTTCATCTCTTATCAATTCAAAGAGATTAGCCATCAATCTCTTGAATTAAGAATACTAGAAATTGTTTCTAGTATCCTGTTTACATCTCTAATCTCTTAAAAGGCAGAACTTGAATTTCTAATTAATAGAAAAAGCTTTAGAGGCTGTTCAAGGGCTGCCATAGGTGTTCTTGGTGTGGACAAGCTAGAGGGACAACATTTGGTGTCCTGAAGATGAATCTCAAAGCGCGCATACATTGCGGTGCATTAAGAGGTTAGTGTAATCGTTCTTGATTTAATTTAGGGTTCTAAAATTAATCTGATTAATTTTAAAATCTTAAATGGCAAATACAGATCCAAAACATATTAAAAGAGTTTTAATATGTTGTTTATCATTGAAATCAAATAGATAAAAATAAATCTTGCATGGTGCATGTGATCCTAGGTGAAAAATTTTGAATTCAATGGTATAATCTTGTGTTTTTCACGCTTCCATTCCTTCATTCTAATGCCATAAGAACGTCAATGACCCTTCTCTGAAGTCCCAAAAATTATTTTATAATTTTTTCCCTGGGTTTAGGGCTCCTAGTTGCGAGAACCGCAACTTCTCACTAGGTTACCCATCGCTAGGGCATCGGCTCATTTAACTTGGTTTTATTTTATTTCTAAAATTTTTCCTAAATTTTTCTTATTAATATTTGAGTTAATTATGGCTCCTCACTTTAGTTTTAATATTTTTCCGGATGTTCTAGCTGTCCGGACCAACACTGGTCATCGGAACAGTAGAATGTTCAGAGTTGCTACAAGGAGGGTGTTACAGGGGAGCCCAGCAGACATCAGACAGGGTGAGCATTCAGAGCTGCATTCGGAGTCTAGAGTCACCTCACATCTGCAGTGCATATGGTAGGACATTAGGACTTTGGGATAGCATTTTGTATTTTGTATTTTGTATTAGTTTTGGATTGTAACTATAAACTCTTGAAATTATTTGATGATGTAAATATATGAAATTTCATGTTATTAGAATTTTCTGTACAATGTATGTTGATAAATGAAATGTTGAGAAATATTTATGAATGAGCTTCAAATGATGAAGTGAACAAAAAAATTTCTGAAAATAGTGTTGTGATTTGAGATTGAGTTGAGATTGTGTATAATGGAGTTTGCATTTGGAAATTATTGTAGAAGTGTTTTTAAACCGGTTCAGAAGAACTGTTTTTCCAATTTACAGCCAGCACTCTACCGGATTTTCTATAAAATTTTTGAAAAAATTCAGATTTATCAAAAATTGTAAATAAATGAATTAAAAGAGATAAATTGTAATTGAAATATGAATTGATGCTCCGGCACACTGAGTGGCATATATTGCTCGGCTACACTGTAGATGGGTAAGGGGTGTCACATTTAGTGGTGTCAGAGCATTGGTTTAGGCGTTTCTGGGCCTAGATAGAGTGCATACCATTGCATTGCATTTGTAAGTATTGAGGTGACACTGATGCAGATATGTTTGTTTTCTTATTTTGAATAGGATATGGATCCTGCTTCGCAAAGAGCAGTTGATGAAGAGGTGGAGAGTCGTGCTCCACTAAGGGCTGAATTTGGGGGCAAGGGAGAATCTGCTCCACCAACAGCAGAGAAACCTGCCCAACCTCAGTTTGCTCTATTTCAGCAAATGACTGAATTCTATTGGCAAATGATGGGGGCAATACCACCACCACAACCACAGCCACAACCTCCACCAGTACCACAGAAGTCCCATCTGGAGAAATTGTGAAAGCATGGGGCTGTAGACTTCTTTGGGAAGAGGGAGGATGATCCCATGACAGTAGAAAACTGATTGGATAGAACCATCAGAGTGCTAAAATAGCTAAACTGCACCCCCGAGCAGAACCTGGTGGGTGCTGTGTCCCTACTTCAGGATTATGCATATCAGTGGTGGGACAGAGTAACCAGTGAGGTGCAACCGGATCGGATCACCTGGGAATTCTTTCTTACAGAGTTCAGGAAGAAATATGTTAGCAAGGTGTATTTAGAAGAGCGAAGAAAAGAATTTATCAGTCTAAGACAGAGGCAATTATCAGTGGTTGAGTATGAGCGTGAGTTTATCAGACTGAGCCAATATGGGAGGGAGATAGTCCCTACAGAGGCAGAGAGGTGCAGAAGGTTTGAAGGACTCAATGACAATATCAAAGTCATGATCACAGCATTGGAGATTATGGATTTTGCTAAATTAGTAGATGTTGCATTAAAAGTGGAAAAGGTCCAAATAAATGAATAAAATAGAAGGGAAAGACAGCAGAAGAGGGGTCCGAGTCAGTCCAGTACATTTTATGCTCCCAGTAAGAAGAGTAAAGGTCCTCCTGCTCAGAGTTCAGGACCACCACAGGGTCAAGGTCAGTCTCAGGGGCCCAGACCATAGTTCACACCTAGGAGAGGCCAGTCCACACCATCGGTGGGCAGCTCTTCAGGGATGGTGTTTAGGGGACTAGCCCCAGCATCTTCTGCCTGTCAGTACTATCAGAAGTGGCATAAGGGGGATTGTTGGCGAGTGACCGGTGCCTGCTTACGGTGTGGATCTACAGAACATCAGATCAAGAATTGTCCGAAGAGGACTACTACAGTTGCTCCAACACAAGCTGACAGGCCTGCTCCTGCACCACAAAGGGGTAGGAAGCCCGGTAAATCTGAGGCAGCTAGTCCATCACTGAGGCCTGCATCCGAGTTAGCTGAGAGGCTAGAGACTAGAATACCTACCAGGGCCTATGCCGTTAGAGCTCAGGAGGAGCAAGATGCCTCGGATGTCATCAGGGGTACATTTTTCCTCCACAACACTTCTGTGCATGCATTGGTAGATCCAGGATCCACTCATTCCTACATTTGCATCAAACTACCCGTAGAGAGGGGAGTTCCAATAGAGGAGAGTGATCAAGACATTCTGGTCACAAATCCACTAGGCCACAGTGTGGTAGCGAATAAGATATATAAAGGTTGCTCGTTGAGGATTTAGGGGTATGAATTCTTGGCAAACCTAATTGAATTGCCCTTCCACGAATTTGACGTGATTTTGGGAATGGATTGGTTGTGACGTCAATAGGCAATAGTTGATTGCAAATTGAAGAGGATTTCTCTAAAAACTTCTGAGGGTAATGAGATTACTATTGTGGGTGAAAGGACAGATTTCCTGTCTAATGTTATCTCAGCCATAGTCGCAAGAAGATTGATGAGAAAAGGTTGTGAAGCTTACCTAGCACAAGTGGTTGATACTAGGCAAGCTAAGCCAAACTTGTGTGATATACCCACAGTAAGAGACTTCCCAGATGTATTTCCTGAAGAGTTGCTTGGTTTACCACCAGAAAGGGAAGTCGAGTTTGCTATTGAGGTAATGCCGGGTACAACACCCATTTCTATTGCTCTTTATCGGATGGCACCCACTGAATTGAAGGAGTTGAAAATTCAATTGCAGGAGTTACTCGATAAGGGGTTCATACGCCCCAGTGTGTCACCATGGGGAGCTCCGGTGCTATTTGTGAAGAAGAAGGATGGAACTTTGAGATTGTGTATTGATTACCGGCAGTTGAACAAAGTAACTATGAAGAATAAATATCCATTGCCCAGAATTGACGATCTGTTTGATCAGTTGAAGGGAGCCGGTGTATTTTCAAAAATTGATCTCAGATCAGGGTATCATCAGTTGAGGGTAAAGGATGCAGATGTGTCAAAAACTGCATTCAAAACCCGGTATGAGCACTATGAATTTTTAATGATGCCGTTTGGGTTAACAAATGCACCAGCAGCATTTATGGACCTTATGAACCATATCTTCCATCCATACTTAGATCGATTTGTAGTGGTCTTGATCGATGATATTCTAGTGCATTCCAAGACCAGGGAAGAACATGATGAACATTTGAGGATTGTTCTGTAAACCCTGCGAGAAAAGAAACTGTATGCTAAGTTGTCCAAATGTGACTTCTGGATGAGTGAAATCTCCTTTCTTAGACACATAGTATCAGCTGAGGAGATTAGAGTGGATCCTAAAAAGATAGAAGCAGTATGGAATGGAAGCCTCCCAGAAATACAATTGAAGTCAGAAGTTTCTTGGGGCTAGCTGGGTATTACAGAAGATTTGTGAAGGGGTTCTCTCTTATAGCTGCTCCAATGACCAAGTTGTTGCACAAGAATGTGAAATTTGGCTGGAACGACAAGTGCCAAGCCAATTTTGAGAGGCTGAAGGCTATGTTGATAGAAGCACCAGTGTTAACACAGCCAGTGTTGGGAAAAGACTTTGTGGTCTACAGTGATGCCTCGCATATTGGGCTAGTGTGTATATTGATGCAAGAGGGGAAAGTGGTCGCCTATGCTTCCAGGCAGTTAAGGCCACATGAACAGAACTATACTACTCATGACCTGGAGTTAGCAGCAATTATCTTCGCACTGAAGATATGGAGGCATTATTTATATGGTGAAAAATGTTACATCTATACAGACCACAAGAGTCTAAAATATTTGCCAACCCAGAAGGAGCTCAATCTTAGACAGAGGCGATGGATTGAGTTCCTAAAGGACTATAATTGTGTGATAGATTATCATCCTGGGAAGGCAAATGTGCTTACTAATGCTTTAAGCAGGAAGTCAATCACAGCTTTAAGATCACTAAATGCCTGTCTGTCCTTAGCTCATGATGGAGCTATTTTGGTTGAGTTACAAGTGAGCCCAAACCTGCTACAGCAGATACAAGATGGGCAGAAGGCAGATGAAAAATTGATAGCCATTATGGGTAAAATTCCAGAGGGAAAGGAAACTGAATATAAGTTGAAAGCAGATGGGTGTCTGTACTACAGAGGAAGAGTGTGTGTACCAGATGATGGGGAATTGAAGACTAGTATTCTTAAAGAAGCACACACTAGTGTTTATGCTATGCACCCGGGAAGCACGAAAATGTATAATGATTTGAAGCCTCATTATTGGTGGCCTGGTATGAAGAGGGATATAGCTGACTATGTGACTAAGTGTTTGACATGTCAGCAAGTTAAAGCAGAACATCAAGTTCCATCAGGATTAATACAACCTATAAGCATACCTGAATGAAAATGGGACCGGGTCACTATGGATTTTGTTAGTGGTCTACCTCTCACCCAAAAGAAGCATGATGCAGTGTGGGTGATAGTGGATAGATTGATGAAGTCATCAGATTTTCTGCCAGTTAGGACTGACTAATCACTAGAGAAGCTAGCAGAATTGTATATCAGTGAGATAGTTAGACTGCATGGAATCCCACTTTCCATCATATCTGACCGAGACCCAAGGTTTACATCGAAATTCTGGAAAAAGTTGCAAGAAGCCTTGGGCACACAACTCTGTTTTAGCACGGCTTTTCATCCTCAGACGGATGGACAGTCAGAACAAGTAATCCAGGTAAACCTAAGAACTAATTCAATTTTTGCAATTAATAAATTGAAATAATAGTAACAATGTGAATTATGTGATAGATCCTGGAGGATATGCTAAGGAGTTGTGTCATTGAGTTTGAGGGGAGTCGGGATAGATACCTCCCACTGGCAGAATTCGCATATAACAATAGCTACCAAGCTAGCATTCAAATGGCTCCGTATGAAGCACTGTATGGGATGAAATGTAGAACCCCAGTGTGTTGGACTGAATTGAGCGAAGATAAGCTGGTAGGACCAGATCTGGTGAAACAGACTAAGAAAAAAGTGAAGATAATCAAAGCTAACCTAAAGGTTGCTTAAGATAGACAGAAATCTTATGCCGACTTAAAGAGAAAAGAGATAGAGTATGCAGTTGGCGATAAAGTGTTTCTCAAAGTTTCACCGTGGAAGAAAGTACTGAGGTTTGGAAGGAAGGGTAAGTTAAGCCCTAGGTTCATTGGCCCATATGAAGTCATTGAACGTGTGGGACCAGTGGCCTATTGGCTAGCTTTACCACCAAAACTGGATAAAATCCATAATGTATTCCATGTTTCTATGCTGAGGAGATATCGCTCAAATCCTTCACATGTCATTTTCATGGAAGAGATTGAAATCCAACCAGACTTGGCATATATAGAAGAACCTATATAGATCCTAGCTCGGTAAGTGAAGGAACTGAGAAATAAACAAATTCCATTGGTAAAGGTGCTTTGGAGGCACCACAACACTGAAGAGGCAACTTGAGAAAGTGAAGAGATGATGAGGCAACAGTTCCCTCAACTGTTTGCATTAGGTAAATTTTGAGGACGAAATTTTTATTAGAGGGGAAGAGTTGTAACATCCTCACTTTAGCTAGTCCGTACAGTCTACTGTTCTGGTGACCAGTGTCGATCCGGACAGCTAGGACGTCCGGAAAAATATTTAAACTAAAGTGAGGAACCATAATTAACTCAAATATTAATAAGAAAAATTTAGGAAAAATTTTAGAAATAAAATACAACCAAGTTAAATGAGCTGGTGCCCTAGCGATGGGTAACCCTAGTGAGAAGTTGCGGTTCTCGCAACTAGGAGCCTTAGCTAACCATAAACAAGCTTTTCAAAGCTTGATTTCACTAGTTTCTACCCTATTAAATCTTATACTTCCAATACAAAAAAGTGTTCTTACACCTTAGAGATTCTTTTGGGAGCAAAAAGAAAAGGAAAACAAGAACCCTAGCAAGTGGGAGACTTCACTCTATTAGAAGTTTGTGACCAAACTTTGAATTTCACTTTAAATTCATGTTAAGGACTTTGAATGAGTGTAAATTACAAAGAAAAATTATTGAATACCATTGGTATGCTAATCCTAGATTTTGGCAGCCTTGGTTGGGGTATGCTTGTGATGAATTCTATGGAGCTAACATGCAATTGTGGCTGCCCTTAATATGCATCTTGTCAGTGGATTGAAGAAATGCAATGATAATGCATGAATTGTAATGTATGAGTTAGGGTGTGGGGTGGAAAATGAGACCTTGACTATGTGATGATGAAAGTAGGTTTTAATGGTCAATTAGTGACCATTTGGTTCTGTTTGAATAAAAATGGAGTGAATTGTGTAGTGGGATTGGAGTTTGGTGTGGCTGCCCTTGGTGACCTACAGGACTGGGCATGAGTCTAGCAGGTTTGGGCAGCAATAACTTGAATTGTAGAGGTTCAATTGGTACAAGGCCAATTGGACATGAAACTAGACACATAATGGCACAACTTTGGTGAAGAAACCATGCCCAGAAAACCAAACCAAGTTGACCAAAAGATTGCCCTAATTCGGGTGACCTGCATTCTGCCTGGGCAAAATGACCAAATGAATAGTGTTGGTCATTTGGTCATAACTCAGTGTAGAAAGGTCCAATTGACCTAAAATTTTACCAGCAATAAGCTGAGATATAGATCAAAAACTTTACGAAGAAACCTAACCCAAATTATGACCAGAACATATTCAAAAAGTGAGTTGCAGTCACAATTCCTAACACTGTAGATTTGGTCAATCCAGAAATTCTGGAAAAATTTCAGTCCGGACAGTTGTGGTTTTTGAGCTATAACTTGAGCTACAAAACTCCAAATGGAGTGATTCAAAAAAGGAAATGCAACTAGACAAAATAAGGAACAACTTTCATGTTGATCATTTTGTCAAATTCCAACTACAAAAATAACTAATGGAACAGTAAAAACGAAGCATGAAAACTGAAAATTCTGTCCAATTAACATTAAGTTTAGAAATGGTATTGGCAATCAATACCAACAAATTTAAAATGCAAAATGTGGTATATTGGGAGTATTAGAACCAATATACCTATTGCCTATGCAAAAGTCAACATTTTTGTTGACTAATGAATGGAATAGTAACACTAAAAATTAAATTTCAAAAATTGTGAAACTTAAAAGTGTAAAATGCCCTAGTATACCTAGCGAGATTGGTTTGGATAGGTAGCATGCTAATAGGGTTCTGTTAGCAGTACTGCATATGGCTTCATGCCATTCTGTGTTTCATGGCTTTCCATGCCATTCTGTGACATAATAGCCTTTGGCTATGTTATTTGAGTTGTTACACTCGGGTTTT
Organism: Hevea brasiliensis; assembly: GCF_030052815.1. Lineage (NCBI taxonomy): Eukaryota > Viridiplantae > Streptophyta > Magnoliopsida > Malpighiales > Euphorbiaceae > Hevea > Hevea brasiliensis. The sequence goes on from NC_079500.1 coordinate 70,054,500, forward strand.
ATCCCCGATAATTATTACAGCTTATTAGCTATTCTGCTGCACACTGGGAGACACAATGTGACCGATGGTGTGATGGTCCAAGGTACTTAGTACCCAGTGCCAGTTTACTCGTTTATCTAGTCTAGTCAACTAGTATGGGTTACTCGGGCAATGATAATAAACCTTACCAAATTTTAATTGAATAATACTGCAATAAATATCAGAAATTAAGTCTACCCAAAAATGAAATTATACATTATGTATATTTATTTATTCTATTTTATTTTATTTTATTTTATATAATCACCACTAAGCAGAATTGCTTAGCGCGTCACTTTTGCCACGCGCAGGTACTGGAGACCTAGCTGGGGAGCCCAGTAGACATCAGACAGGGTGAGCATTCAGAGCTGCATTCGGAGTCCAGAGTCACCTCACATCTGCAGTGCATATGGTAGGACATTAGGACTTTGGGGTAGCATTTTGTATTTTGTATTTTGTATTAGTTTTGGATTGTAACTATAAACTCTTGAAATTATTTCATGATGTAAATATATGAAATTTCATGTTATTAGAATTTTCTGTATAATGTATGTTGTTGATAAATGAAATATTGAGAAATATTTATGAATGAGCTTCAAATGATGAAGCGAACAGAAAAATTTCTGAAAATAGTATTGTGATTTGAGATTGAGTCGATATTGTGTATAATGGAGTTTGGATTTGGAAATTATTGTGGAAGTGTTTTTAAACAGGTTCAGAAGAACTGTTTTTCCAATTTACAGCCGGCACTCTGTCGGATTTTCTATAAAATTTACAGAAAAATTCAGATTTATCAAAAATTGTAAATAAATGAATTAAAAGAGATAAATTGTAATTGAAATATGAATTGGTGCTCCGGCACACTGAGTGGCATATCTTGCTCAGCTACACTATAGACGGGTAAGGGGTGTCACACATGGACTTTCTAAGGGATTCAATTCTGAGCCACCAAGAATTGAATCAGGGCATTCCTAGGTGCATTTCATTCATTCATTTTACAAGAGTTGTTGAAGGAGTACATAATCAACACTTGATCTTGAATTCCTCCCACTGGTCCCACCAATGCTCTTGACCTCCTTGATCTTCTTGCAATCCAATTACATAGTAATCCTTAGCATACCTAGGCAAATTTACAAGAACTAAATAAATGAAATTACAACCCAAAATTATTACAACCTTAATAATACATGCCCAAAATAAATTAAAATTAATTAATTAATTTACAATCCCAAAGAAACATAAAAGAAATAAATCCAATCACATTGGTCTTTTATAGTCTATGATCATCCATCATGCATATCACTATTTAACAATTTAAATAAAACATACATACTTAAATTAAATTGAATATCTCATATTCAACTTAAAAATCTAGATTTGAATATGATTCAAACAAATTTAAAAAATCAGATTTGAATCTCATTCAAATTGATTTAAAAATTCAGCTTTGAATTGTAACACCCTTGTTTGTATAGCGTGATATATTTCACTGTTCCGGTGACCAGTGTCGGTCCGGACAATTAAGGGGATTAGAACCACACTTAAGACAACTAGATAAGCCATAAACACAAATAATTAGTAATTGCCAATTAGTTAAGTAAAAATAAGAAAAACAGAAACATAAGAAGTTAAACGAGCCGAGAGTCACAGCGATGGGTGACCGTATCGGGAAGGACTGCGAAGTCATTTTAAACTCAAATTTCGAACCGTAAAATGTGACGCTGCGATCCTTAGGACCCTTACAAACACAGTGAAAAAGAGAAAATCATGAAAAAGAACTGTTAAGTCAGTCAAATAATTAGGTCAGGGAGCCAGAAGAAATATTGAATTAATTGCAAACCGGGATGAACCGGCGAGGGGCAATTTGGTCAATTGACCCCGAGAGCTGACTCCTGACCTAACTGTCAAATAAAATCGGAGAAAAGAAAATTTCAGAATCGAGAATTAAATTAAAAAACTAATAAAAAAAATAAAAAGAAGAGAAAATGAAAAAGTTAAAAAGGTGATGACATCATGCATAACATCATGCATGATGCCATAAAAATAAGAATTTGTGAATTTAATTAATTGGATTTTTGGGTCTTCTTAAGACATAAAAAGACAAAAGAAAAGAAAAGAAAAAAAAATGAAAAAGCCTTCTTCTTCTTATCCCTTGCCGCCTCCCATCTCTCTCTCCCTCACCAATGCTAACTCCATTAAAGCTTGCACTCAAGCTTTGAAACCCTCACTAAATCTCAACTTCTTCCATACTTGCTTCACAAAAACATGATTGAGTCACTTGAGAGGAAGATTTGTCATCAAAGAATTGAAGAAAATTTAGAGGAAGTGAAGATCAAAGACTTCACCTAAGGTTAGTAATGCAAACTTCAAATTTTTAGTTTAATTAATGTATGTATAGCATCAAGAATATAGAAATAAACTTAAAATGAAAAGAAAAATTTGTTGAGGGACTAAACTGAAATTTCAGCCAGCATGAGGGGGAGGGTGATTTGCATGGTTTGATTTACTTGAATGGGTATATGAACCTTGAATTAGTGAGTGGTTATGATTAAAGAGTTTGAAAGTAGCTAAATGCAAGAAATTGGCAACTTAGAGTTTTGGACATTAGGGTTTAGAGACAAAAAATGTGAGGAAGTGGTAAATGGTGTCTTTGACCTAATGTGAAGTGAAAAATGGTCATTTGTGACCTAATTAAGTGTGTTAGAAGTGTTGGAATTAAAGCCAAATTCGGAGGGAGTGCTAGCAGCATGACCAAAATTTCCTTTGAGGGATCAAAAATGAAATTTTACAAGTCTAATTGGTATGGGACCAATTGGGGATGAAAATAGACACTAAATGACACAATTTTCATTCAGGAAGCATGCCCAAAAAGTGACCAAAACCTAGTGAACAAATTGACCAAAGTTGGAAAATTGCAGGCTGCCCTATATAAACTGACCAAATGAACAGTATTTATTCATTTGGTCATAACTTGAACTAGGCAGGTCAAAATGATCTGAAATTTTACTATTAGTTAGATGGGATATAGACCTAAAACTTTCATGAAGAACACCAACCCAAATTATGCCATTAACCCAATCAAATTACTGAGCAAATTTGGATCACTAAATCTGCAGGACTGCAGATTTACCATATGAACAGTAAAGTTTCAATGGCTATAACTCTCTCTAGAAAACTCTTATTTAAGCGATTCTTGAACTGATGGAAACTAAGACATAGTAGAACATTTAATATGAAGAAAATTAGATCAAATTATGGACTTAACTTGATCAAATTGCTGAACGAAGTTGGATTAATAATCTGTTGGAACTAAAATCTACAGCATGAATAGTAATCGTATTTTGGACATAACTTGAGGTACAAAACTCTAATTGGAGTGATTCAAAAAGGAAAATAAACTTAAGACAATAGGGAACATTTTCTATGAAGAAAGTTTTGACAAATTCCAACAGAAAGATGGCCAATGGAACAGTGTAACTAGGGACACAAAAACTAAAAATTTGGCAATTTTGCTTAAAAAGACCTAAGTTTTGAGAAAATGACCAAAACCAACAAGTTTAGTGACCAAAATGTGGTATGTGGGTGAAGTTGGAATTCCCATACCTATTAAGCCTTATAAAGTCAACAATTTGACTTGAATAGTGCATTAAATAGTAACCCAAAACACAAAATTTCAAGAACGTTGAGTTTGGCACGATAGAGCTAGGTAAAAGTGAAGTTAAATTTATTTTTGGATTTATGCTAAGTTATGGTATTGAAACACTATAAAATTGTGTGTTTCAGTTAAAAAGAATACCGGAAAAGAACCCGAGGAACCAAGTCAAGGCCAAGAGGCGACTCTCTTGAGGTTTGTGCACAACATCACTATACTTTAAAATTTATTGATTAAGTGAATGAAATATGCATTTTACTTTTGCTTTGAATTGTTGAAAGTATTGTGACCCTATTTATGATGTTTTGATTTAAATTGTGAAAGTTATTGTGTATATTTGAAATGACAGTGTTTAGCAAATTGTTAAGATAAGTTTTGAAATCACAGTGTCATGACCCATAAATTTGAACACCTCACTAGCACAACTAGTGGGGGTAATTAGTTTCGAATTTTGATTCATTCTCTGGAGAAGTGTTGAGATGTGCCAGTAGAAGAGGATGTGAATGGATATCCATATATTTGAGCTAGCTAGCCTTGTGATGTGATTTCTCTTTAGCCTCTGGCTATTGAGATTCTATTTGTTTCGAATGGCATGATCTAACTGTGGATTTTATGAAATGTGATTTGATACTTTAAAATAAAATTGTTTGGGATTAAAATCTCATAAATTATGTTTGTGTTTAACTCGCATGCTCAGTGCAAATTTTGAATAAATGTGATTTTATTTCTGCATAAAGATTATTTTAGTATGTTGTGTACCACTGAGTCCTAGTACTCAGCGATAGCTTTTATTGCTACAGATTGAGCTGCTGAGGACAAGAGAGCTACCTCCTTGAAGTATTCGAGTATAATTTATACCCTAACTAAAAATATTTCTTTTGATGTATGTATTGCACATAAATGTATGGACATGTAAAATGGGTCTTGAGCAGCTTGTACAAAGTTTGTATGAAGTTTGTAATAAAAATTTAGTTTGAATTTCCTTTGATGTAAATTTTGTAATGATGTATATATATAAATTGTTTTGTCTCTAATAAAATATGAGTGGAACTATTTTATTTAATTTGAATGAGATGAATTGCTAGTATTTTGAGGATTATTGAATTTTGGAAATTGAGAAATGTTGATTGTGGAATCTTGAGATTTGAGATTGATTGAGAATTTGAAGTAGTGGTTGAGAAAAATTTTTAGAAGTGCTTTTTACAGGTATTTGAAGAACTGTTTCTCAAAATACAGATAGAACTCTGTCAAAATTTTATAAAATTTGCATAAAAATAAAATGGGCCAAAAGTTTTAACTAGTTTTTAATTTCAATTAAATGTTTTAAACACCTATTAGAAAACGCTGACCACTTATCAAAGGTAAGAAAATTGTTTTAAAATCCCTTGTAGGGTACTTAATGAGTTATCGGTAGGTAAAGTTCAATAGTTTATTAGGTATTTTACGAGATCAAGTTATGCCTTACAGAGGGGTAAGGTGTGACATGAATCACATTTAAACAAATTTAAAAATTCAGATTTGAATCACTTTCAAACAAATTTAAAAATTCAGATTTGAATCACATTCAAACAAATTTAATTGTGTGATTATAATTCCTCATTAAACAATTTAATTAGTCATGAAATAATTATGGGCATTAAGCATAGAACAATTGCACAAAGATTACCCAAAGAACCAAAGGACTCATGCGCACCACTTAAATGGCCTAAAGCCATGGCACCCATGGTGCACTCACAATGTCGCCATCTTGATGAATCCAACCAGCAATGAATTGATCAACTTTTGATCAAACCACACAATTAAATCTCATATTGAACAATCTAAATGGAAAATATAGTGGCTCTGATACCAATTGAAGGAGCGGAAGCATGAAAAACACAAGTTTAGATCATTGAAATTCAAAATTTTTCATCAAGGGTCACATACATCATGCAAGATTTATTTTTATCTATTTAATTTCAATAATAAACAACATATTAAAAACTCTTTTAATATATTTTTGGATCTACATTTACCATTTAAGATTTTAGAATTAACAGATTAATTCATTAGAACCCTGGATTAGATCAAGAACAAGTGCACTAACCTTTTGATGCACTGCAGTGTGTTTGGCACCTTTGGGATGCGTCTTAGGACACTAGATGTTGTCTCTCTAGCTTGTCCATACCAAGATCACCTATGGCAGCCCTTGAACATCTTCTAAAGCTTTTTCTATGAATTAGAAAATCAAGTTTTACCTTTTGAGATATTACAGATATAAACAGGACACTAGAAATAATTTCTAGTATTTTTAATTCAAGAGATTATTTGCTAATCTCTTTGAATTGGTGAGAGATGAAGAAGAAGAGAAGGGAGAGGACTCCAAGGTGGTGGCACAAAAAGAAAACCAGCAGCTTATTATTTTTTCTTTTTCATAACAACACTTATATAGTTAGGTCACCACTTAAAACCCTTGTCATATGTCACCTTCTGATTGGCTTTAGGTTTAATGAAACCAATCACATTATGCCAAGTGTCAAACTTATATTTAATCTTGACTTTGATCATTTTACATGATTAAAAGACATATGGCAAGCTTATGCGTAATGCTATGTGTCACCATCTCATGGTGCCACATGTCACCTTGTGAAATGACCAAAATACCCCTGTGTCTTAATTTTGAGTTCTCAACCCAAAATAATTATTTCTCTTCTTCTAATCAATTTATATCAAATATAAATTAATTAATTAATCTCTATTAATTAATTTCTCATTAATTAAATTCATATTTAAACACTTTAAGTATAAATTTAACTTATACTACACATCCAATAACCTATATTTGGTTTCAAGCCATGCTAGGGACTTTACAATCTAATTGCAAACCAAACATATTTAATTAATCAATTAAACTCTTTAATTAATTAATTAAATCATATTTAATTTGGTGATTACTTGTGTATGTGTGTGACTTACTAGGCTTATCTCTAATTGGCAATGAGATAAGATATCAACTTTTAATATCATCAGAACTCTTTCTTACCATAAATGATTTCTCTAAATCATTTTATGCACCTCATAAACCATGGTTAACACCTAGCATAGCATGCCATGGCCACTCAATTAGTAATAAGGTTTACCTTAAATGAAACTATAATTATATGTTACCATGCACTAGAATCTCTCTGTTACAAAATCCCAATTCGAGCTGGGGTCATGGTTTATGTCAAACCCCATTTGCTATGAATATTATATTCTCTTTTAATTCTAGTTCTTGATTAAAAAGATTTTCTCATCAGAAACTCTTTTCTGATTAAATCTATTTGTCATGGCTAGGAACTTGAAACATCAAGAACAATTAAATGAACATAGGATTTTATTCCTATTTACTTAGAGGAATAGATTCTATCTTGATCAACACCTACCTCCATATATAACTAGTAAGAGCCAACACATGCCCATATACCCATACACAGTACAAGTATGAAAGCAGTATCAAACTCAAACCTCCTATATACAAGATAACTGTGCTTTCTCAGGTCTAAAGATTATATGCACTGATATGATTTATGACAATGTATTAACAAAAGTAAACTCCATGTGCTTGTCATAAGTGTCACTGGTTCGGTCTACTTATCATGTATAAGTGCCTATCATATTTGTTATATGATATGAGACTCACCATTCCATCTTATTTGCATCTCATGTAAATAACTTGGAAACAAACATGATTACAATGTTTCTGGATAAGTCATGTCCTTATTGTGAAGTATCCTCGATTGTGAACCAATTTATGATACTTTGTGCTAGAAATACTATCACTCATATTCTTAACAACTTAAGAATATAATTTCTAACAAAATATCAATGGACCTTTTCTATTACACATAAATATATTATGTAAACGGAAAAGTGAAAATGCCTTTTATTAATAAAATATGTACAAGATACATACTTAATGATATGCTCTAAGGCATACTGCTAACACATATATCTCAATTTCATATTCATTTCCATGCATTTCCATTCATGCACAATTTATATATAGAAATTCTCAAGTTTCATTAATTTACATGATTTACAGACAGATTACATAAATTCATAATTTACATGATCTACAAATTAATTACAATTCCGTAATCTATATTTCAACATACAATTCATAGTTTACATTACAAATAATAACCAATTATAATGTACAAAATACATAATATGACCTATATGGGCCTTATCTATATTCATTGCTGAGGAGGTGATAACATTGAACACTCTACAGATCAGAACTCCAAAATCCTAGTCTAATATCCACTGGGCTTTATCTTTAGTACCTGCACGAGGAAACAAATCCATCGCGCTAAGCATTGCTGCTTAGTGGTGCGATAATATAACAAAAATAATAATATACAATAAAGAAAGAAATGGATTATACTTTGAATACTCTGGAATTTAATCTAATTTATATAATAATTCTAGTATCAACTATCTTTCGTTCTAATTTATTTCTCTTAAGAAGCAATTTATTTCTAAATTCACAGTAATAATATACTTATATCTCTTTTGCAAATCTTTTTATCATTTCATTCAATACTTTCTAGGTTATCGCAGATTATTTCATAATAATTAAATTTTAATATCGTTCCAATTCATTTCAATTCTTTCTACTAAATTACTAATCTAATTTATTTTAAATATTCTTACTCTTTTATTTAATTACTAATATTTTCAATTGCTATTATCCTTAACTCATTTCAATAAATTTCACTACCCAAGTAACCTGTGACAGGCTGATTAAACTAGATAACGGGTCGTTGGCATTGGACACCGCGGTGCCTCGGGCCGTCATACCATGGGACGCGGAACGTCAACCACGTATGCAGTCAGTATGGCTAAAAAGCCATGATAATATATCAGTATGGCTAAAAGCTGTGATAACATATAATCGGGCATAAAAGCCATGAGTGCGGGCATAAAGCTATGAATACGGGCATAAAGCCATGAATACAGGCATAAAGCCTTACGCAGTACTGCTAAATAATACCCTATTGGCATGCCAATCTATCCAATCTGACACACGTATCTAGGCAATACGTGGGCACATAATACCATTATTTTATTAAATACTTCAATTCTAATTTATAGTATTTTAATTTTTATTCATAGCAAAAGTATAAATACCCAAATTTTATTCCTACACAATTTATACAATTCATTATACCATTTATGATAATTTCAATTCACATCAATCAACTTTTATGTACCATTTGTACATCGAAATATTTTCCTAAGGCCTTCCACATAGGTCATTCTCTTATGTCCTAGAATCATTCAAGTTTAAGAATTAAAATTTACTAATTACATTATATGTTCCAATTATAATTTATAGTATTTTAATCTTTTTCATAATTGAAACATAAATCTCCAAGTCTAATATTTACATAATTTAGGCATTCATAATAAATAAATAAATAAACAAATATATATATATATATATATATATATATATATATATATATATATATATATATATATATATATATATATATATATATATATATATATATATATATTCATTAGATCACCCATAATTGTTCACAATCCAAAATAATGCTTCTCATGCACCATTGTACTCAAAATACTTTTTCTTATCCTTTCTCCAATAATGGGAACTAAAGTCTTATTTATACATTCATTTATTCATTGCCCTATTTATATAAACTATTATTCATATTCCAAGTAATCCATGAATATTTCATGGATTTCAAATTTAGCTAAATTTTCCTTAAATCCTAGTGTCACTCAAATTCAAAAATTTAAATCAACTATTTACATTATCTATATCTTAGCCATTACAATAGCTTTCTAATTTATTATACTCTTTCCTATATCATTGGGGTCACTCAACTTCACCATTCATAATTTACCTACCACATCCTATATTAACAAATACAATGGTTCTTATAGTTTGTTTTTCTACTTCACATAATTTAGTGGTTACTATTCATTTGACTATTTCCATTCAAAGCTTGACTTTTTGATTCATAATAGATTTGTTAAGCTTAAATTCTCCAATATACCACATTTTACATTTTATTTTTGTTGGCATTGGTTTCCAATACCATTTCAAAGCTTATTTTATGTTATTCAAAATTTTCAGATTTCATACCTAAAGTTTACTGTTCCATTGGTCTAAGCTACAGTGAGAATTTGGCAAACTTTTCTTCATCAAAGTTATTCTTTTATGTGTCTTCTTTAATTTCTTATTGTAATAACTCCATTGGAGTTTTCTAGCTCAAGTTATGGCCATTTTACCATAACTGGTCGTATTGACCTGTACCTAAAATTTTTGGGCAATTTGGTTCTGCCAGATTTGGTGTCCTAATTTGGACTAGCAATTTGATTTGGTTAGGTTCATAATTTGAGTTTGTGTTCTTCATGAAAGTTGTTCTAAATTTTCTAAGCTTTCTATTGATATAAAATTTAGGTCAATTGGATATTTCTACCCTGAGTTATGGCCAAATGAATAAACATTGTTCATTTGGTCACTTTTATTAGGGCCAAAATTGGTTACTCGGATTTGGCCAATTTTTAGGTCATCCGAAGTTTATTTTCTAGGCACGGTTTCTTCATCAAAGTTGTGAAATTATATGTCTAGTTTCATGTCCAATTAGCCTTGCACCAATTGAACCTACACAACTCAAGTTACAGCTGCCCAAACTTGTTGGACTCACATCCAGCCCTGCAGGTCCTATGAGGCAGCATACCCAACCTCAAATCCAAAGCCATAATTCACTTGAATTCCTCATCAAACACATCCAAATGGTCACTAATTGACCATTAGGACTTCCATTCACCAACACATGAGAAAAACCCTAACTTTATGCCTCAAACCCTAGTTTTCAAATGTCCATTCATGCACATAAATCAATTAAACATACTAATTCATTATCACTTTACATATACACTTCAAACACCACCTCTAATCCACTTTAATCCATCAAAATAATTAGAATTACTTCCCCCCATAAAGCTACCAAAATTTGTAGAGGCCCAAACATGCACATATTTATTCAATTTTCTCAATTTCCTAGCATAAATAATGTTACTAGCACAAAATCTAAAGAAAAAGAGAAGAAATAGGCACTAACCTTAACTTGAGTTATCCCAAACTTATTAAATCTTCTTAATTTCCCCTTCAAATTGCTGCCTAGAGGTAATCTAAGGTGTGAGGAGAAGTTTTAATGAAGAAAGGTTAGGGTTTTATGGTGAAAAGGTGAGGTTTGGCAAGAGAGAGAGAGAGGAAAGCTCTTCAATGGTGAAGAGAAAGAGTGGCTGCCGGAAATGGGAAAGATCAGTAAAAATTTTGTCATTTTTATCTCAATTTATTGGTATTTATCTCCTTTTAAGTTGCTTGGTTAATTCCCATTGGTTAGAAATTTAATTTTATTCATTTATGACATCATGTTTATGTCATAAATCAAATTAAACTTCATTTTTTTTCTTTTCTTTTCTACTCATTTTTAATTTAATTTTCATCACTTTTTATTCATATTTTATGTCATATAAATTATTTATTTAACTGGACAAGTTGGCCAAAAATCATCTCTGAGGACTAAATGATCAAAATGCCCTTCGTTTGGCTTATTGAGCCAAAATCGTCTGTATCAATCTAAAAATTTTCCTAAGCATTTTCTTGGCATTCTAATGCCATCAAAACCTCAATGACTCTTCTCTGGAGTCCCAAAAATTATTTTATGAATTTTCTCCTAGGTTTAGGGCTCCTAGCTACAAAGACCGCAACTTCCCACTGGGTTACCCATCGCTAGAGCACCGGCTCATTCAACTTGGTTGTTTTTTTTTCTAAAATTTTTCCTAAATTTTTCTTATTATTATTTGAGTTATTTATGACTTCTCACTCTAGTCTAAATATTTTTTCAAACGTTCTAGCTGTCCAAATAGTAGAATGTATGAAATTGCTAAAGTGAGGGTATTACAATTTTAATTAATCTGATCACCATGAAAGTCGGGTTTGAGTTAATTAGAATACACCCTAGGTGCCTTGAGAGAGGATTCAGGATAACTTAGAACTGATTTTCATCAAGGAAAATGATCCTCAATTCAGTAAATAAACGAGATAACATCCCTAGTAATATTTAAGTGTGAAATCTTAATTCCAGAATTGTTTCAAATAAATCATTTCGTTTTAAGTTTACCATTCTAGTGTTTAAGGTTAACAAACTTCATTCCCTAAGCATTCGATAGCCTAGACAGTCAAAATTACTGTGTAAATTGATACTTACTAATCAAATTCCTCATGGGAACGATACTCTACTCATCACTCTATTACTTGTTAGCGATTCGTGCACTTACAAGGTTGTAAAACCAATGAAACAAGTTTTTGGCGCCGTTGCCGGGGACTTTTTGGCTTTAGTAATATCAAGCGATAGGCAATTTAGCTGATTTAGGCAATTATATTTATTATCTAATTTTATTTTACTGGTTGTATTTCTCTTCTTTTCTCTCAGGTGCCCGATCTGGTATATGACCAGAACAAGGCCAGAAGAAGAAATTTTGAACTGCGATCCAGAAATAGATAGAACTTTGAGAGCCATCAGGAGGGAAAGGAAACATCAAAAGCACGGTCAAGGAGATCCTGAAATTCCAACCATGGCCGATAATAATGACAAACCAAGGCTGTTGAGAGATTACGGAGCTCCATCTGTCCAAAGATTTCAGCCCAGTGTCACTAGACCTACAGTGGAAGCCAACAACTTTGAATTAAAACCAGCATGGCTCCAAATGATTCAACAAACCCAGCTTACAGGTTCACCAACAGAAGACCCACACTATCACCTCTAGTGCTTTCTTGCCCTATGTAACACATTCAAGATGAATGGAGTGTCTGATCAAGCAATAAGACTCAGAGCATTCCCATTCTCCCTTCGGGACAAAGCAAGGAAGTGGTTACTTTCTCAATCGACTGGAACATTCACCACTTGAGAAAACCTCTATCAAGCTTTTCTAGCAAGGTATTTTCCACCTGCAAAGACTGCAAAATTGAGGCTTGAGCTCAACACCTTCAGACAAAAGGAAGGAGAATCACTCTATGACGCATGGAAAATATATAAAGACCTGCAGAGGGAATGTCCACACCATGGCATAGAGGATTGGCTATTAGTGCAAAATTTCTATAATGGGTTAGTACCCTCTACAAGGAGCACAGTTGATTCAGCTGCAGAAAGTGATCTAATGGAGAAAACACTAACACAAGCACTTGAACTTCTAGAAAGGGTTGCATACCATAATTATGAGTGGTTAAATGAAAGAGGAAATGCAAAGAGAACTGCAGGGGTCCTGGAAGTAGATGCCCTAAGCATGATAAATGCTCAATTTGATTGGCTCACAAAGAGACTCGAAAGAATGGAAGCCAACACAGTTGGTACAAACAGTCAATATGAGGACAGCTATGGAGGAGGATACATGAATTTAGAATACAGCAATTTCAATGAACCCTCCACAGAACAGATGAACTATGTGAATAATAGAGCAAACTTCAACCAGATGCAGCCCAACAATCCATATTCAAATACTTACAACCCTGGATGGAGGAACCACCAAAATTTCTCATGGTCCAATCAGCAAAACCAGCCAATAAACAAGTAACAAGGGTACAAACCACCAGCACCCCCCTGGATTTTAGAACAGAGGTCAAAACTTTGCACAGCCATCACTACCTCTCCAACCTTAACAACCTGAACTGAAGATGACCATGGAAACCATGATAGAAGGATTCCTAGCAGCTCAACAACAACAAAATGAATTGATTAAATAGATGACTTTTAGAATGGACCAACTTGCTACTCATAACAAGATGCTAGAGAATCAAATCGCTCAGCAAGCAAGTTCTTCAAGTAAGGTTGTTGGCAAACTGCCTAGCCAACCAGAAATGAACCCAAGGGAGTATTGTAAGGCAATTACACTGAGGAGTGGTAGAACTCTAGTACAACTAGAGGTAGAACCGACAGAGGAAACCATAGAAAAATCTAAAGGCCAAGCAAAGAAAAAGGAGGAATAAGCTAAGAAAAATCAGGAAGAGGAAGCAAGGAAGACAAAGAAATTACCAGAGCCATACCAGCCTCCCCTACCTTTTTCCTCAGAGATTTCAGAAAGCCAAATTGGATAAGCAGTTTGGGAAGTTTTTTGAAGTTTTACAAAAACTTTATATTAACATCCCCTTCACTGAAGCACTTTCTTAAATGTCATCCTATGCCAAATTTCTTAAGAAAATTTTGTCAAAGAAAAGAAATCTGGAAGCCTATGGAATAGTAGCTCTAACAGAGGAATGCAGTGCCATAGTGCAAAACAACCTGCGTCCAAAGTTGAAAGATCCAGGAAGCTTCTCCATACCCTGCCTCATTGGTAACAAAAAAATAGACAAGGCCCTCTGCGATCTTAGGGCAAGCGTCAGTTTAATGCCTCTATCAATATGCAAAAAGCTAGAGATTGAAGAACTGAAGCCCACGATAATCTCATTGCAATTGGCTGATCGATCTATTAAATATCCTGTGGGCATACTGGAGAACATCCCTATCAAAGTGGGTAAATTCTTCATTACAGTAGACTTTGTTGTCCTTGAGATGGAAGAAGATGTTCAAATTCCTATCATCTTAGGAAGACTATTCTTGGCGACTGCTGGAGCCATCATAGACATCAAAAGTGGGCAACTAACCCTCAAGGTAGGAGAAAAAGAAGTGGAATTCAACTTGTTCGACACAATGAAACACAAATTTGAACCTGATGAATGCTTCAAGGTTGACATAATTGACAAATAAGTTAAAGAGGAATTTCATAAGACACATCTTAAAGATCCTCTTGAAGCATGTATTGTGCACAACCACACAGTGGATGATGAAAATACAGAAATAGCAGCCTGTGTACAACAATTAGCAGCTCATCCACCCTACCCTTAGCTAAGGCTTCCGAGATGGAGAAGTTGAAAGAGGAACAAACCAAAGGTAAGCTCCAGGAAAATGCCAAACAGGTAGAGCTTAAACCTCTCCCCTCCTCGCTAAGGTACACATTTCTAGACTCAAATTCTAAATATCATGTTATAATCAATGCTAGCTTGTCTAAGTTAGAAGAGGACAAATTGTTAAGAGAACTTAAGATCCATAACAAAGCCATAGGGTATAAAATAGAAAACCTGAGAGGAATCAACCCTTCAATTTGCATGCATAGGATAACCATGGAAGAAAACAGTAAACCCACTATCGAACACCAAAAAAGACTTAACCTAAACATTAAAGAAGTAGTCAAGAAAGAAATTTTAAAACTATTAGATGCAAGTATCATATACCCAATTTCTGATAGTAAATGGGTTAGTCCAGTACATGTAATTCCAGAAAAGTGGGACAATTGTTATCCAAAATGCAAACAATGAACTAATCCCTACTAGAGTAATCATTGGTTGGTGAATGTGCATAGATTATAGGAAATTGAACAGTGCTACTAGAAAAGACCATTTTCCTCTCCCCTTCATTGACCAAATGTTAGAAAGGTTAGCGAAACACTCTTATTTCTGTTATCTAGATGGGTATTCGGGATTCTTTCAAATTTCTATTCACCCAGAAGACCAAGAAAAGACAACATTCACTTGTCCCTATGGAACATTTGCATATAGGAGAATGCTTTTTGGTCTTTGGAATGCCCCTGTTACCTTTTAACGATGCATGATGGCTATCTTTTCTAATTATATTGAAGATATTATGGAAGTTTTTATGGATGATTTTTCTGTCTATGGAACTACTTTTGATGATTGCCTAGCTAATTTATCTAAGGTGTTACAAAGATGTGAAGAATCAAACCTGATCCTAAATTGGGAAAAATGCCACTTCATGGTAAGGGAAGGCATAGTTCTGGAACATTTGATATCAGAAAGAGGAATTAAAGTTGATAAGGCAAAAATTGAGATCATTGAAAACATGCCACCACCAACATCAATTAAAGGAGTGCGAAGCTTTTTGGGACATGCAGGATTCTACAGAAGATTCATCAAGGACTTTTCCAAAATAACTAAGCCACTTACCAACTTGTTAAGTCAAGATGTTCCCTTTGATTTTGATAAAAATTGCCTTATCTCCTTTAACAGGATTAAAGAAGCCCTAATATCAGCACCAATAATGTAGCCACCAAATTAGGAGCTACCATTCGAGGTGATGTGCGATGTGAGTGACTTTGTAATTGGAGCAGTGCTCGGGCAAAGAAAAGATAAAAAGCTCCATGCTATTTATTATGCTAGCAAGACACTCGATGATGCACAAATCAATTATGCCACCACAAAGAAGGAATTCCTAGTAGTGGTCTTTGCAATGGACAAGTTCAGATCTTACCTCATTAGGTCAAAAGTCATTGTATTCACAGATCATGCTGCAATCCGGTACCTTTTGAACAAGAAGGAAGCAAAACCAAGGGTGATTCGATGGATTCTACTCCTACAAGAATTTGACCTTGAAATCAAGGACAAAAAAGGATCCAAAAATGTAGTAGCTGACCATCTTTCTAGACTAAAATTGGAGTACACAGGGGACTTTAAAGATTTGCCAATTAATGATTCATTTCCTGATGAGCAATTACTTGCATTCTCCAAGGCTCCATGGTACGCTGACTTTGTTATTTTCTTGTATGCAAGGTGCTGCCTCCAAACATGACTTATCAGCAAAGGAAAAAATTCCTACATGATGTGAGATATTACATATGGGAGGAACCTCTACTATACAAGAGATGTAATGATGGGCTGATAAGAAGATGCATACTAGAGGAAGATATGGAAAGTATCATTCATCACTGCCATTCATCACTATATGGAGGACACTTCGGCACCTCAAAAACCACAGCCAAGATTTTACAAGTAAGGTTTTACTAGCCACATTTATTTAAGGATGTAAGATCCTTTGTGCTAGCTTGTGATCAATGCCAAAGAACAGGTAATAGTTCAAGAAGGAATAAAATGTCACTGCATGGTATACTTGAGATAGAATTGTTTGATGTATGAGGAATAGACTTCATGGGCCCATTTCCCTCTTCCCATGGAAATAAGTATATTCTGGTTGGAGTTAATTATGTGTCAAAATGGGTAGAAGCAATTGCAACACCAACCAACGATGCTAGAGTGGTCACAAGGTTCCTTAAGAAGAACATCTTCACAAGATTTGGCACACCACGAGCAATAATCAGCGATGGAAGAAGTCACTTCTGCACCAACAATTCGAAACACTACTGAAAAAGTATGGAGTGACTCACAAGGTGGCCACACCTTATCATCCTTAAACCAGCGGTCAAGTAGAAATCTCAAACAGGGAACTGAAGCAGATTCTGGAGAAAGCTATAAATAAATCCAGGAAAGACTGGTGTATGAAGTTAGATGATACACTATGGGCATACCGCACTCTATATAAAACCCCAATTGGCACAACACCCTTCCAACTGGTTTATGAAAAATCATGCCATCTCCCTGTTGAACTTGAGCATAAAGCTTACTAGGCAATTTAGATCCTAAACTTTGACCTCAAAGCTGCTGGTGAGAAAAGACTCCTACAACTGAATGAGTTGGAAGAAATCTGACAGGATGCATACGAAAACACCAAAATTTTCAAGGATAAAACCAAAAGATGGCATAACAGGCGCATAGCAAGGAAAGAAATAAAAGACAGAGATATTGTCTTCTTATTCAACTCTAGATTGAAACTCTTTCCAGGGAAGCTAAAATCAAGATGGTCCAAACCTTTCAAGGTCACCCAAGTCTTCCCACATGGAGTAGTAGAAGTATGGAGCGAAATCTCAGGTGCATTTAAGGTCAATGAGCAAAGGCTGAAGCCTTACTTTCAAGGAGAACCCATAGAAATAGGAGTCAATTGCACCCTCAACCATCCTACTAACAGACCATAAATAAGCAAAGTCTAGCTAAAGACTATAAACAAGCGCTTTTTGGGAGGCAACCCAAAAATTTTTTCTGAACTTTTCTTTTTTCTCCTTTTTCATATTAATTTTTGTTTCGTACTCATTAGCATTTCATTTTGTAGGATTTTTTTGGAAAGGGGAGTATAAAACAAAAGAGGAAAGGAATCACTAAGTCAAAACCACAAAAGGGAAAATTGGACAAAACCAGGGAAGTAGCTCTATTGCTAAACTTTACATCCATTTCATGTGTTGTGATGATAAAAATTTTTCATTTGACAAAAATTTGGAAAATCAAAAAATTACACAAGTCATGTACTGGTTTCACACGCCTCGTGTAACTTTCTGGAAGTCCATAAATTTCTTGCATTTTTAACTCTGAGGGAGACAGAAAGTTACACGGGTCCATAGCCCAATTTACATGGACCGTGTAATGTCTCTAGCAGAATAACTTAAAGCCAGGGAGTTACACGGGCCTCCTTGTATTTGACACGGGCCATGTAACATGTCCAGTAAAGCAACTCAGGAGATAGAAAGTTACACGGGTCCTAGAGCTCATTTACATGGGCTGTGTACTACGACAGAATTTGAAATTTTCAGGCAGGAATTTACACGGCCCTACATATCAGGACCCGTGTAATGATACACGACCCGTGTATCATGTCGCAGATGCGACTCATGGGGCTCGAAATGCGCGAAACGAAGAGTCTTAACGGCTCTTTAAATGCACCCCTCGCATTAAAACCATTCATAAAGGCAAAACCCTTCATCTCTACCCCTCCTAGCCTATAAAAACCCCTCAAATCTCACCAAACCCTACTCTTCTCCTTCCTAAAAACTCATTAATGGCTCCTACAAAGAGATCTGCAAGAAGAATCGATTTTTCCTCGAGGAAAAGAGGAGAATCCTCATCTTCTCCACCTCAGACGCCACCCCAATGTGCAAGAACAAGGGTAGCCTCTCCCCAACCATCTCAACCAGCCCATCCTACACCGCAACCCCAACCACAAGCTGCTCCATAACCCAAAATCTCCATTCCTTGGGGATTTTGTGATGATGCCCATAAGGTAATGTGCACCCGGCTTCACACCCGAAAAATAAGCTCCACCAAATACATGGATTTTCCACTGCTGGAGCAAATCGGGCTGCAGAATGAAATCAATGGGCTATTCGATAGCATCAGGTGGACAAGGTTTGCCCAACTCTAATTTCCAGCATACTGGGACACCACATTGGAGTTTTTGGGTAGTTTCAAGGCCATTTTATGGCCTACTGACTGGGACGATAGGGGCAGGATTGAATTTTGCCTCCTCAGTGTTGACCGAGTGATGAACATAGATGAGTTCATGCCATCTTTGGCTTTGACAGTGCCGGCCACCAGGAGATCCCTAGGAACCGCATGCTCTATAACATCATCAACTTCTGGAGTTTCATTGCCCTGAACACGGAGTTGTATAACTCTAGCAAGTCCAAATCCACAGGCATCACAAGTCTAGCACTACGCTACATGCATCGATTCGCCGCCCACACCATCATGGGCCATGGTGACAGCCTTGGAGTTGTAAATGCCAACGAGCTATTCTTCTTATGGTGTATGGTCACCGGACAGTGCTGCAGCACCGGTTTCTTTTTGTGCAACCATCTTTGCTGCCTCTGTCATCAGTCTACCAGGCACATCGTGCTTGGTGGCCTTGTCACTACCATTACCCTCCACTTTGGCTTCATTCTAGGACATCACAGGCTGCGCTCTGTCACTGGAACATCAAAAATTGATCAAACCATCTGCATATCCATGGAGATATGAAAGAAGGTGGGCAACACCTGCTACCTACTAGATGCCGAAGGGAATGCCATCCCTTGGAGAAATGAAGCACGAGAAGGACCTAGCGAGACTTCGCAGCCTCAAGAAGAAGGCCAAGAGTGGATGTTCCAAAAGTCCCCCGTTCGAGTGCCTCCATACACACCACCACCAACAGATCCGATCCTCGCATACCTACAATGCATGGAGACCACCATATACAGTAGAATGAGAGCAATCGAGGACAGCCTCCAAGAAGCCCACAATAAATTGGACATGCTAATGGAGAAGCTAGATGAGGAGGAGGAGCCAGCATCACCATCATCACCATCAGAGACCTTTTAGAGCTAGGACTATAGGATAAGATCTTTATTGTAATATCTTACACGCCTTAGTCCTAGGTTGCAATCATAGGTCTCTTTTATATGCTTAATGTCCAAACTTTTCAATGCCTAATAAATAATATGCTTCCTTATAATCTTTGTACATTTTTTCTGATTTTGCATATTATTTTAACATTGAGGATAATGTCTAGTTTGAGTTTGGGGGGGATATAAGTGTATTGCATATCATTACATTTGCATATCATTACATGCACATCATTACATTGTTTAAATTCAGCTACATTATTCTTGTGTATCAAAATTTTTGAAAAATTTTGGACTTTAAATTGTGAAACTTAGTACTATAACCAATTTCTAGTAAGCTAATAATTGGACTCCACAGGATAGAGGAATGAACGTATCTAGATAGGTAAAAAGGGATTCTAACATGTTGTTTGTAATGAAACTAATCTCTTTAATGGAACTAGACTAGTTAAACCTCTTCATAACTATTAATTTATCACATTGAACTTATAAAATTAGGAGAACATTTTTTTGAAATACAAGTAAACCTAAAAAATGCCTCACTAGCTCTAGAACATATCTCTTGGACCTATCAAGGCAAAATCCTAGCATATGCTTGATGAAGAAATGATTAAGGCATTCTTTGCTATAGCCTCACTAAGCCTTAGCCACCCCTAATTAAAATGTATATCCCTTGTAGCCAACTTGAAGCCTATATTTATCCCTTAGAATTTATTGCTTACCCATATTATTTACCTAGCCCCTAACCTAAACACCTACCATACCCTTTTGAGGAAGCAAAATGCATAAGTAAATAGCATATTAAGTGTAAAAAAGAAAATGAAGAGAGGATGTAGAACTCAAGAAAGAGTGCAAGTGTGTAATTGAAATCAAAGAAAAATTTGCCTTTCCAACCCAGAAAAAGCAATGAGTTTGGGGGAGAGGACAAAAGGGACATAAAAAATAAAAAATAAAAAAAAAGAAGAGAAGAAGTCCCAAGATAAGCATTATGGAAGCATGCTTGGCACTATAAAAAAAACCAAAAGCCCCTCTTCTCCATACAAAATATGTAGAAACAAACTTAGTATACTTTGTATTTTATGCATGTATGCTATCCTCATATTTGCATTCTCTAAAAACCTTTCATTGGCAACCAAGTCATTATCCCCTTAGCCCCTTTACAAACCTTTTTAAAAACCTTTTGATCTTTTGAAAAGTGCATGCTATATTAGTAGAGATAGAAAATTGAGATATGCCTATGGAGTTGGAATTGAGTCTCTTCATCACAATTACTCACAATAGGGGCAAATTTGGGAGAGTTAGTGTTTCTCAAATCTATCCCGATAAAATAGGTTATTTGTGGCTTATTAATGGTCTTGTATAGAGAAATAATGTAACACCCCTCGCCCGTCTACAGTATAGCCTAGCAAGGCGTGCTACACGGCATGCCGGAGCACCTAGTCTGTAATCAACTCATTTCCTGAACTCAATTTGATTTTAAGAAGTCTTTTATGTAATATTCATATCATGCTGATACTATTTTTATACTTTAATAAAATTAGTGTTTCAAAAATGATAATAAAAATTCAGCAAGGTACCGTCTGTATTTCAGAGAAAATGTCCTTCTAAACCTGTTAAAAACTATAACACCCCTCACCCGTCTACAGTGTAGCAGAGCAAGGTGTGTCACACGGAGTGCCAGAGCACCTAATCTTATCTGATTTCATTATAGTTCTTGATTTACTTGTTCAAAAACTTTATCTAAGGTTTAGGCTATTTTTATTGTTTATCAAAATCTGACTAATTTGGAAATTTCAAAAATTTTAACGACAATCCGACAGAGTGCCGACTGTAATTTGGACTAACAGTTCTTCTGAACCTGCCAAAAATAATTTCAATATATACTCAAATTCATAACTCAGATTATCTCAAAGCATTCTCAACAGTTTCTCAAACTCAGATTTAGTCTCAAAATTTCTCAAACTCAGTCTCATTCATAATCATTATGATTAGATAATCAACTCAGATATCAAAATTCTTACATTTCATTAACTTATATAATTTTCCAACTAATTACATAAGTTTGTCAAGTACATGATATACAAATAATTTACAATATACTTAGAATGAACAAAATACATAACATGTGTAAATATGAGCCCTATCTACATGCATTGCTGAGGAGGTGACAACCTTGTACTCTTCTGACACTTCTGCAGATCTGGACTCCAAAAATCTCAGTCGACAGTCTACTAGTTTTACCTTTAGTACCTGCGTGAGGAAGCAATTCCATCGCGCTAAGCATTTCTGCTTAGTAGTGTAATAGTATAACAAGAAATAATATATACAAATAAAGAAAGAATAGAGCATAATTTAAATATTGAATAATCAATTTGATTTACTGGAATGTTTCTAATATTAACCATGTTATATACTAGTTTGTTCCTCTTTGGAAGTGCTAAATTTATAACCTTTCAGTAATACTACCCAGTATACAAATTATTCTAACTGTATTGTATTTTAAGTCTCTACGGTTCTGCAAATTATATTTTTGTTATGTTTCTATTGCTAATCTCTTTTACTCATTTCATTCAATACTAAATTTTATTGTACATAAACTTCATTATACTTAACTTAACTTAACTGCCTGAATTGAATAATGTTTTAATTGACTGCCCGTGTAGCCTATACACTGACCAGACTGGATAAACGGATATACTAGCACTGGGTACCTAGTACCTCAGCTGTCACACCATCGGTCATAAAGTATTTTCTGGTGTGCAAACAGTGTGGCTAAAAAGCCATATAATCAATCAGCCATATAATCAATCAGGCATTAAGCTGAGCATAATAACACAATCCATATAGCCATAGGCTATTAAAATCATAGTATGGCATAATAAGCCAAAAAAATACAGTACGGCGTGAAGCCATTTACAGAACAGCTGTCAGAATCCTATTGGCATGCCAACCTATCCAAACTAGTCAACTAAGCAATACTAAGGCATTTACAAACTTAAATATTTAATTCTTTATTTTTAGGGTTTATAGGTCATTATGCCTTTCACTGGTCAACAAAATTGTTGACCTTTTTATGCATCATGGATAGATTGATTCTAGTATCAACATGTCACAATTATTCAGTAGATCATCAGATAGATCACGTTTCCTATCAATTGTTCTGAAGTACCATTGTGCTCAAAGCATTTTTCTTGTCTCTGATAATAAGGACTAATGTCCCATTCATACACTCATGTGATTTATTAAGTCATTATGTTTCTTATTCACATTACTAGTCAAACATAAATGTTGACTTTTTCATACTGAACAGATATGTTGGTTCTAGTTGTACTAGGATTCCTCATTTTGAGTTTATACTTGTTGGCATTAATTTCCAAACTTAATTCAAGGCTAATTATAAGTGATTCTAAATTTTCTGATTTCATGGCCAATGGTTACTGTTCCATTGGGTCAGGCTATAGGGTGAAATTATCAAAATTCTCTTCATCAAATTGTTTCTTATTGTGTCTTCTTTAATTCTCTTTTTGAATTACTCCATTTTGAGTTCTATAACTCAAGTTATGGTCAATTAACCACAACTAGGTCAAATCTGAATTTTGGTTCCCTTAGTAGTCATTTTGATTCCTGACTTTACTAATTTATTTGGACAGCTTATAATGACATTTAGGCCTAGTGTGCTTCATAGGATTTGTTGCCCTATGTCTTATAGTCATTTAGAAATTTTACTTGTAATTTGTTAAGTCTTATAGAATTATTTACAGTCAAATTGTTGACTTGGACTCAAAGATCCTATATTGGCATGGTCCTCAATCAGGTCAATGGCTTTGACCTTAAAGTCTGGCCTTATACATTTATAATTTGAGGAAGTTGCCTTAAACAAAGTAATAGTTCTCTTTCTTAGCTTTCCAGATTGGTTTGGCTCATTTCATTTGGAGACTTCTTGTGGGAGATATACCTATTTGAATTTTCTAGACTTAATGGTCAATTGTACCAATTCCAGATTTTGTGTGTCAAATTAATCAACTTAATTGGCCTAGTTTCCTTGATTTTTGGGTTTTTGTCAAAATTTCAATATTGTAAGTTTATGTCTTATTGAACTTTTAGCACAAATTTCAAGTCATTCTGAGTTGTATAGACCAAGATATGATCAATTTACTAAAGCTGGACAGATTGCATCTTTAGTGCAAAATTTGGTCAATTTTAGGTCAAATTCAGTTCTGGCAGTTTTGGTATCCTAACTTGGGCAAGAAATTTGACTTGGTTCTGGTCATTTCTGAGCTTTGGTGTCTTCATAAGAATTGTAGCTCTATATCTAATCTTTCCATGGTATAAATTTCGGGTCATTTGGACCTGTTTTGAGTGAGTTATGGTCATTTTAGTGACTACTATTCATATGGTTAAATTCTGGGTTGCAATAGTTCTAGACAGTTTTGTTACCTCAAATTGTGCAAGCTATTTGACTTAGTAAATGACATTTTTAGGTTCTGTGATGCCCACCAAAGTTGTAGCTCTATGTCTAAGCTTTCCATAGTATAAATTTCAGGTCATTTGGACTTGTTCTGTGTTAGTTATGGCCAATTGAATGGCTACTGTTCATATGGTCAAAAATTATGTGTTCACTAATGGCAATCCGGATTTGGTCATTTCTTTAGGTCATTTCTAGGCAGAATTTTGGCAACATTTCCATATGAAAGTTGGCCTATTTTGTGTCTAGTTTTGCCTCCAATTGGTCTCATACCAATTGGGATCACAAATTTTCACTTATGGTTCAATTTACCCACTGCCTTCAACACACACAACCTGCACATAAAAGAACACTTCTAATGTTTAATCCTTCTTCTCCCAAACTACAATACAATATTCATAGCACTTCTAATCTCATTTATCAAGTCTCAAGTTGGTCAATTTGGGCAGAATACACAAGTGTTCAATACACATATTACTACCTTAATTCTCAAAATTAAATTCAACACAATATATACATGTATTCACTTAATTTTTACTACATACAATTCCACCACTACTTTACATATACTGCCCTTAAACCATAATTATCATAATTCATTAATTTAATTCATGAAATCAAGCATCAATCCATGCACTTCAAGGCTACCAAAAATGGTAGTTTGCTAAGGTCTCCAAATTTCTTTCCAAAACCCCTAAATTCAATACTTTCTTACACATACATGGGAATTAATTGGTTAGCACTTCAATTTAACTCCATCAACACTAATTCCCATCAATTTAATGTAAGAAAAATTCAAAGAACATGAGCTCCCATGGCTTCCAAAAATTATACACATCAATAACTCATCAAAACCTTCAAATTTCTTCACCATTCAACTCATCTCAACCTTAAAACAAACTTTAATGAAGCAAGGAATGAAAAACTAGCACTAACCTTATTTTGAGCTTTATAAAACCTCACCAAAACTTTTTCTTTTTGCTGCCTATGTGTTGCCCATGATGTGTAGACTAACTTTAATGAAGAACTCTTGAAGAAACTAGTGCTTGATCATGGAGGATTGGAGCTTTATGCATGGTGTGGCCATGGAGGTTTGGAAGAGAAACTCAATTTGGCAAGGGCGTTTGGAATGAAGAAATGAAGTGTTTTTTATCATAAATTCTGTCCACTTAGGTTTATATATACTCCACTAATTTAGGTTTATAAATATATTATGTGCCACTAACATTCCACTAACTTTAGGTTAACATTATAATAATTAACTTATGAATATTTCAATTATTTCCCCATAATTTCTTTTAATTATATTATGTATAAAAATTCTTATCTTCATGGCATTTTCAAAATTTAATGCCACTTATTTTTCATGGACATTTAGGTCAAAAGTCAACTTGAGTTGTCAAATGACCAAAATGCTCCTCTTCGGGTTGTATTTCGGATTTTTCGGTACTACCGATTTACTCCTTGTACCTCCTATTTCTTTAATTTTCATTTTTCGTTTATACTTACTTATTAATTTTTCTTTGACATTTCCAATGTCAATTACACCTCAATAGACCTTTAATTAGGTCCTGAAAATATTTCCCCGAGTTCCCCGCGGTCCAAGACTAGTCAACGGTCCTCGCCGTAACTTCCCAGTGCGGTCACCCATCGCTACGGGTTTGGCTTGTTTAACTTAGTCACATTTTATCTCTTTTATTTTTTCTTAATTTTTCTCATTACATATTTCATTATTTTATGCTTCCTCACTATTAATTAAGTGTAGTTCCAAACACTCCGACTTTCCGGGGCAGACATTAGTCATCGGAACAGTAGGACGTTCGGACTACAAAAATGTGGATGTTACAAAAATAGTTCAATATGATAATCTCAATCATCCAACTAATTTTTCAGTCGCACAATTTCATAATTTCAAAATACAGTCCATCATATTTTAAATTCATCAAAACACTATCCATAGGAGTTTAATATATACAAATTATTACAAACTTTAAAGTTTTATGATATTTATACATATTACATAACAAAATGTCAAAATACAACTGATAGTCATTACACAAGATCCTAAGTCCTACCATGTATGCAGTGTAGTGCAGATGACTTTGGACTCCTGTGTAGATCTGTTGTCTCGCCCGGTCGTAGGTCTGCTAGGCTCTCCAACTGTGTCTCCAATACCTACGCGTTACAAAAGCAACGCTAAGCAATTTTGCTTTGTGGTGCCAAATATAAAGAAATATACACTAAAATAAAGTAAATGAATTGTTTATGAATTTATGACATCGATATTCTTTACAGTTGTTGATTCTACTTTTATTTGCTAACCCTTCATTTTTTTTCTAATTTTGGTGGTGCTGTATGTCAATAAACTGAATTTAGCTATTTAAATTTAATAATGCTTAAATTAACTGCCCGTGTAGCCTATATACTGACCAGACTGGATAAACGGATATACTGGCCCTGGGTACCTAGTACCTCGGGCTGTCACACCATCGGTCATAAAGTGTCTCCCGATGTGCAAACAGCGTGGCTAAAAAGCCATATAGTCAATCTGGCGATAAGCCAAGTATAATAACACAATACGTGTAGCCGTAGGCTATTAAAGTCACAGTGCGACATAATATGCCGTAAAAACACAGTATGGTATAAAGCCATTTACAGAATAACTGTCAGAATCCTATTGGCATGCCAACCTATCCAAACTAGTCAACTAGGCAAACTAGGGCACATTATAAATTAATTGTTTAATTCTTCAATTTTTAGAGTTTACTAGCTATTATGTAATTCATAAATCAATGCATATGTTGACCTTTTTAGGTAATATAGATAAGTTGTTTCTAGCATTAACATGTCACAATTTACAATTCAATATGCGGTCAATATAATGCAATTTACCCTTTTCACAAGTTGACATTCATTGCCAAATTACTTCAAGCATCATTTTACGTAATTACCAAATTTTCAGTTTTAGTATGCTAGATTGGTCTAGCTTATTGTCCTATTTTTCTTGGTTTTGAATTCTGGTCAAAGAAGCAAAATTGTAGCTCTATGTCTTATTGAACTTTTGACACAAATTTCAGGTCATTTTGAGTTGTATAGACCAAGATATGGTCAATTTACTAAAGTTGGACAGATTGCACCTTTAGTGCAAAATTTGATCAATTTTAGGTCTCATTTAGTTTTGACAGTTTTGGTAACCGAACTTGTGCAAGCTATTTGACTTAGTTCTGGCCATTTCTAGGCTTTGGTTCCTTCATAAGAATTGTAGCTCTATGTCTAAGCTATCCATGGTAAAAATTTCAGGTTATTTGAGTGAGTTATGGTCATCTTAATGACTACTGTTTATATGGTTAAAAATCTGGGCCTGCACTTACCAATTCCAGATTTGGTCATTTTTAAAGTCAGTTTTTAGGCAGAATTTTGACAACATTTCTACATGAAAGTTGGCCTATTTGGTGTCTAGTTTCACTGTCCATTGGCCTCATACCAATTGGGTTCACAGTTTTACACTTATAACCTAATTTAGGTACTGCCAACACACACAACCTGCATTTGAAAATTACATTTCCAATTTTGACAATCCTCCTCCTCCCAATACTTCAATATTCAATCATGGCACTTCTATATATATAGTACACAATTCTAGCAAAGCATTTTGGGTGGAACACTCAAGTGCTCAATGCACACAATACACCATTAAAGTTTAACATTTACTTCCACTGAAATTCAACATACCTCAACACCAATATTACACATACACTCCATGGTAACTACACAGGCTGCCCACAATTTAACACTATCACATCTCATCAATAAATTACATAAACTCACATACAAATTCATAATATTATAGGCTGCCAAACATGGTAGTTTACCAAAGTATCAAAGTCCCATTTTCAAACCCTTAATTCAAGCACTAACATGCACATACTTGGATATTAACCTGCTACTACTACCATTTGAGTTAATCAACCTTAATTCCCATCCATTAGAGGTAAGAAAAACATAACAAACTTTCATGGCTGCCAAAAATGGACAAGTTCATATCTCAATATTTTCTTCCTTTCTCTTCACCAAATTATTTACCTCAACCTAAACACAAAGTTTACTAAAGCAAGGGAGAGAATTTGGACACTTACCACTTGAGAGCTTCCCTAGAACTTCACCAAATCTTCTTTTTATTGTTCCCAACATCTTCCCCAAGGTGAGTAGGCAAGCTTTAATGAAGGATCCAAGTGGAAATGATGGCTAAGTCAAGGTTGCATGGTCTTCCATGGAGGTTCACTTCGGCCAAGGTTCTAAAGGTTGAAGATGACCTTTATTTCTATCCACTAAGACCTTATTATATGTCTCTTATGATGTAGTTAGTGGAGCACTAGGATTAGTTTAATGTTTAATTATTCTAAGTTTCACAAATTTCATTTTATGCCCCAAACTTCCATTATTTATATAACGTACCATATTTTAATTTTTCATGACATTTTCAAAGTGTAATAACATTTATTTTTAATGGATATTGAGGTCAAAAGGCAACTCTAAGTGTCAAATGATTTTCTTTTTACTGTTTTTACCTTTTATCATGATGTTTGCTGAACTCACCATGAGTGAGTAGTTTTCTTATTCTGGATTTGGAAGAGTAATGCTTGTAATTATTATTATGGATGAACAATAAGTTTTATTTATTGGATTTGAGATTCGTTCCTTGATTTAACTTCTTATGATCTTAATGCATGCTATGTATTGGTACCCACTTAGCCATGATTGTAAATGTTAATTGAATGACTGAAAGGTGAAGATTAATATTAGAAAATCAAGATCTTGAACTTAGGAATTCTAACCTAGACATAGGCTGATACCTTTGTGGAACTTCAAAATTGGTTAAAGATCTTAAGGGATTTTAATTAAGTTGATCACTACGAAAGTCAAGTTTGAGTTAATTAGAATACACCCTAGGTGCCTTAAGAGAGGATTTAGGATAACTTAGTATTGATTTCCATCAAGGAAAACAATCCTCAATTTAGTAAACTAACGAGATAACATCCCTATTAAGATTCAAGTGTGAAATCTTAATTCCAGAATTGTTTCAAATAAATCATTTCGTTTTAAGTTTACCATTTTAGTGTTTAAGGTTAACAAACTTCATTCCCTAAGTATTCGATAGCCTAGACAGTCAAATTTACTGGGTAGATTGGTACTTACTAATCAAATTCCTCGTGGAAACAATACTCTACTCATCACTTTATTACTTGTTAGCGATCCGTGCACTTGCGAGGTTGTAAAACCAGCGAAACACTTCTTACTACTATATATGGCTTCCTTATGGAGTGGGGAGTATTTTTTGTGAAGTGAGCTATGGGTTTTGTGTGGAAGAAGCTTGGGAAATCAAGCTTTAAACTTGACAACAATGGAGGAAAAATGGAGGAAGTGTGCCAACTCCGAGGGGAAAGAGAGAGAGAAGAAGTGGAGGAAGAAGATGGAAGTGGGTGGGAATTTGTTCTCTAGTGTCTATTTATATTTTTGTTTTTGTACTTTAAATTTTTAAATTTGTTATAAGCTTATTTTTCTTTTTCCTTTTCTTTTCTTTTCTTTTCTTCTTCTTTTCTTCTTCTTTTCTTTTCTAATTCAATTCATAAGTTTTAATTCATATTAATTATTTTAATTCTCTCAAATTTTAAAATTTTGACACTTAGGTCAAAATTCACCTCTGAGGGTGAAATGACAAAAATGCCCTTCATGGTGCACATCGGGTAATTTTTATTATTTTATATAAATTAATAAATTCTCTTAAATTTTATTTTATTTTCTCTAAATTTTTTCTATATTTTCTTAACATTTATTCCATCAATTATGCTTCCTCACTATAGTTTAAGTGTAGTTCTAGACATTCTGACTGTCCGAATAGATATTAGTCGTCGGAATAGTAAAATATACGGACTACCTACGGTGAGGGCATTACAATTCTTCCCCTCTAAATAGAAATTTCGTTCTCAAAATTTACCTGATTTGAAGAGCTAAGGGAACTGCTGCCACATCGTCTCCTCGCTCTCCCATGTCGCTTCTTCTGTGTTGTGGTGTCTCCACAAGACTTTCACTAGTGGGATCCTCTTGTTTCTAAGTTCTTTCACTTTCCGTGCCAAGATTCTGACTGGTTCTTCTTTATATGTCAAATTAGGTTGCACAATTATCTCCTCTGTTGAAATGACATGTGAAGGATCTGATCTGTATCTCTTGAGCATCGACACATGGAACACATTGTGAATCTTGTCCAGCTCAGATGGTAAAGCTAGCCTGTAGGCTACTGGACCCACACGCTCAATAACATCGTATGGATCAATAAACCTAGGGCTTAACTTACCCTTCTTACCAAATCTCAGCACCTTCTTCCAAGGTGATACCTTGAGAAACACCTTATCGCTAACCTCATACTCTATATCCTTTCTCCTCAAGTCAGCATATGACTTCTATCTGTCTGAGGCGACTTTCAAATTGTCTCTAATGAGTTTCACTTTTTCCTCAATCTGTCTCATCAAATCTGGCCCCACTACTTTTTCTTCACCCATTTCTGTCCAACATAAGGGAGTCCTGCATCTCCTCCCAAACAATGCTTCATATGGAGCCATTTTTATGCTGGCTTGGTAGCTATTGTTGTAAGTAAACTCTACCAAAGGAAGATACTTCTTCCAACTTCCTTCAAAATCAATGATGCAGCTTCTTAACATATCCTTCAATACCTATCATATTATATTATTCATGTCATTAGTGTTAGGTTACTATTATCATTCCTTTAACAATTATAGTAATTTATTAAGTTCTAAGAGTCACCTGAATCACCCTTTCTGACTATCCATCCGTCTTGTAACACCCCTATGTTCGGTAGTGCGTTCTGCTGTTCCGGTGACCAATGTCTGTCGGATAGCTAGAATGCCTAGAACTACATTTAAAAGTTAGTGAGGAGACATAGAATAATGAAATACAAGAAAATAAAAATACAAGAAAAACAAAGAAAAAATAATAGCAATGAAATGAAACTAAGTTAAATGAGCCAGCACTACAGCAATGGGTGACCACACCGGAAAGTTACGGCGTGGACCGTTGACTAGCCCTGGACCATGGGGAACCCTAGAAAATATTTTTAAGACTTAAATAAACATCTATTGAAGTATAAATGTCATTAGAAATATCAAAGAAAAATTAAGTAATTAGTACAAAGAAAAACGAGAAATAGAGAAAATGACAAAACTCGGTGTTACCGAAAAATCGGGAATGCAACACGAATAGAGGCATTGTGGTCAGTTGACACCCTGAGTTACCTTTTGACCTAAATGTCCATTAAAAATAAATGGTAATAAACTTTGAAAATATCATGAAATTAAAATGGTGGTCCATAATTTAAATAGTGAAAGAAAAGAGGTTAAATGTGGGAATTATGGAAAATTTGATTAAACTAATATTAAAACTTCATTAGTGCTCCACTAACATACCTAAGTGGACTTTTAATCAGCCTTTGGATAGAAAATTCTGTCATCTTCAACAATGGGACAACCAGCAGAAACCAACTTGAGAGAAAACCTCCATGGTCAAATGTGAGGGAGCTTCATGCAACCAACCTTAAGCCACCATTTCCTCTAGATTCCTTCATTAAAGTTAATCCTCACCTTGCAAGGAAGAGTTTGATAGCAATTTTAAGAAGTTTAGTGAGCTTTTAATCAAGCTTCAAAAGTAGTAAGTAAGTGTTTTCAATTCTTATTTCATTAAAAGTATAACCAAGGTTGTGGGTAGTTGATTTATGGAAGAATTTTTTATGTTTGATGACTTAATGGTGATACACCATTTCGGCAGCCATGGGAATTCAGTATATTTAGCTTGTTTTCACTTGTAAATGGTTGTTTAAGATGTTGATGCAAGTGTTTATGTGTATAGGAATGATTTAGACAATGTATACTAAGTGTATGTGTAATGGTGCAATTGGTTTTGGAAGCTTGAAAGCAAATTTGAAGGAGATGTGTTCATGAGGTGATTCGGCAACTTTAAAGTTTAGTCAGAATTGGTTTCATGGTTTGGTTTGTTGAATTATGTTGCTTATGGTGGTAGCATGTGTATGTATATAATTGTTTGGATTTGGACATCTAAATGAGGTATGTTCATATGGTTAAATTATTGTAATTAGACTTGGAAAAATTCTGTGTTATAGTGTGTATATTGAGAATAGTTACAAGCTATCCAAAATGACCAAAATGTGTTGTTATGTATGTTAATGTTATGGTACAAACCAGAATTAGCATGAAAGGATTAGCTTGGTAAGTATAGAATGTGTAATTGGTATGTGATGAAGAGTGTGTAGCAGGGCAGTGTATGTTTTAGCTTAGAACCTTAAGGGTGTGACTCCAATTGGTATGAGACCAATTGGAGGTGAAACTAGGCACAAAATGTGCCAACTTTTATGAAAGAAGCTTACCTAAATTCTGCCTAGAAGGTGACTTGAAAAATGACCAAATCTGGATTAGTGACTTGAAAGCCTGAAAATTGACCATTTGAGTAGCAGTTAGTATTTTGACCATAACTTACGCAAAACAGGTCCAAATAACCTGAAACTTTTACCATGAGTGGTTTAGACATATATCTACAATTCTTATGAAGACACCAAAGCCCAGAAATGGCCAAAACCAAGCCAAATAGCTTATACAAGTACAGGTACCAAAACTGGCCGAACCAAAAGTGGCCTAAAAATGACCTAAACTTACCATTTTGGTGCATTCTGTCCAGCATTGGTAAATTGACCATAGCTTAGCCTACACAACTCAGAATGACCTGAAATTTTGCCCCACATGCAATAAGATATAGACCTACAAGTTTGTAGTTTGGACCGGAACTCGAAAACCGAGGAAACTAGGTCATCCGGCTATGTCAAAATAGTACACTGAAATCTGGTAAATTACAATAAAATGCAATACTCTTGGAAATGAAATTGGTAACATATACCAACACTAAAGGGCTATAAAATGTGACATTTTGGTAACATTAAACCTAACTTACCTAGAGTGCATCGAGGGTCAACATTTTAGGTTGACTAAGGGAAATAATAGAATTCAATAAATTAATTATTAAGCTTTATTGTTAAAGACAGTTTAAATGAGTACTGAAACACTTCAAATTATGTGTTTTAGTTAGCAAAGACTCAGGGAAAGGGAAAAAAACACTAAGTCAGGGCCAAGAGACATTTATCAGAGGTTTATGTACAACAATTATTTCTTTTGACTTTTCAATTGAAATAAATTATGAGAATTTTGTATGTTATTGTTTTGAATTGTGAAAAATTGTTTGAATGGAAATTTGATGGATACTTATTGTTTGAAAATATTGCAATTGGTTTGAAACCACAGCTATCATGTATATTGATTGAATTCCTCGCTAGCTTGTCTAGTAGGACGAATTGACTTTGAATTCCCTCTCTGGCTGAAGTGTTGAGGTGTGTGCCTGTTGAAGACGAATAGAATGAGTACTCATATTATTGCTAGCTAGCTATGTTATTCCTCACTAGCCATCGGCTTTTGGGACGAATTGGACTTTGGAACATGATTAAGCTGTGTGTGTGATTTATTGATATTTATTGTGATATTGTGAAATGGAGTTTAATTCTTTATGACATTCACTGTCTTTGAATTTAACTATGATTTTATGTATCCACTATTTATACGACTTATGATTTATGATTAAAAGTTGCATTTTGTTAATGTTGTGCACCACTGAGACATTGGCTCAGAGATAGCTTTTCATTGCTGTCGCAGGTAGACAGACTAACAGGGCAGCAGATTAGGCTGCTAGTGCTACATTGAGAGTTCATCAGGTATATTGAGTATACCATAGTTTGCATTTTGTATTGCAATGTATGTTCACTGTATGTATATATTATTCTTGATTTTGAGCAGTTGTAAATTAAAATTGTACATTAAAATTATACATTAAAGTTATAAACTAAATTTGTAAATTATTTTGGCTTGTAAATATTGTGATATATTTCTTTTATCTCAGCTTTTGAAAACACTGAAAAATTATTGTGAATTTGAGTTAGCAAATGTTGGGAAACTTATTGTGTTGATTGGATATTGGAGTTTGGGATTGAGAAAAATATTGGAAGTGCTTTTTATAGGTTTTTGAAGAACTGTTTTATTCAAAATACAGATAACACTCTGTCAAAATTTTTACAGAAATTATTAATACTTCAAATGTATTATCTAGTTTCACTTCAGTTAAAAAAATTTTTAACACCTGTAAATAGTGCTCACCACTGTAAAAAGAAGTAAGAAAAGGTTTAAAATCCCTTGTAGTGTATTTAATGGGTTATCAGTAAACGAAGTTGATAATTCATTAGGTATACTACGGGATCATGTTATGCCTTACGGAGGGGTAGGGTGTGACACGTCTGTGGATGAAAAGTCGTACTAAAGTACAGTTGAGTGCCTAAAAACTCCTGTAGCCTCTTCCAAAACCTCAAATTAAATCTCAGGCCTCAGTCAGATATGATCGATGTTGGCACTCCATGTAGTTGGACTATCTCATCTATATAAATCTCTGCTAACCTCTCCAGTGAGTAGTCGGCTCTAATTGGTAGGAAGTGAGCTAACTTGGTCAATCTATCCACAATCACCCATATAGTATCATGCTTCCTCTGTGTCAATGGTAGCCTAGTGACAAAATCCATGGTGATGCAGTCCCATTTCCACTCTGGTATGGATATAGGTTGTAACAACCCTGATGGAACCTGCTGCTCAGCCTTAACCTGCTGGCATGTCAAACATCTAGTCACAAAATCAATAATCTCTTTGTTCATTTCAGGCTACCAATAATGTGTTTTCAGGACTTGGTACATCTTGGTACTTCCTGGTGCATAGCATGGAAGCTACTGTGTGCCTCTTTTAAGATATTCTTCTTCAGTTCCTCATCTCCTGGTACACATATTCTACCTTTATAATACAGGCACCCATCTCCTTTTAACTCATAGCCAGTCTCCTTCCCCTCTTGAGTTCTGCCCATGACAGTTAGTAACTTTTCATCCCTTAGTTGTGCTTCATGTATTTGCTATAGCAAGCTTGGCTTTACAAGCAACTCAGCTAAAATTTCCCCATCCTATGCTAAAGACAACCGAGCATTCAAAGCTCTCAAAGCCATCATGGACTTCCTGCTTAGGGCATCAGCCACTACATTTGCCTTTTTCGGGTGATAGTCGATCACACAGTCATAATCCTTAAGGAATTCAATCCATCTCCTCTATCTCAGATTAAGTTCCTTCTAGGTTGGCAAATACTTCAGACTCTTGTGATTCGTATAGATGTAGCATTTCTCACCATATAGGTAATGTCTCCATATCTTCAATGCAAATATTATTCCTGCCAATTACAGATCATGAGTTGGGTAGTTCTTTTCATGTGGCCTTAGCTTTCTGCAAGCATAGGCAACTACTTTCCCTTCTTGCATTAGAACACACCCAAACCCATTGTGAGAGGCATCACTGTAGATCACATAGTCTATTTCTGACTCTGGCTGTGTCAACACTGGAGCTTCTGTAAGCATAGCCTTCAGCTTCTCAAAGATGGTTTGACATTTATCATTCCAGTCAAACTTTGCATTCTTATGCAGTAACTTAGTCAATGGGGCTGCTATAAGGGAAAATCCTTTCACAAATCTCTTGTAGTATCCAGCTAACCCCAAAAAGCTTCTAACCTCTGTTACATTTCTGGGAGGCTTCCATTCAATTGTTGCTTCAATCTTCCTTGGATCTAACCTAACCCATCTGCTGACACAATGTGTCCAAGGACTGATATCTCATCCAACCAGAAGTC
This sequence comes from Hevea brasiliensis, assembly GCF_030052815.1. Classification (NCBI taxonomy): domain Eukaryota; kingdom Viridiplantae; phylum Streptophyta; class Magnoliopsida; order Malpighiales; family Euphorbiaceae; genus Hevea; species Hevea brasiliensis. The sequence goes on from NC_079500.1 coordinate 70,090,564, forward strand.
ACACTTGGACAACTTGGCAAATAACTGCTTTTCCCACAGTGTTTGTAATACTACTCTCAGGTGTTGATCATGCTCCTCCCAGTTCTTAGAATACACCAGGATATCATCTATAAAGACCACAACAAACTGATCCAAGTAGGGATGAAAGATGCAGTTCATTAGGTCTATCAAAGCTACTGGTGCATTTGTCAGCTTAAATGGCATCACTAGAAAATCATAGTGTCCATACCGGGTCCTGAAAGCAGTTTTAGGAACATCTGTCTCCTTCACTCTCAACTGGTGATAGCCTGATCTGAGATCTATCTTAGAGAATACTCCAGCTCTCCTCAATTGATCAAGCAGGTCATCTACCCTAGGTAAAGGGCATTTGTTTTTCACAGTCACTATACATAGCCGAAGGTCTTCACAAATAGCACTGGTGCTCCCTAGGGTGACACACTAGGGCGTATGAAACCCTTATCTAGTAGCTCCTGTAACTGAACTTTCAACTCTCTTAGTTTAGTAAGTGCCATCCTATATGGAGCAATGGACATCAGTACAGTACCCGGCATAACCTCTATGGCAAACTCCACTTCTCTATCAGGTGGTAAACCTGACAACTCTTCTGAAAACACATCCGGAAATTCACATATTGTGGGGATCTCCTGCATGCTTGGGCTAGTCTTCCTGGTGTCAACCACATGTGCTAAGAAAGCCTCACAGCTCTTTCTTATCATTCTTCTGGCTGCTGCGGCTGATATGATAGTAGAAAGACAACCCATTCCTTCACCCATAACTGTAATCTCATCCCCATCTGCTGTTTGTAGTGACATCCTCTTTAGCTGACAATCTACCATCACCTGATGACGTGATAGCCAATCCATACCCAATATCACATCGAACTCATGGAATGGTAGCTCAATCAAGTCAACTGGAAACTCATAACCCTATATCCTCAAAGGACAACCCTTATAGACCTTTTTCACCATGACACTATGGCCTAAAGGGTTTGTGACTTGTATGTCCTCCTCTAACTCCTCTATTTGTACCCCTCTATCAACTGGTGGTGTGATACACACATATGAATGTGTGGAACCAGGATCAATCAATGCACATACTAATAGATCATAAAGAGAAAGGGTACCTCTAATGACATCAGCTTGCTCTAGCTCATCTCGAGCTCTCATAGCATAAGCACGAGGTGCTACTCTAGTCTCCTGCCTCTGAACTATCTGTCACACCTTACCCCTCTGTAAGGCATAACATGATCCCGTAGAATACCTAATGAACTACCAAACTTCACCTACCGATAACTCATTAAGTACCCTACAAGGGATTTTAAAACAATTTTTTTATTTTTGATAAGTGGTGAGCATTTCTAATAAATATTTTAAACATGTAATTAAATTGAAAGCTAGTTGGAAATTTTAGCCCATTTTATTTTTCCGTAAATTTTATAAAAATTTTGACAGAGTTCCCTCTGTATTTTGAGAAAACAATTCTTCAAATACCTGTAAAAAGCACTTCTAAAAATTTTCTCAACAACTACTTCAATTTCAAACTCAATCTCAAACAATTTCTCAACACATTTATCAACTTTCAATTTCAAATCCAGTATCCAATGATCATCAAAATACTAACAATCCATTTCATTCAAATTAAATAAAATAGTTCCATTCATATTTCATTAGAAACAAAACAATTTGAATAGATCATTACAAAATTTACATTAAGAGAATTTCAAACTACAATATATATTACAACTTTATAGAAATTTTATACAACTGCTTAAGACCCATTTTTTACATGTCCATACATTTATGTGCAATATATACATCAAAAGAAATATTTATAATTAGGGTATAAAATTATACCCGATAGCTTCAAAACAAGAAGATCCTCAATCCTTAGCAGCTCGTCACGCTTCTTCTAGTCTCTCAGATCTGCGACAAAGAATAAAGCTATCGCTGAGTACTAGGACTCAGTGGTGCACAACATACTAAAATAATCATTATGCAAAAATAAAATCATATTTATTCAAAAATTTGACTAAACATGAGCATTAAACACAAAACATGAATTATGAGATTTTAATGCAAACCACGTTCATTTCGAAGTATTAAAACACATTTCATAAAACCCACAGTTAAATCATGCCATTCGAAACAAATAGAATCTCAATAGCCAGAGGCTAAAGAGAAATCACATCACAAGGCTAGCTAGCTCAAATATATGGATATCCATTCACATCCTCTTCTACTGGCACACCTCAACACTTCTCCAGAGAAGGAATCAAAATTCGAAACTAATTACCTTCACTAGTCGTGCTAGTGAGGTGTTCAAATATATGGTCATGACACTGTGGTTTCAAAACTTATCTTAACAATTTGCTAAATATTGTCATTTCAATATACATAATAACTTTCAACAATTTAAATCAAAACATCATAAGAATGCCATAATTCAATATTTCACATTATTCAAAACAGTATGCAAAAGATTATTATAAAAAGTATACGTTGTGCACAAACCTCAAGCGAGTCGCCTCTGGGCCTTAACTCAGTTCCTCGGGTTCCTTCCCAATATTCTTTTCAACTGAAACACACAATTTTACAATGTTTCAGTACTAGAACTTAACATAAATCTAAAATAAATTTAGCTTCACATTCACCTAGTTCTAACGTGTTAAATTCGACGTTCTCGAAATTTTTGTGTTTCGGGTTACTATTCACTGTACTATTCAAGTCAAATTGTTGACTTTCTAAGGCTTAATAGGTATGGGAATTCCAAATTCACCCACTTACCACATTTTGGTCACTAAACTTGTTGGTTTTGGTCATTTTCTCAAAACCTAGGTCTTTTAGGCAAATTGCCAATTTTCGGTTTTGGAGTCCTAATTGCACTGTTTCATTGGCCCTTTTACTGCTGAAATTTGGCAAAACTTTCTTCATAGAAAATGTTCCTTATTGTCTTAAGTGTATTCTCATTTTTGGATCACCCCAATTGGAGTTTTGTAGCTCAAGTTATAGCCAAAATACAATTACTGTTCACGTGCACTGTTCATACTGCAATTTAGGTTCTGGCAGATTTTTGATCCAAATTCATTCAATAATTTGATCAAGTTAAGTCCATAATTTGGTCTAATTTCCTTCATACGAAATGTTCCACTATGTCTTAGGTTTCCATCAGTTCAGGAATCGTCTAAATCGGAGTTTTCTAGAGAGAGTTATAGCCATTGGAACTTTACTGTTCAAATGGAAATCTGCAGTTTTGCAGGTTCAGTAACTCAACTTTGCTCAATCATTTAATTAGGTTAATGGCATAATTTGGATTGGTATTCTTCATGAAAGTTTTAGATCTATATCTTATCTAATTACTGGTAAAATTTCAGGTCATTTTGACCTTCCTAGCTCGAGTTATGACCAAATGAACAATTACTGTTCATTTGATCAGTTTGTGCAGTGGCAGCCTGCTCTCATTTCACTTTGGTCAATTGGTTCACTAAGTTATGGTCAGTTTTTGGCCATGGTTCCTTAATGAAAATTGTGCCATTTTACGTCTATTTTCATCCCCAATTGATGGCATATCAATTGGACTTGTAAAATTTCCGTTTTGGTCCTTCAAAGTTGATTTGGTCATGCTGCTAACTTACGAATTTGACTTCCATTCTAACAATTCCCACACATCTCCTTTGGTCATTATTGACCATTTTTCAGTTCACAATTGGTCAAAGATATCATTTATGCATTTCTCCAAAATTTGGTTCACAAACCCTAACATTCAGACCCTAACTCATTCATCTCATGCATTTAACTACATTTAATGGTTTTAATGCTAATCATTCAACTAAGTAAGGTTTCTAAACTCATTCAAAACCCTCAAGCCATACAAAATCATACTCCCTCCAAGCTGGACGAAATTTCAATAATAGTCCTTCCCCCATATTTTCATTTCATTTAATTAATTCTAAGCTCATTTCAACCATCACATATGCATTTAATATGGAAAAATGACAAGTTAATAAACTAACCTCAACTTAAACACCAATTCTTCAATTCCTCTCCTCCTTTCTTCTTTCTTTCTTGTTCTTAAGTTGAGATTGCAAGGTCTAGTGAGGTTTTTAGGGGAGTTATGTAAATTGGGTGGAGGAATTTAAGCTTAGATATAAGCTTAGATAAAAAAAATTTTCATGGGAATTATGGAGGAAGATGGGGCGGCAAGATGGAAGGAAGAAGAAGTGATTTTTACTTTTTTTTTCTTTTATTTTCTTTATTTATTTTAGTTATGGAAGACCACAAAATTTCCAATTAATTAATTAAATTAATTAGTTTAGTTATGGCATCATGTATGAGGTCATGCATAATGTCATCACCTTTTTACTTTTTTATTTTTCCTTTTTTTTTCTATTTTTCTATTAGTTCTTAAATTTAATTCTCGATTCTGAAATTTTCTTTTCTCCAATTTTATTTTACAGTTAGGTCAGGAGTCAGCTTTCGGGGTCAATTGACCAAATTACCCCTCGCCGATTCATCCCGGTTTGCAAATAATTCCATATTTCTTTCGGTTCCCTGACCTAATTATTTGACTGACTTAACAGTTCTTTTTCGTGATTTTCTCTTTTCCACTGTGTTTATAAGGGTCCTAAGGACCGCAGCGTCACTTTTTACGGTTCGAAATTTGAGTTTAAAATGACTTCGCAGTCATTCCCGAGAAGGTCACCCATCGCTGTGACTCTCAACTCGTTTAACTTCTTCTATTCTGTTTTTCTTATTTATATTTAACTAATTGAACATTACTAATTATTTGTGTTTATGGCTTCTCTAGTTGTCTTAAGTGTGGTTCAATCTCCTTAATTGTCCGGACCGACACCGGTCACCGGAACAGTGAAATCTATCAGGCTATGCAAACGGGGTGTTACACTATCTTTGCAGTAGGCCTCTGTGATGTACCAGCTGTATCAGGCCTCGCACGTCTTCTACCCCTCTGTGCTGCTTGGGTAGACCTCTCCATCTGAGGTGGAGTAGTGGGAACACTAGTATTCCTCTGTGGACAATCCTTCAAGAAATGATCCATAGACCTACATCTGAAACATCCACTCATCAACAATCCGCACTCTCCTCTGTGAGGCCTGCCATAATGTGTGCAAGCAGGTGGTGGGGCTAATCCCCATGTAGCTGCACCCGAAGAACTACCCATTGATGCACCAGACTGTCCTCCTCCTCTCCTTGGGGAAAATTGGGATTTCTACTTCTTACCTCGATCCTGAGTCTGACCCTGAGACTCCTTAGGCCTCTTATGACCCGTGTCTGCTGAACCGGACTGACCAGATCCAGAACCCCTCTTGCGTTGCCTATCCTTTCTGGACTGCTCTTCATTTCTTACTCTCTCCATATTAAGGGCTGATGTTACCAACAGAGAGAAATCGGTGAAGCAGTGAGATGTCACTATCAGCCTAATGTTGTCATTCAGTCCATCCTCAAACCTTCTGCACTTATCAGTTTCTAAAGGCATCAACTCCAATGCGTATTCACTAAGTCTCATGAATTCCCGCTCATATTCAGAGATTGTAAGCTGCCTCTATCTTAGTGCTAGGAATTCTCTCCTTCTGGCCTCCAAGTACACATGACTGATGTATTTCTTTATAAATTCAGCTAGAAAGAACTCCTAAGTAATCTATGCAGGCTGTACCACTCTCGATACTGTCACCCACTATCTATAAGCATCCTCCTGTAATAGTGATAGAGCACACTACAACTACTACTCTAGGGTGCAGTATAATTGTTGCAATACCCTTTCTGTCCTCTCCAGCCAATATTCTACTGCGACTGGATCATCCTCCTTCTTACCCTTGAAGTCAACTACCCCATACTTTTGCAGTTTCTCTAGTGGGAATCTGTGTACAGGTTACGGCTGTGGGGGCGGTGGTGGCTGTACAGGTGGTGGTGGTGGTGGCTGTGGCTATGGAGGTGGAGGTGGCTATGGCTATGGGATGGCTCCGGTGACCTGACGGAGCAGCTGAGTCATCTGTTCTAGGAAGGCCTGCTGTGCTCTCCTTACAGTACCTCGGGATGACTCGGCTCTACTACTTTGCTCCCTATTAGGAGTAGGTGCGGGTGCATGACTTTCTACCTCCTCCTCTCGGTCCTGGAGGTCCGTGCTCTGAAGGATCAGATGCCATCGATTCTATAAAACAGACAAAGAACATATCTGTATTAGTGTCACATTGACTCTATTTAAAGGCCCATGCATGTGATGCACTCTATCTATTTCTAACTATTTAGGTCTAGGACTGCCTAAACCTTTGCTCTAATACCACTAAAATGTGACGCCTCTTACCCGTCTACTGTATAGCTGAGCAAGAAGTGCCACATTCAGTGCCGGAGCACCCTATTTTGTTTTATCATATCAACTTTTAATATCATTTAAAAGTAGTAATCTATGTGTAGAAAAAAAAATTTTTTTATATGGCTTGTTTCTGTGGAGACCCGGACAGAGCCTCCTCTGTTTTGTTAGCATCTAGCAGGTTCCACTAGTTACTTGTTAACATGTTCATATTCATTTCACATATTTCCATATCATATTTTCTTTTATCATATCATTCACAACTATTTATGAGATCTCAAAATGAAGTATCATCTATTGCATTCATATGGAAATTCATATATAATAAATTACAAGTTTTCAATACGATCTCAAAGTTTAATTACAAGTCCAAAATGAAATACATCATAAACTAGTAATTACATCATGATTTGACAAAATGAACCAAAATACTAGTCTATACATGGGCCCTACAAAAATACAAAAGACTGGTGAGGTGACTCTGGACGGTGGCAGATCTGGTCGAAGCTCTGTCCGAACACTACTACGGCGGCTGGTGCTATGGTGGCTGTTGATCTCCAGTACCTACGCGATGGAAAACTAACGCACTAAACATAACGCTTAGTGGTGCATAATTTATAATAACAATAACTAAATAATTTAAATAATAATTCTATATATGACAAATTTCCTAATTTTTAGGTATTTTATATTTTCATTTCACTTTGGAAACAATTTAAATTATCGGGATCTTTTCTGTTTACTTATTGCATATTCAGTTTTAATTAATTATTATCAGTGCCCAAGAAACCTATAACAGACTATAAATGCTAGATACACGGGAGTACACGGGTTAGATAGCCATATGTTTACCCTGTATACATCTATCAGGCACGAGGCCAGCTGTCAGGCTTGTAAAGCTAGAATAAAGTTTGGCACAATGGGCAATAAGTAGGCATATAATCTATAGAATAATCATACCAGTCATATATTGTTAGTTTATGATTTTCTCGATAGGCAGTACTGCTATCAGTAGTCCCTAATTGGTATACCAATCGATCCAAACTAAATAAATAAGTCTACGTATACTATGGGTAATTACACATTATTACATATTTATTTGAATGTTCATATCACTTAATAGTGAGAAAATAGGTCCTACATACCTCTTTCATGTGGTTTAGTTTTTAATAGCTTGTTAGGGTTAAATTCCCTATCATAAGATAATTTATCTTATGGACCTTTCTTTAGTTTCAGTTTTTGTGTCTCACTTTTACCTATCCACTTGATTAGTTTACAGCCACTGTTTGGCTACACTTCCTTCATGGAAGTTGTTCCCTTATGTCTTATCTTTATTTTCCTTTTTGAATCATGTCAATTTGATTTTTAGAACTCAAGTTATGGTTAGATAACCATAACTAACTCATTTCCAAATTCTAGTTCCTTACCTAGGCAGCTTTTGGACATAAATTTAACTAATTAATGGAACATGTTGCAGTCACTTTTAGGCATGGTGATCTTCATAAAAACTGTTGCCCTATGTCTTGTGGTCACTTAGAATTTTTAATTACAATTTTTCAAGTTTTTTGGAGTTATTTATGGCCAATTAACTGACCTGAGCTCATGTACCCTGTGCCAACAGGGGCTCGGTTCAGGACAGTGACTGCAGGTCACTTTTTGAGGCTATTACAAGCATAATTTGAAGAAGGTTTCTAAAACAAACCTGTAGCCCTATTTCTCAGGTTTCTTGAAAGGTATGGCCATCTCAATTGGAGTTTTCTAGTGGGAGTTATGACTAAAAGACTATTCTAGGGTCAAATGAAGTTTGGTCAGATTGCAGGTTTTGATGCAGTGACTCATTCTAAGTATTTGACCTAGTTCTCTTGATTTTTGGGTTTTGGTCAAAATACCAATTTTGTAGGTCTTTGTCTTGTGGACATTTTTTCACTAGTTTCATTACATTTGAGTCCTTGTAGACTAAGTTATGGCCATTTTGCCAAAACTAGTCGGGTGAGTTTATGTCCAGTAGTTTCTGGACAACCTAATTCTGGGCAGTTTTGTGACCCAATTTGGGCTAGCAATTTGGTTTAGTTTTTGGCATTTCTGGGTTCAATAGTCTTAATGAAAATTGTAGCCCTATATCTAAGCTTTCCAATAGTATCAAATTCAGGTCATTTGGACCAGTATAGAGGGATTTATGACTAACTGAACATGTACTGTTCATTTGGTCATTTTCTGGGTTTTATGCATGTCATCCGGATTTGGGCAGTATTTAGGTCAAGTTTTTGACAAAATTTGGGTATGGTGTCTGCATGAAAAATGAGCTATTTTGAGTCTAATTTCACCTCTAATTGGCCTCATACCAATTGGAGTCACACATTTTCAGTTATGGTTCAACAAACACACTGGACTCATTGAATCCCAACCTGCAGAAAAATAACACTCCCAAAATTCAATCTCCTCCAACTTCCTTACTTTAATTTGCATGCAATACACTTCTATAAGTAACAATCTCAACTCAATAGGTCAAATTTCAAGCATTTACATAAAGTCCTAAACCATGTACAGAAACCCTAGTTTCAAAGTTTCAAATTTGCACAAACACTACAAATTCAAACTCCTAAACATATCAACTTATCAAACATTCTCATGGAACCATTTTTTATCACTTGAAAGCAATAAACCTCAAGGTTCCATAGCTAGCGAAAATTCAAGTGTCTCTTTCCCTCAAGTTTTCTTTTTAATTTCATGAAATGTATACTTGACTAAATATGCTTTTCATGTTTAATGAAAAGAAAGATATGGATTAGTGCACTAATCTTACTTGAGTTTCCCAAACTTTAACTTTCTTGCTTCTTACTACTATCTATAGCTTCCTTATGGAGTGGGCAGTATTTTTTGTGAAGTGTGCTATGGGTTTTGTGTGGAAAAAGCTTGGGAAATCAAGCTTTAAGCTTAACAACAATAGAGGAAAAATGGAGGAAGTGTGCTGTCTCCAAGGGGAAAGAGAGAGAGAAGAAGTGGAGGAAGAAGATTTGTGGGTGGAAATTTGTCCTCTAGTATCTATTTATATTTTTATTTTTGTACTTTAAATTTTTAAATTTGTCATAAGTTTATTTTTCTTTTTCCTTTTCTTTTCTTTTCTTCTTATTTTCTTCTCCTTTTCTTTTCTAATTCAATTCATAAGTTTTAATTCATATTATTAATTTAATTCTATCAAATTTTAAAATTTTGACACTTAGGTCAAAATTTACCTCTGGGGGTGAAATGACCAAAATGCCCTTCATGGTGCACATCGAGTAATTTTTATTATTTTATACCAATTAATAAATTCTCTTAAATTTTATTTTATTTTCTCTAAATTTTTCCTATATTTTTTGAACATTTATTCCATCAATTTATGCCTCCTCACTATAGTTTAAGTGTAGTTCCAGACATTCTGACTGTCCGAAAAGACATTAGTCGTCGGAACAATAAAATGTATGGACTACCTACGGTGAGGGCATTACAATTCTTCCCCTCTAAATAGAAATTTCATTCTCAAAATTTATCTGATGTGAAGAGCTGAGGGAACTGCTGCCTTATCGTCTCCTCGCTCTCCCATGTCACTTCTTTTGTGTTGTGGTGTCTCCACAAGACTTTCACTAATGGGATCCTCTTGTTTCTAAGTTCTTTCACTTTTCATGCCAAGATTCTGACTGGTTCTTCTTCATATGTCAAATCAAGTTGCATAATTATCTCCTCTACTAAAATGACATGTGAAGGATCTGATCTGTATCTCTTGAGCATCGGCACATGGAACACGTTGTGAATCTTGTCCAGCTCAGGTGGCAAAGCTAGCCTGTAGGCTACTGGACCCACACGCTCAATGACATCGTATGGACCAATTGTGACACCCCTTACCCATCTATAGTGTAGCAAGATATGTCACACAGTATACCGAAACACCATATTTTTTCTCAATTATTTTTATCCTTCCTTAATTTATTTCTTAATGGTTATGAAGTGCAATTTGTGAAATTTAACTCATTTAAGTCATTTATTGAAATTTTAAATTCATTTGAGGTTCTAAAAATTTTATAGAAAATTTGGTAGAGTACCGGCTAAAAATGGATAAAACAATTCTTCGAAACCTGTGAAAAATACTTCCAATACATTTCCAATCATTCTCAAACTCCATTTGTCTAACACCCCTATGTTCGGTAGTGCGTTCTACTGTTCCGACGACCAGTGTCTATCCGGACAGTTAGGATGCCTGGAACTAAATTTAAATATTAGTGAGGAGACATAAAATAATGAAATACAAGAAAAGAAAATACAAGAAAAATAAAAAAAAAATAATAGCAATGAAATGAAACTAAGTTAAATGAGCCGGCACCGCAGCGATGGTTGACCGTACAGGGAAGTTACGGCGTAGGCAATAGCCGACCCCAAGACTGCAGGGAACTCTCGGAATTTAGTTTCGAGACATAATTAAAGACTTATTGAAGTATAAATATCATTAGAAATATCAAAGAAAATTTAATTAATTAGTACAAAGAAAAACGAAAAATCGTGAAAATGACAAAACTAGGTGTTACCGAAAAATCGGGAATGCAACCCGAATAGGGGCATTGTGGTCATTTGACATCCCGAGTTGCCTTTTGACCTAAATTTATATTAAAAATAAATGATATTATACTTGAAAAATGTCATGAAAAATTAAAATGAGATACATTATGTAAATAGTGAAAGTGTGGTGGCCAAATTGCAAAAATTGAAAACTTTAAATAAATAACCATTATAAGTTTTAATAGTGCTCCACTAACTTCAGCCTTTGGAAACCTAAAGGAACACTTGGGAGGTACAGAATTCATCTTCAACCTCATGTGGAGAACCAGCCAAAACCAAGCTCTCCCAAGTTCTCCCATGGCCGCCCCATGTCCAAGCCTCCATCTCCCTCTTCAAGCCATGGTTTGCACAAGAGTTCTTCATTAAAGTTAAAGTAAACACCTTGGGCAGCATACTAGGAGCAAGAAAGATAAGTTTTGGTAGAGTTATGAAGAAGTCCAAAAGAGGTAAATGTGTATTTTTCAATCTTACTTCATTAAACTTTGAGTGGATGTTGTAGAGAGTTGTTTTATGGAAGAAATTTTGAAGTTTGATGGAGTAATGGTGGTACACCATTTTGGCAGCCATGGAAACTTTCTATTTGTTGTTTTTTTTCACTTATAAATGGTTGTTTAAGATGTTGGCATAGGTGTTTATGTGTGTAAAAATAATTTAGATAATGTACATTAAGTGTGTGTGTGATAGTGCACTTGGTTTTGGAAGCTTGAAAGCAAATTTGAAGGAGGTATTTTCTATGAGGTGAATTGGCAATTTTAAAGAGGGGTTAGAAATGTGTAATTTCATGGAATGGTTTGTTGAATTATGGTGTTTTTTGTGACAGCATGTATATGTGTATAATAGTTTGGAATTGGATATGTAAATAGGGTATGTTCATGTGATTAAATTGTGTAAATGGACTTTGGAAAAATTCTGTGCTATAGTGTGTATATTGAGAATGGTTACAAGCCGTCCAAAATGACCAAAATGTGTTATTAAGTATGTTAATGGTATGGTACAAACCAGAATTGGCATGAAAGGGTTAGCTTGGTAAGTATAGAATGTGTAATTGATATGTGATGAAGAATGTGTAGCAGGACAGTGTATGTTTTAACTTAGAACCTTAAGTGTGTGACTTCAATTAGTATGAGACCAATTGGAGGTGAAACTAGGCACAAAATGTGCCAACTTTCATGAAGGAAGCTTACCTAAATTCTGCCTAGAAGGTGACTCGAAAAATGACCAAATCCAGATTAGTGACTTGAAAGCCTGAAAATTTACTATTTGAGCAGCAGTTAGTGTTTTGACCATAACTTACTCAAAATAGGTCCAATTGACCTGAAATTTTTATCATGAATAGTTTAGACATAGATGTACAATTCTTATGAAGACACCAAAGCTCAGAAATGGCCAGAACCAAGCCAAATAGCTTGCACAAGTTCAGATACCAAAACTGGCCGAAATGAAAATGACCTAAAAATGATCTAAACTTACCATTTTAGTGCATTCTGTCTAGCATTGGTAAATTGACCATATCTTGTTCTACACAACTCAGAATGATCGGAAATTTTACCCCGGGTGCAATAAGACATAGACCTACAAGTTTGTAGTTTGGACCGAAACCCGAAAACTGAGGAAACTAGGTTGTCCGGATAGGTCAAAATAGTACACCGAAATCTGGTAAATTGCAATAAAATGCAATACACTTGGAAATAAAATTGGTAACATATACCAACACTAAAGGGCTATAAAACGTGACATATTGGTAACATTAGAATTGACTCACTTAAAGTGCATCAAGGATCAATATTATAGATTGACTAATGAAATGAATTGAAGGGAATAGTACCAAGAAAATTTAAATATTGGATTTTATTGTTAGAAACAAATTCATTGAGTACTGAAACACTTTAAATTGTGTGTTTCAGTTGAAAAGGATATTGAGAAGCATAAGGAACACTGAGTCAGGGCCAAAAGGCATTTATCAGAGGTTTGTGCACAATACTTTTTATATTTACTGCTTTTACCAGAAAATTTATTTGGAGAAATGAGTTATGAATAATTTTTTATTGTTTTGGCTTTGGGAATCTTAATTGGAAATTATTGTGTTGCCTACTTTGCAAATGGAAATTTTGAGATAAAATATGATTTGTGGTTTGTATGAAGTATTTAAATATTGTGATTTAGAATTGTTTTGATTCACACTTGGCATGACAATATTACTATGTTCCTCCTCCATTTATAGGGTGAGTGTGATTATATTCCTCCCTCTTTGACGAGCCAGTCTGAGGTGAGTGTGGATAAGTACTCATTATTTAGCTAGCTACCTCCCTCATTGATTTTGATAGTAGGGTGAGTATGCCTTGTCGTGATGTACAATACGTCATGTTCGAAAAATTTGTGTCATGACCTAAGTTGTGTTATTGATTGGCAACACTGTGTTATTCAATTGTTTGATCAAATTTGTGTTATATGAGCTTTGAAAATCGTGACATGAAATTGTGAATTATTTGAATTGTAAATTATCAAAAAAAGTTTTATATACCGCATTTTAAATTGTTATTGTGCACCACTGAGTAAATTTTACTCAGCAATAGCTTTTTCATTGCTGTCGCAGGTAGACAGATGGACAGAGCAGCAGAGTAAGCTGCTTGTGCTATATTTTTGAGAATTCATCGGGTATATTGCGTATACCATATTTTGTAGTTTTTGTTGTAATATATTTGCACTGTATGTATATATTATACCTGGTCTTGAGCAGTTGTAAACTAAAATTATAAATTATTTTGGCTTGTAAAAATATTGTGACATGTTTCTTTTATCTCATCTTTTTTTTAGAAACACTGGAAAATTGATTGTTGAATTGTGTTGACAATTGTTGAGGAAATTATTGTGTTGAACTATTATTGGAGTTTGAGATTGAGAAAAATATTGGAAATGCTTTTTACATGTTTTTGAAGAACTGTTTTATTCAAAATACAGATGACACTCTTCCAAAATTTTTACAAAAATTATTAATACTTCAAATGTGTTATCTGGTTTCACTTCAGTTAAAAAAAAAAATTAACACCTATAAATAGTGCTCACCACTTTAAAAAGAAGTAAGAAAATGTTTAAAATCCCTTGTAGTGTATTTAATAGATTATCAGTAGACGAAGTTGGTAATTCATTAGGTATACTACGGGATCATGTTATGCCTTACGGAGGGGTAGGGTGTGACATGTTTTAGCGGTATCAGAGCAAGTTTTTAAATTCTGTTTTGACCTATAATTTGAATATTCTTTCTTCATAGTACAACTACTCAATGTCATTGTTTGATACATACAGTACATTACATTATAAATATGCACTAACGGGAGGAAATCTCCTTATGTTATTTGTTCATGAGGTGTAATATCCTCTAATTGACTATGGAAGAAGGGGGTCGTTCAGTCGATCAATCAATAGAGGCTGAGGTACAAGGGGATGCCCCAGGCCCTTAGAGAGTCGGAAGCTCAACTTTACCAGCCCCACCTGTACAAATTACTGCACAAATGGCCCAGCAAATGGCCACTTTCTTTCAACAAATAGCTGATAATCTGTCAGCCCAAGCCCAAGTACAAACCCAACCCCCACAAGGGCAGTGTGAAATAGAGAAGAGGGAGAAACCTATGGGTCAGAGCTCGAGCAGTAATTTGGGGAAGAGAAAAGAATTTGAGGAGCCCCGAGCTCAGGAATACGACAGAGGCGAATCATCAGGGCAGAGACCATCAAGGTTCAGTCATCGAACAACTAGAATGTCCTACCCTCCCCACCAATGTGAAACTTGTGGTAGAAATCATGGTGGGGTATGCTACAAGACCATAGGAACATGTTTTAATTATGGAGAGACTGGTCATTTTGCTAGGGATTGTGTAAATCCACGCCATTCTGGATCATTTACTACACCAGAGGGATCAACCCAAGTTTCTACCCTAAAGAGTTCACCATCAGTTAGTAGAGGCAGAGGTAGAGGTAGGGGTAATACACCTAGAAGTCAGAGTACTATGAATCAGCCAGAACAGGGTAATGCTTCAGCTAGAGTATACGCTATACGGCAGAGGGAAGAGGCTGAGACTTTTGACATTATTGCTGGTACTTTCTCAATTAGTAACTAAAATATATATATGTATTGTTTAACCTGGGGTCTACATACTTTTATGTTAGCGTTAGAACTATATGTTCTGTTGTTATTCCTTTACAGGGGAATAAATTTTGATGCATTAGTGATTAGTCCTTTAAGATAAGGATTGTGATAATAAGTGAAATTAGTTTTGGAAGAGTTTATCAGCGAAAAGTATTTTCTAACACACCATAAATTATAAAGCTAAACGGCAAGCCTGCTTAATGTAAGGCAAGAGGATGTAAAAGTAAGTTGCAGTAATAGACTTGCTCTAGATGAGGGCAAAGATGTTACAGTTAGTAATTGTCAGTGGATATTGTAATCAGAATAAGTTTCAGATATTAGTGAATTCGAAAAGGATAAAAGATAGGAAAATTTGATCTATTGGGATGTATTGTAGTAACTGTGCAATATTCTTGATGTTTATACTGTAAGCTGCAGATTACAGTACTGACTTGAGATTATTATGTAGAGCTACATACTACCCGATAGTGCACCAAGATGAGAATAGTTGCCAACGGCATCTGTATTAGTATAGTTATGTCAGGACAAAATTTTATTGTTGGAAATGAGTTTGGAAATCTTACTTAGGGAGTTAAAACTCAAAAATTAGATTATCGAAATGTTATAGTTCAAATACAAAAGGAAGTAAGTTATAGAATATTAATAGATAAAAAGAGTTGTGGAAGTAAAAATTTGAGCAGTTGGTTCAGATATAACAAAGAAATATTACGAATGTGAGTAAGATTGTTGACTAGAATGGTCAAAGAACCCATGATTAGATAAATAATTTTAACATGACCTCAATGGTCTTTCAAAAAGGGAACATGAATCGAAATATTAGACGGAACAATAGTAAGAAAAGATTAGTGCTATATAAACAAAGTAAGTGTTGTATTATATTGTTAAAAGTTTTTCACAAATTCAGAGGAAAAAAGATTATACGATCATATAGAAAGGAGAAAATAAACGTGTGAATATTGTAAGACGACTATTGGGTAAAATTTCACGAACGAAATTTATTGTAAGGGGGGGAGAATTGTAACACCCCTATGTTCGGTAGTGCATTCTACTGTTCCTACGACCAGTGTCTGTCCGGACAGTTAGGATGCCTAGAACTAAATTTAAATATTAGTGAGGAGACATAAAATAATGAAATACAAGAAAAGAAAACATAAGAAAAACAAAGGAAAAATAATAGCAATGAAATGAAACTAAGTTAAATGAGCCGGCACCGCAGCGATGGGTGACCGCACGGAGAAGTTACGACGCAGGCAATAGCCGACCCTAAGACTGCAGGGAACTCTTGAAATTTAGTTTCGAGACATAATTAAAGACTTATTGAAGTATAAATATCATTAAAAATATCAAAGAAAAATTAATTAATTAGTACAAAGAAAAATGAGAAATCGAGAAAATGACAAAACTCGGTGTTACCGAAAAATCGAGAATGTAATCCGAATAGGGGCATTGTGGTCATTTGACATCCCGAGTTGCCTTTTGACCTAAATGTCCATTAAAAATAAATGATATTACACTTGGAAAATGTCATGAAAAATTAAAATGAGATACATTATGTAAATAGTGAAAGTGTAGTGACCATATTGTAAAAATTAGAAACTTTAAATAAATAACCATTATAAGTTTTAATAGTGCTTCACTAACTTCAGCCTTTGGACACCTAAAGGGACACTTGGGAGATACAGAATTCATCTTCAACCTCATGTGGAGAACCAGCCGAAACCAAGCTCTCCCAAGTTCTCCCATGGCCCCCCCCATGTACAAGCCTCCATCTCCCTCTTCAAGCCATGGTTTGCACAAGAGTTCTTCATTTAAGTTAAAGTACACACCTTAGGTAGCATGCTAAGATCAAGAAAGATAAGTTTTGGTGGAGTTTTGAAGAAGTCCAAAAGAGGTAAATGTGTATTTTTCAATCTTGCTTCATTAAACTTTAAGTGGATGTTGTATGGAGTTGTTTTATGGAAGAAATTTTGAAGTTTGATAGAGTAATGGTGGTACACCATTTCGGCAGCCATGGAAACTTACTATTTGTTGTTTTTTTTTTCACTTGTAAATGGTTGTTTAAGATGTTGGTATAGGTGTTTATGTGTGTAGAAATATTTCAGATAATGTATACTAAGTGTATGTGTGATAGTGCACTTGGTTTTGGAAGCTTGAAAGCAAATTTGAAGGAGATATTTTCCATGAGGTGAATCGGCAATTTTAAAGAGTGGTTGGAAATGTGTAATTTCATGGAATGGTTTGTTGAATTATGGTGTTTGTTGTGGCAGCATGTGTAACATTCTCACTTTAGCTAGTCCGTACAGTCAACTATTCCGTTGACCAATGTCGGTCCGGGCAGCTAGAATGTTTAAAATTTTAAATAGACTAGAGTGAGGAGTTATAAAGAAACTAAATAATGCTTATAAAAATCAAGGAAAATTTTTAGAAACAAAATACACTAAGGTTAAACGAGCCGAAACCCCAAGGATGAGTAACCCAAAAGGGAAGTGACAGTGAAGGCTGTTAATAACCCAAGACCCAGGGGAAAATTATAAAATAAATTTTGAGACTCCAGAGAAGGGTCATTGAGGTTCTTATGGCATTAGAATGCCAAGAAAATGCTTAGAAAAATTTTTCTATTGGTACACACAATTTTGGCTCGTTAAGCCAAATGGAGGGCATTTTGGTCATTTCGTCTTCAAAGATGATTTTTGGCCAACTTGTCCATTTATGTAAATAATTTATATGACATAAAATGTGAATAAATATTATTAAAATTTTAATTGAAATTAAATAGACAAGAAAAGGATAGAAATGAAAGAAATTAGAATTATGGAATCATAATGATGTCATTAAAATTCTCCCAACCAATCCAATGTTGACACATGGCATAAGTTTATTTAAAAAAGACTAAATGGGTAGAAAAATGAAGAAAAAAATCAGAACACTCTCAACCTTCTTCCTTGCCGTCACGCTCTCCCTCCATAACCACCATTTTCAAGCTTTTTAAAGCTTGATTTTCATGGCTTTTACCCAACTAAACCCTATATTCCCAACACAAAAAATTATTCTTACATCTTGGTGAGTCTTTTGGGAGAAAAAAGAAAAGAAAAAGAAGAACCCTAGCAAGTTGGAAATTTCACTCCATTAGAGGTTTGTGACCTAACCTTGATTTTCTCTTTAAATTCATGTAAAAGGACTATGAATGAGTGCAAATTACAAAGAAATTTATCAAATACCATGTGTATGCCCCTCCCATATTTTCTGTAGCCTTGGTTGGGGTAAGATTGTGATGACTTTTATGGAGCTAATATGGTACTATGGCTGCCCTTAATATGAATCCCTTAAGTGGAGTGATGAAATGCAAATTATAATGTATGGTTTGTGATAGTTGAGTTAGGGTTTGGGGTGAAAATGAGACCTTGATCATGTGATGATGAAAGTAGGTTTTAATGGTCAATTAGTGACCATTTGGTTTTGTTTGAATCAAAAATGAAGTAGGTTGTGTAGTGGGAATTGAGTTTGGTGTGACTACCCTTGGTGACCTGCAGGACTGGGCATGAGTCCAGCAAGTTTGGGCAGCAATAACTAGAGTTGTAGAGGTTCAATTGGTTCAAGGCCAATTGGATATGAAACTAGACACATAATGGCACAACTTTGGTGAAGAAACCATGCCCAGAAAACCAAACTAAGTTGACCAAAAAATAACCCTAATCCGGGTGACCTGCATTCTCCCTGGGCAAAATGACTAAATGAACAGTATTTAGTCATTTGTTCATAACTCAGTGTAGAAAGGTCCAATTGACCTGAAATTTTACCAGCAACAAGCTGAGATATAGACATACAACTTTCATGAAGAAACCTAACCCAAATTATGACCATAACATATTCAAAAAGTGATCTGCAATCACTGCTCCAATTACTGTAGATTTGGTCAGTCCAGAAATTCTGGAAAAATTATAATCCAGCCAATTGTGGTTTTTGGGCCATAACTTGAGCTACAAAACTCCAAATGGAGTGATTCAAAAAAGGAAATGTAACTAGACAAAATAAGAAACAACTTTCATGTTGATCATTTTGCCAAATTCCCACTGCAAAAATAACGAATGGAACAGTAAACACAAAGCTTGAAAATTGAAAATTTTGAACAATTAACATTAAGCTTAGAAATGGTATTGGCAACCAATACCAAACAATTTTAGAATGCAAAATGTGGTATGTTGGGAGTATTAAAACCAATGTACCTATTGTCCATGTAAAAGTCAACATTTAGTTGACTAATGAATTAAATAGTAACACCAAAACTTGAATTTCAAGAATTATGAAACTTAAAAGTGTAATATGCCCTAGTATACCTAGCAAGATTGGTTTGGATAGATTGGCATGCCAATAGGGTTCTATTAGTAGTACTGCATATGGCTTCATGCCATTCTGAGTTTTATGGCCTCACATGCCATTTTGTAATAAAATAGCCTTTGGCTATGTTGATTGAGATATTATACTTGGATTTCATCCCTGATAATTATTACAGCTTGTTAGCTGTTCTGTTGCACACCGGGAAACACAATGTGACCGATGGTGTGATGGTCCAAGGTACTTAGTACCCAGTACTAGTTTACCCATTTATCCAGTCCAGTCGACCAGTATGGATTACTCGGGCAATGATAATAAATTTTATCAAATTTTAATCGAATAATACTACAATAAATATCAAAAATTAAGTCTACCAAAAATGTAAACATAAATTCTGCATACTTACTTTATTTTAGTTATTTTGTTTTATATTGTCACCACTAAGCAGAATTGCTTAGCTCATCACTTTTGCCACGCACAGTTACTGGAGACATAGCTGGGGAGCCCAGCAGACATCAGACCGGGTGAACTTTTAGAGCTGCATACTGAGTCCAGAGTCACCTCACATTTGCAGTGCACTTGGTAGGACATTAGGACTTTGGATGGCATTTTGTATTTTGCATTTTGTATTAGTTTTGATTGTAATTACAAACTCTTGAACTTACGTGATAATGTAAAGATATGAAATTTCATGTTATTGAAATTTTCTATATATTATGTTGAAAAATGAAATGTTGAGAAATATTTATGAATATGCTTCAAGTGATGATGTGAAAAATTCTAAAAATAGTATTGAGATTTTGAGATTGAGTTGAAATGTGTGTATAATGGAGTTTTGGATTTGGAAATTATATTGGAAGTGTCTTTTAAACAGGTTCAGAAGAACTGTTTTTCCAATTTATAGCCTGCACTATGCCGGATTTTCTATAAAAATTGCAGAAAAATTCAGATTTATCAAAAATTGTAAATAAATGAATTAAAAGGGATAAATTGTAATGGAAATATGAATTGGTGCTCCGGCACACTGAGTGGCATATCTTGCTCGGCTACACTATAGACGGGTAAGGGGTGTCACAGCATGTATATGTGTATAATAGTTTGGAATTGGATATGTAAATGGGGTATGTTCATGTGGTTAAATTGTGTAAATGGACTTTGAAAAAATTCTGTGTTATAGTGTGTATATTAAGAATGGTTACAAGCTATCCAAAATGACCAAAATGTGTTATTAAGTATGTTAATGGTATGGTACAAACTAGAATTGGCATGAAAGGGTTAGCTTAGTAAGTATAGAATGTGTAATTGGTATGTGATGAAGAATGTGTAGCAGGGTAGTGTATGTTTTAGCTTAGAACCTTAAGTGTGTGACTTCAATTGGTATGAGACTAATTGGAGGTGAAACTAGGCACAAAATGCACCAACTTTTATGAAGGAAGCTTACCTAAATTCTGCCTAGAAGGTAACTTGAAAACTGACCAAATCCGGATTAGTGACTTGAAAGCCTGAAAATTTACCATTTAAGTAGTAGTTAGTGTTTTGACCATAACTTACTCAAAACAGGACCTAAAATTTTTACCATTAATAGTTTAGACATAGATCTACAATTCTTATGAAGACACCAAAGCCCAAAAATGGCCAGAACTAAGCCAAATAGCTTGCACAATTTCAGGTACCAAAACTAGCCGAAATGAAAATGACTTAAAAATGACCTAAGCTTACCATTTTAGTGCATTCTGTCCAGCATTGGTAAATTGACTATATCTTGGTTTACACAACTCAGAATGACCTGAAATTTTGCCCCACGTGCAATAAGACATAGACCTACAAGTTTGTAGTTTGGACCGAAACCTGAAAATCGAGGGAACTAGGTTATCTGGCTAAGTCAAAATAGTACACTGAAATTCGGTAAATTGCAATAAAATGCAATACACTTGGAAATGAAATTGGTAACATATACCAACACTAAAGGGCTATTAAATGTGACATATTGGTAACATTAGAATTGACTCACTTAGAGTGCATCAAGGGTCAACATTATAGGTTGACTAATAAAATGAATTGAAGGGAATGGTACCAAGAAAATTTAAATATTGGATTTTATTGTTAGAAACAAATTTATTGAGTACTGAAGCACTTTAAATTGTGTGTTTCAGTTGAAAAGGATATTGAAAAGCTTAAGGAACACTAAGTCAGGGCCAAGAGGCATTTATCAAAGGTTTGTGCACAATACTTTTTATATTCACTACTTTTACCAAAAAATTTATTTGGAGAAATGAGTTATGAATAATTTTTTATTATTTTGGCTTTGGGAATCTTAATTGGAAATTATTGTGTTGCCTACTTTGCAAATAGAAATTTTGAGATAAAATATGATTTGTTGTTTTGTATGAAGTATTTAAATATTGTGATTTAAAATTTTTTTGATTCACACTTGGCATGACAATATTACTATATTCCTCCTCCATTTATGAGGTGAGTGTGATTATATTCCTACCTCTTTGACTTGCCAGTCTGAGGTGAGTGTGAATAAGTACTCATTATTTAGCTAGCTACCTCCCTCATTGATTTCAATTAGTGGGATGATTATGCCTTGTCGTGGTATACAATATGGCATGTTCGGAAAATTTATGTCATGACCTAAGTTGTGTTATTGATTGGCAACACTGTATTATTCAATTGTTTGATCAAATTTGTGTTATATGAGCTTTGAAAATTGTGACATGAAATTGTGAATTATTTGAATTGTAAATTGTCAATAAAAGCTTTATATACCGCATTTTAAATTGTTAATGTGTACTACTGAGTAAATTTTACTCAGCGATAGCTTTGTCATTGCTGTCACAGGTAGACAGACGGACAGAGCAGCAAAGTAGGCTGCTTGTGCTACATTTTGAGAATTCACTGGGTATATTGAGTATACCATATTTTGTAGTTTTTGTTGTAATGTATTTGCACTGTATGTATATATTGTACTTGGTCTTGAGTAGTTGTAAACTAAAATTGTAAATTATTTTGGCTTGTAAAAATATTGTGACATGTTTCTTTTATCTCATCTTTTGGAAACACTGAAAAATTGATTGTTGAATTGTGTTGACAATTGTGGAGGAAATTATTGTGTTGAACTGTTATTGGAGTTTGAGATCGAGAAAAATATTGGATGTACTTTTTATAGGTTTTTGAAGAACGTTTTATTCAAACTACAGATGGCACTCTGCTAAAATTTTTACAGAAATTATTAATACTTCAAATGTGTTATCTGGTTTCACTTCAATTAAAAAAATTTTTAACACCTATAAATAGTGCTTACCACTGTAAAAAGAAGTAAGAAAAGGTTTAAAATCAGTGTATTTAATGGATTATCAGTAGACAAAGTTGGTAATTCATTAGGTATACTAGGGGATCATGTTATGCCTTACAGAGGGGTAGGGCGTGACAATTTGTATCAACATAATCTCAATACTCTCAATCATTTCTCACAACTTCTTCTATTTGACATTCATTCATTTCACATGATAATCATGTTCAAATCATCAATAAATACTAAAAATTTCATTTATAAAAACAAATTATAAATATTTGCATTAATACTAAAATATATTACATGAGTTTTAATTTATACATGAGAAAATAAAAGTTTAATTACAAAATACAAATAGTACCAAAATACCAAAATGGCACCTAGTGTTCTACCAATGCACTGTAGTCTATGAGATGACACGGATACTATGTAGATCTGTATACAAGTCTCACCCAATTTATGGTCTGCTAGGCTCTTTATCCAAATCTTCAGTACCTACGCGTTGCAAAAGCAACATACTAAGCATAAAGCTTAGTGGTGCCAATAATACAAGAAAATATAATATGCAAATAAAAGTAAAAATTTTCCAGTTATTGTTCTTATAAGAAATGAATAATTACTAACTTATTGTTTAGTCAAAGGCTAATTACATTTTATGATATTAACTCTTTCTAGCATTTTATTGATCGTTTTCTTGATAATTTTTTAGCCTCTTTTCATTGTTATCATTCTTGTTCTTTATCTTGATAATTAATTTCCTTACTTTCTTTAATAATCAATTCAATTACATTTATACTTTTTCATGTCCAAGTAACCTAAACAAATTGACCGGACTGGATAAACAGGTAAACTAGCACTGGGTACCAGGTACCTCGGGTCATCACACCATCGGTCACAATGTGTCTTCCGGTGTGCAGACAGAATGGCTAATAAGCCATAAAAGCAATAAGGCATAAAGCCAAGTATAACATCATCATCAATATAGCCATAGGCTATCATATCACAGAATGGCATGGAGCCATACATCATACGCAGTACTGCTATCAGAACCTTATTGGCATGCCAACCTATCCAAACCAATCACATTAGGCCTACTAGGGCATATTACAAAGTTATTTCTTGAATATTTATACTTAACATATAAGGTTACTATTCATTTGGTTATTTAAGTCAAAACATTGACTTTCTCATATATAATAGTTACATGAGTTTTAATCACATAGATTTACCACATTTTGGTTCCCAAAAGTGTTGGCATTAGTTGCCAATCATTGCTTCTAACTAATGGAGAATAAATCAAATTTTCAGTTTTGGGTGCTAGAGTTCACTGTTCTATTAGGCCATTCTACAGTGAGAATTTGGCTAAGTGTTCTTCATCAAAGTTGTTCCTTATTGTGTCTAGTTACATTTCTTTTTTTGAATCACTCCATTTGGAGTTTTGTAGCTCAAGTTATGGCCTAAATACCATAACTGGCCGAATTACAATTTTTCTAGAATTTCTGGGCAGAATTAATTCTGTAGTTTTTGTACATTGACTACAGGTCAATTTTTGAACATGTTATGGTCAAAATTTGGGTTTGTTTTCTTCATAAAAGTTGTAAGGCTATGTATCATCTTTCTACTGGTAAAAATTCAGGTCAATTAGACCTTTTTACACTGAGTTATGACCAAATGAATGAATACTATTCATTTGGTCATTTTGCCTAGGCAGAATGTAAGTTACCCAGATTTGGTTAATTTTTAGGGCATCCTAAGTTTTCTTTCTGGACAGGATTCCTTCATCAAAGTGATGCCATTATGTGTCTAATTTCATTTCCAATTGGCCTTGCACCAATTAAACCTACACAACCCCAGTTATAGCTTCCCAAACATGCTGGACTCACATCTAGACCTACAAGGCACTCAAGGGCAGCATAACTAACTTCAATTATCATGGAACAAATCACTTCAATTCCTACTCAAACACAACCAAATGATCACTAATTGACCACTAAAATTTCCTTTCACCAATACATGAGCAAAATCCTAAATTTGTTGCCCAAACCCTAACTCTCAATTCTAGGTTAACCAACACTTATCAAATTAAGCAAACTAATCAATTTCTAATTTATGTTTACACATCAATCTCCATTTCTAAGCCTTTCAAATCCATCAAAAATATCAAACTAACATTCCCATAAAACTGGCCAAAAATCCAATTCTTCATTCATGCATCATTTATATCATTTTTCATGAATTTCACCTTCATTCAACTTAGTTTCAACAAATGAAAATGAAAAGAAGCAAAAGTGAGGCACTAACCTTGAATGGAGTCACTTCTAAGACTTCAAAACTTTACTTTCTTCCTTTCTTTTTGCTATCCAAAGCTAGCTCTACGTGTCAGGATGAGTTTTTGTGAAGGGAAGCTAGGGTTTTAAGGTGGTTTTGGGGGTAGAACACAAGCTTGAAGTGTGCTCCAATAGAGGTTTCTCTCTTCTCTCTCTCTTTCTCTTGTTCCGGCTGCCCATGGTGAAGATGCAAATTTGTTTGTCAATTTGTCTCATTTATCTCCTTTTTATTAGTTTCAAAGTGTGTGTTGCAAGGGTATTGGGTGGAAGTGGTTTAATGACATCATGTGATGTCAAAAGTCTCATTTTTTTATTTTTTTTTCTTTTCTACTCATTTTCAATTCAATTTTTAACAATATTTATTCACATTTTAGGTCATAATAATTATTTAATTAATTGGACAAATCGGCCAAAAATATCTCTGAAGACGAAATGACCAAAATGCCCTCCATTTGGCTTATTGAGCCAAAATCGTCTGTAACGATCAAAAAATTTTTCTAAGCCTTTCCTTAGCATTCTAATACTATAGAAACCTCAATGACTCTTCTCTGGAGTCTCAAAAATTATTTCATGAATTTTTCCCCTGGGTTTAGAGCTTCTAGCTGCGAAAACCGCAACTTTCCACTAGGTTACCTATTGCTAGGGCACCGGCTCGTTTAACTTTGTTGTATTTTATTTCTAAAATTTTTTCTAAATTTTTCTTAATATTATTTGAGTTATTTATGACTCCTCACTCTAGTCTAAATATTTTTTAGACGTTCTAGCTGTTCGGACCGACATCGGTCACCAGAACAGTAGAATGTACGGAATTGCTACAATGATGGGGTTACACCAATAAACCTAGGGCTTAACTTACCCTTCTTACCAAACCTCAGCAGTTTCTTCCAAGGTGATACCTTGAGAAACACCTTATTGCCAACCTCATACTCTATATCCTTTCTGCTCAGGTCGGCATATGACTTCTATCTATCTGAGGTGACTTTCTCTGATGAGTTTTACTTTTTCCTCAGTCTGTCTCACCAAATCTGGCCCACTACTTTTTCTTCACTCATTTTCGTCCAACATAAGGGAGTCCTGCATCTCTTCTCATACAATGCTTCATATGGAGCCATTTTTATGCTAGCTTAGTAGCTGTTGTTGTAAGTAAACTCTACCAAAGGAAGATACTTCTCCCAACTTCCTTTAAAATCAATGATACAGCTTCTTAACATATCCTTCAATACCTAACATATCATATTATTCATGTCATTAGTGTTAGGCTATTATTATCATTCCTTTAACAATTATAGTAATTCATTAAGTTCTAAGGGTTACCTGAATCACCCTTTCTGACTGTTCATCCGTCTATGGATGAAAAGCCGTATTAAAGTGCAGTTGAGTGCCTAAGACTCCTATAGCCTCTTCCAAAACCTCAAAGTAAATCTAGAGTCTCAGTCAGATATGATTAATGTTGGCACTCCATGTAGCCGAACTATCTCATCTACGTAAATCTCTGCTAACTTCTCCAGTGAGTAGTCGACTCTAACTGGTAGGAAGTGAGCTGACTTGGTCAATCTATCCACAATCTCCCATATAGTATCATGCTTCCTCTGTGTCAATGGTAGCCCAGTGACAAAACCCATGGTGATGCGGTCCCATTTCCACTCTGGTATAGATATAGGTTGCAACAACCCTGATGGAACCTGATGCTTAGCCTTAACCTGCTGGCATGTCAAACATCTAGTCACAAAATCACCAATCTCTTTCTTCATTCCAGCCCACCAATAATGTGTTTTCAGGTCTTGGTACATCTTGGTACTTCCTGGGTGTATAGCATGGAAGCTACTATGCACCTCTTTCAAGATATTCTTCTTCAGTTTCTCATCTCCTGGTACACATATTCTATCTTTATAATACAGGCACCCATCTCCTTTCAACTCATAGTCAGTCTCCTTCCCCTCTTGAGTTTTGCCCATGACAGTTAGCAACTTTTCATCCCTTAGCTGTGCTTCGTGTATTTGCTGTAGCAAGCTTGGCTTTACAAGCAACTCAGCCAAAATTTCCCCATCCTGTGCTAAAGACAACCGAGCACTCAATGCTCTCAAAGCCATCATGGACTTCCTGCTTAGGGCATCAGCCACTACATTTGCCTTTCCCGGGTTATAGTCGATCATACAATCATAATCCTTAAAGAATTCAATCCATCTCCTCTGTCTCAAATTGAGTTCCTTCTGGGTTAGCAAATATTTTAGACTCTTGTGATTCATACAGATGTAGCATTTCTCACCATATAGGTAATGCCTCCATATCTTCAATGTAAATATTATTACTGCCAATTCTAGATCATGAGTTGGGTAGCTCTTTTCATGTGGCTTTAGCTGTCTAGAAGCATAGGCAACTACTTTCCAGTCACAAACATCTTGGTACTTGGTACATCTAGTCACAAAATCACCAATCTCTTTCTTCATTCCAGGCCACCAATAATGTGTTTTCAGGTCTTGGTACATCTTAGTACTTCCTGGGTGTATAGCATGGAAGCTACTATGCACCTCTTTCAAGATATTCTTCTTCAGTTTCTCATCTCCTGGTACACATATTCTATCTTTATAATACAGGCACCCATCTCCTTTCAACTCATAGTCAGTCTCCTTCCCCTCTTGAGTTTTGCCCATGACAGTTAGCAACTTTTCATCCCTTAGCTGTGCTTCGTGTATTTGCTGTAGCAAGCTTGGCTTTACAAGCAACTCAGCCAAAATTTCCCCATCCTGTGCTAAAGACAACCGAACACTCAATGCTCTCAAAGCCATCATGGACTTCCTGCTTAGGGCATCAGCCACTACATTTGCCTTTCCCGGGTTATAGTCGATCATACAATCATAATCCTTAAAGAATTCAATCCATCTCCTCTGTCTCAGATTGAGTTCCTTCTGGGTTAGCAAATATTTTAGACTCTTGTGATTCGTACAGATGTAGCATTTCTCACCATATAGGTAATGCCTCCATATCTTCAATGTAAATATTATTACTGCCAATTCTAGATCATGAGTTGGGTAGCTCTTTTCATGTGGCTTTAGCTGTCTAGAAGCATAGGCAACTACTTTCCCTTCCTATATTAGAACACACCCAAACCCATTGTAAGAGGCATCACTGTAGATCACATAGTCTTTCTCTGACTCTGGTTGTGTCAACACTGGAGCTTCTGTAAGCATAGCCTTCAGCTTCTCAAAGATGGTTTCACATTTATCATTCCACTCAAACTTTGCATTCTTATGCAGTAACTTAGTCAGTGGGGCTGCTATAAGGGAATATCCCTTCACAAATCTCCTGTAGTATCCAGCTAACCCCAAAAAGCTTCTGATCTCTATACATTTCTGGGAGGCTTCCATTCAACTATTGCTTCAATCTTCCTTAGATCTACCCTGATCCCGTCTGCTGACACAGTGTGTCCAAAGAAGGATATCTCATCCAACCAGAAGTCACACTTGGACAACTTGGCATATAACTGCTTTTCCTGCAGTGTCTGTAGTACTACTCTCAAGTGTTCATCATGCTCCTCCCGATTCTTAGAATACACCAAGATATCATCTATAAAGACCACAACAAATCGATCCAAGTAGGGATGAAAGATGCGGTTCATTAGGTCCATAAAAGCTGGTGATGCATTTGTCAGCCCAAATGGCATCACTAGAAACTCATAGTGTCCATACCGGGTCCTGAAAGCAGTTTTAGGAACATATGTCTCCTGCACTCTCAACTGGTGATAGCCTGATCTGAGATCTATCTTAGAGAATACTCCAGCTCCCCTCAACTGATCAAACAGGTCATCTACCCTCGGTAAAGGGTATTTGTTTTTCACAGTCACCTAATTCAGCTGCCGGTAGTCTCTACATAGCCGAAGGTCTTCACAAATAGCATTAGTGCTCCCCAGGATAACACACAAGGGCGTATGAAACCCTTATCTAGTAGCTCCTGTAACTGAACTTTCAACTCTCTCAGTTTAGTAGGTGCCATCCTATATGGAGCAATGGACATCAGTGCAATACCCGGTATAACCTCTATGGCAAACTCCACTTCTCTATCAAGTAGTAAACCCGATAACTCTTTCAGAAACATATTCAAAAATTCACATATTGTGGGGATCTCCTGCATGCTTGGGCTAGTCTTTCTAGTGTCAACCACATGTGCTAAGAAAGCCTCATAACCCTTTCTTATAATTCTTCTAGCTGCGGTGGCTGATATGATAGTAGAAAGACAACCCGTTCCTTCACCCACAACTGTAATCTCATCCCCATCTGCTATTTGTAGTGACATCCTCTTTAGACGACAATCTACCATCGCCTGATGACGTGATAGCCAATCCATACCCAATATCACATCGAACTCATGGAATGGTAGCTCAATCAAGTTAGCTGGAAACTCATAACACTGTATCCTCAAAGGAAAACACTTGTAGACCTTTTTCACCACGACACTATGACCTAAAGGGTTTGTGACTTGTATGTCCTCCTCTAACTCCTCTATCTGTACCCCTCTATCAACTGGCGGTGTGATACACATATATGAATGTGTGGAACCCAGATCAATCAATGCACATACTAACATATCATAAAGAGAAAAGGTACCTCTAGTGACATCAGCTTGCTCTGGCTCATCTCGAGCTCTCATAGCATAAGCATGAGGTGCTACTCTAGTCTTTTGCCTCTGAACTGTCTCTACAGTAAGCGTCTGTGATGTATCAGTTGTATCAGGCCTCGCAGGTCTGCTACACTCTGTGCTGCTGGGGTAGACCTCTCCATCTAAGGTGGAGTAGTGTGAACACTAGTATTCCTCTGTGGACAATCCTTCAAGAAATGATCCATAGACCCACATCTGAAACATCCACCCGTTAATAATCTGCACTCTCCTCTGTGGGGCCTACCACAATGTGTACAAGCAAGTAGTGGGGCTGATTCTCGTGTAGCTGCACCCAGAGAACTACCCACTAATGCACTAGACTGTCCTCCTCCTCTCCTTGGGGCAAATTGGGATTTCTGCTTCTTACCTTGACCCTGAGTCTGACCCTGAGACTCCTTGGGCCTCTTACCACTCGTGTCTGCTGAACCGGATAGACCAGATCCAAAGCGGCTAGGTTTCTAAATTCAGTTCAAGGGATTCTAGTTCTTATACATGATTTGTGAAACTAGGTTCTTAATTTAAATTATGCCTTTTTGAATATTTATTATTTCTTAATTTCATTGTTTTTGATCTATTGAATAATTTGCTAAAAAGGCCTATTAGTTAATTATTTGATGTGATCAATTGCTAGTTTATCTTCATAATAAGTAATTGTTGTGTAAGATTGAATGTGAGTAGCAATTAGGTTTTATTGATTATGATCCAAGTTTTCGATGATAACCTAAGAAAACAATAGGGTGAATTAAATGATTTATGTTTTTATAAATCATTGTTTAGCTTAACTACTTCCTGTTCTTAAAGCAGTTATTAATTTGATGAGGATTGCTTAATACTAATTCAGTTAATAATTAGAGTCAATAAGAGTGTTGGGCTTGAATTAATAAGTATAGGAAAGTTAGGGGTTTTACCTCACTGTTTGGCAAATCTACGTTAAGTATTCAATAAGAGATAATTGTATTTCTTTTATCTATGATCGAGTCATGCATTGGAATGCAAATTTCCTTGGACTGGAGTTTGTTTAAATTGAGAGTTTCATATCTAAATTTAGTTCTTTCATTTCTGAACTTAATTTCTTCTGATTTAGTGTTACAACACCCCCTCCCCCCCAACCTTTGTTCTTTTTTTATTACAAAAGTGCACGAAATTTAGTAACTCAGTCTCTAGGGTTTGACCTGGATTACTACTTATTGCAATCATTCAGAAAATATTTCATTACTTGTAATTTCAGTTAGTTTTTGGTGGATTTGACAACCATCAAGAAATTTTGGCGCCGTTGCCAGATATTGAAGTTTATTGGATTTCATGTTTTTAGTATTAGGATATTTTGTTATTAATGATGTTTGTGAAGTATTGATGTTTTCAAGTTTTCAGTGAAAATTATGATGTTACTATTCATCGATAGATTTTTGGTTGAATTAGGATTTTTTTTTTTTGAAGGAAACGTTCTGATCAAGACCAATAAATCCAAAGGATTTTTTTTGCCCCACCCTCTTAAGGCCAAATTTCATCGTTTTCTAGGGTTTTGAGGCATTTTTCTATTTTTACTTTTATTTTTTTTTATTTATGACAAGAACTTCTCAATTTGGTGACTTGCTCTTTGATCCAGAAGTAAAAAAAATAGCTAAACAGTTAAGAAAATTGGCTAAGCAAGCTAGGCAGATTCCGAGTGTAACACCCCTCACTTGACTACAATGTAGCCGAGCAAAGTGTGCTACATTTAGTGCCGGAGTACCCTAACTTATCTTACTTTATTTCTTTAAAAATTTTGTTCTCGTTATATTTTAATATCAATTATTTTTAGACAGAGAAACCCGCAGAGTTTCCCCTATTTTATTATCAGTTAGCATACTTTACTATTCACTTGCTTGAAATTTTCAATAATATTTTACAATAAAATTCTCATCAATTATTCTTATAACCATCTCATAATTTACATCTCATTCATATATCTCAATTTCATATTCATTTCCATGCATTTCCATTCATGCACAATTTATATATAAAAATTCTCAAGTTTCATTAATTTACATGATTTATAGACTGATTACATAAATTCATAATTTATACATAGTTCAACATCTAACTCAAGTTATCTCATCACAAACCACTTCTAAACAATTCAAGTCATACAAATCAACAAATCTCATCCTTCTCCCATGGCTGCCAATTTTCATACATACTTCAATATAATTGTTTTGTTAACTTTTACAACAAATTCTCATTTAATTTGTCTTCCTAACAAGGATTAAAAAGATATAGAAGTGAGTATAGGCACTAACCTTTTTGAAAACTCTCTTGGCTTGTTGAAACCTTAGAATTTTTACTTCTTATGGCTGCCTAGAGTTGCCTTGTGATGTGGGGATGAATTTTTGTGAAAGGTGTTTAGGGTTTTTATGCTGAGAAAGGGTGGGAATTCAAGCTTGGAAGCTTGAAAAATGGAAGAAGAACTCTTCCATGGTGGTGCGGCTGGTTGAGGAAGAAAGGAGCAGATTGCTTTTGTCAAGTTTTGGTCTCTTTTATCTCTTTTTATTTGTTTTATGTAAGTTTGTTGAATGGTGATTGGTGGATAAGTTTTTAATGACATCATATGATGTCATAATTGGCATTTTCTTTCATTTTCTTTTTCTTTTCTTCTCTACTCATTTTCAATTTAATTTTTAGCAATATTTATTCATGTTTTAGATCATAATAATTATTTACTTAACTAGACAAGTCGGCCAAAAATCATCTCTACAGACGAAATGACCAAAATGCCCTCCGTTTGGCTTAACAGACTAAAATTGTCTGTACTAATTGAAAATTTTTTCTAAGTATTTTCTTGGCATTCTAATGCCATAGAAACCTCAATGACTCTTCTTTGGAGTTTCAAAAATTATTTCATGAATTTTCTCCAGGGTCTAGGGCTCCAAGTTGCGGGCTTCCCACTGGGTTACCCATTGCTAGGGCACCGGCTCATTTAACTTAGTTATATTTTATTTCTAAAATTTTTCCTAAATTTTTCTTATTATTATTTGAGTTAATTATAACTCCTCACTCTATTCTAAATATTTTTCCAGATATTCTAGTTGTCCAGACCGACATGGGTCACCGGAACAGTAGAATGAGTGGAATTGCTACAGTGAGGGTGTTACAATTCTTCCCTCTAACAAAAATTTCGTCCTTGAAATTTACCCAGTGTAAATAGTCGAGGAGCTACTATCTCCTTATTTCTTCACCTTTCCGTGTTATCATACTTCACTTTCTCCTTAGTCTCAATCCTATCCTCAAACAGTTCTGTACTCATTCTTTTTCATTTTAAATACAGTCTCCTTCTCATCTCCATTCCCTATCTCATTGTCTCTTCACTCTCTTATTCCATACCTTAACCTAAAATAACCAAGAAAACATATCTGCATTAGTATCACCTCAACTCATATGAATGCAATGCATGTTATGCACACTATTCCTTTCTATCTATCTATGCTTAGGAATGCCTAAACCGTGCTCTGATGCCAATAGATGTAACACCCCTCACCCGACTACAGTGTAGCTAAGCAAAGTGTGCTACATTCAGTGCCGGAGCACCCTAACTTATCTTACTTTATTTCTTTGAAAATTTTATTCTCGTTATATTTTAATATCAATTATTTTTAGACGGAGAAACCAGTAGAGTTTCCCCTATTTTATTATCAGTTGGTATACTTCACTATTCACCTGCTTGAAATTTTCAATAATATTTTACAATAAAAATCTCATCAATTATTCTCATAACCATCTCATAATTCACATCTCATTCATATATCTCAATTTCATATTCATTTCCTTGCATTTCCATTCATGCATAATTTATATATATAAATTCTCAAGTTTCATTAATTTACATGATTTATAGACTGATTACATAAATTCATAATTTACATGATCTACAAATTAATTACAGTTCCATAATCTATATTTCAACATACAATTTATAGTTCACATTACAAATAATAACTAATTATAGTGCACAAAATATATAATATAATCTATATGGGCCCTATCTACATGCATTGCTGAGGAGGTGACAACTTTGAACACCCTGCAGATCAGAACTCTAAAATCTCTGTTTAGTAATCGCTGGACTTTAAATTCAATACCTGCGCAAGGAAACAAATCCATCGCGCTAAGCATTACTGCTTAGTGGTGCAATAATATAGCAAAGAAATAATATAACAAGTAAAAATAATTGGAGCATATTTTCTATACTCAAGAATTTTACTGGGTTCATATGAAATTTTTCATACAATATAACTTTCGTCATTTATGTTGCTATCTAGAATCACTTCTTTCATAAGTTTATAATAATCATTTGTATAGTGTACAAATAAATCTAAAATTTATACTTATAGTTATATTCTTATGAAAGTCACATTTGTAATATTATTTAAGTTATAATTCTTCTACTAGTCTTTTTATCTCTTCCTTGATACTTTCTAAGTTGTTTACAATCATTTCGTAATATTTAAAATTTTTAGAACTAATTTAATTTACTTCAGATCATTCTAAGGGATAAATTTTTGGAGCTAATCTAATTTATTTCAGAACTTCTTCTCATTTATTTACTTTCTAGCATTTTTATTTGCTAATATTCGTAACTTATTTTAATAAATTAGACTACCTAAGTAACCTACGATATGCTGACTAAACTGGATAACGAGTCATTGGCACTGAACACTGTGGTGCCTCGGGCCATCATACCATGGGACGTAGAACGTCAACTACGTATGCAGTCAGTATGGCTAAAAAGCCATGATATCACATAATCGGGCATTAAGCCATGAGTGCGAGCATAAAGCCATGAATACGGACATAAAGCCATGAAAACAGGCATAAAGCCATAAATACAGGCGCAAAACCTTTTACAGTACTGCTAAAATAATACCCTATTGGCATGCCAAACTATCCAATCTGACATACATGTCCAGGCAATACAAGGGTACATAATATCATTAAATATTAATATATTGTGTTTTATGACTTCATTATTTCATGATAAATTTAAATTATAATTTATACATTCATTTGATCATTTATATGATCACAATTCTAAACAATGGTTCACATGAACCATTGTATTCAAAACATTTTTCCTTTCTCTCTTGATGGGAACTTAAATCCCAAATGGCACTTTTATCTCATTTATACATTTAACAATCCATTCATGCAAAGAACATTTCATACTTCAAGTTGTTTTGCTAATATATTATGAATTCCACTGGTGTTGGGAGCATAAATCTCAATTTCCTATTCCAAGTAATCCATGAACATTTCATGGATTCCAAATTTCATGCCTTAATTTCCTCTACCAATTTAGTTCTTACACTTTGTCTTTGTATTACTATTCACCTTACATCCACTCAAATTGTTAACTTTTTTATACATAATAAATTTATTAAACCTAAATTCACTAAGATACCACATTTTGCATTCTAAAGTCGTTGGTCTTGGTTGCCAATACAATTTCAATGCTTAGTGTTAGTTATTCACAATTTTCATATTTCAAGCACTAAGTTTACTATTCCATTGGTCATTTGTACAATAGGAATTTGGCAAAATTGTCTTCATGAAAGTTGTTCCTTATTGTGTCTAGATACATTTCTTTTTTTGAATCACTCCATTTGGAGTTTTGTAGCTCAAGTTAAGGTCATTTTACCATAACTGGCCGTATTGACCTGTACCCAGAATTTCTAGGCAATTTGATTATGCCAGATTTGGTGACCTAAGTTTGGTTGGCAATTTGACTAGGTTATGGTCAGAATTTAGATTTGTGTTCTCCATGAAAGTTGTAGGACTATGTCTCAGCTTTCTACTGATAAAATTCCAGATCAATTGGACCTTTCTACACTAAGTTATGACCAAATGAATAAATACTGTTCATTTGGTCATTTTGCACAGGTAGAATGCAAGTCACCCGGATTAGGGTAATTTTTAGGTCAACTTGGTTTGGTTTTCTGGGCAGAGTTTCTTCACCAAAGTTGTGCCATTATGTGTCTAGTTTCATGTCCAATTAGCCTTACACCAATTGAACCTATACAACTCCATTTATGGTTGCCCAAACCTACTGGACTCACAACTAATCCTGCAGGTCACCAAGGGCAGCATGCTTAAACTCAACTCCATTATCCTTACTCATTTCAATTCCTCCTCACACACATTCAAATAGTCACTAATTGACCATTACAAGGTTAATATACCATTTCATAAGCAAAACTCTAATTTTTTTCATAAACCCTAATTTCCAAGTGTCCATTTCATGCTTTTCATGTCATCTAACACATCCAACACACATAGTTCAACATCTAACTCAAGTTATCTCATCACAAACCACTTCTAAACAATTCAAGTCATACAAATCAACAAATCTCATCCTTCTCCCATGGCTGCCAATTTTCATACATACTTCAATATAATTGTTTTGTTAACTTTTACAACAAATTCTCATTTAATTTGTCTTCCTAACAAGGATTAAAAAGATATAGAAGTGAGTATAGGCACTAATCTTTTTGAGCACTCTCTTGGCTTGTTGAAACCTTAGAATTTTTACTTCTTATGGCTGCCTAGAGTTGCCTTGTGATGTGGGGATGAATTTTTGTGAAGGGTGTTTAGGGTTTTTATGGTGAGAAAGGGTGGGAATTCAAGCTTGGAAGCATGAAAAATGGAAGAAGAACTCTTCCATAGTGGTGCGACTGGTTGAGGAAGAAAGGAGCAGATTGCTTTTATCAAGTTTTGGTCTCTTTTATCTCTTTTTATTTGTTTTATGTAAGCTTGTTGAATGGTGATTGGTGGATAAGTTTTTAATGACATCATATGATGTCATAATTGGCATTTTCTTTTTCTTTTCTTCTCTACTCATTTTCAATTTAATTTTTAGCAATATTTATTCATATTTTAGATCATAATAATTATTTACTTAACTGGATAAGTCGACTAAAAATCATCTCTGCAGACGAAATGACCAAAATGCCCTTCGTTTGGCTTAACAGACTAAAATTGTCCGTACCGATTAAAAATTTTTTCTAAGCATTTTCTTAGCATTCTAATACTATAGAAACCTCAATGACTCTTCTCTAGAGTCCCAAAAATTATTTCATGAATTTTCTCCCGGGTCTAGGACTCCTAGTTGTGAGGACCACAACTTCCCACTGGGTTACCCATTGCTAGAGCACATGCTCATTTAACTTGGTTGTATTTTATTTCTAAATTTTTTTCTAAATTTTTCTTATTATTATTTGAGTTAATTATAACTCCCCACTCTATTCTAAATATTTTTCCAGATGTTCTAATTGTCCAGACCGACACCGGTCATCGGAACAGTAGAATGTGCGAAATTGCTACAGTGAGGGTGTTACATCGAGTACATCTGAAGGAGTCCAATCTCTAAGGGAATTAAGTTCGGATTCAGATTCGCATTCAGATTCCAAAAATGAAACCATGACTGCTAGGACTTTGAAAGAGTTGGCTGCTCTTGATCTAAACCAACAGCCTTTGTGTATTCAATACCCTGCTTTAAATATTGCTTTTGAGTTAAAGTTTGGACTAATCCATTTGTTGCTTAAGTTTCATGGTCTTTTAGGTGAGGATCCACATAAACATATAAAGGAATTTCATGTTATGTGTTCCAGCATGAAACCTCAAGGAGTTTCAGAGGATCAGATTAAGCTTCGAGCATTCCCTTCCCGTGTTATGTGTTCCAGCATGAAACCAATCAGCTAAGGATTAGTTGTATTACCTTCTTTTTGGATCTGTCAACTCATGGAATGAGATGAAGTGGATATTTTTTGAGAAGTATTTTCCTACTTCCCGTGCTGCCAACATAAGAAAAGAAATTTGTGGCATCCGATAGTACAATGGAGAGAGTTTGTATGAGTATTGGGAGCGATTTAAGAAATTGTGTGCAAGTTGTCCCCATCATCAAATAAGTGAGCAACTTTTGATTCAGTATTTCTATGAGGGACTTCTACCAATGGACCACAGTATGATAGATGCTGCTAGTGGAGGAGCTTTGGTTGACAAGACACCAAAAGAGGCAAGGAGGCTGATTGCTAACATGACAGCAAACTCTCAGCAGTTTGGAATGAGAATGGATCACACACCTAAGAAGGTTAATGAGGTAAGTACATATAACCTTAAGAAACAGATTTCTGATTTAACTTCTTTGGTGAGGCAATTGGCTGTAGAGAACATGCAAATAGTTAAGGTATGTGAAATTTGTTCGGGTTTAGGTCATGCTACTGACATGTGTCCTGCATTATAAGAGGATGAATCAATGCAACATGCTAATGCAGTAGGAAATTACGGATAACCACAACGCAAGTATGATCCCTTTTCTAATACTTATAATCTAGGATGGCGAGATCATCCCAATTTGAGTTATGGGAATTAATCAGTACAAAACTGATACCAGCAGCAAAGACCACAAGTGAATCAACCACCTCCGCCTCCCTCAAATCAAGGTATGTCACTTGATGAAATTGTTAAGGCTTTGGCTAGTAATACATAATAGTTTCAACAGGAGACCAGAAATAGCATTCAAAACATAGAGAGGCAAATTGGTCAGGCAGGTTCTTCTGTGAGTAAACTTGAAACCCAAGGTTTTAGAAAGCTTCCATCACAAATAGTCATGAATCCCAGAGAAAATTCGAGTGCTATAGTGTTACAGAGTGGGAAAGAAGTTGATAATCAGACTCCACATGATTCAATGAAAAAAAAAGAAGTAAGGAGCAAAAGAGTTTGAAGTTCTTGAAGTTGAGGTAAATACTAAACCTAAACTGAATAAGGTTAATAATTATGTTCTTTCTCCATTCCCCTGCAGGTTGGCCAAGACTAAGAAAGAAGAACAAAAGAAAGAAATTTTGGAGACTTTTAGGAAGGTAGAGGTTAATATACCTTTACTTGATACGATCAAACAAGTTCCTAGGTATGCTAAATTCCTTAAAGAATTATGCACTACAAAGCTCAAGTTGAGGACTAATGAGAAAATCAGTGTGGGGGAAAATGTATCGGCATTAATTCAGCGAAAATTACCCCCCAAGTGTAAGGATCCAGGTTCATTTTCTATTCCCTGCAGAATGGGAAATTCTAAATTTGAATGTGCAATGGCAAATTTAGGAGCATCTATTAATGTCATGTCATATTCAGTGTTTCAAACTTTGAATTTGGGTCCTTTGAAAGAAACCAGTGTCATTATTTAGTTAGTTGATCGTTCTAATGTTTACCCATTGGGAGTAGTTAAGGATGTGTTGGTGCAAGTTGGAGAATTGATTTTTCCTGCAAATTTTTACATTCTGGATATGAAGGATAGTGCTCCCACATCAAAGTCAGCTTTCATTTTGTTTGGAAGACTTGTCCTAAAAACTGCCAAGACAAAAATTGATGTGGATGATGGTACCTTAACTATGGAGTTTAATGGAGAGACTGTCAAATTTAATATCTTTGATGCCATGAAGTATCATGTTGATGATCATTCTGTCTTTTCTATTGATA
This sequence comes from Hevea brasiliensis, assembly GCF_030052815.1. Taxonomy (NCBI): domain Eukaryota; kingdom Viridiplantae; phylum Streptophyta; class Magnoliopsida; order Malpighiales; family Euphorbiaceae; genus Hevea; species Hevea brasiliensis. The sequence continues at coordinate 70,129,727 of NC_079500.1, forward strand.
TTTTTGATACATTTGTGCAGGATGTTTTTGAGTTATGCATCGAGGATGAGTTAGAAGTGGTGATTAGTTAAGGAATTCAAGAAATCAGTACCAATCAGCTATTAAGTGTAGAGGTTTAAGATGCAGTAATGGCATTGTAGTCATTACCTCCTATTCCAAAAAGGTATGGAGTATGAAAAATTGACATACATGTATCTCACACAAAATTATTACCTTCTATTGTGCAGGCACCAGTTCTTGAACTCAAACCTTTACCTGAGCATTTGAAGTATAAACAAAAGCGCTTCTTGGGAGGCAACCCATGGGTGGCTTGTTAGCCACAATCAGATTTGCTTTCTTTTCCTTATTTTATTTTATTTTCTAGCATTTTTTTTTTTTGTTTTCTTTTGCATTTGGGCTTTACATTGGGGACAATGTAAGTTTTAAGTGTGGGGGAGGAGAAATTTATTGCTACAATTTTTTTAATCAAAAAATAATAAAATAATAAAAATTAAAAAAAAATATTCTCATAAGCTTGATTCATGATTCTATATCAACTCTCGGAGAGAAATGCTTTGTCCTTGAAATGATTTTTCTATTTTAGGTTGAATTTTTGAGATTTTAGGCAAGGTAATAGTAACTTTAATGATGGATTTTCCCTCTTCTCCATACCATAGTGCAATTTTTTTTTTCTGCTTAAATCATTTAGGCTTGATTTAATGATGAAATGATTAGTTATATGTGCTTTAAACTAGTATCATGCATATTTCAGAACTTTGTTTAATCTATCAGGACACTTTATAATATGTAGATGCATATTATAAGCAAAGTAACCAGGGGTCTTCATAAACCCCATGTCGATTCTCAGGCCAAAAGCTAGCTATGATATGAGCAAGGTACTTTTCTGAAGGTGATGGCTAAAATAAAGAAAAAAAAAAGTAACTGTGATAAGAGAGAAATATCAATTTCAAATATAAAAAAAAGGGGGGGGGGGCCGCATTTCTGTCTCCCCTAAGATTTGTAAAGAGCTATAATTGTTGTGCCTTGATAAATTAGCCTTGTATTTTAGTGTGTATTGATTTCAAATTTTATGGAACTTTAATTGTGTGAGCTTAATTGATTTCAAGCCTTTTGTTTTGTGTTGGAGAATTGTTGATATATTGGTATGGTGTTGATGGAATTTGTTATGATGGTTATTACCTTACTTGCCTCTTCTTTCAAACTTTCAATCTTTTGTTAAAAAATGTTGTGATGGGTGAAGTTAAGTGAACTTCTAAGTAGAGTTGAATGAGAGTTTAAGTCATGCTTGAGGACAAGCATGGAATAAGTGTGGGGAAATTTGATAAGTGCATAATTTATTAATTTTACTCCCATCACATTTAGTGTTTCTATTGTATTTTTATGCCTAATTCAGTTGATTAAAGTATAATTATCAATTAGGCATATTTTTATAGAGTTGTTGGAATAATTGTGTTAAATGGAGAAATTTTTAGCATTTGCATTAATTTGACCTGTGCTATATTTTTGAGGTGTTTCTAAAGTTGTGGGTCTCCAAATCTAATGTTGTTTAATTCATTGAAAAGCTAAGTCAGAGCACTACAAATGACAAAGAGGGACTAAAGCCCAAATCAGTCTCTAAGGCTGTCAAAATGAGCTATGGATCTATTATAAAAGCCTACAATTGATGTGTCTCAACTAGTCTTGGGATTTATTTTATATCTAGAGCTCCAGAGGTCCAAATGAAGCAAACCTAAGCCCAATTGAACCTTAAGAGCCACCTCTATAATTTCTATGAAGGGCTGAAAGCGAGATAAAGCCGTTTTAATTGTCAAAAACGGCAATGAAGTCGTCATACGGGCTAGATACTCTGTCAGAACCAGTTTCGGTTTTTGTCTCATAACTTGGGTTATAGACCTCCGATTTGGGAAAATGAGTACTCGTTAGAAAGCTAAGAAGTAGGGCTACAACTTTCCTGAAGAAGTTAGAGATAAAATCACAAGGGAAGTGGCTGAAAATTGGCCATGATTACAAAGCAAAGAATCTATCTTTTTGAATTTCAAAAATTTTCCAAGTTTGGTTCAATTCTTTGGGATTAGGTTTTTTGTTGTAAAGACATGTTTGGCAGCAGCAGAGGGAGACATCTATTCAGCAGCCTCGACATCTTAAACACCTTCATTCTCCATTCACGTCCATAGTTTTAGATTTCTTTATTATTTCGTTATTTTTCTGTAAGCCATGAGTGGTTAGATTTCTAAATTCAGTTCAAGGGATTCTAGTTCTTATGCATGATTTGTGAGACCAGATTCTTAATTTAAATTATGCCTTTTTGAATATCTATTGTGACATCCCTCACCCGACAACAGTGTAGCCGAGTAAGGCATGTCACACTCGGTGCCAAAGTACCCTATTTTATCTTACTTTATTACTTTAAAAATTTTGTTCTCGTTATATTTTAATATCAATTATTTTTCTATAGAGAAACCAATGGAATTTCCCCTATTTCTATTACCATTTGGTGTATTTCACTATTCACTTGCTTGAAATTTCAATAATATTTTCATAATAAAATCTCATCAGTTATTTTCATAATCATCTCATCACACATTCAATTCTTGCAACTCATTTGCATACATATCCATTCATACTCAATTTATTTATCAAAATTCTCAAACTTCATAATTTACATGATTTACAAGCTAATTTCATAAATTCACAATTTATATGATGTACAAATTAATTATAATACCATAATTTACATTACAATTAATAACTAATTATAAATACATAAAATAACTTTTGTGAGCCCTATCTACATGCATTGCTGAGGAGGTGACAACTTGAACACTTCTGACACTTCTGCAGATCCTGATTCCAAAATCCCAGTCTAATATCCACTAGGTTTTATCTTCAGTACCTGCGTGAAGGAAACAAATCCATCCCGCTAAGCATTTCTACTTAGTGGTGCAATAATATAATAAGAAAATAATATATACAAATAAGAAAGACTGAAGTATAATTCTAAAGTATAATTTAGATCATCGGGTATCAATTAAATTTGGTATGATATTTCTAATATCAACTATCTTATATTCTATTTTGTCCCTCTTTGGAAGTGTTGAGTTTATACAGTAATAATATTCGATATACAGATTAATTCTAGGAGTATTGTATTTTCGGTTCCTACAATTCTAAAAATTTTATTTGTATTACTTGATTTAGTTATGTTTCCCTTGCTAATCTTTTTTCTCATTTCATTCAATACTTTCTAATGTTTTTAATTACTAATGTTCTTAAATAATTTCAATAATTTACATTGCCCAGGAAACCTATGACAGGCTGACTAAACTGGATAACAGGTTGTTGGCACTGGACACAGCGGTGCCTCGAGCCGTCATACCATGGGACGCAAAATGTCAACCACGTATGCAGTTGATATGGCTAAAAATCCATGATAATATATAGTTGGACATAAAAGCCATGAGTGTGGGCATAAAGCCATGAGTACGGGCATAAAGCCTTACGCAGTACTACTAAAACAATACCATATTGGCATGCCAATCTATCCAATCTGACACACGTGTCTACGCAATATATGGGCACATAAATACTATTAAGTGTTAATATGTCTTGTTTTATTATTTTATTATTTCACGATAAATTCCAATTATAATTTATAACATTTCAATTCTATTCGTAACAGAAATATAAATTTTTAGAATACAATTTTACATAAATTATGCATTTATCATAATTTATACATTCATTTATTATATCATTTGTGTTGATCATAATTTACAATAATGGTTCTCATGTACCATATGTCATTAATTATGTAAGGTATTGATTTCTAGTTACAAAAGAGGCATAAGTCTCAGCGATAATTTCACCTCATTTTCACATTTAACAATCCATATATATATAATTCACATTTTATATTCCCAGTTGCATTATGAATATATTATGAGGTCCAGAACTAAAAATTAAATTTTTCCTAGCAATGTAGTTGAGATACAAGCTTATTTATGTATTAATTTTAATTTCTCTTTTTCCTCGTGGTGAGAACAAGTATTCATAATTCACCTTAATTCCTCTCATGTATCACTTATTGGGTAGGATATTATTATTGTTCTAATTATAATGAAACATAATTTCTCATGTTGATTTCATCTCATTTATACATTTGACAATTCACTTATGCTAATTACAATTTCATATTTCCAATTATATTACTAATGTATCATGAATTTTATTTGTAATGGGTATGTAAGCCCTAACTATCTATTCCTCATGATTTAGGTGAATTATCATTCATATTTCAAGTAATCCATGAATATTTCATGGATTTCAAATTTAGCTAAATTTTCCTTAAATCCTAGTGTCACTCAAATTCACTATTCATAATTTACCTACCACATCCTATATTAATAACTACAATGGTTCTTATAGTTTGATTTTCTACTTCACATAATTTAGTGGTTACTATTCATTTGACCATTTCCATTCAAATGTTAACTTTTTGATTTATAATAAAATTTGTTAAGCTTAGATTCACCATGATACGACATTTTGTATTTTATTTTTGTTGGCATTGATTGCCAAACTCAATTCCTAGCCTCCTAGGTTTTATTTCAATTTTTCAGAATTTGAGGTCCAAGTTTACTGTTCTATTGGACCTTGCTACAGTAGAATTTTGACAAAACTTTCTTCATGAAAGTTGTTCCTTTATGTGTCTTCTTTAATTTCCTTTTTGAATCACTCAACTTGAAGTTTTGTAGCTCAAGTTATGGTCAATTTACCATAACTGGCCGGATTGATCCTTACCCAGATTTTTTTGGCAAATTTGGTTCTGCTAGATTTGGTGTCCTAACTTGGACTAGCAATTTGAATTGGTTAAGTTCAGAATTTGAGTTTGTATTCTTCATGAAAGTTGTTCTAAATTGTTTAAGCTTTCTATTAATATAAAATTCAAGTCATTTGAATATTTCTACACTGAGTTATGACCAAATGAATAGTATTTCAGGTCATTTGAATATTTCTACACTGAGTTATAGCCAAATGAATGTTCATTTGGTCAATTTCCAGGGCAGTATGTATATTATCCGAATTAGGTCAATTTTTAGGCCATTCTATTGTGGTTTTCTGGGCATGGTTTCTTCATCAAAGTTGTGCCATTATGTGTTTAGTTTCATATCCAATTGGCCTTGCACCAATTGAACCTACACCTCTCAAGTTACAGCTGTCCAAACTTGCTGGACTCACATCCAGCCTGACAGGTCCTATGAGACAGCATACCCAACATCAAATCCAAAGTCACAATTCACTTCAATTCCTCATCAAACACAGCCAAATGGTCACTAATTGACCATTAAGACTTCCATTCACCAACACATGAGCAAAACCCTAAGTTTGCTCCAAACCCTAACTCCAAAATTTCAATTTACTCAAACATTATGCTATCAAATGTTCTAAACATCAATTTCATGTTCAATTGCATCAATTCATAAATATAATTCACTTGAATCATTGAAACTTTAAAGTACCCTAGGCTGCCAAAATTAAGGGTTTTTCATACCTACATAATTTGTTTTCTTTCTTCCAAAACTAAACTCAACTCATAATCTACACAAGATAAACTCGTGGATTTATGGTAGAAGTAGCACTAACCTTGACTTAGCCAATTCCCAAGACTTGAAAACTCTACTTTTTCTCTTCCTTTTTGTTGTCCAAGTCCTACTCTAGTGGTAGGGACAAATTTTTGTGAAGCTAGGAAGGGGTTTTGAGGTGGTTTGGTGGGTGGAAATCAAGCTCACTCAAAGCTTTAATTGAGGTCTCTCTCTCTCTTTTTTTCTCTCTTCTCTTGGTTCGTCTGAATGAAAGAGATGGCTCCTGGAGTTGTTTCATTTTTATATCATTTTTATGTTATTTTTATCCCTTTTAATTTGCTTATCAAATGGTGATTGGGTGGAGCTTTTTAAATGACATCATATGATGTTAAAATTCCAATTTTCTTCATTTTTCTTTTTTTTTCTACTCATTTTCAATTAAATTTTTAGAAATATTTATTCATATTTTATGTCATAATAATCATTTACTTAACTGGACAAGTTGACCAAAAATCATCTCTGAAGACAAAATGACCAAAATGCCCTCCGTTTGGCTTGTTGAGCCAAAATCGTCTGTACCGATCTAAAACTTTTTCTAAGCATTTTCTTGGCATTCTAATGCCATCAAAACCTCAATGACTCTTCTTTGGAGTCCTAAAAATTATTTCATGAATTTTTCCCTTGGGTTCAGGGCTTCTAGTTATGAAGACAATAATTTCCTATTAGGTCACCCATTGCTAAGGCACCGGCTCATTTAACTTTGTTATATTTCATTTCTAAAATTTTTCCTTAATTTTTCTTATTATTATTTGGTCTATTTATGACTCTTCACTCTAGTTTACATATAGTACCAGACATTCTAACTGTCTAGATCGACATCGATTACCGGAACAGTAGAATGTATGAACTTGCTAAAGTGAGGGTGTTACATCTATTGTTTCTTGATTTCATTGTTTTTGATATATTGAAAAATTTGCTAAAAAGGCCTATTAGTTAATTGTTTGATGTGATCAATTGCTAGTTCATCTTCATAATCCGTAATTGTTGTGTAACATTGAATGTGAGTAGCAATTAGGTTTTATTGATTATGATCCAAGTTTTCGATAATAACCTAAGGAAACAATAGGGTGAATTAAATTATTTATGCTTTATAAATCATTGTTTAGCTTAATTACTTTATGTTCTTAAAGCAGTTATTAATTTGATGAGGATTGCTTAATACTAATTCAGTTAATTATAAGAGTTAATAAGAGTGTTGGGCTCGAATTGATGAGTATAGGGAAGTTAGGGGCTTTACCTCACTGTTTAGTAAATCTACGTTGAGTATTCAATAAGAGATAATTGTATTTCTTTTGTTTATGATCAAGTCATGCATTGGAATGCGAATTACCTTGGACTGAAGTTTATTTAAATTGAGAGTTTCATATCTAAATTTAGTTCTTTAATTTATGAACTTGATTTCTTCTGATTTAGTGTTACAACCCCCCCCCCTCCAACCTTTGTTCTTTTTTTGTTACACAAGTGCACGAAATTTAGTAACTCAGTCTCTAGGATTCGACTTGGATTACCACTTATTGCAATCATTCAGAAAATATTTCATTACTGGTAATTTCAATTAATTTTTGGTAGATTCGGCAACCATCAAGTACTGCTTCTGGCCTTGTGCGATTCTGTTATCATAGCTTTCATGCCATTCTATTATCATGGCTTCCAGCCATTCTGTTACATGATGATGTATATGGCTTTTTCCCCGATTGCTACTATGGCTTTTTAGCCATTTTGTTGCGTACCTAGTCAACATTATGTGTTGACGGCCTAAGGCACAATTGTGTCCAATGCTAGTTTACCCAATTATCAAATTTAGTCAGTCTGTTATAGATTACTTGAGCATTGAAATGAGAGGTTGAAAAGCAAATCAAAATGAAATCAATGAAAGGATCAACAAATCAATGTAATTCAAATATATATTAAAAATGTATTGAAATAAGGTAATGAAATGGAATAATAAGAAAAAGAAAAAGAAAGATCCCAAAAGAATAAAGGTTTGCAAAGATCAGTAAAATGTAAAATGATGTTCAAGATCCTTATATGATCGACCATTAAGATACTAGAAAGAGTTGATATCATAAATCTTAATTAGCCTTCAACTAGTTCATAATTTATTAATTTTGTATTTTCTTTATAAGTACTACAACCTTGAAATTATTAAATTTTATTTGTATATTACATTCCATTGCATTATTGCACCACTAAGCAGAAATGCTTAGCGCGTTAGTTTGCCAACGCGTAGGTATTGGAGATAAAGCCAAGTAGACGTCAGACTGGGATTTTGGAGTTCGGATTTGCATTAGTGTCTGATAGTGTCACCTCCTCATGCAGTGCATTTTTGTGGGGTCCACTAGACCACATTAGTGTATTTTATACATTGTAAATATTCATTAAATTTTGTAATGTAAATTATGAATATATGGAATTACATTTGTATATGATGTAAATTATAAATTTTTGTAATAAATTGTACATTGATGTAAATTAATGAATTTGAGTATTTCATATATGAATTGAGCTTGAATGGATATGTATGGAAATGGTTACATGAATTGTATTTGAGATGATGATGAAAGTACATGAATTGATATGAAATATTTTTAAATAGGTGAATATTGAACACGGCAAATGTCCATCAAATAGGAGAAACCCCATTGGTTTCTCCATTTAAATATTCGGGTATAAATAATAAAAGAAAATAAAGTAATAGTGAATAAAGTATGATAATTAAATTTTAAAATAAAATGGCATTAAAATAAATTATAAATAAGTAAGATAAGATAAGGTGCTCCAGCACAGATGTAGCATTCCTTGCTCGGCTACACTATAAATCGGGTAAGGGGTGTTATACTCTATAAGTTATAAACCTAAGATAACAATTCACATGAACCTAAAGCCTAAGTTCTGATACCAACTTTGTTATGGTCCAACTTTATGGGTCAAACCTGTAACACCCCTAGTTGTATAGCCAGGTATATTTCACTGTTCCGGTGACCGGTGTCGGTCCGAACAATTAAGGAGAATAGAACCACATCTAAGACAACTAGATAAGCCCTAAACACAAATAATTAGTAATTATCAATTAGTTAAGTATAAATAAGAAAAACAGAACATAAGAAGTTAAATGAGCCGAGAGTCATAGCGATGGGTGACCTTCTCGAGAAGGATTGCGAGATCGATTTAAAGTCAAATTTTGAACCGTAAAATGTGACGCCACGTCCTTAGGACTATTGTGAACACAGTGGAAAAGAGAAAATCACAAAAAAGAAATGTTAAGCCGATCAAATAATTAGGTCAGAGATCCGGAAGAAATATTAAATTATTTGCAAACCGAGTGGAACTAGTGAGGGACAATTTGGTCAATTGACCCTTGGAGCTTGACTCTTGACCTAACTGTCAAATAAAATCAGAGAAAAGAAAATTTCGAAATCGGGAATTAAATTAAAGAACAAATGGAAAAATAAAAAAAAAAGAAAAAGAAAAAGTGAAAAGTGATGACATCATGCATGACATCATGCATGATGCAATAAACATTATAATTAAAAAAATAAATTTGGATAAATTGTGGTCTTCCATAAGGTTAAAATTCATAAAGAAAGAAAAAAAAAACAAAAAATGAGTCATCTTCTTCAAGTTGCCGCCCCACTTCTCTCTCACCCTCTCCCTCACCAAAACTCCATTAAAGCTCATCTTTGAGCTTGAAGAACCAAAATCCCACCATAGAAAATTGTCCTACCATAACTAGATTTTGTTTGGGCAACTAAGAAAGAAGATTCAAGGAAAAGAAAGAAGAAAAATTTGAATGAAGGAAGAAAGAAAATTCTACACTAAGGTTAGTGATCCAAACTTAAAACTTTTAGTTTAATCTTTGTGATTTTAGCTTAAGGAACTTAGAAATGAACATAAAATCAAATGAAAATAAGGGTTGGAGGACTATATGTAAATTTCGATCAGCTAGGGTTTGAGATGGGAATGTATGAATTTGATTGAATTAAATGTGTTAGGAAGCTTGAATGAGTTGAGAAATGGTGTATATATGTTTAGAATTAATTAAATGTAATAAAGTAGTGAGTTAGGGTTTGGACCTAGGGTTTTGAAAGACAAAATTTGACCTTGTTTGAGCTGAAAAATAGCCATATGTGACCAATTGTGGTATGTTGAAAGTGTTAGAATTAGGTTTAAATTCGGATTGCTTAGGGCCATTATGTAGGCAGCAGGACCAAGCTCCCTTTTAAGGATGAAAACTGTAAAATTTACCAACCCAATTGGTGTGAAGCCAATTGGGAATGAAACTAGACTCAAAATGACACATTTTTCATTCAGGAATCATGCCTAAAAAGTGACCATAGCATAGTGAACAAATTGGCCAAATCCAGAATTGGGTGTTCTGACCTGTACAAAAATGACCAAATGAATAGTGTTTGTTCATTTGGCCATAACTTGGGCTAGGTAGGTCCAAATGACCTAAAATTTTACCAGTAAAAAGCTGAGATATAGACCTACAACTTCCATGGAGAATACAAACCCAAATTGTGACACTCCTTACCCGTCTACAGTATATCCGAGTAAGATATGTTACACGGTGTACCGGAACAGTCTATTTTATCTTAATCATTTTTATTCTTCCTTAATTTATTTTTATCATAGTTTTTAATATAACTTGTGAAATATAATTCATTTAAGTCATTTATTGAAATTATAATTTATTTGAGGTTCCGAAAATTTTATAGAAAATCAGAGTGATCAAGTAAAAATGGAGAAAATAGTTCTTCGGAACCTGTGAAAAAGCACTTCCAATAATCATTTCCAATCAATCCCAACTCCATTTCATCAACAAAATCTCAATATGTTTTTGAACAACATTTCCATTTCTCAATCATTCATCTCATATGATAATCATGTAAAAGTCGTAAATAAATATTCACTTTTTCATTCACAAACACAATTTCCACTATATACATTAACATCAAAATACATTATATAAGTCTCATTTACACAAGAGAAAATAAAAGATAGTTACAAAATACCAAAATGAAACCTAGTGTCCTACCAATGCACTGAAGATGGTGAGGTGACATGGACACTATGCAGAGCTGTAGGAGGTCTCACCTAGTCTGTGGTTCATCTGGCTCTCACAAGATCTCCAGAACCTACGAGTGGCAAAAGCAATGCGCTAAGCAATAATGCTTAGTGGTGCCAATAATAAAATAAAAATAAATAACAGAAAATAAATATGCAGTGAATGTATTGATGTTTCATTTCAAATAAATTTTCGATGAGTATTTGTAATCTTACTTATTTTGTACTTGTTATATTCATTATTTCATTAAATTTGTCCACTTTCATTTTTGGTTGCCCAAGTAACCTATACTGGACGACTAGACTGGATAAACGAGTAAACTGGCACTAGGTATCAAGTACCTCGGGCCATCACACCATCGGTCACATATGTGTCTCCCGGTGTGCAACAGAATAGCTAATAAGCTGTAATAATATTTGGCACAAGGCCAAGTATCAACATAATGTCAGAATGGCTAAAAGCCATGAAATCACAGAATGGCATAATGCCATGTGCAGTACTGCTAACTGAACCCTATTGGCATGCCAAACTATCCAAACCAATCTTGTTAGGTATACTAGGGCATTTGACACTTTTGAATTTTTCAATTTTTGAATTTTTCAATTTTTGAATTTCAAGTTTTGGTGTTACTATTCCCTTCATTAGTCAACAAAAAAGTTGAATTTTGTATAGAAAATAGGTACATTGGTTTTAACACTCCCAACATACCACATTTTGCATTCAAAATTTGTTGGTATTGATTACCAATACCATTTCTAAGCTTAAAATTAATGGAGCAGAATTTTCAGTTTTCATACCCTATCTTTACTGTTCCATTAGTTACTTTTGCAGTGGGAATTTGAGAAAATGATAAACATGAAAGTTGTTCCTTATTTTGTCTAGTTGAATTTCGTTTTTTGAATCACTCCATTTGGAGTTTTGTAGCTCAAGTTATGGTCCAAAAACCACAACTGGCCGGATTGGAATTTTTCTAGACTGACCAAATCTACAGTGCAGTGAACAGTGACTGCAACTCCCTTGTTGGATGGGTTCTGTTCATAATTTAGGGTAGGTTTCTTCATGAAAGTTTTTGGTCTATATGGTAAAATTTCAGGTCAATTGGACCATTCTACACTGAGTTATGGCCAAATGAACAATCACTGTTCATTTGGTCATTCTGCAGAAACTGGTTGCAGGACACCCGGATTGGGGCAAGTTTTTGGTCTACTTGGTTTGGTCTTATGGGCATGGTTTCTTCACCAAAGTTGTGCCATTATGTGTCTAGTTTCATTTCCAATTGGCCAAACACCAATTGAACCTACACAGCCCAAGTTATGGCTGTCCAAACAGGCTGGACTCACATCCAAACCTGCTGGTTTCACTAGGCAGCATACCAAATCAGTTTTCTAATGCTACAATTCACTCCAAGTTGTGGTCAATTTACCTCAAATGGTCACTAATTGACCATTAAAATGTTCATTCACCATTACATAAGCAAAGTCCAAATTTCTCTCCAAAACCCTAATTCTCCATTCCCATTCTCACAACATACCTTAGTTAAACACACTAATTCATTATCAATATATATATATACTTTAAACACCATCTCTAGTCCACTCTAAACCCATCAAAACAATCAAAATCACCACCCCTTATAGGCTGCCAAAATTGACCATATACCCTAGCATGCATAATTCTCTTCAATTCCCACAAATTCCTAGCCTAACTTAGTGTCTTAACATGGATATCCAAAGAAAGAAAGAGAAAGATGGCACTAACCTTAGTAGGGCAGAATTTTCTCTTGTAAATTCTTCACTTTCTTTTGTTTTCTTGGCTGCCAAACACTCTAGCAAGGTTGGGTGACAAATTTTAGTGAAGGACTTTATAGAATTTGGGGTGAGAAATCAAAGGATTGAAGGTATGAGAGAATGACAGTTATGGAGGAAGAAGGAGAAAACTCATGGCTGGCTGAAGAAGAAAGAGAAACACCAGAAATTTTTGGTCTATTTTGTCTCTTTTAATTGTTTTAAGAAGGCTTGTTGAATGGTGATTGGTGGAGGACTTCCTAATGACATCATGTGATGTCATATTTAGGTATTTTTTTCATTTTCTTTTCTTCTTTTCTCTACTCATTTTCAATTTAATTTTTAACAATATTTATTCATATTTTAGATCATAATAATTATTTACTTAACTGGACAAGTCGGCCAAAAATCGCCTCTGAAGGCGAAATGACCAAAATGCCCTCCGTTTGGCTTAACAGGTCAAAATTGTCTGTACCGATTGAAAAATTTTTCTAAATATTTTCTTGGCATTCTAATGCCATAGGAACCTCAATGACCCTTCTCTGGGGTCCCAAAAATTATTTTATGAATTTTCTCTCTAGTCTAGGACTCCTAGTTGCGAGAACCGCAACTTCCCACTGGGTTACCCATCGCTTGGGCATCGGCTCATTTAACTTGGTTGTATTTTATTTCTAAAATTTTTTCTAAATTTTTCTTATTAATATTTGAGTTAATTATGGTTCCACACTTTAGTTTAAATATTTTTCCGGACGTTCTAGCTGTCCGGACCGACACTGGTCACCGGAACAGTAGAATGTACAAAGTTGCTACTGGGAGGGTGTTACACAAATTATGCCCTTAACCTATTTATTTAGCCACCCAAATTTAGTGACCTAAAACTGCGAGAACTAGTTTTGGTGCCCAAAAAATCTAGGTTAGGCCAATCCAGCCAGCCATGTTTAAATGGCTATAACTTGAGCTACAAAACTCAAAAAGGAGTGATTCAAAAAGAAGAACAAAGTTAAGACATTAAGGAATAATTTCTATGAAGAAAACTTAGCCAAATTCTAACAGCAACATGACTAATGGAACAGTACAAAATAGGACACCAAATCTGAAAATTTGTAATTTTGCCTAAAAGACCTAAGTTTTGAGAAAACAACCAAAACCAACAAAATTGTTGATCAAAATATGGTATGTGAGTATAGTTGGAGTTCCTATACCATTTAAGCATAAGAAAGTCAATATTTTAACTTGAATAGTAACCTCAACATGAAAATTCTCAAGAATGAAGCTTAAGTATATATGAATTAATTATTGGAATTATTGTGAAGCAAAGATACTGAGACACTATAAATTTCGTGTTTCAATTGAAAAAGACCCGGAAGGTCTAAGAGACTAAGTCAAGGCCTAGAGGCGACTCACGTCAGGTTTGTGCACAATAAACCTTAATTTATCGTTTTCTCATAGAAAACTTGTTCAGTTATGCATTGTGAAATTATTATATTAATTATGGGTTTTGAGAACTACTATGTTACCACTTTAAGAATGGAAATTTGACTTTGGAAATTGATTGTGTTTTGCATAAAATATTTGAATAACTTGATTTAAATTGTTTTTAATTCACACTTGGCATGGCAATATTAATATGTTCCTCCTCCACTTGTAGGGTGAGTTTGATATTTGATCACTTTCCTCCCTCTCTGGCTTCCCAGTCTAAGGGGTGAGTTTGGATGAGTACTCATTAGCTAGCTAGCCACCTCCCTCATTGATTTCAATTAGTGGGGTGAGTTTGCCTTGTCGTGGTGTAAAACACGGCATGTTTGGAAATTTTGTGTCATGGCCTAAGTTGTGTTATTTATTGGCAACACCATATTTATTAAATTGTTTAATCAAAATTGTGTTATATTAAGCTTTGAAAATTATGATTTATTATAAATGTGATTTGAAAAAAAATTGTGAAATGCGATTATGAGATTTTTGAATTATAAATTGTTCATAAATATTTTATATTATGCATTTTATACTTTATTGTGCACCACTGAGTATTTTTATACTCAGCGATAGCTTTAACTTGTTGTCGCAGATAGAGAAAAGGACATAGCAGCAGAGTGAGCTGCTATAGTCAGAGAGGAGCACAATTGAAGAATTTTTATACGGGTATTTGTCTATACCTTAGTAGTTTAGTTTGATGTAAATATGATAGTATGCATATGTATCTCTGTAGTTTGAGCAGTTGTACAGATAAAGTTGTAATAATATTATTTCGAATTTTCTTTCTATATATTAAGATTGTGTATGTAAAATTAATTTTAATGCCATGTTTATGGATGGAATTATTTTAACTATATTTTGAAAAGTGAATTTTGATTTAAATTGTGGTTGACTGTATTGTTTGGGATATTATTGGAGATTGAGGCGATGAAATGAAATTATTTGGAAGTATTTTTCACAAGTTTTGAAGAACTGTTTTCTCAAAATATAAATGGCACTCTGCCTAAATTTTTATAAAATTTGTTAAGAATAAAAATGGATAAAAAATTTTTACTAGTTTTGAAACTTCAATTATATGTTTTTAATTCCTACCAAAATGCTCACCACTTCCAAAATGTAAGAAAATGGTTTTAAAATCCCTTGTAGTGTATTTAATGGGTTACTGGTAAGCGAAGTATGGTAATTCATTAGATGTACTATGGGATCATCTTACATCTTACGGAGGGGTAGGGTGTGACATGTTTAGTGGTATCAGAGCAAAGGTTTTAAAATAAATTTTGAACTGTGAATTTGAAATATTTTGTCAGTAAATATAACTGCTCAAATGTTTGATACATATGACATATTTACATCATGAATATGCACTAACAGAGGTCAACCTCCTTGTGTTTGTTATCAGAGAGTAGAAAATCTCTGGAAAATGGAATGGAAGAGGGAGATCATTCCGTAGAGCTATCTGTCGAGGCTGAGGCCCGAGGAGAAGCCCTAGAACTCCAAAATGTGAGTGGGTCAGCCACTCTAGCTCCTCCTTAAGCACCGAGTTCCCTGCTCAGTTTGCACAGCAGATGGCTGCGTTCTTTCAACAAATAGCAGGAAATGTGCCACCTTAAGCTCAGATGCAAGCACTTGCAGCACAATCACAGCCTCTGGCTCGGCAATATGAGAAGTTAATGAAATTTGGGGTTACAGAATTCAAAGGAACAGTGGATCCACTGGAAGCAGAACAGTGGCTGAAGAGGATGGAACGGATTTTCAGAAAACTACAATGTGCTGAAGAGTTGATATTCGAATATTCAGTATCACTTCTGCAAGGGGATGCATATGAGTAGTGGAAGACCATCCCCCACAGCCTGGTAGAGCCACCAGTCCTCACATGGGCAGACTTTTTAAGAGAATTTCGGCAAAAGTGGGTCCCCGATACTTATGTAGACATAAAGCTGCTAGAGTTTTTATGTCTGAAGCAAGGGGACAGAACTTTAGTAGAGTATGAGCGGGATTTCTCTCGACTAAGCCACTATGCCAGAAGTTTGGTCACCACCCCCAAAGACCGGTGTAAGAGGTTTGAGGCTGGGTTGAGGCCTAGCTTGAGAATGCAAGTGGTGGGGTTCCGACACTAGAATTTTTCTGAATTGATTTCACAAGCCCTGGAACTGGAAAGGATAGAATCAGAAGAGGCAGTGAAAAAGAGTACAGAAGAGAAAGAGAAAACAGAAAAAGCTACTGGTCAAACTATAGAAAGTAGTTCGGGGAAGAGAAAACATTTTGGAGGATCTAGCTCACGCGAATCAGGTAGAGGTATATCTTCTGGACAGAAACCGCCTCGATCTGATCAGCAAACTCAACAAACATGCAGAAATACGCTGTCGGATCGACTTTGTGAAACTTGTGGTAAACCACATAGTGGAGTATGTTATAGAGCTATAGGAGCACGTTTTAATTATGGAGGGACTAGTCATTTTGCTAAGGATTATGTAAGTCCACGCCGTTATGGATCATTTACCACGTCAGAAGGATCAGCCCAAGTTTCTACCTCGAAGAGTTCACTAGCAGTTGGCAGAGGCAAAGGCAGAGGTAGGGGTAGTACACCTAGAAGTCAAAGTACTGTGAATCAACCAGGACAAGGTGATGCTCCAGTGAGAGTATACACTATGCGACAGAGGGACGAGGATGAGACTTCTGACATGGTTGCTAGCATTTTCTCGATTCTTAACTAAGATATGTATATGTGTAAAAAAAAAAAAATTGATATGTTAGTGATTAGTCTTTTTAAAATTAATTTTGGAAGAGTTTGTTAGTGAAAAATATTTGCTAGCACATAAAAATTTGTAAAGTTTATTAGTAAGCCTAATTAGGTATGGCAAGAGAACCTAAAAATAAGTTATAGTAATATAGCTACCTTAGATGTAGGTAAAGGTATTACTACTGATAGATATCAGTGGGTACCATAATTAAAATAAGTTTAAGATATTAGTGGATTTGAAAGAAATAAGATATGGGAAAGTTTGATCTATTGGGATGTATCGTAATAACTATGCAATATTCGTGATGTTTATGCTGTAAGCTGCAGATTACAGTACTGACTTGGGATTTACTGTATAGAGCTACGTACTACCCAATAGTACACAAGAATAAGAATAGTTGCAAATGGCATCTGTTTTAGTATAGTTATGATAAGATTAAGTTTTCTTATTGGAAAGGAGTTTGTAAATCCTAACCTGGGATTTAAAACTCTAAAGTTAGAATATTGAAAGGTTATGTAATACCCCGAACCTCCGAGTTATGAATAGTACCATTTTTGGTCCGTGACTAATAGTACTCAAAGACACCTTAAGGACCAAAAATAAATAGAAAATTAATTGAGATAGATACAATAAAAATTTTAGTAAACAAAAAAGCTAAGGACTCATTGAGTATTATAAAAAGAAGTATTATGACCCGATGAAGGGCATTTTGGTCAATTCACCTCAAGAGTTGACTTTTGACCAAAATGTCAATTAAATTAAATGAAATTAATGAATTGAATTATGGGGTAAAAATTGAAGAAAAATTCAAGTAAAAATATGTAAGGGAAAATTTAAGAAATGAAAACTTAAACTTTCATTTCCATTATGACAAAATTAAAATGAAAGACTTATGGGATTTTGATAGTTAAATTTAATTATTTAATTAAAAGGAAAAATTAAGTGTAAATGTAAAAAAAAAGGAATAAAAATTTAAGTTTAATTATCCTTATGGCACAATTAAAATTTATAATTTTAATAAGCTAATTTTGGGAATAAATATATATATATATATATATATATATATATATATATATATATATATATATATATATATATATATAAGAAGACAAATGTCTTCTTCATTTCTTTTTTTTTCATAAGATATCACCACCCTCTCCTCTCTCTTCCTCTCTCTCTCTTTTTCTCTTCTTCTTCCACTTCTTCCCCTCATTGATTTCCCCTCCCAAGTTTTAATTCCCTTAAATTCCCTTCATAAATTCCATAGCCCACTAAAAGAAAACATCAAAGAGATCTTTGATTGAGAGATTAAAAGCAATGAGAATAAGAATTGGAAGAAAAGTGAAGTTGGAAAGAAATCAATAAGAGGTAAGTTTCTTTTCATGTTAGATTAGTTGTATAAACTTGGAATGAAGTTAATTTATGATGAAATTTCATATGAAAATAAAAGAAAACATGTATGGAACCTAAACTAGGGTTTTGGCCAAATGAGAGAAAAATTAGGGTTTGATGTATTTTTAGTTAAATTGATGATAAATTTAAGTTAAATAAAGTAGTATGCATGATTGGAAGTAGTAAGATTTCATGGGATTGCATAAATTGAATTATGGAAGATTAGGGTTCGTGGGGAAATTGGGTTTTGGTGCTAGAGAGTGAAGTTAGTGTGTGTAGTGTTAAATTATGATCATTTGAGGTTTATTTAGTTTGAATTGATATTGGGTTGATGAATGAAAGTAATGAAATGGTAGGATTAGGAAAAATTACAAACTTTGGTATTTGAAAATTGTGGGGTTTGTGCTAGGAAGTGCTATTGATGTGTCAATGCTAAATTAAAGTTATTTTGGGTGAATTAAATGTGAATTGAGTTTGGTTAATGGAAGTAATTGAAGAAATGAAAATTTGAACTTAGGGCAGAATTTTGCACACTGATATCAGTGTGTTTGGAAGCCCATAACTTAAGTTACACAACTCCAATTGTTGTGAAACTAATTGGAAACGAAACTTAAGACATAGGGCTAGAATTTTTATGAAGATACCTTGCCCCGAAAATGACCTTAAGCTACTCGAAATGAGCCTTGAATGGGAGATAAAATTTTGGAACCTGCAGAATTATGCACGTGAACAGTAAAGTTTAAACAGCCATAACTCTCTCTAGAAAACACTAATTTAGGTGATTCTTGAACCAAAGTAAACCTAAGATATAGTAAAACATTTCATATGAAGAATGTTAGGCCAAATTATGAACTTAACTCAATCAAATTGTGGAACGAATTTGGGTCACCGAATCTGCCAGAATCTGGGCACCTAAAATTGACCAAATGAACAGTAAACTTTACAAGGCTATAACTCTCTCTAGAAAACTCCAATTTAGGCGATTCTTGAACCGATGGAAACCTAGGACATAGTAGAACATTTCATATGAAGAATATTAGACCAAATTATGGACTTAACTTGATCAAATTGCTGAACGAAGTTGGATTGATAAATCTGCCAGAACTAAATCTGCAGCATGAACAGTGACGTGAACAGTAATCGTGTTTTGGGCACAACTTGAGCTACACAGCTCCGAATTAGGCGATTCCAAAAAGGAAAATAAAGTTAAGACCTAATGAACAATTTTCATGAAGAACATCTCATCAAAATATGATCGAAACTAGGTACAAATTGGGTTTAAAGATTGGGGCATCAAGCTGTCCCAAAACCAAAATATTCTAAAATTTTCAAAGCTAACTTAGGATGCATTAGACATGCATGTATGAGTTCTTGGCAGTAATTGAGATTGGTATTAAGGTATTCTATTTGTGTATTTTCAGTAGAAAAAGAAGTTGGAACAGACAAGGAGAAGTAGGTAACAAGGAAGGAGAATTATTGAAGGTTTGTGTACAACTAACCTTTTTCTTTGTTTTAGCTTCGTAAATTGATTTGAATGAGTTTGATTTGAAATGAGTTTATTTTGAATGAGGTATGTTTTTCTCTTATATTTGAGGAATTTGTGTGTTGCCACCCCTTTTATGGATCTTATGATGATTTGAATATGTTATTGTTTTGCAAACGTAATTATTGATTTAGAAACTCTTGAAAGTTGTTTTGAAACCACAGTTAGCATAACAGTCCCTTCAGAACTCCCCAGTAGTAACGGCTACTTGAAGTTTTATAATTGATATTAATTATGTCTCCCATTAATAATGGTTAGTGGGGTAAGACTACATGAGTACTCATTAGCTAGCTAGCCCTTCCCTCATTAATAACGGTTAGTGAGGTTGAGATTGCTTTGTAGTGGTGTACAACACGGCACTGATCATGAAATTTTATGTCATGGCCTGAACTGTGTATTGATGTTGGCAACACTAATGCTTTGTGAATTGTGATTTATGAATGATTTTTCATTTGAAATGTTATTCCAATAAATGGCTCTTATGAACTTAGAATTATTGTGAAGTTTTCATGCTTAAGAAAAATGTGATTTATTATGCTTTGAAAAATTGTGTTTTACCTTAAGTTTTAAAGTTATTAGTTGTGCACCACTGAGTGATATACTCAGCGATAGCTTCTTTATGCTGTCGCAGGTAAGGGAAAGGAGAAGGCTACCGAGTGAGAGACTTGGAAGCAGCATATTGGTATTGTTTGTGGGTATATATTGTAGTTATACCCCTGTAATTTCCTTTTGATGTGTTTTGCACCTATATGCATGGATGTACGGACATTGAGCAGTTTGTATTTAAAAGCATTGCATTGCTATCACATTTTGAGTTTGTAACTATTTTGTATTTTACTTTGAGACTTATGAAAATGTAACTTTTGCACTATTTAGTCTATCATTATTTCCAATGAATGTTTACAAGGAATTTTAACTATTCTCATATAATTTTCCGCAAAAGAATTGATAAGATAAAAAGCTATGGTTTATTTTAAAATCCTTTGTAGCATAACTAATGGGTTATCGGTAGGTGGAGTTCGGTGATTCATTAGGTGTGCTACGGGAACATGTCATGCCTTACAAGGGATAAAGTGTGACATGTTTTAGTGGTATCAGAGTTTTGGTTCTTATACAAGTTTTGAAATTGCATGTTTAAAAATTTTTGATAAGTACAACTACTCAATTGTCATTATTGATACATATAGTGCATTACATCATAAATATGGACTAATGGAGGAAAATCTCCTTGTGTTGGTTGTTCAGGGAGTAGAATTCCTTATGATTCAATATGGAAGAGGGGGATCACACAGTAGAGCAATCAGTAGCAGCTGACATACAGGGGGAAGCCCCAGCTCCTCAAAATGCCAGTGGATCGGCTGCACCCATCCCACCCATGCAGTTTCCTACTCAGTTCGTTCAGCAAATAGCTGCACTATTTCAGCAAATGGCTGGCAATATACCAGTTTAAGCTCCTGTGCGAGCACCTCTAGTGCAACCACCATCCCCAGCCAGACAGTATGATAAGTTAATGAAGTATGGGGCAACAGAGTTCAATGGTATAGTGGACCCATTGGATGCTGAGCAATGGTTAGAATGGATGGAGAGAGTCTTCAAGAAATTACACTGCACAGATGAGTTGAAGTTTGAATATTCAATTTCCTTGCTGCATGGAGATGCATATGAGTGGTGGAAGACCATTCCCCACAGTTTGCCTGAGCCGCCAGTGCTAACATGGGATGACTTTCTAAGGGAGTTTAGACAGAAGTATGTTCCTGATACCTATGTGGATATGAAGCTACAGGAGTTTTTCAGTTTGAAGTAAGGGAACAAGACTGTAGCTGAGTATGAGAGAGACTTTTCTCGCCTCAGCCACTATGCTGGAAGCCTACTCACTACCAGTAGAGATAGATGCAAACGGTTTAAGGCCGGTTTGAGGGCTAGTTTGAGATTGCAAGTGGTTGGGTTTCGACATGACAACTTCTCTGGGTTGATATCTCAGGCCCTTGAATTGGAAAGGATAGAACTGGAATGGGCATCTGAGAAGGTAATCACTGAAAAAGAGAAGAGTAGTAAGCCTATAGGTCAGAGTCTAAGTAACAATTCGGGTAACAGGAAGAGCTTTGGGGGACCAAGTAACAGAGGATCTTGTAGGGGAAGATTTTCAGGGCAGAGGCCACCTAGATCCAGACAGCAGACATCTAGGGGTTCCTTTCCTACCCGTGCTTATGAGACTTATGGCAGGACTCATGGAGGAGTATGTTATAAGGCCATAGGAGCTTGTTACAACTGTGGTGGAAGTGGGCATTTTGCTAGAGATTGCACTAGTGCCCACAGATCTGGGCCTCCTACTACCACTGAGAGATCTGTTCAAGGTTCTGTTTCCAAAGGACAACAGACAACTAATAGAGGCAGAGGCAGGGGTAGAGGTAACACTTCTGGCAGCCAGGGCACAGTGAGCCAACCAGAGTAGAGTGGTGCACCAGTCAGGGTGTACACCATGTGCCAGAAGGATGAAGCTGAGACATCAGATGTTGTGGCTGGTACTTTCTCCATTTTTGATAGAGATGTATATGTACTGTTTGACCCTGGTTCTACACATGCTTATGCTAGTTCCAGTATTGCATGCTCTGTTGCTATTTCTTGTGTGAAATTGGATTATGATGTGCTAGTAACTAGTCCTTTAGGATAAGAGGTTAGGTGAACAAATTGTAAAAGGATTGTCCTTTGGTGATCCAAAGACATACATTCCTGTCAGACTTAATTGACATGCCCTTCCAAGATTATGATATCATCTTGGGCATGGATTGGTTAGCCAGGCATCACGCCATGATCGACTGTAGACTGAAGATAGTCACTTTTGATCTTCCCGAGTATGCAGACATAGTGATACACGGGGAGAGGCAGTTATTGCCATCCAACATCATTTCAGCTGCACTTGCTAGAAAGATGATTAGAAAGGGATGTGAAGCTTATCTAGCTCATGTGATAGACACCCAGGTGGGGAGTCTAAATCTTAAAGATATTCCTACAGTATGGGATTTTCCGGATGTCTTTCTGGAAGAATTACCGGGATTGCCTCCGGAAAGAGAGGTGCAGTTTGAAATTGAGACTATGCTTGGTGTGGAGCCAATCTCCATCACTCCTTATAGGATGGCACCTGCTAAGTTGAAAGAGTTGAAGGTACAATTGCAGAAATTATTAGATAAGGGTTTCATAAGCCCTAGCGTGTCACCTTGAGGAGCACTAGTATTATTTGTGAAGAAGAAGGATGGTACTCTCCGCCTATGCATAGACTACAGACAGTTGAATAAGGTGACGATAAAGAATATATATCCTCTGCCACGAATCAATGATTTGTTTGATCAGTTGAAGGATGCAACTGTATTCTCCAAAATTGACTTAAGATCGGGCTACTAACAGTTGAGGGTGCAGGAGCAAAGTATTCCTAAAACTGCCTTTAGGACTCGGTATGGCCACTATGAGTTTTTGGTAATGCCATTCGAGTTGACTAATGCTCTAGCTGCTTTTATGGGCCTAATGAACACTATCTTCAGGCTATATTTGGACCAGTTTGTTGTAGTGTTCATTGATGATATTTTAGTGTACTCAAAGAATGCAGAGGAACACAACAAGCACTTGAAGAAAGTACTGCAGACTTTGAGGGAGAAGCAGTTGTATGCCAAATTGTCGAAATGTGAGTTTTGGTTAAAGGAGATATCATTTTTAGGGCATATTGTATCTGCAGAAGTTATCCAGGTGGATCCTAGCAAAGTAGAAGCCATTCTTAATTGGAAGCCACCTAGAAATGTCATGGAAGTTTGGAGTTTCCTTGGTTTAGCTGGGTATTACCGAAGGTTTGTGAAGGGATTCTCCATGCTAGCATCTCCACTGACCAAGCTACTTAGGAAGGATGTAAAATTTCAGTGGATTGATTGGTGCTAGGAAAGTTTTGATGAGTTAAAGAGGCGTTTAACTGAAGCTCCAGTCTTAACCTTGCCCACTTTGGGTAAGGAGTATACCATATACAGTGATGCTTTTCATAACGGATTGGGTTGTGTGTTGATGCAAGATAGGAATGTCATTGCCTATGCTTCACGCCAGCTTAAACCGCATGAGAGGAATTATCCTACACATGACTTGGAGCTAGTAGCCATTGTCTTTGCCTTGAAAATCTAGAGACATTACTTGTATGGAGAGAGATGTTATATATACACAGATCATAAAAGTTTGAAATACTTGGGCACACAGAAGGAGTTAAATTTGAGGCAAAGGAGATGGTTAGAGCTGATAAAAGATTATGATTGCTTGATAGACTATCAGCCTAGAAAGACAAATGTTGTAGCTGATGCTTTAAGTCGCAAGACTATGGCTGGTTTGAGGGTTTCTCCTTTGTTCATGGTGCATGAATTAAGGGCATTGCATGCTAATTTGGAGATTAATGAAGATGGGCAAATGGTAGCTACTTGGCAAGTGAAGCCAATGCTGGCAGAACAAATTAAAGCAGTTGCACAGAAGGATGATAAGTATGTGAAGTTGATGGAAGAGGCTCGAGATGGCAAGAAAATAGAATTATCAGTAAATGATGAGGGCTTGT
The DNA here is from genome assembly GCF_030052815.1 of Hevea brasiliensis. Taxonomy (NCBI): domain Eukaryota; kingdom Viridiplantae; phylum Streptophyta; class Magnoliopsida; order Malpighiales; family Euphorbiaceae; genus Hevea; species Hevea brasiliensis. Next base: position 70,153,946 of record NC_079500.1, read on the forward strand.
GTGCATTCCTGAGAATGTTGAACTGAGGCAGACCATTTTAAAGGAAGCACATGATTCACCTTTTGCAATGCACCCTGGTGGAACCAAAATGTATAGAAGTGTGAAAGAGCACTATTAGTGGAGAGGAATGAAGAAAGACATTACAGAATATATTGCCAAATGCTTAACTTGTCAGCAAGTAAAGGCAGAACACCAAGTACCTGCAGGGTTGCTACAGCCATTGCCAATTCCCGAGTGGAAATGGAAAAGAATCACTATGGATTTCGTGATAGGACTTCCACGTACACAAAAGAATCATAATGCAGTTTGGGTTATTGTTGATAGATTGACCAAGTCTGCACACATTTTTTCAATGAGAATGGATTACAACCTGGAAAGATTGGCCAAACTATACATTGACGAAGTGTTGAGGTTGCATGGAGTGCCAATGTCTATTGTGTCTGATAGAGATCCTAGGTTCACTTCTAGATTCTGGGGTAGTCTCCAAAAAGCCCTAGGGACTAGATTGAACTTCAGTACAGCATTCAATCCATAGATAGACGGCCAATCTGAAAGGATCATTCAGATTTTGGAGGATATGCTTCGGGCTTATGTGATTGAGTTTGAAGGAAGTTGGGACACACACTTGCCTTTAATTGAACTTGCCTACAACAACAGTTATCAGTCAAGCATCAGAATGCCTCCATACGAAGCACTTTATGGCAGAAAGTGTAGAACTCCCTTATGTTGGGATGAAGTGGGCGAGAGGAAGTTGATTGGTCCAGAATTAGTGCAGCAGACAGAAGAAAAGGTTAAGCTCATTGGAGACAGACTCAAAGTTGCAACGGATAGACAGAAGTCCTACATTGACCTAAAGAGAAGAGATATTCGGTATAGTGTGGGTGACAAGGTGTTCCTGAAAGTTTCCCCATGGAAGAGGATCATGAAGTTTGGTAGAAAGGGGAAACTAAGTCCTCGCTTTATTGGGCCGTATGAGGTTTTGGAAAGAGTGGGTCCATTGGCATATAGACTTGTATTGCCTCTGGAGTTGGAAAAGATTCACAATGTCTTCCATGTCTCCATGTTGAGGAGGTACAGATCAGACCCCTCTCACATTTTGCCAATAAAGGAGATTGAGGTAAATCCAGACCTGACATATGATGAACAGCCCATAAAGATCTTGGCACATGAGGTGAAGCAGCTGAGGAACAAACAGATACCTCTAGTCAAAGTGCTGTGGAACCATCATTCAGGCCAAGAGGCTACATGGGAGCGTGAGGAGGACATGAGGAGACAGCACCCACAGCTATTTAGAGACTGAGACCAGGTAAATTTCGAGGACGAAATTTATTTTTAAGGAAGGGAGAATTGTAATACCACGAACCTCCGAGTTATGAATAGTACCATTTTTGGTATGTGACTAATACTATTCAAAGACACCTTGAGAACCAAAAATAAATAAAAAATTAATTGAGATAGACACAATAAAAATTCTAGTAAACAAAAAAGCTAAGGACTCATCGAGTATTATAAAAAGAAGGATTATGACCCGATGAGGGGCATTTTGGTCAATTCACCTCAAGAGTTGACTTTTGACCAAAATATCCATTAAATTAAATGAAATTAATGAATTGAATTATGGGGTAAAAATTGAAGAAAAATTCAAGTAAAAATATGTAAGGGAATATTTAAGAAATGAAAACTTAAACTTTCATTTCCATTATGACAAAATTAAAATGAAAGACTTATGGGATTTTGATAGTTAAATTTAATTATTTAATTAAAAGGAAAAATTAAGTGTAAATGTAAAAAAAAAAGGAATAAAAATTTAAGTTTAATTATCTTTATGGCACAATTAAAATTTATAATTTTAATAAGCTAATTTTGGGGATAAATATATATATATATATATATAAGAAGACAAATGTCTTCTTCATTTCTTTTTTTTTCATAAGAAACCACCACCCTCTCATCTCTCTTCCTCTCTCTCTCTTTTTCTCTTCTTCTTCCACTTCTTCCCCTCATTGATTTCCCCTCCCAAGTTTTAATTCCCTTAAATTCCCTTCATAAATTCCATAGCCCACTAAAAGAAAACATCAAAGAGATTTTTTATTGAGAGATTAAAAGCAAGGAGAACAAGAATTGGAAGAAAAGTGAAGTTGGAAAGAAATTAACAAGAGGTAAGTTTCTTCTCATGTTAGATTAGTTGTATAAACTTAGAATGAAGTTAATTTATGATGAAATTTTATAAGAAAATGAAAGAAAACATGTATGGAACCTAAACTAGGGTTTTAGCCAAATGAGAGAAAAATTAGGGTTTGATGTATTTTTAGTTAAATTGATGATAAATCTAAGTTAAATAAATTGTATGCATGATTGGAAGTAGTAAGATTTCATGGGATTGCATAAATTGAATTATGGAAGATTAGGGTTTATGGGAAAATTGGGTTTTGGTGTAAGAGAGTGAGGTTGGTGTGTGTAGTGTTAAATTATGATCATTTGAGGTTTATTTAGTTTGAATTAACATTGGGTTGATGAATGGAAGTAATGAAATGATAGGATTAGGCAAAATTACAAACTTTGGTATTTGAAAATTGTGAGGTTTGTGCTAGGAAGTGCCATTGATGTGTCAATGCTAAATTAAAGTCATTTTGGGTGAATTAAATGTGAATTAAGGTTGATTAATGGAAGTAATTGAAGAAATGAAAAATTGAACTTAGGGCAGAATTTTGCACACTGATATCAGTGTGTTTGGAAGCCCATAACTTAAGCTACACAACTCCAATTGTTGTGAAACTAATTGGAAACGAAACTTAAGACATAGGGCTAGAATTTTCATGAGGATACCTTGCCCCGAAAATGACCTTAAACTACCCGAAATGAGCCTTGAAACGGGAGATAAAATTCTGGAACCTCTGCACTATGCACGTGAATGAAAGTTTAAACAGCCATAACTCTCTCTAGAAAACACTAATTTAGGTGATTCTTGAACCAATGTAAACCTAAGATATAGTAAAACATTTCATATGAAGAATGTTAGGCCAAATTATGAACTTAACTCAATCAAATTGCAGAATGAATTCGGGTCACCGAATCTGCCAGAATCTGGGCACCTAAAATTGACCAAATGAACAGTAAATTTTGCAAGGCTATAACTCTCTCTAGAAAACTCCGATTTAGGTGATTCTTGAACCGATGGAAACCTAAGACATAGTAGAACATTTCATATGAAGAACATTAGACCAAATTATGGACTTAACTTGATCAAATTGCTAAATGAATTTGGATTGATAAATCTGCCAGAACTAAATCTGTAGCATGAACAGTGACGTGAACAGTAATCGTGTTTTGGGCACAACTTGAGCTACACAGCTTCGAATTAAGTGATTCCAAAAAGGAAAATAAAGTTAAGACCTGATGAACAATTTTCATGAAGAACACCTCATCAAATTATGATTGAAACTAGGTACAAATTGGGTTCAAAGATTGGGGCACCAAGCTGTCCTAAAACCAAAATATTCTAAAATTTTCAAAGCTAACTTGGGATGCATTAGACATGCATGTAATGAGTTCTTGGCAGCAATTGAGATTGGTATTGAGGTATTCTATTTGTGTATTTTTAGTAGAAAAAGAAGTTGGAATGGACAAGGAGAAGTAGGTAACAAGGAAGGAGAATTATTGAAGGTTTGTGCACAACTAACCTTTTTCTTTGTTTTAGCTTCGTAAATTGATTTGAATAAGTATATTTGAATGAGTTTGATTTGAAATGAGTTTATTTTGAATGAGGTATGTTTTTCTCTTATATTTGAGGAATTTGTGTGTTGTCACCCCTTTTATGGATTTTATGACTATTTGATTTGTAAACGTGATTATTGATTTAGAAACTCTTGAAAGTTGTTTTGAAACCATAGTTAGCATGACAGTCCCTTCGGAACTCCCCAGTAGTAACGGCTACTTGAAGTTTTATAATTGATATTGATTATGTCTCCCATTAATAATGGTTAGTGAGGTAAGACTACATGAGTACTCATTAGCTGACTAGCCCTTCCCTCATTAATAACGGTTAGTGAGGTTGAGATTGCTTTATCGTGGTGTACAACACGGCACTAATCGTGAAATTTTGAGTCATTGCCTGAACTGTGTGTTAATGTTGGCAGCACTAATGCTTTGTGAATTGTGATTTATGAAGTATGATTTCTCATTTGAAATGTTATTCCAATAAATGGCTCTTATGAACTTAAAACTATTGTGAAGTTTTCATGCTTAAGAAAAATGTGATATTATGCTTTGACAAATTGTGTTTTACCTTAAGTTTTAAAGTTATTAGTTGTGCACCACTGAGTGATATACTCAGTGATAGCTTCTTTATGCTGTCACAGGTAAGGGAAAGGAGAAGGCTACCGAGTGAGAGACTTGGAAACAGCATTTTGGTATTGTTTGTGGGTATATATTATAGTTATACCCCTGTAATTTCCTTTTGATGTATTTTGCACCTATATGCATGGATGTACGGATATTGAGCGGTTTATATTTAAAAGCATTGCATTGCTATCACATTTTGAGTTTGTAACTATTTTATATTTTACTTTGAGACTTATGAAAATGTAACTTTTGCAATATTTAGTCTATCATTATTTCCAATGAATGTTTACATGGAATTTTAACTATTCTCATACAGTTTTCCGCAAAAGAATTGATAAGATAAAAAGCTATGGTTTGTTTTAAAATCTTTTGTAGCATAACTAATGGGTTATCAGTAGGTGGAGTTCGGTGATTCATTAGGTATGCTACGGGAACATGTCATGCCTTACAAGGGATAAGGTGTGACAAGTTATAGTTCAGTACAAGAGAAAGTAATGACTACACATCAGTGCAAAATAAGCTATAAAATATCGATAGATAAAAATAAATAGAACAGTAAGAAATGAGAAAAACAATAGATAAGGAATTGCCACCAAGGCAAGCAACTTGCTTAAGACGCGTAATGATATCTCGAACTATTTTGTCAAAAAAGAAATAAGTTAAACCAAAGCAAACAAGATGGTGTAAAATAGCATATAGATCTTGGTCATAAATGGAGATGGTAAGATAATGGTTATGGACCTATGGCCAAGAAGGAGATAAGTAGTTCATATATGACCAATAAGGTCAAAAAAAAAAAGAGAGAAAAGAGGAGATTACAAAGGAAAATAATTGCTAAAGCTGTAAGAAAAGATTATGTTGTATAAACAAATTAAACGTTACATGAGATTGTTAGAAGTCTTACACAGACTCAAAGGAATGAAGATTATAAGATTATGTAAAGAGGAGAAAGACTAAGTTTTCACCCATAGAATCGTACGAGGTCCGAGAAAGAGTGGATCCACTAGCACATAGATTTGCTTACCTCTAAAATTGAAATAAATTTGAATCTAACTTATGACAGAAGTTCATAAGAAACTGGGCACACGAGGTAAGTAATCGATGAGTAAATAGTGTTGGTTAAAGTGCTACGGACCATTATTTCGATTATGAAGCTACGTAGAAATGTGAGAAAAACATGAGAAAACAACATGTATGACTACTTGAGGATAGATAGTGGACACAATTTTGAGGACGAAATTCATTTTAGGGGGTGGGGGAAATTGTAACACCCATAGTTATATAACCAGGTATATTTCACTGTTCCGGTAATCGGTGTCGGTCTGGACAATTAAGGAGATTAGAATCACATCTAAGATGACTAGATAAGCCCTAAACACAAATAATTAGTAATTATCAATTAGTTAAGTATAAATAAGAGAAACAGAACATAAGAAGTTAAATGAGCCGAGAGTTACAGCGATGGGTGACCTTCTCGGGAAGGATTGTGAGGTCGATTTAAACTCAAATTTCGAACCGTAAAATGTGACGCCGCGGTCCTTAGGACTATTGCAAACATAGTGGAAAAGAGAAAATCACGAAAAAGAAATGTTAAGCTGGTCAAATAATTAGGTGAGGGATCCGAAAAAAAATATTGAATTATTTGCAAACCGGGTCAAACCGGCGAGAGGCAATTTGATCAATTGACCCCTGGAGATGACTCCTGACCTAACTGTCAAATAAAATCGAAAAAAAAAATTTCGGAATCGGGAATTAAATTAAAGAACTAATGGAAAAATAAATAAATAAAAAAAGAAAAAGAAAAAGTGAAAAGAGATGACATCATGAATGATGCAGTAAACATTATAATTAAAAAATTAAATTTGGATAAATTGTGGTCTTCCATAAGGTTAAAATTCATAAAGAAAGAAAAAAAAAAACAAAAAAAGGAGTCATCTTCTTCAAGTTGCCACCCCTCTTCTCTCTCACCCTCTCCCCCACCCAAACTCCATTAAAGCTCATCTTTGAGCTTGAAGAATCAAAATCCCACCATAGAAAATTGTCCTACCATAACTAGATTTTGTTTGGGCAACTAGGAAAGAAGATTCAAGGAAAAGAAAGAAGAAAATTTTGAAGAAAGAAAGAAAGAAAATTATGCACTAAGGTTAGTGATCCAAACTTGAAACTTTTAGTTTAATCATTGTGATTTTAGCTTAAGGAACTTAGAAATGAACATAAAATCAAATGAAAACAAGGGTTGGAGGACTATATGCAAATTTTGGCCAGCTAGGGTTTGAGATAGGAATATACGAATTTGATTGAATTAAATGTGTTAGGAAGCTTGAATGAGTTGAGAAATGGTGTTTGTATGTTTGGAATTAATTAAATGTAACAAAGTAGTGAGTTAGGGTTTGGACCTAGGGTTTTGGAAAACAAAAATTGGAGAATTGGTCAAATGGTGTGTTTGACCTTGTTTGAGCTGAAAAATGGTCATATGTGACCAATTGTGGTATGTTGGAAGTGTTAGAATTAGGTTTAAATTCGGATTGCTTAGGGCCATTATGCAGGCAGCAGGACCAAGGTCCCTTTCAGGAATCAAAACTGAAAATTTACCAACACAATTAGTGTGAGGCTAATTGGGAATGAAACTAGAAATAAAATGACATATTTTTCATTCAGGAATCATGCCTAAAAAGTGACCATAGCATAGTGAACAAATTGGCCAAATCCGGAATTGGGTGTTTTGACCTGTACAAAAATGACTAAATGAACAGTGTTTGTTCATTTGGCCATAACTTGGGCTAGGCAGGTCCAAATGACCTGAAATTTTACCAGTAAAAAGCTGAGATATAGACCTACAACTTTTATGAATAACACAAATCCAAATTATGCTCTTAACCAAGTCATTTAGCCACTCAAAATTAGTGACTTAAAACTGCCAGAACCAGTTTTGGTGCCCAGAAAATCTGGGTTAGGCCAATTCGGCTAGCCATGTTAAAATGGCTATAACTTGAGCTAAAAAACTCCAAATGGAATGATTCAAAAAGGAGAATAAAGTTAAGACAATAAGGAACAATTTCTATGAAGAAAACTTAGTCAAATTCTAACAGCAACATGACCAATGGAACAGTACAAAATAGAACACCAAAACTGAAAATTTGCAATTTTGCCTAAAAGACCTAAGTTTTGAGAAAACAACCAAAATCAACAAAATTGGTGACCAAAATGTGGTATGTCAGTATAGTTGGAATTCTCATATCATTTAAGCATAAGAAAGTCAATATTTTGACTTGAATAGTAACCTCAACATGAAAATTTTCAAGAATGAAACTTAAGCATATATGAATTAATTATTAGAATTATTGTGAGGTAAAGATACTGAGACACTATAAATTTTGTGTTTCAGTTGAAAAAGACCCAGAAGGTCTAAAAGACTGAGTCAAGGCCTAGAGGCGACTCACGTCAGGTTTGTACACAATAAACCTTAATTTATCATTTTCTCATAGAAAACTTGTTCAATTATACATTGTGAAATTATTGTGTTAATTATGGGTTTTGAGAACTACTGTGTTGCCACTTTGAGAATGGAAATTTGACTTTGGAAATTAATTGTGTTTTGCATAAAATATTTGAATAACTTGATTTAAATTGTTTTTAATTCACACTTGGCATGATAATATTAATATGTTCCTCCTCCACTTGTGGGGTGAGTTTGATATTTGATCACTTTCCTCCCTATCTGGCTTCCCAGTCTAAGGGGTGAGTTTGGATGAGTACTCATTAACTAGCTAGCCACCTCCCTCATTGATTTCGATTAGTGGAGTGAGTTTGCCTTGTCATGGTGTGCAACACGGCATGTTTGGAAATTTTGTGTCATGGCCTAAGTTGTGTTATTTATTGGCAACACTATGTTTATTAAATTGTTGGATCAAAGTTGTGTTATATTAAGTTTTGAAAATTATGATTTGTTATAAATGTGATTTGAAAAAAAATTGTGAAATGCAATTATGAGATTTTTGAATTATAAATTGTTCATAAATATTTTATATTATGCATTTTATACTTTATTATGTACCACTGAGTATTTTTATATTCAGCGATAGCTTTAACTTACTGTCGCAGATAGAGAAAAGGACATAGCAGCGAGTGAGCTGCCATAGTCAGAGAGGAGTACAATGAAGAATTTTTGTACGGGTATTTGTCTATACCCTAGTAGTTTAGTTTGATGTAAATATGATAGTATGCATATGTATCTCTGTAGTTTGAGCAATTGTACAGATAAAGTTGTAATAATATTATTTCGGATTTTCTTTCTATATATTAAGATTGTGTATGTAAAATTAATTTTAATGCCACGTTTATGGATAGAATTATTTTAACCATATTTTGAAAAGCGAATTTTGATTTAAATTGTGGTTGACTGTATTGTTTGGGATATTATTGGAAATTGAGGCTGTGAAATGAAATTATTTGGAAGTGTTTTTCGCTGGTTTTGAAGAACTGTTTTCTCAAAATATAGACGGCACTCTGCCGAAATTTTTATAAAATTTATGAAAAATAAAAATGGATAAAAATTTTTACTAGTTTTGAAATTTCAATTAAATATTTTTAATTCCTACCAAAACGCTCACCACTTCCAAAATGTACGAAAATGGTTTTAAAATCCCTTGTAGTGTATTTAATTGGTTATCTGTAGGCGAAGTACGGTAATTCATTAGATGTATTACGGGATCATGTTACATTTTACGGAGGGGTAGGGTGTGACAAAACCGACACTAGGACTTAGGCCAGCGTAAAGCCCTTGAAACTTATAGTAAGCTTTATTGTTCACAAACTCACAACTAGAGCTAGCTTTGTAACTTATCATACAAGACAAAAATAAAATATTATAATTAAAGTTGAGTCATCTTAGCCCAAAAGCCATCATACATACACAACTAAGGGAGCCTAACTCAACCCTAATACACAACATAAATAATCCATTAATTAAAACAATATATTTATACACCAGTGTCATAATAGAGCTCTAAGAATTAAATAAGTAAATCAATAAATAATCTCCATAAAAATTAGTAATTGAGCAGTATAATAACCTGCGGAGGAAAATGCAGGTTAGACTCTAAAATAGAATTTCTCCTCCTGCAAGAGTTTACCATATAATACACATCCAAGACATATAACAAACAATTCACTAATATTAGCACAAAAAGATAATTTGGAGCTACACATACTCATCTTGTGTATTACATCAATACATAAAATATGTGAGTTGATCTCCTATATAGCTTTCTAGTCCAAATCCCATCAGCGAGCTCAACTCAAACAAGACTTTCTCTTAAATTAATGTACAAAAACCAGTGAGATCAACACAAAGCCGTGCCTCACCTCGACTTTCCATAACCATAAAGATCGAGTTCTAACGAGACTAGCTCAAATTGTGACTACCCATTCAATTCATATGCATCATATACCATGTATATATAACACACAGCTCCAAATTATCATTAGGGGTAAACACAAATAATTAACGATAATTAAATATACAATAATAAGAATGCTCTTAATTTATTTAACTAAGTGTGTAAATATATTTATAAAATGCTTGAATATGCCAAAATATAAATAATATAGAAATTACAAAATACAATCAACGTCTAACTCACAGAGCTAATGACCCAACTGTAACTGGTCCAGCTAGAAGAACATAATCAACCTCGATCACCTATCTACACTGACCTTTATTATTTGATTGATAGAATTAACCTATTAATTTAATCTTCAGATCCTAAGATTTTGTCGAAATTTTGGCAAAGTCTCCTCAGTAATTAGACCTAACCCCTTGCAACAAAACTCAACCAAAAGTAATAACAGACAAGGCCTCAAGCCCACAATAACAATTATAATACCCATCCAAGGCCTACAAGAAACTTAATCTAGGTCTAAACGTCCAAACTCTAGCTTAGATCCTTAACACTATAATCCAAATAATTATCTCCAATACTCCAAAAATTATGAAAATATTCCTGGAGGTCTTCTATTTCATTCTTGTGTTAATTAAATTCATTTTATTTAATTTCATTCAACCATAAATATTTTACAGAATAACCAACTAGCTTAACTAAGGTCAAAATTATACAACTTGAGTTTGGGATTACCTTTGCAAATTCTACTACATAGAATGCGTATAGAACGTCTAAAAATATTGTAAACAACTGTAATATTGACAATGTTCCAAAACGGGCTGCTGGACATCTAGATTAGGCCAAAAACTCGATTAGGGCGTCGATGAGTTATCGCCAATCTGAGTGCATATCTAGGATACCCATGAATTACTGGTGATGAATCTGTAGACTGTTCGCCAAAATTCCAATCTAGCTGTTCGATATTGATTTAGTTTAGGCTTTTCGATGAACATCTTCTCCATCTGACATTTGATCAAGGCATAATTGGTGTCAAAACGAAGTTTGAGGAGTGTATATCATGATCCCTAGGTCTGATAATCCAAACTGGTTGCCAATTGGCCAAGATCTGATCAGAGAGTCACGAAAACTAGAAACTTCTCTTCCCTTAATCTCACTCATCCAGCCACCAATCAAAGCAAAATTGGTCCCAAAAGAAAGCTTATAAAATAAGCTTTCCAATGCCATAACAAATGCGTCGATCGAACTTCAGATGAAGCTGGAATCATGCCTGGAAAATGTCTCCCCCGCATGCACGTTAAAGGAGAAAACGCCTTGCTTTTACAGCGCTATTAGCACTGCTCCGGCTAGCCAACGACTTGCTGGCTTTCCTGGGTGGTGGAGTTTCCTCATCGGCCATTGTAGGTGGCTGGATGCTCACCAGTAACAGCAAAATAGAGGGAGAAAGAGAGTGGTGAGAGAGAGAGGAGAGAAAATGTGGGAGGGAGAGAGAGTTGCTAGGTTAATTCTTTTTTGTTTTTCTTTTAATTTCAATTAGATCTTTATACTTTTTAAAACATTTCAATCGAGCCCAAAACTTTTCAATCAAACCCTTTTTCTAATCTAATACATTACAACAATAACAACAACAACAACAACAATAACAACAACAATAATAATAATAATAATAAACAATAATAACAACAACCAAACTAAATTTAGAATCAAAATTAACAATAATGAAATAATATACTTTATTACTTGATTTAATATGAATATTTAAAACTAATCATTTAAATTAAAATTCAAATTATTAAATAATTCATAAAATATGTTTAGAAATAAAACAACATTAAAACAATATATATAATGAAAGTATTACAAAATTGTAAATTAGTTACACAATATTAAAAAAATATTTAAATACTAATAAAATTTGTAAAATTTATATTTTAAAATATAAGTTATTACACCATAGATCTGAAGAGGTCATCCATCCTTTACTGTACCCCTTTGATGACATGCTTATCTCAATCAATGTGTAATCCATTAAGTTAAAAGTCAATGATATGATACATGAAGGCATGGATGCATGAGCATGCATGATATCTATACTAATGAATTTACATGTAAAAGACTGAAAAAGGTCCTAAAAATAAAACAAAATTTGGAACATGGACTTTTCGACCTTTAGATTTTGAAAATTTACTTTTAAAATCCTATAAGAAAGAATAAAATCTTAAACTAGAAAGATTTTGAACCATGAGAAATAAAAAAAAAATTACAAAAAAATTATATAGCTTCACCTCCTTATACCTCTAAATTCTCTTAATAAAATAAATAATCAAGTCCATAAATCTGTTCCTAGGTATTACTACATTAGGCCCAATCAACAGGAGATTAGCCTAAGGTGAACCTTCCCTCACAAACAAAATGGTCTATAAAACCAAAAGTCCAACATGCAAGTGGGCTTTCATTTCCATTTTGGGAAGATAAAACGGACTTAGGCATGAATTTTCCAAAGGCAACAAAGGGACTCAAGTTCTAGCCTAAATCAATCTTATTTTCCTTTAAAATTACATATCTAACACATAGATTTACAAACCAAACACATCACATGTAACAAGCATCCTAGAGCCACATGTTTTTAAGACTAGCATGACTTGAATCCATCCTTATATATTTGTCTTAGGTAAAAAAATGTTCCTAAAAAATAAGAGCTTAACCATTATGTCTCCCATTAACCTTAAGAAAGTCAAAAGTGCAAACAACTTGGTTCATGCATTTTTTATACCCTAAGGTACATGCCATGGGTTGTAGAGATAAGTTGACTTGCCAGAGCTCGAATGAAATAAAGGCCTCCTCAATCTTATCCTCACAGGGCTACATCACATTATGTTGATTATGCTTTTACAGTTTGTGCAAGTGGCGTGCAATGCAAATGAATTTTTTAAAAGAAATAATAACAAACTAAAGAAACTAAGTTGGAGTAACTAAATCCCCAGTGGAGTCGCCAAGCTGTAGAACCCTCGAACGTGATTTAACATTGTCTTCCTTTAACACTATTATAATATTTGGATATTAATATCATAAAGGCAGAGGAAAGGAGTCATTACTCAAGTAATAACTAAGATAAAATCATAAAAGAGACATGAGTGGCAACTTACCTCTTGCAGAGGTCTACTACCTTTCTTTTATTATGAGCCTAACAACTTAAGTTTAGGATAGTAGGTGCAAGAGAGAGAAGGTATTAGGCAACCTCCCTACTTAGACTTACCTTAGAATAAGGGTCAACCCCTACTTGTATTGCTTATAACCTATCTTAGTTTTTCTTTATTAAAGTTCTCGATTATTCAAATGCATATCTAAATTAAACATGCACACTTTGTACATGCAAACACATCACACCTATTACATATGCATATTGTAGCTCTAATCATGCTCGGTTTCTATGTTTAAGATCATGTTACCATATTCTTTTCATGCCTTGGGATTAATTTTCACATATCGAAAAACAAGTAGGAAAGTAAACAGCCCTAAGCATGCATACCATGTAATGAGTTTGTTACTTTTATTTTTTAATATCTTTATTCTTTCATACTTTTGTTATATCAAATTATTTATTTTGTTGCATTTAAGTTAATAATTAAATTAATAGTATACAAAAATAATTAGATTAATTGTACGCATAATATTTTAAAAATTAATAAATATTTTTATAAAATATATTAAATTAACATTAGAATTAATATTTTAATTTAAATTATTATATATATAAAAATAAGGGGAAAAGTAGATCGAGATGTGTAAATAGTGAAAAGGTTGGGGTTGAAAATGTGAAGCTGAAGACGAAAGACGATGAAAGAAACGGAGTTTGCTCATCCTTTCACAGTTCCACTCTCCTGCTCAGGACTCATCACTGCTCCAATCCAACAAATTTCAATACACACACCTTCTGTCCAAACTGAAATTCAAAGGAAATTATAGATTTCTATTTTTTGAAAAAATAAATAATCACAGACCAGCTTGAAGAGGAGAAGAGAAAACTGCTCCCTCTAAGGTCAGTTTCATTTCCTTTGTTCGTTGGTAGAAGATTAGGGCTTTCACTTTCCAATGTTTTTGGTTTCGCCAATTCCTTTATCTTTCTGTTTACAACGCAAATTGATTACTGAATGAGTATTTTGATATGCTGGAAATTGTTATAATTTCATTGCTGCGACGCCAACATTTGCATTTGCCTGCCTTCTACTTTTCTTAAGAAACCCAAGAATGAGAAACTTTTTTTTTGTAAATTTTATTTTGGATTACTGCCAATGATGTACTTATTTTGATGATTTTTGTCGTCTAAAATTTATTGTTTATCGTCTTAGAATGGAATTTAATAAGTCAAACTTGATTGTGCTGAATGGTGATGAAATTCTGGAAACCCAATATCAAAGGTGCTCCAAATGAAGTAAAACCCCCAACCCCCCTCTATGCATATGCATATATCTTATACATAGGTTAGTTTGTGTAATGCAGGCAGTTTTTGGTTCTACTAAAATTGGGACAAGTATGAAGAGCATGCTATAGCCTTCCTGGAGCAAAGGTTTCATATGCTACACGTATGGATGTTGAGGTGGTAGATGTTGAAGGGAATAAAGGAGACGATCATATGATGGTAAATGCTGATTCCAATAAGTCTGAGAAACTTAATGTAACTGAAGATTCTTCAGAAGTAATGGTTGGAAATCAGGATGATGATGGAAGTGCTTTACCACGTGTGGGTATGGAGTTTGAATCAGAGGATGTTGCCAAGGCATTCTATGATGCATATGCCAGGCGTATGGGATTTAGCTCTCATGTTGGTCAATTTAATCGCGCTAAGCCTGATGGGCCGATTGTAACTTGGGATTTTGCATGTTCCCGAGAGGTGCTTAAAAGAAGGAATTTTGAGTGCTGCAATGCCATGCTTAGGATAGAGAGAAAGAATTCAGACACTTGGGTTGTGACAAAATTTGTAGAGGACCATAACCATTCTATGGTGATTCCTAGTAAGGTTCATTACCTTCGACCTCGTAGGCATTTTGCTGGTGCTACAAAGAATGTGACTGAAACACTAGATGCCACTAGTGATGTTTATGTTTCTATTGAGGGGAATCATGTATCTAATGAACAAAATCGTGTTAGGAATGTATCCCTTGGAGAACCTAATCACCCAGTTAGGAATGTTGTGCATGCACCTATGAATTATGTGAGTCCTCCTAGCAGAAAAAGGAACCTTGGAAGAGATGCACAAAATCTTTTGAACTATTTCCAGAAAATGCAGGCTGAGAACCCTGGCTTCTATTATGCAATACAACTAGATGATGATAATCGCATGACTAATGTCTTCTGGACTGATGCAAGATCAAGGATGGCTTATAGTCACTTTGGCGATGCTGTTGTTTTTGACACAATGTATAGACCAAATCAATATCAGGTCCCATTTGCTCCTTTCACAGGTGTTAATCATCATGGTCAGATGGTATTATTCGGCTGTGCATTGCTTCTAGATGAGTCTGAGTCTTCCTTTACTTGGCTATTTAGGACATGGCTATCTGCAATGAATGACCGACCTCCTGTTTCTCTTACCACTGACCAAGATAGAGCCATACAAATGGCAGTTGCTCAGGTGCTTCCAGATACTCGCCATTGTATCTGCAAGTGGCACATCTTGAGGGAAGGCCAAGAAAGGTTGTCTCACATATACCTTTCTCATCCATCCTTTTATGGAGAGCTGTATAGCTGCATTAATTTTTCTGAGACAATTGAGGATTTTGAATCGTCATGGGGCAGTCTTTTGGATAAATATGATCTCCAGAAAAATGAGTGGCTTCAGGCTGTGTATAATGCTCGCAAACAGTGGGCACCAGTTTATTTTCGTGGCACTTTCTTTGCTGCACTTTCTTCAAACCAAGGGGTCAGCTCTTTTTTTGATGGGTATGTAAATCAACAAACCACAATACCTCTGTTTTTTAAGCAGTATGAAAGAGCTCTTGAGCATTCTCTAGAAAAAGAAATAGAAGCAGATTATGATACAATTTGCACCACTCCAGTGCTTAAGACGCCATCACCAATGGAACAACAGGCAGCAAACCTCTATACCAAGAAAGTGTTTGCAAAGTTTCAGGAAGAACTAGTTGAAACTTTTGTATATACAGCAAATAACATAGAGGGTGATGGGGTTGTGAGTAAATATAGGGTTGCAAAATATGAACATGATGACAAGGCATACATAGTGACATTGAACATTTCTGAGATGAAGGCAAGTTGCAGTTGCCAGATGTTTGAATACTGTGGCATTCTCTGTCGGCATATATTAACTGTATTCACTGTAACCAATGTTCTTACCCTTCCATCCCACTACATATTGAAAAGATGGAAAAGGAGTGCCAATTCTTGGGTTGGGTTAGAGGAACGAAGTGCAGATCTCCAAGCTATTGAAACCCTGACCTCACGCTTTAACAATCTATGTATGGAAGCTATTAAATATGCAGAAGAAGGGTCAATTGCTGTTGAGACCTATAATTTGGCAATCAGTGCTTTAAGAGAGGGTGTGAAAAAGATTGCTGCTATGAAGAAAAATGTTGCTAATGTTGCATCTCCTAGCTCTCAGGGCAGTGGTAACAGTCTGGAAGAAACTAACAAGAAAATCCCCTTTTCAGTTCCTGAAATGGTTCCATCAATGTGGCACTGGCAGGATGCTATGCCACATCAGTTTAATCTTAATGATGTGGGAGTACCTGTTACTGATTTGAACCAGCCCAGCATGGCTCCTGTGTCTATCCACCGTGATGGTGGTCTTCCTGATAACACGGTATGGATCACAACTAACTTTTTACCATTTATTGGGCTATGAGTGGTGTTATTGGTAAGAATTGTGTAGCGTGTATCCAAAAAAATTTTGGTGATTGTTATGTTTGAATGATGTAGGTGGTTCTTACTTATTTTAAGTCCATGACTTGGGTAATAGAGAATAAGACTTCAACGCCAGCTGGAAAAGTAGCTGTCATCAACTTGAAGGTATTTATGTATTTCCTTTTTGTTAGTGATGAAGCTAATTTCTTTACATTCTTCTATAGACTTCTTCAAATTTCTAAAACAATTAGTTGTTGCAAGTTGATGTCATTTGAAATAGATTAGTGTTATTGTTAGAATCCCTTAATTAGTGCATTAGTTGTAAATTAGAATGTAAATTAGTGATATTAGGGATATTTGTATTTATTAGCTTTTATTTTTTTCTATTAAGGTTTTAGTTTTTGTGTATAAATTTGAACCATTGTAAAATCAATTGATATATTGAAATACATATAGAAATTCTTCATTTCTCTCTAATTTCAACATGGTATCAGAACTTTAGCCATTTTATCTGGTAATTTTTCGCAGAGAGAGAACAATGAGAAATAGTTAGGGTTTGTGTGGGTAAGCCTTGAAAGCGGATCTGTCGAGGGAGGTAGTTGTCACCGCCCCTTTAGGAAGGAAGAGCACCTCATCGCCGGGCCTCTCTTGGAGTCTCGCCGCCATCTGGTGAGGCTTGTGATCCCATGCGCCGATAGAAGGTTTCTGCCCCGTGTGCACGCGCCGACGCGTAAGCCTGTTCTTGGTTAGTTTTTCTGGCTGCACCTTTTTCAGACGACATTTCTCGTGTAGTGCGCCTCTGCCCAGCCCATTCCTATATCTTGGTTTGCAATTTTTGTTTTTGGGTATTTGTTTTGTCTATTATTTCTTTTAATCAGTTCTCTGAATCATGTTGGATAAAAAAAAATTCAGTAATTGAAGGAAAAATGACTACTGTAACTGAAAATCCCTCATTAATTATTATCCCCGTAAAGCTTGATGGGACAAATTACTTTGCATGGTCTAGATCGTGTCTCCTTTTTATTCAAGCTAGAGGGTTGCACGATTATCTTACTGGAGATAAGCAAAAATCAGAAAAATCTTCTTCACCTACAGGTAGTGGTAGTCAGAAAATTCTCTTATCATGTCATTGCTTATCAATTCCATGCAACCACATATAGCTCGTGGGTATTTACTGTTGTATAGTGCAACTGCCATTTAGAGTGTAGTTTCTTAGACTTATTCTCAAGTTGGGAACGATGCACAAGTGTATGAGCTTCGAAACAAGGTTCATGGTGTGAAACAGGGTGAGCTAACTATTGCTCAATATTATGCGGAATTGAGTGGTCTATAGCAGGAGCTGGATTTTTACTAGGACTTTTAGGCCTCATGTCCTGATGATGCTATTAAATTTCAGAAGTTGATTGAGAAAGAGCAGATCTATGATTTTCTTGCTGGGTTGAATATGAAATATGATTAAATTAGGGTCCAAGTACTTGGGAAGGATCCTTTACCCACCTTAAGATAGACATACTCTCATGTTCAACAGGAAGAGAGCTGGAGAAGTGCCATTATTCATTCTATGTCTGTTGATAAGGCAGGGCTAGCTGCTAATTCCACCCATGAACAATCACATGTTCATCAGATAAGTATCAGCTACACTGTGACTATTGTGGAAAAAATCGGCATACTAAGGAACACTGTTGGAAACTGCATGGACGGCCCACTAAAGGGCGTGGAGGAAAAAGGATGGGCTCTGTTAGACCACAAGCTAATGTATCCGAGGCTGTGAATCTATCTGGAGATATTGTCACCACTGGGATGTTTTTCAATGAAGAGGTACAGACTTTAAGGCGTTCGCTATTACAACTTGAATCGCAATGCACCACAGTTGCCTCTTCTAATTTCGTCAACTCAGATAATGTTTTTCTTGCCAATCTTAATAATTCTTTTTGGGTTATAGATTCTGGAGCAAACAAGCATATGACAGGCTCTTCAAATAAATTCATATCCTATTCTCCATGTTAAGGAAAAGAAAAAGTCCGCATTGTGGATGGATCCTTATCTAGTATTACTGGAACAGGTTCTGTTAAATGCATTCATAATATAAGTCTTAGTTCTGTTTTACATGTGCCTAGCTTTCCTATTAACCTCTTGTCTGTTAGTTGAATCACAAAAGCTCTAAACTGCAAAATTAAATTTTTTCCAACTCCATGTGTATTTTAGGAATTGACTACAGGGAGAACGATTGACGGTGGTAGACTACAAGATGGGCTATATCTCTTGAATAATTATGTTGGCCAGGCCATGTTAGGGTAATCTATGGGTGCTGAGGAACAAATTATGATGTGGCATAGGAGACTAGGACATCAATCATTTACTGTTTTAGAGAAACTTTATCATTTTCTGTTTAAACAATGCAAATCTGAATTATTAGTATGTGATGCTTGTGAGTTTGCTAAACATACTAGACAATCTTATCCTGCAATAAATAATAAGGTTTCAGTTTCTTTTATGACTATCCATTTTGATGTATGGGGGCCTACTCAAACTGTGTCGTTTTCGGGTTATAGATAGTTTGTGACCTTTATTGATTGTTGCAGTAGGTTAACTTTGGTATATTTGATGAAAGGGAAAAATGAAGTTTTCTCTTGTTTCCAACAGTTCCATAAAATGATTAGTACACAGTTTGATACTCATGTTAAAATATTAAGAATTGATAATGGTACAGAATATATGAATAGAGTCTTTCAGGAGTTTTTGAAGTCATATGGGATTTTACATCAGATTTGTTGTGTTAATATTAGTTCACAAAATGGGGTATCTAAGAGGAAAAATAGACACTTACTTGAGGTTGCTAGGTCTTTTATGTTTACCTTGAATGTTCCTAAACCTTACTGGGGGGATGCTATTCTTTCTGTTGCATATCTTATTAACAGGATGCCTTTTCAGACACTGAAGTTTAAGAGTCCTTTAGAAGTTTTGCAGGGTAAAAATTCATATACCGTTCCTCCAAAGGTATTTGGTTGTGTTTGCTTTGTTCATAAGCATAATAGTGGGAAATTAGAACCTCGGGCCTTGAAATGTGTTTTTGTTGGTTATTTTAGTACTCAGAAGGGATATAGGTGTTATCATCCTCCTTCACGGAAATATTTTGTGAGTATGGACGTTAACTTCTGGGAATCTAAATCTTATTTCCATCTACCTCTTCATGGGGAGCATAGGAAGGAAGAGGTGTATTTTCCTTTATCCTTATCCTCTCTCAACCTTCAACTTCAGGGGGAGAATTTGGGTTTAGAGCCTATACCTAATAATGATACCCAGTAGGAGTCACCTAAATCTCAAGAAAGACTGAAAAGGCCAGATTTGAGAACATATACTTGGCGAAACAAGACAAATATAGCCATTTAGTAGGGAGACTGTTGATCAACCGGAATCCCTGGATTCAATTCCTGGACATCTTGAGGTATTTGATGAGTCTCCTTTGACTCTTGATGAGTCTAATTTTGATTCTCAATTTGTTCTTCATTCTTCTGATAATGATCTTGATATTCCTATTGCTCTCAGGAAAGGTGTTGGGATCTGTAATAAACATCCAATTTCTAATTTCATCTTCTATAATTCTCTGTCTCCATCTTACATGGCCTTTCTATTGTCTGTTTCCTGAGTCTCTATCCCACAGGATTAGAAAAAAGCTTGTCTTGATCCAAAATGGAGGGCAGCTGTGGTGGAGGAGATGAAAGCTTTGGCAAAGAATGAGACATGAGATTTGGTTACTCTTCCATCGGAAAAGAAGCCAGTTGGATGCAACTGGGTGTTCACTGTGAAGTATAGAGCAAATGGTTCAATTGAGAGGTATAAGGCCAGACTGGTAGCAGAAGGCTTTACACAGACGTATGGAGTAGATTACCAAGAGACCTTTGCTCCTGTTGCTAAAATGAACACTATCAGAATTTTGCTGTTATGTGCAGCGAATCTTGAGTGGGACTTGTAGCAGTTTGATGTTAAAAATGCCTTTCTACATGGTGACTTGGAGGAAGAAGTGTATATGGAAATTCCTCCGGTTTGAGGATGAGAAGACCAAAGGAAAAGTTTGCAGATTGAAAAAGCTTTGTATGGTCTAAAACAGTTATTTAGAGCATTGTTTGATAGGTTCAGTAAAGTGATGATCTCCTTTGGATACTGTCAAAGGAATGCTGATCATACCTTGTTTATGAGGCATCGTAGAGGCAAAATCGCACTGCTTATTATCTATGTAGATGATATTATGGTAACTGGTGATGATAAGGAAGAAATAGCTCTTTTAAAAGAGCGCCTAGCACAGGAGTTTGAAATCAAAGATTTGGGAAGGTTTAAGTACTTTCTTGGAATAGAGGTTGCCAGATCAGATAAGGAAATCTTTATTTCTCAAAGGAAGTATATCTTAGATCTATTTGAAGAAACAGGAATGCTGGGCTGCAAACCGGCAGAGTCTCCCATTAAGGCCAATCATAAATTGCAAGTTGGAGTTGGAAAATCAGTAGATTTAGGGAGATATCAGAGATTAGTTGGTAGATTAGTTCGTCTTTCACACACTAGACCAGACATAGCATATGCAGTTGGTTTAGTGAGCCAGTATATGCATGATCCTCGTGAATCTCATTTGGAGGTTGTTTTTCGCATCTTGCGATACTTAAAATCTACACCTGGGAAATGAATTCTTTTCTCAAAGCATGGTCACCTTCAGATTAAAGCATTTGTAGATGCAGATTGGGCTAGGTCTCTTGATGATAGGAGATTGACATCAGGATACTGTACTTTTGTTGGTGGTAATTTAGTTACCTAGAGAAGTAAGAAGCAAAATGTGACAACTAGATTCAGTGCAGAGGCCGAATTCAGGGCAATGACTCAAGGTATCTGTGAGTTATTGTGGTTACGGAAATTGATGGATGAATTAAAACTGTTTGAAGTTAATGATTTGTTTTTGTTTTGTGATAATAAAGTTGCAATTAGTATAGTTCATAATATAGTTCAGCATGATCAGACCAAGTATATAGAGATTAACAGACACTTCATACTCAACTCTACTCAACTCAACTAAGCCTTTATCTCAAAAATTTGGGGTCGGCTAACAGACACTTCATAAAAGAAAAAATTGTAGATAGTTCTTTAAGTGTCTCTTATGTAGGTTCAAAGATCAGTTAGCTGATGTGTTCACTAAGGGATTAAGTTGTAAGGTGTTTCATACCCTAATTTGCAAGTTGGACATGTGCAACATACATGAACTAACTTGAGGAGTATTAGAATCCCTTAATTAGTGCATTAGCTATAAATTAGAATGTAAATTAGTGATATTAAGGATATTTGTATTTATTAGCTTTTATTTTTTTCTAATTAAGGTTTTAGTCTTTGTGTATTGTTATGGAAAGTCAATCACTATGTTATGGAAAGTCAATCACTATATTATTTCTCTATATATTTTGTATTCTGTATTCCTATTTAGGATTTCTTATTTAGGATTTATTCCTAATTAGTAGAACACAATTATAGGAATTAATTGTATATATATACCCATGTACAGATTAATTGAAATCAATGAGAATCATCTCTTTCTACATGGTATCAGAGCAGGTCATCAATCTAGGGTGACTATTTGTTCTCACTACCCATCTCAGGAGAGACCTTGACCGCCGTACTGTTTCAACCCGATCAACATCGCGGCGTCGTCTCAACCCCTCATTCCACCAGCGTGTCTTTGTTGCACGATCCAAGATAACCATTAAAGGACTTCTGAGGTTTGGCTCTCAGATCCTATTTTGGTATTCGCTTGATTTGTGATTTTGGGTTATTTTGCTGCTATAAGCACTTTGGATTAGCGTTTCGGTTAGTTTTCTTTGTCTCAACAAATGGCAGACAATAAGAATGTTATTTCTGATGTGATTCCGGTGATGACTAAGATCACGGAAGACAAACTTAATGGTTCGAATTACCTGGAGTGGAGTAAGACTATTAGGGTCTATTTGCGTAGCATTGATAAGGATGATCACCTTATTAAAGATCCACCCACTGATGATACACGACAAACTTGGCTAAGAGAGGATGCTCGGTTGTTTTTGTAGCTTCGGAACTCGATTCATAGTGAGGTAATTAGTTTAATTAATCACTGTGAATTTGTTAAGGAATTGATAGATTACTTAGATTTTACGTGATTCAGTAAAGGA
Source organism: Hevea brasiliensis (assembly GCF_030052815.1). NCBI lineage: Eukaryota > Viridiplantae > Streptophyta > Magnoliopsida > Malpighiales > Euphorbiaceae > Hevea > Hevea brasiliensis. Next base: position 70,176,723 of record NC_079500.1, read on the forward strand.
ATATCTCCCATATTTATGATGTTTGTAAGGCATTCTACCGTGCTGAGAAAGAGGATAAGTCTCTCACGGCTTATTTTATGGATTTTAAACGGGTATATGAGGAACTTAATGTATTGTTGCCTTTTAGTCCTGATGTGAAAGTTCAAGAGCCCAACAGAGCAAGCGGTTGTTATGAGTTTTCTTGTAGGCCTTCATTCAGAGTATGAGACTGCTAAATCTCAGATCCTCTCCAGTTCTGAGATTTCCTCTTTGCATGAAACGTTCACACGGGTCTTTCGTACAGAGAGTACTCAATCTTCACAGCCTGCCAGTAGTGCTCTTATTAGCCGTAATCCAAATGGACAACAGGGTAATAGAAGAGGAAGTAGAGGAGGAATTACAGGCAACAGAAGTAATCAGCGTAATGGAGAGGCTAGTTCTAATCAGGACTCAAGAGGAGTCATTTGTTATTATTGCCATGAGCCTAGCCATGAGCCTAGCCATACAAAATATAATTGTCCGCAACTTCAGAGAAAAAATCAGCGATCACAGATGGCAAATATGGCAGCAGAGAATTCTACAGTATCTTCCTCTGAGAAAACTATTTTGGTATCTGCAGAGGATTTTGCACAATTTTCCCAGTATCAGGCATCTCTAAAGCCTACCAGTTCCCGTCACTGCGATCGCTGAGTCAGGTAAATCCACTACATGCCTTGTGTCTTCTTCATCCAAATGGGTTATTGATTCTGGTGCGACAGATCACATGACAGGTAATTCTAGTCTTCTATCTGCTTTTCAGTCTAATCTCACTTCCTCTACTGTTACTTTAGCTGATGGTTCTACTTCTTGTGTCATGGGTTCTGGAACTGCGAACCCGACTTCGTCAATTTCTTTGTCTTCTATTTTGTGTCTACCAAAATTCTCTTTTAATCTACTTTTTGTTAGTAAACTTACTCGTACCTTAAATTGTTCTGTTTCCTTTTTTCCTGACCAGTGTTTGTTTCAGGATCTTACGACGAAGCAGATTATTGGTAGAGGACGCGAGTCAGGTGGTCTCTACATTCTGGAAAATCATGTACCGCGGTCGCTTGTTTGCTCCAGTACCTTAACACCTCTTGAAGCTCATTGTAGATTGGGTCATCCTTCTTTGTCTACCATGAAGAAGCTGTGTCCTCAATTTCAGTCTTTATCAGTACTAGAATGTGAGTCGTGTCAGTTTGCAAAACATCATCGTTTGCCTTCTGTGTCTAGAGTCAATAAACGGGCTTCATCTCCTTTTGAGTTAGTTCATTCTGATGTTTGGGGTCCTTGTTCTGTTACATCTAAAACTGGATTTCGTTATTTTGTTACTTTTGTTGATGATTACTCTCGTGTTACCTGGTTATATTTAATGAAGAATCGTTCTGAGTTGTTTTCTATCTTTTGTGCCTTTTGTAATGAAATCAAAACTCAATTTAATATTTCTGTGCGCATATTAAGAAGTGACAATGCCAAAGAATTTTTTTCAGCACAATTTCAGCCTTATATGACACAAAATGGCATTCTTCATCAGTCTTCCTGTGTGGATACCCCATCCCAAAATGGCGTGGCCGAAAGAAAAAATCGTCATCTTCTTGAGGTAACTCGTGCTCTTCTTTTTCAGATGAAAGTACCTAAACACTTTTGGGCGGATGCAGTTTCTACGGCATGTTTTTTGATCAATCGTATGCCGTCTTCTGTCCTTAATGGGGATATTCCTTATACTACTTTGTTTCCTACAAAATCTTTGTTCCCTATTGAACCCCGTATTTTTGGTTGTACCTGTTTTGTGCGTGATGTTCGTCCACAGGTTACTAAATTGGATCCAAAATCTCTCAAATGTGTCTTCCTTGGGTACTCTCGGCTCCAAAAAGGGTATCGTTGTTTCTCTCCTACTCTTAATCGTTATCTTGTTTCTGCAGATGTCACATTTTTTGAGTCCACTCCATTTTTTCCTCTATCATCTATGTATGAGAGTCAGGGGGAGGAGGATGATCTCTTAATGTATACTGTCCAATCAATGTCTAGTCCTCTCCCACAGCCTGTTCCTTCTGTCTCTAGACCTACTCGACCTCCCATTGTTCATGTTTATTCCAGGAGATTGGAGATTCCTGACTCAGATCCTCCACCAGCTATTTCGTTGGGAGATCCTGTACCTCATATTGATCATGATTCTGATCTAGACTTACCCATTGCTCTTCGTAAAGGTAAATGTTCATGTACTTACCCTATCTCTTCTTTTGTTTCTTATAATCAATTGTCTTCTTGTTCTCGGTGTTTTGTTACTTCTTTAGACTCTGTTCCTATCCCTAATACTGTTGATGAGGCCTTTGTCTCATCCCGGTGTGTGATGCTATGAAAGAGGAAATGGAGGCTTTAGATGCTAATGGTACATGGGAACTATTGCCTTTGCCCACTGGTAAGAAAGCTATTGGTTGCAAATGGGCATTTACAGTAAAGGTAAATCCTGATGGCTCTGTGACTAGGTTAAAAGCACGCCTTGTAGCAAAAGGATATGCTCAGACATATGGAGTTGATTACTCAGACACTTTTTCTCCTGTAACTAAACTTACTTCTGTTCGCTTGTTTATCTCTTTAGCAGCTACTTATGATTGGCCCCTGCACCAATTGGATATCAAGAATGCTTTCCTTCATGGTGATCTTCAGGAGGAGGTGTATATGGAGCAACCACCTGGGTTTGTTGCTCAGGGGGAGTTGGGTAAAGTTTGTAGGCTTCGGAAGTCTCTTTACGGCTTGAAACAAAGTCCTAGAGCCTGGTTTGGGAGATTCAGTGAAGCAATACAGGAATTTGGTATGCAAAAGAGTAAGTGTGATCATTCAGTATTTTATAGGCAATCTCTGGTCTAATTCTCCTGGTAGTCTATGTGGATGACATTGTCATCACTGGGAGTGACTTTACAAGTATTTCATCTCTTAAAACCTTCCTCCAAACCCAGTTTCAGACCAATGACTTGGGATTGTTAAAGTATTTCTTGGTATTGAAGTTATAAGAAGGGTATTTTCTTGTCTCAAAGAAAATATGTCCTCGATTTATTGACATAGACAGAAAAATTAGGTGCTAAGCCTTGTAGCGCACCAATGACTCCAACTTTACAATTGTTAGCAGGGGATAGTGAGTTGTTTGAAGATCCAGAGAGATACAGGAGATTGGTAGGAAAATTGAACTACCTTACAGTCACTCGTCCTGACATTGCTTATGCCGTTAGTGTGGTAAGTCAGTTTATGTCTTCCCCAACTGTTGCTCATTGGGAAGCCTTGGAACAAATCTTGTGTTATCTGAAGGGCGCTCCAGGAAGAGGTTTGCTATATGGTAATCATGGGCATTTGAATGTTGAATGTTTTTCAGATGACGACTGGGCTGGATCTAAAGTTGACAGGAGGTCAACTACTGGATATTGCGTTTTTATTGGAGGAAATTTGGTGTTTTGGAGAAGCAAGAAGCAGAGTGTAGTTTTTCGATCTAGTGCTGAATCCGAATATAGAGCCATGGCACAATCAGTATGTGAAGTAATGTGGATACTTCAATTACTAGATGAGACAGGTTTTAAGACCTCCCTGCCTGCGAAATTGTGGTGTGATAATCAAGCTGCTCTTCATATTGCTTCTAATCCGGTGTTTCATGAGCGGACCAAACATATTGAGATTGATTGTCACTTTATTCGTGAAAAGATTCAACAACAGATCATCTCAACAGGACACATCAAAACTGGAGAGCAGTTAGGAGATATTTTCACAAAAGCTCTGAATGGAGCTAGGATTGACTACATTTGTAACAAGTTGGGCATGATTAACATCTATGCTCCAACTTGAGGGGGAGTGTTATGGAAAGTCAATCACTATGTTATGGAAAGTCAATCACTATATTATTTCTCTATATATTTTGTATTCTGTATTCCTATTTAGGATTTCTTATTTAGGATTTATTCCTAATTAGTAGAACACAATTATAGGAATCAATTGTATATATATACCCATGTACAGATTAATTGAAATCAATGAGAATCATCTCTTTCTACATGTATAAATTTGAACCATTGTAAATTTCAATATAGAAATTCTTCAATTCTCTCTAATGTCAACAGTTATCTCCACCAAACCTGTTGACCACATGATGTTTTTAACACCCACACTTCTAAGGTTGCTTAGCTTATTTTTCTTTCCTTAATTTTTCCAAATTAAATTAGTTTAATTGACTGTAAATGTAGGTTACTAAAATAAGTTTTCCCATGGGTAGTTTCTACTTCGTGGATGGGGACTTTTCTGCTAACATTTGTTATCATTGCTGTAGCTGCAAGATTATGGCAAGAATCCATCAGGGGAAACAGAGGTGCAGTTTAGGCTAACAAGGGTCACACTGGAACCTATGTTGAGATCCATGGCTCACATAAGTCAGCAGCTTTCAACACCAGTCAATCGAGTTGCTGTCATTAATCTGAAGGTATTTAGACTGAGAAATTTCAACTTTTTTTTTTCTTCTTCCTCTATTATTATCATTTCCTTAACAATTTTAGGGTAATAGTATTGGTGAAATTTCATCTGGCAAAAATTTCATCTGATAAAGTCCAATTATATTTAGTTGTTTTGATAAATCCCATATCAGAAAAATTGGTGTTTTTCAACAACATTTATTCCCTTGAATTTTTGCACATTTCTTTGGTTTACAATATTAAGTGCTTATATGGAAGCCATCAAACTGGTAATGTCATTCTAAGTGTAAGATGGCTGGCTTTTCACTTTATAATATTTGACAAAAAACTATACAGATGTTCATGTGTAACAAAACTAATGCCTCAAAACTTGAAACATTAATTGGATATTAGTTTACTTTAAAATCTGAGTATCTTTTTTTTGGTACTTCTGAAATTCATAAAAGGGATGGGGGCTGTCAGGATTTAACCGTGACCTTCTGCATTGCAAGGCAAGCACTCAACAACTAGGCTACTAGCCCAATAGATTAAAATCTGGTTATCTAATTCTCAGTTATGACTAATTTTTGGTCATTGTCATTCAGATAATAAATTGTATGACATACTGATTTAGAACACAAAAGAACCATGGAGAGAAGAAGCATAATTAAGAGAAATGAAAATCCAAGAAGAAAAAAATTCAAATGTAATCAGTTCAGAAAGCATTCATCCCAGGAATTGCACAGCACTCTCATTTGGACATCATTTTGCTCATACTCAATTTATTATGCACATCTGTGTTAATACTCAATCTCCTTTACTTTCCTTATGATCTCATTGGTCTTGACTCTTGCGATGCAGCAGAGGAGTTTAAATTTTGATTTAGAAGGGTCAAAAGACTCAAAACCTTGTTCTGCTACGATTGGGTTATTTATATTTTATTTGTGTTATACTTTATTTAGAAGGCTCAAGTACTTATTCTATTACGATTTGATGTTCAAGACTTTGTTTGAAAAGGATTTGAGGCTATAAACAGGGCTGTAGTAATCAGTTCCAGAAGCACACTTCTGAGATAAATAAAACCAATTATTGGTAGATTTTTTTTACCTGGTTTTTGTTATGGTAGAAACCCTAATAGAGATTGATAAGAAGAATAGAACAGAGAAAAGAGAAAAGAGAGAATTCAGGAGAGAAGAAAAGAAGAGATTGTATTATTGATTCAGATTCTTGAATGAATAGTACAGGAGGTATCTCATCTGTTATATACTGCAGTTCCCGGCTTCCCGCCAAATAGGTCACTGCTTCTACTAACAAACCTCTTAACAAACTTTAATTGAGTTTCCCTCCATTCACTAACTATTTGATTTGACTTTTCTTACTACTTTTTACACATTATCCCCTACCTTCTTGAACTTTCTCCTATAATACGTGTAGAAAGAGATGATTCTCCTTAATTTCAATTAATCTGTACATGGATATATATATACAATTGATTTCTATAATTGTGTTCTATTAATTAGAAAGAAATCCTAAATAAGAAATCCTAAATAGGAATACAGAATACAGAATATACAGAGAAATAATATGGTGATTGACTTTCAATAACGCTCCCCCTCAAGTTGGAGCATAGATGTTAATCATGCCCAACTTGTTACAAATGTGGTCAATCCTAGCTCCATTCAGAGCTTTTGTAAAAATATCTCCTAACTGCTCTCCAGTTTTGATGTGTCCTGTTGAGATGATCTGTTGTTGAATCTTTTCACGAATAAAGTGACAATCAATCTCAATGTGTTTGGTCCGCTCATGAAACACCGGTTTAGAAGCAATATGGAGAGCAGCTTGATTATTACACCACAATTTCGCAGGCAGGGAGGTCTTAAAACCTGTCTCATCTAGTAATTGAAGTATCCACATTACCTCATATACTGATTGCCATGGCTCTGTATTCGGATTCAGCACTAGATCGAGAAACTACACTCTGTTTCTTAAAATTTCCTTCAACAAAAACGCAATATCCAGTAGTTGACCTCCTGTCAATCTTAAATCCAGTCCAGTCGGCATCTGAAAAACATTCAACATTCAAATGTCCATGATTACCATATAACAAATCTCTTCCTAGAGCGCCCTTCAGATAACACAAGATTTTCCCCAAGGCTTCCCAATGAGCAATAGTTGGGGAAGACATAAATTGACTTACCACACTAACGGCATAAGCAATGTTAGGACGAGTGACTGTAAGGTAGTTCAATTTTCCTATCAATCTCCTCTCTCTCTGGATCTTTAAACAACTCACTATCCCCTGCTTACAGTTGTAAATTTGGAGTCATTGGTGCACCACAAGGCTTAGCACCTAATTTTTCTGTCTCTGTCAATAAATCGAGGACATATTTTCCTTGAGACAAGAAAACACCCTTCTTATAACTTCAATACCAAGAAATACTTTAACAATCCTAAGTCATTGGTCTGAAACTGGGTTTGGAGGAAGGTTTTAAGAGATGAAATACTTGTAAAGTCACTCCCAGTGATGACAATGTCATTCACATAGACTACCAGGAGAAATAGACCAGAGATTGCCTATAAAATACTGAATGATCACACTTACTCTTTTGCATACCAAATTCCTGTATTGCTTCACTGAATCTCCCAAACCAGGCTCTAGGACTTTGTTTCAAGCCGTAAAGAGACTTCCGAAGCCTACAAACTTTACCCAACTCCCCTTGAGCAACAAACCCAGGTGGTTGCTCCATATACACCTCCTCCTGAAGATCACCATGAAGGAAAGCATTCTTGATATCCAATTGGTGCAGGGGCCAATCATAAGTAGCTGCTAAAGAGATAAACAAGCGAACAGAAGTAAGTTTAGTTACAGGAGAAAAAGTGTCAGAGTAATCAACTCCATATGTCTGAGCATATCCTTTTGCTACAAGGCGTGCTTTTAACCTAGTCACAGAGCCATCAGGATTTGCCTTTATTGTAAATGCCCATTTGCAACCAATAGCTTTCTTACCAGTGGGCAAAGGCAATAGTTCCCATGTACCATTAGCATCTAAAGCCTCCATTTCCTCTTTCATGGCAGCACACCAGCCAGGATGAGACAGTGCCTCACCAACAGTTTTAGGGATAGGAACAGAGTCTAAAGAAGTAACAAAACACCGAGAACAAGAAGACAATTGATTATAAGAAATAAAAGAAGAGATAGGGTAAGTACATGAACGTTTACCTTTACGAAGAGCAATGGGTAAGCCTAGATCAGAATCATGGTCAGTATGAGGTATAGGATCTCCCAACGAAGTAGCTGGTGGAGGATCTGAGTCAGGAATCTCCAATCTCCTGGAATAAACATGAACAACGGGAGGTCGAGTAGGTCTAGAGACAAAAGGAACAGGCTGTGGGAGAGGACTAGACATTGGTTGGACAGTATATATTAAAAGATCATCCTCCTCCCCCTGACTCTCATACACAGATGATGGAGGAAAAAATAGAGTGGACTCAAAAAATGTGACATCTGCAGAAACAAGATAACGATTAAGAGTATGAGAGAAACAGCGGTACCCTTTTTGCAGCCGGGAGTACCTAAGGAAGACACATTTAAGAGACTTTGAATCCAATTTAGTAACCTGTGGACTAACATCACGCACAAAATAGGTACAATAAAAAATACGGGGTTCAATAGAGAACAAAGATTTTGTAGGAAACAAAGCATTATAAGGAATATCCCCATTAAGGACAGAAGACGGCATACGATTGATAAAAAAATATGTCGTAGAAATTGCATCCGCCCAAAAGTGTTTAGGAACTTTCATCTGAAAAAGAAGAGCACGAGTTACCTCAAGAAGATGCCGATTTTTTCTTTCGGCCATGCCATTTTGGGATGGGGTATCCACACAGGAAGACTGATGAAGAATGCCATTTTGTGTCATATAAGACTGAAATTGTGCTGAAAAGTATTCTTTGGCATTGTTACTTCTTAATATGCGCACAGAAATATTAAATTGAGTTTTGATTTCATTACAAAAGGCACAAAAGATAGAAAACAACTCAGAACGATTCTTCATTAAATATAACCAGGTAACACGAGAGTAATCATCAACAAAAGTAACAAAATAATGAAATTCAGTTTTAGAAGTAACAGAACAAGGATCTCAAACATCAGAATGAACTAACTCAAAAGGAGATGAAGCCCGTTTATTGACTCTAGACACAGAAGGCAAACGATGATGTTTTGCAAACTGACATAACTCACATTCTAGTACTGATAAAGATCGAAACTGTGGACACAACTTCTTCATGGTAGACAAAGAAGGATGACCCAATCTACAATGAGCTTCAAGAGGTGTTAAGGTACTGAAGCAAACAAGTGATCGCGGTACATGATTTTCCAGAATGTAGAGACCACCTGACTCACGTCCTTTACTAATAATCTACTTTGTTGTAAGATCCTGAAACAAACACTGGTTAGGAAAAAAGAAAACAGAACAATTTAAAGTACGAGTAAGTTTACTAACAGAAAGTAGATTAAAAGTGAATTTTGGTAGACATAAAACAGATGACAAAGAAATTGACGAAGTCGGGTTTGCAGTTCCAGAACCCATGACACGAGAAGTAAAACCATCAGCTAAAGTAACAGTAGAGGAAGTGAGATTAGACTGAAAAGCAGATAGAAGACTAGAATTACTTGTCATGTGATCTGTCGCACCAGAATCAATAACCCATTTGGATGTAGTGGATTTACCTGACTCAGCGATCGCAGTGATAGGGGAATTGGTATGCTTTAGAGATGCCTGATACTGGGAAAATTGTGCAAAATCCTCTGCAGATACCAAAATAATTTTCTCAGAGGAAGATACTGTAGAATCCTCTGCTGCCATATTTGCCATCTGTGATCACTAATTTTTCCTCTGAAGTTGCGGACAATTATATTTTTGTATGGCCAGGCTCATGGCAATAATAACAAATGACTCCTCTTGAGTTCTGATTAGAACTAGCCTCTTCATTACGCTGATTACTTCTGTTGCCTGGATTTCTTCTCTACTTCCTCTTCTATTACCCTGTTGTTCATTTGAATTACAGCTAATAAGAGCACTACTGGCAGGCTGTGAAGATTGGGTACTCTTTGTACGAAGGACCCGTGCGAACGTTTTATGCAAAGAGGAAATCTCAGAACTGGAGAGAATCTGAGATTTAGCAGTCTCATACTCTGAAGGAAGGCCTGCAAGAAAACTCATAACAGCCAGTTGCTCCCGTTGGGCCTGCTGAACTTTCACATCAGGACTAAAAGGTAACAATACATTAAGTTCCTCATATACCTGTTTAAAATCCATAAAATAAGCCGTGAGAGACTTATTTTCTTTCTTAGTACGGTAGAATGCCTTACAAACATCATAAATGCGGAAGATATTCCCTTTATCAGAATACAGAAAATCTAAATAATCCATCAATTCCTTAACAAATTCACAATTCCGAAGCTGCAAAAACAACCGAGCATCCTCCCTTAGCCAAGTTTGTCGTGTATCATCAGTAGGTGGATTTTTAGTAAGGTGATCATCCTTATTAATGCTACGCAAATAGACCCTAACAGTCTTACTCCACTCCAGGTAATTCGAACCATTAAGTTTGTGTTCCGTGATCTTAGTCATTACCGGAATCACATCAGAAATAACATTCTTATTGTCTGCCATTTGTTGAGACAAAGAAAACTAATCGAAACGTTAATCCAAAGTGTTTACAACAGCAAAATAATCCAAAATCACAAATCAAGCAAATACCGAAATAGGATCTGAGAGCCAAACCTCAGAAGTCTTTTAATGGTGTACTGGATTAGGTTGTGCACAATGGTGGAATGAGGGGGTTGAGGTGACGCTGGCGATGTTGATCAGAGTCGAAATGGCCGGTCGGCAGCCAAGGTTTGTCCTGAGCTGGGTGGTGAGAATAAATAGTCACCCTAGATAGATGATTTGCTCTGATACCATGTAGAAAGAGATGATTCTGCTTAATTTCAATTAATCTGTACATGGGTATATATATACAATTGATTCCTATAATTGTGTTCTACTAATTAGAAAGAAATCCTAAATAAGAAATCCTAAATAGGAATACATAATACAGAATATACAGAGAAATAATATGGTGATTGACTTTCCATAACAATACGTAACAAATACCTCCCCCTTGATTGCATTCTTGTCCTCAAGAATGTTGGAAGTCAGGAAATTGGCCTTGAATAAAAGCTTTGCCTTCCCAAGTAGCATCGTCCATTGGCAAATTGGTCCACTTAATGAGGTCCTGAACCAGACTGGTAGTTTAAGATAATAGTCCTAGATTGAAGGACTTTTTTAGGAGTCACTATAATTTCCTCTTCCTGAAAAGTTAGCAGCTGCAACTGAGGAGCCACTTGATCTCCTAACTTCTTTAATAAGGAGACATGGAAAACAGGGTGAATTGCTGCTGTAGGAGGCAACTGCAGTTTGTAGGCCACCTTTCCAATCTTCTGTAGAACCTGAAAAGGGCCATAATACTTGGCAGCTAGCTTCAAATTCCTTCTTGTAGCAATGGAAGTCTGTTGATATGGCTGGAGCTTCAGATATACCTAATCCCCTTCTTGAAATTCCCTTTCACTCCTATTTTTATCAGCCTGCTGTTTCATTCTACGTCTGGCTTGCTCCAAATTTTCCTTAAGTAAACCAGTAACATGCTGCCTCTGCTGAAAGAACTTTGCCACATCTCCAACTATAGAATCTTCAACACTGACATCAGGAAGAGTTGGAGGAGAATAGCCATACAAGGCCTCAAATGGAGACATCCTAATAGCACTGTCATAACAAGAATTGTACCACCATTAAGCAAGTGGCAGCCATTCACTCCAAGAATGCTATTGCTGGTGTACCATGCATCTCAAGTATGCCTCTAAACATTGATTCAAATGTTCTGTTTGACCATCTGTTTGGGGATCATAGGCACTACTGAAGGAAAGAGTAGTACCTATTAGCTTAAATAAATCTTTCCAAAAGAGGCTTGTAAGAATCTTATCCCTGTATGAAATAATAGAAATTGGTGCTCCATGCAGTTTATAAATGTTGTCCACAAACAATCTAGCTACTGTAGCCGCTGTGAAGGAGTGAGCTAATGGCAGAAAATGGCCATATTTAGTAAACTTGTCGACCACCACTAAGATAGTGTTCTTGCCATTTGATTTGGGCAACTGTTCAATGAAATCAAGAGAGATATGCTGCCAAGCTTGAGATGGCAAAGGCAAAGGTTGGAGCAAACCGGGATAAGGAACATGTTTTCCCTTACATCTAGCACAATTTGAACACTGCTGTTACCCATTTCAAAACATCAGAATGCATCTTAGGCCAATAAAAGTGTCTCTGCAGCCTATTATAGGTATATGATTGCCAGAGTGACCCCTTATTGGACTACCATGATAAAGGCTCAATAGTTGCTGTCTCAAGGTGCCAGTGTTGCGAACATAGAGCTTGTTATTGAAATAAAGTAACCATTTCTTATACTAAAGCCTTCCTAGAACGACGTAGAAGCTTGACCCAAAAAAAATTAACCAGAACTATACTGTTCACGCCAATAAATTTTGGCACTACTCTGATACCATGTAGAAAACAGAGAATTTGAAAATTTTTCTTTTATATTTCTTTATACTAAAATGATTTACAAGCATTCTAATTTATATATAAAGGCTAGGACTAACTAGAAAACTAATAATAGCCAATAAATACAATGATTCTTAATTATATTCTAATTTACAACTAATTTACACTGATTAAGGGATTTACACTGATTGAGGGATTCTAACAGCAACCTTTGTTCTAACAGGTATTTTATACTCTCATGATCGATTTTAATATAAAAGGTTCCTCGTTCAAGGTAATGCCTCCACTTCCCCACAGCAAATGTGATAGCTAAAAACACTTTATCGTTCACGAAAATTCCTTGATTTCTCACACCGAAAGCTTTAGAAGAAATGCTATTGGATGCCCTTCCTGGTTTAAGACAGCCCCAATACCCAAACTGCTAGCATCTGTCTCAACAACAAATTCTTTAGTGAAATCAGTTAAGGCCAAGACAGAGGCATAGGCCATAGCCTTTTTGAGAGTGTCAAAAGCCTGTTGTGCAACCGTAGACCACTGAAATGCTTCTTTCTTCAATAAGTCTGTAAGTGGTTTACTGATAAGGCCATAACCCTTGATAAATTTTCTCTAACAACCTGTAAGCCCAAGAAAACTCCTCAAATCTTTGACAGATTGTGGAGTAGGCTAAGAAAGCATAGCCTTTATCTTTGCAGGATTTGTGGAAGCCCCTTCTGCAGATATGATATGTCTCAAATATTCTATTGTTCACTTCACAAAACAACATTTAGACATCTTGGCATAAAGTTGCTGCTCCTTTAGAATTTCAAAGACTGATTCCAGGTGTTTGAGGTGGCTTTCTAAGTCTTTACTATAGATGAGAATGTCATCAAAGAAAACTAGCACAAATTTTCTGAGAAAAGGTTGAAAGACATGGTTCATTAAGGCTTGGAAAGTTGCTGGTGCATTAGTAAGACCAAAGGGCATGACTGTGAATTCAAAGTGACCATGGTGAGTTCTAAAGGCAGTTTTAGGTATATCAGCTGGGTTCATCCTTATTTGATGGTATCCAGCTCTTAAATCAATTTTAGAAAACCAAGATGCCCCGTGAAGCTCAACTAGGAGGTCATCTATCATTGGGATAGGAAATTTATTCTTCACAGAACTGTCATTCAATTTTCTATAATCAATACAAAACCTCCTTGATGCATCCTTCTTTTTAACTAAAAGGACTGGTGAAGAAAAGGGACTAGAGCTGGGTTGTATCACTTTGGAATGTAATATTTCAACAAGAAGCTTCTCAATTTCTGTCTTTTGATAATGGGGATGGGGTCTAACATTAATAGGTTTGGTGTTTGAAAGCAGAGGAATACTATGGTTATAATTTCGAAAGGGTGGAAGTGTTTTAGGTTTCTCAAACACCATAGAATATTTGCTTAAAAGTTTCTGAATCTCAGGAGCAATATTACCTCTTGAAATACTTACCAACTACTGACTAGAACCCTCTGAATGCACACCATGTTGCTGCCCTTGCATAGTAATGAAATCAATGCAAAAGAGCTGAGAATGAAAATCAATCCCTTTCTTCTGCATTAACTGTTGCAATTCCTCAAAAATCATCGTCTTATCAGTTACACACCCTTCATTGATGCCTTTTTGAGTGATTGGGTTCCCATCCTTCAACAAAGTAACTTGCAGGTTTTGGAAATCAAATAGGATTGGATTGAAACTTTTCATCCAATCCACTCCCAATATCACATCAAAACCCCCCCAAATCCAACACCTTCATTGAAAAAGAAAATTTGTGTTTCCCCATTTTCCATTGGAATTCAGAACATATAGTAGAGCATGGTATCTTCCTGCCATCTGCAACTGTAATTACTAACATTGGAATATGAACCAATGGTAATTTCAAGCCTTCAGCCAATTTCTCATCAACAAAACTATCAGTGCTCCCACTATCTGTCAAAATCATCAACTGCACCAATGACTTTTATGGTATCAATGCCCTGCCTTCCTTCCATGGCATGAATTGATAGTGTAATTTCCTGTTGCACATATCCTATTTTTTCCCCTTCCTCAGGAACATACAAGTCTTCTCCAACTCTTCATTTTTTGCCTTGTCAGCATGCATACTCATCACAGATTTCTGCTTGCACTGATGGCCTGGAAAATATCTCTCTCCACATCTGAAACAAGGCTTTGGAGTTCTGTTGAAATTGGTTTGCTGCATAGGCTTAGACTGAGATGGGTTTGGATTAAGAAATGAGTTTTGGTTACTGGTGGTGATTGTAGGAGTTTTACTGGCTATAGTGATTGGTTTAGTACTTTGGGTCGAGTCATTTGGGGTTTTGGTCATGTAGAAAGAGATGATTCTCATTGATTTCAATTAATCTGTACATGGGTATATATATACAATTGATTTCTATAATTGTGTTCTACTAATTAGGAAGAAATCCTAAATAAGAAATCATAAATAGGAATACTGAATACATAATATACAGAGAAATAATATAGTGATTGACTTTCCATAACATAGTGATTGACTTTCCATAACAGGTCACATAAGGGAAATTTTGATGCAATGGTGATGTTTTATAGGTTATGGAAGAGCCATAGGTTGAAATGATAGATTTGAATTGACTTGAAGTTCTGAGGTGGTAATTGGACTTCTCAGTATTCAATATGAGTAGTTCTTGAAGTTTGGCTGCTTCAAATGCATGAATAAGGTTGGTAGGCTTCAACATTCTTACCACAGGTCTAATCTCATCCTTTAATCCACCAATAAATCCTGACAGAAAATAAGATTCCCCCAAATAAGGTAAAACCCTTTCCATCCTTGCCCTAGATCCTTAAATTTATCTTGGTATTCATCTACACTCCCCTTCTGCCTCAATTCATGAATTCCTCTACAATATCCTCCAATGCTTGATCCCCAAATCTCCTACACAGTGCTTCCTCAAAAACCTCCCAAAAACTATCCTTATTACTCCTAACCCAGTTATTAAACCAAGAATCTGCCCTCCCAGACACGTAAAGGCTTGCAATTCCCACCATTTTTTCCCTAGGCACCCCATACACCTCAAAATATTTGAGATATTTCCTAATCCATATACTTGGATCAACACCATCAAAAGTACTAAGTTCAATTTGAGGTAAAATATTGTCAAGATTACCTGAATGCCCAAAAGATTCTGAGCTGGCTTGGTCCCTCCTCAAATTAGGCAGATTTGTCTTTGGAGGATTTGGCAGAATCCCTTTACTAATTGCCCTGGTGTCTTCTTGATAACCAAAACAGCTTTCCTTTCTAAGATCCTTCCTCAGGCCCCAAATTAGGGTTTTCAAGTCGTCCATAGAAGCTTCCATAGAATTAACTAAAGCTTTCCACACCTCCATCTCAGATCTGAGCACAATTTGCAAGCTCTTGAAATCAACCTTTAATACTTCTATTTCTTTCCTTGTATCCCAAGAATTCAGTTGAACATTCCGCCAGCCTCACACCTTCTTAACTCACAACAGCAGATCTTGTCATCCTTGTGACCCCAAAGAAACATTCAACACATAGTGCCCACCCAAAACAAGGCTCTGATACCAAATGTTAGGGTAGAAAGTGGAAACCCTGAAAGAGACTGATAAGAAGAATAGAACAAAGAGAGAATTAGGAAGAGAGAGTTTAGGAGAGAAGAGATAGTATAATTGATTCAGATTCTTGAATGAATAGTACAGCAGCTATCTCATCTCTTATATGCTACAGTTCCTGCCAATAGGTAACTGATTCTAGTAAGAAACCTCTAACAAACTCTAACTGAGTTTTCCTCCATTCGCTAACTAGTTGAATTGACTTTTCTCACTGCTGTTTACACATTATCCAGTACCTGCTTCTTATACCTTCTCCTATAATGCGTAACAGTTTTGTAATCAAATTCAAGCCTATTTGGTTGATTGTTGATCTATTATTTTATTTCTCTCCTTTTCATTATTCTCCTTTCAAAAATACAACCTAATTTAGAGTTAGGGTTACTAGCTACATCAATTTTTGTTTTGGAGCAAACTTTTGATCCACACTGCAATGGAAGCAAGAAGAGCAGAGTGGCAAGGTATGCATTGGTTGATGGAAAAATATAATAAGTATAAACACTAGTGTAGAAATCATGCGTGAGCTTGACTGGCGGTGCTGGAAGGCTATCATGATTCATGACCCCTTGAGCCTAGGATTGGAGGATGAAGTAGAATATATAAAGGAGAACATCAACTTGTTTCATTATCTTGTGATTCTTGAACAACCTGAAGGCAGTGGATTGGAAGAAC
Source organism: Hevea brasiliensis (assembly GCF_030052815.1). NCBI lineage: Eukaryota > Viridiplantae > Streptophyta > Magnoliopsida > Malpighiales > Euphorbiaceae > Hevea > Hevea brasiliensis. Next base: position 70,193,035 of record NC_079500.1, read on the forward strand.
GCATGTTGGTAGCTCTTGATCTTGATTCAATAGTTCAAATTTAAGTTCTTGATTTCTATGTTGAGATGCACACGTAGGATTTCCTTGTTTGGGAATCTAGTTTAAGGACTTATTTCGAGTGGAATTCAATGCCTAAAGAGTGTGAACTGTGAAGTACCATTTGTAAAGTTGAAATTGAAGGGATTTGCATTTCCATTGTGGAAAAGGTTAGAGAAGAATTGTACTTGGGAATTGATTTCTCTTAACTGATTATTTGATGAGTTTATATGAGTGATTTCACAGATTATAACAATAGTTAGCAATTGAGTGCGGATGAATATAATTGTGAATTTTATAATCTGTTTATAAGAGTGGGTCTTAATGAAACAGATGAGCATCTAACAGCCTGCTATTTGTTGAGGATGAGATTGGTTATTAGAGATTATATGGGTACTAATGGACTTTCCAACCTGATGCATAACAACATGCCATCTAAGCAGAAGGAAAAGGTACCTTGTTATGGTGTTAATTAGTCTTTACCAGGCCAAAGGTATTCAGCTGCTGTTTTGTTCAAATTCAGCTTCTAAAATAGATCGGAATTGTCACAATTGGGGAAGACTGACATGTAAAGATGTTGCGTACTTTATGAAGGGTCATAAATGAAGGCAAGTCTCTTGTTTTTGTGCCTCAAAGCAACAAATCTGCAATTTGTTGTTAAGGTGCAGTGAGTATGGGCAAGCTTCCTATTCATGCCCTATTTTTCAAGTTAGCTTATCGGAGGCAGAACCTGATGAGATATTGATTTAGAGCCAATGGAAGAATTGGGGGGAGAAACAACTTCTCAATTTTATAGAAAAAGGTTTCTTTAAACTACCTATAAGACGGGTATTTATAGAGTATTTGTTGAATATCTGCAATGTTACTGGTATTAGGATGTGGAACCTTAAACAAGAAAATGGTAAGCAAATTCTGATTAAGAATCCAAAACAAGATAACTTCCTAAATAAATAAAACTACACTTCCTATATTTTTTCCTAAAAAAAGTAGTCCTGAAATCTCTAGAAGATCCTGCATCAGATATTATGATGGGGAAGAGGAAGAAGAAGAAATTCATTCATTACCTTTGCAGGTTGAAAGTCTTCTTGTTCTACAGGGTCTCACTATTCTGTTAGTGGAAGAACAGGAACATTGGAGAATGTGTAGCATTTTTCATGCCTAGGTAAATTGTGGAGGTGTATCATTATATTTGATAATGGTAATATGGAGAATATAGTGTCAAAGGAGGTAGTAGGGAAGTTGAATTTGGTAGCTTAAAAGCCTTCTTGCCCTTCCAAAATATCATGGATTTGAAAAGGTGATGAAATTCTTGTCACTGCAAGGTGCTTGGTCAGTTTGACATGGGTGATGATTGTAAGGATGAATCTCTGATAGAGTGTTTTAAGGGAGACACATTTACTTGGACTCACAAAGCAGTTCTCAAATAAATCATAACAGCCATGACAAACCTGTTCTAGTACTGCCATATTTTGAAAAGCTGTTTGGAATGTGATGCATCCCATGTTGAATAGGAGTTGTTCTCAACCAGGACAAACCTGTGGCGTGTTTCTATTATTTTATCTAATCTTTATTTATGGCTGTTGCACAATTTTTTTTTTTTTTTCTGGAGGGGGGTTGGGGTGGAGGGAATTGACAGCTCCTTTTTTTTTTAAAAAAAAAAAAAAAAAAGAAAGAAAGAAAGGGTTTCAAGAATCTGTGTTTAAAAGGCTCATGAAAGTTGTATCTAAGGTTTATCTAAGGTTTGGCTTGATATAGAACAAAATAAAATGACAGTAAGAAACAATGTTAAGAGAAGATACTTTAGAATAAAAATAACAGATTAAAAGAGCATAAGAAGGGAAAACTCAATATTGATAAGCTCTTATTTTTCCTAAACTCTGTCCTAATTGTATTGGTTGTATATTTCTTCTAACATACTAAATTGCTGTTTATTTTTTTTACTGACCTACTACATGATAAGCCTTAATAACAAAAATTTCTTCAATAATAAAATCTATGTTCCTACAATTAAAATATAGCTTGAAAAGTCAAACAATTAAAAAATTGTTTGATCCTCAATCACATGCATTAAACTATGATAGTTATCCAATAGCCAAAGCTGCACAACCATCATTGTCCTCTGCTTGCTTGCATGCCCTGGAAAGTACTTATTCCCACACATATAACAAGGTTTTGGAGGTCTTTTAGACTTGATTGCAAGGGAGTTTTGCTCATAGGTTGGTTGACAGAAGTAAAGCTATTGGTAGAGTGTGCCCTGGTTGTTGTGGGAACTGATTTCAAGTTTTGATTGGAGTCAGTGTTAGGGGGTTTAGGTGGGTAGGGATAAACCTGATTAGCTGGGGCTCTGTAAGTTGACTTTAGGCTATGGCTATAACTGCCTGCAAAGGAATTGAAAAAGGGTCTTGTTTTCTTGGTATTTTCAACAAGCTTCTCTTCTCATCTGGCATTTTCAAAGGCTTGATACAAAGTGACTGGCTTCAACATCCTTACCATTGGCCTTATATCATCCCTAAGGCCTCCAATGAACCCAAAGAGGAAATGGCCTTTCCCCAATCCTGGCATCAACCCTTCCATCCTAATCCTCAAGTCTTCAAATCCATCTTGGTCTGCCTTATCTTCATAAATTCCTTCACTACATCATCTAGCCCTTGTTCTTAGGCTTCAAGCATACCACACAATCCCTTCTCAAATTCCTCCCAGACATTAGTCATTTCTCCTCTGTACCAATTGTGAGACCAGGCATCTGCCCTATCCACCAAAAACGGAATTGCAATTCCCTCCATTTGCTCTTTTGGAACTTGATAAAATTCATAATACTTGATACACTTCCTAATCCATGCCCTAGGTTCCTTCCCATCTAAGGTAACTAACTTGATTGGAGAACTCTGTGCAAACCTGCAGACTCCATAACGGATCTGGATCCAGAACTCTCCTGTTCCTTAGTGTTGGCAGAAGTCCTCTACTCTCTGTTCCTACAATTTCCCTTTCCCCATTATTGATTCCTTTATCTTTGTGTTCCCCATAATATTGGTTATTAGGGCTCACTGGAATTGCATTCTTGGTCTCCACAGCATTTAGCTTCATCTCCTCTTGCATACTTTTGATTTCTCACCTGATTGCATCAATGCTTTTCCTGGAATCCTCTTACAAAATCCTCAGCTGCTTCACTAATTCTGCCAATCTTTCAGCCTCTTGGCATACTACCATTGACCTAGCCATATGCAACCCCAATGAAGCAAAATGCAGGCAAAGCCCACTCAATCCTAGCTCTGATACCAAATGTTTGAGTTTAGAGTCCCCAGCAGCTCTGCTATGGGAAATTAGAAGGAGAAAGAAGGGAAATAGAAAGAAATAAAAAGAAACAGAATTGAAATGAGAGATATTAGAGCAGAAAGAGAGAAAGGAATTATTAGAATTCTTGATATTTCTGGAATGCCTCACTTCAAGTTCTGTTAGCTCTATTTATACAGCTTATCAACTAATTCCAGCTGAGATAAGTGGTCCTGCCAAAACTAATCTCTACTAAAACTTTCTGTTACAATTTTCTGACATCTAAAACTACCTCTAACTGCTACTAGACTTCTTCCTACACCTAGTTTTCTTTTGTGTAACACATTACTAATGATCTAGTTCATGCTTTAGAAGTTCTGAAACTAATTTAAGCCACTATCAGTAGGAATTGCTCAGCAATGCTCTTTCAAGCGTAAAATAATATGGCATATTTAATGTACAATAGTTCTAAAGGTCAAGCAATGTGTGATATTGAGATTATATACACAACACACATTAGTAAATGCTAAGTGGTAAAAGTACCCGAAAAAGTAATTGTAACTCTATTACATGGGAAATATGCAAGGCAAGTGGGATTACACATTATTGGATATATTTTTCTCATTTTTATTTTTTTATACAGCTGTATTACAAATGTAGTGTATTTTATGTGTGTAGAAAGAGATTATTCTCATTGATTTCAATTAATCTGTACATGGGTATTTATATACAATTGATTCCTATAATTGTGTTATACTAATTAGGAAGAAATCCTAAATAAGAAATCCTAAATAGGAATACAGAATACAAAATATACACAGAAATAATATAATGATTGACTTTCCATAACACTCCCCCTCAAGTTGAAGCATAGATGTTAATCATGCCCAACTTGTTACAAATGTAGTCAATTCTAGCTCCATTCAGAGCTTTTGTGAAAATATCTCCTAACTGCTCTCCAGTTTTGATATGTCCTGTTGAGATGATCTGTTGTTGAATCTTTTCACGAACAAAGTGACAATCAATCTCAATATGTTTGGTCCGCTTATGAAATACCGGATTAGAAGCAATATGGAGAGCAGCTTGATTATCACACCACAATTTCGCAGGCTGGGGGGTCTTAAAACCTGTCTCATCTAGTAATTGAAATATCCACATTACCTCACATACTGATTGTGCCATAGCTCTGTATTCGGATTCAGCACTAGATCGAGAAACTACACTCTGCTTCTTGCTTTTCCAAGACACCAAATTTCCTCCAACAAAAACGCAATATCCAGTAGTTGACCTCCTATCAACCTTAGATCCAATGATCGGCATCTGAAAAACATTCAACATTTAAATGCCCATGATTACCATATAACAAACCTCTTCTGGAGCTCCTTGGATAGCACAAGATTTGTCCCAAGGCTTCCCAATGAGCAACAGTTGGGGAAGACATAAACCGACTTACCACACTAACGGCATAAGCAATGTCGGACGAGTGACATGAAGGTAGTTCAATTTTCCTACCAATCTCTGTATCTCTCGGATCTTCAAACAACTCACTATCTCACGCTTGATTTGTAAATTTGGAGTCATTGGTGCACTACAAGGCTTAGCACCTAATTTTCTGTCTCTGTCAATAGATCGATGACATATTTTCTTTGAGACAAGAAAATACCCTTCTTACTTCTCATAACTTCAATACCCAAGAAATACTTTAATAATCCCAAGTCTTTGGTCCAAACTGGGTTTGGAGGAAGGTTTTAAGAGATGAAATACTGCAGAGTCACTCCCGGTGATGATAATGTCATCCACATAGACTACTGGAGAATTAGACCGACCTCAGTTGCTTATAAAATCTTGAGTGATCACACTTACTCTTTTGCATACCAAATTCTGTCTTGCTTCACCGAATCTCCCAAACCAGGCCCTAGGACTTTGTTTCAAGCCATAAAGAGACTTAAAGCCTACAAACTTTACCCAACTCCCGAGCAACAAACCCGGTGTGGTTGCTCCATATACACCTCCTCACGAAGATTACCATGAAGGAAAGCATTCTTGATATCCAATTGGTGCAGGGCCAATCATATGTAGCTGCTAAAGAGATAAACAAGCGACAGTAAGTTTAGCTACGGAGAAAAAGTGTCGAGTAATCAACCCCATATGTCGAGCATATCCTTTTGCTACAAGGCGTGCTTTTAACCTAGCCACAGAACCATCAGGATTTACCTTTCATCAGAATACCCATTTGCAACCAATAGCTTTCTTACCGGTGGGCAAAGGCAACAGATTCCCATGTACCATTAGCATCTAAAGCCTCCATTTCCTCTTTCATAGCAAAGACACCACCAGGATGAGACAAAGGCCTCACCAACGATTAGGGATAGGAACAGAGTCTAAAGAAGTAACAAAACACCGAGAACAAGAAGACAATTGATTATAAGAAACAAAAGAAGAGATAGGGTAAGTACATGAACGTTTACCTTTACGAAGAGCAATGGGTAAATCTAGATCGAATCATGATCGATGAAGTGCAGGATCTCCCAACGAAGTAGCTGGTGGAGGATCCGAGTCGGAATCTCAATCTCTGGAATAAACATGAACAACGGGAGGCCGAGTAGGTCTAGAGACGTAAGAAGCAGTGTGAGAGAGGACTCGACATTGGTTGGACAGTATATATTAAGATAGAATCCTCATCCCCCTGACACTCATAAACCGATGAGTGAGAAAAAATTGGAGTGGACGCAAAAAATATGAAATCTGCAGAAACAAGATAACGATTAAGAGTAGGAGAGAAAGCAGGTACCCTTTTTGAATCCGGAGTACCCAAGGAAGACACATTTGAGAGACTTTGGATCCAATTTAGTAACTCATGACGAACATCACGTACAAAACAAGTACAACAAAAATACGGGTTCAACAGAAACAAATATTTTGTAGGAACAAAGCAAGATAAGGAATATCCCCATTAAGGATGTAAGACGGCATACGATTGATCAAAAAACATGCCGTAGAAACTGCATCCGCCCAAAAGTGTTTAGGAACTTTCATCTGAAAAAGAAGAGCACGAGTTACCTCAAGAAGATGCCGATTTTTTCTTTCGGCCACGCCATTTTGGGATGGGGTATCCACACAGAAGACGATGAAGAATGCCATTTTGTGTCATGTAAGACTGAAATTGTCTTTGAAAAATATTCTTTAGCATTGTCACTTCTTAATATGCGCACAGAAATATTAAATTGAGTTTTGATTTCATTACAAAAGGCACAAAAGATAGAAAACAACTCAGAACGATTCTTCATTAAATATAACTAAGTAACACGAGAGTAATCATCAACAAAAGTAACAAAATAACGAAATCCAGTTTTAGAAGTAACAGAACAAGGACCCCAAACATCAGAATTAACTAACTCAAAAGGGGATGAAGCCCGTTTATTGACTCTAGACATAGAAGGCTAACGATGATATTTTGCAACCGACACGACTCACATTCTAGTAATCGATAAAGATCAAATCGAGGACACAACTTCTTCATGGTAGACAAAGAAGGATGACCCAATCTACAATGAGCTTCAAGAGGTGTTACTGATCTTGGAGCAAACAAGCGACCGCGGTACATGATTTTCCAGAATGTAGAGACCACCTGACTCACGTCCTCTACCAATAATCTGCTTCGTCGTAAGATCCTGAAACAAACAATGATCAGAAAAAAAGGAAATAGAATAATTTAAGGTACGAGTAAGTTTACTAATGTAAAGTAGATTAAAAGAGAAATTTGGTAGACACAAAGCAGATGACAAAGAAATTGACGAAGTTCGATTCAGCCTGCAACCCATGACACAAGAAGTAGAACCATCGCTAAAGTAACAGAGAGGAATTGGGATTAGACGAAAGCGGATAGAAGACTAGAATTACGTCATGTGATCTGCATTGCACCGTAATCAATAACCCCTTTGGATGATGAAGACACAAGGTATTTAGTGGATTTACTCGACTCAATGATCGCAGATGATAGGAACTGGTAGGCTTTAGAGATGCACGATCTTCGGGAAAAGCGTGCAAAATCCTTTGCAGATACCAAAGCAGTTTTCTCAGAGGAAGATCTTGTAGAATCCTCTCACGCCATATTTGCCATATGTGATCGTGATTTTTCCTCTGAAGTTGCGGACAATTATATTTTGTATGGCTGTGCTCATGACAATAATAACAAATGACTCCTCTTGAGTCTGATTAGAACTAGCCTCTCCATTACGCTGATTACTTACATTGCTGTAATTCCTCCTCTACTTCCTCTTCTATTACCTGTTGTCCATTTGGATTACGGCTAATAAGAGCACTCCGGCAGTGTGAAGATTGGGTACTCTGCACGAAGGACCCGTGTGAATGTTTCATGCAAAGAGGAAATCTCGAATCGGAAAGAATCGAGATTTAGCGATCTCATACTCGAAGGAAGGCACAAGAAAACTCATAATGACCAGTTGCTCCGTTGGGCTCTGAACTTTCACATCGTAACTAAAAGGCAACAATACATTAAGTTCCTCATATACCGTTTAAAATCCATAAAATAAGCCGTGAGAGACTTATTCTCTTTCTCAGCACTGTAGAATGCCTTACAAACATCATAAATACGGGAGATATTCCCTTTACCAGAATACATAAAATCTAAGTAATCCATCAATTTCTTAACAAATTCACAGTGATTAATTAAACTAATTATCTCACTGTGAATCGAGTTTCGAAGCTGCAAAAACAATCGAGCATCCTCCCTTAGCCAAGTTTGTTGTGTATCATCAGTAGGTGGATCTTTAGTAAGGTGATCATCCTTATCAATGCTACGCAAATAGACCCTAACAGTCTTACTCCACTCCAGGTAATTCGAACCATTAAGTTTGTGTTCCGTGATCTTAGTCATCATCGGAATCACATCAGAAATAACATTCTTATTGTCTGCCATTTGTTGAGACAAAGAAAACTAACCGAAACGCTAATCCAAAGTAATCGACAAAGAACAAAATAATCCAAAATCACAAATCAAGTAAATACCGAAATAGGATCGAGAGCCAAACCTCGAAGCCCTTTAATGGTGTCTTGGATCGTGCAACGACACACAATGGTGGAATGAGGGGATTGAGGCGGCCGGCAATGTTGATCGGAGTCGAAACGCGGCCGGTCGGCCAAGGTCTCTCCCGAAATGGTGGTGAGAACAAATAGTCACCCTATATGGCCGGCTCTGATACCATGTAGAAAGAGATGATTCTCATTGATTTCAATTAATCTGTACATGGGTATTTATATACAATTGATTCCTATAATTGTGTTATACTAATTAGGAAGAAATCCTAAATAAGAAATCCTAAATAGGAATACAGAATACAAAATATACACAGAAATAATATAATGATTGACTTTCCATAACAATGTGGAATGTAATTCTTCTCAAATACTTAATGAGACATCTACCATTTACTAGAGTTGATCATTGACTCACTGTTTTCAGAATGGCGACATGCCATCAGCTCCAAAGAACTTCGTCGATTTTTTTTTCTTTTGGCATTGGGCTTTCTCTTCTTTGTATTTTTTAATACTTAAGGTTTTTAACTATTTTTTAATCGTATTTATGCTAACTATTATTATTGTTACATATAATAAAACTCAACTGTCCCATCTACTAAATATTGTTGGATATTCAGGTATTTTAGTGTCCAGAAGGGAGAAAAATTACTTCCATTATGTCCCCGATTAATAGTTCTTTAAAAATAGTCTAAGGATAATATTAGTGCACAATCAAGACAATATTGCTTAAACATTTTTTATAATGCCTGCTTATATTAATTTTTATAACTCAATTTATATATTATTACAATTTATACATTTATAAATTTATCTGATTGTACACCTATGAATTCAGTTTATAATTAATTAAGATTCTAAGATTTTATCACTTATATTTGTTAATTTTAAGCTAAAACATTTTGAAATAATTCATGTGCAAGAATGATTGTTGTGAAAAACTAAATTTAATTTCAATATTTTAATTAATTGTTATTTTACTGTTAATAGAAGCTGTTTTGACAGTTAGTTATATAAGTATATTTGTTTTGATTTATAATATGAAAACATATTAGATTACATGTACAAAATTTGTAATTAAAATTAAATCATAAAATTAATACAAGATGTTACATTTTACAAAAGTTATAATGTATATAACAGTACTTCTATAACTAGCAAGGGGAGTGTTATATATATGAGTTTGCAATCCTTCCCTTACAAGTTGGCTTTTAAGATAGAGTTAGATAAATTTATATCATTTGGTATCAGAGCCTCACCTTGTCGGTTCTCTGTACGAGGACATACAGTCTTAAGAAGTTAGAAATAATGCATCCCACATCGGTTAGCCAGCAAGGTATTGGTGTTATGCATATGGGTTTGCAATCCTCCCCTTACAAGCTAGCTTTTAAGGTGGAGCTAGGCAAGTTCATATCAATAACTTTTTAAAAATATTTGAAATTTTTAAACTGCAGTTGCTTTTAGACATTGCATGACAAGAATTGGTTTTTGTGATCTTTAACTTTTATTAGAAATGCTTCAAATTCATGTTACAATAGGTCAATCCATAGCAATGCTAGGGTTGGTGCATGTCTAAAATACTGAAACTGCTTCTGTTTTGATATGTGCTTAATGATGTTTAGATATATTGGTTAAATAGATTTTATACTAAGACTAGTTTGCTGTGGACAATGGCGTTTCTAAGTACAGTTATTAATTAAGAGACAGGAACAATTCATAATGTGCATTTTAAGTAATCACTTGGAGAAGTCCTCATAGGCTCCTTTATTCCTTTCTTGCCTACAATGAAGTCCCATCTTTCTTTTGAAAACTGTTAATTTATTGAAATGGACCTATGCACACAAATGGCTACCTTCCGAATTCCATCATATCATAAATCAAATACAACAACTCTTTCTTTTTGATAAATCAATCCTTGGATTTCAATGCTTCTAAGCAGTTATGATATAGGTTGTTCCTTCCTGAAATATGTTTTTGCTCGAGTTGTGTTTCTCTGACTTTGTAGTGAGGCTGTCTTGATGACCAATGACTTGATATTTTTGACTTATAATTTGTTGGCTTATACTTTGTAGCTCCAAGATACCAAAATAACAACTGGAGAAACAGAGGTGAAATTCCAGGTTTCTAGAGATACACTGGCTTCCATGTTGAGATCAATGGCATATATCCGTGAGCAATTATGACACCAGTAAGCATACTTTCCCCAAAACACCATGTGTATTATTCAATGTCATGATTGAAGTCTTTTGAGGAGTTACTGTGCAATGCTTTATACATATGAATAAACTGGAGTAGTTAGTATTAAATTAACTGTTTGAGAGTCTTGTTAGTTGATGTTAAGAGGGTTATTGTGATTCTAAGGGACAACAGGTGGCTTTAGCTTTATTGTGTCTACTGAAAGATAGTACTAGTTCCACCATGCTAAATTGAGAAGTATGCATGAAGGTTTCACAGAAAAAGTTGTGTTTGTTATGAGGTGAGGTTATTTTTCAAGTTTGTTGGAGAAAAATAAATTGTTAGAAACATATGTTCTAGTTTTACATTTACTCAATTGTGTAATGAATGAAACTAGTAAGATTGTTGCTGAGGTTTGAGCTTGGTACAGCTTCATGGAATGGTAGATATTTTCCTTAAAAAAAAATGATTGAGCATGCTTACGCACCTTAATCAGATTGATCCACTCCTTCAGTTCATGCATTTGAGTGTATATTTAGTTTCACATGTTGCATGGTATTGGTAAAGTAATACTTAGCTAACAAGCGTGTTCTGCAATATTTCTAGGTTTTGCTGAGCACTTCATTCTAATGATGAATCATGTAAGCAAAGGGTATAGTGAGTGAGAATTTCTTTTGGCAAGGTGAGCTTAAATCGGCTTCACAAAGCTGGCAGCATTAGAGGCACCAAGGGCGTAATCCTTTCAGTTGATACACCATTGTGTATTATACAAATGTTACGTTGACATAGTTTGGATGTAGATGTAGTTAGGTATGGGATTTCTATTTTATTGAGCGAACTTGGTTTAGCTGAGTCTATTCTTATCTCTAACTTCTAGATAGTGCAAGATTCGCTTTACCTATGTGCTGGAAAATCTATTTGTACATGTAAGTTTCCAACACATATTTACTGATTGAGCATTGCATATATGTTGTATTTAAACTTGGAACATAGTGCCTCTTTCTATGTTTTGAACTTTGGTGATTCGTTAAGTTCTTTTTCTAATTTTGTATCGCACAATCGTGCCTGCGAAAACAGAAACCTTTGAGACGTTTCTTTACCATATTTTATTTTATTGTATTTTTTTTTAAATTCTGCATAAGACCTCTAAACGTGTTTCGATTATCAGAGTAGTGTTGTTTCTTTCCCATATTTTTATTTTTATTTATTTTTTTATTTTGCCTAAGACATCTAAATGTGTTTGAAACTTCGATCCTCGTTGTGTCCTCTTGGTTTACCCATCTTCATAAAGTCTATAATTGATTTAAAGAACCTATCAAGATTCGAGAAATTGCAGATAATATAATTGATAAGTGAAAATTATTATTTAGTTTTATTTTAATGAAATTAATTATTTAATTTTTTTTTATTTTAAATAATATATTATTGAATCTACTTTTGTTCTTTTCACTCTTTAATTTTTTTTATCTCAGTTTAAATTAAGTTTTTTGATAGTTAATGCATTCGAAAAAGAGAAAAATGACTGTTACTAGAACTAAATAACTCAAGGCTTTATTTTTAAATTATAGGAATTAAATGAAATTCAAATTAAAGTCTAAAATGACAAGTGGAATTAAAGAGAAAGGAATAAAAATATATAAATTAACTAATATAGTTTTCAAAATTAGAGGATTAAATAATTAATTTATTAAAATAGAGAGATTAAATAATAATTTTTTTAATAAATAAATATGTTACTAGTTTAGAAGGAATTATTCTTTTTTTAAAGTAAATATGCTACAAGGCTTGCTATGACCTATACTTCTATTTAATAAATAGTTTTTCCTTTTTTTTTTAATTAAAGATAAGCAAGCAACGACCACGACTAAGTAGTCGAAAGTATTGAAGCAAAAAAGCACTTGCTCCAAGGGGTTGCATAGGAATGACAAGTTTCTAAGAGCATGACAGATGATGGAATGAGCTGCCCTATTGTACTTCCTTTTAACAAAATTGAAGGATATAGGCTTGAAGGCTGTAGATAACACTATTATATTTGAAATAATGCCTTAGTCACTGGCAGATCACTTCCTTGGAGTGTTTTGATGATAACTTGTGAGTCTACTTTGATCACAGCCTTTCAAAAGCCTTTGGCTTTGACAAGCTACTAGTACAACTTCTTTGCAGATGAGACCTTCTAGAACGAGGGGATTTGACATAGCCTTAGGATTTGCAACTCCAATTGTAAGGGTAACTATGATGATCCCTAATAAAACTAGAAACTGGGGGAATCCATAAGGATGCCTCCCTTTGATCTTGTCGGGGCTTAACATTCAATGGAAAGCCTTACATATGCAATTGAGCTTCTATAAAATCCTCATGATGATTGATAGCCATAGCAATAGCTTGATGAGTCAGCAAAACTTCCTGATTAAAGACAAACGAGTTCTTGCTTTTCCACAGATGTTAAAGGACAAACACCATCAGGAAGATAAAAGACGAGCCTTCTCTGTGGGTAGACAAATGGATGTTGCCTCCAACCATATATCCATAATAGAAAACACTTGAAGCATATGAGATCTCAATTGAAAGGGCAATTGAAACCAAAATTCCTTGGCTTTTGGACAATAGAAAAAGGTGTGTTTGTGAGTTTCTGGCTTGCCACAAAGGTCATCATAATCCCTCGGCACATGCGAAAGACTTTTGTTAATATTATCTTTTGATGGGAGCTTCTCCTTAAGCATAGTGCACATTTCTAGGATACCTAATGCATTTTTTTTTCTTCCTTTGACTGTCCCCACTAGAAGTTAGCATTCATATTATTGATTTCCTAGCAAAAAGATTTAGGCAATTTGAAGCAGGCCATAACACACACAAGAATGGCAGTGGTTACTACTTTAATTAACACATCCTTTCCACCTTTGGATAGGAACTATTCTTTCCAACCTGCAATTTTATGTTGGATCCAATCCTTAATTTAATTAAAAGATTGCTCTTTTGATCTAGGAATAACCTTAGGAAGGCATGGGAATTTATCTTGCCCATCGATGTTGGAAATCTAAAGAGATGATGAGATCTTAAGTCAAACCTTCCTTGGAGTATTTCTATTGAAGGTGTAACACCCCTGATTTTTTATATATTATTATTGGGCTTCGTGTAGGTATCTTCAATTCGCGGAAATTCGACAGTTGTCCGGATCTGTGAATTTCCAGCCAGACAGACCCGTTACCGAAAGTCTCCGAATTGCACCGAGGTTTTGGCTAGCCCCCCATTGTTAGACGTCCCGAGCGCGTCCCTGAAGTCGGAATCGGCAAAGGTAAACCCGAACCTTGCTTTTTCGTAATTTTCTAGTGCTTAAATAGGATTAAAAATCTATAAAATATTCGTGGTAGCTTAGAAAATTATGATTCTTTTTGCAATAGCTTAATAATATTGCTAAGGACCGCGGGGCAAAGTTTTAGAATTTTTAGAGCTTATTTGGGCAGTTTTTGCAAAAATGGTCAATTTTAGGGACTAAATTGAAATTTTACATGTTGTGATGGATGATTGAATTGATGGGCCCAGGAGGGGCTGTGTGATGGGATTGAGTTGTGGACATATGGATTGTGAATATAGAAGTGTGTTTTGAGCCCTTTTACAGGTTGGGTAGGTCCTAGGTATAGGGGAGACTCTGCCGGATTTTCGGCATGACTTAGGACGTATTGGGTCTTTTCTTAATTTGTATTGAGTCATTTGTATTAAATGATTGTAATAAAATTGTCAGGTGAGCCGGGACAGCCTTCTTCCTCCGCCCAGCCGCCTCAGTGACCACCGTCAAGTCTGTGAGTAAAATATTAATTTTAATTGTAATTTCGATATTATTATATGTTCAGCATGCCCATGCATCACTTATATGCATATATTTATGTAGTTAAACTCTAGGCACGATTTATGATGCAGTCCAATGGTGTCAATGGATTAAATCCATACACAATCTAAAATGGTGAAAATCCGGTAGAAGAATGCACTACTCTGTTATAAGCAAACTCAACAAAAGGAATGCAATCTTCCCAAGATTTCAAGTTTTGTTTAACCATCACACGTAATAAAGTAGTTAAGTTTCTATTCACTACTTCTGTTTGTCCATCAGTCTGGGGATGACAAGTAGTTGAGAACAACAGTTTAGTACCTAACTTACCCCACAACACCCTCCAAAAGTGACTTAGGAACTTAACATCTCTATCACTCACTATAGTCCTAGGTATACCATGTAACCTGACTATCTCCTTAAAGAACAAATTGGCTATGTATGTGGCATCATCTGTTTTGTGACACGGTATGAAGTGTGCCATCTTAGAAAATCTATCAACAACCACAAATATAGAATCATGACCTCTCCTAGACCTAGGCAAACCCAAAATAAAATCCATAGAAATATCAGTCCAAGGTTCCTTAGGAACAGGCAAGGGTGTGTAAAGACCATTTGGCATTACTCTAGACTTTGCTTTCCTACATTCAACACACCTAGAACACATTCGATCAACATCTTTCCTCATATGTGGCCAAAAGAAGTGTTCTTGCAATATGTTTAAAGTCTTAGCAACACCAAAATGTCCCATCAAACCACCACTATGTGACTCCAAAACAAGCAAGTCCCGCATAGAGCATTTAGGCACACACAATTTATTCTCCTTAAACAAGTATCCATCATGCCTATAAAATTTCTGAAATGCACTTTTCTCACAAGCAGCATATACATTACAAAAATCAGCATCATCAACATACAATTCTTTCATGAACTCAAAACCAAGCAATTTAGCATCAAGTGTAGACAAAAGTGCATGTCTCCTAGAAAGTGCATCAGCTACAACATTCTCTTTTCCTTGCTTGTATTTAATCACATATGGAAATGACTCTAAAAATTCAATCCATTTAGCATGCCTTCTACTCAACTTATTTTGACTCTTAATATGCTTCAATGATTCATGATCTGAATGTATGACAAACTCTTTAGGCCACAAATAATGTTGCCAAGTTTCCAAGCCCTAACTAATGCATACATCTCCTTATCATAAGTAGAGTAATTCAAGGCAGCTCCATGCAATTTTTCACTAAAATATGCTATTGGTCGTTTCTCTTGCATGAGAACCGCACCAATTCCTACACCACTTACGTCACATTCAATTTCAAAAGTCTTATCAAAATTTGGCAAACTCAACAAGGGTGCAGAACACAATCTATCTTTAAGTTCAGAAAATGCATGTTCATGTTTCTTTTCCACTCAAATGCAACATTCTTTTCTCCAATTCATTCAAAGGAGCAGCAATTGTACTAAAATTAGGCACAAATCGCCTATAGAAACTAGCCAATCCATGGAAACTCCTAACCTCAGACACATTCTTAGGAATTGGCCAATCTCTAATGGCTTTGATTTTCTCTTCATCAACCTGTACACCTTTACTACTTACAACAAAACCAAGAAAAACAACCTTATCCAAGCAAAATGAACACTTTTTCGCATTCGCATACAATTTCTCATTTCTCAACACATCAAAAACAAGTCTCAAGTGATGCAAATGCTCGTCTATGTTACTGCTGTAAATCAAAATGTCATCAAAATACACAACAACAAATTTTCCAATGAAATTCCTCAACACATGATTCATCAAACACATAAAAGTGCTAGGAGCATTTGTGACCCCAAATGGCATCACCATCCATTCATACAACCCATATTTAGTTTTGAAAGCAGTTTTCCACTCATCACCAATTATCATTCTTATTTGGTGGTAACCACTTTTCAAATCTATCTTAGAAAACACACTTGCACCATGCAACTCATCAAGCATATCATCAAGGCGAGGGTTGGGTGTCTATACTTGACAGTGATTTTATTGATGGCTCTGCAATCCACACACATGCGATAACTCCCATCCTTCTTTGGCACTAGCAACACAGTACAGCACATGGGCTCATGCTCTCCTAACATAGCCCTTCACAATAAGATACTCCACTTGCCTTTGTAACTCCTTAGTTTCTTTAGGATTTGTTAAGTATGCTGGTCTAAACGGTATTTGTGCTCCGGTACTAAGTCAATCTGGTACTCAATCCTTCTTATAGGTGGCAATCCTGGTGGCAACTCATTGGGGAAGACGTCTTCATATTCCTGTATAAGAGACAAAGCGTCACTAGGCAAATGTGAATCAAGGTCAGTAACACATAAATTAACCTACTTGTACATAAGTACACAAAGAGGTCTTCCTGAATGTAAAGCCTCTCTAACTTCTCTTTCCTTCACATACAAACTCATTCTCTTCTCTCCACTCTCCTTTTGCCCCGAGCTTTCCTTTTTCTCATTTTCTCTCATTTTCTTTTCTTTTGTTTCTCTTTTTCTCTCTTTTTTTCTCTCTTCTCTTTCTTTTCACTCTCATCCAGCTCGGCCTCTCTAAGTTTTTCTCTCCAAGTTTCTTTCTTTTCTTCAATGGATCTAAGAATCCTTATTTGATCTTCATGCACTTGAGCTGGTGTCATAGGAAGCAATGAGTATGTTCGACCTTCCTTAGTGACCGTGTACCTGTTCTTCCTACCATCATGCACAACACTTCTATCATACTGCCATGGACGGCCCAACAAAAGATGCGTAGCAACCATAGGCACAACATCACAAAGTACCTCATCATTATACTTGCCAATGGTGAATGGCACCACCACCTGTTTTGTAACCCTCAACTTCCCACAATCATTTAACCATTGCAAGCCATATGGTTTTGGATGTGTAGTAGTAGGCAAACCCAACTTGTCCACCAAGAGTGAACTAGCCACATTACAACAGCTCCCACCATCTACAATCATACTACACAACTTGTCATTCACCAAGCACCTAGTATGGAAGATGTTCTCCCTTTGCATTTCATCACCAAACTCCATACTCACTTGTGCACTAAGTGTGCGCATGGTGACAAGGATATTGCCATCCATAGGTGGCTGATCTCCTCATCGTGGCAATCATCCTCATGCTCATCAACATTATTAGATTCTTCCTCCCTTTCCTCTTCACTTTCTAACTCTCCATTTTCCCTAACAACCATCACTCTTTTATTTGGACATTGTGAGGCATAATGTCCATTTCCCAAACACTTAAAACACTTCAATTCTCTAGTCCTAGTAGGAACTCCCTTGTTCTTCTCCTCTACTTTCTCCTTTCCTTTCCATTCTTTTTTCTTGAATTTGGGAACTTCTTTCTCCACCCTTAAAGGAGCAGACCAATTTGACTTCCAATTACTCCTAGGAGCCGAATGGTTGGCTGGTGCATATCTAGCCACACTTTTCCTTTTTAGTTGCTTCTCCACTTTAAGTGCCATTTGTAGCATATCCTCCACCTCCACACAAGGTTGCAGCTCCACAATATTAGCAATTTCAGGATTTAACCCATTTAAAAAGCGAACCATTGTAGCTTCCCGATCCTCCTCAACATCAGCTCTAATCAACGCTATCTCCATGGCCTTGTAGTATTCTTCGACACTTTTAGTACCTTGAGTGAGTTTTTGTAACCTTTGAAGCAGCTCTCTGTGGTAGTAAGGTGGCACAAACCTGTTTCTCAAGATTCCCTTCATTTCGTCCCATGTCTCCACGGTTCGTTGCCCATTTCTCCTCCTCCTACTCAACAACTGATCCCACCATACAATTGCATACTCTTTGAATTCTACAGTTGCTAACTTCGCTTTCTTTTCTTCAGAATAATGGTGGCACTCAAAAATCAACTCCACCTGTCTCTCCCACTCCAAATAAACTTATGGATTATCCTTCCCATGAAAAGGTGGAATTTGCATTTTTATACTAGCTAAATTCCCATCAACTCTCTCCTCATTCCCATCTCTATCCCAATGATCACCGAACCTAAAATTTCTGCCACCCCTTCTTCCCCTAGGCCCTCTACCCCTAGGTGGTCTATGCCCTCTTCCACCATAATGGTAGTTGCCATAGTCATAAGCTTCATCATACTCATCATCATTCCATTCAGCTTCTTCATACCCTTCATTCCTATGTTCGGCCCGAAATCTACCTTCATTTCTATTCTGATTTCCCACCTTTGCTTCCCCATCATTCCTCCTATTTCTATCTTCTCTGTCCCTTCTCATCTCTTCCATAAACCTGGTCATCTCATTTCTCATTCCCCTCAATACATCCAATTCATCTCTGAAGTCATTCATTTGCAAATTCATCCTTTCAAAGCTTTGTGCTACGGATTCTTTAAAAATTCGATCATCAGGAAACTCCCTTTTTTCTTCATTACCTCCACTACTACCACTTGTCTCTTGGAATTGAGACATGATTTGGCTGCAAGAAAACGAAGTTAGTAGAAATGGCTCACCCTCTCAAGTGTTTAGCTCAAGTGTTTTCGCACAAATTTCAGGCTCTTACCCTCTTTTGGCACTCACACACTCTTGCCTTTTACCACTCAACAGTTTGCTTCCCTTGTTCCTTTGGGAACTAAAATTCACAAACAAGCACAAATACTTGCTAATTTTATAAAAAAAACAATCAACAAATGAAACTGGAAGAAACGAAATAGCAATAACCAGAAAGTGTGACACTAGAGCCAAAGAAATGGAAGACACCAAAAGTAGAAGCAAATGTGAACTAAATGGTATGATTTTTGAAAACTGTATGAGAGACAACCCAATAGAATGATATCAAGCTCAAACTTCCAATTTCATAGCCAACTTTGCACAAATACCAGCAGTTCACACAATTAACCAAAAATATGCAACAATTTTGGTTCACCACACAAACGAATATATTTTGATCTGAAATTTGGTAGACATAGGCATCCCAATACTGAATAACTATTGGTAAAATTTCAGGAGTTTCTGGATGAGTTTACTAGGTGAACGAAATTTGACTAGATCTGCCGCAAAATTTTGGTTCGGTAGGCAAACAATGTCACAAAACCCTGAAAATTGACACAAAAGCTACTGAGATGGAGTATAATCAGCCTGCAAAATTTCGGAGCTTTCTGGGTTGGTTTGGTGTGTTAACTCAATTTGATCAGGTTTGCCGCAAATTTTGGTTCGATAGGCAAACAGTGGAATTTTCACATCAAATATGGCATGTGATTTGTCTAGTAATACCCAAAGTTGTTGGTAGATTATCAGGCTCAAATTCAATGTTTAACTCCACAATTCACAATTTCATCACTTATGTCAGCTTGTCAATTTTTTTTTTCAGCACAACACAACTCAGCTTACAATCCAATCTCCTTTTCTTTTTTTTTTTCTTTTTTTTTTTATACTGATGCAAAGAATAAAAATTGCAGAATCAAATACTGATACCACTCAAGTATTTTGGCAATCCAAATCAAGCTCTACCCACTAGCACACAGGCACATCCCAAGCATTAATTACCCAATTTAACATACTCAGACTTGATATCATATAATCTCAAGAGGCAAATAGCTAGTGTCAAAGATAGGTTTCAGCTTGATTAACTCTAATCCTACAGACAAACTCAAAGAAAACAAGATGAACAAGAGATTTAATCTAAGATTAAGCAAAATCCTACACTAAAATTAAGACTACCAAGTTTCAGCCAGCAAGAGTTCAAACAAAAAAAAAAGAAGAAAAATCAGTACCCTAAAATGCAGATTTGATTTGGCTACAAAGAACAAGGTACTAGATGATGAAACTAATAGATATCTAAAGGTCCTACAATGGCTGACTATTATAGTTAACCAAACAGAAAAGAAAAAGAAGTTTTAATGGATAAATACCTTGTTAGATGCCAAGGCTCTGATACCAAAATGATGAGCACTCCTAGGATGCCAAGAAACACAACATCTAAATATTGGAACCAAGATCTTTAATCATCCAAACAAGGCAGAATTTCAGATTGAAAACCCAAGTGTCAATACACAAATAGTAACAAGCTAAAGCATATTGATCATCAAAATAAGACTAGCAAGGGGTTCATGCTGCTAGAATCCAAGTTCTTTCAAGAAACATGGAAGAAACATAGAACTAACTCAAGCTCCAGCAATGGAGTTCTCTCCCTAATGCTCACACTTAAACTAGAAAAAATGAAGGCTGCAATACAATCTGAATATCTTGGGTTATATATAGCATCTCTAAAACCCTAAAAGTGTGCCAACATGGCTAAAAAGACAAAAATGCAAGGCTCATCCATCGGATGGGGCGTCTCCATAGGGGGGGGGGGGACCATTTGGGACCACTTGCTTTATGGCAGCCCTTTATGTAGTGGGGACCATAAGGTGGCAGCAACACTTTAGGTGGTAGCAGCCTTTTTTTAATGTAGTGGGGACCAATAAAAGGTGTCAGCACATGGCAAATCCAAATAAGCATAAGAAGCTCCTCCAATCCACTTGGCCGAATGGTCTTGTGCCAAGTCATGCTGATGTGGCGAAGTCACGCTGATGTGGCGCCACTTGTCAAGTCTCCCATGCCAACTTGTGTGAGAACGATCCACCTAGATTCCAACAATATGCAAGAAAGTTCAATATGGCAATTTTGATCCCCCTTGTGCTCACAATGCTCCAACACCAATGCTTGCAGCTCTCTAGCTTTGGCTCTGGTGATGGGTCCTCTAAATAATGGCATAGGCACTGGTGCTTCTTCATCACTAGTGTTCTGTTTACATCTGTAATCTTTTAAAAGGCAAAACCTAATTTTCTACTTGATAGAAAAAGCTTTAGAAGCTGTTTAAGGGGCTGCCATAGGTGATCTTGGTGTCGACAAGCTAGAGGGACAACATCTGGTGTCCTAGGCGCATCCCAAAGGTGCCAAACACATTGCAGTGCATCAAAAAGGTTAGTGCACTTATTCTTAATCTAATCTAGGGTTCTAAAGAATTAATATATTAATTCTAAAATCTTGAATGGCAAATATAAATCCAAAAATATATTAAAAGAGTTTTAATGTGCTGTTTATCATTGAAATCAAATAGATAAAAATGAATCTTGCATGATGCATGTGACCCTAGATGAAAAATTTTTGAATTTCAATGATCTAAACTTGTATTTTTCATGCTTCTGCTCCTTTAATTAGCATCAGAGCCACTATATTTGCCATTTAGATTGTTGATTATATGATTTAATTTTGTTGTTTGATCATGAGATGATAGATCCATTGCTGGTTGCAAAGGAAAGGTGGCGGCACGGTGATGAACACCAATGGTGCGCACACTTTGTGGTCTCAAATGGTGTGCGCAAGGTTTGGGTTTTTGAATATGCAATTGTTGTATGATCTAAGGTTCATCCTATGACTAATTAAAATATTTAATTAGTTATTTTAATCACACAATTAAATTTTTATTCAAATCTGAATTTTAAAAGTTGTTTGAATGTAATTCAAATCTGAATTTTTTAAAGTTGTTTAAATGTGATTCAAATATGAATTTTAAAAGTTGTTTGAATGTGATTCAAATTTGAATTTTTAAATTTGTTTGAATGTGATTCAAATCTGAATTTTTAAATTTGTTTGAATGTGATTCAAATCTGAATTTTTAAATTTATTTGAATGTAATTCAAATCTGAATTTTTAAATTTGTTTGAATCATATTCAAATCTGGATTTTTAAGTTGAATATGAGATATTCAATTTAATTTAAGTATTTATGTTTTATTTAATTGTTAAATAGTGAAATGCATGATGGATGATCATGGACTATAAAAGACAAATGTGATTGGATTTATTTCTTTTATATTTCTTTGGGCTGTAAATTAATTAATTTATTTTAATTTATTTTGGCCATGTATTATTAAGGTTGTAATAATTTTTGGTTTGTAATTTCATTTATTTAGTTCTTATAAATTCGCCTTGTTATGCCAATGATTACTCTGTAATTGGATTGCAAGAAGAACAAGGAGGTCAAGAGCATTGGTGAGACCAGTGGGAGGAATACAAGATCAAGTGTTGATTATGTACTCCTTCAGCAACTCTTGTAATATGAATGAATGAAATACAACTAGGAATACCCTGATTCAATTCTTGGTGGCTCAGAATTGAATCCCTTAGAAAGACCATGATCATACCATATTTATTATCAATGAATGCATGAGATGTATGGGAATGAATACAAGTATATGATATATGCATGCTAATTGGATAATGTGCAAAGTGAGACCTTAATAGTAATTAGGACGATCGCAAAATCTTCCAAACAAATAATTAAGTTAAGTTGAATATGAGATATTCAATTTAATTTAAGTATTTATGTTTTATTTAATTTTTAAATAGTGAAATGCATGATGGATGATCATGGACTATAAAAGACAAATGTGATTGGATTTATTTCTTTTATATTTCTTTGGGCTGTAATTAATTAATTAATTTTAATTTATTTTGGCCATGTATTATTAAGGTTGTAATAATTTTTGGGTTGTAATTTCTTTTATTTAGTTCTTATAAATTCGCCTTGTTATGCCAAGGATTACTATGTAATTGGATTGCAAGAAGAACAAGGAGGTCAAGAGCATTGGTGAGACCAGTGGGAGGAATACAAGATCAAGTGTTGATTATGTGCTCCTTCAGCAACTCTTGTAATATGAATGAATGAAATACAACTAGGAATACCCTGATTCAATTCTTGATGGCTCAGAATTGAATCCCTTAGAAAGTCCATGATCATACCATATTTATTATCCATGAATGCATGAGATGTATGAGAATGTATGCAAGTATATGATATATGCATGCTATTTGGATAATGTGCAAAGTGAGACCTTAATAGTAATTAGGACGACCACAAAATCTTCCAAACAAATAATTAAGTTGGAAATGGTATAATTAAAGTAATTATAACATGGGCCCTCCATTGAGGCAATTATTTTAAGAAATTTTAAATACTTGCATAAAATGCAATTAATTTAAGGGATTTTCTTAAGAATAATTGTTAAGTATGAGATGTTGTAAATATGTAAATAGGTTTGGTGATCAATATTGGATGTACCTGAGGACATTAAAATTATTCGCATAATTATTGGCTCAATGGGATCAACTTAACTAATGCAAGATAAGTCAATAATGGATGTACCTGAGATTTTGAGCATTAGGGGCTAGGTAAAGTATTGAACCTCACATGAGATGTGATGGGCGAGGAGTTGCTCACTTATAGTTTATTGTAATTCCAATAATGGATGTATCTGACAATGATCAACAAAATTATAAGAATTCAATCACCCACTAGAAATCCATCCAACTAGGATTTCCGTTTTCTACTTTGGAAGTGTAGGATTCGCTAAGTTAGTGGGAGGACTAATTTGATTAAAAGGTCATAATCATTTTGGTTAATTATATGATACATTTACTAATTAATCTGATTATTTTCTATAGTTAAATTTTTTGATAAAAATAAGCATAGAATAACCACCACCATCCAATATCCTTACAAGCATATTTGATCGCAATAGGTTGACAAGACCTAATTTATCTGATTGGCCAAGAAATTTGAAACTTGTCCTGAACCTTGAACATATAGGATATGTTCTAGACTCAAATGTTCCTGGTTCTTTACCTCCAGAGGCCACACAAGAGGAACATGAAACTGTGGACAAGTGGAAGGAGCATGATATGAGAGTCAAGCATTACATGATATGAGAGTCAAGCATTAGAATCAGCTTTGTATATTCTGAATAGGATTCCAATAAAATCAGTATCTTCCACACCTTATGAGATATGGCATGGAAAAAAACCAAGTCTTAAGCATGTTAAGATTTGGGGTTGTCCAGCTTATATCAAAAACAGAATACTGATAAATTGGAAACCAGATCAGAAAAGGGTCAATTTGTTGGATATCCAAAAGATAGTTTTGGATATTATTTTTATTTGCCTACATCACAAAAGGTTATGATAAGTAGAGATGCCACGTTTCTTGAACAACAGTTTGATGTGAACCTTCAAGTAATTGGTAACTTGAAAACCCACATTCAAGAATTAAATGAACAATATGGAAAGCACCAAATCAAGATGTATGAATTTGAATCTTTGAATCAGCACAATCAGATTGTTGTGTAATTCAAAGAAAATATCAGAATTCGGATTCTTGACCTAATTCATATGGAGAATGAATAAACCAAGAATATTATGCACATTAAACCTTGCAAGATAGAATCTCAGCAAGTTAATGAGCTTCACAAGAACAAAGGCAACAGCCAATTTACTCACTAGAGGAGCAGAAACAATCTCTTATTAATATTCAAGTGTGTCCTCCACTCTCTCATTACACTTGTATTTATAGCCTCTTGGCTTCAAAACTAAAGACAAAAATATCCCTACTTTAGTAACAGCTGTAAGGAGCTTTAAGTCCAAACAAAAATTAATCTATCAAAAGACTAAAAACTCCTTACAAAAAGTACATTTAATACAGCAGCAAATAAGGGCATTTAAGTCCAAAAGAGAGGTGGTTATAACAGATGGAATATTCCTTGAGAAAGGTGCCAGCAGATACATGTACATGGGTTGGATCTGGTACATGCATGTCCACAGGTTATTCCATGTAATCTAATGCTCCACATGATACCTGGTCACTTCTAAGCATAATTTTCACCAAATTTAATCCTTTACATTTTTCTTCATGCCATTCCAGCTTATAATCCTTGCTCCTTATGATTTCACAAATTAAATTCTGAAGTGATTTAGCTCTAGCTCTAGTAATTGGACCTTGGATGAAATCTTTTGTCGTGGATGTAGCTTGATTCTCATCATTCCCCTCCGCTTCAAAAGGTTTGGTCCTCGCTTCTGTTACTGCATCATCAGAAGGAGATACATCATCAACATTGAAGGTGGCAATGACATTATACTCACCGGCAGGTTTATTTTGTAAGCGTTATCATTAATTTTGGTCAGCACTTGGAAAGGTCCATCACATCTTGGTTGTAATTTTGATTTCCTTCGAGAGGGAAACCTTTCTTTCCGCAAGTGAACCCATACCCAATCTCCAGGTTGACATGTGACTTTCTTCCTTCCTTTGTTGGCTTGACTAGCATATTTTTCATTGTTCTTTTCAATTTGAAGCTTGGCTTGTTCATGGATTTTCTTCACCAATTCTGCTTTTCTTTTTCCATCTAAACTACTCGTTCACAGGCAAAGGAAAAAAATCCAAAGGAGTTGAAGGATTGAAACCATACACAATTTCAAATGTAGAATAGCCAGTAGAAGAATGCACATTTCTATTGTATGCAAATTCAATAAGTGGAATGCAATCTTCCCATGACTTCAAATTTTGCTTAACCACAGCACGCAAAAGAGTAGTTAGTGTCCTATTTACTACTTCAGTTTGACCATCGGTTTGTGGGTGACAAGTGGTGGAAAATAACAACTTGGTGCCCAATTTTCCCCACAAAACCTTCCAAAAGTGACTAAGGAATTTAACATCCCTATCACTAACTAAATTCTTAGGTATGCCATGCAACCTAACAATATCTCTAAAAAATAAATTTGCAACATTTGTAGCATCATCAGTTTTATGGCATGGAATAAAATGTGCCATTTTTGAAAACCTGTCAACAACAACAAAAATTGAATCATGGCCTTGTTTAGACCTAGGTAATCCCAACACAAAATCCATAGACAAATGAACCCAAGGATCACTAGGGGTACGCAAAGGTGTATACAAACCTTGTGGCAAAACTCTAGATTTAGCCTTAGCACACACAATGCACCTAGCACATACTCTTTCAACATCTCTTTTCATATTCGGCCAATAAAAATGTTCCTTCAATACATCTAAAGTTTTGGCAACACCAAAATGACCCATTAATCCACCAGCATGAGACTCATTCACAAGTAATTCTCGCATGGAACTCTTAGGCACACACAATCTATTTTCTCTAAACAAATATCCATCATGCCTATAAAACTTCTCAAAAGCATTCTTTTCACAAGCTGCATACATTCTAGCAAAGTCATCATCTTCAGCATATAATTCTTTCACATATTCGAATCCTAATAACTTTGCATCAAGAAGGGCAAGAAGGTTATACCTTCGAGATCCAAGGCATCAACCACCACATTTTCTTTCCCATGTTTGTATTGAATCACAAATGGGAAGGTCTCAAGGAACTCAACCCATTTTGCATGACGCCTACTTTACTTATTTTGCCCCTTGATATGCTTCAATGACTCATGATCTGTGTGGATGACAAATTGCTTTGGCCAAAGGTAATGTTGCCATGTTTCCAAGGCACGTACCAATGCATACAACTCCTTGTCATATGTAGAATAGTTTAAAGCTGCTCCATTAAGCTTCTCACTAAAGTATGCTATTGGTCTCTTTTCCTGCATTAAAACGGCTCCAATACCTATTCCTGATGCGTCACACTCAATCTCAAAAGTCTTAGAAAAATCAGGTAAAGCCAACACAGGAGCGGAACATAACATGTCTTTAATTTTGTGAAAAGCATCATCTTGTTTCTGTTCCCAAACAAAATTAACATTCTTTTTGACAAGATCATTCAATGGTGCTGCAATGGTACTAAAATTCTTAATAAATCTTCTATAGAAACTAGCTAGTCCATGAAAACTACGTACTTCAGATGCAGTCTTTGGAATGGGCCAGTCTCTAATAGCTCTAATTTTTTCATCATCAACTTCAACACCATTAGCACTAATGACAAATCCTAAAAAGACAACCTTTTCCATGCAAAATGAACATTTCTTCAAGTTAGCATATAATTTTTCCTTTCTTAACACATCGAATACAGCTCTTAAATGATGCATATGTTCATTCATGCCTCTACTGTAAACCAATATATCATCAAAATAAACAACAACAAATTTTCCAATAAAAGCACGCAACACATGATTCATCAATCTCATAAAAGTGCTAGGAGCATTAGTTAGCCCAAAAGGCATCACTAACCACTCATATAGTCCATGTTTTGTTTTAAATGCAGTCTTCCATTCATCACCTACTTTCATGCGAATTTGATGATATCCGCTTTTCAAGTCAATTTCGGTAAAAACACAAGCACCACAAAGTTCGTCCAACATATCATCCAATCTAGGTATAGGATGGCGATACTTTACAGTGATTTTGTTGACCGCCCTACAATCCACACACATGCGCCATGTGCCATCTTTCTTTGGTACCAAAAGGACGGGTACAGCACAAGGGCTCATACTTTCTCTCACATATCCCTTAGCTAGCAATTCCTCAACTTGCCTTTGTAATTCTTTGGTTTCTTCAGGGTTAGTTCTATAAGCTGGACGGTTGGGAATAACCGCTCCAGGTACAAAATCAATCTGGTGCTCAATCCCTTGAATAGGTGGTAGTCCAGCTGGCATCTCCTCAGGTAGTACATCCTCATATTCCTGCAAAAGGGAGACAACAACACTAGGTAAATTGGGGTCAAGGTCAGATGTGGATAAACAAGAGTCCTTAAACACAATTAATAACATTTGCTTGTTGGCAAACATGGCATTCCTCACATCTCTTCCTTTAGCATACAAGCTTAATTTTCTCTCCCCTCTTTCCGCACAGCTCTCCTTTTGCGCCGAAGATTCACCTTTTTCAAGCACTCTTGGAATGTTTTCTTTACTCTCTTTTCTTTCCTCACAACCACCCTTGTCTTGCTCACTCACAACATTTTCACTCAATTTCTTTTCACTCCTTCTTTTCTTCTCTGCTCTCTTTCGCCACTCTTGATTTTTCCTCACCCATTGCTTGCTAAAGCCTTGTTTTGTCTTCATAAATCTTTTTTGGGGTCATAGGTGCCAAAATGATTTTCCTTCCATTCATTTCAAAAGAATACCTATTTTTATACCCATCATGGATCACCTTTCTATCAAATTGCCATGGTCGGCCAAGTAATAAATGGCCAGCTTGCATTGGAACCACGTCACACATAACCTCATCTTGATACTTTCCTATTGCAAAGGAAATCAGTACTCGTTTTGTTACTTTCACCTCACCACATTCATTCAACCACTGCAATTTATAGGGTCTAGGGTGTTTCGAAGTCCTCAACCTTAGTCTCTGCACCAAAATAGTACTAGCAACATTGGCACAACTTCCCCCATCAATGATGACACTACAAGCTTTGTCTTGGATAAGACACCTTGTATGAAAAATTGTTTCTCTTTGCAATTCATCACCAACATCCTCCTTTACTTGAGTATTTAATGCTCTCATAATTACTAGAGCACTTCCTTCAGCAGCATATTCTACTTCTGCATCCTCTTCCCCTGAAGATGTGGAGTCACTCACAATTTCCTCCTCTGTTTCTATCTCACCATTTTCTCTCATGACCATGACTCTCTTGTTAGGGCATTGAGAAGCTATGTGTCCACTGCCCAAACACCTAAAACACTTCACATCTCTATTTCGGGTAGTAGTTGCAACCTCCTTTCCTTTACTTTCTACAAATTTCTTCTCCACCTTCTTTTCCTTATCCTTATCCTCATTTTTCTTATAGTTGCTAAAAGCCTTTTCCCTATCCTCCTTCTTCCAGTTAGACTTCCAAGATGAAGAAGTACCTGCATTTCCTCCAAATTTTGACTTGCTTTTAAGTTGCCTTTCTACCTTCATAGCCATGTGGACCATATCCTCCAACTCAACATAGTGATGTAACTCAACAATATGAGCAATCTCCTTGTTTAGCCCATTCAAGAATCTAGCCATGGTGGCTTCTCTATCCTCCTCCACATTTGCTCTAATCATAGCAATTTCCATTTCTTTATGATAATCTTCAACACTTTTAGAACCTTGAGTCAATCTTTGTAACCTCTGATGTAGCTCTCTATAGTAATGACTAGGAACAAATCTCTTCCTCATTATAGTTTTCATCTCACCCCAGGTTGCAATTGATTGCTCATAATTTGTCCTTCTACTAATCAACACTTGATCCCACCATACCAAAGCATAATCAGTAAATTCTACTGCTGCTAACTTTACTTTCTATTCCTCTGAATAGTGATGACAATCAAACACAGCTTCTACCTTCCTTTCCCATTCAAGATACACATCCGGATCATTTTTCCCTTGGAAAGAAGGGATGCTCATTTTAATACTTTTGATATTGTCATCTACCCTATTCCTCTCTCTTTCCTCTCTTCTTATCCTCCTATACCCATTCCTCCTATCTTCAGCTCTTCTCTCATATCTACCCCTCCTAGGTCTTTCAACCTCAAAATCATAGTTATCAACCTCAACTTCATCAGATTCAACTACTGGAGGTACAAGATCCCTCCTATTTGGCCTTCTCTCATTTTGCCTATCTATTTGCTCCAATCTTTCCAACCTATCTATGATTTCATTGCACACAACATTCATTCTTTCAAATTGTTGTCTGACAGCCTGCATGTAGAATGGATTTTCACCTTCCCCCTCACTACCATCACCCCTTCTAGACATGTTTTCAGACCTGCAAGAAAATGGTTAGTGTAAAGAAAACATCTCACTCACTCCCTTACGTGTTTACACTCAACAGAGGACACTCCACTCGTGTTTAACTCAACAAGGCTTTTTCCCTCTTATGAACTCACCACTCTGTGCCTTTTACCTCTCTTGGCTATGTCCACAAGTTCTTATCAAACTCAAGTAACTCAAACCAAGATTGTACCCACAAAAATTTAACACACAATAAAATTCTTGAATGTGACGGATCAAAACGAGTAAAAGTCAAGAAAAGAAAAGCTCAAGTATGGAAATGTAATGCAATAGGAATCAAGAAAGAAGACACCAAAATAAAAGAGTAGCAAGCTGGAAAAGAGACAACCTAAAGTAGAGATATCAAGCTTAAATATCCAAGTTTGCCATCAACTTATTACAATTACCAGCAATTCACACAATACACCAAGAATTGCATAAATTTAGGATCACCAAGCAAATGAGTGTATTTTGATCTGAAATTGAGTAGGCAAATGCAACCCAATACTGACTAATTGCTGCAAGAATTTCAGCCTTTTCTTGACAGACTTACTATGTAAATCAAATATAATCGTGTTTGCCGCAAAATTTTGGTTCCCCACACAAACGATTAAATTTTGAGCTGAAATTTAATTTGAGAATAGCTCAAATGTGGTACAAATGGCCTGTAAATTTTCAGGAATTTCGGGGCTGATTTGCTATGTGAACTTAATTTGATCGATTCTGCCACAAAATTTTGGTTCCCTATACAAATGGTTGAATTTTAAGCTGAAATTTAATATGGGAACTACTGATATGGGGTATAAACACCTTGTAAATTTTCAAGAATTTCTGGGTCTATTTGCTATGTGAACATAATTTGATCGGGTCTGCCGCAAAATTTTGGTTCAGCAGGCAAACGATATCAAACAACCCCCAAAATTTACACCCAACGTCTTAAACACACCCAGATATTGCTGGTACAGTTTCAGGCCAAATTGGTAAGTCGAACTCAATGAACCAGATAATCTCTCATGCTTAATATCAAAATGAAGGAAGCAAAATGGATGGCTAGAATAATCGCTTTGGCTTGATTAACCCAAAACCCTAAGAGAAACCCAACAAAACAAATTTTTAAACAAACAGGTCCAACTAAACCCCAAGAGCCAAACAGCAAATATGAAGAAGGTAAGAAACACAAAGAATAAAAAGCAAATAGAGAATCTACCTTGTTTGGACGTCCCTTTGCTCTGATACCAAAAACTGATGTGAACCTTCAAGTAATTGGTAACTTGAAAACCCACATTCAAGAATTAAATGAACAATATGGAAAGCACCAAATCAAGATGTATAAATTTGAATCTTTGAACCAGCACAATCAGATTGTTGTGTAATTCAAAGAAAATATCAGAAATGGGATTCTTGACCTAATTCATATGGAGAATGAATAAACCAAGAATATTATGCACATTAAACCTTGCAAGATAGAATCTCAGCAAGT
Source organism: Hevea brasiliensis (assembly GCF_030052815.1). Taxonomy (NCBI): domain Eukaryota; kingdom Viridiplantae; phylum Streptophyta; class Magnoliopsida; order Malpighiales; family Euphorbiaceae; genus Hevea; species Hevea brasiliensis. The sequence continues at coordinate 70,224,385 of NC_079500.1, forward strand.
TAATGAGCTTCACAAGAACAAAGGCAACAACCAATTTACTCACTAGAGGAGCAGAAACAATCTCTCATTAATATTCAAGTGTGTCCTCCACTCTCTCATTACACTTGTATTTATAGCCTCTTGGCTTCAAAGCTAAAGACAAAAATATCCCTACTTTAGTAACAGCTGTAAGGAGCTTTAAGTCCAAACAAAAATTAATCTATCAAAAGACTAAAAACTCCTTACAAAAAGTAAATTTAATACAGCAGCAAATAAGGGCATTTAAGTCCAAAAGAGAGGTGGTTATAACAGATGGAATATTCCTTGAAAAAGGTGCCAGCAGATACATGTACATGGGTTGGATCTGGTACATGCATGTCCACAGGTTATTCCATGTAATCTAATGCTCCACATGACACCTGGTCACTTCTAAGCATAATTTTCACCAAATTTAATCCTTTACATTTTTCTTCATGCCATTCCAGCTTATAATCCTTGCTCCTTATGATTTCACAAATTAAATTCTGAAGTGATTTAGCTCTAGCTCTAGTAATTGGACCTTGGATGAAATCCTTTGTCGTGGATGTAGCTTGATTCTCATCATTCCCCTCCGCTTCAAAAGGATTCGTCCTCGAATCTGTTCCTGCATCAACACAAGGAGATAAATCAGCAACATTGAAGGTGGCACTGACATTATACTCACCGGGCAGGTTTATTTTGTAAGCGTTATCATTAATTTTGGTCAGCACTTGGAAAGGTCCATCACATCTTGGTTGTAATTTTGATTTCCTTCGAGAGGGAAACCTTTCTTTGCGCAAGTGAACCCATACCCAATCTCCAGGTTGAAATGTGACTTTCTTCCTTCCTTTGTTGGCTTGACTAGCATATTTTTCATTGTTCTTTTCAATTTGAAGCTTGGCTTGTTCATGGATTTTCTTCACCAATTCTGCTTTTCTTTTTCCATCTAAACTAGTAAGCTCGTTCACAGGCAAAGGTAAAAGATCCAAAGGAGTTGAAGGATTGAAACCATACACAATTTCAAATGTAGAATAGCCAGTAGAAGAATGCACATTTCTATTGTATGCAAATTCAACAAGTGGAATGCAATCTTCCCATGACTTCAAATTTTGCTTAACCACAGCACGCAAAAGAGTATGGTGGGATCATGTGTTGATTAGTAGAAGGAGAAATTATGAGCAATCAATTGCAACCTGGGGTGAGATGAAAACTATAATGAGGAAGAGATTTGTTCCTAGTCATTACTATAGAGAGCTACATCAGAGGTTACAAAGATTGACTCAAGGTTCTAAAAGTGTTGAAGATTATCATAAAGAAATGGAAATTGCTATGATTAGAGCAAATGTGGAGGAGGATAGAGAAGCCACCATGGCTAGATTCTTGAATGGGCTAAACAAGGAGATTGCTCATATTATTGAGTTACATCACTATGTTGAGTTGGAGGATATGGTCCACATGGCTATGAAGGTAGAAAGGCAACTTAAAAGCAAGTCAAATTTTGGAGGAAATGCAGGTACTTCTTCATTTTGGAAGTCTAACTAGAAGAAGGAGGGTAGAGAAAATGCTGTTAGCAAATATAAGAGAAATGAGGAAAAGGAAAAAAAGGTGGAGAAGAAATTTGTAGAAAGTAAAGGAAAGGAGGTTGCAACTACTACCCGAAATAGAGATGTGAAGTGTTTTAGATGTTTGGGCAGTGGACACATAGCTTCTCAATGCCCTAACAAGAGAGTCATGGTCATGAGAGAAAATGGTGAGATAGAAACGGAGGAGGAAATTGTTAGTGATTCCACATCTTCATGGGAGGAGGATGCAGAGGTGGAATATGCTGCTGAAGGAAGTGCTCTAGTGATTATGAGAGCATTAAATACTCAAGTAAAGGAGGACGTTGGTGATGAATTGCAAAGAGAAACAATTTTCCTTACAAGGTGTCTTATCCATGACAAAGCTTGTAGTGTCATCATTGATGGCGGAAGTTGTGCCAATGTTGCTAGTACTATTTTGGTGCAGAGATTAGGGTTGAGGTCTTTGAAACACCCTAGACCCTATAAATTGCAGTGGTTGAATGAATGTGGTGAGGTGAAAGTAACAAAACGAGTGCTGATTTCCTTTACAATAGGAAAGTATCAAGATGAGGTTATGTGTGACATGGTTCCAATGCAAGCTGGCCATTTATTACTTGGCCGACCATGGCAATTTGATAGAATGGTGATCCACGATGGGTATAAAAATAGGTAATCTTTTGAAATGAATGGAAGGAAAATCATTTTGGCACCTATGACACCAAAACAGATTTATGAAGACCAAACAAGGCTTAAGCAAGCAATGGGTGAGGTAAAATCAAGAGTGGCCGAAAAGAGAGCAGAGAAGAAAAGGAGTGAAAAGAAATTCGAGGACGAATCCTTTTGATGCAGAGGGGAATGATGAGAATCAAGCTGCATCCACACCAAAGGATTTCATCCAAGGTCCAATTACTAGAGCGAGAGCTAAATCACTTCAGAATTTAATTTATGAAATCATAAGGAGGAAGGATTATAACTGAAATGGCTTGAAGAAAATTATAAAGAATTAAATTTGGTGAAAATTAAGTTTAGAAGTGACCAGGTGTCATGTTGATGAAGAAGCACCAGTGCCTATGCCATTATTTAGAGGACCCATCACCAGAGCCAGAGCTAGAGAGCTGCAAGCATTGGTGTTGGAGCATTGTGAGCACAAGGGGGATCAAAATTGCCATGTTGGACTTTCTTGCATATTGTTGGAATCTAGGTGGATCATTCTCACACAAGTTGGCATGGGAGACTTGACAAGTGGCGCCACATCAGCGTGACTTCGCCACATCAGCATGACTTGGCACAAGACCATTTGGCCAAGTGGATTGGAGGAGCTTCTTATGCTTATTTGGATTTGCCATGTCTTGATACCTTTGTTGGTCCCCACTACATTAAAAAGGCTGCTACCACCTAAAGTGTTCTTTGTAACTTATGGTCCCCACTACATAAAGGGCTGCCATAAAGCAAGTGGTCCCAAATGGTCCCCCCCCCCTATGGAAACGCCCCATCTGATTGAGGAGCCTTTTATTTTTGTCTTTTTAGCCATGTTGGCACACTTTTAGGGTTTTGGCACACTTTTAGGGTTTTAGAGATGCTATATATAACCCAAGATATTCAGATTGTATAGGTAGCCTTCATTTTTCTAGTTTAAGTGTGAGTATTAGGGAGAGAACTCCATTGCTGGAGCTTGAGTTTCTTCTATGTTTCTTCCATGTTTCTTGAAAGAACTTGGATTCTAGCAGCATGAACCCCTTGCTAGTCTTATTTTGATGATCAATATGCTTTAGCTTGTTACTATTTGTGTATTGACACTTGGGTTTTCAATCTGAAATTCTGCCTTGTTTGGATGATTAAAGATCTTGGTTCCAATATTTAGATGTTGTGTTTCTTGGCATCCTAGGAGTGCTCATCATTTTGGTATCAGAGCCTTGGCATCTAACAAGGTATTTATCCATTAAAACTTCTTTTTCTTTTCTGTTTGGTTAACTATAATAGTCAGCCATTGTAGGACCTTTAGATATCTATTAGTTTCATCATCTAGTGCCTTGTTCTTTGTAGCCAAATCAAATCTGCATTTTAGGGTACTGATTTTTTTCTTTTTTTTTGTTTGAACTCTTGCTGGCTGAAACTTGGTAGTCTTAATTTTAGTGTAGGATTTTGCTTAATCTTAGATTAAATCTCTTGTTCATCTTGTTTTCTTTGAGCTTGTCTGTAGGATTAGAGTTAATCAAGCTGAAACCTATCTTTGACACTAGCTATTTGCCTCTTGAGTTATATGATATCAAGTCTGAGTATGTTAAATTGGGTAATTAATGCTTGGGATGTGCCTGTGTGCTAGTGGGTAGAGCTTGATTTGGATTGCCAAAATACTTGAGTGGTATCAGTATTTGATTCTGCAATTTTTATCCTTTGCATCAGTATAAAAAAAAAAGAAAAAAAAAAGAAAAGGAGATTGGATTGTAAGCTGAGTTGTGTTGTGCTGAAAAAAAAAAAATTGACAAGCTGACATAAGTGATGAAATTGTGAATTGTGGAGTTAAACATTGAATTTGAGCCTGATAATCTACCAACAACTTTGGGTATTACTAGACACATCACATGCCATATTTGATGTGAAAATTCCACTGTTTGCCTATCGAACCAAAATTTGCGGCAAACCTGATCAAATTGAGTTAACACACCAAACCAACCCAGAAAGCTCCGAAATTTTGCAGGCTGATTATACTCCATCTCAGTAGCTTTTGTGTCAATTTTCAGGGTTTTGTAACATTGTTTGCCTACCGAACCAAAATTTTGCGGCAGACCTAGTCAAATTTCGTTCACCTAGTAAACTCATCCAGAAACTCCTGAAATTTTACCAGTAGTTAGTCAGTATTGGGATGCCTATGTATACCAAATTTCAGATCAAAATATATTCGTTTGTGTGGTGAACCAAAATTGTTGCATATTTTTTGTTAATTGTGTGAACTGCTGGTATTTGTGCAAAGTTGGCTTTGAAATTGGAAGTTTGAGCTTGATATCATTCTGTTGGGTTGTCTCTCATACAGTTTTCAAAAATCATACCATTTCGTTCACATTTGCTTCTACTTTGGCGTCTTCCATTTCTTTGGCTCTAGTGTCACACTCTCTGGTTATTGCAATTTCGTTTCTTCCAGTTTCGTTTGTTGATTATTTTGATAAAATTAGCAAGTATTTGTGCTTGTTTAGAATTTTAGTTCCCAAAGGAACAAGGGAAGCAAACTCTTGAGTGGTAAAAGGCAAGAGTGTGTGAGTGCCAAAAGAGGGTAAGAGCCTGAAATTTGTGCGAAAACACTTGAGCTAAACACTTGAGAGGGTGAGCCATTTCTACTAACTTCGTTTTCTTGCAGCCAAATCATGTCTCAATTACAAGAGACAACTGGTAGTAGTGGAGGTAATGAAGAAAAAAGGGAGTTTCCTGATGATCGAATTTTTAAAGAATCTGTAGCACAAAGCTTTGAAAGGATGAATGTGCAAATGAATGACTTTAGAGATGAATTGGATGTATTGAGGGGAATGAGAAATGAGATTACCAGGTTTATGGAAGAGATGAGAAGGGACAGAGAAGATAGAAATAGGAGGAATGATGGGGGAGCAAATGTGGGAAATCAGAATAGAAATGAAGGTAGATTTCGGGCAGAACATAGGAATGAAGGGTATGAAGAAGCTGAATGGAATGATGATGAGTATGATGAAGCTTATGACTATGGGAACTACCATTATGGTGGAAGAGGGCATAGACCACCTAGGGGTAGAGGGCCTAGGGGAAGAAGGGGTGGCAGAAATTTTAGGCTCGGTGATCATTGGGATAGAGATGGAAATGAGGAGAGAGTTGATGGGAATTTAGCTAGTATAAAGATGCAAATTCCACCTTTTCATGGGAAGGATAATCCAGAAGTTTATTTGGAGTGGGAGAGACAGGTGGAGTTGATTTTTGAGTGCCACCATTATTCTGAAGAAAAGAAAGTGAAGTTAGCAGCTGTAGAATTCAAAGAGTATGCAATTGTATGGTGGGATCAGTTGTTGAGTAGGAGGAGGAGAAATGGGCAACGAACCGTGGAGACATGGGACGAAATGAAGGGAATCTTAAGAAACAGGTTTGTGCCACCTTACTACCACAGAGAGCTGCTTCAAAGGTTACAAAAACTCACTCAAGGTACTAAAAGTGTCGAAGAATACTACAAGGCCATGGAGATAGCGTTGATTAGAGCTGATGTCGAGGAGGATCGGGAAGCTACAATGGTTCGCTTTTTGAATGGGTTAAATCCTGAAATTGCTAATATTGTGGAGCTGCAACCTTGTGTGGAGGTGGAGGATATGCTACAAATGGCACTTAAAGTGGAGAAGCAACTAAAAAGGAAGAATGTGGCTAGATATGCACCAGCCAACCATTCGGCTCCTAGGAGTAATTGGAAGTCGAATTGGTCTGCTCCTTCAAGGGTGGAGAAAGAAGTTCCCAAATTCAAGAAAGAAGAATGGAAAGGAAAGGAGAAAGTAGAGGAGAAGAATAAGGGAGTTCCTACTAGGACTAGAGAATTGAAGTGTTTTAAGTGTTTGGGAAATGGACATTATGCCTCACAATGTCCAAATAAAAGAGTGATGGTTGTTAGGGAAAATGGAGAGTTAGAAAGTGAAGAGGAAAGGGAGGAAGAATCTGATAATGTTGATGAGCATGAGGATGATTGCTACGATGAGGAGATCAGCCACCTATGGATGGCAATATCCTTGTCACCATGCGCACACTAAGTGCACAAGTGAGTATGGAGTGTGGTGATGAAATGCAAAGGGAGAACATCTTCCATACTAGGTGCTTGGTGAATGACAAGTTGTGTAGTGTGATTGTAGATGGTGGGAGCTGTTGTAATGTGGCTAGTTCACTCTTGGTGGACAAGTTGGGTTTGCCTACTACTACACATCCAAAACCATATGGCTTGCAATGGTTGAATGATTGTGGGAAGTTGAGGGTTACAAAACAGGTGGTTGTGCCATTCACCATTGGCAAGTATAATGATGAGGTACTTTGTGATGTTGTGCCTATGGTTGCTACGCATCTTTTGTTGGGCCGTCCATGGCAGTATGATAGAAGTGTTGTGCATGATGGTAGGAAGAACAGGTACACGGTCACTAAGGAAGGTCGAACATACTCATTGCTTCCTATGACACCAGGTCAAGTGCATGAAGATCAAATGAGGATTCTTAGATCCATTGAAGAAAAGAAAGAAACTTGGAGAGAAAAACTTAGAGAGGCCGAGCTGGATGAGAGTGAAAAGAAAGAGAAGAGAGAAGAAAAAGAGAGAAAAAGAGAAACAAAAGAAAAGAAAATGAGAACAAATGAGAAAAAGGAAAGCTCGAGGCAAAAGGAGAGTGGAGAGAAAAGAATGAGTTTGTATGTGAAGGAAAGAGAAGTTAGAGAGGCTTTACATTCAGGAAGACCTCTTTGTGTACTTATGTACAAGGAGGTTAATTTATGTGTTACTGACCTTGATTCACATTTGCCTAGTGATGCTTTGTCTCTTATACAGGAATATGAAGATGTCTTCCCGAATGAGTTGCCACCAGGATTGCCACCTATCAGAGGGATTGAGCACCAGATCGACTTGGTACCTGGAGCACAAATACCGAATAGACCAGCATATAGAACAAATCCTAAAGAAACAAAGGAGTTACAAAGGCAAGTGGAGGAGCTTATGGAGAAGGGCTATGTTAGGGAGAGCATGAGCCCATGTGCTGTACCTGTGTTGCTAGTGCCTAAGAAGGATGGGAGTTATCGCATGTGTGTGGATTGCAGAGCCATCAATAAAATCACTGTAAAGTATAGACACCCAATCCCTCACCTTGATGATATGCTTGATGAGTTGCATGGTGCAAGTGTGTTTTCTAAGATAGATTTGAAAAGTGGTTACCACCAAATAAGGATGAAAATTGGTGATGAGTGGAAAACTGCTTTCAAAACTAAATATGGGTTGTATGAATGGATGGTGATGCCATTTGGGCTCACAAATGCTCCTAGCACTTTTATGCGTTTGATGAATCATGTGTTGAGGAATTTCATTGGAAAATTTGTTGTTGTGTATTTTGATGACATTTTGATTTACAGCAGTAACATAGACGAGCATTTGCATCACTTGAGACTTGTTTTTGATGTGTTGAGAAATGAGAATTTGTATGCGAATGCGAAAAAGTGTTCATTTTGCTTGGATAAGGTTGTTTTTCTTGGTTTTGTTGTAAGTAGTAAAGGTGTACAGGTTGATGAAGAGAAAATCAAAGCCATTAGAGATTGGCCAAATCCTAAGAATGTGTCTGAGGTTAGGAGTTTCCATGGATTGGCTAGTTTCTATAGGCGATTTGTGCCTAATTTTAGTACAATTGCTGCTCCTTTGAATGAATTGGTGAAAAGAATGTTGCATTTGAGTGGAAAAAGAAACATGAACATGCATTTTTGAACTTAAAGATAGATTGTGTTCTGCACCCTTGTTGAGTTTGCAGATTTTGATAAAACTTTTGAGATTGAATGTGACGCAAGTGGTGTAGGAATTGGTGCAGTTCTCATGCAAGAGAAACGACCAATAGCATATTTTAGTGAGAAATTGCATGGAGCTGCCTTGAATTACTCTACTTATGATAAGGAGATGTATGCATTAGTTAGGGCCTTGGAAACTTGGCAACATTATTTGTGGCCTAAAGAGTTTGTCATACATTCAGATCATGAATCATTGAAGCATATTAAGAGTCAAAATAAGTTGAGTAGAAGGCATGCTAAGTGGATTGAATTTTTGGAGTCATTTCCATATGTGATTAAATACAAGCAAGGAAAAGAGAATGTTGTAGCTGATGCACTTTCTAGGAGACATGCACTTTTGTCTACACTTGATGCTAAATTGCTTGGTTTTGAGTTCATGAAAGAATTGTATGTTGATGATGCAGATTTTTGTAATGTATATGCTGCTTGTGAGAAAAGTGCATTTCAGAAATTTTATAGGCATGATGGATACTTGTTTAAGGAGAATAAATTTTGTGTGCCTAAATGCTCTATGCGAGACTTGCGTGTTTTGGAGTCACATAGTGGTGGTTTGATGGGACATTTTGGTGTTGCTAAGACTTTAAACATATTGCAAGAACACTTCTTTTGGCCACATATGAGGAAAGATGTTGATCGAATGTGTTCTAGGTGTGTTGAATGTAAGAAAGCAAAGTCTAGAGTAATGCCAAATGGTCTTTACACACCCTTGCCTGTTCCTAAGGAACCTTGGACTGATATTTCTATGGATTTTATTTTGGGTTTGCCTAGGTCTAGGAGAGGTCATGATTCTATATTTGTGGTTGTTGATAGATTTTCTAAGATGGCACACTTCATACCGTGTCACAAAACAGATGATGCCACATACATAGCCAATTTGTTCTTTAAGGAGATAGTCAGTTTACATGGTATACCTAGGACTATAGTAAGTGATAGAGATGTTAAGTTCCTAAGTCACTTTTGGAGGGTGTTGTGGGGTAAGTTAGGTACTAAACTGTTGTTCTCAACTACTTGTCATCCCCAGACTGATGGACAAACAGAAGTAGTGAATAGAAGCTTAACTACTTTATTGCGTGTGATGGTTAAACAAAATTTGAAATCTTGGGAAGATTGCATTCCTTTTGTTGAGTTTGCTTATAACAGAGTAGTGCATTCTTCTACCGGATTTTCACCATTTCAGATTGTGTATGGTTTTAATCCATTGACACCATTAGACTTGTTGCCTTTACCTGATCATATTAATAGTCTTGATGGTAAAAAGAAAGCAGATTTGGTTAGGAAATTGCATGAGCAAGCTAGGTTACAAATTGAAAAGAAAAATGCACAATATGCTACTCATGCTAATAAAGGCCGAAAGCCTCTTGTGTTTGAACCAGGTGACTTTGTTTGGGTGCATTTAAGGAAAGAGCGATTTCCAAACCTAAGAAAGTCGAAATTACAGCCAAGGTGTGATGGTCCATTCAAAGTGCTAGAAAGGATCAACAACAATGCATACAAGATTGATTTACCTGGTGAGTATGGTGTTAGCAATTCTTTTAACATTCGATCTTTCCCCTTGCATTGATGCAGGACCAAATTCGAGGACGAATTCTTTCAAAGGAGGAGGGGATGATGAAGAAGCACCAGTGCCTATGCCATTATTTAGAGGACCCATCACCAGAGCCAGAGCTAGAGAGCTGCAAGCATTGGTGTTGGAGCATTGTGAGCACAGGGGGATCAAAATTGCCATGTTGGACTTTCTTGCATATTGTTGGAATATAGGTGGATCGTTCTCACACAAGTTGGCATGGGAGACTTGACAAGTGGCGCCACATCAGCGTGACTTCGCCACATCAGCATGACTTGGCACAAGACCATTTGGCCAAGTGGATTGGAGGAGCTTCTTATGCTTATTTGGATTTGCCATGTGCTGATACCTTTTGTTGGTCCCCACTACATTAAAAAAAGGCTGCTACCACCTAAAGTGTTCTCGCTAACTTATGGTCCCCACTACATAAAGGGTCGCCATAAAGCAAGTGGTCCCAAATGGTCCCCCCCCCCGATGGAAACGCCCCATCTGATTGAGGAGCCTTTTATTTTTGTCTTTTTAGCCATGTTGGCACACTTTTAGGGTTTTGGCACACTTTTAGGGTTTTAGAGATGCTATATATAACCCAAGATATTCAGATTGTATAGGTAGCCTTCATTTTTCTAGTTTAAGTGTGAGTATTAGGGAGAGAACTCCATTGCTGGAGCTTGAGTTTCTTCTATGTTTCTTCCATGTTTCTTGAAAGAACTTGGATTCTAGCAGCATGAACCCCTTGCTAGTCTTATTTTGATGATCAATATGCTTTAGCTTGTTACTATTTGTGTATTGACACTTGGGTTTTCAATCTGAAATTCTGCCTTGTTTGGATGATTAAAGATCTTGGTTCCAATATTTAGATGTTGTGTTTCTTGGCATCCTAGGAGTGCTCATCACATGTGGAGCATTAGGTTACATGGAATAACCTGTGGACATGCATGCACCAGATCCAACCCATGTACATGCATCTGCTGGCACCTTTTTCAAGGAATATTCCATCTGTTATAACCACCTCTCTTTTGGACTTAAATGCCCTTATTTGCTGCTGTATTAAATTTACTTTTTGTAAGGAGTTTTTAGTCTTTTGATAGATTAATTTTTGTTTGGACTTAAAGCTCCTTATAGCTGTTATTAAAGTAGGGATATTTTTGTCTTTAGCTTTGAAGCCAAGAGGCTATAAATACAAGTGTAATGAGAGAGTGGAGGACACACTTTGAATATTAATGAGAGATTGCTTCTGCTCCTTTAGTGAGTAAATTGGCTATTGCCTTTGTTCTTGTGAAGCTCATTAACTTGCTGAGATTCTATCTTGCAAGGTTTAATGTGCATAATATTCTTGGTTTATTCATTCTCCATATGAATTAGGTCAAGAATCCCATTTCTGATATTTTCTTTGTATTACACAACAATCTGATTTGCTGGTTCAAAGATTCAAATTCATACATCTTGATTTGATACTTTCCATATTGTTCATTTAATTCTTGAATGTGGGTTTTCAAGTTGCCAATTGCTTGAAGGTTCACATCAGACATCCAAACAAGGTAGATTCTCTGTTTACTTCTTATTCTTTGTGCTTACTTTGTGTTTGTTACCTTTTTCATATTTGCTGTTTGGCTCTAGTTCCATATTTGCTTCTACTTCTTCATCTTGCAACTGGTTCTTTCTTGCTAAACCTTGTTTTGCTTCTTATTGTGTTTCTATTATTCACATTTTTGTTCATTATATGCTTGACCGAAATTAGCTCTTGGGGTTTAGTATGATCTGTTTGTTTAAAAATTTGTTTTGTTGAGTTTGTCTTAGGCTTTTGGGTTAATCAAGTCAAAGCCATTATTCTAGCTATCAATTTTGCTTTCTTCATTTTGATATCAAGCACTAGAGCTTATTTGGGTCATTGAGTTCGGCTTACCTATTTGGCCTGAAACTGTACCAGCATTATTTGGGTGTGTTTAAGACATTGGGTGTAAATTTTGGGGGTTGTTTGATATTGTTTGCCTGCTGAACTAAAATTTTGCGGCAGACCCGATCAATTTAAGTTCACATAGCAAATAAATCCCGAAATTCCTAAACATTTACAGGGTATTTATACCCCACTACAGTAGTTCACAAATTAAATTTCAGCTTAAAATTGAACCGTTTGTGTGGGGAACTAAAATTTTGCGACAGACTTGATAAAATTAAGTTCACATAGCAAATCAGCTCAGAAATTCCTTAAAATTTACAAGTTGTTTGTGCTACATTTGAGTTATTCTTAAATTAAATCTTAGCTCAAAATTTAGCTTAAAATTGAACCCTTTGTGTGGGGAACTAAAATTTTGCGACAGACTTGATCAAATTAAGTTCACATAGCAAATCAGCCCAGAAATTCCTGAAAATTTACATGTTGTTTATGCTACATTTGAGCTATTCTTAAATTAAATCTTAGCTCAAAATTTAACCGTTTGTGTGGGGAACAAAAATTTTGCAGCAGACACGATTAAATTTCAGTAATTCCCAAATGAATTTTCAGCTTAAAATTCAATCGTTTGTGTGGGGAACTAAAATTTTGCGGTAGACTCAATCAAATTAAGTTCACACAGAAAATATACCTAGAAATTTCTAAAAATTTACCAGTGTTTATATGCCATTTCAGAAGTTCCCAAATTAAATTTAAGCTTAAAATTCAACTGTTTGTGTGGGGAACCAAAATTTTGCGGCACACCCGATCAAATTAAGTTCACATAGCAAATCAGCCCAGAAATTCCTGAAAATTTACAGGTTATTTGTGCCACATTTGAGCTGTTCTAAAATTAAATCTCAGCTCAAAATTTAACCGTTTGTGTAGGGAACCAAAATTTTACGGCAGACATGATTAAATTTTGAACAAGCAACTCCTATCCATGAAGGATTAAGTTCTAGGAGTCTGTTTTCTAAAGATCTTCTTAAAGAACATCAAAAAACCTATCAATTCCTCCATATAGGAATGATACAAGTTGCTCTAAAACCAGCAACTAGGTTAGGTTTAAATACCTCAGCCTTGGTATGTGTCAGAGACAAAAGACACAAAGACTTCAACGATTCCTTATTAGGAATCATAAAATCATCTCTGTGTGATGGCCCGATATATTTTTCGTGCTACCCCAATTTCACAATTTCAATTAGGGATCCAACATTATGCAAGCATTATCCTTAGACATAAAAACCTAAGGATATAATATGTTGCCAGGATCTGAAAACATTATCCTTATTTATAGGATTCACTACAAAGCCATGAACACTGTAGTCCCTAATCTTAGGGAAGACACCACTAAGTTGATTACACCAAAAGGAACAACAACTTTCTTTGTCACAGACCTGCAGAAAGGGAATTTGGTAGTTCCTAGGTCAATTGAATGGGAACAGGTTAAATCACTCCTAAAGGAAAAACTCTAAGAGGTGTACATCCACCTTTAACCGAGATATCTTATAAGGTATCAGACAATCAAGAGTATGAGTGTTCACCCTTCTCTAGGTCAGATAAGCAAGGTAATTATGCCAACCTTAGCTTATACACCATAGGACAACAACTAAGCAGGGTAGAAACTCAACTACAAACCTTTAAATCAAGGGAATACAAACCTGAAAAGGGAGAAACCTCAAAACAAACCACAGAGAAAAGGGTTTTATTTAAACCAATGGAAACTGAACAATCACCTATTAAACTAGGAGATCATTCAGAAATAGTTAACGAACTAACTAAAAGGTTAGCTGAACTAGGATTGGATGCTAAGGATTCTAAAAAGAAAACTATAGCCCCCTTTACCAAAACTTTGAGTTTTCAAGAAGAACTGGAAAAAAGGTTAAAAAATCTTAACATAGCTCCTTTAAGTCAAGAACAAGAAGAAACTGAATCTGAAGATTCTTCTAATACTGAAGAACAAATTAACTCTCTAGAAGCCATGTTTAAACAACCTGAGCCTCTCGAGGTTAATAGAATTGTTTACCCTAAACCTAGGGCAACAATAGAAATGAAGCCTTATTATTCTAGGCCTTCACCAATAAATCTACAATTTGAAGATCCAGGATTCAACTATGTACAATACGATGGGACTTCAATCGTAGAATGGAACATAGATGGATTATCTGAATATCAGGTTAAAAATGTTATCCATTATATGACCATGTATGCTTTAGCCGCAAAGACTAAAGGAAACAATGATAGGCAAATAGCGCATGCTATTGTTTCAGGATTTACTGGCCAACTTAAAGGTTGGTGGGATTTTTCCTTATCAGACGAAGGAAAAAGGCAAATATACGATGCTGTTAAAACAGAACAACGTAATGATGGTCCAACTCAAATCCCGGATTGTATAAATACCCTCTTATACACTATAGGGTTACATTTTATAGGATCCATGAGTTTGTACATCGATAGATCTCAGGAACAACTAATGAATTTGAGATGTCCTGATCTTTCTCATTTTGAATGGTATAAAGATACCTTCTTTTCCCTTATATTCATTAGGGAAGATAATTAGTATGATTTCTGGAAAGAAAAATTTCTTTCTGGATTACCCTCGTTATTTTCTGAACTAGTCAAAAAACAAATAAGGGATAAAAACAACGGTGCCTTACCATACAGTCACTACACCTTTGGCGAATTAGCCTCTGAAGTAGTTACTGCAGGAGTAACCTTGTGCAATGAATTAAGACTTCAGCGCCAGTTACAAAAGGAAAGAATCACAGGTAAAAGATTACTCGGTGATTTCTGTGAACAATACGGTTTACCGCCAGTAACTTTTCCTAATAAAGGCAAAGTTAAAAAACTGAGGAGAGGAAGTAAGAGACAGTTTAAAAAACACATAACCTTTTACTCTCAGAAAGAAAAAAGACTTAAAAGACCAGTCAAAAAGAAATCTGCTACAACTTCTAAACAGAAGAAAAAAGAGACTAATGTAGTCTGTTACAAATGTGGCAAAACTGGACATTACGCTAATAAGTGTAGAGTTAAACAGCAGATACAAGCTTTAGCAATTGATGAAAATCTTAAAGATTCATTAATTAAAATACTCTTAAATGAGTCAGAACCAGAGGATTTAGAAGTCAATGTCTTAGATTATACTTCTGAAGAGTCCTCAACAGAATCGGATAAAAAATCAGATTGCAATGGAAAATGTGATTATTACAAATCACTTTGTACCTTAAATGGTTTATGTGCCTTAACAAAAGAACAAAACCTGATGTTAGACCTTATAGATAAAATAGAAAATCAGGAAGAAAAAAGAGAAAAGTTAGAAGAATATTTAAATATGTGCAAGGATAAAAGTCCTTTAGAAAAGAAAATGGAAGAAAGAGAGAATCCATATGACCTTAAAGAAATTATGGAAAGAATAAAAAGAGCTAAAATGCCAAGAGAACCAACTCTACAAGAGTTAAGGCAAGAAATAAATTCAGTAAAATCTGAAATACAATCTTTAAAAGAAAGATTAGTTTTACTAGAAGTAAAACAAGAATCTCCATTAATTATGGAATTGGCAGAACAGGAAGAAGAAAAAGAACCTGTAGAAATAAATAATCTTCAGTATGTCAATAGAATAGATAGAGTTATAACTCACAAATGGCATACCAAAGTCACGATAATTGTTCAGAAAGAGTACTTATTTAGTACAATTGCCCTAATAGATTCAAGAGCAGATTTATGTTGTATTGATGAAGGACTTGTACCTTCAAAGTACTTCTCTAAAACAGTAGAAGAACTCCATACAGCAGATAGTTCTAAAATGGATATAAAGTACAAATTATCTGATACGGTAGTTTATAATCAGGGAATATGTTTTGAAATACCATTTATAATGGTAAAAGGATTATCTCCTCCAGTCATCTTAGGAAACCTGTTTCTTCATATGTTATACCCTATCAAGTTAATTACTGAGAAAGGGATAACTACTGAAATAGATGGGAGAGAAATTATTTTTGAATTTATCTCCTTGCCAGTAGAAAGAGAAATTGATGTGCTTAAAGGTAACATCAAAAGAAAAGAAAAATTTATTTATTCTCTTAAAAGAGAAATAGATTATAAAATAGTTCAAGAAAAGCTTAATGAACCTTTGATACAAGAAAAAATAAAAAAGCTTCAAAATGAGATGACTAATAGCATCTGTGCAGAAATACCCAATGCCTTTTGGGCTAGAAAAAGCCATGTGGTTAATTTACCATATGAACCTGATTTTAATGAAAAATTGATTCCTACTAAAGCCCGGCCTATTGCTATGGGGCCAAGACATTTGGAGATCTGTAAAAAAGAAATTGCTGACCTCGAGTCAAAAGGGCTAATTAGAAAAAGTCAAAGCCCATGGAGTTGTCCAGCATTTTATGTTGAAAATGCTGCTGAGTTAGAAAGAGGAGTACCAAGATTAGTTATCAATTACAAGCCTTTAAATAAGGGCTTGAGATGGATTAGATACCCATTGCCTAATAAAAGAGATCTGTTAAACAGACTCTTTGAGGCCCAAATCTTTTCAAAATTTGATATGAAGTCAGGGTATTGGCAAATCCAGATAGCCGAAACAGACAGGTATAAAACTGCCTTTACTGTACCATTTGGCCATTACGAATGGAACGTAATGCCCTTTGGGCTTAAAAATGCCCCATCAGAATTTCAAAAGATAATGAATGAAATATTTAATGCTCATTCAGCATTCTCAATTGTTTACATTGATGATGTCCTTATTTTCTCCAGGACAATTGATCAACATTTTAAACACTTAAATGTGTTCATGAAAATTGTCAAAAGAAATGGCCTGGTAGTCTAGGCCGGAAAGATTAAACTCTTTCAGACTAAAGTCAGATTCTTAGGTCACAACATTGAACAAGGATCAATTATTCCTATTGATCGAGCTATAGAATTTGCAAGTAAATTTCCTGATGAAATAAAAGAAAAAACCCAACTTCAACGATTTTTAGGAAGCCTTAACTATGTCTCAGACTTCTATAAAAACCTGGCCTATGATGCAAAACCTTGATTCCAAAGACTCAGAAAAAACCCAAGCCCATGGACCAAAGAACATACTTTATCTGTTAAACGGATAAAACAAAAGGTTAAAAACCCTTCCCTGTCTGGCAATTCCTCATCCATCTGCCTTAAAGGTAGTGGAAACTGACGCATCTGACATTGGGTACGGAGGAATCTTAAAACAGAAACTAGATGCCAAAGAAACCCTAGTCAGATTTACCAGTGGAATTTGGACAGGACCTAGAGTTAATTACTCTACGGTTAAAAAAGAGATCTTATCTATAGTTCTCTGTGTACAAAAGTTCGAATCTGATTTATTAAATCAGAAATTCCTTATAAGGGTTGATTGTAAAAGTGCAAAGGAAATATTAATGAAAGATGTTAAAAACATCGCATCTAAACAGATATTTGTAAGATGGCAGGCTATTTTGTCTGTATTCGATTTTGAAATTGAGTTTATTAAAGGAGAGACTAACTCATTGCCTGATTTCTTTACACGTGAATTCCTTACAGGACATGAGTTCAAAGGCCTCAGTAACTCCGTCAAAACGGACACACGAGGTATCTCCACCTCCGTCTAAAATGATGGACAAACTCAGAGACGACGCTTATGCTATCAGTGTCGAAGCAAATAATGCAAAAGAGGTTAATTACCCCTACATTCCAATCAGTTATTGTTTCCTTATGCCCATAGACAGGAAACACAAAGATTTAAAACCTTATGAGGTTGCCAATTTTTACACTGAGCATCACACAGTGAATCCTTATTTACCCAAGGACTACACTTATTATCAAGCTATTTTAGCAGAAACTGACTCAGTGGTCTTCTCTCCAACAGAAAGGTCTGCTAATGAGTGGGCATTCAGTAAATTTATCATCAAAAGGGTTATATCCTACGATGATTGGGGCGATTCACTCTTTAAACAAAAGGAGTTGAATTTCGGAAAACCCAGGTACTTTAATTATTTTGATTATATGATTGCCTGGTCTGGTGCCTTAATTTATGAAAACAGGCAGAAGAAGTTTAGCTGGTTCATTCAATTCCAGTTAGACAAAGAATCATGGGAGTTTCCTTCATGGTTCTATGAATGGTTCTTTAACTGGGGATTATATCCCATTTCTCTACCTAATAAGGTTCGGACTGTTTATGAACAGTTTACCGATTCAAATAAATCCTTAAAGGATTCAAGATTACTTTTACTATCCTTTATAAAATTCCATGGATAGTCAGATGGGATTATATTATCTCAAAAAAGAAAATGAAAAGGTTCGGAGAATTCTCTACCGACCATGTACCCTGGTTAACCAAAAGAGTCCTAATTAAATGGTGGGATAAATTTGACTTTTTTGAGCCACCCTCTATTTACTCCTCCAAAGGACTAATCACTCTGGCTAAAAAGCCATCTCTGCCAAGTCCATCAGTCTCACCTGGCCTGTCAGACTTATTCAAAGATCTACTCAAATCAGTGCCGAAAGAAGAACTTCGTCGACAACTTTTTAGCGCACTACAAGAAGACGACAAAGAAGCCAGCTCAAAAGCATCCACCTCAAAAGCAAAAGATGTTGCGGAGTGCTCTAAGTCTCATCAAAAGGACGACAGCGACAGCGATACTGACATGGAAGGATACTATTGGGAAGACAGCCAAGACCCTTATCAGCTGTAAAGGGTTCAAAGATTCCTGCCAGCCATAAAAGTAGCTTCTGTCAATCACCACCTCACTCTGTCTGCCACTTAAAGTGACGCATGCCATGACGACTAAAGATTCCTTCTAACTTGTATAAGAAGGCCTCCCGACTTGCTTATGAAGCAGAATGTATCTTAGAAACTAAGTTGTAAAATAGTATAAGCTTTTCTCAATCTGTTTTCTCTGCTTTGCTACTATTCTGTTCAAAGTGTTCTTGTGTGTACTATTTCATATATCAATAAAATATATGAGTTTTTCATCTACATCTTCTTTTGAATCTTCTCTTAACAAAGTAGGTAACGAAATAGATGTTTTAATAGATCAAGCTAAAAATTTAAACAAAGAACTAGAATCTAAGTCCCGTGACATTGTGGATCTTCTTGGTCAGCCATCTGGTAAGTTCGACTATAAAGTCTACTATTCACCACCACCATCAGCCTCCATTCCGACGTCTTCTATTAAACCTACTGGTTGGAACCTCTCTGTAAGTATCACTATTCATATTACTGTTTAATTATTGGGAGCACTGTAAGCATTATTACTATTTAAGTATGCTCTGCACTTGCCCTTAAAGGGATCCTGTGCACCAGAAACTGTTCATGTTTATTATTTATGTCTACTTTTATTAATCGTCTTTTATTTTATTTACGCACTCTTGATTTAACCAATAGACGTGAAGTAGAGTTGTTTAGACAAGCCCTTGTAGAAAACGGTAACGACTTGTGTAATTATCATGCTGAAACTCATAATGACTGGTGTGACTGTAGGGAACATCAACGTTTATTAGTCTTGTTTAGAGTCATAATTCAATTACTAGATATTTGGCTTAATAATAATAATTTTTAAGACTCTTCTTCTCTGTGTTTAGTAAGTAGTATATCGGCTGGAAACTAGTAACCGCTTAAGCCCTTCACTGGTGGAAGGTAGAGCAATCGCTAGCCACAACGCCACGTACTACTGAAAGTGTGTCGATCCTTGCGTCGAAGTATCCGGCGTCTCAATTGGTTCCCAAATTAAATTTAAGCTTAAAATTCAACTGTTTGTGTGGGGAACCAAAATTTTGCGGCACACCCGATCAAATTAAGTTCACATAGCAAATCAGCCCAGAAATTCCTGAAAATTTACAGGTTGTTTGTGACACATTTTAGCTGTTCTAAAATTAAATCTCAGCTCAAAATTTAACCGTTTGTGTAGGGAACCAAAATTTTACGGCAGACATGATTAAATTTTGTTTACATAGTAAACCTACCATGAAAAGCCTGAAATTCTAATAGCAATTAATCAGTATTGGGTTGCATTTGCCTACTCAATTTCAGATCAAAATACACTCGTTTGCTTGGTGATCCTAAATTGATGCAATTCTTGGTTTATTGTGTGAACTGCTGGTAGTTGTGATAAGTTGGTGGTAAACTTGGATATTTAAGCTTGATATCACTTCTTTTGGTCTCTACTTTCTTGTTTCCTTATTGCATTACATTTCCATACTTGAGCTTTTCTTTTCTTGACTTCTTGAGTCACATTATTGCTTTCTTGATTATGATAAGAACTTGTGGACATAGCCAAGAGAGGTAAAAGGCACAGAGTGGTGAGTTCATAAGAGGGGAAATGCCTTGTAGAGTTAAACACGAGTGGAGTGTCCCTTGTTGAGTGTAAACACGTAAGGGAGTGAGTGAGGTGTTTTCTTTACACTAACCATTTTCTTGCAGGTTTGAAAACATGTCTAGAAGGGGTGATGGTCGTGAGGGGGAAGGTTGAAATCCATTCTATATGCAGGCTGTCAGACTGTTGTGTGCAATGGAATCATAGATAGGTTGGAAAGATTGGAGCAAAGAGATAGGCAAAATGAGAGAAGGCCAAATAGGAGGGATCTTGTACCTCCAGTAGTTATGATATGAACCTGCCTAACTCCACCTCAAAAGCTAGCTCACTAGGGGAGGTTTGCAAACCCATATATATAAAACCCAAGACCTCCCTGCAGAACCGATGTGGGACGCATCCAGAAACTCCTAAAATTTTGCCAGTAGTTAGTCAGTATTGGGATGCCTATGTCTGCCAAATTTCAGATCAAAATATGTTCATTTGTGTGGTGAACCAAAATTGTTGCATATTTTTGGTTAATTGTGTGAACTGCTGGTATTTGTGCAAAGTTGGCTATGAAATTGGAAGTTTGTTAAACATTGAATTTGAGCCTGATAATCTGCCAACATCTTTTGGTATTACTAGACACCTCACATGCCATATTTAATGTGAAAATTCCACTGTTTGGATATCGAACCAAATTTTCCGGCAAACTTGATCACATTTAGTTAACACACCAAACCAACCCAGAAAACTCCGAAATTTTGCAGGCTGATTACACTCCATTTCAGTAGCTTTTGTGTCAATTTTCAGGGTTTTGTGACATTGTTTGCCTACCGAACCAAAAATTTTATGGGCAGACCTAGTCAAATTTCGTTCACCTAGTAAACCCATCCAGAAACTCCTAAAATTTTGCCAGTAGTTAGTCAGTATTGGGATGCCTATGTCTGCCAAATTTCAGATCAAAATATGTTCATTTGTGTGGTGAACCAAAATTGTTGCATATTTTTGGTTAATTGTGTGAACTGCTGGTATTTGTGCAAAGTTGGCTATGAAATTGGAAGTTTGAGCTTGATATCATTCTATTGGGTTGTCTCTCATACAGTTTTCAAAAATCATACCATTTAGTTCTCATTTGCTTCTACTTTTGGTGTCTTCCATATCTTTGGCTCTAGTGTCACACTCTCTGGTTATTGCTATTTTGTTTCTTCCAGTTTCGTTTGTTGATTGTTTTTTATAAAATTAGCAAGTATTTGTGCTTGTTTAGAATTTTAGTTCCCAAAGGAACAAGGGAAGCAAACTATTGAGCGGTAAAAAGGCAAGAGTGTGTGAGTGCCAAAAGAGGGTAAGAGCCTGAAATTTGTGCAAAAACACTTGTGCTAAACACTTGAGAGGGTGAGCCATTTCTGCTAACTTCGTTTTCTTGCAGCCAAATCATGTCTCAATTCCAAGAGACAAGTGGTAGTAGTGGAGGTAATGAAGAAAAAAGGGAGTTTCCTGATGATCGAATTTTTAAAGAATCCATAGCACAAAGCTTTGAAAGGATGAATTTGCAAATGAATGACTTCAGAGATGAATTGGATGTATTGAGGGGAATGAGAAATGAGATGACCAGGTTTATGGAAGAGATGAGAAGGGACAGAGAAGATAGAAATAGGAGGAATGATGGGGGAGCAAATGTGAGAAATCGGAATAGAAATGAAGGTAGATTTCGGGCAGAACATAGGAATGAAGGGTATGAAGAAGCTGAATGGAATGATGATGAGTATGATGAAGCTTATGACTATGGCAACTACCATTATGGTGGAAGAGGGTATCGACCACCTAGGGGTAGAGGGCCTAGGGGAAGAAGGGGTGGCAGAAATTTTAGGTTCGGTGATCATTGGGATAGAGATGGGAATGAGGAGAGAGTTGATGGGAATTTAGCTAGTATAAAAATGCAAATTCCACCTTTTCATGGGAAGGATAATCCAGATGTTTATTTGGAGTGGGAGAGACAGGTGGAGTTGATTTTTGAGTGCCGCCATCATTCTGAAGAGAAGGAAGTGAAGTTAGCAGCTGTAGAATTCAAAGAGTATGCAATTGTATGGTGGGATCAGCTGTTGAGTAGGAGGAGGAGAAATGGGCAACGAACCGTAGAGACATGGGACGAAATGAAGGGAATCTTGAGAAACAGGTTTGTGCCACCTTACTACCACATAGAGCTACTTCAAAGGTTACAAAAACTCACTCAAGGTACTAAATGTGTCCAAGAATACTACAAGGCCATGGAGATAGCGTTGATTAGAGCTGATGTTGAGGAGGATCGGGAAGCTACAATGGTTCGCTTTTTAAATGGATTAAATCCTGAAATTGCTAATATTGTGGAGCTGCAACCTTGTGTGGAGGTGGAGGATATGCTACAAATGGCACTTAAAGTGGAGAAGCAACTAAAAAGGAAAAATGTGGCTAGATATGCACCAGCCAACCATTCGGCTCCTAGGAGTAATTGGAAGTCAAATTGGTCTGCTCCTTCAAGGGTGGAGAAAGAAGTTCCCAAATTCAAGAAAGAAGAATGGAAAGGAAAGGAGAAAGTAGAGGAGAAGAACAATGGAGTTCCTACTAGGACTAGAGAATTGAAGTGTTTTAAGTGTTTGGGAAATGGACATTATGCCTCACAATGTCCAAATAAAAGAGTGATGGTTGTTAGGGAAAATGGAGAGTTAGAAAGTGAAGAGGAAAGGGAGGAAGAATCTGATAATGTTGATGAGCATGAGGATGATTGCTACGATGAGGGAGATCAGCCACCTATGGATGGCAATATCCTTGTCACCATGCGCACACTTAGTGCACAAGTGAGTACGGAGTGTGGTGATGAAATGCAAAGGGAGAACATTTTCCATACTAGGTGCTTGGTGAATGACAAGTTGTGTAGTGTGATTGTAGATGGTGGGAGCTGTTGTAATGTGGCTAGTTCACTCTTGGTGGACAAGTTGGGTTTGCCTATTACTACACATCCAAAACCATATGGCTTGCAATGGTTGAATGATTGTGGGAAGTTGAGGGTTACAAAACAGGTGGTGGTGCCATTCACCATTGGCAAGTATAATGATGAGGTACTTTGTGATGTTGTGCCTATGGTTGCTACGCATCTTTTGTTGGGCCGTCCATGGTAGTATGATAGAAGTGTTGTGCATGATGGTAGGAAGAACAGGTACACGGTCACTAAGGAAGGTCGAACATACTTATTGCTTCCTATGACACCAGCTCAAGTGCATGAAGATCAAATAAGGATTTTTAGATCCATTGAAGAAAAGAAGGAAACTTGGAGAGAAAAACTTAGAGAGGCCGAGCTGGATGAGAGTGAAAAGAAAGAGAAGAGAGAAGAAAAAGAGAGAAAAAGAGAAACAAAAGAAAAGAAAATGAGAGCAAATGAGAAAAAGGAAAGCTTGGGGCAAAAGGAGAGTGGAGAGAAAAGAATGAGTTTGTATGTGAAGGAAAGAGAAGTTAGAGAGGCTTTACATTCAGGAAGACCTCTTTGTGTACTTATGTACAAGGAGGTTAATTTATGTGTTACTGACCTTGATTCACATTTGCCTAGTGATACTTTGTCTCTTATACAGGAATATGAAGATGTCTTCCCCAATGAGCTGCCACCAGGATTGCCACCTATCAGAGGGATTGAGCACCAGATCGACTTGGTACCTGGAGCACAAATACCGAATAGACCAGCATACAGAACAAATCCTAAAGAAACAAAGGAGTTACAAAGGCAAGTGGAGGAGCTTATGGAGAAGGGCTATGTTAGGGAGAGCATGAGCCCATGTGCTGTACCTGTGTTGCTAGTGCCTAAGAAGGATGGGAGTTATCGCATGTGTGTGGATTGCAGAGCCATCAATAAAATCACTGTAAAGTATAGACACCCAATCCCTCGCCTTGATGATATGCTTGATGAGTTGCATGGTGCAAGTGTGTTTTCTAAGATAGATTTGAAAAGTGATTACCACCAAATAAGAATGAAAATTGGTGATGAGTGGAAAACTGCTTTCAAAACTAAATATGGGTTGTATGAATGGATGGTGATGCCATTTGGGCTCACAAATGCTCCTAGCACTTTTATGCGTTTGATGAATCATGTGTTGAGGAATTTCATTGGAAAATTTGTTGTTGTGTATTTTGATGACATTTTGATTTACAGCAGTAACATAGACGAGCATTTGCATCACTTGAGACTTGTTTTTGATGTGTTGAGAAATGAGAAATTGTATGCGAATGCAAAAAAGTGTTCATTTTGCTTGGATAAGGTTGTTTTTCTTGGTTTTGTTGTAAGTAGTAAAGGTGTACAGGTTGATGAAGAGAAAATCAAAGCCATTAGAGATTGGCCAATTCCTAAGAATGTGTCTGAGGTTAGGAGTTTCCATGGATTGGCTAGTTTCTATAGGCGATTTGTGCCTAATTTTAGTACAATTGCTGCTCCTTTGAATGAATTGGAGAAAAAGAATGTTGCATTTGAGTGGAAAAAGAAACATGAACATGCATTTTCTGAACTTAAAGATAGATTGTGTTCTGCACCCTTGTTGAGTTTGCCAAATTTTGATAAGACTTTTGAAATTGAATGTGACGTAAGTGGTGTAGGAATTGGTGCGGTTCTCATGCAAGAGAAACGACCAATAGCATATTTTAGTGAAAAATTGCATGGAGCTGCCTTGAATTACTCTACTTATGATAAGGAGATGTATGCATTAGTTAGGGCTTGGAAACTTGGCAACATTATTTGTGGCCTAAAGAGTTTGTCATACATTCAGATCATGAATCATTGAAGCATATTAAGAGTCAAAATAAGTTGAGTAGAAGGCATGCTAAATGGATTGAATTTTTAGAGTCATTTCCATATGTGATTAAATACAAGCAAGGAAAAGAGAATGTTGTAGCTGATGCACTTTCTAGGAGACATGCACTTTTGTCTACACTTGATGCTAAATTGCTTGGTTTTGAGTTCATGAAAGAATTGTATGTTGATGATGCTGATTTTTGTAATGTATATGCTGCTTGTGAGAAAAGTGCATTTCAGAAATTTTATAGGCATGATGGATACTTGTTTAAGGAGAATAAATTGTGTGTGCCTAAATGCTCTATGACGGACTTGCTTGTTTTGGAGTCACATAGTGGTGGTTTGATGGGACATTTTGGTGTTGCTAAGACTTTAAACATATTGCAAGAACACTTCTTTTGGCCACATATGAGGAAAGATGTTGATCGAATGTGTTCTAGGTGTGTTGAATGTAGGAAAGCAAAGTCTAGAGTAATGCCAAATGGTCTTTACACACCCTTGCCTGTTCCTAAGGAACCTTGGACTGATATTTCTATGGATTTTATTTTGGGTTTGCCTAGGTCTAGGAGAGGTCATGATTCTATATTTGTGGTTGTTGATAGATTTTCTAAGATGGCACACTTCATACCGTGTCACAAAACAGATGATGCCACATACATAGCCAATTTGTTCTTTAAGGAGATAGTCAGGTTACATGGTATACCTAGGACTATAGTGAGTGAAAGAGATGTTAAGTTCCTAAGTCACTTTTGGAGGGTGTTGTGGGGTAAGTTAGGTACTAAACTGTTGTTCTCAACTACTTGTCATCCCCAGACTGATGGACAAACAGAAGTAGTGAATAGAAACTTAACTACTTTATTACGTGTGATGGTTAAACAGAGTAGTGCATTCTTGGGAAGATTGCATTCCTTTTGTTGAGTTTGCTTATAACAGAGTAGTGCATTCTTCTACCGGATTTTCACCATTTCAGATTGTGTATGGATTTAATCCATTGACACCATTAGACTTGTTGCCTTTACTTGTTGATCATATTAATAGTCTTGATGGTAAAAGGAAAGCAGATTTGGTTAGGAAATTGCATGAGCAAGCTAGGTTACAAATTGAAAAGAAAAATGCACAATATGCTACTCATGCTAATAAAGGCCGAAAGCCTCTTGTGTTTGAACCAGGTGACTTTGTTTGGGTGCATTTAAGGAAAGAGCGATTTCCAAACCTAAGAAAGTCCAAATTACAGCCAAGGTGTGATGGTCCATTCAAAGTGCTAGAAAGGATCAACAACAATGCCTACGAGATTGATTTACCTGGTGATTATGGTGTTAGCAATTCTTTTAACATTACTGATCTTTCCCCTTGCATTGATGCAGGACCAAATTCGAGGATGAATTCTTTCAAAGGAGGAGGGGATGATGAAGAAGCACCAGTGCCTATGCTATTAATTGGAGGACCCATCACTAGAGCCAGAGCTAGAGAGCTGTAAGCATTGGTGTTGGAGCATTGTGAGCACAAGGGGGATCAAAATTGCCATGTTGGACTTTCTTGCATATTGTTAGAATCTAGGTGGATCGTTCTCACACAAGTTGGCATGGGAGACTTGACAAGTGGCCCCACATCAGCGTGACTTCGCCACATCAGCATGACTGGGCACAAGACCATTCGGCCAAGTGGATTGGAGGAGCTTCTTATGCTTATTTGGATTTTCCATGTGCTGACACCTTTTATTGGTCCCCACTACCACCTAAACTGTTGCTGCCACCACCTAAAGTGTTGCTGCCATCTTATGGTCCCCACTACATAAAGGGCTGCCATAAAGCAAGTGGTCCCAAATGGTCCCCCCCCCCCCCCCCCTCTATGGAGACGCCCCATCTGATTGATGAGCCTTGCATTTTTGTCTTTTTAGCCATGTTGGCACACTTTTAGGGTTTTGGCACACTTTTAGGGTTTTGGAGATGCTATATATAACCCAAGATATTCAGATTGTATTGGCAGCCTTCATTTTTTCTAGTTTAAGTGTGAGCATTAGGGAGAGAACTCCATTGATAGAGCTTGAGTTTCTTCTATGTTTCTTCCATGTTTCTTGAAAGAACTTGGATTCTAGCAGCATGAACCCCTTGCTAGTCTTATTTTGATAATCAATATGCTTTAGCTTGTTACTATTTGTGTATTGACACTTGGGTTTTCAATCTGAAATTCTTCCTGTTTGGATGATTAAAGATCTTGGTTCCAATCTTTAGATGTTGTGTTTCTTGGCATCCTAGGAGTGCCCATCACAATGCACCTAACACATACTCTTTCAACATCTCTTTTCATATTCGGCTAGTAAAAATGTTCCTTCAATACATCTAAAGTTTTGGCAACACCAAAATGACCCATTAATCCACCAGCATGAGACTCATTCACAAGTAATTCACGCATGGAACTCTTAGGCACACACAATCTATTTTCTCTAAACAAATATCCATCATGCCTATAAAACTTCTCAAAAGCATTCTTTTCACAAGCTGCATACACTCTAGCAAAGTCATCATCTTCAGCATATAATTCTTTCACATATTCGAATCCTAATAACTTTGCATCAAGAAGGGCAAGAAGGTTATACCTTCGAGATAAGGCATCAGCCACCACATTTTCTTTCCCACGTTTGTATTGAATCACATATGGGAAGGTCTCAAGGAACTCAACCCATTTTGCATAACGCCTACTCAACTTATTTTGCCCCTTGATATGCTTCAATGACTCATGATCTGTGTGGATGACAAATTACTTTGGCCAAAGGTAATGTTGCCATGTTTCCAAGGCACGTACTGATGTGAATCTTCAAGTAATTGGTAACTTGAAAACCCACATTCAAGAATTAAATGAACAATATGGAAAGCACCAAATCAAGATGTATGAATTTGAATCTTTGAACCAGCACAATCAGATTGTTGTGTAATTCAAAGAAAATATCAGAAATGGGATTCTTGACCTAATTCATATGGAGAATGAATAAACCAAGAATATTATGCACATTAAACCTTGCAAGATAGAATCTCAGCAAGTTAATGAGCTTCACAAGAACAAAGGCAACCGCCAATTTACTCACTAAAGGAGCAAAAACAATCTCTAATTAATATTCAAAGTGTGTCCTCCACTCTCTCATTACACGTGTATTTATAGCCTCTTAGCTTCAAAGCTAAAGACAAAAATATCCCTACTTTAGTAACAGCTGTAATGAGCTTTAAGTCCAAACAAAAATTAATCTATCAAAAGACTAAAAACTCCTTACAAAAAGTAAATTTAATACAGCAGCAAGTAAGGGCATTTAAGTCCAAAAGAGAGGTGGTTATAACAGCAAGGAATATTCCTTGAGTGAGGTGTTTTCTTTACACTAACCATTTTCTTGCAGGTCTGAAAACATGTCTAGAAGGGGTGATGGCAGTGAGGGGGAAGGTGAAAATCCATTCTACATGCAGGCTGTCAGACAACAATTTGAAAGAATGAATGTTATGTGCAATGAAATCATAGATAGGTTGGAAAGATTGGAGCAAAGAGATAGGCAAAATGAGAGAAGGCCAAATAGGAGGGATCTTGTACCTCCAGTAGTTGAATCTGATGAAGTTGAGGTTGATAACTATGATTTTGAGGTTGAAAGACCTAGGAGGGGTAGATATGAGAGAAGAGCTGAAGATAGGAGGAATGGGGATAGGAGGATAAGAAGAGAGGAAAGAGAGAGGAATAGGGTAGATGACAATATCAAAAGTATTAAAATGAGCATCCCTTCTTTCCAAGAGAAAAATGATCCGGATGTGTATCTTGAATGGGAAAGGAAGGTAGAAGCTGTGTTTGATTGTCATCACTATTCAGAGGAAAAGAAAGTAAAGTTAGCAGCAATAGAATTTACTGATTATGCTTTGGTATGGTGGGATCAAGTGTTGATTAGTAGAAGGAGAAATTATGAGCAATCAATTCAACCTGGGGTGAGATGAAAACTATAATGAGGAAGAGATTTGTTCCTAGTCATTACTATAGAGAGCTACATCAGAGGTTACAAAGATTGACTCAAGGTTCTAAAAGTGTTGAAGATTATCATAAAGAAATGAAAATTGCTATGATTAGAGCAAATGTGGAGGAGGATAGAGAAGCCACCATGGCTAGATTCTTGAATGGGCTAAACAAGGGGATTGCTCATATTGTTGAGTTACATCACTATGTTGAGTTGGAGGATATGGTCCACATGGCTATGAAGGTAGAAAGGAAACTTAAAAGCAAGTCAAAATTTGGAGGAAATGCAGGTATTTCTTCATCTTGGAAGTCTAACTGGAAGAAGGAGGATAGGGAAAAGGCTTTTAGCAACTATAAGAAAAATGAGGATAAGGATAAGGAAAAGAAGGTGGAGAAGAAATTTGTAGAAAGTAAAGGAAAGGAGGTTGCAACTACTACCCGAAATAGAGATGTGAAGTGTTTTAGGTGTTTGGGCAGTGGACACATAGCTTCTCAATGCCCTAACAAGAGAGTCATGGTCATGAGAGAAAATGGTGAGATAGAAACAGAGGAGGAAATTGTGAGTGATTCCACATCTTCAGGGGAAGAGGATGCAGAAGTAGAATATGCTGCTGAAGGAAGTGCTCTAGTGATTATGAGAGCATTAAATACTCAAGTAAAGGAGGATGTTGGTGATGAATTGCAAAGAGAAACAATTTTTCATACAAGGTGTCTTATCCAAGACAAAGCTTGTAGTGTCATCATTGATGGGGGAAGTTGTGCCAATGTTGCCAGTACTATTTTGGTGCAGAGACTAAGGTTGAGGACTTCGAAACACCCTAGACCCTATAAATTGCAGTGGTTGAATGAATGTGGTGAGGTGAAAGTAACAAAACGAGTACTGATTTCCTTTGCAATAGGAAAGTATCAAGATGAGGTTATGTGGCGTGGTTCCAATGCAAGCTGGCCATTTATTACTTGGCCGACCATGGCAATTTGATAGAAAGGTGATCCACGATGAGTATAAAAATATGTATTCTTTTGAAATGAATGGAAGGAAAATCATTTTGGCACCTATGACACCAAAACAGATTTATGAAGACCAAACAAGGCTTAAGCAAGCAATGGGTGAGGAAAAATCAAGAGTGGCCGAAAAGAGAGCAGAGAAGAAAAGAAATTGAGTGAAAATGTTGTGAGTGAGCAAGACAAGGGTGGTTGTGAGGAAAGAAAAGAGAGTAAAGAAAACATTCCAAGAGTGCTTGAAAAAGGTGAATCTTCTGCGCAAAAGGAGAGCTGTGCAGAAAGAGGGGAGAGAAAATTAAGCTTGTATGCTAAAGGAAGAGATGTGAGGAATGCCATGTTTGCCAACAAGCAAATGTTATTAATTGTGTTTAAGGACTCTTGTTTATCCACATCTGAACTTGACCCCAATTTGCCTATTGTTGTTGTCTCCCTTTTGCAGGAATATGAGGATGTACTACCTGAGGAGATGCCAGCTGGACTACCACCTATTCGAGGGATTGAGCACTAGATTGATTTTGTACTGGAGCAGCTTATTCCCAACCGTCCAGCCTATAGAAGTAACCCTGAAGAAACCAAAGAATTACAAAGGCAAGTTGAGGAATTGCTAGCTAAGGGATATGTGAGAGAAAGTATGAGCCCTTGTGCTGTACCCGTTCTTTTGGTACCAAAGAAAGATGGCACATGGCGCATGTGTGTGGATTGTAGGGCGGTCAACAAAATCATCAGAAAAATATCGCCATCCTACACCTAGATTGGATGATATGTTGGATGAACTTTGTGGTGCTTGTGTTTTTACCAAAATTGACTTGAAAAGCGGATATCATCAAATTCGCATCAAAGTAGGTGATGAATGGAAGACTGCATTTAAAACAAAACATGGACTATATGAGTGGTTAGTGATGCCTTTTGGGCTAACTAATGCTCCTAGCACTTTTATGAGATTGATGAATCATGTGTTGCGCGCTTTTATTGGAAAATTTGTTGTTGTTTATTTTGATGACATATTGGTTTGCAGTAGAGGCATGAATGAACATATGCATCATTTAAGGGCTGTATTCGATGTGTTAAGAAAGGAAAAATTATATGCTAACTTGAAGAAATGTTCATTTTGCATGGAAAAGGTTGTCTTTTTAGGATTTGTCATTAGTGCTAATGGTGTTGAAGTTGATGATGAAAAAATTAGAGCTATTAGAGACTGGCCCATTCCAAAGACTGCATCTGAAGTACGTAGTTTTCATGGACTAGCTAGTTTCTATAGAAGATTTATTAAGAATTTCAGTACCATTGCAGCACCATTGAATGATCTTGTCAAAAAGAATGTTAATTTTGTTTGGGAACAGAAACAAGATGATGCTTTTCACAAAATTAAAGAGATGTTATGTTCCGCTCCTGTGTTGGCTTTACCTGATTTTTCTAAAACTTTTGAGATTGAGTGTCACGCATCAGGAATAGGTATTGGAACCGTTTTAATGCAGGAAAAGAGACCAATAGCATACTTTAGTGAGAAGCTTAATGGAGCAGCTTTAAACTATTCTACATATGACAAGGAGTTGTATGCATTGGTACGTGCCTTGGAAACATGGCAACATTACCTTTGGCCAAAGCAATTTGTCATCCACACAGATCATGAGTCATTGAAGCATATCAAGGGGCAAAATAAGTTGAGTAGGCGTCATGCAAAATGGGTTGAGTTCCTTGAGACCTTCCCATATGTGATTCAATACAAACATGGGAAAGAAAATGTGGTGGCTGATGCCTTATCTCAAAGGTATAACCTTCTTGCCCTTCTTGATGCAAAGTTATTAGGATTCGAATATGTGAAAGAATTATATGCTGAAGATGATGACTTTGCTAGAGTGTATGCAGCTTGTGAAAAGAATGCTTTTGAGAAGTTTTATAGGCATGATGGATATTTGTTTAGAGAAAATAGATTGTGTGTGCCTAAGAGTTCCATGCGTGAATTACTTGTGAATGAGTCTCATGCTGGTGGATTAATGGGTCATTTTGGTGTTGCCAAAACTTTAGATGTATTGAAGGAACATTTTTATTGGCCGAATATGAAAAGAGATTTTGAAAGAGTATGTGTTAGGTGCATTGTGTGTGCTAAGGCTAAATCTAGAGTTTTGCCACAAGGTTTGTATACACCTTTGCCTACCCCTAATGATCCTTGGGTTCATTTGTCTATGGATTTTGTGTTGGGATTACCTAGGTCTAAACAAGGCCATGATTCAATTTTTGTTGTTGTTGACAGGTTTTCAAAAATGGCACATTTTATTCCATGCCATAAAACTGATGATGCTACAAATGTTGCAAATTTATTCTTTAGAGATATTGTTAGGTTGCATGGCATACCTAAGAGTTTAGTTAGCGATAGGGATGTTAAATTCCTTAGTCTCTTTTGGAAGGTTTTGTGGGGAAAATTGGGCACCAAGTTGTTATTTTCCACCACTTGTCACCCACAAACCGATGGTCAAACTGAAGTAGTAAATAGGACACTAACTACTCTTTTGCGTGCTGTGGTTAACCAAAATTTGAAGTCATGGGAAGATTGCATCCCACTTGTTCAATTTGCAAACAATAGAAATGTGCATTCATCTACTGGCTATTCTCCATTTGAAATTGTGTATGGTTTCAATCCTTCAACTCCTTTGGATCTTTTACCTTTGCCTGTGAACGAGCTTGCTAGTTTACATGGAAAAACAAAAGCAGAATTGGTGAAGAAAATCCACGAACAAGCCAAGCCTCAAATTGAAAAGAAAAATGAAAAATATGCTAGTCAAGCCAACAAAGGAAGGAAAAAAGTCACATTTCAACCTGAAGATTGGGTATGGGTTCACTTGCGCAAAGAAAGGTTTCCCTCTCGAAGGAAATCAAAATTACAACCAAGATGTGATGAACCTTTCCAAGTGCTGACCAAAATTAATGATAACGCCTACAAAATAAACCTGCCCGGTGAGTATAATGTCAGTGCCACCTTCAATGTTGCTGATTTATCTCCTTGTGTTGATGCAGGAACAGATTCGAGGACGAATACTTTTGAAGCGGAGGGGAATGATGAGAATCAAGCGACATCCACGCCAAAGGATTTCATCCAAGGTCCAATTACTAGAGCTAGAGCTAAATCACTTCAGAATTTAATTTGTGAAATCATAAGGAGCAAGGATTATAAGCTGGAATGGCATGAAGAAAATTATAAATGATTAAATTTGATGAAAATTAAGCTAGGAAGTGACCAGGTGTCATGTGGAGCCTTAGGTTACATGGAATAACCTGTGGACATGCATGCACCGGATCCAACCCATGTACATGCATCTGCTGGCACCTTTTTCATGGAATATTCCTTGCTGTTATAACCACCTCTCTTTTGGACTTAAATGCCCTTACTTGCTGCTGTATTAGATTATTTTTTGTAAGGAATTTTTAGTCTTTTGATAGATTAATTTTTGTTTGGACTTAAAGCTCCTTACAGCTGTTACTAAAGTAGGGATATTTTTGTCTTTAGCTTTGAAGCCAAGAGGCTATAAATACAAGTGTAATGAGAAAGTGGATTACACACTTTGAATATTAATGAAAGATTGTTTCTGCTCCATTAGTGAGTGAATTGGTTGTTGCCTTTGTTCTTGTGAAGCTCATTAACTTGCTGAGATTTCTATCTTGCAAGGTTTAATGTGCATAATATTCTTGGTTTATTCATTCTCAATATGAATTAGGTCAAGAATCCCATTTCTGATATTTTCTTTGAATTACACAGCAATCTGATTGTGCTGGTTCAAAGAATCAAATTCATACATCTTGATTTGGTGCGTTCTATATTGTTCCTTTAATTCTTGAATGTGGGTTTTCAAGTTACCAATTACTTTAAGAACCTCAGTAACATTGTTAATAGCTTCTTTGAACCCATTAATTCTCTTTTCCTTTTCTTTAGAGAATTTATGTCATTGGGTTAAGAGTTATCATTAGAAGTTGCTTCAATTGGAGTTATTGGTTCATTTGCACTAGCATGTGCATAATCAAAGTTTTCTAAGGATATGTCATTCGAAGCCATTAATTGATCAATGTGCTCAATGGTATAAAAGTTAATACTAGAACTACTAGCACTTGGTTCACTTCTCTTTCGTGACTAACGACATGCTTTCTCCTTTACAGTTTTAGTTGCATCACCATTTGCTCTATCCTTCCCATACAAGAGTAGTAGTTGATTATAATGACTAATTTTAGTGGGCATCCATTTCTTTGCACTTGGCCTTCCTTAGTTTGTACAAAATAAAAGGAAAAATATTCGTAAAAACAAATCAAAGTGAAAATACCTGTATCAGTGCTTCTTAGACTTTAAGGTCTGCATCAAACATTTTAGTAATAGGACTCCAAGCAATACCACTAGAGTGTTTAAAATTATCATAACACTCATTGAAGTTATTTTTTAGGGATTTTATGTGTATGTTCAATTCTAATTATTTTCATGCACTTTAGCAACAACTTGATTTAATGCTTAGGTAGTGAAAGTCTCATCCACTCTACTTTGCTAGTGTAAGAGAGCACTAATGAGAATTTCATCCATAAATTTAGTTCACTAATGCATGTTCCTTCTTTCTTCTTCAGTCTTGTCTCCATTATGTCAGTGATCATCCATTTGCACTAGCAAGCCTAAGATTATAGACTTAGACCATCTAAGGGCCCACTATACCGAGTAGATTTAAACTCTATCTTCCATTAAGACTCTAACTCAGTAAAAAGAGCTTGACACTTTAAGTACGTTATGCTGAAATTTTCTTTTTTGTTCCTATTTAACTTTATCATTTCCTCTATGTTCTACTCAACTTGAGTAGATTTAAACTCTTTCTGCATCCTTTTAAGACTACTAAGAGCCGTATAACTTTCTTTCATCAAACAAAAGATTACTTATAATTGTTTCTCTAGAAAGAGCATATTGACTATCCTTTACTTTCTTATTTCTTTTACAACTGTTTAAAGCATTAGATACATCAATTTCGGAAGTGTTGCTTTAAGGAACCTCTTTTACATGACCATATCATATCAATTAAATTAATCTGCGTCCTATTAATCATACTCAACTTTACTTTTCTTTCATCATTAGGTCTACCCTTAGTATTGAAATACATAAGTGGGCTTTTTTTAGCACAGTAGACTTCCATTACAAATATTTCATGTTTAGTGTGATTAGTAGGACACTACTTCCTCTCATAAGTCATATCATTTATGCAACATAATTCAATTTTTTAAGGAGATAACTTGACAAGTTGGTCTTGCCCTTTTGTCCTTACCGTTTCCCTATTTACTTCTATTTATAATTTGGGAACTCCACATTCCCCTTCTTATACTTATAAACTTATGTTTTATGCTTTCAAAAGTACATTGTGCTCTTCCATTTAGTTCTAAAGGAAACAACTCACTTACTCATGTAACCATATAGTCCTATGATACACTTGTATCATATAGGTATTTCAAGGCACTATTGCATTGCATTTGATAGCATTTAGGGAGTGAATTGCATGCATTTTACTTAGTTTCATTAGTTTTGGATAATTTTGTTAATCTCTACATTACGCGAGTCATGTACGCATGGAGCTTGACCCGTGTAACTCATTAGATAAGAGAAATTGAAGAAGGCAAGGAGAAGCCACAGTACAACCAAGCCCGTGTAATAGATCCCGTGTAAATCACCAAGCCACGTGCAACGTTTTGGAAGTTAAAGACCTAGAGAACTAAAGAGAGATGATAGTACATGAGCTGTGTTAACAGCCCAGTGTAAACTTCCTACCCCAGTGTAACTTGTTGTTTCCCTCATGAACGAAGCCTAATTAGTCTAGAGACTTACATGGCCATGGGTCGTGCAGTGCCACATAGGCCATGCGCTTTGTAGCAGATAGACTTCTGTTTCAATTCCAATTCTCTTTCACTCATTTCAAAAATGATGTGAACCTTCAAGTAATTGGTAACTTGAAAACCCACATTCAAGAATTAAATGAACAATATGGAAAGCACCAAATCAAGATGTATGAATTTGAATCTTTGAACCAGCACAATCAGATTGTTGTGTAATTCAAAGAAAATATCAGAAATGGGATTCTTGACCTAATTCATATGGAGAATGAATAAACCAAGAATATTATGTACATTAAACCTTGCAAGATAGAATCTCAGCAAGTTAATGAGCTTCACAAGAACAAAGGCAACAGCCAATTTACTCACTATAGGAGCAGAAACAATCTCTCATTAATATTCAAGTGTGTCCTCCACTCTCTCATTACACTTGTATTTATAGCCTCTAGGCTTCAAAGCTAAAGACAATAATATCCCTACTTTAGTAACAGCTGTAAGGAGCTTTAAGTCCAAACAAAAATTAATCTATCAAAAGACTAAAAACTCCTTACAAAAAGTACATTTAATACAGCAGCAAATAAGGGCATTTAAGTCCAAAAGAGAGGTGGTTATAACAGATGGAATATTCCTTGAGAAAGGTGCCAGCAGATACATGTACATGGGTTGGATCTGGTACATGCATGTCCACAGGTTATTCCATGTAATCTAATGCTCCTGCATCAACACAAAGAGATAAATCAGCAACATTGAAGGTGGCACTGACATTATACTCACCGGGCAGGTTTATTTTGTAAGCGTTATCATTAATTTTGGTCAGCACTTGGAAAGGTCCATCACATCTTGGTTATAATTTTGATTTCCTTCGAGAGGGAAACCTTTCTTTGCGCAAGTGAACCCATACCCAATCGCCAGGTTGAAATGTGACTTTCTTCCTTCCTTTGTTGGCTTGACTAGCATATTTTTCATTGTTCTTTTCAATTTGAAGCTTGGCTTGTTCATGGATTTTCTTCACCAATTCTGCTTTTCTTTTTCCATCTAAAATAGCAAGCTCGTTCACAGGCAAAGGTAAAAGATCCAAAGGAGTTGAAGGATTGAAACCATACACAATTTCAAATGGAGAATAGCCAGTAGAAGAATGCACATTTCTATTGTATGCAAATTCAACAAGTGGAATGCAATCTTCCCATGACTTCAAATTTTGCTTAACCACTGCACGCAAAAGAGTAGTTAGCGTCCTATTTACTACTTCAGTTTGACCATCGGTTTGTGGGTGACAAGTGGTGGAAAATAACAACTTGGTGCCCAGTTTTCCCCACAAAACCTTCCAAAAGTGACTAAGGAATTTAACATCCCTATCACTAACTAAACTCTTAGGTATGCCATGCAACCTAACAATATCTCTAAAAAATAAATTTGCAACATTTGTAGCATCATCAGTTTTATGGCATGGAATAAAATGTGCCATTTTTGAAAACCTGTCAACAACAACAAAAATTGAATCATGGCCTTGTTTAGACCTAGGTAATCCCAACACAAAATCCATAGACAAATGAACCCAAGGATCACTAGGGGTAGGCAAAGGTGTATACAAACCTTGTGGCAAAACTCTAGATTTAGCCTTAGCACACACAATGCACCTAGCACATACTCTTTCAACATCTCTTTTCATATTCGGCCAATAAAAATGTTCCTTCAATACATCTAAAGTTTTGGCAACACCAAAATGACCCATTAATCCACCAGCATGAGACTCATTCACAAGTAATTCACGCATGGAACTCTTAGGCACACACAATCTATTTTCTCTAAACAAATATCCATCATGCCTATAAAACTTCTCAAAAGCATTCTTTTCACAAGCTGCATACACTCTAGCAAAGTCATCATCTTCAGCATATAATTCTTTCACATATTCGAATCCTAATAACTTTGCATCAAGAAGGGCAAGAAGGTTATACCTTCGAGATAAGGCATCAGCCACCACATTTTCTTTCCCATGTTTGTATTGAATCACATATGGGAAGGTCTCAAGGAACTCAACCCATTTTGCATGGCGCCTACTCAACTTATTTTGCCCCTTGATATGCTTTAATGACTCATGATCTGTGTGGATGACAAATTGCTTTGGCCAAAGGTAATGTTGCCATGTTTCCAAGGCACGTACCAATGCATACAACTCCTTGTCATATGTAGAATAGTTTAAAGCTGCTCCATTAAGCTTCTCACTAAAGTATGCTATTGGTCTATTTTCCTGCATTAAAACAGCTCCAATACCTATTCCTGATGCGTCACACTCAATCTCAAAAGTTTTAGAAAAATCAGGTAAGGCCAATACAGGAGCGGAACATACCATCTCTGTAATTTTGTGAAAAGCATCATCTTGTTTCTGTTCCCAAACAAAATTAACATTCTTTTTGACAAGATCATTCAATGGTGCTGCAATGGTACTGAAATTCTTAATAAATCTTCTATAGAAACTAGCTAGTCCATGAAAACTACGTACTTCAGATGCAGTCTTTGGAATGGGCCAGTCTCTAATAGCTCTAATTTTTTCATCATCAACTTCAACACCATTAGCACTAATGACAAATCCTAAAAAGACAACCTTTTCCATGCAAAATGAACATTTCTTCAAGTTAGCATATAATTTTTCCTTTCTTAACACATCGAATACAGCCCTTAAATGATGCATATGTTCATTCATGCCTCTACTGTAAACCAATATATCATCAAAATAAACAACAACAAATTTTCCAATAAAAGCACGTAACACATGATTCATCAATCTCATAAAAGTGATAGGAGCATTAGTTAGCCCAAAAGGCATCACTAACCACTCATATAGTCCATGTTTTGTTTTAAATGCAGTCTTCCATTCATCACCTACTTTCATGCGAATTTGATGATATCCGCTTTTCAAGTCAATTTTGGTAAAAACACAAGCACCACAAAGTTCGTCCAACATATCATCCAATCTAGGTATAGGATGGCGATACTTTACAGTGATTTTGTTGACCGCCCTACAATCCACACACATGCGCCATGTGCCATCTTTCTTTGGTACCAAAAGGACGGGTACAGCACAAGGGCTCATACTTTCTCTCACATATCCCTTAGCTAGCAATTCCTCAACTTGCCTTTGTAATTCTTTGGTTTCTTCAGGGTTAGTTCTATAGGCTGGACGGTTGGGAATAATTGCTCCAGGTACAAAATCAATCTGGTGCTCAATCCCTCGAATAGGTGGTAGTCCAGCTGGCATCTCCTCAGGTAGCACATCCTCATATTCCTGCAAAAGGGAGACAACAACACTAGGCAAATTGGGGTCAAGGTCAGATGTGGATAAACAAGAGTCCTTAAACACAATTAATAACATTTGCTTGTTGGCAAACATGGCATTCCTCACATCTCTTCCTTTAGCATACAAGCTTAATTTTCTCTCACCTCTTTCCGCACAGCTCTCCTTTTGCGCCGAAGATTCACCTTTTTCAAGCACTCTTGGAATGTTTTCTTTACTCTCTTTTCTTTCCTCACAACCACCCTTGTCTTGCTCACTCACAACATTTTCACTCAATTTCTTTTCACTCCTTCTTTTCTTCTCTGCTCTCTTTTCGGCCACTCTTGATTTTTCCTCACCCATTGCTTGCTTAAGCCTTGTTTCGTCTTCATAAATCTGTTTTGGTGTCATAGGTGCCAAAATGATTTTCCTTCCATTCATTTCAAAAGAATACCTATTTTTATACCCATCGTGGATCACCTTTCTATCCAATTGCCATGGTCGGCCAAGTAATAAATGGCCAGCTTGCATTGGAACCACGTCACACATAACCTCATCTTGATACTTTCCTATTGCAAAGGAAATCAATACTCGTTTTGTTACTTTCACCTCACCACATTCATTCAACCACTGCAATTTATAGGGTCTAGGGTGTTTCGAAGTCCTCAACCTTAATCTCTGAACCAAAATAGTACTAGCAACATTGGCACAACTTCCCCCATCAATGATGACACTACAAGCTTTGTCTTGGATAAGACACCTTGTATGAAAAATTGTTTCTCTTTGCAATTCATCACCAACATCCTCCTTTACTTGAGTATTTAATGCTCTCCTTTACTTGAGTATTTAATGCTCTCAGCAGCATATTCTACCTCTGCATCCTCTTCCCCTGAAGATGTGGAATCACTCACAAATTTCCTCCTCCCCATGACTCTCTTGTTAGGGCATTGAGAAGCTATGTATCCACTGCCCAAACACCTAAAACACTTCACGTCTCTATTTCGGGTAGTAGTTGCAACCTCCTTTCCTTTACTTTCTACAAATTTCTTCTCCACCTTCTTTTCCTTATTCTTATCCTCATTTTTCTTATAGTTGCTAAAAGCCTTTTCCCTATCCTCCTTCTTCCAGTTAGACTTCCAAGATGAAGAAGTACCTGCATTTCCTCCAAATTTTGACTTGCTTTTAAATTGCCTTTCTACCTTCATAGCCATGTGGACCATATCCTCCAACTCAACATAGTGATGTAACTCAACAATATGAGCAATCTCCTTGTTTAGCCCATTCAAGAATCTAGCCATGGTGGCTTCTCTATCCTCCTCCACATTTGCTCTAATCATAGCAATTTCCATTTCTTTATGATAATCTTCAACACTTTTAGAACCTTGAGTCAATTTTTGTAACCTCTGATGTAGCTCTCTAGAGTAATGACTAGGAACAAATCTCTTCCTCATTATAGTTTTCATCTCACCCCAGGTTGAAATTGATTGCTCATAATTTCTCCTTCTACTAATCAACACTTGATCCCACCATACCAAAGCATAATCAGTAAATTATACTGCTGCTAACTTTACTTTCTTTTCCTTTGAATAGTGATGACAATCAAACACAGCTTCTACCTTCCTTTCCCATTCAAGATACACATCCGGATCATTTTTCCCTTGGAAAGAAGGGATGCTCATTTTAATACTTTTGATATTGTCATCTACCCTATTCCTCTCTCTTTCCTCTCTTCTTATCCTCCTATCCCCATTCCTCCTATCTTCAGCTCTTCTCTCATATCTACCCCTCCTAGGTCTTTCAACCTCAAAATCATAGTTATCAACCTCAACTTCATCAGATTCAACTACTGGATGTACAAGATCCCTCCTATTTGGCCTTCTCTCATTTTGCCTATCTCTTTGCTCCAATCTTTCCAACCTATCTATGATTTCATTGCACACAACATTCATTCTTTCAAATTGTTGTCTGACAGCCTGCATGTAGAATGGATTTTCACCTTCCCCCTCACTACCATCACCCCTTCTAGACATGTTTTCAGACTTGCAAGAAAATGGTTAGTGTAAAGAAAACACCTCACTCACTCCCTTACGTGTTTACACTCAACAGAGGACACTCCACTCATGTTTAACTCAACAAGGCTTTTTCCCTCTTATGAACTCACCACTCTGTGCCTTTTACCTCTCTTGGTTATGTCCACAAGTTCTTATCAAACTCAAGTAACTCAAACCAAGACTGTACCCACAAAAATTTAACACACAATAAAATTCCTGAACGTGACGGATCAAAACGAGTAATCAAGAAAACAATAATGTGATTCAAGAAGTCAAGAAAAGAAAAGCTCAAGTATGGAAATGCAATGCAATAGGAATCAAGAAAGAAGACACCAAAATAAAAGAGTAGTAAGCTGGAAAAGAGACAACCTAAAGTAGAGATATTAAGCTTAAATATCCAAGTTTGCCACCAACTTATCACAATTACCAGCAGTTCACACAATACACCAAGAATTGCATAAATTTAGGATCACCAAGCAAATGAGTGTATTTTGATCTGAAATTGAGCAGGCAAATGCAATCCAATACTGACTAATTGCTGCAAGAATTTCACACTTTTCTTGACAGACTTACTATGTTAATCAAATATAATCGTGTCTGCCGCAAAATTTTGGTTCCCCACACAAACGATTAAATTTTGAGCTGAAATTTAATTTGAGAATAGCTCAAATGTGGCACAAATGGCCTGTAAATTTTCAGGAATTTCAGGGCTGATTTGCTATGTGAACTTAATTTGATCGGGTCTGCCGCAAAATTTTGGTTCCCCACATAAACGGATGAATTTTAAGCTGAAATTTAATATAGGAACTACTGATATGGGGTATAAACACCTTATAAATTTTCAAGAATTTCTGGGTCTATTTGCTATGTGAACATAATTTGATCGGGTCTGCCGCAAAATTTTGGTTCAGCTGGCAAACATTCTCTTTTCCTTGCTTGTATTTAATCACATATGGAAATGACTCTAAAAATTCAATCCATTTAGCATGCCTTCTACTCAACTTATTTTGACTCTTAATATGCTTCAATGATTCATGATCCGAATGTATGACAAACTCTTTAGGCCACAAATAATGTTGCCAAGTTTCCAAGGCCCTAACTAATGCATACATCTCCTTATCATAAGTAGAGTAATTCAAGGCAGCTCCATGCAATTTCTCACTAAAATA
This sequence comes from Hevea brasiliensis, assembly GCF_030052815.1. Lineage (NCBI taxonomy): Eukaryota > Viridiplantae > Streptophyta > Magnoliopsida > Malpighiales > Euphorbiaceae > Hevea > Hevea brasiliensis. The sequence continues at coordinate 70,266,385 of NC_079500.1, forward strand.
TGCTATTGGTCGTTTCTCTTGCATGAGAGCCGCACCAATTCCTACACCACTTGCGTCACATTCAATTTCAAAAGTCTTATCAAAATTTGGCAAACTCAACAAGGGTGCAGAACACAATCTATCTTTAAGTTCAGAAAATGCATGTTCATGTTTCTTTTTCCACTCAAATGCAACATTCTTTTTCACCAATTCATTCAAAGGAGCAGCAATTGTACTAAAGTTAGGCACAAATCGCCTATAGAAACTAGCCAATCCATGGAAACTCCTAACCTCAGACACATTCTTAGGAATTGGCCAATCTCTAATGGCTTTGATTTTCTCTTCATCAACCTGTACACCTTTACTACTTACAACAAAACCAAGAAAAACAACCTTATCCAAGCAAAATGAACACTTTTTCGCATTCGCATACAATTTCTCATTTCTCAACACATCAAAAACAAGTCTCAAGTGATGCAAATGCTCGTCTATGTTACTGCTGTAAATCAAAATGTCATCAAAATACACAACAAAAAATTTTCCAATGAAATTCCTCAACACATGATTCATCAAACGCATAAAAGTGCTAGGAGCATTTGTGAGCCCAAATGGTATCACCATCCATTCATACAACCCATATTTAGTTTTAAAAGCAGTTTTCCACTCATCACCAATTTTCATTCTTATTTGGTGGTAACCACTTTTCAAATCTATCTTAGAAAACACACTTGCACCATGCATGATACGGTCTCTACCCTTAGTAGCTGATTCCACTAAGAAGAAAGACCAAAGGACCGTCTTCAAAACAAGCCAAGAAACTCCCTTGAACCTTCAACCCTTCACCTTGAAGATGGAGAACTGAAAATATAATTCCCAAGAAAGACAGCCAAGAACAAGACCAATTCACCTATGCTGATGAACAACCTTGAACATATAATAAAACTTAACAAATCAAGGCAAGAATTTGCTAAGAAAAATAGAGAGAGTTCTAAGAAGAACTTTGAAGCAAGCTCCAGCAATTTTGCTCAAAAATTTACCATATGAATTCTGATACCAAAATGAAACAAAAGAAGGCAGAAATATGGGTTGGTGTTGTCAAGACATTTCAACAACCATGGGACATGTGCAAGTCTTGGTTAATAGACCAATCTCTCCTAAAAATAGATACAAAGTTCAAACATTAATAGGAAGGTCAGATTTGGCAGCTACAATTGAAAGACAATCTGAAAAGAGATGTTTTGTCTTGAAGCTGAAAGTAGGAACTTTGCTTTTCCTATAAAAGGTTGAAGCATGGCTGGAGCTCTTGGACAAAGTTATGGCTTCCAGTCTTTGCAAAATGGACAAAAGCATCCTCAAAAGGTAGGTGGAGATGGGCTGCCAATTGTGCTGCCACCCAGGCACTCCACTTGGACGCCACATTGGATGCCAACTAGGATGGACTTGCTGACGTGGCTGCCACATGTATGCCAACTTGGACGGATGCCACTTGGTCTCTTAGCTCCTCAAATATGCAAAGAAATGTATAGCAAGGTTGGCTTCTCTCTTCCATGTCCCAACCGAATACTTGCAAGAGGTTGGACTTGGTGATGTGCTTATGCACCAAGCCTTGAAGCTTCTTAGCCATTGCTCTAGTTATTGGCCCTTGATGTGCAATTGGTGCAACCGGTTCCTCATCATCCTCTCCCTCTTCGAAAGAATTCGTCCTCGAATTGTCATCATCTGCATAGAAAGGAGCAAGATCAGTCACATTAAATGTAGCACTTACACCATACTCACCTGGAAGGTTTATCTTGTATGCATTGTCATTAATTCTCTCTAGCACTTCAAAAGGTCCATCATTCCTAGGCTGAAGTTTTGATTTCCTTTGTGTAGGAAACCTCTCCTTTCTCAAATGAACCCATACAAGATCACCAGGTTGGAACACCATCTTCTTTCTTCCCTTGTTAGCTTGGGCTGCCCTCCTCTCATTCACTTTCTCCATTTGTTGCTTTGCTTTTTGATGCATTTGTTTCACCATTTAAGCTTTCCTTTTGCCATCTAAACTAGCAAGCTCATTAGTAGGCAAAGGCAACAAATCTAAAGGAGTTAGTGGATTAAAACCATATACAAGTTCAAAGGGTGAATAACCAGTAGATGAATGCATAGACCTGTTGTATGCAAATTCTATGAATGGTATGCACTCCTCCCAAGCTTTCAAGTTTTGTTTAATCATTGCACGTAGAAGAGTGCCCACGGTCCTATTGACAACTTCTGTTTGCCCATCCGTTTGTGGATGGCAAGTGGTGGAGAAACAAAGTTTTGTTCCTAATTTTCCCCACAAGACTTTCCAAAAATGGCTTAGAAATTTCACATCCCTATCACTAACAATTGTTCTAGGAATGCCATGCAATCTAACTATCTCCTAAAGAACAAAGAAGCAATGTAAGATGCATCGTCAGTCTTGTGACATGGTATGAAATGAGCCATCTTGGAAAAACGATCAACAACAACAAAAATACTATCATGGCCTTTCTTTGTCCTAGGTAAACCCAAAATGAAATCCATGGATAAATCTACCCAAGGTTCACTAGGAACACTCAATGGCATGTATAGACCATGCGGCCTTACTTTCGACTTTGCCTTCATGCAAGCCACACATCTAGCACACACTCTCTCTACATCCCTCTTCATGTGTGGCCAATAAAAATGTTCCTTTAAAATTTCTAAGGTCTTTGCAACCCCAAAATGTCCCATTAAACCACCAGCATGTGATTCTTTAACAAGCAACTCTCTAATTGAGCATTTAGGCACACATAATTTATTTTCCCTAAACAAGAAACCATTATGCCTATAGAATTTATCATATGCAGCATGTTCACAAAAGGCAAACACTTTCCCAAAGTCATCATCATTAGCATACATTTCTTTCACATGTTCGAAGCCTAAAAGTCTAGCGTCAAGCATGGAAAGTAAAGTGTACCTCCTTGAAAGTACATCAGCCACCACATTCTCTTTGCCTTGCTTGTATTGAATCACATATGGGAAACCTTCAATGAATTCACTCCACTTGGCATGGCGCTTGTTGAGCTTGTTCTGCCCCTTTAAGTACTTGAGTGACTCATGGTCACTATGAATGACAAACTCCTTCGGCCACAAGTAGTGTTGCCAAGTCTCAAGTGCACGCACCAGAGCATACAACTCTTTGTCATAAGTGGAGTAGTTCAATGTAGCCCCACTTAGCTTCTCACTGAAGTAGGCAATCGGTCTCCTTTCCTGCTTCAAAACAGCTCCAATACCCACTCCAGAGGCATCACATTCAATCTCAAAAGTTTTAGAAAAATCAGGTAAAGCAAGTAAAGGTGCAGAACACAATTTCTCCTTAAGTGAATTAAATGCATGCTCTTGTTCTTCCCCCCACTTGAATCCCACATTTTTTTTTACAACTTCATTCAAGGGTGAGGCTATGGTACTGAAGTCCTTTACAAATCTCCTATAAAAACTAGCCAACCCATGGAAGCTCCTCACATCACTCACAGACTTAGGTGTAGGCCACTCTCTAATGGCTCTTACCTTGTCCTCATCAACCTCAATTCCCTTGCCACTCACCACAAATCCTAAGAAAATAACTTTGTCCATACAGAAAGTGCATTTCTTAAGATTGGCATACAAGCGCTCTTTTCTCAACACCTCAAAGACTTGTCTCAAGTGCAGCAAATGATCATGCATATTTTGGCTATATACTAGGATATCATCAAAATACACTACAACAAATTTTCCTAGGAAAGCACACAACACATGGTTCATAAGCCTCATAAATGTACTAGGTGCATTGGTCAAGCCAAATGGCATGACTAACCATTCATATAGTCCATATTGAGTCTTAAAGGCAGTTTTCCATTCATCTCCTAATTTCATGCGAATTTGGTGATAACCACTCTTTAAGTCAATTTTAGAAAATATGCATGCACCATGCAACTCATCAAGCATATCATCAAGTCTAGGTATGGGATGTCTATACTTTACAGTGATTTTGTTGATTGCTCTACAATCCACACACATGCGCATGCTCCCATCTTTCTTAGGCACCAAAAGAACAGGTACGGCACATGGGCTCATGCTCTCCCTAACATGGCCTTTTGCTAGAAGCTCCTCCACTTGTCTTTGAAGTTCCTTAGCCTCTTCCGGATTGGTTCTATAGGCTGGCCTATTTGGGATTACAGCTCCAGGCACAAAATCTATTTGGTGCTCTATGCCTCTAATTGGTGGTAGCCCATTAGGTATTTCTTCAGGGAAGACATCCTCAAACTCCTGCAACAAGGGCAAAGCACAACTAGGAATGGATTGGTCAAGGTTAGAAACATTGGTGTAAGCTCCCTTACAAATTAGCAAAGCCATTGGCATACTAGAAAAATATGCAGTCCTCACATCCTTGGCTTTTGCTAGCAAACTGACTTTATTCTCTCCACTCTTCTCACAACTCTCCTTTTGCCCCGAGCCCTTTCCTTTTGGTTTCACTCTTTTGGAATTTTCTCTCTTCTCTTTCTCTTCCTCATTTTTCCCTCTTACTTTTTCCTCTCTTTCTTTTCTTTCTTTCTCTTTTTGCACTCTTAGCTCGGCCTCTCTTTGTTGTTGCTCATTCATGGTCTATTTTATCCTTAATTGATCTTCAAAAGCTTGTGCGGGTGATAATGCTGCTAAAGTAACCCTTCGTCCATCATGATCAAAGGAGTACCTATTCCTAAATCCATCATGCACTACCTTCCTATCATATTGCCATGGTCTCCCTAGCAAAATATGTCCAGCATGCATTGGCACCACATCACACAACACCTCATTCTTATACCTTCCAATAGAAAAAGCCAACATCACTTGCTTGTTCACCTTAATTTCCCCACAGTCATTCAGCCATTGCAACTTGTATGGTCTAGGATGCTTGATGGTGCGCATGCCAAGCTTCGCAACCATGAGTGTGCTGGCAACATTCACACAACTACCACTATCTACAATCATGCTACAAGTTTTACCATTCACCAAGCATCTAGTGTGGAAAATATTTTCCCTTTGCAGTGCATCTCCCTCTTCTTCCTTTGCTTGTGCACTTAGTGCACGCCTAACCACTAGAATATTTCCTCCCACGGCATGCTCTACATCACTAGCTTCCTCCAAAGGAGGCATACTCTCACTAGCATCATCATCATCATCAACATCATCATCTTCTGATTCGATCTCCCCATTCGGCCTCATCACCATCACCCTCTTGTTAGGACATTGAGATGCATAATGTCCCTTCCCTAGGCACCTAAAACATTTGATATCCCTAGTTCTCCCACTAGAGGTATTCTGTCCCTTGCCTTTCTCAGTCACACTAGGCTTTTCTCCACCCCTAGTCTCCTCTTTCTTTTCCTTAGAAACAACCTTGGAATCACTAATTTCACCCTTCTTCCAATTCGGTTTCCATGGAGCATTGTTGCCCAAATTCATACCTACACCCATTTTGAATGCTTTCTTCTTCTTTAGTTGTTTTTCTATCTTGATTGCCATATTTAACATGTCATCAAGCTCTACATAGTGTTGTAGCTCCACTAAGTTGGCAATATCAAGATTCAGCCCCTTTAGGAACCTAGCCATAGTGGCTTCCCTATCCTCCTCTACATTGGCTCTTATCATAGCCATCTCCATCTCCTTGAAATATTCTTCCACACTTTTGTTTCCTTGCACCAGCCCTTGCAACCTTTGGTGCAACTCCCTTAGTAATGTTGAGGTACAAATCTGTCCCTCATGATTTGCTTCATCTCATCCCAAGTTTCAACACCCCTCATCCCATTTCTCCTTCTTTTAGTGAGCAATTGATCCCACCAAACTATGGCATAATCTGTAAACTCAACTACTGCAAGCTTCACCTTCTTTTCCTCACTATAATTGTGACAATCAAATATGAGATCCACCTTCCTCTCCCACTCCAAATATGCATCCGGATTGGCTTTGCCTTGGAATGGCGGAATTTTCATTTTGATCCCACTAATGTTACCATCCACTCTCCCTCTCCCTCTTGCTTCCTCCATATTGCCTCTTCTCAAGTTTCTGCCTCCACCTCTTCCACCCCTATTACCTGTCATCCCTCTCGGTCTATGGTGGTCATCATGTGCAGCAGAGTGCTGGTCATCCCCTTCATCAGAATCATCATCATTTTCATCCCCCCAATCATCTATAGGTGGTGCATTAACTCTAGATCCCCTAGCCCTATTCTGCCCCTCATTTGTGTTTTGTCTACCATTCCCACTATTCTGCTCAATTCTTTCAATTCGGTCAGTTAGGTTGCTCAATTGTCTACCAATTCTTTCCAAATGTTGAACAAGTGCTTGTTGGTAAAAAGGATTATCCATATTAAGTCCACTAGTTTGTTCTTGTGACATTTTTAATACCTGCACAAAAAAGTTAGTAAAACAGAAAACAACCTCACAAATTCACTCAATTTTTGGTCACTCAAGTGTTTGTACTCAGTTTATAGGCTTTTACCCTCTTGGAGTTCTTGCCACTCAATGCCTTTTTCCACTCAAGCTTGCTTACCAAGTTCTTGTCAGAACTAATGCAATTCCAGCAAGTTTTAATCAAGTTTTAATATATGTTCAAGCACAAACTCAAGCAAAACGTGTGGAATAAGGGTTTGTTATGACACTTGAAGCAAGAAATGAAGACACCAAGCTCTAGAGCAATGAAGTGAAATAGGAGTCGAAATTACCTTGCTATTTTTGCCTCTCCCCGAAAAAAAAAAAGGCAAAGTTGGAATTTTGTAAAACTGTTTTAAGGACAGCAACAAGACATAATTTTTGTAGGGAAAATCAAGTCTAGAGGTTCCAGAAATCACCTTGAAGTTTTGGACTCCAAATTGGCCTAATAGGTGCTAAATTTGGTTCACCAAGTAAACAGTAGAATTTTTACACCAAATTTGATTTCTAGGCTTAATTTCGCCTACAAAGCACCCCTATGAAGTTTCAGAATTTTCTGGGTTGGTTTGGCTTTACCTCCCCCAAAACAGCCACCAAATAGAAATATTGAACTTAAATATTCCAGCACTCAAATATACACTTTAGCACCTTTTTTTTTTCTTCTTTCTTTTTGTTCTTTTTTTTTTTATATCATGTAACCACACAATAGATACATCCAACACTAAACACTTCAACAACACACTTCACAAGACACAAAGATGCAAATAACCAGGTTGTGAGGAAAAGGCTTAAGGTAGGAAACAACACAAATGTGACAAAACTAGGGAAACAAGGACAGATGCAAGAAAGCCTCTAATATACCCTAAGATTAGTAGTATTGAGTGTAAACTCACTACTAAGCCCTGAATATGTTCAGATTTTCTTACAAACACCAGAAAACACTTGAAGAACCTTCAAGGCTGAAACACAAGGAAGAAAAAAAGGAGAAAGGAAAAACAAGAACACAACAAAATGGATGACCAACCTGTTTTGAAGAGAGCCTAAGCTCTGATACCAAATGATATGAACCTGCCTAACTCCACCTCAAAAGCTAGCTCACAAGGGGAGGTTTGCAAACCCATATATATAACACCCAAGACCTCCCTGCAGAACCGATGTGGGACGCATCATTCCCGACCCCTTTAGACTGAACGTCCTCGTGAAGCAACCGGGGTCATGACTCGCTCACCCCGACTTCTCCCGAAGAACGTCAGGGAACCTTTGTACATAGCCCACCGACCCATACAGAGTGAGGCTCTGATACCAAATGATACGGTCTCTACCCTTAGTAGCTGATTCCACTAAGAAGAAAGACCAAAGGACCGTCTTCAAAACAAGCCAAGAAACTCCCTTGAACCTTCAACCCTTCACCTTGAAGATGGAGAACTGAAAATATAATTCCCAAGAAAGACAGCCAAGAACAAGACAAATTCACCTATGCTGATGAACAACTTTAAACATATAATAAAACTTAACAAATCAAGGCAAGAATTTGCTAAGAAAAATAGAGAGAGTTCTAAGAAGAACTTTGAAGCAAGCTCCAGCAATTTTGCTCAAAAATTTACCATATGAATTCTGATACCAAAATGAAACAAAAGAAGGCAGAAATATGGGTTGGTGTTGTCAAGACATTTCAACAACCATGGGACATGTGCAAGTCTTGGTTAATAGACCAATCTCTCCTAAAAATAGATACAAAGTTCAAACATTAATAGGAAGGTCAGATTTGGCAGCTACAATTGAAAGACAATCTGAAAAGAGATGTTTTGTCTTGAAGCTGAAAGTAGTAACTTTGCTTTTCCTATAAAAGGTTGAAGCATGGCTGGAGCTCTTGGACAAAGTTATGGCTTCCAATCTTTGCAAAATGGACAAAAGCATCCTCAAAAGGTAGGTGGAGATGGGCTGCCAATTGTGCTGCCACCCAGGCACTCCACTTGGACGCCACATTGGATGCCAACTAGGATGGACTTGCTGACGTGGCTGCCACATGTATGCCAACTTGGACGGATGCCACTTGGTCTCTTAGCTCCTCAAATATGCAAAGAAATGTACAGCAAGGTTGGCTTCTCTCTTCCATGTCCCAACCGAATACTTGCAAGAGGTTGGACTTGGTGATGTGCTTATGCACCAAGCCTTGAAGCTTCTTAGCCATTGCTCTAGTTATTGGCCCTTGATGTGCAATGGGTGCAACCGGTTCCTCATCAATGCAACTCATCAAGCATATCATCAAGGCGAGGGATTGGGTGTCTATACTTTACAGTGATTTTATTGATGGCTCTGCAATCCACACACATGCGATAACTCCCATCCTTCTTTGGCACTAGCAACACAGGTACAGCACATGGGCTCATGCTCTCCCTAACATAGCCCTTCTCCATAAGCTCCTCCACTTGCCTTTGTAACTCCTTTGTTTCTTTAGGATTTGTTCTATATGCTGGTCTATTCGGTATTTGTGCTCCAGGTACCAAGTCGATCTGGTGCTCAATCCCTCTGATAGGTGGCAATCCTGGTGGCAACTCATTGGGGAAGACATCTTCATATTCCTGTATAAGAGACAAAGCATCACTAGGCAAATGTGAATCAAGGTCAGTAACACATAAATTAACCTCCTTGTACATAAGTATACAAAGAGGTCTTCCTGAATGTAAAGCCTCTCTAACTTCTCTTTCCTTCACATACAAACTCATTCTCTTCTCTCCACTCTCCTTTTGCCCCGAGCTTTCCTTTTTCTCATTTGCTCTCATTTTCTTTTCTTTTATTTCTCTTTTTCTCTCTTTTTCTTCTCTCTTCTCTTTCTTTTCACTCTCATCCAGCTCAGCCTCTCTAAGTTTTTCTCTCCAAGTTTCTTTCTTTTCTTCAATGGATCTAAGAATCCTTATTTGATCTTCATGCACTTGAGCTGGTGTCATAGGAAGCAATGAGTATGTTCGACCTTCCTTAGTGACCGTGTACCTGTTCTTCCTACCATCATGCACAACACTTCTATCATACTGACATGGACGGCCCAACAAAAGATGCGTAGCAACCATAGGTACAACATCACAAAGTACCTCATCATTATACTTGCCAATGGTGAATGGCACCACCACCTGTTTTGTAACCCTCAACTTCCCACAATCATTCAACCATTGCAAGCCATATGGTTTTGGATGTGTAGTAGTAAACAAACCCAACTTGTCCACCAAGAGTGAACTAGCCACATTACAACAGCTCCCACCATCTACAATCACACTACACAACTTGTCATTCACCAAGCACCTAGTATGGAAGATGTAATCCCTTTGCACTTCATCACCACACTCCATACTCACTTGTGCACTTAGTGTGCGCATGGTGACAAGGATATTGCCATCCATAGCTGGCTGATCTCCCTCATCGTAGCAATCATCCTCATGCTCATCAACATTATCAGATTCTTCCTCCCTTTCCTCTTCACTTTCTAACTCTCCATTTTCCCTAACAACCATCACTCTTTTATTTGGACATTGTGAGGCATAATGTCCATTTCCCTAACACTTAAAACAGTTGTTCTTCTCCTCTACTTTCTCCTTTCCTTTCCATTCTTCTTTCTTGAATTTGGGAACTTCTTTCTCCACCCTTGAAGGAGCAGACCAATTTGACTTCCAATTACTCCTAGGGGCCGAATGGTTGGCTGGTGCATATCTAGCCACATTTTTCCTTTTTAGTTGCTTCTCCACTTTAAGTGCCATTTGTAGCATATCCTCCACCTCCACACAAGGTTGCAGACTCCATCTGCCCTATCCACCAAAAACGGAATTGCAATTCCCTCCATTTGCTCTTTTGGAACTTGATAAAATTCATAATACTTGATACACTTCCTAATCCATGCCCTAGGTTCCTTCCCATCTAAGGTAACTAACTTGATTGGAGAACTCTGTGCAAACCTGCAGACTCCATAACGGATCTGGATCCAGAACTCTCCTGTTCCTTAGTGTTGGCAGAAGTCCTCTACTCTCTGTTCCTACAATTTCCCTTTCCCCATTATTGATTCCTTTATCTTTGTGTTCCCCATAATATTGGTTATTAGGGCTCACTGGAATTGCATTCTTGGTCTCCACAGCATTTAGCTTCATCTCCTCTTGCATACTTTTGATTTCTCACCTGATTGCATCAATGCTTTTCCTGGAATCCTCTTACAAAATCCTCAGCTGCTTCACTAATTCTGCCAATCTTTCAGCCTCTTGGCATACTACCATTGACCTAGCCATATGCAACCCCAATGAAGCAAAATGCAGGCAAAGCCCACTCAATCCTAGCTCTGATACCAAATGTTTGAGTTTAGAGTCCCCAGCAGCTCTGCTATGGGAAATTAGAAGGAGAAAGAAGGGAAATAGAAAGAAATAAAAAGAAACAGAATTGAAATGAGAGATATTAGAGCAGAAAGAGAGAAAGGAATTATTAGAATTCTTGATATTTCTGGAATGCCTCACTTCAAGTTCTGTTAGCTCTATTTATACAGCTTATCAACTAATTCCAGCTGAGATAAGTGGTCCTGCCAAAACTAATCTCTACTAAAACTTTCTGTTACAATTTTCTGACATCTAAAACTACCTCTAACTGCTACTAGACTTCTTCCTACACCTAGTTTTCTTTTGTGTAACACATTACTAATGATCTAGTTCATGCTTTAGAAGTTCTGAAACTAATTTAAGCCACTATCAGTAGGAATTGCTCAGCAATGCTCTTTCAAGCGTAAAATAATATGGCATATTTAATGTACAATAGTTCTAAAGGTCAAGCAATGTGTGATATTGAGATTATATACACAACACACATTAGTAAATGCTAAGTGGTAAAAGTACCCGAAAAAGTAATTGTAACTCTATTACATGGGAAATATGCAAGGCAAGTGGGATTACACATTATTGGATATATTTTTCTCATTTTTATTTTTTTATACAGCTGTATTACAAATGTAGTGTATTTTATGTGTGTAGAAAGAGATTATTCTCATTGATTTCAATTAATCTGTACATGGGTATTTATATACAATTGATTCCTATAATTGTGTTATACTAATTAGGAAGAAATCCTAAATAAGAAATCCTAAATAGGAATACAGAATACAAAATATACACAGAAATAATATAATGATTGACTTTCCATAACACTCCCCCTCAAGTTGGAGCATAGATGTTAATCATGCCCAACTTGTTACAAATGTAGTCAATTCTAGCTCCATTCAGAGCTTTTGTGAAAATATCTCCTAACTGCTCTCCAGTTTTGATATGTCCTGTTGAGATGATCTGTTGTTGAATCTTTTCACGAACAAAGTGACAATCAATCTCAATATGTTTGGTCCGCTCATGAAATACCGGATTAGAAGCAATATGGAGAGCAGCTTGATTATCACACCACAATTTCGCAGGCAGGGGGGTCTTAAAACCTGTCTCATCTAGTAATTGAAATATCCACATTACCTCACATACTGATTGTGCCATGGCTCTGTATTCGGATTCAGCACTAGATCGAGAAACTACACTCTGCTTCTTGCTTTTCCAAGACACCAAATTTCCTCCAACAAAAACGCAATATCCAGTAGTTGACCTCCTATCAACCTTAGATCCAGCCCAGTCGGCATCTGAAAAACATTCAACATTCAAATGCCCATGATTACCATATAACAAACCTCTTCCTGGAGCTCCCTTCAGATAGCACAAGATTTGTCCCAAGGCTTCCCAATGAGCAACAGTTGGGGAAGACATAAACTGACTTACCACACTAACGGCATAAGCAATGTCAGGACGAGTGACAGTAAGGTAGTTCAATTTTCCTACCAATCTCCTGTATCTCTCTGGATCTTCAAACAACTCACTATCCCCTGCTAACAGTTGTAAATTTGGAGTCATTGGTGCACTACAAGGCTTAGCACCTAATTTTCCTGTCTCTGTCAATAGATCGATGACATATTTTCTTTGAGACAAGAAAATACCCTTCTTACTTCTCATAACTTCAATACCCAAAAAATACTTTAATAATCCCAAGTCTTTGGTCTGAAACTGGGTTTGGAGGAAGGTTTTAAGAGATGAAATACCTGCAGAGTCACTCCCAGTGATGATAATGTCATCCACATAGACTACCAGGAGAATTAGACCAGCCTCAGATTGCTTATAAAATACTGAGTGATCACACTTACTCTTTTGCATACCAAATTCCTGTACTGCTTCACTGAATCTCCCAAACCAGGCCCTAGGACTTTGTTTCAAGCCATAAAGAGACTTCCGAAGCCTACAAACTTTACCCAACTCCCCCTGAGCAACAAACCCAGGTGGTTGCTCCATATACACCTCCTCCTGAAGATCACCATGAAGGAAAGCATTCTTGATATCCAATTGGTGCAGGGGCCAATCATATGTAGCTGCTAAAGAGATAAACAAGCGAACAGAAGTAAGTTTAGCTACAGGAGAAAAAGTGTCAGAGTAATCAACCCCATATGTCTGAGCATATCCTTTTGCTACAAGGCGTGCTTTTAACCTAGCCACAGAACCATCAGGATTTACCTTTACTGTAAATACCCATTTGCAACCAATAGCTTTCTTACCAGTGGGCAAAGGCAACAGTTCCCATGTACCATTAGCATCTAAAGCCTCCATTTCCTCTTTCATAGCAGCACACCAGCCAGGATGAGACAGTGCCTCACCAACAGTATTAGGGATAGGAACAGAGTCTAAAGAAGTAACAAAACACCGAGAACAAGAAGACAATTGATTATAAGAAACAAAAGAAGAGATAGGGTAAGTACATGAACGTTTACCTTTACGAAGAGCAATGGGTAAATCTAGATCAGAATCATGATCAGTATGAGGTACAGGATCTCCCAACGAAGTAGCTGGTGGAGGATCTGAGTCAGTAATCTCCAATCTCCTGGAATAAACATGAACAACGGGAGGCCGAGTAGGTCTAGAGACAGAAGAAACAGGCTGTGAGAGAGGACTAGACATTGGTTGGACAGTATATATTAAGATATCATCCTCCTCCCCCTGACTCTCATACACAGATGATTGAGAAAAAAATGGAGTGGACTCAAAAAATGTGACATCTGCAGAAACAAGATAACGATTAAGAGTAGGAGAGAAACAGCGGTACCCTTTTTGAATCCGGGAGTACCCAAGGAAGACACATTTGAGAGACTTTGGATCCAATTTAGTAACCTGCGGACGAACATCACGTACAAAACAAGTACAACAAAAAATACGGGGTTCAACAGGAAACAAATATTTTGTAGGGAACAAAGCAGTATAAGGAATATCCCCATTAAGGACAGAAGACGGCATACGATTGATCAAAAAACATGCCGTAGAAACTGCATCCGCCCAAAAGTGTTTAGGAACTTTCATCTGAAAAAGAAGAGCACGAGTTACCTCAAGAAGATGCCGATTTTTTCTTTCGGCCACGCCATTTTGGGATGGGGTATCCACACAGGAAGACTGATGAAGAATGCCATTTTGTGTCATGTAAGACTGAAATTGTGCTGAAAAATATTCTTTAGCATTGTCACTTCTTAATATGCGCACAGAAATATTAAATTGAGTTTTGATTTCATTACAAAAGGCACAAAAGATAGAAAACAACTCAGAACGATTCTTCATTAAATATAACCAAGTAACACGAGAGTAATCATCAACAAAAGTAACAAAATAACGAAATCCAGTTTTAGAAGTAACAGAACAAGGACCCCAAACATCAGAATGAACTAACTCAAAAGGGGATGAAGCCCGTTTATTGACTCTAGACACAGAAGGCAAACGATGATGTTTTGCAAACTGACACGACTCACATTCTAGTACTGATAAAGACTGAAACTGAGGACACAACTTCTTCATGGTAGACAAAGAAGGATGACCCAATCTACAATGAGCTTCAAGAGGTGTTACGGTACTGGAGCAAACAAGCGACCGCGGTACATGATTTTCCAGAATGTAGAGACCACCTGACTCACGTCCTCTACCAATAATCTGCTTCGTCGTAAGATCCTGAAACAAACAATGATCAGAAAAAAAGGAAATAGAACAATTTAAGGTACGAGTAAGTTTACTAACAGAAAGTAGATTAAAAGAGAAATTTGGTAGACACAAAACAGATGACAAAGAAATTGACGAAGTCGGATTCGCAGTTCCAGAACCCATGACACAAGAAGTAGAACCATCAGCTAAAGTAACAGTAGAGGAAGTGGGATTAGACTGAAAAGCAGATAGAAGACTAGAATTACCTGTCATGTGATCTGTTGCACCAGAATCAATAACCCATTTGGATGAGGAAGACACAAGGCATGTAGTGGATTTACCTGACTCAGCGATCGCAGTGATAGGGGAACTGGTAGGCTTTAGAGATGCCTGATACTGGGAAAACTGTGCAAAATCCTCTGCAGATACCAAAACAGTTTTCTCAGAGGAAGATACTGTAGAATCCTCTGCTGCCATATTTGCCATATGTGATCGCTGATTTTTCCTCTGAAGTTGCGGACAATTATATTTTGTATGGCCAGGCTCATGACAATAATAACAAATGACTCCTCTTGAGTCCTGATTAGAACTAGCCTCTCCATTACGCTGATTATACATTTGCTGTAATTCCTCCTCTACTTCCTCTTCTATTACCACATTGTCCATTTGGATTACGGATAATAAGAGCACTCTTGGCATTTGTGAAGATTGGGTACTCTCTGTACGAAGGACCCGTGTGAATGTTTCATGCAAAGAGGAAATCTCAGAACTGGAAAGAATCTGAGATTTAGCAGTCTCATACTCTGAAGGAAGGCCTGCAAGAAAACTCATAACAGCCAGTTGCTCCCGTTGGGCCTGCTGAACTTTCACATCAGAACTAAAAGGCAACAATACATTAAGTTCCTCATATACCCGTTTAAAATCCATAAAATAAGCCGTGAGAGACTTATTCTCTTTCTCAGCACGGTAGAATGCCTTACAAACATCATAAATACGGGAGATATTCCCTTTACCAGAATACAGAAAATCTAAGTAATCCATCAATTCCTTAACAAATTCACAGTGATTAATTAAACTAATTACCTCACTGTGAATCGAGTTCCGAAGCTGCAAAAACAACCGAGCATCCTCCCTTAGCCAAGTTTGTTGTGTATCATCAGTAGGTGGATCTTTAGTAAGGTGATCATCCTTATCAATGCTACGCAAATAGACCCTAACAGTCTTACTCCACTCCAGGTAATTCGAACCATTAAGTTTGTGTTCCGTGATCTTAGTCATCATCGGAATCACATCAGAAATAACATTCTTATTGTCTGCCATTTGTTGAGACAAAGAAAACTAACCGAAACGCTAATCCAAAGTGCTGACAGCAACAAAATAATCCAAAATCACAAATCAAGTAAATACCGAAATAGGATCTGAGAGCCAAACCTCAGAAGTCCTTTAATGGTGTACTGGATCAGGCAACAGCACACAGTGGTGGAATGAGGGGATTGAGGCGACGCTGGCAATGTTGATCGGAGTCGAAACGGCCGGTCGGCGGCCAAGGTCTCTCCTGAGCTGGGTGGTGAGAACAAATAGTCACCCTAGATGGCCTGCTCTGATACCATGTAGAAAGAGATGATTCTCATTGATTTCAATTAATCTGTACATGGGTATTTATATACAATTGATTCCTATAATTGTGTTATACTAATTAGGAAGAAATCCTAAATAAGAAATCCTAAATAGGAATACAGAATACAAAATATACACAGAAATAATATAATGATTGACTTTCCATAACAATGTGGAATGTAATTCTTCTCAAATACTTAATGAGACATCTACCATTTACTAGAGTTGATCATTGACTCACTGTTTTCAGAATGGCGACATGCCATCAGCTCCAAAGAACTTCGTCGATTTTTTTTTCTTTTGGCATTGGGCTTTCTCTTCTTTGTATTTTTTAATATTTAAGGTTTTTAACTATTTTTTAATCGTATTTATGCTAACTATTATTATTGTTACATATAATAAAACTCAACTGTCCCATCTACTAAATATTGTTGGATATTCAGGTATTTTAGTGTCCAGAAGGGAGAAAAATTACTTCCATTATGTCCCCGATTAATAGTTCTTTAAAAATAGTCTAAGGATAATATTAGTGCACAATCAAGACAATATTGCTTAAACATTTTTTATAATGCCTGCTTATATTAATTTTTATAACTCAATTTATATATTATTACAATTTATACATTTATAAATTTATCTGATTGTACACCTATGAATTCAGTTTATAATTAATTAAGATTCTAAGATTTTATCACTTATATTTGTTAATTTTAAGCTAAAACATTTTGAAATAATTCATGTGCAAGAATGATTGTTGTGAAAAACTAAATTTAATTTCAATATTTTAATTAATTGTTATTTTACTGTTAATAGAAGCTGTTTTGACAGTTAGTTATATAAGTATATTTGTTTTGATTTATAATATGAAAACATATTAGATTACATGTACAAAATTTGTAATTAAAATTAAATCATAAAATTAATACAAGATGTTACATTTTACAAAAGTTATAATGTATATAACAGTACTTCTATAACTAGCAAGGAGTGTTATATATATGAGTTTGCAATCCTTCCCTTACAAGTTGGCTTTTAAGATAGAGTTAGATAAATTTATATCATTTGGTATCGAGCCTCACCTTGTCGGTTCTCTGACGAGGACATACAGTCTTAAGAAGTTAGAAATAATGCATCCCACATCGGTTAGCCAGCAAGGTATTGGTGTTATGCATATGGGTTTGCAATCCTCCCCTTACAAGCTAGCTTTTAAGGTGGAGCTAGGCAAGTTCATATCAATAACTTTTAAAAATATTTGAAATTTTTAAACTGCAGTTGCTTTTAGACATTGCATGACAAGAATTGGTTTTGTGATCTTTAACTTTTATTAGAAATGCTTCAAATTCATGTTACAATAGGTCAATCCATAGCAATGCTAGGGTTGGTGCATGTCTAAAATACTGAAACTGCTTCTGTTTTGATATGTGCTTAATGATGTTTAGATATATTGGTTAAATAGATTTTATACTAAGACTAGTTTGCTGTGGACAATGGCGTTTCTAAGTACAGTTATTAATTAAGAGACAGGAACAATTCATAATGTGCATTTTAAGTAATCACTTGGAGAAGTCCTCATAGGCTCCTTTATTCCTTTCTTGCCTACAATGAAGTCCCATCTTTCTTTTGAAAACTGTTAATTTATTGAAATGGACCTATGCACACAAATGGCTACCTTCCGAATTCCATCATATCATAAATCAAATACAACAACTCTTTCTTTTTGATAAATCAATCCTTGGATTTCAATGCTTCTAAGCAGTTATGATATAGGTTGTTCCTTCCTGAAATATGTTTTTGCTCGAGTTGTGTTTCTCTGACTTTGTAGTGAGGCTGTCTTGATGACCAATGACTTGATATTTTTGACTTATAATTTGTTGGCTTATACTTTGTAGCTCCAAGATACCAAAATAACAACTGGAGAAACAGAGGTGAAATTCCAGGTTTCTAGAGATACACTGGCTTCCATGTTGAGATCAATGGCATATATCCGTGAGCAATTATGACACCAGTAAGCATACTTTCCCCAAAACACCATGTGTATTATTCAATGTCATGATTGAAGTCTTTTGAGGAGTTACTGTGCAATGCTTTATACATATGAATAAACTGGAGTAGTTAGTATTAAATTAACTGTTTGAGAGTCTTGTTAGTTGATGTTAAGAGGGTTATTGTGATTCTAAGGGACAACAGGTGGCTTTAGCTTTATTGTGTCTACTGAAAGATAGTACTAGTTCCACCATGCTAAATTGAGAAGTATGCATGAAGGTTTCACAGAAAAAGTTGTGTTTGTTATGAGGTGAGGTTATTTTTCAAGTTTGTTGGAGAAAAATAAATTGTTAGAAACATATGTTCTAGTTTTACATTTACTCAATTGTGTAATGAATGAAACTAGTAAGATTGTTGCTGAGGTTTGAGCTTGGTACAGCTTCATGGAATGGTAGATATTTTCCTTAAAAAAAAAAAAATGATTGAGCATGCTTACGCACCTTAATCAGATTGATCCACTCCTTCAGTTCATGCATTTGAGTGTATATTTAGTTTCACATGTTGCATGGTATTGGTAAAGTAATACTTAGCTAACAAGCGTGTTCTGCAATATTTCTAGGTTTTGCTGAGCACTTCATTCTAATGATGAATCATGTAAGCAAAGGGTATAGTGAGTGAGAATTTCTTTTGGCAAGGTGAGCTTAAATCGGCTTCACAAAGCTGGCAGCATTAGAGGCACCAAGGGCGTAATCCCTTTCAGTTGATACACCATTGTGTATTATACAAATGTTACGTTGACATAGTTTGGATGTAGATGTAGTTAGGTATGGGATTTCTATTTTATTGAGCGAACTTGGTTTAGCTGAGTCTATTCTTATCTCTAACTTCTAGATAGTGCAAGATTCGCTTTACCTATGTGCTGGAAAATCTATTTGTACATGTAAGTTTCCAACACATATTTACTGATTGAGCATTGCATATATGTTGTATTTAAACTTGGAACATAGTGCCTCTTTCTATGTTTTGAACTTTGGTGATTCGTTAAGTTCTTTTTCTAATTTTGTATCGCACAATCGTGCCTGCGAAAACAGAAACCTTTGAGACGTTTCTTTACCATATTTTATTTTATTGTATTTTTTTTTAAATTCTGCATAAGACCTCTAAACGTGTTTCGATTATCAGAGTAGTGTTGTTTCTTTCCCATATTTTTATTTTTATTTATTTTTTTATTTTGCCTAAGACATCTAAATGTGTTTGAAACTTCGATCCTCGTTGTGTCCTCTTGGTTTACCCATCTTCATAAAGTCTATAATTGATTTAAAGAACCTATCAAGATTCGAGAAATTGCAGATAATATAATTGATAAGTGAAAATTATTATTTAGTTTTATTTTAATGAAATTAATTATTTAATTTTTTTTTTATTTTAAATAATATATTATTGAATCTACTTTTGTTCTTTTCACTCTTTAATTTTTTTTATCTCAGTTTAAATTAAGTTTTTTGATAGTTAATGCATTCGAAAAAGAGAAAAATGACTGTTACTAGAACTAAATAACTCAAGGCTTTATTTTTAAATTATAGGAATTAAATGAAATTCAAATTAAAGTCTAAAATGACAAGTGGAATTAAAGAGAAAGGAATAAAAATATATAAATTAACTAATATAGTTTTCAAAATTAGAGGATTAAATAATTAATTTATTAAAATAGAGAGATTAAATAATAATTTTTTTAATAAATAAATATGTTACTAGTTTAGAAGGAATTATTCTTTTTTTAAAGTAAATATGCTACAAGGCTTGCTATGACCTATACTTCTATTTAATAAATAGTTTTTCCTTTTTTTTTTAATTAAAGATAAGCAAGCAACGACCACGACTAAGTAGTCGAAAGTATTGAAGCAAAAAAGCACTTGCTCCAAGGGGTTGCATAGGAATGACAAGTTTCTAAGAGCATGACAGATGATGGAATGAGCTGCCCTATTGTACTTCCTTTTAACAAAATTGAAGGATATAGGCTTGAAGGCTGTAGATAACACTATTATATTTGAAATAATGCCTTAGTCACTGGCAGATCACTTCCTTGGAGTGTTTTGATGATAACTTGTGAGTCTACTTTGATCACAGCCTTTCAAAAGCCTTTGGCTTTGACAAGCTACTAGTACAACTTCTTTGCAGATGAGACCTTCTAGAACGAGGGGATTTGACATAGCCTTAGGATTTGCAACTCCAATTGTAAGGGTAACTATGATGATCCCTAATAAAACTAGAAACTGGGGGAATCCATAAGGATGCCTCCCTTTGATCTTGTCGGGGCTTAACATTCAATGGAAAGCCTTACATATGCAATTGAGCTTCTATAAAATCCTCATGATGATTGATAGCCATAGCAATAGCTTGATGAGTCAGCAAAACTTCCTGATTAAAGACAAACGAGTTCTTGCTTTTCCACAGATGTTAAAGGACAAACACCATCAGGAAGATAAAAGACGAGCCTTCTCTGTGGGTAGACAAATGGATGTTGCCTCCAACCATATATCCATAATAGAAAACACTTGAAGCATATGAGATCTCAATTGAAAGGGCAATTGAAACCAAAATTCCTTGGCTTTTGGACAATAGAAAAAGGTGTGTTTGTGAGTTTCTGGCTTGCCACAAAGGTCATCATAATCCTCGGCACATGCGAAAGACTTTTGTTAATATTATCTTTTGATGGGAGCTTCTCCTTAAGCATAGTGCACATTTCTAGGATACCTAATGCATTTTTTCTTCCTTTGACTGTCCCCACTAGAAGTTAGCATTCATATTATTGATTTCCTAGCAAAAGATTTAGGCAATTTGAAGCAGGCCTTAACACACACATGAATGGCAGTGGTTACTACTTTAATTAACACATCCTTTCCACCTTTGGATAGGAACTATTCTTTCCAACCTGCAATTTTATGTTGGATCCAATCCTTAATTTAATTAAAAGATTGCTCTTTTGATCTAGGAATAACCTTAGGAAGGCATGGGAATTTATCTTGCCCATCGATGTTGGAAATCTAAAGAGATGATGAGATCTTAAGTCAAACCTTCCTTGGAGTATTTCTATTGAAGGTGTAACACCCTGATTTTTATATATTATTATTGGGCTTCGTGTAGGTATCTTCAATTCGCGGAAATTCGACAGTTGTCCGGATCTGTGAATTTCCAGCCAGACAGACCCGTTACCGAAAGTCTCCGAATTGCACCGAGGTTTTGGCTAGCCCCCCATTGTTAGACGTCCCGAGCGCGTCCCTGAAGTCGGAATCGCAAAGGTAAACCCAACCTTGCTTTTTCGTAATTTTCTAGTGCTTAAATAGGATTAAAAATCTATAAAATATTCGTGGTAGCTTAGAAAATTATGATTCTTTTTGCAATAGCTTAATAATATTGCTAAGGACCGCGGGGCAAAGTTTTAGAATTTTTAGAGCTTATTTGGGCAGTTTTTGCAAAAATGGTCAATTTTAGGGACTAAATTGAAATTTTACATGTTGTGATGGATGATTGAATTGATGGGCCCAGGAGGGGCTGTGTGATGGGATTGAGTTGTGGACATATGGATTGTGAATATAGAAGTGTGTTTTGAGCCCTTTTACAGGTTGGGTAGGTCCTAGGTATAGGGGAGACTCTGCCGGATTTTCGGCATGACTTAGGACGTATTGGGTCTTTTCTTAATTTGTATTGAGTCATTTGTATTAAATGATTGTAATAAAATTGTCAGGTGAGCCGGGACAGCCTTCTTCCTCCGCCCAGCCGCCTCAGTGACCACCGTCAAGTCTGTGAGTAAAATATTAATTTTAATTGTAATTTCGATATTATTATATGTTCAGCATGCCCATGCATCACTTATATGCATATATTTATGTAGTTAAACTCTAGGCACGATTTATGATGCAGTCCAATGGTGTCAATGGATTAAATCCATACACAATCTAAAATGGTGAAAATCCGGTAGAAGAATGCACTACTCTGTTATAAGCAAACTCAACAAAAGGAATGCAATCTTCCCAAGATTTCAAGTTTTGTTTAACCATCACACGTAATAAAGTAGTTAAGTTTCTATTCACTACTTCTGTTTGTCCATCGATGCAGGGATGACAAGTAGTTGAGAACAACAGTTTAGTACCTAACTTACCCCACAACACCCTCCAAAAGTGACTTAGGAACTTAACATCTCTATCACTCACTATAGTCCTAGGTATACCATGTAACTGACTATCTCCTTAAAGAACAAATTGGCTATGTATGTGGCATCATCTGTTTTGTGACACGGTATGAAGTGTGCCATCTTAGAAAATCTATCAACAACCACAAATATAGAATCATGACCTCTCCTAGACCTAGGCAAACCCAAAATAAAATCCATAGAAATATCAGTCCAAGGTTCCTTAGGAACAGGCAAGGGTGTGTAAAGACCATTTGGCATTACTCTAGACTTTGCTTTCCTACATTCAACACACCTAGAACACATTCGATCAACATCTTTCCTCATATGTGGCCAAAAGAAGTGTTCTTGCAATATGTTTAAAGTCTTAGCAACACCAAAATGTCCCATCAAACCACCACTATGTGACTCCAAAACAAGCAAGTCCCGCATAGAGCATTTAGGCACACACAATTTATTCTCCTTAAACAAGTATCCATCATGCCTATAAAATTTCTGAAATGCACTTTTCTCACAAGCAGCATATACATTACAAAAATCAGCATCATCAACATACAATTCTTTCATGAACTCAAAACCAAGCAATTTAGCATCAAGTGTAGACAAAAGTGCATGTCTCCTAGAAAGTGCATCAGCTACAACATTCTCTTTTCCTTGCTTGTATTTAATCACATATGGAAATGACTCTAAAAATTCAATCCATTTAGCATGCCTTCTACTCAACTTATTTTGACTCTTAATATGCTTCAATGATTCATGATCTGAATGTATGACAAACTCTTTAGGCCACAAATAATGTTGCCAAGTTTCCAAGCCCTAACTAATGCATACATCTCCTTATCATAAGTAGAGTAATTCAAGGCAGCTCCATGCAATTTTTCACTAAAATATGCTATTGGTCGTTTCTCTTGCATGAGAACCGCACCAATTCCTACACCACTTACGTCACATTCAATTTCAAAAGTCTTATCAAAATTTGGCAAACTCAACAAGGGTGCAGAACACAATCTATCTTTAAGTTCAGAAAATGCATGTTCATGTTTCTTTTTCCACTCAAATGCAACATTCTTTTTCTCCAATTCATTCAAAGGAGCAGCAATTGTACTAAAATTAGGCACAAATCGCCTATAGAAACTAGCCAATCCATGGAAACTCCTAACCTCAGACACATTCTTAGGAATTGGCCAATCTCTAATGGCTTTGATTTTCTCTTCATCAACCTGTACACCTTTACTACTTACAACAAAACCAAGAAAAACAACCTTATCCAAGCAAAATGAACACTTTTTCGCATTCGCATACAATTTCTCATTTCTCAACACATCAAAAACAAGTCTCAAGTGATGCAAATGCTCGTCTATGTTACTGCTGTAAATCAAAATGTCATCAAAATACACAACAACAAATTTTCCAATGAAATTCCTCAACACATGATTCATCAAACACATAAAAGTGCTAGGAGCATTTGTGACCCCAAATGGCATCACCATCCATTCATACAACCCATATTTAGTTTTGAAAGCAGTTTTCCACTCATCACCAATTTTCATTCTTATTTGGTGGTAACCACTTTTCAAATCTATCTTAGAAAACACACTTGCACCATGCAACTCATCAAGCATATCATCAAGGCGAGGGTTGGGTGTCTATACTTGACAGTGATTTTATTGATGGCTCTGCAATCCACACACATGCGATAACTCCCATCCTTCTTTGGCACTAGCAACACAGGTACAGCACATGGGCTCATGCTCTCCCTAACATAGCCCTTCTCCATAAGCTCCTCCACTTGCCTTTGTAACTCCTTTGTTTCTTTAGGATTTGTTATGTATGCTGGTCTATTCGGTATTTGTGCTCCAGGTACCAAGTCGATCTGGTGCTCAATCCCTCTGATAGGTGGCAATCCTGCTGGCAACTCATTGGGGAAGACATCTTCATATTCCTGTATAAGAGACAAAGCATCACTAGGCAAATGTGAATCAAGGTCAGTAACACATAAATTAACCTCCTTGTACATAAGTATACAAAGAGGTCTTCCTAAATGTAAAGCCTCTCTAACTTCTCTTTCCTTCACATACAAACTCATTCTCTTCTCTCCACTCTCCTTTTGCCCCGAGCTTTCCTTTTTCTCATTTGCTCTCATTTTCTTTTCTTTTATTTCTCTTTTTCTCTCTTTTTCTTCTCTCTTCTCTTTCTTTTCACTCTCATCCAGCTCAGCATCTCTAAGTTTTTCTCTCCAAGTTTCTTTCTTTTCTTCAATGGATCTAAGAATCCTTATTTGATCTTCATGCACTTGAGCTGGTGTCATAGGAAGCAATGAGTATGTTCGACCTTCCTTAGTGACCGTGTACCTGTTCTTCCTACCATCATGCACAACACTTCTATCATACTGCCATGGACGGCCCAACAAAAGATGCGTAGCAACCATAGGTACAACATCACAAAGTACCTCATCATTATACTTGCCAATGGTGAATGGCACCACCACCTGTTTTGTAACCCTCAACTTCCCACAATCATTTAACCATTGCAAGCCATATGGTTTTGGATGTGTAGTAGTAGGCAAACCCAACTTGTCCACCAAGAGTGAACTAGCCACATTACAACAGCTCCCACCATCTACAATCATACTACACAACTTGTCATTCACCAAGCACCTAGTATGGAAGATGTTCTCCCTTTGCATTTCATCACCAAACTCCATACTCACTTGTGCACTAAGTGTGCGCATGGTGACAAGGATATTGCCATCCATAGGTGGCTGATCTCCCTCATCGTGGCAATCATCCTCATGCTCATCAACATTATTAGATTCTTCCTCCCTTTCCTCTTCACTTTCTAACTCTCCATTTTCCCTAACAACCATCACTCTTTTATTTGGACATTGTGAGGCATAATGTCCATTTCCCAAACACTTAAAACACTTCAATTCTCTAGTCCTAGTAGGAACTCCCTTGTTCTTCTCCTCTACTTTCTCCTTTCCTTTCCATTCTTTTTTCTTGAATTTGGGAACTTCTTTCTCCACCCTTAAAGGAGCAGACCAATTTGACTTCCAATTACTCCTAGGAGCCGAATGGTTGGCTGGTGCATATCTAGCCACACTTTTCCTTTTTAGTTGCTTCTCCACTTTAAGTGCCATTTGTAGCATATCCTCCACCTCCACACAAGGTTGCAGCTCCACAATATTAGCAATTTCAGGATTTAACCCATTTAAAAAGCGAACCATTGTAGCTTCCCGATCCTCCTCAACATCAGCTCTAATCAACGCTATCTCCATGGCCTTGTAGTATTCTTCGACACTTTTAGTACCTTGAGTGAGTTTTTGTAACCTTTGAAGCAGCTCTCTGTGGTAGTAAGGTGGCACAAACCTGTTTCTCAAGATTCCCTTCATTTCGTCCCATGTCTCCACGGTTCGTTGCCCATTTCTCCTCCTCCTACTCAACAACTGATCCCACCATACAATTGCATACTCTTTGAATTCTACAGTTGCTAACTTCGCTTTCTTTTCTTCAGAATAATGGTGGCACTCAAAAATCAACTCCACCTGTCTCTCCCACTCCAAATAAACTTCTGGATTATCCTTCCCATGAAAAGGTGGAATTTGCATTTTTATACTAGCTAAATTCCCATCAACTCTCTCCTCATTCCCATCTCTATCCCAATGATCACCGAACCTAAAATTTCTGCCACCCCTTCTTCCCCTAGGCCCTCTACCCCTAGGTGGTCTATACCCTCTTCCACCATAATGGTAGTTGCCATAGTCATAAGCTTCATCATACTCATCATCATTCCATTCAGCTTCTTCATACCCTTCATTCCTATGTTCTGCCCGAAATCTACCTTCATTTCTATTCTGATTTCCCACATTTGCTTCCCCATCATTCCTCCTATTTCTATCTTCTCTGTCCCTTCTCATCTCTTCCATAAACCTGGTCATCTCATTTCTCATTCCCCTCAATACATCCAATTCATCTCTGAAGTCATTCATTTGCAAATTCATCCTTTCAAAGCTTTGTGCTACGGATTCTTTAAAAATTCGATCATCAGGAAACTCCCTTTTTTCTTCATTACCTCCACTACTACCACTTGTCTCTTGGAATTGAGACATGATTTGGCTGCAAGAAAATGAAGTTAGTAGAAATGGCTCACCCTCTCAAGTGTTTAGCTCAAGTGTTTTCGCACAAATTTCAGGCTCTTACCCTCTTTTGGCACTCACACACTCTTGCCTTTTACCACTCAACAGTTTGCTTCCCTTGTTCCTTTGGGAACTAAAATTCACAAACAAGCACAAATACTTGCTAATTTTATAAAAAAAACAATCAACAAATGAAACTGGAAGAAACGAAATAGCAATAACCAGAAAGTGTGACACTAGAGCCAAAGAAATGGAAGACACCAAAAGTAGAAGCAAATGTGAACTAAATGGTATGATTTTTGAAAACTGTATGAGAGACAACCCAATAGAATGATATCAAGCTCAAACTTCCAATTTCATAGCCAACTTTGCACAAATACCAGCAGTTCACACAATTAACCAAAAATATGCAACAATTTTGGTTCACCACACAAACGAATATATTTTGATCTGAAATTTGGTAGACATAGGCATCCCAATACTGAATAACTATTGGTAAAATTTCAGGAGTTTCTGGATGAGTTTACTAGGTGAACGAAATTTGACTAGGTCTGCCACAAAATTTTGGTTCGGTAGGCAAACAATGTCACAAAACCCTGAAAATTGACACAAAAGCTACTGAGATGGAGTATAATCAGCCTGCAAAATTTCGGAGCTTTCTGGGTTGGTTTGGTGTGTTAACTCAATTTGATCAGGTTTGCCGCAAATTTTGGTTCGATAGGCAAACAGTGGAATTTTCACATCAAATATGGCATGTGATTTGTCTAGTAATACCCAAAGTTGTTGGTAGATTATCAGGCTCAAATTCAATGTTTAACTTCACAATTCACAATTTCATCACTTATGTTAGCTTGTCAATTTTTTTCAGCACAACACAACTCAGCTTACAATCCAATCTCCTTTTTTTTTTTTTACTGATGCAAAGGATAAAAATTGCAGAATCAAATACTGATACCACTCAAGTATTTTGGCAATCCAAATCAAGCTCTACCCACTAGCACACAGGCACATCCCAAGCATTAATTACCCAATTTAACATACTCAGACTTGATATCATATAATCTCAAGAGGCAAATAGCTAGTGTCAAAGATAGGTTTCAGCTTGATTAACTATAATCCTACAGACAAACTCAAAGAAAACAAGATGAACAAGAGATTTAATCTAAGATTAAGCAAAATCCTACACTAAAATTAAGACTACCAAGTTTCAGCCAGCAAGAGTTCAAACAAAAAAAAAAGAAGAAAAATCAGTACCCTAAAATGCAGATTTGATTTGGCTACAAAGAACAAGGTACTAGATGATGAAACTAATAGATATCTAAAGGTCCTACAATGGCTGACTATTATAGTTAACCAAACAGAAAAGAAAAAGAAGTTTTAATGGATAAATACCTTGTTAGATGCCAAGGCTCTGATACCAAAATGATGAGCACTCCTAGGATGCCAAGAAACACAACATCTAAATATTGGAACCAAGATCTTTAATCATCCAAACAAGGCAGAATTTCAGATTGAAAACCCAAGTGTCAATACACAAATAGTAACAAGCTAAAGCATATTGATCATCAAAATAAGACTAGCAAGGGGTTCATGCTGCTAGAATCCAAGTTCTTTCAAGAAACATGGAAGAAACATAGTGATGAAGAAGCACCAGTGCCTATGCCATTAATTAGAGGACCCATCACCAGAGCCAGAGCTAGAGAGTTGCAAGCATTGGTGTTGGAGCATTGTGAGCACAAGGGGGATCAAAATTGCCATGTTGGACTTTCTTGCATATTGTTGGAATCTAGGTGGATCATTCTCACACAAGTTGGCATGGGAGACTTGACAAGTGGCGCCACATCAGAGTGACTTCGCCACATCAGCATGACTTGGCACAAGACCATTTGGCCAAGTGGATTGGAGGAGCTTCTTATGCTTATTTGGATTTGCCATGTGCTGATACCTTTTGTTGGTCCCCACTACATTAAAAAAAGGCTGCTACCACCTAAAGTGTTGCTGCCAACTTATGGTCCCCACTACATAAAGGGCTGCCATAAAGCAAGTGGTCCCAAATGGTCCCCCCCCTATGGAAACGCCCCATCTGATTGAGGAGCCTTTTATTTTTGTCTTTTTAGCCATGTTGGCACACTTTTAGGGTTTTGGCACACTTTTAGGGTTTTAGAGATGCTATATATAACCCAAGATATTCAGATTGTATGGGCAGCCTTCATTTTTCTAGTTTAAGTGTGAGTATTAGGGAGAGAACTCCATTGCTGGAGCTTGAGTTTCTTCTATGTTTCTTCCATGTTTCTTGAAAGAACTTGGATTCTAGCAGCATGAACCCCTTGCTAGTCTTATTTTGATGATCAATATGCTTTAGCTTGTTACTATTTGTGTATTGACACTTGGGTTTTCAATCTGAAATTCTGCCTTGTTTGGATGATTAAAGATCTTGGTTCCAATATTTAGATGTTGTGTTTCTTGGCATCCTAGGAGTGCTCATCATTTTGGTATCAGAGCCTTGGCATCTAACAAGGTATTTATCCATTAAAACTTCTTTTTCTTTTCTGTTTGGTTAACTATAATAGTCAGCCATTGTAGGACCTTTAGATATCTATTAGTTTCATCATCTAGTACCTTGTTCTTTGTAGCCAAATCAAATCTGCATTTTAGGGTACTGATTTTTCTTCTTTTTTTTTTTTTGTTTGAACTCTTGCTGGCTGAAACTTGGTAGTCTTAATTTTAGTGTAGGATATTGCTTAATCTTAGATTAAATCTCTTGTTCATCTTGTTTTCTTTGAGTTTGTCTGTAGGATTAGAGTTAATCAAGCTGAAACCTATCTTTGACACTAGCTATTTGCCTCTTGAGTTATATGATATCAAGTCTGAGTATGTTAAATTGGGTAATTAATGCTTGGGATGTGCCTGTGTGCTAGTGGGTAGAGCTTGATTTGGATTGCCAAAATACTTGAGTGGTATCAGTATTTGATTCTGCAATTTTTTTCCTTTGCATCAGTATAAAAAAAAAAAGAAAAAAAGAAAAGAAAAGGAGATTGGATTGTAAGCTGAGTTGTGTTGTGCTGAAAAAAAAAAAAAAAATTGACAAGCTGACATAAGTGATGAAATTGTGAATTGTGGAGTTAAACATTGAATTTGAGCCTGATAATCTACCAACAACTTTGGGTATTACTAGACACATCACATGCCATATTTAATGTGAAACTTCCACTGTTTGCCTATCGAACCACAATTTGAGTCACACCTGATCAAATTGAGTTAACACACCAAACCAACCCAGAAAGCTCCGAAATTTTGCAGGCTGATTATACTCCATCTCAGTAGCTTTTGTGTCAATTTTCAGGGTTTTGTGACATTGTTTGCCTACCGAACCAAAATTTGCGGCAAACCTGATCAAATTGAGTTAACACACCAAACCAACCCAGAAAGCTCCGAAATTTTGCAGGCTGATTATACTCCATCTCAGTAGCTTTTGTGTCAATTTTCAGGGTTTTGTGACATTGTTTGCCTACCGAACCAAAATTTTGCGGCAGACCTAGTCAAATTTCGTTCACCTAGTAAACTCATCCAGAAACTCCTGAAATTTTACCAGTAGTTAGTCAGTATTGGGATGCCTATGTCTACCAAATTTCAGATCAAAATATATTCGTTTGTGTGGTGAACCAAAATTGTGTGAACTGCTGGCATTTGTGCAAAGTTGGCTATGAAATTGGAAGTTTGAGTTTGATATCATTCTGTTGGGTTGTCTCTCATACAGTTTTCAAAAATCATACCATTTCGTTAACATTTGCTTCTACTTTGGCGTCTTCCATATCTTTGGCTCTAGTGTCACACTCTCTGGTTATTGCAATTTCGTTTCTTCCAGTTTCGTTTGTTGATTATTTTGATAAAATTAGCAAGTATTTGTGCTTGTTTGTGAATTTTAGTTCCCAAAGGAACAAGGGAAGCAAACTCTTGAGTGGTAAAAGGCAAGAGTGTGTGAGTGCCAAAAGAGGGTAAGAGCCTGAAATTTGTGCGAAAACACTTGAGCTAAACACTTGAGAGGGTGAGCCATTTCTACTAACTTCGTTTTCTTGCAGCCAAATCATGTCTCAATTACAAGAGACAAGTGGTAGTAGTGGAGGTAATGAAGAAAAAAGGGAGTTTCCTGATGATCGAATTTTTAAAGAATCTGTAGCACAAAGCTTTGAAAGGATGAATGTGCAAATGAATGACTTTAGAGATGAATTGGATGTATTGAGGGGAATGAGAAATGAGATGACCAGGTTTATGGAAGAGATGAGAAGGGACAGAGAAGATAGAAATAGGAGGAATGATGGGGGAGCAAATGTGGCAAATCCGAATAGAAATGAAGGTAGATTTCGGGCAGAACATAGGAATGAAGGGTATGAAGAAGATGAATGGAATGATGATGAGTATGATGAAGCTTATGACTATGGCAACTACCATTATGGCGGAAGAGGGCATAGACCACCTAGGGGTAGAGGGCCTAGGGGAAGAAGGGGTGGCAGAAATTTTAGGTTCGGTGATCATTGGGATAGAGATGGGAATGATGAGAGAGTTGATGGGAATTTAGCTAGTATAAAAATGCAAATTCCACCTTTTCATGGGAAGGATAATCCAGATGTTTATTTGGAGTGGGAGAGACAGGTGGAGTTGATTTTTGAGTGCCACCATTATTCTGAAGAAAAGAAAGTGAAGTTAGCAGCTGTAGAATTCAAAGAGTATGCAATTGTATGGTGGGATCAGTTGTTGAGTAGGAGGAGGAGAAATGGGCAACGAACCGTGGAGACATGGGACGAAATGAAGGGAATCTTAAGAAACAGGTTTGTGCCACCTTACTACCACAGAGAGCTGCTTCAAAGGTTACAAAAACTCACTCAAGGTACTAAAAGTGTCGAAGAATATTACAAGGCCATGGAGATAGCTTTGATTAGAGCTGATGTTGAGGAGGATCGGGAAGCTACAATGGTTCGCTTTTTGAATGGGTTAAATCCTGAAATTGCTAATATTGTGGAGCTGCAACCTTGTGTGGAGGTGGAGGATATGCTACAAATGGCACTTAAAGTGGAGAAGCAACTAAAAGGAAGAATGTGGCTAGATATGCACCAGCCAACCATTCGGCCCTAGGAGTAATTGGAAGTCGAATTGGTCTGCTCCTTCAAGGGTGGAGAAAGAAGTTCCCAAATTCAAGAAAGAAGAATGGAAAGGAAAGGAGAAAGTAGAGGAGAAGAACAAGGGAGTTCCTACTAGGACTAGAGAATTGAAGTGTTTTAAGTGTTTGGGAAATGGACATTATGCCTCACAATGTCCAAATAAAAGAGTGATGGTTGTTAGGGAAAATGGAGAGTTAGAAAGTGAAGAGGAAAGGGAGGAAGAATCTGATAATGTTGATGAGCATGAGGATGATTGCTACGATGAGGGAGATCAGCCACCTATGGATGGCAATATCCTTGTCACCATGCGCACACTAAGTGCACAAGTGAGTATGGAGTGTGGTGATGAAATGCAAAGGGAGAACATCTTCCATACTAGGTGCTTGGTGAATGACAAGTTGTGTAGTGTGATTGTAGATGGTGGGAGCTGTTGTAATGTGGCTAGTTCACTCTTGGTGGACAAGTTGGGTTTGCCTACTACTACACATCCAAAACCATATGGGTTGCAATGGTTAAATGATTGTGGGAAGTTGAGGGTTACAAAACAGGTGGTTGTGCCATTCACCATTGGCAAGTATAATGATGAGGTACTTTGTGATGTTGTACCTATGGTTGCTACGCATCTTTTGTTGGGCCGTCCATGGCAGTATGATAGAAGTGTTGTGCATGATGGTAGGAAGAACAGGTACACGGTCACTAAGGAAGGTCGAACATACTCATTGCTTCCTATGACACCAGGTCAAGTGCATGAAGATCAAATGAGGATTCTTAGATCCATTGAAGAAAAGAAAGAAACTTGGAGAGAAAAACTTAGAGAGGCCGAGCTGGATGAGAGTGAAAAGAAAGAGAAGAGAGAAGAAAAAGAGAGAAAAAGAGAAATAAAAGAAAAGAAAATGAGAGCAAATGAGAAAAAGGAAAGCTCGGGGCAAAAGGAGAGTGGAGAGAAGAGAATGAGTTTGTATGTGAAGGAAAGAGAAGTTAGAGAGGCTTTACATTCAGGAAGACCTCTTTGTGTACTTATGTACAAGGAGGTTAATTTATGTGTTACTGACCTTGATTCACATTTGCCTAGTGATGCTTTGTCTCTTATACAGGAATATGAAGATGTCTTCCCCAATGAGTTGCCACCAGGATTGCCACCTATCAGAGGGATTGAGCACCAGATCGACTTGGTACCTGGAGCACAAATACCGAATAGACCAGCATATAGAACAAATCCTAAAGAAACAAAGGAGTTACAAAGGCAAGTGGAGGAGCTTATGGAGAAGGGCTATGTTAGGGAGAGCATGAGCCCATGTGCTGTACTGTGTTGCTAGTGCCAAAGAAGGATGGGAGTTATCGCATGTGTGTGGATTGCAGAGCCATCAATAAAATCACTGTAAAGTATAGACACCCAATCCTCGCCTTGATGATATGCTTGATGAGTTGCATGGTGCAAGTGTGTTTTCTAAGATAGATTTGAAAAGTGGTTACCACCAAATAAGAATGAAAATTGGTGATGAGTGGAAAACTGCTTTCAAAACTAAATATGGGTTGTATGAATGGATGGTGATGCCATTTGGGCTCACAAATGCTCCTAGCACTTTTATGCGTTTGATGAATCATGTGTTGAGGAATTTCATTGGAAAATTTGTTGTTGTGTATTTTGATGACATTTTGATTTACAGCAGTAACATAGACGAGCATTTGCATCACTTGAGACTTGTTTTTGATGTGTTGAGAAATGAGAAATTGTATGCGAATGCGAAAAAGTGTTCATTTTGCTTGGATAAGGTTGTTTTTCTTGGTTTTGTTGTAAGTAGTAAAGGTGTACAGGTTGATGAAGAGAAAATCAAAGCCATTAGAGATTGGCCAATTCCTAAGAATGTGTCTGAGGTTAGGAGTTTCCATGGATTGGCTAGTTTCTATAGGCGATTTGTGCCTAATTTTAGTACAATTGCTGCTCCTTTGAATGAATTGGTGAAAAAGAATGTTGCATTTGAGTGGAAAAAGAAACATGAACATGCATTTTCTGAACTTAAAGATAGATTGTGTTCTGCACCCTTGTTGAGTTTGCCAAATTTTGATAAGACTTTTGAAATTGAATGTGACGCAAGTGGTGTAGGAATTGGTGCGGTTCTCATGCAAGAGAAACGACCAATAGCATATTTTAGTGAGAAATTGCATGGAGCTGCCTTGAATTACTCTACTTATGATAAGGAGATGTATGCATTAGTTAGGGCCTTGGAAACTTGGCAACATTATTTGTGGCCTAAAGAGTTTGTCATACATTCGGATCATGAATCATTGAAGCATATTAAGAGTCAAAATAAGTTGAGTAGAAGGCATGCTAAATGGATTGAATTTTTAGAGTCATTTCCATATGTGATTAAATACAAGCAAGGAAAAGAGAATGTTGTAGCTGATGCACTTTCTAGGAGACATGCACTTTTGTCTACACTTGATGCTAAATTGCTTGGTTTTGAGTTCATGAAAGAATTGTATGTTGATGATGCTGATTTTTGTAATGTATATGCTGCTTGTGAGAAAAGTGCATTTCAGAAATTTTATAGGCATGATGGATACTTGTTTAAGGAGAATAAATTGTGTGTGCCTAAATGCTCTATGCGAGACTTGCTGGTTTTGGAGTCACATAGTGGTGGTTTGATGGGACATTTTGGTGTTGCTAAGACTTTAAACATATTGCAAGAACACTTCTTTTGGCCACATATGAGGAAAGATGTTGATCGAATGTGTTCTAGGTGTGTTGAATGTAAGAAAGCAAAGTCTAGAGTAATGCCAAATGGTCTTTACACACCCTTGCCTGTCCTAAGGAACCTTGGACTGATATTTCTATGGATTTTATTTTGGGTTTGCCTAGGTCTAGCAGAGGTCATGATTCTATATTTGTGGTTGTTGATAGATTTTCTAAGATGGCACACTTCATACCGTGTCACAAAACAGATGACGCCACATACATAGCCAATTTGTTCTTTAAGGAGATAGTCAGTTACATGGTATACCTAGGACTATAGTAAGTGATAGAGATGTTAAGTTCCTAAGTCACTTTTGGAGGGTGTTGTGGGGTAAGTTAGGTACTAAACTGTTGTTCTCAACTACTTGTCATCCCTGCATCGATGGACAAACAGTAGTGAATAGAAGCTTAACTACTTTATTACGTGTGATGGTTAAACAAAATTTGAAATCTTGGGAAGATTGCATTCCTTTTGTTGAGTTTGCTTATAACAGAGTAGTGCATTCTTCTACTGGATTTTCACCATTTCATATTGTGTATGGATTTAATCCATTGACACCATTAGACTTGTTGCCTTTACCTGTTGATCATATTAATAGTCTTGATGGTAAAAGAAAGCAGATTTGGTTAGAAAATTGCATGAGCAAGCTAGGTTACAAATTGAAAAGAAATATGCACAATATGCTACTCATGCTAATAAGGCCGAAAGCCTCTTGTGTTTGAACCAGGTGACTTTGTTTGGGTGCATTTAAGGAAAGAGCGGTTTCCAAACCTAAGAAAGTCGAAATTTCAACCAAGGTGTGATAGTCCATTCAAAGTGCTAGAAAGGATCAACAACAATGCATACAAGATTGATTTACCTGGTGAGTACGGTGTTAGCAATTCTTTTAACATTCTTGATCTTTCCCCTTGCATTGATGCGGGACCAAATTCGAGGACGAATTCTTTCAAAGGAGGAGGATGATGAAGAAGCACCAGTGCCTATGCCATTAATTAGAGGACCCATCACCAGAGCTGAGCTAGAGAGTTGCAAGCATTGGTGTTGGAGCATTGTGAGCACAAGGGGATCAAAATTGCCATGTTGGACTTTCTTGCATATTGTTGGAATCTAGGTGGATCATTCTCACACAAGTTGGCATGGGAGACTTGACAAGTGGCGCCACATCGAGTGACTTCGCCACATCGGCATGACTTGGCACAAGACCATTTGGCCAAGTGGATTGGAGGAGCTTCTTATGCTTATTTGGATTTGCCATGTGTCGATACCTTTTGTTGGTCCCCACTACATTAAAAAGGTTGCTACCACCTAAAGTGTTGCCGCTAACTTATGGTCCCCACTACATAAAGGGTCGCCATAAAGCAAGTGGTCCCAAATGGTCCCCTATGGAAACGCCCCATCCGATTGAGGAGCCTTTTATTTTTGTCTTTTTAGCCATGTTGGCACACTTTTAGGGTTTTGGCACACTTTTAGGGTTTTAGAGATGCTATATATAACCCAAGATATTCAGATTGTATGGGCAGCCTTCATTTTTCTAGTTTAAGTGTGAGTATTAGGGAGAGAACTCCATTGCTGGAGCTTGAGTTTCTTCTATGTTTCTTCCATGTTTCTTGAAAGAACTTGGATTCTAGCAGCATGAACCCCTTGCTAGTCTTATTTTGATGATCAATATGCTTTAGCTTGTTACTATTTGTGTATTGACACTTGGGTTTTCAATCTGAAATTCTGCCTTGTTTGGATGATTAAAGATCTTGGTTCCAATATTTAGATGTTGTGTTTCTTGGCATCCTAGGAGTGCTCATCACATAGAACTAACTCAAGCTCCAGCAATGGAGTTCTCTCCCTAATGCTCACACTTAAACTAGAAAAAAATGAAGGCTGCAATACAATCTGAATATCTTGGGTTATATATAGCATCTCTAAAACCCTAAAAGTGTGCCAACATGGCTAAAAAGACAAAAATGCAAGGCTCATCCATCGGATGGGGCGTCTCCATAGGGGGGGGGGACCATTTGGGACCACTTGCTTTATGGCAGCCCTTTATGTAGTGGGGACCATAAGGTGGCAGCAACACTTTAGGTGGTAGCAGCCTTTTTTTAATGTAGTGGGGACCAATAAAAGGTGTCAGCACATGGCAAATCCAAATAAGCATAAGAAGCTCCTCCAATCCACTTGGCCGAATGGTCTTGTGCCAAGTCATGCTGATGTGGCGAAGTCACGCTGATGTGGCGCCACTTGTCAAGTCTCCCATGCCAACTTGTGTGAGAACGATCCACCTAGATTCCAACAATATGCAAGAAAGTCCAATATGGCAATTTTGATCCCCCTTGTGCTCACAATGCTCCAACACCAATGCTTGCAGCTCTCTAGCTTTGGCTCTGGTGATGGGTCCTCTAAATAATGGCATAGGCACTGGTGCTTCTTCATCACTAGTGTTCTGTTTACATCTGTAATCTTTTAAAAGGCAAAACCTGATTTTCTACTTGATAGAAAAAGCTTTAGAAGCTGTTTAAGGGGCTGCCATAGGTGATCTTGGTGTCGACAAGCTAGAGGGACAACATCTGGTGTCCTAGGCGCATCCCAAAGGTGCCAAACACATTGCAGTGCATCAAAAAGGTTAGTGCACTTATTCTTAATCTAATCTAGGGTTCTAAAGAATTAATATATTAATTCTAAAATCTTGAATGGCAAATATAGATCCAAAAATATATTAAAAGAGTTTTAATGTGCTGTTTATCATTGAAATCAAATAGATAAAAATGAATCTTGCATGATGCATGTGACCCTAGATGAAAAATTTTTGAATTTCAATGATCTAAACTTGTATTTTTCATGCTTCTGCTCCTTTAATTAGCATCAGAGCCACTATATTTGCCATTTAGATTGTTGATTATATGATTTAATTTTGTTGTTTGATCATGAGATGATAGATCCATTGCTGGTTGCAAAGGAAAGGTGGCGGCACGGTGATGAACACCAATGGTGCGCACACTTTGTGGTCTCAAATGGTGTGCGCAAGGTTTGGGTTTTTGAATATGCAATTGTTGTATGATCTAAGGTTCATCCTATGACTAATTAAAATATTTAATTAGTTATTTTAATCACACAATTAAATTTTTATTCAAATCTGAATTTTAAAAGTTGTTTGAATGTAATTCAAATCTGAATTTTTTAAAGTTGTTTAAATGTGATTCAAATATGAATTTTAAAAGTTGTTTGAATGTGATTCAAATTTGAATTTTTAAATTTGTTTGAATGTGATTCAAATCTGAATTTTTAAATTTATTTGAATGTAATTCAAATCTGAATTTTTAAATTTATTTGAATGTAATTCAAATCTGAATTTTTAAATTTGTTTGAATCATATTCAAATCTGGATTTTTAAGTTGAATATGAGATATTCAATTTAATTTAAGTATTTATGTTTTATTTAATTGTTAAATAGTGAAATGCATGATGGATGATCATGGACTATAAAAGACAAATGTGATTGGATTTATTTCTTTTATATTTCTTTGGGCTGTAAATTAATTAATTTATTTTAATTTATTTTGGCCATGTATTATTAAGGTTGTAATAATTTTTGGTTTGTAATTTCATTTATTTAGTTCTTATAAATTCGCCTTGTTATGCCAATGATTACTCTGTAATTGGATTGCAAGAAGAACAAGGAGGTCAAGAGCATTGGTGAGACCAGTGGGAGGAATACAAGATCAAGTGTTGATTATGTACTCCTTCAGCAACTCTTGTAATATGAATGAATGAAATACAACTAGGAATACCCTGATTCAATTCTTGGTGGCTCAGAATTGAATCCCTTAGAAAGACCATGATCATACCATATTTATTATCAATGAATGCATGAGATGTATGGGAATGAATACAAGTATATGATATATGCATGCTAATTGGATAATGTGCAAAGTGAGACCTTAATAGTAATTAGGACGATCATAAAATCTTCCAAAAAAATAATTAAGTTAAGTTGAATATGAGATATTCAATTTAATTTAAGTATTTATGTTTTATTTAATTTTTAAATAGTGAAATGCATGATGGATGATCATGGACTATAAAAGACAAATGTGATTGGATTTATTTCTTTTATATTTCTTTGGGCTGTAATTAATTAATTAATTTTAATTTATTTTGGCCATGTATTATTAAGGTTGTAATAATTTTTGGGTTGTAATTTCTTTTATTTAGTTCTTATAAATTCGCCTTGTTATGCCAAGGATTACTATGTAATTGGATTGCAAGAAGAACAAGGAGGTCAAGAGGATTGGTGAGACATGTGTGAGGAATACAAGATCAAGTGTTGATTATGTGCTCCTTCAGCAACTCTTGTAATATGAATGAATGAAATACAACTAGGAATACCCTGATTCAATTCTTGATGGCTCAGAATTGAATCCCTTAGAAAGTCCATGATCATACCATATTTATTATCCATGAATGCATGAGATGTATGAGAATGTATGCAAGTATATGATATATGCATGCTATTTGGATAATGTGCAAAGTGAGACCTTAATAGTAATTAGGACGACCACAAAATCTTCCAAACAAATAATTAAGTTGGAAATGGTATAATTAAAGTAATTATAACATGGGCCCTCCATTGAGGCAATTATTTTAAGAAATTTTAAATACTTGCATAAAATGCAATTAATTTAAGGGATTTTCTTAAGAATAATTGTTAAGTATGAGATGTTGTAAATATGTAAATAGGTTTGGTGATCAATATAGGATGTACCTGAGGACATTAAAATTATTCGCATAATTACTGGCTCAATGGGATCAACTTAACTAATGCAAGATAAGTCAATAATGGATGTACCTGAGATTTTGAGCATTAGGGGCTAGGTAAAGTATTGAACCTCACATGAGATGTGATGGGCGAGGAGTTGCTCACTTATAGTTTATTGTAATTCCAATAATGGATGTATCTGACAATGATCAACAAAATTATAAGAATTCAATCACCCACTAGAAATCCATCCAACTAGGATTTCCGTTTTCTACTTTGGAAGTGTAGGATTCGCTAAGTTAGTGGGAGGACTAATTTGATTAAAAGGTCATAATCATTTTGGTTAATTATATGATACATTTACTAATTAATCTGATTATTTTCTATAGTTAAATTTTTTGATAAAAATAAGCATAGAATAACCACCACCATCCAATATCCTTACAAGCATATTTGATCGCAATAGGTTGACAAGACCTAATTTATCTGATTGGCCAAGAAATTTGAAACTTGTCCTGAACCTTGAACATATAGGATATGTTCTAGACTCAAATGTTCCTGGTTCTTTACCTCCAGAGGCCACACAAGAGGAACATGAAACTGTGGACAAGTGGAAGGAGCATGATATGAGAGTCAAGCATTACATGATATGAGAGTCAAGCATTAGAATCAGCTTTGTATATTCTGAATAGGATTCCAATAAAATCAGTATCTTCCACACCTTATGAGATATGGCATGGAAAAAAACCAAGTCTTAAGCATGTTAAGATTTGGGATTGTCCAGCTTATATCAAAAACTGAATACTGATAAATTGGAAACCAGATCAGAAAAGGGTCAATTTGTTGGATATCCAAAAGATAGTTTTGGATATTATTTTTATTTGCCTACATCACAAAAGGTTATGATAAGTAGAGATGCCACGTTTCTTGAACAACAGTTTGATGTGAACCTTCAAGTAATTGGTAACTTGAAAACCCACATTCAAGAATTAAATGAACAATATGGAAAGCACCAAATCAAGATGTATGAATTTGAATCTTTGAATCAGCACAATCAGATTGTTGTGTAATTCAAAGAAAATATCAGAATTCGGATTCTTGACCTAATTCATATGGAGAATGAATAAACCAAGAATATTATGCACATTAAACCTTGCAAGATAGAATCTCAGCAAGTTAATGAGCTTCACAAGAACAAAGGCAACAGCCAATTTACTCACTAGAGGAGCAGAAACAATCTCTTATTAATATTCAAGTGTGTCCTCCACTCTCTCATTACACTTGTATTTATAGCCTCTTGGCTTCAAAACTAAAGACAAAAATATCCCTACTTTAGTAACAAATTGTAAGGAGCTTTAAGTCCAAACAAAAATTAATCTATCAAAAGACTAAAAACTCCTTACAAAAAGTACATTTAATACAGCAGCAAATAAGGGCATTTAAGTCCAAAAGAGAGGTGGTTATAACAGATGGAATATTCCTTGAGAAAGGTGCCAGCAGATACATGTACATGGGTTGGATCTGGTACATGCATGTCCACAGGTTATTCCATGTAATCTAATGCTCCACATGATACCTGGTCACTTCTAAGCATAATTTTCACCAAATTTAATCCTTTACATTTTTCTTCATGCCATTCCAGCTTATAATCCTTGCTCCTTATGATTTCACAAATTAAATTCTGAAGTGATTTAGCTCTAGCTCTAGTAATTGGACCTTGGATGAAATCTTTTGTCGTGGATGTAGCTTGATTCTCATCATTCCCCTCCGCTTCAAAAGGATTCGTCCTCGAATCTGTTCCTGCATCAACACAAGGAGATAAATCAGCAACATTGAAGGTGGCACTGACATTATACTCACCGGGCAGGTTTATTTTGTAAGCGTTATCATTAATTTTGGTCAGCACTTGGAAAGGTCCATCACATCTTGGTTGTAATTTTGATTTCCTTCGAGAGGGAAACCTTTCTTTCCGCAAGTGAACCCATACCCAATCTCCAGGTTGACATGTGACTTTCTTCCTTCCTTTGTTGGCTTGACTAGCATATTTTTCATTGTTCTTTTCAATTTGAAGCTTGGCTTGTTCATGGATTTTCTTCACCAATTCTGCTTTTCTTTTTCCATCTAAACTACTCGTTCACAGGCAAAGGAAAAAAATCCAAAGGAGTTGAAGGATTGAAACCATACACAATTTCAAATGTAGAATAGCCAGTAGAAGAATGCACATTTCTATTGTATGCAAATTCAATAAGTGGAATGCAATCTTCCCATGACTTCAAATTTTGCTTAACCACAGCACGCAAAAGAGTAGTTAGTGTCCTATTTACTACTTCAGTTTGACCATCGGTTTGTGGGTGACAAGTGGTGGAAAATAACAACTTGGTGCCCAATTTTCCCCACAAAACCTTCCAAAAGTGACTAAGGAATTTAACATCCCTATCACTAACTAAATTCTTAGGTATGCCATGCAACCTAACAATATCTCTAAAAAATAAATTTGCAACATTTGTAGCATCATCAGTTTTATGGCATGGAATAAAATGTGCCATTTTTGAAAACCTGTCAACAACAACAAAAATTGAATCATGGCCTTGTTTAGACCTAGGTAATCCCAACACAAAATCCATAGACAAATGAACCCAAGGATCACTAGGGGTACGCAAAGGTGTATACAAACCTTGTGGCAAAACTCTAGATTTAGCCTTAGCACACACAATGCACCTAGCACATACTCTTTCAACATCTCTTTTCATATTCGGCCAATAAAAATGTTCCTTCAATACATCTAAAGTTTTGGCAACACCAAAATGACCCATTAATCCACCAGCATGAGACTCATTCACAAGTAATTCTCGCATGGAACTCTTAGGCACACACACTCTATTTTCTAAACAAATATCCATCATGCCTATAAAACTTCTCAAAAGCATTCTTTTCACAAGCTGCATACATTCTAGCAAAGTCATCATCTTCAGCATATAATTCTTTCACATATTCGAATCCTAATAACTTTGCATCAAGAAGGGCAAGAAGGTTATACCTTCGAGATAAGGCATCAACCACCACATTTTCTTTCCCATGTTTGTATTGAATCACAAATGGGAAGGTCTCAAGGAACTCAACCCATTTTGCATGACGCCTACTTTACTTATTTTGCCCCTTGATATGCTTCAATGACTCATGATCTGTGTGGATGACAAATTGCTTTGGCCAAAGGTAATGTTGCCATGTTTCCAAGGCACGTACCAATGCATACAACTCCTTGTCATATGTAGAATAGTTTAAAGCTGCTCCATTAAGCTTCTCACTAAAGTATGCTATTGGTCTCTTTTCCTGCATTAAAACGGCTCCAATACCTATTCCTGATGCGTCACACTCAATCTCAAAAGTTTTAGAAAAATCAGGTAAAGCCAACACAGGAGCGGAACATAACATGTCTTTAATTTTGTGAAAAGCATCATCTTGTTTCTGTTCCCAAACAAAATTAACATTCTTTTTGACAAGATCATTCAATGGTGCTGCAATGGTACTAAAATTCTTAATAAATCTTCTATAGAAACTAGCTAGTCCATGAAAACTACGTACTTCAGATGCAGTCTTTGGAATGGGCCAGTCTCGAATAGCTCTAATTTTTTCATCATCAACTTCAACACCATTAGCACTAATGACAAATCCTAAAAAGACAACCTTTTCCATGCAAAATGAACATTTCTTCAAGTTAGCATATAATTTTTCCTTTCTTAACACATCGAATACAGCCCTTAAATGATGCATATGTTCATTCATGCCTCTACTGTAAACCAATATATCATCAAAATAAACAACAACAAATTTTCCAATAAAAGCACGCAACACATGATTCATCAATCTCATAAAAGTGCTAGGAGCATTAGTTAGCCCAAAAGGCATCACTAACCACTCATATAGTCCATGTTTTGTTTTAAATGCAGTCTTCCATTCATCACCTACTTTCATGCGAATTTGATGATATCCGCTTTTCAAGTCAATTTCGGTAAAAACACAAGCACCACAAAGTTCGTCCAACATATCATCCAATCTAGGTATAGGATGGCGATACTTTCTGATGATTTTGTTGACCG
This sequence comes from Hevea brasiliensis, assembly GCF_030052815.1. Taxonomy (NCBI): domain Eukaryota; kingdom Viridiplantae; phylum Streptophyta; class Magnoliopsida; order Malpighiales; family Euphorbiaceae; genus Hevea; species Hevea brasiliensis. The sequence goes on from NC_079500.1 coordinate 70,309,451, forward strand.
CCCTACAATCCACACACATGCGCCATGTGCCATCTTTCTTTGGTACCAAAAGGACGGGTACAGCACAAGGGCTCATACTTTCTCTCACATATCCCTTAGCTAGCAATTCCTCAACTTGCCTTTGTAATTCTTTGGTTTCTTCAGGGTTACTTCTATAGGCTGGACGGTTGGGAATAACTGCTCCAGGTACAAAATCAATCTGGTGCTCAATCCCTTGAATAGGTGGTAGTCCAGCTGGCATCTCCTCAGGTAGTACATCCTCATATTCCTGCAAAAGGGAGACAACAACACTAGGTAAATTGGGGTCAAGGTCAGATGTGGATAAACAAGAGTCCTTAAACACAATTAATAACATTTGCTTGTTGGCAAACATGGCATTCCTCACATCTCTTCCTTTAGCATACAAGCTTAATTTTCTCTCCCCTCTTTCCGCACAGCTCTCCTTTTGAGCCGAAGATTCACCTTTTTCAAGCACTCTTGGAATGTTTTCTTTACTCTCTTTTCTTTCCTCACAACCACCCTTGTCTTGCTCACTCACAACATTTTCACTCAATTTCTTTTCACTCCTTCTTTTCTTCTCTGCTCTCTTTTCGGCCACTCTTGATTTTTCCTCACCCATTGCTTGCTTAAGCCTTGTTTGGTCTTCATAAATCTTTTTTTGTGTCATAGGTGCCAAAATGATTTTCCTTCCATTCATTTCAAAAGAATACCTATTTTTATACCCATCATGGATCACTTTTCTATCAAATTGCCATGGTCGGCCAAGTAATAAATGGCCAGCTTGCATTGGAACCACGTCACACATAACCTCATCTTGATACTTTCCTATTGCAAAGGAAATCAGTACTCGTTTTGTTACTTTCACCTCACCACATTCATTCAACCACTGCAATTTATAGGGTCTAGGGTGTTTCGAAGTCCTCAACCTTAGTCTCTGCACCAAAATAGTACTAGCAACATTGGCACAACTTCCCCCATCAATGATGACACTACAAGCTTTGTCTTGGATAAGACACCTTGTATGAAAAATTGTTTCTCTTTGCAATTCATCACCAACATCCTCCTTTACTTGAGTATTTAATGCTCTCATAATTACTAGAGCACTTCCTTCAGCGGCATATTCTACTTCTGCATCCTCTTCCCCTGAAGATGTGGAGTCACTCACAATTTCCTCCTTTGTTTCTATCTCACCATTTTCTCTCATGACCATGACTCTCTTGTTAGGGCATTGAGAAGCTATGTGTCCACTGCCCAAACACCTAAAACACTTCACATCTCTATTTCGGGTAGTAGTTGCAACCTCCTTTCCTTTACTTTCTACAAATTTCTTCTCCACCTTCTTTTCCTTATCCTTATCCTCATTTTTCTTATAGTTGCTAAAAGCCTTTTCCCTATCGTCCTTCTTCCAGTTAGACTTCCAAGATGAAGAAGTACCTGCATTTCCTCCAAATTTTGACTTGCTTTTAAGTTGCCTTTCTACCTTCATAGCCATGTGGACCATATCCTCCAACTCAACATAGTGATGTAACTCAACAATATGAGCAATCTCCTTGTTTAGCCCATTCAAGAATCTAGCCATGGTGGCTTCTCTATCCTCCTCCACATTTGCTCTAATCATAGCAATTTCCATTTCTTTATGATAATCTTCAACACTTTTAGAACCTTGAGTCAATCTTTGTAACCTCTGATGTAGCTCTCTATAGTAATGACTAGGAACAAATCTCTTCCTCATTATAGTTTTCATCTCACCCCAGGTTGCAATTGATTGCTCATAATTTGTCCTTCTACTAATCAACACTTGATCCCACCATACCAAAGCATAATCAGTAAATTCTACTGCTGCTAACTTTACTTTCTATTCCTCTGAATAGTGATGACAATCAAACACAGCTTCTACCTTCCTTTCCCATTCAAGATACACATCCGGATCATTTTTCCCTTGGAAAGAAGGGATGCTCATTTTAATACTTTTGATATTGTCATCTCACCTATTCCTCTCTCTTTCCTCTCTTCTTATCATCATATACCCATTCCTCCTATCTTCAGCTCTTCTCTCATATCTACCCTCCTAGGTCTTTCAACCTCAAAATCATAGTTATCAACCTCAACTTCATCAGATTCAACTACTGGAGGTACAAGATCCCTCCTATTTGGCCTTCTCTCATTTTGCCTATCTCTTTGCTCCAATCTTTCCAACCTATCTATGATTTCATTGCACACAACATTCATTCTTTCAAATTGTTGTCTGACAGCCTGCATGTAGAATGGATTTTCACCTTCCCCCTCACTACCATCACCCCTTCTAGACATGTTTTCAGACCTGCAAGAAAATGGTTAGTGTAAAGAAAACATCTCACTCACTCCCTTACGTGTTTACACTCAACAGAGGACACTCCACTCGTGTTTAACTCAACAAGGCTTTTTCCCTCTTATGAACTCACCACTCTGTGCCTTTTACCTCTCTTGGCTATGTCCACAAGTTCTTATCAAACTCAAGTAACTCAAACCAAGATTGTACCCACAAAAATTTAACACACAATAAAATTCTTGAATGTGACGGATCAAAACGAGTAAAAGTCAAGAAAAGAAAAGCTCAAGTATGGAAATGTAATGCAATAGGAATCAAGAAAGAAGACACCAAAATAAAAGAGTAGCAAGCTGGAAAAGAGACAACCTAAAGTAGAGATATCAAGCTTAAATATCCAAGTTTGCCATCAACTTATTACAATTACCAGCAATTCACACAATACACCAAGAATTGCATAAATTTAGGATCACCAAGCAAATGAGTGTATTTTGATCTGAAATTGAGTAGGCAAATGCAACCCAATACTGACTAATTGCTGCAAGAATTTCAGCCTTTTCTTGACAGACTTACTATGTAAATCAAATATAATCAAATATCAAATATAATCGTGACAGCCCCACACAAACGATTAAATTTTGAGCTGAAATTTAATTTGAGAATAGCTCAAATGTGGTACAAATGGCCTGTAAATTTTCAGGAATTTCGGGGCTGATTTGCTATGTGAACTTAATTTGATCGATTCTGCCACAAAATTTTGGTTCCCTATACAAATGGTTGAATTTTAAGCTGAAATTTAATATGGGAACTACTGATATGGGGTATAAACACCTTGTAAATTTTCAAGAATTTCTGGGTCTATTTGCTGTGTGAACATAATTTGATCGGGTCTGCCGCAAAATTTTGGTTCAGCAGGCAAAAGATATCAAACAACCCCCAAAATTTACACCCAACGTCTTAAACACACCCAGATATTGCTGGTTCAGTTTCAGGCCAAATTGGTAAGTCGAACTCAATGAACCAGATAATCTCTCATGCTTAATATCAAAATGAAGGAAGCAAAATGGATGGCTAGAATAATCGCTTTGGCTTGATTAACCCAAAACCCTAAGACAAACCCAACAAAACAAATTTTTAAACAAACAGGTCCAACTAAACCCCAAGAGCCAAACAGCAAATATGAAGAAGGTAAGAAACACAAAGAATAAAAAGCAAATAGAGAATCTACCTTGTTTGGACGTCCCTTTGCTCTGATACCAAAAACTGATGTGAACCTTCAAGTAATTGGTAACTTGAAAACCCACATTCAAGAATTAAATGAACAATATGGAAAGCACCAAATCAAGATGTATGAATTTGAATCTTTGAACCAGCACAATCAGATTGTTGTGTAATTCAAAGAAAATATCAGAAATGGGATTCTTGACCTAATTCATATGGAGAATGAATAAACCAAGAATATTATGCACATTAAACCTTGCAAGATAGAATCTCAGCAAGTTAATGAGCTTCACAAGAACAAAGGCAACAACCAATTTACTCACTAGAGGAGCAGAAACAATCTCTCATTAATATTCAAGTGTGTCCTCCACTCTCTCATTACACTTGTATTTATAGCCTCTTGGCTTCAAAGCTAAAGACAAAAATATCCCTACTTTAGTAACAGCTGTAAGGAGCTTTAAGTCCAAACAAAAATTAATCTATCAAAAGACTAAAAACTCCTTACAAAAAGTAAATTTAATACAGCAGCAAATAAGGGCATTTAAGTCCAAAAGAGAGGTGGTTATAACAGATGGAATATTCCTTGAAAAAGGTGCCAGCAGATACATGTACATGGGTTGGATCTGGTGCATGCATGTCCACAGGTTATTCCATGTAATCTAATGCTCCACATGACACCTGGTCACTTCTAAGCATAATTTTCACCAAATTTAATCCTTTACATTTTTCTTCATGCCATTCCAGCTTATAATCCTTGCTCCTTATGATTTCACAAATTAAATTCTGAAGTGATTTAGCTCTAGCTCTAGTAATTGGACCTTGGATGAAATCCTTTGGCGTGGATGTAGCTTGATTCTCATCATTCCCCTCCGCTTCAAAAGGATTCGTCCTCGAATCTGTTCCTGCATCAACACAAGGAGATAAATCAGCAACATTGAAGGTGGCACTGACATTATACTCACCGGGCAGGTTTATTTTGTAAGCGTTATCATTAATTTTGGTCAGCACTTGGAAAGGTCCATCACATCTTGGTTGTAATTTTGATTTCCTTCGAGAGGGAAACCTTTCTTTGCGCAAGTGAACCCATACCCAATCTCCAGGTTGAAATGTGACTTTCTTCCTTCCTTTGTTGGCTTGACTAGCATATTTTTCATTTTTCTTTTCAATTTGAAGCTTGGCTTGTTCATGGATTTTCTTCACCAATTCTGCTTTTCTTTTTCCATCTAAACTAGTAAGCTCGTTCACAGGCAAAGGTAAAAGATCCAAAGGAGTTGAAGGATTGAAACCATACACAATTTCAAATGGAGAATAGCCAGTAGAAGAATGCACATTTCTATTGTATGCAAATTCAACAAGTGGAATGCAATCTTCCCATGACTTCAAATTTTGCTTAACCACACGCAAAAAGAGTATGGTGGGATCATGTGTTGATTAGTAGAAGGAGAAATTATGAGCAATCAATTGCAACCTGGGGTGAGATGAAAACTATAATGAGGAAGAGATTTGTTCCTAGTCATTACTATAGAGAGCTACATCAGAGGTTACAAAGATTGACTCAAGGTTCTAAAAGTGTTGAAGATTATCATAAAGAAATGGAAATTGCTATGATTAGAGCAAATGTGGAGGAGGATAGAGAAGCCACCATGGCTAGATTCTTGAATGGGCTAAACAAGGAGATTGCTCATATTATTGAGTTACATCACTATGTTGAGTTGGAGGATATGGTCCACATGGCTATGAAGGAGGAAATGCAGGTACTTCTTCATTTTGGAAGTCTAACTAGAAGAAGGAGGGTAGAGAAAATGCTGTTAGCAAATATAAGAGAAATGAGGAAAAGGAAAAAAAGGTGGAGAAGAAATTTGTAGAAAGTAAAGGAAAGGAGGTTGCAACTACTACCCGAAATAGAGATGTGAAGTGTTTTAGATGTTTGGGCAGTGGACACATAGCTTCTCAATGCCCTAACAAGAGAGTCATGGTCATGAGAGAAAATAGTGAGATAGAAACGGAGGAGGAAATTGTTAGTGATTCCACATCTTCATGGGAGGAGGATGCAGAGGTGGAATATGCTGCTGAAGGAAGTGCTCTAGTGATTATGAGAGCATTAAATACTCAAGTAAAGGAGGACGTTGGTGATGAATTGCAAAGAGAAACAATTTTCCTTACAAGGTGTCTTATCCATGACAAAGCTTGTAGTGTCATCATTGATGGCGGAAGTTGTGCCAATGTTGCTAATACTATTTTGGTGCAGAGATTAGGGTTGAGGTCTTTGAAACACCCTAGACCCTATAAATTGCAGTGGTTGAATGAATGTGGTGAGGTGAAAGTAACAAAACGAGTGCTGATTTCCTTTACAATAGGAAAGTATCAAGATGAGGTTATGTGTGACATGGTTCCAATGCAAGCTGGCCATTTATTACTTGGCCGACCATGGCAATTTGATAGAATGGTGATCCACGATGGGTATAAAAATAGGTAATCTTTTGAAATGAATGGAAGGAAAATCATTTTGGCACCTATGACACCAAAACAGATTTATGAAGACCAAACAAGGCTTAAGCAAGCAATGGGTGAGGTAAAATCAAGAGTGGCCGAAAAGAGAGCAGAGAAGAAAAGGAGGAGTGAAAAGAAATTCGAGGACGAATCCTTTTGATGCAGAGGGGAATGATGAGAATCAAGCTGCATCCACACCAAAGGATTTCATCCAAGGTCCAATTACTAGAGCGAGAGCTAAATCACTTCAGAATTTAATTTATGAAATCATAAGGAGGAAGGATTATAACTGAAATGGCTTGAAGAAAATTATAAAGAATTAAATTTGGTGAAAATTAAGTTTAGAAGTGACCAGGTGTCATGTGGAGCATTAGGTTACATGGAATAACCTGTGGACATGCATGCACCAGATCCAACCCATGTACATGCATCTGCTGGCACCTTTTTCAAGGAATATTCCATCTGTTATAACCACCTCTCTTTTGGACTTAAATGCCCTTATTTGCTGCTGTATTAAATTTACTTTTTGTAAGGAGTTTTTAGTCTTTTGATAGATTAATTTTTGTTTGGACTTAAAGCTCCTTATAGCTGTTATTAAAGTAGGGATATTTTTGTCTTTAGCTTTGAAGCCAAGAGGCTATAAATACAAGTGTAATGAGAGAGTGGAGGACACACTTTGAATATTAATGAGAGATTGCTTCTGCTCCTTTAGTGAGTAAATTGGCTATTGCCTTTGTTCTTGTGAAGCTCATTAACTTGCTGAGATTCTATCTTGCAAGGTTTAATGTGCATAATATTCTTGGTTTATTCATTCTCCATATGAATTAGGTCAAGAATCCCATTTCTGATATTTTCTTTGTATTACACAACAATCTGATTTGCTGGTTCAAAGATTCAAATTCATACATCTTGATTTGATACTTTCCATATTGTTCATTTAATTCTTGAATGTGGGTTTTCAAGTTGCCAATTGCTTGAAGGTTCACATCAGACATCCAAACAAGGTAGATTCTCTGTTTACTTCTTATTCTTTGTGCTTACTTTGTGTTTGTTACCTTTTTCATATTTGCTGTTTGGCTCTAGTTCCATATTTGCTTCTACTTCTTCATCTTGCAACTGGTTCTTTCTTGCTAAACCTTGTTTTGCTTCTTATTGTGTTTCTGTTATTCACATTTTTGTTCATTATATGCTTGACCGAAATTAGCTCTTGGGGTTTAGTATGATCTGTTTGTTTAAAAATTTGTTTTGTTGAGTTTGTCTTAGGCTTTTGGGTTAATCAAGTCAAAGCCATTATTCTAGCTATCAATTTTGCTTTATTCATTTTGATATCAAGCACTAGAACTTATTTGGGTCATTGAGTTCGGCTTACCTATTTGGCCTGAAACTGTACCAGCATTATTTGGGTGTGTTTAAGACATTGGGTGTAAATTTTGGGGGTTGTTTGATATTGTTTGCCTGCTGAACTAAAATTTTGCGGCAGACCCGATCAATTTAAGTTCACATAGCAAATAAATCCCGAAATTCCTAAACATTTACAGGGTATTTATACCCCACTACAGTAGTTCACAAATTAAATTTCAGCTTAAAATTGAACCGTTTGTGTGGGGAACTAAAATTTTGCGACAGACTTGATAAAATTAAGTTCACATAGCAAATCAGCTCAGAAATTCCTTAAAATTTACAAGTTGTTTGTGCTACATTTGAGTTATTCTTAAATTAAATCTTAGCTCAAAATTTAGCTTAAAATTGAACCCTTTGTGTGGGGAACTAAAATTTTGCGACAGACTTGATCAAATTAAGTTCACATAGCAAATCAGCCCAGAAATTCCTGAAAATTTACATGTTGTTTATGCTACATTTGAGCTATTCTTAAATTAAATCTTAGCTCAAAATTTAACCGTTTGTGTGGGGAACAAAAATTTTGCAGCAGACACGATTAAATTTCAGTAATTCCCAAATGAATTTTCAGCTTAAAATTCAATCGTTTGTGTGGGGAACTAAAATTTTGCGGTAGACTCAATCAAATTAAGTTCACACAGAAAATATACCTAGAAATTTCTAAAAATTTACCAGTGTTTATATGCCATTTCAGAAGTTCCCAAATTAAATTTAAGCTTAAAATTCAACTGTTTGTGTGGGGAACCAAAATTTTGCGGCACACCCGATCAAATTAAGTTCACATAGCAAATCAGCCCAGAAATTCCTGAAAATTTACAGGTTATTTGTGCCACATTTGAGCTGTTCTAAAATTAAATCTCAGCTCAAAATTTAACCGTTTGTGTAGGGAACCAAAATTTTACGGCAGACATGATTAAATTTTGAACAAGCAACTCCTATCCATGAAGGATTAAGTTCTAGGAGTCTGTTTTCTAAAGATCTTCTTAAAGAACATCAAAAAACCTATCAATTCCTCCATATAGGAATGATACAAGTTGCTCTAAAACCAGCAACTAGGTTAGGTTTAAATACCTCAGCCTTGGTATGTGTCAGAGACAAAAGACACAAAGACTTCAACGATTCCTTATTAGGAATCATAAAATCATCTCTGTGTGATGGCCCGATATATTTTTCGTGCTACCCCAATTTCACAATTTCAATTAGGGATCCAACATTATGCAAGCATTATCCTTAGACATAAAAACCTAAGGATATAATATGTTGCCAGGATCTGAAAACATTATCCTTATTTATAGGATTCACTACAAAGCCATGAACACTGTAGTCCCTAATCTTAGGGAAGACACCACTAAGTTGATTACACCAAAAGGAACAACAACTTTCTTTGTCACAGACCTGCAGAAGGGAATTTGGTAGTTCCTAGGTCAATTGAATGGGAACAGGTTAAATCACTCCTAAAGGAAAAACTCTAAGAGGTGTACATCCACCTTTAACAGAGATATCTTATAAGGTATCAGACAATCAAGAGTATGAGTGTTCACCCTTCTCTAGGTCAGATAAGCAAGGTAATTATGCCAACCTTAGCTTATACACCATAGGACAACAACTAAGCAGGGTAGAAACTCAACTACAAACCTTTAAATCAAGGGAATACAAACCTGAAAAGGGAGAAACCTCAAAACAAACCACAGAGAAAAGGGTTTTATTTAAACCAATGGAAACTGAACAATCACCTATTAAACTAGGAGATCATTCAGAAATAGTTAACGAACTAACTAAAAGGTTAGCTGAACTAGGATTGGATGCTAAGGATTCTAAAAAGAAAACTATAGCCCCCTTTACCAAAACTTTGAGTTTTCAAGAAGAACTGGAAAAAAGGTTAAAAAATCTTAACATAGCTCCTTTAAGTCAAGAACAAGAAGAAACTGAATCTGAAGATTCTTCTAATACTGAAGAACAAATTAACTCTCTAGAAGCCATGTTTAAACAACCTGAGCCTCTCGAGGTTAATAGAATTGTTTACCCTAAACCTAGGGCAACAATAGAAATGAAGCCTTATTATTCTAGGCCTTCACCAATAAATCTACAATTTGAAGATCCAGGATTCAACTATGTACAATACGATGGGACTTCAATCGTAGAATGGAACATAGATGGATTATCTGAATATCAGGTTAAAAATGTTATCCATTATATGACCATGTATGCTTTAGCCGCAAAGACTAAAGGAAACAATGATAGGCAAATAGCGCATGCTATTGTCTCTGGATTTACTGGCCAACTTAAAGGTTGGTGGGATTTTTCCTTATCAGACGAAGGAAAAAGGCAAATATACGATGCTGTTAAAACAGAACAATGTACTGATGGTTCAACTCAAATTCCAGACTGTATAAATACCCTCTTATACACCATAGGGTTACATTTTATAGGATCCATGAGTTTGTACCTAGATAGATCTCAGGAACAACTAATGAATTTAAGATGTCCTGATCTTTCTCATTTTAAATGGTATAAAGATACCTTCTTTTCCCTTATATTCATTAGGGAAGATAATTAGTATGATTTCTGGAAAGAAAAATTTCTTTCTGGATTACCCTCGTTATTTTCTGAACTAGTCAAAAAACAAATAAGGGATAAAAACAACGGTGCCTTACCATACAGTCACTACACCTTTGGCGAATTAGCCTCTGAAGTAGTTACTGCAGGAGTAACCTTGTGCAATGAATTAAGACTTCAGCGCCAGTTACAAAAGGAAAGAATCACAGGTAAAAGATTACTCGGTGATTTCTGTGAACAATACGGTTTACCGCCAGTAACTTTTCCTAATAAAGGCAAAGTTAAAAAACTGAGGAGAGGAAGTAAGAGACAGTTTAAAAAACACATAACCTTTTACTCTCAGAAAGAAAAAAGACTTAAAAGACCAGTCAAAAAGAAATCTGCTACAACTTCTAAACAGAAGAAAAAAGAGACTAATGTAGTCTGTTACAAATGTGGCAAAACTGGACATTACGCTAATAAGTGTAGAGTTAAACAGCAGATACAAGCTTTAGCAATTGATGAAAATCTTAAAGATTCATTAATTAAAATACTCTTAAATGAGTCAGAACCAGAAGATTTAGAAGTTAACGCATTAGACTATACTTCTGAAGAATCCTCAACAGAATCTGATAAAAAAATCAGATTGCAATGGAAAATGTGATTACTATAAATCACTCTGTACCTTAAATGGTTTATGTGTCTTAACAAAAGAACAAAACCTGATGTTAGACCTTATAGATAAAATAGAAAATCAGGAAGAAAAAAGAGAAAAATTAGAAGAATATTTAAATATGTGCAAGGATAAAAGTCCTTTAGAAAAGAAAATGGAAGAAAGAGAAAATCCATATGACCTTAAAGAAATTATGGAAAGAATAAGAAGAGCTAAAATGCCAAGAGAACCAACTCTAAAAGAGTTAAGGCAAGAAATAAATTCAGTAAAATCTGAAATACAATCTTTAAAAGAAAGATTAGTTTTACTAGAAGTAAAACAAGAATCTCCATTAATTATGGAATTAGCAGAACAGGAAAAAGAAAAAGAACCTGTAGAAATAAATAGTCTTCAGTATGTCAATAGAATAGATAGAGTTATAACTCACAAATGGCATACCAAAGTCACAATAATTGTTCAGAAAGAGTACTTATTTAGTACAATTGCCCTAATAGATTCAGGAGTAGATTTATGTTGTATTGATGAAGGACTTGTACCTTCAAAGTACTTCTCTAAAACAGTAGAAGAACTCCATACAGCAGATAGTTCTAAAATGGACATAAAGTATAAATTATCTGATACGGTAGTCTGTAATCAGGGAATATGTTTTGAAATACCATTTATAATGGTAAAAGGATTATCTCATCCAGTTATCTTAGAAAACCCGTTTCTTCATATGTTATACCCTATCAAGTCAATTACTGAGAAAGGAATAACTACTGAAATAGATGGGAGAGAAATTATTTTTGAATTTATCTCCTTGCCAGTAGAAAGAGAAATTGATGTGCTTAAAGGTAACATCAAAAGAAAAGAAAAATTTATTTATTCTCTTAAAAGAGAAATAGATTATAAAACAGTTCAAGAAAAGGTTAATGAACCTTTGATACAAGAAAAAATAAAACAGCTTCAAAATGAGATGACTAATAGCATCTGTGCAGAAATACCCAATGCCTTTTGGGCTAGAAAAAGCCATGTGGTTAATTTACCATATGAACCTGATTTTAATGAAAAATTGATTCCTACTAAAGCCCGGCCTATTGCTATGGGGCCAAGACATTTGGAGATCTGTAAAAAAGAAATTGCTGACCTCGAGTCAAAAGGGCTAATTAGAAAAAGTCAAAGCCCATGGAGTTGTCCAGCATTTTATGTTGAAAATGCTGCTGAGTTAGAAAGAGGAGTACCAAGATTAGTTATCAATTACAAGCCTTTAAATAAGGCCTTGAGATGGATTAGATACCCATTGCCTAATAAAAGAGATCTGTTAAATAGGCTCTTTGAGGCCCAAATCTTTTCAAAATTTGATATGAAGTCAGGATATTGGCAAATCCAGATAGCCGAAACAGACAGGTATAAAACTGCCTTTACTATACCATTTGGCCATTACGAATGGAACGTAATGCCCTTTGGGCTTAAGAATGCCCCATCAGAATTTCAAAAAATAATGAATGAAATATTTAATGCTTATTCAGCATTCTCAATTGTTTATATTGATGATGTCCTTATTTTCTCCAGGACAATTGATCAACATTTTAAACACTTAAATGTGTTCATGAAAATTGTTAAAAGAAATGGCCTGGTAGTCTCGGCCAGAAAGATTAAACTCTTTCAGACTAAAGTCAGATTCTTAGGTCACAACATTGAACAAGGATCAATTATTCCTATTGATCGAGCCATAGAATTTGCAAGTAAATTTCCTGATGAAATAAAAGAAAAAACCCAACTTCAACGATTTTTAGGAAGCCTTAACTATGTTTCAGACTTCTATAAAAACCTGGCCCATGATGCAAAACCTTTATTCCAAAGACTCAGAAAAAACCCAAGCCCATGGACCAAAGAACATACTTTATCTGTTAAACGGATAAAACAGAAGGTTAAAACCCTTCCCTGTCTGGCAATTCCTCATCCATCTGCCTTAAAGGTAGTGGAAAGCGCGCATCGACATTGGAGTGCGGAGGAATCTTAAAACAAAAACTAGATGCCAAAGAAACCCTAGTCAGATTTACCAGTGGAATTTGGACAGGACCTAGAGTTAATTACTCTACGGTTAAAAAAGAGATCTTATCTATAGTTCTCTGTATACAAAAGTTTGAATCTGATTTATTAAATCAGAAATTCCTTATAAGGGTTGATTGTAAAAGTGCAAAAGAAATATTAATGAAAGATGTTAAAAACATCGCATCTAAACAGATATTTGTAAGATGGCAGGCTATTTTGTCTGTATTCGATTTTGAAATTGAGTTTATTAAAGGAGAGACTAACTCATTGCCTGATTTCTTTACACGTGAATTCCTTACAGGACATGAGTTCAAAGGCCTCAGTAACTCCGTCACAACGGACACACGAGTATCTCCACCTCCGTCTAAAATGATGGACAAACTCGGAGGCAGCGCTTATGCTATCAGTGTCGAAGCAAATAATGCAAAAGAGGTTAATTACCCCTACATTCCAATCAGTTATTGTTTCCTTATGCCCATAGACAGGAAACACAAAGATTTAAAACCTTATGAGGTTGCCAATTTTTACACTGAGCATCACACAGTGAATCCTTATTTACCCAAGGACTACACTTATTATCAAGCTATTTTAGCAGAAACTGACTCAGTGGTCTTCTCTCCAACAGAAAGGTCTGCTAATGAGTGGGCATTCAGTAAATTTATCATCAAAAGGGTTATATCCTACGATGATTGGGGCGATTCACTCTTTAAACAAAAGGAGTTGAATTTCGGAAAACCCAGGTACTTTAATTATTTTGATTATATGATTGCCTGGTCTGGTGCCTTAATTTATGAAAACAGGCAGAAGAAGTTTAGCTGGTTCATTCAATTCCAGTTAGACAAAGAATCATGGGAGTTTCCTTCATGGTTCTATGAATGGTTCTTTAACTGGGGATTATATCCCATTTCTCTACCTAATAAGGTTCGGACTGTTTATGAACAGTTTACCGATTCAAATAAATCCTTAAAGGATTCAAGATTACTTTTTACTATCCTTTATAAAATTCCATGGATAGTCAGATGGGATTATATTATCTCAAAAAAGAAAATGAAAAGGTTCTGTGAGTTCTCTACCGACCATGTTCCCTGGTTAACCAGAAGAGTCCTAATTAAATGGTGGGATAAATGTGACTTTTTTGAGCCACTCTCTATTTACTCCGCCAAAGCACTAATCACTCTGGCTAAAAAGCCATCTCTGCCAAGTCCATCAGTCTCATCTGGCCTGTCAGACTTATTCAAAGATCTTCTCAAATCAGTGCCGAAAGAAGAACTTCGCCGACAACTTTTTAGCGCACTACAAGAGGACGACAAAGAAGCCAGCTCAAAAGCATCCTCCTCAAAAGCAAAAGATGCTGCGGAGTGCTCTAAGTCTCATCAAAAGGACGACAGCGACAGCGATACTGACATGGAAGAACACTATTGGGAAGACAGCCAAGACCCCTTATCAGCTGTAAAGGGTTCAAAGATTCCTGCCAGCTATAAAGTAGCCTCTGTCAATCTCCACCTCACTCTGTCTGCCACTTAAAGTGACGCATGCCATGACGACTAAAGATTCCTTCTAACTTGTATAAGAAGGCCTCCCGACTTGCTTATGAAGCAGAATGTATCGTAGAAACTAATTTGAAAAATAGTGTGAGCTTTTCTCAATTTGTTTTCTCTGCTTTGCTACTGTTTTGTTGATAAAGTATACTGTTTCATATATCAATAAAATATATGAGTTTTTCATCTACATCTTCTCTTGAATCTTCTCTTAACAAAGTGGGTAACGAAATAGATGTTTTAATAAATCAAGCTAAAAATTTAAACAAAGAACTAGAAGCTAAGTCCCGTGACATTGTGGATCTTCTTGGACAACCCTCTGGTAAGTTTGATTATCAAGTATACTATTCACCTCCACCATCAGCTTCCATCCTACTATCTTCCATCAAGCCTACTGGTTGGAATAGCTATGTAAGTATCACTATTCATACTATTTTACTGTTTATATTTTAGAAGTACTATAAGCATCATAACTGTTTAAGTATGCTCTGCACTTGCCCTTAAAGGGACCCTGTGCATCAGAAACTGTTCATATTTACTATTTATGTCTACTTATATCAATCGTCTTTTATTTTATTTGCGTACTCTTGATCTAAACAATAGACGTGAAATAGAATTATTTAGGCAAGCTTTAGTAAAAAAAGGGTAGTGATTTGTGTAATTATCATGCAGAAACTCATAATGACTGGTGTGATTGTAGGGAGCGTCAAAGGTTGTTAGTATTGCTTAGAGTTATCATTCAGTTTTTAGATATTTGGCTTAATAATAATAACTTTTAAGACTCTTCTTCTCCTGTCAGTATTAAGTAGTATATTGGCTGGAAACTAGTAACCGCTTGAGCCCTTCACTGGTGGAAGGTAGAGCAACCGCTAGTTACAACGCCACGTACTACTGTTAGTATCGATCCTTGCGTCGAAGTATTCGGCGTCTCAATTGGTTCCCAAATTAAATTTAAGCTTAAAATTCAACTGTTTGTGTGGGGAACCAAAATTTTGCGGCACACCCGATCAAATTAAGTTCACATAGCAAATCAGCCCAGAAATTCCTGAAAATTTACAGGTTGTTTGTGACACATTTTAGCTGTTCTAAAATTAAATCTCAGCTCAAAATTTAACCGTTTGTGTAGGGAACCAAAATTTTACGGCAGACATGATTAAATTTTGTTTACATAGTAAACCTACCATGAAAAGCCTGAAATTCTAATAGCAATTAATCAGTATTGGGTTGCATTTGCCTACTCAATTTCAGATCAAAATACACTCGTTTGCTTGGTGATCCTAAATTGATGCAATTCTTGGTTTATTGTGTGAACTGCTGGTAGTTGTGATAAGTTGGTGGTAAACTTGGATATTTAAGCTTGATATCACTTCTTTTGGTCTCTACTTTCTTGTTTCCTTATTGCATTACATTTCCATACTTGAGCTTTTCTTTTCTTGACTTCTTGAGTCACATTATTGCTTTCTTGATTATGATAAGAACTTGTGGACATAGCCAAGAGAGGTAAAAGGCACAGAGTGGTGAGTTCATAAGAGGGGAAATGCCTTGTAGAGTTAAACACGAGTGGAGTGTCCCTTGTTGAGTGTAAACACGTAAGGGAGTGAGTGAGGTGTTTTCTTTACACTAACCATTTTCTTGCAGGTTTGAAAACATGTCTAGAAGGGGTGATGGTCGTGAGGGGGAAGGTTGAAATCCATTCTATATGCAGGCTGTCAGACTGTTGTGTGCAATGGAATCATAGATAGGTTGGAAAGATTGGAGCAAAGAGATAGGCAAAATGAGAGAAGGCCAAATAGGAGGGATCTTGTACCTCCAGTAGTTATGATATGAACCTGCCTAACTCCACCTCAAAAGCTAGCTCACTAGGGGAGGTTTGCAAACCCATATATATAAAACCCAAGACCTCCCTGCAGAACCGATGTGGGACGCATCCAGAAACTCCTAAAATTTTGCCAGTAGTTAGTCAGTATTGGGATGCCTATGTCTGCCAAATTTCAGATCAAAATATGTTCATTTGTGTGGTGAACCAAAATTGTTGCATATTTTTGGTTAATTGTGTGAACTGCTGGTATTTGTGCAAAGTTGGCTATGAAATTGGAAGTTTGTTAAACATTGAATTTGAGCCTGATAATCTGCCAACATCTTTTGGTATTACTAGACACCTCACATGCCATATTTAATGTGAAAATTCCACTGTTTGGATATCGAACCAAATTTTCCGGCAAACTTGATCACATTTAGTTAACACACCAAACCAACCCAGAAAACTCCGAAATTTTGCAGGCTGATTACACTCCATTTCAGTAGCTTTTGTGTCAATTTTCAGGGTTTTGTGACATTGTTTGCCTACCGAACCAAAATTTTGCGGCAGACCTAGTCAAATTTCGTTCACCTAGTAAACCCATCCAGAAACTCCTAAAATTTTGCCAGTAGTTAGTCAGTATTGGGATGCCTATGTCTGCCAAATTTCAGATCAAAATATGTTCATTTGTGTGGTGAACCAAAATTGTTGCATATTTTTGGTTAATTGTGTGAACTGCTGGTATTTGTGCAAAGTTGGCTATGAAATTGGAAGTTTGAGCTTGATATCATTCTATTGGGTTGTCTCTCATACAGTTTTCAAAAATCATACCATTTAGTTCTCATTTGCTTCTACTTTTGGTGTCTTCCATATCTTTGGCTCTAGTGTCACACTCTCTGGTTATTGCTATTTTGTTTCTTCCAGTTTCGTTTGTTGATTGTTTTTTATAAAATTAGCAAGTATTTGTGCTTGTTTGTGAATTTTAGTTCCCAAAGGAACAAGGGAAGCAAACTATTGAGCGGTAAAAAGGCAAGAGTGTGTGAGTGCCAAAAGAGGGTAAGAGCCTGAAATTTGTGCAAAAACACTTGTGCTAAACACTTGAGAGGGTGAGCCATTTCTGCTAACTTCGTTTTCTTGCAGCCAAATCATGTCTCAATTCCAAGAGACAAGTGGTAGTAGTGGAGGTAATGAAGAAAAAAGGGAGTTTCCTGATGATCGAATTTTTAAAGAATCCATAGCACAAAGCTTTGAAAGGATGAATTTGCAAATGAATGACTTCAGAGATGAATTGGATGTATTGAGGGGAATGAGAAATGAGATGACCAGGTTTATGGAAGAGATGAGAAGGGACAGAGAAGATAGAAATAGGAGGAATGATGGGGGAGCAAATGTGAGAAATCGGAATAGAAATGAAGGTAGATTTCGGGCAGAACATAGGAATGAAGGGTATGAAGAAGCTGAATGGAATGATGATGAGTATGATGAAGCTTATGACTATGGCAACTACCATTATGGTGGAAGAGGGTATCGACCACCTAGGGGTAGAGGGCCTAGGGGAAGAAGGGGTGGCAGAAATTTTAGGTTCGGTGATCATTGGGATAGAGATGGGAATGAGGAGAGAGTTGATGGGAATTTAGCTAGTATAAAAATGCAAATTCCACCTTTTCATGGGAAGGATAATCCAGATGTTTATTTGGAGTGGGAGAGACAGGTGGAGTTGATTTTTGAGTGCCGCCATTATTCTGAAGAGAAGGAAGTGAAGTTAGCAGCTGTAGAATTCAAAGAGTATGCAATTGTATGGTGGGATCAGCTGTTGAGTAGGAGGAGGAGAAATGGGCAACGAACCGTAGAGACATGGGACGAAATGAAGGGAATCTTGAGAAACAGGTTTGTGCCACCTTACTACCACATAGAGCTACTTCAAAGGTTACAAAAACTCACTCAAGGTACTAAATGTGTCCAAGAATACTACAAGGCCATGGAGATAGCGTTGATTAGAGCTGATGTTGAGGAGGATCGGGAAGCTACAATGGTTCGCTTTTTAAATGGATTAAATCCTGAAATTGCTAATATTGTGGAGCTGCAACCTTGTGTGGAGGTGGAGGATATGCTACAAATGGCACTTAAAGTGGAGAAGCAACTAAAAAGGAAAAATGTGGCTAGATATGCACCAGCCAACCATTCGGCTCCTAGGAGTAATTGGAAGTCAAATTGGTCTGCTCCTTCAAGGGTGGAGAAAGAAGTTCCCAAATTCAAGAAAGAAGAATGGAAAGGAAAGGAGAAAGTAGAGGAGAAGAACAATGGAGTTCCTACTAGGACTAGAGAATTGAAGTGTTTTAAGTGTTTGGGAAATGGACATTATGCCTCACAATGTCCAAATAAAAGAGTGATGGTTGTTAGGGAAAATGGAGAGTTAGAAAGTGAAGAGGAAAGGGAGGAAGAATCTGATAATGTTGATGAGCATGAGGATGATTGCTACGATGAGGGAGATCAGCCACCTATGGATGGCAATATCCTTGTCACCATGCGCACACTTAGTGCACAAGTGAGTACGGAGTGTGGTGATGAAATGCAAAGGGAGAACATTTTCCATACTAGGTGCTTGGTGAATGACAAGTTGTGTAGTGTGATTGTAGATGGTGGGAGCTGTTGTAATGTGGCTAGTTCACTCTTGGTGGACAAGTTGGGTTTGCCTATTACTACACATCCAAAACCATATGGCTTGCAATGGTTGAATGATTGTGGGAAGTTGAGGGTTACAAAACAGGTGGTGGTGCCATTCACCATTGGCAAGTATAATGATGAGGTACTTTGTGATGTTGTGCCTATGGTTGCTACGCATCTTTTGTTGGGCCGTCCATGGTAGTATGATAGAAGTGTTGTGCATGATGGTAGGAAGAACAGGTACACGGTCACTGAGGAAGGTCGAACATACTTATTGCTTCCTATGACACCAGCTCAAGTGCATGAAGATCAAATAAGGATTTTTAGATCCATTGAAGAAAAGAAGGAAACTTGGAGAGAAAAACTTAGAGAGGCCGAGCTGGATGAGAGTGAAAAGAAAGAGAAGAGAGAAGAAAAAGAGAGAAAAAGAGAAACAAAAGAAAAGAAAATGAGAGCAAATGAGAAAAAGGAAAGCTTGGGGCAAAAGGAGAGTGGAGAGAAAAGAATGAGTTTGTATGTGAAGGAAAGAGAAGTTAGAGAGGCTTTACATTCAGGAAGACCTCTTTGTGTACTTATGTACAAGGAGGTTAATTTATGTGTTACTGACCTTGATTCACATTTGCCTAGTGATACTTTGTCTCTTATACAGGAATATGAAGATGTCTTCCCCAATGAGCTGCCACCAGGATTGCCACCTATCAGAGGGATTGAGCACCAGATCGACTTGGTACTGGAGCACAAATACCGAATAGACCAGCATCTGAGAACAAATCCTAAAGAAACAAAGGAGTTACAAAGGCAAGTGGAGGAGCTTATGGAGAAGGGCTATGTTAGGAGAGCATGAGCCCATGTGCTGTACTGTGTTGCTAGTGCCTAAGAAGGATGGGAGTTATCGCATGTGTGTGGATTGCGAGCCATCAATAAAATCACTGTAAAGTATAGACACCCAATCCCTCGCCTTGATGATATGCTTGATGAGTTGCATGGTGCAAGTGTGTTTTCTAAGATAGATTTGAAAAGTGATTACCACCAAATAAGAATGAAAATTGGTGATGAGTGGAAAACTGCTTTCAAAACTAAATATGGGTTGTATGAATGGATGGTGATGCCATTTGGGCTCACAAATGCTCCTAGCACTTTTATGCGTTTGATGAATCATGTGTTGAGGAATTTCATTGGAAAATTTGTTGTTGTGTATTTTGATGACATTTTGATTTACAGCAGTAACATAGACGAGCATTTGCATCACTTGAGACTTGTTTTTGATGTGTTGAGAAATGAGAAATTGTATGCGAATGCGAAAAAGTGTTCATTTTGCTTGGATAAGGTTGTTTTTCTTGGTTTTGTTGTAAGTAGTAAAGGTGTACAGGTTGATGAAGAGAAAATCAAAGCCATTAGAGATTGGCCAATTCCTAAGAATGTGTCTGAGGTTAGGAGTTTCCATGGATTGGCTAGTTTCTATAGGCGATTTGTTCCTAATTTTAGCACAATTGCTGCTCCTTTGAATGAATTGGTGAAAAAGAATGTTGCATTTGAGTGGAAAAAGAAACATGAACATGCATCTTCTGAACTTAAAGATAGATTGTGTTCTGCACCCTTGTTGAGTTTGCCAAATTTTGATAAGACTTTTGAAATTGAATGTGATGCAAGTGGTGTAGGAATTGGTGCGGTTCTCATGCAAGAGAAACGACCAATAGCATATTTTAGTGAGAAATTGCATGGGGCTGCCTTGAATTACTCTACTTATGATAAGGAGATGTATGCATTAGTTAGGGCCTTGGAAACTTGGCAACATTATTTGTGGCCTAAAGAGTTTGTCATACATTCGGATCATGAATCATTGAAGCATATTAAGAGTCAAAATAAGTTGAGTAGAAGGCATGCTAAATGGATTGAATTTTTGGAGTCATTTCCATATGTGATTAAATACAAGCAATGAAAAGAGAATGTTGTAGCTGATGCACTTTCTAGGAGACATGCACTTTTGTCTACACTTGATGCTAAATTGCTTGGTTTTGAGTTCATGAAAGAATTGTATGTTGATGATGCTGATTTTTGTAATGTATATGCTGCTTGTGAGAAAAGTGCATTTCAGAAATTTTATAGGCATAATGGATACTTGTTTAAGGAGAATAAATTGTGTGTGCCTAAATGCTCTATGCGAGACTTGCTTGTTTTGGAGTCACATAGTGGTGGTTTGATGGGACATTTTGGTGTTGCTAAGACTTTAAACATATTGCAAGAACACTTCTTTTAGCCACATATGAGGAAAGATGTTGATCGAATGTGTTCT
Source organism: Hevea brasiliensis (assembly GCF_030052815.1). Taxonomy (NCBI): domain Eukaryota; kingdom Viridiplantae; phylum Streptophyta; class Magnoliopsida; order Malpighiales; family Euphorbiaceae; genus Hevea; species Hevea brasiliensis. The sequence goes on from NC_079500.1 coordinate 70,330,400, forward strand.
AGGTGTGTTGAATGTAAGAAAGCAAAGTCTAGAGTATGCCAAATGGTCTTTACACACCCTTGCCTGTTCCTAAGGAACCTTGGACTGATATTTCTATGGATTTTATTTTGGGTTTGCCTAGGTCTAGGAGAGGTCATGATTCTATATTTGTGGTTGTTGATAGATTTTCTAAGATGGCACACTTCATACCATGTCACAAAACAGATGATGCCACATACATAGCCAATTTGTTCTTTAAGGAGATAGTCAGGTTACATGGTATACCTAGGACTATAGTGAGTGAAAGAGATGTTAAGTTCCTAAGTCACTTTTGGAGGGTGTTGTGGGGTAAGTTAGGTACTAAACTGTTGTTCTCAACTACTTGTCATCCCAGGTGATGGACAAGCAGTAGTGAATAGAAACTTAACTACTTTATTACGTGTGATGGTTAAGCAGTAGTGCATTCTTGGGAAGATTGCATTCCTTTTGTTGAGTTTGCTTATAACAGAGTAGTGCATTCTTCTGCGGATTTTCACCATTTCAGATTGTGTATGGATTTAATCCATTGACACCATTAGACTTGTTGCCTTTACTTGTTGATCATATTAATAGTCTTGATGGTAAAAGGAAAGCAGATTTGGTTAGGAAATTGCATGAGCAAGCTAGGTTACAAATTAAAAAGAAAAATGCACAATATGCTACTCATGCTAATAAAGGCCGAAAGCCTCTTGTGTTTGAACCAGGTGACTTTGTTTGGGTGCATTTAAGGAAAGAGCGATTTCCAAACCTAAGAAAGTCCAAATTACAGCCAAGGTGTGATGGTCCATTCAAAGTGCTAGAAAGGATCAACAACAATGCCTACGAGATTGATTTACAGGTGATTATGGTGTTAGCAATTCTTTTAACATTACTGATCTTTCCCCTTGCATTGATGCAGGACCAAATTCGAGGATGAATTCTTTCAAAGGAGGAGGGGATGATGAAGAAGCACCAGTGCCTATGCTATTAATTGGAGGACCCATCACTAGAGCCAGAGATAGAGAGCTGTAAGCATTGGTGTTGGAGCATTGTGAGCACAAGGGGGATCAAAATTGCCATGTTGGACTTTCTTGCATATTGTTAGAATCTAGGTGGATCGTTCTCACACAAGTTGGCATGGGAGACTTGACAAGTGGCCCCACATCAGCGTGACTTCGCCACATCAGCATGACTGGGCACAAGACCATTCGGCCAAGTGGATTGGAGGAGCTTCTTATGCTTATTTGGATTTTCCATGTGCTGACACCTTTTATTGGTCCCCACTACCACCTAAACTGTTGCTGCCACCACCTAAAGTGTTGCTGCCATCTTATGGTCCCCACTACATAAAGGGCTGCCATAAAGCAAGTGGTCCCAAATGGTCCCCCCCCCCCCCCCCTCTATGGAGACGCCCCATCTGATTGATGAGCCTTGCATTTTTGTCTTTTTAGCCATGTTGGCACACTTTTAGGGTTTTGGCACACTTTTAGGGTTTTGGAGATGCTATATATAACCCAAGATATTCAGATTGTATTGGCAGCCTTCATTTTTTCTAGTTTAAGTGTGAGCATTAGGGAGAGAACTCCATTGATAGAGCTTGAGTTTCTTCTATGTTTCTTCCATGTTTCTTGAAAGAACTTGGATTCTAGCAGCATGAACCCCTTGCTAGTCTTATTTTGATAATCAATATGCTTTAGCTTGTTACTATTTGTGTATTGACACTTGGGTTTTCAATCTGAAATTCTTCCTGTTTGGATGATTAAAGATCTTGGTTCCAATCTTTAGATGTTGTGTTTCTTGGCATCCTAGGAGTGCCCATCACAATGCACCTAACACATACTCTTTCAACATCTCTTTTCATATTCGGCTAGTAAAAATGTTCCTTCAATACATCTAAAGTTTTGGCAACACCAAAATGACCCATTAATCCACCAGCATGAGACTCATTCACAAGTAATTCACGCATGGAACTCTTAGGCACACACAATCTATTTTCTCTAAACAAATATCCATCATGCCTATAAAACTTCTCAAAAGCATTCTTTTCACAAGCTGCATACACTCTAGCAAAGTCATCATCTTCAGCATATAATTCTTTCACATATTCGAATCCTAATAACTTTGCATCAAGAAGGGCAAGAAGGTTATACCTTCGAGATAAGGCATCAGCCACCACATTTTCTTTCCCACGTTTGTATTGAATCACATATGGGAAGGTCTCAAGGAACTCAACCCATTTTGCATAACGCCTACTCAACTTATTTTGCCCCTTGATATGCTTCAATGACTCATGATCTGTGTGGATGACAAATTACTTTGGCCAAAGGTAATGTTGCCATGTTTCCAAGGCACGTACTGATGTGAATCTTCAAGTAATTGGTAACTTGAAAACCCACATTCAAGAATTAAATGAACAATATGGAAAGCACCAAATCAAGATGTATGAATTTGAATCTTTGAACCAGCACAATCAGATTGTTGTGTAATTCAAAGAAAATATCAGAAATGGGATTCTTGACCTAATTCATATGGAGAATGAATAAACCAAGAATATTATGCACATTAAACCTTGCAAGATAGAATCTCAGCAAGTTAATGAGCTTCACAAGAACAAAGGCAACCGCCAATTTACTCACTAAAGGAGCAAAAACAATCTCTAATTAATATTCAAAGTGTGTCCTCCACTCTCTCATTACACGTGTATTTATAGCCTCTTAGCTTCAAAGCTAAAGACAAAAATATCCCTACTTTAGTAACAGCTGTAATGAGCTTTAAGTCCAAACAAAAATTAATCTATCAAAAGACTAAAAACTCCTTACAAAAAGTAAATTTAATACAGCAGCAAGTAAGAGCATTTAAGTCCAAAAGAGAGGTGGTTATAACAGCAAGGAATATTCCTTGAGTGAGGTGTTTTCTTTACACTAACCATTTTCTTGCAGGTCTGAAAACATGTCTAGAAGGGGTGATGGCAGTGAGGGGGAAGGTGAAAATCCATTCTACATGCAGGCTGTCAGACAACAATTTGAAAGAATGAATGTTATGTGCAATGAAATCATAGATAGGTTGGAAAGATTGGAGCAAAGAGATAGGCAAAATGAGAGAAGGCCAAATAGGAGGGATCTTGTACCTCCAGTAGTTGAATCTGATGAAGTTGAGGTTGATAACTATGATTTTGAGGTTGAAAGACCTAGGAGGGGTAGATATGAGAGAAGAGCTGAAGATAGGAGGAATGGGGATAGGAGGATAAGAAGAGAGGAAAGAGAGAGGAATAGGGTAGATGACAATATCAAAAGTATTAAAATGAGCATCCCTTCTTTCCAAGGGAAAAATGATCCGGATGTGTATCTTGAATGGGAAAGGAAGGTAGAAGCTGTGTTTGATTGTCATCACTATTCAGAGGAAAAGAAAGTAAAGTTAGCAGCAGTAGAATTTACTGATTATGCTTTGGTATGGTGGGATCAAGTGTTGATTAGTAGAAGGAGAAATTATGAGCAATCAATTGAACCTGGGGTGAGATGAAAACTATAATGAGGAAGAGATTTGTTCCTAGTCATTACTATAGAGAGCTACATCAGAGGTTACAAAGATTGACTCAAGGTTCTAAAAGTGTTGAAGATTATCATAAAGAAATGAAAATTGCTATGATTAGAGCAAATGTGGAGGAGGATAGAGAAGCCACCATGGCTAGATTCTTGAATGGGCTAAACAAGGGGATTGCTCATATTGTTGAGTTACATCACTATGTTGAGTTGGAGGATATGGTCCACATGGCTATGAAGGTAGAAAGGAAACTTAAAAGCAAGTCAAAATTTGGAGGAAATGCAGGTATTTCTTCATCTTGGAAGTCTAACTGGAAGAAGGAGGATAGGGGAAAGGCTTTTAGCAACTATAAGAAAAATGAGGATAAGGATAAGGAAAAGAAGGTGGAGAAGAAATTTGTAGAAAGTAAAGGAAAGGAGGTTGCAACTACTACAAGAAATAGAGATGTGAAGTGTTTTAGGTGTTTGTGCAGTTGACACATAGCTTCTCAATGACCTAACAAGAGAGTCATGGTCATGAGAGAAAATGGTGAGATAGAAGCAGAGGAGGAAATTGTGAGTGATTCCACATCTTGAGGGAAGAGGATGCAGAAGTAGAATATGCTGCTGAAGGAAGTGCTCTAGTGATTATGAGAGCATTAAATACTCAAGTAAAGGAGGATGTTGGTGATGAATTGCAAAGAGAAACAATTTTTCATACAAGGTGTCTTATCCAAGACAAAGCTTGTAGTGTCATCATTGATGGGGGAAGTTGTGCCAATGTTGCCAGTACTATTTTGGTGCAGAGACTAAGGTTGAGGACTTCGAAACACCCTAGACCCTATAAATTGCAGTGGTTGAATGAATGTGGTGAGGTGAAAGTAACAAAACGAGTACTGATTTCCTTTGCAATAGGAAAGTATCAAGATGAGGTTATGTGTGGCGTGGTTCCAATGCAAGCTGGCCATTTATTACTTGGCCGACCATGGCAATTTGATAGAAAGGTGATCCACGATGAGTATAAAAATATGTATTCTTTTGAAATGAATGGAAGGAAAATCATTTTGGCACCTATGACACCAAAACAGATTTATGAAGACCAAACAAGGCTTAAGCAAGCAATGGGTGAGGAAAAATCAAGAGTGGCCGAAAAGAGAGCAGAGAAGAAAAGAAATTGAGTGAAAATGTTGTGAGTGAGCAAGACAAGGGTGGTTGTGAGGAAAGAAAAGAGAGTAAAGAAAACATTCCAAGAGTGCTTGAAAAAGGTGAATCTTCTGCGCAAAAGGAGAGCTGTGCAGAAAGAGGGGAGAGAAAATTAAGCTTGTATGCTAAAGGAAGAGATGTGAGGAATGCCATGTTTGCCAACAAGCAAATGTTATTAATTGTGTTTAAGGACTCTTGTTTATCCACATCTGAACTTGACCCCAATTTGCCTATTGTTGTTGTCTCCCTTTTGCAGGAATATGAGGATGTACTACCTGAAGAGATGCCAGCTGGACTACCACCTATTCGAGGGATTGAGCACTAGATTGATTTTGTACCTGGAGCAGTTATTCCCAACCGTCCAGCCTATAGAAGTAACCCTGAAGAAACCAAAGAATTACAAAGGCAAGTTGAGGAATTGCTAGCTAAGGGATATGTGAGAGAAAGTATGAGCCCTTGTGCTGTACCCGTTCTTTTGGTACCAAAGAAAGATGGCACATGGCGCATGTGTGTGGATTGTAGGGCGGTCAACAAAATCACTGTAAAATATCGCCATCCTACACCTAGATTGGATGATATGTTGGATGAACTTTGTGGTGCTTGTGTTTTTACCAAAATTGACTTGAAAAGCGGATATCATCAAATTCGCATCAAAGTAGGTGATGAATGGAAGACTGCATTTAAAACAAAACATGGACTATATGAGTGGTTAGTGATGCCTTTTGGGCTAACTAATGCTCCTAGCACTTTTATGAGATTGATGAATCATGTGTTGCGCGCTTTTATTGGAAAATTTGTTGTTGTTTATTTTGATGACATATTGGTTTGCAGTAGAGGCATGAATGAACATATGCATCATTTAAGGGCTGTATTCGATGTGTTAAGAAAGGAAAAATTATATGCTAACTTGAAGAAATGTTCATTTTGCATGGAAAAGGTTGTCTTTTTAGGATTTGTCATTAGTGCTAATGGTGTTGAAGTTGATGATGAAAAAATTAGAGCTATTAGAGACTGGCCCATTCCAAAGACTGCATCTGAAGTACGTAGTTTTCATGGACTAGCTAGTTTCTATAGAAGATTTATTAAGAATTTCAGTACCATTGCAGCACCATTGAATGATCTTGTCAAAAAGAATGTTAATTTTGTTTGGGAACAGAAACAAGATGATGCTTTTCACAAAATTAAAGAGATGTTATGTTCCGCTCCTGTGTTGGCTTTACCTGATTTTTTTAAAACTTTTGAGATTGAGTGTCACGCATCAGGAATAGGTATTGGAACCGTTTTAATGCAGGAAAAGAGACCAATAGCATACTTTAGTGAGAAGCTTAATGGAGCAGCTTTAAACTATTCTACATATGACAAGGAGTTGTATGCATTAGTACGTGCCTTGGAAACATGGCAACATTACCTTTGGCCAAAGCAATTTGTCATCCACACAGATCATGAGTCATTGAAGCATATCAAGGGGCAAAATAAGTTGAGTAGGCGTCATGCAAAATGGGTTGAGTTCCTTGAGACCTTCCCATATGTGATTCAATACAAACATGGGAAAGAAAATGTGGTGGCTGATGCCTTATCTCGAAGGTATAACCTTCTTGCCCTTCTTGATGCAAAGTTATTAGGATTCGAATATGTGAAAGAATTATATGCTGAAGATGATGACTTTGCTAGAGTGTATGCAGCTTGTGAAAAGAATGCTTTTGAGAAGTTTTATAGGCATGATGGATATTTGTTTAGAGAAAATAGATTGTGTGTGCCTAAGAGTTCCATGCGTGAATTACTTGTGAATGAGTCTCATGCTGGTGGATTAATGGGTCATTTTGGTGTTGCCAAAACTTTAGATGTATTGAAGGAACATTTTTATTGGCCGAATATGAAAAGAGATTTTGAAAGAGTATGTGTTAGGTGCATTGTGTGTGCTAAGGCTAAATCTAGAGTTTTGCCACAAGGTTTGTATACACCTTTGCCTACCCCTAATGATCCTTGGGTTCATTTGTCTATGGATTTTGTGTTGGGATTACCTAGGTCTAAACAAGGCCATGATTCAATTTTTGTTGTTGTTGACAGGTTTTCAAAAATGGCACATTTTATTCCATGCCATAAAACTGATGATGCTACAAATGTTGCAAATTTATTCTTTAGAGATATTGTTAGGTTGCATGGCATACCTAAGAGTTTAGTTAGTGATAGGGATGTTAAATTCCTTAGTCTCTTTTGGAAGGTTTTGTGGGGAAAATTGGGCACCAAGTTGTTATTTTCCACCACTTGTCACCCACAAACCGATGGTCAAACTGAAGTAGTAAATAGGACACTAACTACTCTTTTGCGTGCTGTGGTTAACCAAAATTTGAAGTCATGGGAAGATTGCATCCCACTTGTTCAATTTGCAAACAATAGAAATGTGCATTCATCTACTGGCTATTCTCCATTTGAAATTGTGTATGGTTTCAATCCTTCAACTCCTTTGGATCTTTTACCTTTGCCTGTGAACGAGCTTGCTAGTTTACATGGAAAAACAAAAGCAGAATTGGTGAAGAAAATCCACGAACAAGCCAAGCCTCAAATTGAAAAGAAAAATGAAAAATATGCTAGTCAAGCCAACAAAGGAAGGAAAAAAGTCACATTTCAACCTGAAGATTGGGTATGGGTTCACTTGCGCAAAGAAAGGTTTCCCTCTCGAAGGAAATCAAAATTACAACCAAGATGTGATGAACCTTTCCAAGTGCTGACCAAAATTAATGATAACGCCTACAAAATAAACCTGCCCGGTGAGTATAATGTCAGTGCCACCTTCAATGTTGCTGATTTATCTCCTTGTGTTGATGCAGGAACAGATTCGAGGACGAATACTTTTGAAGCGGAGGAATGATGAGAATCAAGCGACATCCACGCCAAAGGATTTCATCCAAGGTCCAATTACTAGAGCTAGAGCTAAATCACTTCAGAATTTAATTTGTGAAATCATAAGGAGCAAGGATTATAAGCTGGAATGGCATGAAGAAAATTATAAATGATTAAATTTGATGAAAATTAAGCTAGGAAGTGACCAGGTGTCATGTGGAGCCTTAGGTTACATGGAATAACCTGTGGACATGCATGCACCAGATCCAACCCATGTACATGCATCTGCTGGCACCTTTTTCATGGAATATTCCTTGCTGTTATAACCACCTCTCTTTTGGACTTAAATGCCCTTACTTGCTGCTGTATTAGATTATTTTTTGTAAGGAATTTTTAGTCTTTTGATAGATTAATTTTTGTTTGGACTTAAAGCTCCTTACAGCTGTTACTAAAGTAGGGATATTTTTGTCTTTAGCTTTGAAGCCAAGAGGCTATAAATACAAGTGTAATGAGAAAGTGGATTACACACTTTGAATATTAATGAAAGATTGTTTCTGCTCCATTAGTGAGTGAATTGGTTGTTGCCTTTGTTCTTGTGAAGCTCATTAACTTGCTGAGATTTCTATCTTGCAAGGTTTAATGTGCATAATATTCTTGGTTTATTCATTCTCAATATGAATTAGGTCAAGAATCCCATTTCTGATATTTTCTTTGAATTACACAGCAATCTGATTGTCTTTGGTTCAAAGAATCAAATTCATACATCTTGATTTGGTGCGTTCTATATTGTTCCTTTAATTCTTGAATGTGGGTTTTCAAGTTACCAATTACTTTAAGAACCTCAGTAACATTGTTAATAGCTTCTTTGAACCCATTAATTCTCTTTTCCTTTTCTTTAGAGAATTTATGTCATTGGGTTAAGAGTTATCATTAGAAGTTGCTTCAATTGGAGTTATTGGTTCATTTGCACTAGCATGTGCATAATCAAAGTTTTCTAAGGATATGTCATTCGAAGCCATTAATTGATCAATGTGCTCAATGGTATAAAAGTTAATACTAGAACTACTAGCACTTGGTTCACTTCTCTTTCGTGACTAACGACATGCTTTCTCCTTTACAGTTTTAGTTGCATCACCATTTGCTCTATCCTTCCCATACAAGAGTAGTAGTTGATTATAATGACTAATTTTAGTGGGCATCCATTTCTTTGCACTTGGCCTTCCTTAGTTTGTACAAAATAAAAGGAAAAATATTCGTAAAAACAAATCAAAGTGAAAATACCTGTATCAGTGCTTCTTAGACTTTAAGGTCTGCATCAAACATTTTAGTAATAGGACTCCAAGCAATACCACTAGAGTGTTTAAAATTATCATAACACTCATTGAAGTTATTTTTTAGGGATTTTATGTGTATGTTCAATTCTAATTATTTTCATGCACTTTAGCAACAACTTGATTTAATGCTTAGGTAGTGAAAGTCTCATCCACTCTACTTTGCTAGTGTAAGAGAGCACTAATGAGAATTTCATCCATAAATTTAGTTCACTAATGCATGTTCCTTCTTTCTTCTTCAGTCTTGTCTCCATTATGTCAGTGATCATCCATTTGCACTAGCAAGCCTAAGATTATAGACTTAGACCATCTAAGGGCCCACTATACCGAGTAGATTTAAACTCTATCTTCCATTAAGACTCTAACTCAGTAAAAAGAGCTTGACACTTTAAGTACGTTATGCTGAAATTTTCTTTTTTGTTCCTATTTAACTTTATCATTTCCTCTATGTTCTACTCAACTTGAGTAGATTTAAACTCTTTCTGCATCCTTTTAAGACTACTAAGAGCCGTATAACTTTCTTTCATCAAACAAAAGATTACTTATAATTGTTTCTCTAGAAAGAGCATATTGACTATCCTTTACTTTCTTATTTCTTTTACAACTGTTTAAAGCATTAGATACATCAATTTCGGAAGTGTTGCTTTAAGGAACCTCTTTTACATGACCATATCATATCATTTAACTTAACTGCGTCCTATTAATCATACTCAACTTTACTTTTCTTTCATCATTAGGTCTACCCTTAGTATTGAAATACATAAGTGGGCTTTTTTTAGCACAGTAGACTTCCATTACAAATATTTCATGTTTAGTGTGATTAGTAGGACACTACTTCCTCTCATAAGTCATATCATTTATGCAACATAATTCAATTTTTTAAGGAGATAACTTGACAAGTTGGTCTTGCCCTTTTGTCCTTACCGTTTCCCTATTTACTTCTATTTATAATTTGGGAACTCCACATTCCCCTTCTTATACTTATAAACTTATGTTTTATGCTTTCAAAAGTACATTGTGCTCTTCCATTTAGTTCTAAAGGAAACAACTCACTTACTCATGTAACCATATAGTCCTATGATACACTTGTATCATATAGGTATTTCAAGGCACTATTGCATTGCATTTGATAGCATTTAGGGAGTGAATTGCATGCATTTTACTTAGTTTCATTAGTTTTGGATAATTTTGTTAATCTCTACATTACGCGAGTCATGTACGCATGGAGCTTGACCCGTGTAACTCATTAGATAAGAGAAATTGAAGAAGGCAAGGAGAAGCCACAGTACAACCAAGCCCGTGTAATAGATCCCGTGTAAATCACCAAGCCACGTGCAATGTTTTGGAAGTTAAAGACCTAGAGAACTAAAGAGAGATGATAGTACATGAGCTGTGTTAACAGCCCAGTGTAAACTTCCTACCCCAGTGTAACTTGTTGTTTCCCTCATGAACGAAGCCTAATTAGTCTAGAGACTTACATGGCCATGGGTCGTGCAGTGCCACATAGGCCATGCGCTTTGTAGCAGATAGACTTCTGTTTCAATTCCAATTCTCTTTCACTCATTTCAAAAATGATGTGAACCTTCAAGTAATTGGTAACTTGAAAACCCACATTCAAGAATTAAATGAACAATATGGAAAGCACCAAATCAAGATGTATGAATTTGAATCTTTGAACCAGCACAATCAGATTGTTGTGTAATTCAAAGAAAATATCAGAAATGGGATTCTTGACCTAATTCATATGGAGAATGAATAAACCAAGAATATTATGCACATTAAACCTTGCAAGATAGAATCTCAGCAAGTTAATGAGCTTCACAAGAACAAAGGCAACAGCCAATTTACTCACTATAGGAGCAGAAACAATCTCTCATTAATATTCAAGTGTGTCCTCCACTCTCTCATTACACTTGTATTTATAGCCTCTAGGCTTCAAAGCTAAAGACAATAATATCCCTACTTTAGTAACAGCTGTAAGGAGCTTTAAGTCCAAACAAAAATTAATCTATCAAAAGACTAAAAACTCCTTACAAAAAGTACATTTAATACAGCAGCAAATAAGGGCATTTAAGTCCAAAAGAGAGGTGGTTATAACAGATGGAATATTCCTTGAGAAAGGTGCCAGCAGATACATGTACATGGGTTGGATCTGGTACATGCATGTCCACAGGTTATTCCATGTAATCTAATGCTCCTGCATCAACACAAAGAGATAAATCAGCAACATTGAAGGTGGCACTGACATTATACTCACCGGGCAGGTTTATTTTGTAAGCGTTATCATTAATTTTGGTCAGCACTTGGAAAGGTCCATCACATCTTGGTTATAATTTTGATTTCCTTGAGAGAAACCTTTCTTTGCGCAAGTGAACCCATACCCAATCGCCAGGTTGAAATGTGACTTTCTTCCTTCCTTTGTTGGCTTGACTAGCATATTTTTCATTGTTCTTTTCAATTTGAAGCTTGGCTTGTTCATGGATTTTCTTCACCAATTCTGCTTTTCTTTTTCCATCTAAAATAGCAAGCTCGTTCACAGGCAAAGGTAAAAGATCCAAAGGAGTTGAAGGATTGAAACCATACACAATTTCAAATGGAGAATAGCCAGTAGAAGAATGCACATTTCTATTGTATGCAAATTCAACAAGTGGAATGCAATCTTCCCATGACTTCAAATTTTGCTTAACCACTGCACGCAAAAGAGTAGTTAGCGTCCTATTTACTACTTCAGTTTGACCATCGGTTTGTGGGTGACAAGTGGTGGAAAATAACAACTTGGTGCCCAGTTTTCCCCACAAAACCTTCCAAAAGTGACTAAGGAATTTAACATCCCTATCACTAACTAAACTCTTAGGTATGCCATGCAACCTAACAATATCTCTAAAAAATAAATTTGCAACATTTGTAGCATCATCAGTTTTATGGCATGGAATAAAATGTGCCATTTTTGAAAACCTGTCAACAACAACAAAAATTGAATCATGGCCTTGTTTAGACCTAGGTAATCCCAACACAAAATCCATAGACAAATGAACCCAAGGATCACTAGGGGTAGGCAAAGGTGTATACAAACCTTGTGGCAAAACTCTAGATTTAGCCTTAGCACACACAGTGCACCTAGCACATACTCTTTCAACATCTCTTTTCATATTCGGCCAATAAAAATGTTCCTTCAATACATCTAAAGTTTTGGCAACACCAAAATGACCCATTAATCCACCAGCATGAGACTCATTCACAAGTAATTCACGCATGGAACTCTTAGGCACACACAATCTATTTTCTCTAAACAAATATCCATCATGCCTATAAAACTTCTCAAAAGCATTCTTTTCACAAGCTGCATACACTCTAGCAAAGTCATCATCTTCAGCATATAATTCTTTCACATATTCGAATCCTAATAACTTTGCATCAAGAAGGGCAAGAAGGTTATACCTTTGAGATAAGGCATCAGCCACCACATTTTCTTTCCCATGTTTGTATTGAATCACATATGGGAAGGTCTCAAGGAACTCAACCCATTTTGCATGGCGCCTACTCAACTTATTTTGCCCCTTGATATGCTTCAATGACTCATGATCTGTGTGGATGACAAATTGCTTTGGCCAAAGGTAATGTTGCCATGTTTCCAAGGCACGTACCAATGCATACAACTCCTTGTCATATGTAGAATAGTTTAAAGCTGCTCCATTAAGCTTCTCACTAAAGTATGCTATTGGTCTATTTTCCTGCATTAAAACGGCTCTAATACCTATTCCGATCGTCACACTCAATCTCAAAAGTTTTAGAAAAATCAGGTAAGGCCAATACAGGAGCGGAACATACCATCTCTGTAATTTTGTGAAAAGCATTATCTTGTTTCTGTTCCCAAACAAAATTAACATTCTTTTTGACAAGATCATTCAATGGTGCTGCAATGGTACTGAAATTCTTAATAAATCTTCTATAGAAACTAGCTAGTCCATGAAAACTACGTACTTCAGATGCAGTCTTTGGAATGGGCCAGTCTTTAATAGCTCTAATTTTTTCATCATCAACTTCAACACCATTAGCACTAATGACAAATCCTAAAAAGACAACCTTTTCCATGCAAAATGAACATTTCTTCAAGTTAGCATATAATTTTCCTTTCTTAACACATCGAATACAGCCCTTAAATGATGCATATGTTCATTCATGCCTCTACTGTAAACCAATATATCATCAAAATAAACAACAACAAATTTTCCAATAAAAGCACGCAACACATGATTCATCAATCTCATAAAAGTGATAGGAGCATTAGTTAGCCCAAAAGGCATCACTAACCACTCATATAGTCCATGTTTTGTTTTAAATGCAGTCTTCCATTCATCACCTACTTTCATGCGAATTTGATGATATCCGCTTTTCAAGTCAATTTTGGTAAAAACACAAGCACCACAAAGTTCGTCCAACATATCATCCAATCTAGGTATAGGATGGCGATACTTTACTGATGATTTTGTTGACCGCCCTACAATCCACACACATGCGCCATGTGCCATCTTTCTTTGGTACCAAAAGGACGGGTACAGCACAAGGGCTCATACTTTCTCTCACATATCCCTTAGCTAGCAATTCCTCAACTTGCCTTTGTAATTCTTTGGTTTCTTCAGGTTTACTTCTATAGGCTGGACGGTTGGGAATAAGCGCTCCAGTACAAAATCAATCTGGTGCTCAATCCCTCGAATAGGTGGTAGTCCAGTGGCATCTCCTCAGTAGTACATCCTCATATTCCTGCAAAGGAGACAACAACACTAGGCAAATTGGGGTCAAGGTCAGATGTGGATAAACAAGAGTCCTTAAACACAATTAATAACATTTGCTTGTTGGCAAACATGGCATTCCTCACATCTCTTCCTTTAGCATACAAGCTTAATTTTCTCTCACCTCTTTCCATGACTCTCCTTTTGCGTTGAAGATTCACCTTTTTCAAGCACTCTTGGAATGTTTTCTTTACTCTCTTTTCTTTCCTCACAACCACCCTTGTCTTGCTCACTCACAACATTTTCACTCAATTTCTTTTCACTCCTTCTTTTCTTCTCTGCTCTCTTTTCGGCCACTCTTGATTTTTCCTCACCCATTGCTTGCTTAAGCCTTGTTTCGTCTTCATAAATCTGTTTTGGTGTCATAGGTGCCAAAATGATTTTCCTTCCATTCATTTCAAAAGAATACCTATTTTTATACCCATCGTGGATCACCTTTCTATCCAATTGCCATGGTCGGCCAAGTAATAAATGGCCAGCTTGCATTGGAACCACGTCACACATAACCTCATCTTGATACTTTCCTATTGCAAAGGAAATCAATACTCGTTTTGTTACTTTCACCTCACCACATTCATTCAACCACTGCAATTTATAGGGTCTAGGGTGTTTCGAAGTCCTCAACCTTAATCTCTGAACCAAAATAGTACTAGCAACATTGGCACAACTTCCCCCATCAATGATGACACTACAAGCTTTGTCTTGGATAAGACACCTTGTATGAAAAATTGTTTCTCTTTGCAATTCATCACCAACATCCTCCTTTACTTGAGTATTTAATGCTCTCCTTTACTTGAGTATTTAATGCTCTCAGCAGCATATTCTACCTCTGCATCCTCTTCCCCTGAAGATGTGGAATCACTCACAAATTTCCTCCTCCCCATGACTCTCTTGTTAGGGCATTGAGAAGCTATGTATCCACTGCCCAAACACCTAAAACACTTCACGTCTCTATTTCGGGTAGTAGTTGCAACCTCCTTTCCTTTACTTTCTACAAATTTCTTCTCCACCTTCTTTTCCTTATTCTTATCCTCATTTTTCTTATAGTTGCTAAAAGCCTTTTCCCTATCCTCCTTCTTCCAGTTAGACTTCCAAGATGAAGAAGTACCTGCATTTCCTCCAAATTTTGACTTGCTTTTAAATTGCCTTTCTACCTTCATAGCCATGTGGACCATATCCTCCAACTCAACATAGTGATGTAACTCAACAATATGAGCAATCTCCTTGTTTAGCCCATTCAAGAATCTAGCCATGGTGGCTTCTCTATCCTCCTCCACATTTGCTCTAATCATAGCAATTTCCATTTCTTTATGATAATCTTCAACACTTTTAGAACCTTGAGTCAATTTTTGTAACCTCTGATGTAGCTCTCTAGAGTAATGACTAGGAACAAATCTCTTCCTCATTATAGTTTTCATCTCACCCCAGGTTGAAATTGATTGCTCATAATTTCTCCTTCTACTAATCAACACTTGATCCCACCATACCAAAGCATAATCAGTAAATTATACTGCTGCTAACTTTACTTTCTTTTCCTTTGAATAGTGATGACAATCAAACACAGCTTCTACCTTCCTTTCCCATTCAAGATACACATCCGGATCATTTTTCCCTTGGAAAGAAGGGATGCTCATTTTAATACTTTTGATATTGTCATCTACCCTATTCCTCTCTCTTTCCTCTCTTCTTATCCTCCTATCCCCATTCCTCCTATCTTCAGCTCTTCTCTCATATCTACCCCTCCTAGGTCTTTCAACCTCAAAATCATAGTTATCAACCTCAACTTCATCAGATTCAACTACTGGATGTACAAGATCCCTCCTATTTGGCCTTCTCTCATTTTGCCTATCTCTTTGCTCCAATCTTTCCAACCTATCTATGATTTCATTGCACACAACATTCATTCTTTCAAATTGTTGTCTGACAGCCTGCATGTAGAATGGATTTTCACCTTCCCCCTCACTACCATCACCCCTTCTAGACATGTTTTCAGACCTGCAAGAAAATGGTTAGTGTAAAGAAAACACCTCACTCACTCCCTTACGTGTTTACACTCAACAGAGGACACTCCACTCATGTTTAACTCAACAAGGCTTTTTCCCTCTTATGAACTCACCACTCTGTGCCTTTTACCTCTCTTGGTTATGTCCACAAGTTCTTATCAAACTCAAGTAACTCAAACCAAGACTGTACCCACAAAAATTTAACACACAATAAAATTCCTGAACGTGACGGATCAAAACGAGTAATCAAGAAAACAATAATGTGATTCAAGAAGTCAAGAAAAGAAAAGCTCAAGTATGGAAATGCAATGCAATAGGAATCAAGAAAGAAGACACCAAAATAAAAGAGTAGTAAGCTGGAAAAGAGACAACCTAAAGTAGAGATATTAAGCTTAAATATCCAAGTTTGCCACCAACTTATCACAATTACCAGCAGTTCACACAATACACCAAGAATTGCATAAATTTAGGATCACCAAGCAAATGAGTGTATTTTGATCTGAAATTGAGCAGGCAAATGCAATCCAATACTGACTAATTGCTGCAAGAATTTCACACTTTTCTTGACAGACTTACTATGTTAATCAAATATAATCGTGTCTGCCGCAAAATTTTGGTTCCCCACACAAACGATTAACTTTTGAGCTGAAATTTAATTTGAGAATAGCTCAAATGTGGCACAAATGGCCTGTAAATTTTCAGGAATTTCAGGGCTGATTTGCTATGTGAACTTAATTTGATCGGGTCTGCCGCAAAATTTTGGTTCCCCACATAAACGGATGAATTTTAAGCTGAAATTTAATATAGGAACTACTGATATGGGGTATAAACACCTTATAAATTTTCAAGAATTTCTGGGTCTATTTGCTATGTGAACATAATTTGATCGGGTCTGCCGCAAAATTTTGGTTCAGCTGGCAAATATTCTCTTTTCCTTGCTTCTATTTAATCACATATGGAAATGACTCTAAAAATTCAATCCATTTAGCATGCCTTCTACTCAACTTATTTTGACTCTTAATATGCTTCAATGATTCATGATCCGAATGTATGACAAACTCTTTAGGCCACAAATAATGTTGCCAAGTTTCCAAGGCCCTAACTAATGCATACATCTCCTTATCATAAGTAGAGTAATTCAAGGCAGCTCCATGCAATTTCTCACTAAAATATGCTATTGGTCGTTTCTCTTGCATGAGAGCCGCACCAATTCCTACACCACTTGCGTCACATTCAATTTCAAAAGTCTTATCAAAATTTGGCAAACTCAACAAGGGTGCAGAACACAATCTATCTTTAAGTTCAGAAAATGCATGTTCATGTTTCTTTTTCCACTCAAATGCAACATTCTTTTTCACCAATTCATTCAAAGGAGCAGCAATTGTACTAAAGTTAGGCACAAATCGCCTATAGAAACTAGCCAATCCATGGAAACTCCTAACCTCAGACACATTCTTAGGAATTGGCCAATCTCTAATGGCTTTGATTTTCTCTTCATCAACCTGTACACCTTTACTACTTACAACAAAACCAAGAAAAACAACCTTATCCAAGCAAAATGAACACTTTTTCGCATTCGCATACAATTTCTCATTTCTCAACACATCAAAAACAAGTCTCAAGTGATGCAAATGCTCGTCTATGTTACTGCTGTAAATCAAAATGTCATCAAAATACACAACAACAAATTTTCCAATGAAATTCCTCAACACATGATTCATCAAACGCATAAAAGTGCTAGGAGCATTTGTGAGCCCAAATGGTATCACCATCCATTCATACAACCCATATTTAGTTTTAAAAGCAGTTTTCCACTCATCACCAATTTTCATTCTTATTTGGTGGTAACCACTTTTCAAATCTATCTTAGAAAACACACTTGCACCATGCATGATACGGTCTCTACCCTTAGTAGCTGATTCCACTAAGAAGAAAGACCAAAGGACCGTCTTCAAAACAAGCCAAGAAACTCCCTTGAACCTTCAACCCTTCACCTTGAAGATGGAGAACTGAAAATATAATTCCCAAGAAAGACAGCCAAGAACAAGACCAATTCACCTATGCTGATGAACAACCTTGAACATATAATAAAACTTAACAAATCAAGGCAAGAATTTGCTAAGAAAAATAGAGAGAGTTCTAAGAAGAACTTTGAAGCAAGCTCCAGCAATTTTGCTCAAAAATTTACCATATGAATTCTGATACCAAAATGAAACAAAAGAAGGCAGAAATATGGGTTGGTGTTGTCAAGACATTTCAACAACCATGGGACATGTGCAAGTCTTGGTTAATAGACCAATCTCTCCTAAAAATAGATACAAAGTTCAAACATTAATAGGAAGGTCAGATTTGGCAGCTACAATTGAAAGACAATCTGAAAAGAGATGTTTTGTCTTGAAGCTGAAAGTAGTAACTTTGCTTTTCCTATAAAAGGTTGAAGCATGGCTGGAGCTCTTGGACAAAGTTATGGCTTCCAATCTTTGCAAAATGGACAAAAGCATCCTCAAAGGTAGGTGGAGATGGGCTGCCAATTGTGCTGCTACCCAGGCACTCCACTTGGACGCCACATTGGATGCCAACTAGGATGGACTTGCTGACGTGGCTGCCACATGTATGCCAACTTGGACGGATGCCACTTGGTCTCTTAGCTCCTCAAATATGCAAAGAAATGTATAGCAAGGTTGGCTTCTCTCTTCCATGTCCCAACCGAATACTTGCAAGAGGTTGGACTTGGTGATGTGCTTATGCACCAAGCCTTGAAGCTTCTTAGCCATTGCTCTAGTTATTGGCCCTTGATGTGCAATTGGTGCAACGGTTCCTCATCATCCTCTCCCTCTTCGAAAGAATTCGTCCTCGAATTGTCATCATCTGCATAGAAAGGAGCAAGATCAGTCACATTAAATGTAGCACTTACACCATACTCACCTGGAAGGTTTATCTTGTATGCATTGTCATTAATTCTCTCTAGCACTTCAAAAGGTCCATCACTCCTAGGCTGAAGTTTTGATTTCCTTTGTGTAGGAAACCTCTCCTTTCTCAAATGAACCCATACAAGATCACCAGGTTGGAACACCATCTTCTTTCTTCCCTTGTTAGCTTGGGCTGCCCTCCTCTCATTCACTTTCTCCATTTGTTGCTTTGCTTTTTGATGCATTTGTTTCACCATTTAAGCTTTCCTTTTGCCATCTAAACTAGCAAGCTCATTAGTAGGCAAAGGCAACAAATCTAAAGGAGTTAGTGGATTAAAACCATATACAAGTTCAAAGGGTGAATAACCAGTAGATGAATGCATAGACCTGTTGTATGCAAATTCTATGAATGGTATGCACTCCTCCCAAGCTTTCAAGTTTTGTTTAATCATTGCACGTAGAAGAGTGCCCACGGTCCTATTGACAACTTCTGTTTGCCCATCCGTTTGTGGATGGCAAGTGGTGGAGAAACAAAGTTTTGTTCCTAATTTTCCCCACAAGACTTTCCAAAAATGGCTTAGAAATTTCACATCCCTATCACTAACAATTGTTCTAGGAATGCCATGCAATCTAACTATCTCCCTAAAGAACAAAGAAGCAATGTAAGATGCATCGTCAGTCTTGTGACATGGTATGAAATGAGCCATCTTGGAAAAACGATCAACAACAACAAAAATACTATCATGGCCTTTCTTTGTCCTAGGTAAACCCAAAATGAAATCCATGGATAAATCTACCCAAGGTTCACTAGGAACACTCAATGGCATGTATAGACCATGCGGCCTTACTTTCGACTTTGCCTTCATGCAAGCCACACATCTAGCACACACTCTCTCTACATCCCTCTTCATGTGTGGCCAATAAAAATGTTCCTTTAAAATTTCTAAGGTCTTTGCAACCCCAAAATGTCCCATTAAACCACCAGCATGTGATTCTTTAACAAGCAACTCTCTAATTGAGCATTTAGGCACACATAATTTATTTTCCCTAAACAAGAAACCATTATGCCTATAGAATTTATCATATGCAGCATGTTCACAAAAGGCAAACACTTTCCCAAAGTCATCATCATTAGCATACATTTCTTTCACATGTTCGAAGCCTAAAAGTCTAGCGTCAAGCATGGAAAGTAAAGTGTACCTCCTTGAAAGTACATCAGCCACCACATTCTCTTTGCCTTGCTTGTATTGAATCACATATGGGAAACCTTCAATGAATTCACTCCACTTGGCATGGCGCTTGTTGAGCTTGTTCTGCCCCTTTAAGTATTTGAGTGACTCATGGTCACTATGAATGACAAACTCCTTCGGCCACAAGTAGTGTTGCCAAGTCTCAAGTGCACGCACCAGAGCATACAACTCTTTGTCATAAGTGGAGTAGTTCAATGTAGCCCCACTTAGCTTCTCACTGAAGTAGGCAATCGGTCTCCTTTCCTGCTTCAAAACACCTCCAATACCCACTCCAGAGGCATCACATTCAATCTCAAAAGTTTTAGAAAAATCAGGTAAAGCAAGTAAAGGTGCAGAACACAATTTCTCCTTAAGTGAATTAAATGCATGCTCTTGTTCTTCCCCCCACTTGAATCCCACATTTTTTTTTACAACTTCATTCAAGGGTGAGGCTATGGTACTGAAGTCCTTTACAAATCTCCTATAAAAACTAGCCAACCCATGGAAGCTCCTCACATCACTCACAGACTTAGGTGTAGGCCACTCTCTAATGGCTCTTACCTTGTCCTCATCAACCTCAATTCCCTTGCCACTCACCACAAATCCTAAGAAAATAACTTTGTCCATACAGAAAGTGCATTTCTTAAGATTGGCATACAAGCGCTCTTTTCTCAACACCTCAAAGACTTGTCTCAAGTGCAGCAAATGATCATGCATATTTTGGCTATATACTAGGATATCATCAAAATACACTACAACAAATTTTCCTAGGAAAGCACACAACACATGGTTCATAAGCCTCATAAATGTACTAGGTGCATTGGTCAAGCCAAATGGCATGACTAACCATTCATGTAGTCCATATTGAGTCTTAAAGGCAGTTTTCCATTCATCTCCTAATTTCATGCGAATTTGGTGATAACCACTCTTTAAGTCAATTTTAGAAAATATGCATGCACCATGCAACTCATCAAGCATATCATCAAGTCTAGGTATGGGATGTCTATACTTTACAGTGATTTTGTTGATTGCTCTACAATCCACACACATGCGCATGCTCCCATCTTTCTTAGGCACCAAAAGAACAATTACGTAACATGGGCTCATGCTCTCCCTAACATGGCCTTTTGCTAGAAGCTCCTCCACTTGTCTTTGAAGTTCCTTAGCCTCTTCCGGATTGGTTCTATAGGCTGGCCTATTTGGGATTACAGCTCCAGGCACAAAATCTATTTGGTGCTCTATGCCTCTAATTGGTGGTAGCCCATTAGGTATTTCTTCAGGGAAGACATCCTCAAACTCCTGCAACAAGGGCAAAGCACAACTAGGAATGGATTGGTCAAGGTTAGAAACATTGGTGTAAGCTCCCTTACAAATTAGCAAAGCCATTGGCATACTAGAAAAATATGCAGTCCTCACATCCTTGGCTTTTGCTAGCAAACTGACTTTATTCTCTCCACTCTTCTCACAACTCTCCTTTTGCCCCGAGCCCTTTCCTTTTGGTTTCACTCTTTTGGAATTTTCTCTCTTCTCTTTCTCTTCCTCATTTTTCCCACTTACTTTTTCCTCTCTTTCTTTTCTTTCTTTCTCTTTTTGCACTCTTAGCTCGGCCTCTCTTTGTTGTTGCTCATTCATGGTCTGTTTTATCCTTAATTGATCTTCAAAAGCTTGTGCGGGTGATAATGCTGCTAAAGTAACCCTTCGTCCATCATGATCAAAGGAGTACCTATTCCTAAATCCATCATGCACTACCTTCCTATCATATTGCCATGGTCTCCCTAGCAAAATATGTCCAGCATGCATTGGCACCACATCACACAACACCTCATCCTTATACCTTCCAATAGAAAAAGCCAACATCACTTGCTTGTTCACCTTAATTTCCCCACAGTCATTCAGCCATTGCAACTTGTATGGTCTAGGATGCTTGATGGTGCGCATGCCAAGCTTCGCAACCATGAGTGTGCTGGCAACATTCACACAACTACCACTATCTACAATCATGCTACAAGTTTTACCATTCACCAAGCATCTAGTGTGGAAAATATTTTCCCTTTGCAGTGCATCTCCCTCTTCTTCCTTTGCTTGTGCACTTAGTGCACGCCTAACCACTAGAATATTTCCTCCCACGGCATGCTCTACATCACTAGCTTCCTCCAAAGGAGGCATACTCTCACTAGCATCATCATCATCAACATCATCATCTTCTGATTCGATCTCCCCATTCGGCCTCATCACCATCACCCTCTTGTTAGGACATTGAGATGCATAATGTCCCTTCCCTAGGCACCTAAAACATTTGATATCCCTAGTTCTCCCACTAGAGGTATTCTGTCCCTTGCCTTTCTCAGTCACACTAGGCTTTTCTCCACCCCTAGTCTCCTCTTTCTTTTCCTTAGAAACAACCTTGGAATCACTAATTTCACCCTTCTTCCAATTCGGTTTCCATGGAGCATTGTTGCCCAAATTCATACCTACACCCATTTTGAATGCTTTCTTCTTCTTTAGTTGTTTTTCTATCTTGATTGCCATATTTAACATGTCATCAAGCTCTACATAGTGTTGTAGCTCCACTAAGTTGGCAATATCAAGATTCAGCCCCTTTAGGAACCTAGCCATAGTGGCTTCCCTATCCTCCTCTACATTGGCTCTTATCATAGCCATCTCCATCTCCTTGAAATATTCTTCCACACTTTTGTTTCCTTGCACCAGCCCTTGCAACCTTTGGTGCAACTCCCTTAGTAATGTTGAGGTACAAATCTGTCCCTCATGATTTGCTTCATCTCATCCCAAGTTTCAACACCCCTCATCCCATTTCTCCTTCTTTTAGTGAGCAATTGATCCCACCAAACTATGGCATAATCTGTAAACTCAACTACTGCAAGCTTCACCTTCTTTTCCTCACTATAATTGTGACAATCAAATATGAGATCCACCTTCCTCTCCCACTCCAAATATGCATCCGGATTGGCTTTGCCTTGGAATGGCGGAATTTTCATTTTGATCCCACTAATGTTACCATCCACTCTCCCTCTCCCTCTTGCTTCCTCCATATTGCCTCTTCTCAAGTTTCTGCCTCCACCTCTTCCACCCCTATTACCTGTCATCCCTCTCGGTCTATGGTGGTCATCATGTGCAGCAGAGTGCTGGTCATCCCCTTCATCAGAATCATCATCATTTTCATCCCCCCAATCATCTATAGGTGGTGCATTGTTCACTCTAGATCCCCTAGCCCTATTCTGCCCCTCATTTGTGTTTTGTCTACCATTCCCACTATTCTGCTCAATTCTTTCAATTCGGTCAGTTAGGTTGCTCAATTGTCTACCAATTCTTTCCAAATGTTGAACAAGTGCTTGTTGGTAAAAAGGATTATCCATATTAAGTCCACTAGTTTGTTCTTGTGACATTTTTAATACCTGCACAAAAAAGTTAGTAAAACAGAAAACAACCTCACAAATTCACTCAATTTTTGGTCACTCAAGTGTTTGTACTCAGTTTATAGGCTTTTACCCTCTTGGAGTTCTTGCCACTCAATGCCTTTTTCCACTCAAGCTTGCTTACCAAGTTCTTGTCAGAACTAATGCAATTCCAGCAAGTTTAAATCAAGTTTTAATATATGTTCAAGCACAAACTCAAGCAAAACGTGTGGAATAAGGGTTTGTTATGACACTTGAAGCAAGAAATGAAGACACCAAGCTCTAGAGCAATGAAGTGAAATAGGAGTCGAAATTACCTTGCTATTTTTGCCTCTCCCCGAAAAAAAAAAAGGCAAAGTTGGAATTTTGTAAAACTGTTTTAAGGACAGCAACAAGACATAATTTTTGTAGGGAAAATCAAGTCTAGAGGTTCCAGAAATCACCTTGAAGTTTTGGACTCCAAATTGGCCTAATAGGTGCTAAATTTGGTTCACCAAGTAAACAGTAGAATTTTTACACCAAATTTGATTTCTAGGCTTAATTTCGCCTACAAAGCACCCCTATGATGTTTCAGAATTTTCTGGGTTGGTTTGGCTTTACCTCCCCCAAAACAGCCACCAAATAGAAATATTGAACTTAAATATTCCAGCACTCAAATATACACTTTAGCACCTTTTTTTTTTCTTCTTTCTTTTTGTTCTTTTTTTTTTATTATTTTATATCATGTAACCACACAATAGATACATCCAACACTAAACACTTCAACAACACACTTCACAAGACACAAAGATGCAAATAACCAGGTTGTGAGGAAAAAGCTTAAGGTAGGAAACAACACAAATGTGACAAAACAAGGGAAACAAGGACAGATGCAAGAAAGCCTCTAATATACCCTATGATTAGTAGTATTGAGTGTAAACTCACTACTAAGCCCTGAATATGTTCAGATTTTCTTACAAACACCAGAAAACACTTGAAGAACCTTCAAGGCTAAAACACAAGGAAGAAAAAAAAGGAGAAAGGAAAAACAAGAACACAACAAAATGGATGACCAACCTGTTTTGAAGAGAGCCTAAGCTCTGATACCAAATGATATGAACCTGCCTAACTCCACCTCAAAAGCTAGCTCACAAGGGAAGGTTTGCAAACCCATATATATAACACCCAAGACCTCCCTGCAGAACCGATGTGGGACTCATCATTCCCGACCCCTTTAGACTGAACGTCCTCGTGAAGCAACCGGGGTCATGACTCGCTCACCCCGACTTCTCCCGAAGAACGTCAGGGAACCTTTGTACATAGCCCACCGACCCATACAGAGTGAGGCTCTGATACCAAATGATACGGTCTCTACCCTTAGTAGCTGATTCCACTAAGAAGAAAGACCAAAGGACCGTCTTCAAAACAAGCCAAGAAACTCCCTTGAACCTTCAACCCTTCACCTTGAAGATGGAGAACTGAAAATATAATTCCCAAGAAAGACAGCCAAGAACAAGACAAATTCACCTATGCTGATGAACAACCTTTAACATATAATAAAACTTAACAAATCAAGGCAAGAATTTGCTAAGAAAAATAGAGAGAGTTCTAAGAAGAACTTTGAAGCAAGCTCCAGCAATTTTGCTCAAAAATTTACCATATGAATTCTGATACCAAAATGAAACAAAAGAAGGCAGAAATATGGGTTGGTGTTGTCAAGACATTTCAACAACCATGGGACATGTGCAAGTCTTGGTTAATAGACCAATCTCTCCTAAAAATAGATACAAAGTTCAAACATTAATAGGAAGGTCAGATTTGGCAGCTACAATTGAAAGACAATATGAAAAGAGATGTTTTGTCTTGAAGCTGAAAGTAGTAACTTTGCTTTTCCTATAAAAGGTTGAAGCATGGCTGGAGCTCTTGGACAAAGTTATGGCTTCCAATCTTTGCAAAATGGACAAAAGCATCCTCAAAAGGTAGGTGGAGATGGGCTGCCAATTGTGCTGCCACCCAGGCACTCCACTTGGACGCCACATTGGATGCCAACTAGGATGGACTTGCTGACGTGGCTGCCAACTTGGACGGATGCCACTTGGTCTCTTAGCTCCTCAAATATGCAAAGAAATGTACAGCAAGGTTGGCTTCTCTCTTCCATGTCCCAACCGAATACTTGCAAGAGGTTGGACTTGGTGATGTGCTTATGCACCAAGCCTTGAAGCTTCTTAGCCATTGCTCTAGTTATTGGCCCTTGATGTGCAATGGGTGCAACCGGTTCCTCATCAATGCAACTCATCAAGCATATCATCAAGGCGAGGGATTGGGTGTCTATACTTTACAGTGATTTTATTGATGGCTCTGCAATCCACACACATGCGATAACTCCCATCCTTCTTTGGCACTAGCAACACAGGTACAGCACATGGGCTCATGCTCTCCCTAACATAGCCCTTCTCCATAAGCTCCTCCACTTGCCTTTGTAACTCCTTTGTTTCTTTAGGATTTGTTCTATATGCTGGTCTATTCGGTATTTGTGCTCCAGGTACCAAGTCGATCTGGTGCTCAATCCCTCTGATAGGTGGCAATCCTGGTGGCAACTCATTGGGGAAGACATCTTCATATTCCTGTATAAGAGACAAAGCATCACTAGGCAAATGTGAATCAAGGTCAGTAACACATAAATTAACCTCCTTGTACATAAGTATACAAAGAGGTCTTCCTGAATGTAAAGCCTCTCTAACTTCTCTTTCCTTCACATACAAACTCATTCTCTTCTCTCCACTCTCCTTTTGCCCCGAGCTTTCCTTTTTCTCATTTGCTCTCATTTTCTTTTCTTTTATTTCTCTTTTTCTCTCTTTTTCTTCTCTCTTCTCTTTCTTTTCACTCTCATCCAGCTCAGCCTCTCTAAGTTTTTCTCTCCAAGTTTCTTTCTTTTCTTCAATGGATCTAAGAATCCTTATTTGATCTTCATGCACTTGAGCTGGTGTCATAGGAAGCAATGAGTATGTTCGACCTTCCTTAGTGACCGTGTACCTGTTCTTCCTACCATCATGCACAACACTTCTATCATACTGACATGGACGGCCCAACAAAAGATGCGTAGCAACCATAGGTACAACATCACAAAGTACCTCATCATTATACTTGCCAATGGTGAATGGCACCACCACCTGTTTTGTAACCCTCAACTTCCCACAATCATTCAACCATTGCAAGCCATATGGTTTTGGATGTGTAGTAGTAGGCAAACCCAACTTGTCCACCAAGAGTGAACTAGCCACATTACAACAGCTCCCACCATCTACAATCACACTACACAACTTGTCATTCACCAAGCACCTAGTATGGAAGATGTAATCCCTTTGCATTTCATCACCACACTCCATACTCACTTGTGCACTTAGTGTGCGCATGGTGACAAGGATATTGCCATCCATAGCTGGCTGATCTCCCTCATCGTAGCAATCATCCTCATGCTCATCAACATTATCAGATTCTTCCTCCCTTTCCTCTTCACTTTCTAACTCTCCATTTTCCCTAACAACCATCACTCTTTTATTTGGACATTGTGAGGCATAATGTCCATTTCCCTAACACTTAAAACAGTTGTTCTTCTCCTCTACTTTCTCCTTTCCTTTCCATTCTTCTTTCTTGAATTTGGGAACTTCTTTCTCCACCCTTGAAGGAGCAGACCAATTTGACTTCCAATTACTCCTAGGGGCCGAATGGTTGGCTGGTGCATATCTAGCCACATTTTTCCTTTTTAGTTGCTTCTCCACTTTAAGTGCCATTTGTAGCATATCCTCCACCTCCACACAAGGTTGCAGCTCCACAATATTAGCAATTTCAGGATTTAATCCATTTAAAAAGCGAACCATTGTAGGTTCCCGATCCTCCTCAACATCAGCTCTAATCAACGCTATCTCCATGGCCTTGTAGTATTCTTCGACACTTTTAGTACCTTGAGTGAGTTTTCGTAACCTTTGAAGCAGCTCTCTGTGGTAGTAAGGTGGCACAAACCTGTTTCGCAAGATTCCCTTCATTTCGTCCCATGTCTCCACGGTTCGTTGCCCATTTCTCCTCCTCCTACTCAACAACTGATCCCACCAAACAATTGCATACTCTTTGAATTCTACAGCTGCTAACTTCACTTTCTTTTCTTTAGAATAATGGTGGCACTCAAAAATCAACTCCACCTGTCTCTCCCAATCCAAATAAACTTCTGGATTATCCTTCCCATGAAAAGGTGGAATTTGCATCTTTATACTAGCTAAATTCCCATCAACTCTCTCCTCATTTCCATCTCTATCCCAATGATCACCGAGCCTAAAATTTCTGCCACCCCTTCTTCCCCTAGGCCCTCTACCCCTAGGTGGTCTATGCCCCCTTCCGCCATAATGGTAGTTGCCATAGTCATAAGCTTCATCATACTCATCATCATTCCATTCAGCTTCTTCATACCATTCATTCCTATGTTCTGCCCAAAATCTACCTTCATTTCTATTCTGATTTCCCACATTTGCACTCCCATCATTCCTTCTATTTCTATCTTCTCTGTCTCTTCTCATCTCTTCCATAAACCTGCTCATCTCATTTCTCATTCCCCTTAATACATCCAATTCATCTCTAAAGTCATTCATTTCCAAATTCAGCCTTTCAAAGCTTTGTGCTACGGATTCTTTAAAAACTCGATCATCAGGAAACTCCTTTTTTTCTTCATTACCTCCACTACTACCACTTGTCTCTTGGAATTGAGACATGATTTGACTGCAAGAAAATGAAGTTAGTAGAAATGGCTCACCCTCTCAAGTGTTTAGCTCAAGTGTTTTCGCACAAATTTCAGGCTCTTACCCTCTTTTGGCACTCACACACTCTTGCCTTTTACCACTCAAGAGTTTGCTTCCCTTGTTCCTTTGGGAACTAAAATTCACAAACAAGCACAAATACTTGCTAATTTTATAAAAAAATAATCAACAAACGAAACTGGAAGAAATAAAATAGCAATAACCAGAGGGTGTGACACTAGAGCCAAAGAAATGGAAGACACCAAAAGTAGAAGCAAATGTGAACTAAATGGTATGATTTTTGAAAACTGTATGAGAGACAACCCAATAGAATGATATCAAGCTCAAACTTCCAATTTCATAGCCAACTTTGCACAAATACCAGCAGTTCACACAATTAACCAAAAATATACGACAATTTTGGTTCACCACACAAACGAATATATTTTGATCTGAAATTTGGTAGACATAGGCAACCCAATACTGACTAACTACTGGTAAAATTTCAGGAGTTTCTGGATGGGTTTACTAGGTGAATGAAATTTGATTAGGTCTGCCGCAAAATTTTGGTTCGGCAGGCAAACAATGTCACAAAACCCTGAAAATTGACACAAAAGCTACTGAAATGGAGTATAATCAGCTTGTAAAGTTTCAGAGTTTTCTGGGTTGGTTTGGTGTGTTAACTAAATTTGATCAGGAATGCTGCAAAATTTGGTTCGATATGCAAACAGTGGAATTTTCACATCAAATATGGCATTTGAGGTGTCTAGTAATACCCAAAGATGTTGGTAGATTATCAAGCTCAAATTCAATGTTTAACTTCACAATTCACAATTTCATCGCTTATGTCAGCTTGCCAATTTTTCAACATAACACAACTCAGCTTACAATCCAATCTCCTTTTTTTTTTTCCTTTTATATTGGTGCAAAGGATAAAAATTGCAGAATCAACTACTGATACCACTCAAGTACTTTCACAATCCAAATCAAGCTCTACCCACTAGCACACAGGCACATCCCAAGCATTAATTACCCAATTTAACATATTCAGACTTGATATCATATGACTCAAGAGGCAAATAGCTAGTGTCAAAGATAGGTTTTAGCTTGATTAACTCTAATCCTACAGACAAACTCAAGGAAAACAAGATGAACAAGAGATTTAATCTAAGATTAAGCAAAATACTGCACTAAAATTAACACTGCCAAGTTTCAGCCAGCAAGAGTTCAAACAAAAAAAAAAAGAAAAATCAATACCCTAAAATGCAAATTTGATTTGGCTATAAAGAACAAGGTACCAGATGAAGAAACTAACAGATATCTAAAGGTCCCCCATCATTCCTCCTATTTCTATCTTCTCTGTCCCTTCTCATCTCTTCCATAAACCTGGTCATCTCATTTCTCATTCCCCTCAATACATCCAATTCATCTCTAAAGTCATTCATTTGCAAATTCATCCGTTCAAAGCTTTGTGCTACGGATTCTTTAAAAATTCGATCATCAGGAAACTCCCTTTTTCCATCATTACCTCCACTACTACCACTTGTCTCTTGGAATTGAGACATGATTTGGCTGCAACAAAACAAAGTTAGTCGAAATGGCTCACCCTCTCAAGTGTTTTCGCACAAATTTCAGGCTCTTACCCTCTTTTGGCACTCACACACTCTTGCCTTTTACCACTCAACAGTTTGCTTCCCTTGTTCCTTTGGGAACTAAAATTCACAAACAAGCACAAATACTTGCTAATTTTATAAAAAAAACAATCAACAAACGAAACTGGAAGAAACGAAATAGCAATAACCAGAAAGTGTGACACTAGAGCCAAAGAAATGGAAGACACCAAAAGTAGAAGCAAATGTGAACTAAATGGTATGATTTTTGAAAACTGTATGAGAGACAACCCAATAGAATGATATCAAGCTCAAACATCCAATTTCATAGCCAACTTTGCACAAATACCAGCAGTTCACACAATTAACCAAAAATATGCAACAATTTTGGTTCACCACACAAACGAATATATTTTGATCTGAAATTTGGTAGACATAGGCATCCCAATACTGACTAACTACTGGTAAAATTTTAGGAGTTTCTGGATGAGTTTACTAGGTGAACGAAATTTGACTAGGTCTGCCGCAAAATTTTGGTTCAGTAGGCAAACAATGTCACAAAACCCTGAAAATTGACACAAAAGCTACTGAGATGGAGTATAATCAGCCTGCAATATTTCGGAGCTTTCTGGGTTGGTTTGGTGTGTTAACTCAATTTGATCAGGTTTGCCGCAAATTTTGGTTCGGTAGGCAAACAATGTCACAAAACCCTGAAAATTGACACAAAAGCTACTGAGATGGAGTATAATCAGCCTGCAAAATTTTGGAGCTTTCTGGGTTTGTTTGGAGTGTTAACTCAATTTGATCAGGTTTGCCGCAAATTTTGGTTCGATCGGCAAACAGTGGAATTTTCACATCAAATTTGGCATGTGATGTGTCTAGTAATACCCAAAGTTGTTGGTAGATTATCAGGCTCAAATTCAATGTTTAACTCCACAATTCACAATTTCATCACTTATGTCAGCTTGTCAATTTTTTTTTTCAGCACAACACAACTCAGCTTACAATCCAATCTCCTTTTCTTTTTTTTTTTTTTTTTTTTTTTTTTATACTGATGCAAAGGATAAAAATTGTAGAATCAAATACTGATACCACTCAAGTATTTTGGCAATCCAAATCAAGCTCGACCCACTAGCACACAGGCACATCCCAAGCATTAATTACCCAATTTAACATACTCAGACTTGATATCATATAACTCAAGAGGCAAATAGCTAGTGTCAAAGATAGGTTTCAGCTTGATTAACTCTAATCCTACAGACAAACTCAAAGAAAACAAGATGAACAAGAGATTTAATCTAAGATTAAGCAAAATCCTACACTAAAATTAAGACTACCAAGTTTCAGCTAGCAAGAGTTCAAACAAAAAAAAAGAAGAAAAATCAGTACCCTAAAATGCAGATTTGATTTGGCTACAAAGAACAAGGTACTAGATGATGAAACTAATAGATATCTAAAGGTCCTACAATGGCTGACTATTATAGTTAACCAAACAGAAAAGAAAAAGAAGTTTTAATGGATAAATACCTTGTTAGATGCCAAGGCTCTGATACCAAAATGATGAGCACTCCTAGGATGCCAAGAAACACAACATCTAAATATTGGAACCAAGATCTTTAATCATCCAAACAAGGCAGAATTTCAGATTGAAAACCCAAGTGTCAATACACAAATAGTAACAAGCTAAAGCATATTGATCATCAAAATAAGACTAGCACGGGGTTCATGCTGCTAGAATCCAAGTTCTTTCAAGAAACATGGAAGAAACATAGAACTAACTCAAGCTCCAGCAATGGAGTTCTCTCCCTAATGGTCACACTTAAACTAGAAAAAATGAAGGCTGCCAATACAATCTGAATATCTTGGGTTATATATAGCATCTCTAAAACCCTAAAAGTGTGCCAACATGGCTAAAAAGACAAAAATACAAGGCTCCTCAATCAGATGGGGCGTTTCCATAGGGGGGGGGGGGGACCATTTGGGACCACTTGCTTTATGGCAGCCCTTTATGTAGTGGGGACCATAAGGTGGCACCAATACTTTAGGTGGTAGCAGCCTCTTTTTAATGTAGTGGGGACCAATAAAAGGTGTCAGCACATGGCAAATCCAAATAAGCATAAGAAGCTCCTCCAATCCACTTGGCCGAATGGTCTTGTGCCAAGTCATGCTGATGTGGCGAAGTCACGCTGATGTGGCGCCACTTGTCAACTCTCCCATGCCAACTTGTGTGAGAACGATCCACCTAGATTCCAACAATATGCAAGAAAGTCCAACATGGCAATTTTGATCCCCCTTGTGCTCACAATGCTCCAACACCAATGCTTGCAGCTCCCTAGCTCTGGCTCTGGTGATGGGTCCTCTAAATAATGGCATAGGCACTGGTGCTTCTTCATCATCCCCTCCTCCTTTGAAAGAATTCGTCCTCGAATTTGGTCCTGCATCAATGCAAGGGGAAAGACCAGTAATGTTAAAAGAATTGCTAACACCATACTCACTAAGTAAATCAATCTTGTATGCATTGTTGTTGATCCTTTCTAGCACTTTGAATGGACCATCACACCTTGGCTGTAATTTTGACTTTCTTAGGTTTGGAAACCGCTCTTTCCTTAAATGCACCCAAACAAAGTCACCTGGTTCAAACACAAGAGGCTTTCGGCCTTTATTAGCATGAGTAGCATATTGTGCATTTTTCTTTTCAATTTGTAACCTAGCTTGCTCATGCAATTTCCTAACCAAATCTGCTTTCTTTTTACCATCAAGACTATTAATATGATCAACAGGTAAAGGCAACAAGTCTAATGGTGTCAATGGATTAAATCCATACACAATCTGAAATGGTGAAAATCCGGTAGAAGAATGCACTACTCTGTTATAAGCAAACTCAACAAAAGGAATGCAATCTTCCCAAGATTTCAAATTTTGTTTAACCATCAAACGCAATAAAGTAGTTAAGCTTCTATTCACTACTTCTGTTTGTCCATCAGTCTGGGGATGACAAGTAGTTGAGAATAACAGTTTAGTACCTAACTTACCCCACAACACCCTCCAAAAGTGACTTAGGAACTTAACATCTCTATCACTCACTACTATATTACTTGTTTGTGATCTGTGCACTTGTGGCGTTGTAAACTAGCAAATAAGTTTTTAGTGCTGTTGTTAGGGAATTTTAGTAATATTGAGTGATAGGCAATTTAGCTGATATAGAGAAATCATTTACGGTAAGAAAGAGTTCTAATGATATTAACAATTAATATCATTTCTCATTGCCAATAAGTAATGAGGTTAGTGAGTCACACATCTACACAAGCTAATCACCATTTAAAATATGATTTAATTAAATAATTAAAGAGTTTAATTAATTAATTAAAAAGGTTTGGTTTGCAATAAAATTGCAAAGTCCCTAGCATGACTTTAAACCAAATCTAGGTTATTGGATGTATAGTATAAATTAAATTTATATTTAATTTGATTAATATGAATTTAATTATGAGAAATTAAGTAATAGAGATTAATTAATTAATTAATTTATATTTGTTATAAATTGATTTAAAGAGAAGAAAATATAATTTTAGGTTGACAACTCAAATTAAAGAGTAAGGGCAAATTGGTCTTTTCACATGGTGATATGTGGCACCATGAGATGGTGACACATGGCACCATATGATCTTGCCACTTGTCTTCCTATGATGGAAAACCACGTGTTATGATTTAAATGGAGCTTGACACATGGCTTCAGAGGATTAAATAAAAAAATAAGAAGATGGGATCTTGTGGTGACATGTGGCAAGGGAGTTAGGGTTTGACCTAAGTATACAAAGAGAACTTACAAAGAAAAATTTAAGCCACCTCTCTTTTCTCTCATATGGGATAGCAACATGGTGTCTCCCTCTCCTCTTCAATTTCTCAATTGATTCAAAGGGAAAAACTTAGATTTTCTCTTGAATTAAATTTTTAGAAAGTATTTCTAACACTCAATACATTCATACAACCTTCACAAAGCATAATCCCCATCTCATAATTGGTTGACAAGGCTTGAGAAGCAAATCTAGGGGCTGCCATTGCTACTTTGGTGTGTGCTTGTGGTGGACAAACTAGAGGGATAACATTTGGGGTCCTAAGAATATCCTAAAATTGCATCAATTGTGCATCAAGAGGTTATCTAAAAATCCCTCTTTTAATTAGGATTTAATTGAATTAAATGTTAATTCATAATCTTTAACGGCAAATAAAATTTTAATGTATGCTAAAATATGTTTTAGTATGCAATTGGGCATTGAAAATGTTAATTCATAAGAAACTTGGTATGGTGCATGTAACCTAGAAATAATTTTTGAAATTCAAGGTTCTAATGCCCAATAATCACACTTCCACTCCTTCACTTCCCACCTGTAAAGACTGCAAAATTAAGAATAAAGCTGAACACTTTCAGAAAAAGGGAAGGAAAATCACTCTATGATGCATGGGAGAGGTAAAAAGACCTATAAAGGGAGTTCCCACACCATGGCATAGAAGACAGGCGTCTAGTTCAAAACTTTTATAATGGATTGCTACCATCTATAATGAGTACAGTTAATACTATAGTAGGAGGAGACCTTATGGAAAAGACAATAATAGAAGGTCTTGAACTTCTGGAGAGGGTTGCTTATTGTAATTTTGAATGGTCGAACGAGAAAGGAGACATGAGGAAAACAATAGGGATCCTAGAATCGGATGCTCTAAGTATGATCAATGCTTAGTTTGATCAGCTTACAAGCAGTAAGGTCAAGCAGCCAACACTGTGTCAATTGTGGAGGTAGCCATATGACTTTAGAATGTAGCAATTACAGTGAAACCTTCATAGATAGATGAACTATGTGAATAATGGAGGAAACTTCAACCAAAGGTAGATTAATAACCCATACTCAAATACTTTCAACCCTGGATGGAAGAACCACCCAAACATCACGTGGACTTACGTGCAGAACTAGCAGAATCAGCCCATAAACAAGTAGCAGGGATATAGATCACCACCGCCACCTAGTTTTCAGAATAGAGGATAGAACTTAGTATAGCCACCCCCACCTCCTCAGTGTCAACAGCCTGAATCCAAGTTGACCATGGAGACCATGATGGAAAGCTTTTTAGTGGCACAACAACAATTGATATGAACCTGCCTAACTCCACCTCAAAAGCTAGCTCACAAGGGGAGGTTTGCAAACCCATATATATAACACCCAAGACCTCCCTACAGAACCGATGTGGGACGCATCATTCCCGACCCCTTTAGACAGAACGTCCTCGTGAAGTAACCGGGGTCATGACTCGTTCACCCCGACCTCTCCCGAAGAACGTCAGGGAACCTTTGTACATGGCCCACCGACCCATACAGAGTGAGGCTCTGATACCAAATGATATGAACCTGCCTAACTCCACCTCAAAAGCTAGCTCACAAGGGGAGGTTTGCAAACCCATATATATAACACCCAAGACCTCCCTACAGAACCGATGTGGGACGCATCAACAATAGAATGAAATGATAAAGTAATTAGCTTCCAGAACGGACCAATTAGCTACTCATAACATGATGCTTCCAGAACGGACCAAATTGCTTAGCAAGCTAGTTCATAAAGCAAAGTCTTTCGCTGGTTTTACAACCGTGCAAGTGCACGGATTGCTAACAAGTAATAAATTGATGAGTAGAATATCGTTCCCATGAGGAATACTTAGGGAATGAAGTTTGTTAACGTTAAGCACTAGAATGGAAAACTTAAAACGAAATAATTTATTTGAAATAATTATGGAATTAAGATTTCACACTTGAATCTTACTAGGGATGTCATCTCATTTATTTACTGGATTGAGGATCATTTTCCTTGATGGAAATCAGTCCTAAGTTATCCTAAATCCTCTCTCAAGGTACCTAGGGTGTATTCTAATTAACTCAAACCCAACTTTCATGGTGATCAAATTAATTAAAATCCTTTAAGATTTTTGACCAATTTTGAAGTTCCACAAAGGTATCAGCCTATGTCTAGGTCAGAATTCCTGGGTTCAAGATCTTAATTTTCTAATATTAATCTTCACCTTTCAGTCCTTCAATCAACATCTACAATCATGGCTAAGTGAGTACCAGCACATAGCATGCATTAAGATCACAAGAAATTAAATTAAGGAACGAATCTCAAATCCAATAAATAAAACTTAGTGTTAATCCATAATAATAATTACAAGCATTAATCTCCCAAATCCAGAATAAGAAAACTACTCACTCATGGTGAGTTCAGCAAACATCATGATAAAAGGTAAAAAGAGTAAAAATAAAATCATGTAGAAGAAATAAAACAATAAAAATTTATCTAGGGAGATGAAATGAAGGAACCGAAGAGAGTTTGCAGCTTTGATCTTGTGGAGCTTCAGCTAGAAAACTCCTTTTGGTACTAATTTTTCTCTCCTCGAGACGGCTGGAGAGAGATGGTGGATTTCTCTCCTTCAAAACTCCTCAAAAGTGTTGTCAAAAGATAAAAGAGAGCCCCCCTTTTTCTGATGTTTTCGCTTCTATTTATAATGGTTGCTCTAGGGTTAGGTCATTTTGAGTCCAAAGGCTTTAGGAGTCTCATTTGAATCAGAAAACAAGAGCGGGAATTCGAGTTATAAAACTGGCTGCCGCATAGTACACAGCCCGTGTGTCACTACACAGCCCAGGGCCGTGTAACTTGCTGGAGTGGAATTGCGGAGTCTTGCAATGGCACAGAGAGTTGCACGGGTCTGCGCCAACCACACGGGCCATGTACTATTGTTCCCATAAGGTTCTTTAAGCTTGTGCCCGGTAGCGACTTACACGGGTCTAATTACACGGCCCGTGTGCTTTTGTTTCTCCATTGGCTCTCTGGCTTTCTTCTGGCAGAAGGATACACGGCTCTGGGGCTTGGCTTACACGACTCGTGTGCTGTGTATCAGTAGGAACACTCAGTCGCTTGGCCTCTCCAAGCTTCCTTTTGCACTCCTATATTGTGGGGCTTCATCCAAACACCTGAAATAATGCAGAAAATATGGAATTAAGGGCTTGACAATAGAAATTACAAAAACTAATGAAATTAACTACTATGCATGAAAATACTTGCCTAAATGCTATAACATAGCATACAAATGTGCTTAAAAACATCTATACAATTCAAGTGTATCAAATACCCCCAAATTCAAACTTTTGGTTGTGCAAAGCAAAATTCTGCTTTAAGACACATTTCAGGGGATACTTAGGAATATAACCAACAATTTAATAAGCATAGAATTGAACTCCTCCAACCTTCATGCCAATTACCCAATTTCAAGGCATAAGGATTCTAATAGCTGCATGTTTAGAACTTCACCTCCTTTTTGGCGCTTCAACAAATTATTCCTCTTTGCAAGGCCATCAATACGTCATAAATAACCTGTTCTATCAGGATAAACTTGAGAAACACTTACTCCCCCAAATTTGCCTCTTTTGTGAGTAATTGTAGTGAAGTGATTTAATTCCAACTCCATAGGCATATCTCAATTTTCTATGTTTACTAATGTAGCATACACTTTTCAAAAGATCAAAAGGTGTTTAAAAGGGTTGTAATGGGGCTAAAGGGATAATGACTTGGTTGGCAATGAAAGGTTTATAGGGAATGCGAAAATATAAGGATAGCATGTATGTATAAAATATCAAGTATACTAAGTTTATTCTACTGATTTTGTATGGAGAGGAAGGCCTTTTAGTTTTTATAGTGCCAAGCATGCTTCCATAAAAAATCAGGCAAAGAATTATTTTCTCCCTCGATGAATTCTATATCAAAGTCAAATGTAGATAAGATGGCTTGCCATCTAGCGAAGATTTATTTTGAAGCAATGTTTTTAACAACTTTTAAGAGTATCTCTTTAACACTCTTACAATCAATCCTTATAAGGAATTTCTGATTTAATAAATCAGATTCAAACTTTTGTATACAGAGAACTATAGATAATATCTCTTTTTTATAGTAGAGTAATTAATTCTTGGTCCTATCCATATACTGCTGGTAAATCTATTTGTTAGATGCGTCTGTTTGCACTATTTTAAAGGCTTCAGGATGAGGAATAGCCAGACAGGGTAATGATTTGACTTTGTTTTATTTTTTTCACAGATAAGGTGTGTTCTTGGGTCCAGGGTATTGGATTCTTTTTCAATCTTTGGAAAAGTGATTTAGCATCTTATGCTAAACTTTTATAAAAGTCAGCAACATAATTGAGGCTACCTAAAAATCTTTGTAATTGGGTTTTATCTTTTATTTCATCAAGAAATTTGTCGGCAAACTCAATGGCTTGATTTATGGGAATAATAGATCATTTTTCTATGTTATGTCCTAAAAATCTTACTTTAGTCTAGAAGAGTTTTATTTTCTTAGCTGAGACTGCTAAACCATTTATTTTCACAATTTTGATAAACACAAAGTGCTTAAAATGTTGATTATTGTTCTGGAGAAAACAAGAACATCATCAATGTATACTATTGCAAATGCTGAATAAGCATTAAATATTTCGTTCATAATCTTTTGAAATTCTGATGAGGCATTTTAAAGCTCAAATGGCATCACATTCCATTCATAATGGCTAAATGATACATTAAAGGCAGTTTTATACCTATCTTCTACAGCTATTTGAATTTGCCAATAGCCAGATTTCATATCGAACTTTGAAAATATTTGGACCTCATAGAGTCTGCTTAACAGATCTCTTTTATTAGGCAATGGATATCTTATCCATCTAAGGGCCTTATTTAAAGGCTTAAAATTGAAGACTAGTCTAGGAACTCCTTTTTCTAATTCAGCAGCATTTTCAACATAAAAAGCTGGACAGATCCATGGGCTTTGACTTTTTCTAGTAAGCCCTTTTGCTTCGAGGTCAGCAATTTCTTGTTTATAGATTTTTAGGCATCTTGGACCCATTGCAATGGGCCGGGCCTTGGTTGGTATCATTTTTTCATCAAAGTCGGGCTCATATGATAAAATAACCACATGTCTTTTTCTAGCCCAGAAGGCATTAGGAATGTCAGCACAAATGCTATTAAGCATTTCATCATGTAAACTTTTGATTTTTCTTTGTATTTTAGGTTCATTAACCTTTTCTTCCATGGTTTTGTATCCTACTTCTCTTTTTAAAGAATTTACAAATTTTTCTTTATTCTTGATGTTACTTTTAAGCACATAAATTTCTCTTTCTATTGGTAAAGAGATAAATTCAAAAATAATCTCTTTTCTCTCTATTTCAGAAACAATTCTCTATTTCAGAAACAATTCTCTTTTCTATTATTAATTTAATTGGGTACAGCATGTGTAGAAATGGGTTTCCTAATATTACTGGATGAGATAATCCTTTTACTAAAATAAAGGGGATTTCAAAACATATTCCTTGGTTACAGACAACCGTGTCTGATAATTTAAACCTTACACTCATCTTGCTACTATCTGCTGTATGTAATTCCTCTATTGTTTTAGAGAAATACTTTGAGGGTACTAATCCTTCATTTATACAGCATAAATCGGCGC
Organism: Hevea brasiliensis; assembly: GCF_030052815.1. Taxonomy (NCBI): domain Eukaryota; kingdom Viridiplantae; phylum Streptophyta; class Magnoliopsida; order Malpighiales; family Euphorbiaceae; genus Hevea; species Hevea brasiliensis. The sequence goes on from NC_079500.1 coordinate 70,369,534, forward strand.
CTGAATCTATTAAGGCTATTGTACTAAATAAATACTACTTTTGAACAACTATGGTAATTCTTGTATGCCATTTGTGAGTGACAACTCAATCTATTCTATTAACATACTGAAGGTTATTAATACTATTAGTATTATCTTCAACCTTATCTTCTTCTTCTTGCTCAGCTATTAGCGGAGATTCATTTTTTACTTCGAGTAAAACTACTCTTTCTTTTAAGTGATGCAATTCAGTTTTTACCGAACTAATTTCTTATCTTAATTCTTTTATTATAGGTTCTCTTGGCATTTTAGCCGCTTTAATTTTTTCCATAGTTTCTTTAAGATCATATGGATTTTTCTTCTCTTCTATTTTCTTTTATAAAGGACTTTTATCCCTATACAAAGTTAAATATTCTTTTAACTTATTTCGTCTCCCTTCCTGGTCTTCGATCTTATCTATAAGACCTAAGATTAAATCTTCTACTTTAGTTAAGACACACAGACCATTTAAGGTACATAGTGACTTGTAATAGTCACAATTTCCATCACACTCTGATTGTTTATCAGAATCACTGGAAGATTCTTCAGAAGTATAGTCTACCGCATTAATTTCTAAGTCTTCTGGTTCACTATCATTTATTTTTATCAATGATTCTTTAAGATTTTCATCGATTGATAGAGCTTGTATTTGCTATTTTACTTTACACCTATTAGCGTAGTGTCCTGGTTTTCTGCATTTATAACAGACTACTTCAGACTCTTTTTTCTTATTTTTAGAAGATTTTGTTTTCTTTTTTGGAGTTTTTCTATTAGATGATTCACCTTTTTCTTTCTTATAATACCTTTTAGTATTATAGGTTTTCTTTTTGCCTTTTCCTATTCTCCTGCCCCCTTTAACTTTTCTTTTATAAGGAAAAGTTTTTTATAAGGAAAAGTTATGGGTGGAAGTCCTATTTGTTCACAGAAATCACCGAGTATTCTTTTACTGGTGAGTTTTTCTTTTTGCATTTGTCTATGAATTTTTAATTCATTGCATAATGCTACTCCTGCAGAAACTACTTCTGAGGCTAGTTTCTCCATATGTATAATGGTTATATGGAAGGGTTCCATCATTTTTGTCTCTAATTTGTTTCTTAACTCCTTCAGCAAATAACGAGGGTAACCCAAAAAGAAATTTTTCTTTCCAAAAGTCAAATTGATTATCTTCCCTAGTAAAGATAAGGGCAAAAAAGGTATCTTTATACCATTTAAAATGAGACAGGTCAGGACATCTTAAGTTCATTAACTGTTCCTGGGACCTATCCATGTATAAGCTAGCTGATCCTATGAAGTGCATACCTATGGTGTATAACAAGTTATGTTTTGACAGCGTTAATAACTTGCGCTTTTCCTTCTTCAGATAAGGAAAAGTCCCACCAACCTCTTAGTTAGCTGTAAAGCCAGCTATAATGGCTTTCGCTGTTGCTTGATCAGTATTTCCTTTGGTTCTTGCAGCCATGGCTTACATGGTCATAAACTGGATAATATTTTTGATTTGATAATAAGAAAGTCCATCTATGTTCCATTCTACAATTGAAGTTCCATCATATTGTACGTAATTATAACTTGTATCTTCAAATTGTAAATTAATTGGAGATGGCCTAGGATAGTAAAACTATGTTATGTCCTAAAAATCTTACTGTAGTCTGGAAGAGTTTTATCTTCTTAGCTGAGACTACTAAACCATTTATTTTTACAACTTTGATAAAACACATTTAAGCGCTTAAAATGTTAATCTATTGTTTTGGAGAAAATAAAAACATCATCAATGTATACTATTGCAAATGCTGAATAAGCATTAAATATTTCATTTATAATTTTTTGAAATTCTGATGGAGCATTTTTAAGCCCAAATAGCATCACATTCTATTCGTAATGCCCAAATGGTACAGTAAAGGTAGTTTTATACCTATCTTCTTCAGCTATTTGGATTTGCCAATAGCCAGATTTCATATCGAACTTTGAAAATATTAGGGCTCATAGAGTCTGTTTAATAGATCTCTTTTATTAGGCAGTGGATATATGATCCATCTAAGGGCCTCATTTAAAGGCTTATAATTGATGACTAGTCTAGGAACTCCTCTTTCTAATTCAGCAGCATTTTCAACATAAAAAGCTGGACAGCTCCATGGGCTTTGACTTTTTCTAATACGCCCTTTTACTTTGAGGTCAACAATTTCCTGTTTACAAGTTTCTAGGTGTCTTGGACCCATTGCAATGGGCTGGGCCTTAGTTGATATCATTTTTTCATCAAAGTCGGGCTCATATGGTAGATTAACCACATGTCTTTTTCTAGCCCATAAGGCATTAGGAATGTCAGCACAAATGCTATTAAGCATTTCATCATGTGAACTTTTAATTTTTCTTTTTATTTTAGGTTCATAAACCTTTTCTTCTAAGGTTTTGTATTCTACTTCTCTTTTTAGAGAATTTATAAATTTTCCTTTCCAAAAGTCAAATTGATTATCTTCCCTAGTAAAGATAAGGGCAAAAAAGTTATCTTTATACTATTTAAAATGAGACAGATAAGGACATCTTATGATATGAACCTGCCTAACTCCACCTCAAAAGGTAGCTCACAAGGGGAGGTTTGCAAACTCATATATATAACACCCAATACCTCTGATGAGGAACCGGTTGCACCAATTCCACACCAAGGGCCAATAACTAGAGCAATGGCTAAGAAGCTTCAAGGCTTGGTGCATAAGCACATCACCAAGTCCAACCTCTTGCAAGTATTCGGTTTGGACTTGGAAGAGGGAAGCCAACCTTGCTATACATTCCTTTGCATATTTGAGGAGCCAAGAGACCAAGTGGCATCCGTCCAAGTTGGCATACATGTGGCAGCCACCTCAGCAAATCCATCCTAGTTGGCATCCAATGTGGCGTCCATGTGGAGTGCCTAGGTGGCAGCACAATTGGCAGCCCATCTCCACCAACTTTTTGAAGATGCTTTTGTCCATTTTGCAAAGATTGAAAGCCATAACTTTGTCCAAGAGCTCCAGCCATGCTTCAACTATTTATAGGAAAAGCAAAGTTACTATTTTCAACTTCAAGACAAAACATCTCTTTTCAGATTGTCTCTCATTTGTAGGCTGCCAAATCTGACTTTTCTATTAATGTTTGAACTTTGTATCTATTTTTGGAGAGATTGGTGTATTAACCAAGACTTGCACATGTCCCATGGTTGTTGAAATGTCTTGGCAGAATACACCAACCCATATTAGCCTTCTTTTGTTTCATTTAGAGAACATAATTCATATGGTATTTTTTTGAGCAAAATTGCTGGAGCTTTGCTTCAAAGTTCTTCTTAGAACTGTCTTTATTTTTTTTAGCAAATTCTTGCCTTGATTTGTTAAGTTTTATTATATGTTCAAGGTTGTTCATCAGCATAGGTGAATTAGTCTTGTTCTTGGCTGTCTTTCTTGGGAATTATATTTTCAGTTCTCCATCTTCAAGGTGAAGGGTTGAAGGTTCAAGGGAGTTTCTTGGCTTGTTTTGAAGAGGGTCCTTTGGTCTTTCTTCTTAGTAGAATCAGCAACTAAGGGTAGAAACCGTATCATTTGGTATCAAAGCTTAGGCTCTCTTCAAAACAGGTTGGTCATCCATTTTGTTGTGTTCTTGTTTTCTCCTTTCTCCTTTTTATCTTCCTTGTGTTTCAGCCTTTAAGGTTCTTCAAGTCCTTGTGTTTTCTGGTGTTTGTAAGAAAATCTGAACATATTCAGGGCTTAGTAGTGAGTTTACACTCAATACTACTAATCTTAGGGTATATTAGAGGCTTTCTTGCATCTGTCTTTGTTTCCCTAGTTTTGTCACATTTGTGTTGTTTTCTACCTTAAACATTTTCTTCACAACCTGGTTATTTGCATCTTTGTTGCTTGTGAAGTGTGTTGGAGAAGTGTTTAGTGCTGGATGTGTTCAGTGTATCTATTGTGTGGTTACATGATATAAAAAAAAAGAACAAAAAGAAAGAAAAAAAAAGGGTTAAAGAAAAAAAAAAGGGTGCTAAAGTGCATGTTTGAGAGCTGGAATATTATAAGTTCAACATTTCTATTTGGTGGCTGTTTTGGGGGAGGTAAAACCAAACCAACCCAGAAAATTCTAAAACTTCATAGGGGTGCTTTGTAGACGAAATTAAGCTTAGAAATCAAATTTGGTGTAAAAATTCTACCGTTTACTTGGTGAACCAAATTTAGCACCTATTAGGCCAATTTGGGGTCCAAAACTTCAAGGTGCTTTCTGGAACCTCTAGACTTGATTTTCCCTACTAAAACTATGTATTGTTGCTGCTCTTAAAACAGTTTTACAAAAATAGCAAGCTAATTCGACTCCTATTTCACTTGATTGCTCTAGAGCTTGGTGTCTTCATTTCTTGCTTCAAGTGTCATAACAAACCCTTATTCCACACGTTTTGCTTGAGTTTGTGCTTGAACATATATTAAAACTTGATTTAAACTTTCTGGAATTGCATTAGTTCTGACAAGAACTTGGTAAGCAAGATTGAGTGGAAAAAGGCATTGAGTGGCAAGAACTCCAGGAGGGTAAAAGCCTATAAACTGAGTACAAACACTTGAGTGACCAAAAATTGAGTGAATTTGTGAGGTTGTTTTCTGTTTTACTAACTTTTTTGTGCAGGTGTTAAAAATGTCACAAGAACAAACTAGTGGACTTAATATGGATAATCCTTTTTACCAACAAGCACTTGTTCAACATTTGGAAAGAATTGGTACACAATTGAGCAACCTAGCTGACCGAATTGAAAGAATTGAGCAGAATAGTGGGAATGGTAGACAAAACATAAATGAAGGGCAGAACAGGGCTAGGGGATCTAGAGTGAACAATGCACCACCTACAGATGATTGGGGGGATGAAAATGATGATGATTCTGATGAAGAGGATGACCAGCACTCTGCTGCACATGATGACCACTATAGACCGAGAGGGATGAGAGGTAATAGGGGTGGAAGAGGTGGAGGCAGAAACTTGAGAAGAGGTAATATGGAGGAAGCAAGAGGGAGAGGGAGAGTGGATGGTAACATTAGTGGGATCAAAATGAAAATTCCACCATTCCAAGGCAAAGCCAATCCGGATGCATATTTGGAGTGGCAGAGGAAGGTGGATCTCATTTTTTATTGTCACAATTATAGTGAGGAAAAGAAGGTGAAACTTGCAGTAGTTGAGTTTACAGATTATGCCATAGTTTGGTGGGATCAATTGCTCACTAAAAGAAGGAGAAATGGGATGAGGGGTGTTGAAACTTGGGATGAGATGAAGCAAATCATGAGGGACAGATTTGTACCTCAACATTACTATAGGGAGTTGCACCAAAGGTTGCAAGGGCTGGTGCAAGGAAACAAAAGTGTGGAAGAATATTTCAAGGAGATGGAGATGGCTATGATAAGAGCCAATGTAGAGGAGGATAGGGAAGCCACTATGGCTAGGTTCGTAAAGGGACTGAATCTTGATATTGCCAACATAGTGGAGCTACAACACTATGTAGAGCTTGATGACATGTTAAATATGGCAATCAAGATAGAAAAACAACTAAAGAAGAAGAAAGCATTCAAGATGGGTGTAGGTATGAATTCGAGCAACAATGCTCCATGGAAACCGAATTGGAAGAAGGGCGAAACTTATGATTCCAAGGCTGTTTCTAAGGAAAAGAAAGAGGAGACTAGGGGTGGAGAAAAGCCTAGTGTGACTGAGAAAGGCAAGGGACAGAATACCTCTAGTGGAAGAACTAGGGATATCCAATGTTTTAGGTGCCTAGGGAAGGAACATTATGCATCTCAATGTCCTAACAAGAGGGTGATGGTCATGAGGCAGAATGGGGAGATCGAATCAGAAGATGATGATGTTGATGATGATGATGCTAGTGAGAGTATGCCTCCTTTGGAGGAAGCTAGTGATGTAGAGCATGCCGTCGGAGGTAATATTCTGGTGGTTACGCATGCACTAAGTGCACAAGCAAAGGAAGAAGAGGGAGATGCACTACAAAGGGAAAATATTTTCCACACTAGATGCTTGGTGAATGGTAAAACTTGTAGCATGATTGTAGATAGTGGTAGTTGTGTGAATGTTGCCAGCACACTCATGGTTGCGAAGCTTGGCATGCGCACCATCAAACATCCTAGACCATACAAGTTGCAATGGCTGAATGAATGTGGGGAAATTAAGGTGAACAAGCAAGTGATGTTGGCTTTTTCTATTGGAAGGTATAAGGATGAGGTGTTGTGTGATGTGGTGCCAATGCATGCTGGACATATTTTGCTAGGGAGACCATGGCAATATGATAGGAAGGTAGTGCATGATGGATTTAGGAATAGGTACTCCTTTGATCATGATGGACGAAGGGTTACCTTGGCAGCATTATCACCCGCACAAGCTTTTGAAGATCAATTAAGGATAAAACAGACCATGAATGAGCAACAACAAAGAGAGGCCGAGCTAAGAGTGCAAAAAGAGAAAGAAAAAAAAGAAAGAGAGGAAAAAGTAAGAGGGAAAAATGAGGAAGAGAAAGAGAAGAGAGAAAATTTCAAAAGAGCGAAACCAAAAGGAAAGGGCTTGGGGCAAAAGGAGAGTTGTGAGAAGAGTGGAGAGAATAAAGTCAGTTTGCTAGCAAAAGCGAAGGATGTGAGGACTGCATATTTTTCTAGTATGCCAATGGCTTTGCTAATTTGTAAGGGAGCCTACACTAATGTTTCTAACCTTAACCAATCCATTCCCAGTTGTGCTTTGCCCTTGTTGCAAGAGTTTGAGGATGTCTTCCCTGAAGAAATACGTAATGTGCTACCACCCATTAGAGGCAAAGAGCACCAAATAGATTTTGTGCCTGGAGCTGTAATCCCAAATAGGCCAGCCTATAGGACCAATCCGGAAGAGGCTAAGGAACTTCAAAGACAAGTGGAGGAGCTTCTAGCAAAAGGCCATGTTAGGGAGAGCATGAGCCCATGTGCCGTACCTGTTCTTTTGGTGCCAAAAAAAGATGGGAGCATGCGCATGTGTGTGGATTGTAGAGCAATCAACAAAATCACTGTAAAGTATAGACATCCCATACCTAGACTTGATGATATGCTTGATGAGTTGCATGGTGCATGCATATTTTCTAAAATTGACTTAAAGAGTGGTTATCACCAAATTCGCATGAAATTAGGAGATGAATGGAAAACTGCCTTTAAGACTCAATATGGACTATATGAATGGTTAGTCATGCCATTTGGTTTGACCAATGCACCTAGTACATTTATGAGGCTTATGAACCATGTGTTGCGTGCTTTCCTAGGAAAATTTGTTGTAGTGTATTTTGATGATATCCTAGTATATAGCCAAGATATGCATGATCATTTGCTGCACTTGAGACAAGTCTTTGAGGTGTTGAGAAAAGAGCACTTGTATGCCAATCTTAAGAAATGCACTTTCTGTATGGACCAAGTTATTTTCTTAGGATTTGTGGTGAGTGGCAAGGGAATTGAGGTTGATGAGGACAAGGTAAGAGCCATTAGAGAGTGGCCTACACCTAAGTCCGTGAGTGATGTGAGGAGCTTCCATGGGTTGGCTAGTTTTTATAGGAGATTTGTAAAGGACTTCAGTACCATAGCCTCACCCTTGAATGAAGTTGTAAAAAAGAATGTGGGATTCAAGTGGGGGGAAGAACAAGAGAATGCATTTAATTCACTCAAGGAGAAATTGTGTTCTGCATCTTTACTTGCTTTACCTGATTTTTCTAAAACTTTTGAGATTGAATGTGATGCCTCTGGAGTGGGTATTGGAGCTGTTTTGAAGCAGGAAAGGAGACCAATTGCCTACTTCAGTGAGAAGCTAAGTGGGGCTACATTGAACTACTCCACTTATGACAAAGAGATGTATGCTCTGGTGCGTGCACTTGAGACTTGGCAACACTACTTGTGGCCGAAGGAGTTTGTCATTCATAGTGACCATGGGTCACTCAAGTACTTAAAGGGGCAGAACAAGCTCAACAAGCGCCATGCCAAGTGGAGTGAATTCATTGAAGGTTTCCCATATGTGATTCAATACAAGCAAGGCAAAGAGAATGTGGTGGCTGATGCACTTTCAAGGAGGTACACTTTACTTTCCATGCTTGATGCTAGACTTTTAGGCTTCGAACATGTGAAAAAAATGTATGCTAATGATGATGACTTTGGGAAAGTGTTTGCCTTTTGTGAACATGCTGCATATGATAAATTCTATAGGCATAATGGTTTCTTGTTTAGGGAAAATAAATTATGTGTGCCTAAATGCTCAATTAGAGAGTTGCTTGTTAAAGAATCACATGTTGGTGGTTTAATGGGACATTTTGGGGTTGCAAAGACCTTAGAAATTTTAAAGGAACATTTTTATTGGCCACACATGAAGAGGGATGTAGAGAGATTGTGTGCTAGATGTGTGACTTGCATGAAGGCAAAGTCCAAAGTAAGGCCGCATGGTCAATACATGCCATTGAGTGTTCCTAGTGAACCTTGGGTAGATTTATCCATGGATTTCATTTTGGGTTTACCTAGGACAAAGAAAGGCCATGATAGTATTTTTGTTGTTGCTGATCGTTTTTCCAAGATGGCTCATTTCATACCATGTCACAAGACTGATGATGCATCTTACATTGCTTCTTTGTTCTTTAGGGAGATAGTTAGATTGCATGGCATTCCTAGAACAATTGTTAGTGATAGGGATGTGAAATTTATAAGCCATTTTTGGAAAGTCCTGTGGGGAAAATTAGGAACCAAACTTTGTTTCTCCACCACTTGCCATCCACAAACGGATGGGCAAACAGAAGTTGTAAATAGGACCATGGGCACTCTTCTACGTGCAATGATTAAAAAAAACTTGAAAGCTTGGGAGGAGTGCATACCATTCATAGAATTTGCATACAACAGGTCTATGCATTCATCTACTGGTTATTCACCATTTGAACTTGTATATGGTTTTAACCCACTAACTCCTTTAGATTTGTTGCCTTTGCCTACTAATGAGCCTGCTAGTTTAGATGGCAAAAGGAAAGCTGAAATGGTGAAACAAATGCATCAAAAAGCAAAGCAACAAATGGAGAAAGTGAATGAGAGAAGGGCAGCCCAAGCTAACAAGGGGAGAAAGAAGATGGTGTTCCAACCTGGTGATCTTGTATGGGTTCACTTGAGAAAGGAGAGGTTTGCTACACAAAGGAAATCAAAACTTCAGCCTAGGAGTGATGAACCTTTTGAAGTGCTAGAGAGAATTAATGACAATGCATACAAGATAAACCTTCCAGGTGAGTATGGTGTAAGTGCTACATTTAATGTGACTGAACTTGCTCCTTTCTATGCAGATGATGACAATTCGAGGACGAATTCTTTCGAAGAGGGAGAGGATGATGAGGAACCGGTTGCACCAATTCCACACCAAGGGCCAATAACTAGAGCAATGGCTAAGAAGCTTCAAGGCTTGGTGCATAAGCACATCACCAAGTCCAACCTCTTGCAAGTATTCGGTTTGGACTTGGAAGAGGGAAGCCAACCTTGCTGTACATTCCTTTGCATATTTGAGGAGCCAAGAGACCAAGTGGCATCCGTCCAAGTTGGCATACATGTGGCAGCCACCTCAGCAAATCCATCCTAGTTGGCATCCAATGTGGCGTCCATGTGGAGTGCCTAGGTGGCAGCACAATTGGCAGCCCATCTCCACCAACTTTTTGAAGATGCTTTTGTCCATTTTGCAAAGATTGAAAGCCATAACTTTGTCCAAGAGCTCCAGCCATGCTTCAACTATTTATAGGAAAAGCAAAGTTACTACTTTCAACTTCAAGACAAAACATCTCTTTTCAGATTGTCTCTCATTTGTAGGCTGCCAAATCTGACTTTTCTATTAATGTTTGAACTTTGTATCTATTTTTGGAGAGATTGGTGTATTAACCAAGACTTGCACATGTCCCATGGTTGTTGAAATGTCTTGGCAGAATACATCAACCCATATTAGCCTTCTTTTGTTTCATTTAGAGAACAGAATTCATATGGTATTTTTTTGAGCAAAATTGCTGGAGCTTTGCTTCAAAGTTCTTCTTAGAACTGTCTCTATTTTTCTTAGCAAATTCTTGCCTTGATTTGTTAAGTTTTATTATATGTTCAAGGTTGTTCATCAGCATAGGTGAATTAGTCTTGTTCTTGGCTGTCTTTCGTGGGAATTATATTTTCAGTTCTCCATCTTCAAGGTGAAGGGTTGAAGGTTCAAGGGAGTTTCTTGGCTTGTTTTGAAGACGGTCCTTTGGTCTTTCTTCTTAGTAGAATCAGCAACTAAGGGTAGAAACCGTATCACTGGGTTTACCGAAATTCAACTCCTTTTGTTTAAAGAGTGAATCTCCCCAATCATCGTAGGATATAATCCTTTTAATGATAAACTTACTGAATGCCCACTCATTAGCGGACCTTTCTGTAGGTGAGAAGACCACTGAGTCGATCTCTGCTAGAATAGCTTGATAATAAGTGTAGTCCTTTGGTAAATAAGGATTCACTGTATGATGTTCTGTGTAGAAATTTGCAATTTCATAGGGCTTTAAGTCCTGGTGTTTCCTGTCTATGGGCATAAGAAAACAGTAGCTGATTGGAATATAGGGGTAATTAACCTCCTTTGCATTATTTGCCTCGACACTGATAGCATAAGCGTCGTCTCTGAGTTTGTCCATCATTTTAGACGGAGGTGGAGATACCTCGTGAGTCCGTTTTGACGGAGTTACTGAGGCTTTTGAACTCATGTCCTGTAAGAAATTCACGTGTCAAGAAATTAGGCAATGAGTTAGTTTCTCCTTTAATAAACTCAATATCAAAATCAAATACAGACAAAATAGCCTGCCATCTTGCAAATATCTGTTTAGATGCGATATTTTTAACATCTTTCAGTAATATTTCTTTTGCACTTTTACAGTCTACCCTTATAAGGAATTTCTGATTCAATAAATCAGATTCAAACTTTTGTACACAGAGAACTATGGATAAGATCTCCTTTTTAACCGTAGAGTAATTAACTCTAGGTCCTGTCCAAATTCCACTAGTAAATCTGACTAGGGTTTCTTTGTCATCTAGTCTTTGTTTTAAGATGCCTCCATACCAGATGTCAGATGCGTCAGTCTCAACTACATTTAAGGCAGATGGATGAGGAATTGCAAGACAGGGAAGGCTTTTAACCTTCTGCTTTATCCGTTTAACGGCTAAAGTATGTTCTTTGGTCCATGGGCTTGGGTTCTTTCTAAGTCTTTGAAATAAAGGCTTTGCATCATGGGCCAGGCTTTTATAGAAGTCTGAGACATAGTTAAGGCTTCCTAAAAACCTTTGAAGTTGGGTTTTTTCTTTTATTTCATCTGGGAATTTACTGGCAAACTCAATGGCTCGATCAATAGGAATAATTGATCCTTGTTCAATGTTATGACCTAAGAATCTAATTTTAGTCTGAAAGAGTTTAATCTTTCTGGCTGAGACTACCAAGCCATTTCTTTTTGCAATTTTCATAAACACATTTAAGTGTTTAAAGTGCTGATCAATTGTCCTGGAGAAAATAAGGACATCATCAATGTAAACAATTGAGAATGCTGAATAAGCATTAAATATTTCATTCATAATTTTTTGAAATTCTGATGGGGCATTTTTAAGCCCAAAAGGCATTACGTTCCATTCGTAATGTCCAAATGGTACAATAAAGGCAGTTTTATACCTATCTGTTTCAGCTATCTGGATTTGCCAATATTCAGATTTCATGTCGAACTTTGAAAAGATTTGGGCCTTAAAGAGTCTATTTAATAGATCTCTTTTATTAGGCAATGGATATCTAATCCATCTAAGGGATTTAAAGGCTTATAATTGATAACCAATCTTGGTACTCCTCTTTCTAGTTCAGCAGCATTTTCAACATAAAACGCTGGACAACTCCATGGGCTTTGACTTTTTCTAATTAGCCCTTTTGACTCGAGGTCAGCAATTTCTTTTTTACAGATCTCAAAATGTCTAGGTCCCATTGCTATGGGCCGGGCCTTTGTAGGTATCAATTTTTCATCAAAACTGGGCTCATATGGTAGATTAACCACATGGCTTTTTCTAGCCCAAAAGGCATTGGGTATTTCTGCACAGATGCTATTAGCCATCTCATTTTCAAGTTGTTTTATTTTTTCTTGGATTAAAGGCTCATTAACCTTTTCTTGAATTGTTTTATAGTTAACTTCTCTTTTAAGAGAATAAATAAATTTTTCTTTTTTCTCGATGTTGCTTTTAAGCACATCTAGTTCTCTTTCTATTGGTAAAGAGATGAATTCAAAAATAATCTCTTTTCCATCTATCTCAGATACTATTCCCTTTTCAGTAATTGACTTAATGGGGTATAGCATATGTAAGAATGGGTTTCCTAAGATCACTGGATGAGATAATCCTTTTACCATTATAAATGGTATTTCAAAACATATTCCTTGATTACAAACTACCGTATCAGATAATTTGTATTTAATGTTTATTTTAGAACTATCTGCCGTATGTAATTCTTCTACTGTTTTAGAGAAGTATTTTGAAGGTACAAGTCCTTCATTTATACAGCATAGATCTGCTCCTGAATCTATTAAGGCTATAGTACTAAATAAGTACTCCTTTTGAACAATTATAGTTACTTTAGTATGCCATTTGTGAGTTATAACCCTATCGATTCTGTTGACATACTGAAGGCTATTTATTTCTATTGGTTCCTGTTCATCTTCCTTTTCTGCTAGTTCCATTATTAATGGAGATTCATGTTTTACTTCTAATAAAACTATCCTTTCTCTTAAGGACTGTATTTCAGTTTTTACTGAATTTATTTCTTGTCTTAGTTCTTTGATGGTAGGTTCTCTTAGCATTTTAGCCTTTTTAATTCTTTCCATAATTTCTTTAAGATCATATGGATTTTCTCTTTCTTCAATTCTCTTTTCTAAAGGACTTTTATCCTTGACTAGATTCAAGTATTCTTCTAGCTTTTCTCTTTTTTCTTCTTGATTTTCTATCTTATCAATAAGATCTAACATCAAGTTTTGTTCTTTTGTTAAGACACATAAACCATTTAAGTTACAGAGTGATTTATAATAATCACATTTTCCATCACAAGATGACTCTGGTTCTGGTTCAGTAAAAGATTCTTCTGAAGTGTAATCTAGTACATTAATTTCTAAATCTTCTTCTGATTCTGACTCATTTAAGAGAATTTTAATTAATGAATCTTTAAGATTGTCATTAATTTCTAGAGCCTGAATTTGTTGTTTGACTTTACACTTGTTAGCGTAATGACCAGTTTTTCCACATTTGTAGTAGACTACATTAGTCTCTCTTTTGACTGTTTTCTTCTTTTTAGAAGAAGTAACTGGTTTACTTTTGACAGGTTTCTTATTTTTTTTACTTGTCTGAGGGTAAAAGGTTTTGTGTTTTTTAAACCTTCTCTTACTCTCTCTCCCCGATTTTTTAACTTTGCCTTTATTAGGAAAAGTTACTGGAGGTAAACCATATTGTTCACAGAAATCACCAAGTATTCTTTTACCTGTGATTCGTTCCTTGTGTAATTGGCGCTGAAGTCTTAAGTCATTGCACAGTGTTAACCCTGCAGTGACTACTTCTGATGCTAATTCACCAAAAGTGTAATGACTATATGGTAGGGACCCATCATGTTTATCCCTTATTTGTTTTTTGAGATATTGTAGATTAACAGGTGAAGGCGGCCAAGAGCGGATGATCCAAGAGTCTCCCGTTCGAGTGCTTCCATACACACCACCACCAACAGATCCGGTCCTTGCATACCTACAGCGCATGGAGACCACAATATACAGCAAAATGCGAGCAATCGAGGATAGCCTCTGGAAGCCCACAATAAATTGGACATGCTAATGGAGAAGCTAGATGATGAGGAGGAGGAGCTAGCATCGCCATCATCACCATCAGAGACCTTTTAGAGCTAAGACTATAGGATAGGATCTTTATAGTAATATCTTACATGCCTTAGTCCTAAGTTGCAATCATAGGTCTCTTTTATAGGCTTAATGCCCAAACTTTTCAATGCTTAATAAATAATATGCTTTCTTGTAATTTGTGTACGTTTTCTCTAATTTTGCATATTATGTTAACATTGAGGACAATGTCCGATTTGAGTTTGGGGGGGTATAAGTGCATTGCATATCATTATATGCATATCATTACATTATTTAAATTTAGCTACATTATTCTTGTGTATCAAAATTTTTGAAAATTTTTGAAAAATTTTGGACTTTAAATTGTGAAACTTAGCACTATAACCAAATTCTAGTAAGCTAATAATTGGACTCTACGGTATAGAGGAATGAATGTATCTAGATAGGTAAAAAGGGATTCTAACATGTTGTTTGCGAAGAAACTAATCTCTTTAATGGAACTAGACTAGTTAAACCTCTTCATAACTATTAATTAATCATATTGAACTTGTAAAAATAGGAGAACAATTTTTGAAACACAAGCAAAACTAAAAAATGCCTCACTAGCTCTAGAACATATCTCTTGGACCTATCAAGGCGAAATGCTAGCATATGCTTGATCACGAAATGATTAAGGCATTCTTTCCTATAGCCTCACTAAGCCTTAGCCACCCCTAATTAAAATGTATATCCCTTGTAGCCAACTTGAAGCCTATATTTATCCCTTAGAATTTATTGCTTGCCCATATTATTTACCTAGCCCCTAGCTTAAACACTTACCCTACCCATTTGAGGAAGCTAAATGCATAAGTAAAAAGTATATTCAGTGGAAAAAAAAATTGAGAGAGGATGTAGACTCAAGAAAGAGTGCAAGTGTGCAATTGAAATAATAACAAAAAAAAAAATTGCCTTTCCAACCAAGCAAAAGCAATGAGTTTGGGGGAGAGGACAAAAGGGACATAAAAAAATTTAAAAAAAAAAAAAAAGAGAAGAGAAAAAGGAAGTCTCAAGAATCATGGAAGCATGCTTGGCACTATAAAAACTAAAAGCCCTTCCTCTCCATACAAAATCAGTAGAATAAACTTAGTATACTTGATATTTTATGAATACATGCTATCCTTATATTTGCATTCCCTATTAACCTTTCATTGGCAACCAAGTCATTATCCCTTTAGCCCCAATACAACCCTTTTAAACACCTTTTGATCTTTTAAAAAGTGTATGCTATATTAGTAGACCTAGAAAATTGAGATATGTCTATGGAGTTGGAATTGAATCACTTCACTACAATTACTCCCAAAAGAGGCAAATTTGGGGGAGTAAGTGTATCTCAAGTTTAAAGCAGAATTTTGCTTTGCTTGAGGACAAGGAAAGTTTGTTATGGCAATGTGGACAGACTGAAGATACTGCTGGGGCTAGTTCCCTATACACCGTCCCTGGAGTGCTGCCCACTGATTATGTGGATTGGCCTTTCCTAGGTGTGAACTGTGATTTGGGCCTTGGGGATTGGCCCTGACCTGGTGTCTGACTAGAACCTTGAGCAGGAGGACCTCTAAACATCTTACCAGGCGCAAAGGATTAACTGGTCTGACCCGGACCTCTTTTCTGCTATCTATCTCTTCTACTTTGCTCATTAATTATGACCCTTTCCACTTTCAATGCAGCTTCCACCAATTGAGCAAAGTCATTGATCCTCAATGAGGTAATAAGCAATTTGATGTTGTCATTTAACCCTTTTTCAAATCTTTTGCACCTCTCAGCCTCTGTGGGTACTATTTCCCTTCCATACTGGCTCAGTCTGATCAAGTCTCTCTCATACTCTGGCCCTGACAACTGACTCTACCTCAACTTAATGAATTCCCTTCTTCTCTCTTCCAGATGCACATTACTGACATACTTCTTTCTAAACTTTGTGAGGAAAAATTCCCATGTGATCTAGTCTGGTTGCACCTCCCTAGATACTGTGTCCCACCATTGATACGCATCATCCTGAAGTAGGGACACAGCACCCTCCAGGTTGTGTTCTAGGGGGCAGTAAAGTTGTCTCAGTACCCTTTCTGTTCTGTCTAGCCAATTTTCAGCTGTCATGGGGTCATTTTCTTTTTTACCCAGGAAATCCACAGCCCCATATTTCCTTAACTTCTCCAAATGGGACTTCTGTGGTGGTGGTGGAGGTTGTGGCTGTGGTTGTGGTATAGCCCCAGTCATCTGCCTAAAGAATTCGGCCATTTGCTGAAACAAGGCCTGCTAAGGCTGAATAGGTACCTCTTGCACTAGTGGAGCAGGTTCTCCCTTGCCTCCAGCTTTAGTCATGGGTGGAGCATGACTCTCCACGTCTTCCTCAATGGCTCTCTGCGATGTCGAGTCCATATTCTAACCAAAATAACGAAAAACAAACAGATTTGCATTAGTGTCACCTCAACTCTTATAAATGTAATGCATGGTATGTACTCTATCTAAACCCAGAAATGCCTAAACCGTGCTCTGATACCACTAAATGTGACACCCCTCACGGCTACAGTGTAGCCAAGCAAAGTATGTCACTCTCGGTGCCGGATTATTTTTAACTTATCTTATTACATATTCTAATATTTGTATTTTATTTTGATTAATTTATATCATTTTATTAATCAGAGAAACTGGTGGAGTTTCCTCTAAATTAATTACAATTTGACGAATCCACCTGTTAAAGATCTCAATAATATAATTTCAATAATATAAATTCTTCATCACATTTAATTCTAGTGCTTCATTTCAATATTCCAAACTCACAATTCCATACACAAATAAATTCATATTCGAATTTCATAACTAAAAGATGAAAATCTCATTAATTTTATAATTTACAAATAATTATATGAGTTTATAATTTACATGGCAAACTAAAAGTCTAACTACAAAATACAAAATCACTGATAGTCCTAGTGGGTCTTACCAAAATACACTGCAGTGGAGTGACACTGGACACAGTGCAGATCTGGACTCTAATCCCCAATCTATGGTTTACTAGGCTCTCGCTCTGTATCTCCAGTACCTACGGGTGGCAAAAGCAACACGCTAAGCAATACAGCTTAGTGGTGTCAATATAAAATAAAAATAAACTAAAATAATTAATTATGCAGAAATTATGGTACTATTTTTTGCAAACTGAATTCATGATAATTATTCGTAACATTATTCATTTAGTACTTTTTATGTTCACCATTTGGTTATAAATTATTAAGACTTATTTTGGTTGCCCAATTAACCAGACCAGTGATTGGACTAGGTAAATAGATAAACTGGCACTGGGTATCAAGTACCTCGGGCTGTCACACCATCGGTCACAAAGCGTCTACCAGGTGTGCAACAGAACGGCTAATAAGCCATAATAACCATCGGGCACAAAGCCAAGTATATCAAGTGTATCAAAATAGCTAAAAGCCATAATTTCACAAAATGGCACTATATGCCATAAATTACGAAATGGTACGAAGCCATATGCAATACTGCTATCGGAACCCTATTGGCGTGTCAACCTATCCAAACCAATCATACTAAGCATACTAGGACATATTACAAAGTTAATTGTTTAATTCTTTGCATTTAAGGTTTGGTAGTTACTATTCACCTTATTATTGTACACCCCTTTATAAGGCATAACATGATCCTGTAGTATACTTAGTGAATCACCGAACTTCGTCTACCGACAATTCGTTAAATACAATAGAAGGGATTTTAAACCATTTCAATTCATTTTAATTGGTAAAATAATGTTAAAGCATTATTTAAAAACCTTTATTTGGAGTTTAAATACGAAGTAAGAAATTTGGTAAATTTTGTTTTTCGCAATTTTTATAAAAATTTCGACATAGTGACATCTATAATTGGGAAAAACAGTTCTTCTAACACCTGTAAAAATACTCTCAATAAATTTATTTTTCAACCTCAAACTCCAATATAGTCTCAAGTCAACACAATCTCATTTCAAAATGTACAACTCAACACAGTTCAATAAAATTCTTCATCATTGCTTTTGATTTAATTTACATAAACAAGTGATGAGGAACTGGTTGCACCAATTCCACACCAAGGGGCAATAACTAGAGCAATGGCTAAGAAGCTTCAAGGCTTGGTACATAAGCACATCACCAAGTCCAACCTCTTGCAAGTATTCGGTTTAGACTTAGAAGAGGGAAGCCAACTTTGCTGTACATTCCTTTGCATATTTGAGGAGCCAAGAGACCAAGTGGCATCCGTCCAAGGTGGCATACATGTGGCAACCACGTCAGCAAGTCCATCCTAGTTGGCATCCAATGTGACGCCCAGGTGGAGTGCCTTGGTGGCAGCACAATTGGTAGCCCATCTCCACCAATCTGTTAAAGATGCTTTTGTCCATTTTGCAAAGATTGGAAGCCATAACTTTGTCAAAGAGCTCCAGCCAAGCTTCAACTATTTATAGGAAAAGCAAAGTTACTACTTTTAGCTTCAAGACAAAACATCTCTTTTCAGATTGTCTCTCATTTGTAGCCTGCCAAATCTGACCTTCCTATTAATGTTTGAACTTTGTATCTATTTTTAGGAGAGATTGGTGTATTAACCAAGACTTGCACATGTCCCATGGTTATTAAAATGTCTTGGCAGAATACACCAACCCATATTTCTGCCTTCGTTTGTTTCATTTTGGGGATAGAATTCATATGGTAATTTTTTTAGCAAAATTGCTGGAGCTTTGCTTAAAAGTTCTTCTTAGAACTCTCTATTTTTCTTAGCAAATTCTTGCCTTGATTTGTTAAGTTTTATTATATGTTCAAGGTTGTTCTTCAGCATAGGTGAATTGGTCTTGTTCTTCGCTGTCTTTTTTGGGAATCATATTTTCAGTTCTCCATCTTCAAGGTGAAGGGTTGAAGGTTCAACGGAGTTTCTTGGCTTGTTTTGAAGACGGTCCTTTGGTCTTTCTTCTTAGTGAAATCAGCAACTAAGGGTAGAAACCGTATCATTTGGTAACAGAGCTT
Source organism: Hevea brasiliensis (assembly GCF_030052815.1). NCBI lineage: Eukaryota > Viridiplantae > Streptophyta > Magnoliopsida > Malpighiales > Euphorbiaceae > Hevea > Hevea brasiliensis. The sequence continues at coordinate 70,388,476 of NC_079500.1, forward strand.
AGGCTCTCTTCAAAATAGGTTGGTCATCCATTTTGTTGTGTTCTTATTTTTTTCCTTTCCCCTTCTTTTATCTTCCTTGTGTTTAAGCCTTGAAGGTTCTTCAAGTCCTTGTGTTTTCTGGTGTTTTTAAGAAAATATGAACATAATCAAGGCTTAGTAGTGAGTTAACACTCAATACTACTAATCTTAGGGTATATTCGAGTCTTTCTTGCATCTGTCCTTGTTTCCCTAGTGATGTGAACCTTCAAGTAATTGGTAACTTGAAAACCCACATTCAAGAATTAAAGGAACAATATGGAAAGCACCAAATCAAGATGTATGAATTTGATTCTTTGAACCAGCACAATCAGATTGTTGTGTAATTCAAAGAAAATATCAGAAATGGGATTCTTGACCTAATTCATATGGAGAATGAATAAACCAATAATATTATGCACTAAACCTTGCAAGCTAGAAATCTCAGCAAGTTAATGAGCTTCACAAGAACAAAGGCAATAACCAATTTACTCACTAATGGAGCAGAAACAATCTTTTATTAATATTCAAAGTGTGTCCTCCGCTCTCTCATTACACTTGTATTTATAGTCTCTTGGCTTCAAAGCTAAAGACAAAAATATCTCTACTTTAGTAACAGCTGTAAGGAGCTTTAAGTCCAAATAAAAATTAATCTATCAAAAGAATAAAAACTCCCAACAAAAAGCAAATTTAATACAGTAGCAAATAAGGGCATTTAAGTCCAAAAGAGAGGTGGTTATAACAGCAAGGAATATTCCTTCAAAAAGGTGCCAGCATATGCATTTACATGGGTTGGATCTGGTGCATGCATGTCCACAGGTTATTCCATGTAACCTAATGCTCCACATGACACCTGGTCACTTCTAAGCTTAATTTTCACCAAATTTAATCCTTTATAATTTTCTTAATGCCATTCAAGCTTATAATCCTTGCTCCTTAAGATTTCACAAATTAAATTTTGAAGTGATTTAGCCCTAGCTCTAGCTCTAGTAATTGGACCTTAGATGAAATCCTTTAGCGTAGATGTAGCTTGATTCTCATCACCTAGTTTTGTCACATTTGTGTTATTTTCTACCTTAAACCTTTTCTTCACAACCTGGTTATTGGCATCTTTGTGGCTTGTGAAGTGTGTTGTTGAAGTGTTTAGTATTGGATGTGTTGAGTGTATTTGTTGTGTGATTACATGATATAAAAAAAAGAGAGAGAAAGAACAAAAAGAAAGAAGAAAAAAAAAAGGTAAAAAAAAAAAGGTTTTAAAGTGTATGTTTGAGCGCGGGAATATTGTAAGTTCAACATTTCTTTTTGGTGGCTGTTTTGGGAGAGGTATAACCAAACCAACCCAGAAAATTCTAAAACTTCATAGGGGTGCTTTGTAGGCGAAATTAAGCCTAGCAATCCAAAACATCAAGGTTCTTTCTGGAACCTCTAGACTTGATTTTCCCCACTAAAATTATATCTTGTTGTTGCCCTTAAAACAGTTTTACAAGCTCAACAAGCACCATGCCAAGTGGAGTGAATTCATTGAAGGTTTCCCATATGTGATTCAATACAAGCAAGGCATAGAGAATGCGGTGGCTTTTGCACTTTCAAGGAGGTACACATTACTTCCATGCTTGACGCTAGACTTTTAAGTTTCAAACATGTGAAAGAAATGTATGCTAATGATGATGACTTTGGGAAAGTGTTTGCCTTTTGTGAACATGCTGCATATGATAAAATCTATAGGCATAATAGTTTCTTGTTTAGGGAAAATAAATTATGTGTGCCTAAATGCTCAATTAGAGAGTTGCTTGTTAAAGAATCACATGCTGGTGTTTTAATGAGACATTTTGGGGTTGCAAAGACCTTAGAAATTTTAAAGGAACATTTTTATTGGCCACACATGAAGAGGGATGTAAAGAGAGTGTGTGCTAGATGTGTGACTTGCATGAAAGCAAAGTCCAAAGTAAGGCCGCATGGTCTATGCATGCCATTGAGTGTTCCTAGTGAACCTTGGGTAGATTTATCCATGGATTTCATTTTGGGTTTACCTAGGACAAAGAAAGGACATGATAGTATTTTTGTTGTTGTTGATCATTTTTCCAAGATGGCTCATTTCATACCATGTCACAAGACTGACGATGCATCTTACATTGCTTCTTTGTTCTTTAGGGAGATAGTTAGATTGCATGGCATTCCTAGAACAATTGTTAGTGATAGGAATGTGAAATTTCTTAGCCATTTTTGGAAAGTCTTGTGGGGAAAATTAGGAACCAAACTTTGTTTCTCTACCACTTGCCATCCACAAACAGATGGGCAAACAGAAGTTGTCAATAGGACCGTGGGCACTCTACTACATGCAATGATTAAACAAAACTTGAAAGCTTGGGAAGAGTGCATACCATTCATAGAATTTGCATACAATAGGTCTATGCATTCATCTACTGGTTATTCACCGTTTGAACTTGTATATGGTTTTAACCCACTAACTCCTTTAGATTTGTTGCCTTTGCCTACTAATGAGCTTGGTAGTTTAGATGGCAAAAGGAAAGCTGAAATGGTGAAACAAATGCATCAAAAAGCAAAGCAACAAATGGAGAAAGTGAATGAGAGGAGGGCAGCCCAAGCTAACAAGGGTAGAAAATCCGTTGAACCTTCAACCCTTCACCTTGAAGATGGAGAACTGAAAATATAATTCCCAAGAAAGACAGCCAGGAACAAGACCAATTCACCTATGCTGATGAACAACCTTGAACATATAATAAAACTTAACAAATCAAGGCAAGAATTTGCTAAGAAAAATAGAGACAGTTCTAAGAAGAACTCAAAGCAAAGCTCCAGCAATTTTGCTCAAAAAATTACCATCTAAATTCTGTCCACAAAATGAAACAAAAGAAGGCAGAAATATGGGTTGGTGTATTCTGCCAAGACATTTCAACAACCATGGGACATGTGCAAGTCTTGGTTAATACACCAATCTCTCCTAAAAATAGATACAATTTCAAACATTAATAGGAAGGTCAGATTTGGCAGGCTACAAATGAGAGACAATCTAAAAAGAGATGTTTTGTCTTGAAGCTGAAAGTAGTAACTTTGCTTTTCCTATAAAAAGTTGAAGCATGGCTGGAGCTCTTGGACAAAGTTATGGCTTCCAATCTTTGCAAAATGGACAAAAGCATCTTCAAAAGGTTGGTGGAGATGGGCTGCCAATTGTGCTGCCACCTAGGCACTCCACTTAGACGCCACATTAGATGCCAACTAGGATGTACTTGCTAACGTGGCTGCCACATGTATGCCAACTTGGACGGATGCCACTTAGTCTCTTGGCTCCTCAAATATGCAAAAGGAATGTATAGCAAGGTTGGCTTCCCTCTTCCAAGTCCAAACCAAATACTTGCAAGAGGTTGGACTTGGTGATGTGCTTATGCACTAAGCCTTGAAGCTTCTTAGCCATTGCTCTAGTTATTGGCCCTTGGTGTGGAATTGGTGTAACCGGTTCCTCATCATTGGGGTTACTATTCATTGCACTATTCAAGTCAAAATATTGACTTTTTCATATTTAATAGGTATGTTAGTCCTTAATGCACTCACATACCTCATTTTGAGTATCAAATTTGTTAGCATCGATTGCCATTCTAAATTCAAAGCTTCCTAAGAGAAATTATAAATTTTCAGTTTTGGGTCACTGTTTGTATAGTTCCATTGGTCTTGCTACAGTGGAAGTTTAGCTGAATGTCCTTCATCAAAGTTGTTCTTTATTATGTCTAGTTTATTTCCCTTTTAGAATCACTCCATTTGGACTTTTGTAGCTCAAGTTATGCCTATTTTTCTAGGGCTGGCCGGATTGGTTGCAACCTAGAAATTCTAGGCAATTCTTGGTTCTTGCAGTTTTGAGCAACCAACTTTGGTTGACAATTCAACTTGGTTGTGGGCAGAATTTGGGTTTGTGTTCTGCATAAAAGTTGTAGTATCATATCATAGCTTTCTAATGGTGTAAAAATCAGGTCATTTGGACCTTTCTACACCAAGTTATGACTATTTGAACAAGTACTATTCATATGGTCATTTCTATACAGTGGCAGTGTGCCTAATTCGGGTTTGACTAAATTTTTCACTAACTTAAGTTCATTTTCAGGTCAAGGTTTCTATACAAAAATTGTTGCATTATGTCTTAATTTTCATCTCCAATTAGCCTCACACCAATTGGAGTAGCAGAATTTCAATTTTGGTCATTTAAGTGGACCAATCAACACACTCTAATTCACTCCAATTGACCAAATTGAGCCTCAATTAGGTCAATTTGCTTCAATTTCAAAAACCTTCAAATTTTCCCCAATTTCCCTTAGGTCAAGAACCCTAATTTCTCAAATGATTCAATTCATGAAATTAAAGTGTGTAATTCACATCTACATACTCAATTTAGTCTACATACACATTTAATTCCAAAGTTTTTCATCCAATCCATTCTCTCTCTAGGCTGGCTAAATTTTCATGAAGGAAGACATGAGTAATTTCTTGATTTTCTATGCACTTTCTACTTATTCAAGTTCATTCCTATGCAATTTATTCAAAGTAAATTGGAAAGAAGAACTTACTTGTTGAGCAAAATTTATCTCCAATTTTCCTCAATTTTCTTCAGTTCTTCTCCTTCTAATCTTCCTCTTGAGGTTCAATTTGAAGTTTAGGCTATTTTTCCCAAAAGATTTATGGTGAAATTTGAGGTTTAAAAAGCTTAAATATAAGCTTTAATGGTGGAAACTATAAGAGAGGGAGGTGAGAGAAGGCTCACAGTAATAGGAGGAAGAAGTGTAAATCTTTTTCTTTTAATTTCAATTTTTGGCTTTTTATGCTTTAATTATCCTCACAATTAATTAATGAGAAATTAAAATTATTTATGGAGATGGGCTTACATCACTTAATGATGTCATAAATTTTTATCTTTAATTTCTTTTCTTTTTCTTCTTATTTCTTTTTCCATAACTTCTTCAATTTATATCTAATTTTCGTAAATTTAATTTCCAACATATTATGGACATTTAGGCCAACAGTCACCTCTAAGGGTGAATTGACCATTTTGCCCCTTGTCAGTCTGATCCGATTTTCCAATAACACTGTATTTCTTCCTAAACCCTGATCTAATTATTTGACCGAATTCTCAACTCCTTTCTATGGTTTTCTCATTTCCACTAACTTCGCAATAATTTCTGGGATTGCGGTGTCACAATGTCCCATATGAAATTAGAGTTACAACTGTCCTCGAAGTCAATTCCCAGTATGATCATCCATCGCTGTGACCCCCGGCTTATTTAACTTTTTATACTTTGTTTTCTGAATTTTTATTTTATCATCATATAGTGACTATTTATTTTTATTTAGGGCTTTTCTATATGACTTGAACATGGTCCTAATCCTCTTAATTGTCCGGACCGACACCAGTCATCAGAACAGTGAAATGCACAGGACTATGAATGTAGGGTTGTTATAACTATTCATGCAAAAATATTGACTTTTTCATAATTAATTGGTAGGAAAGTTCAAATTGCACTAAAATACCACATTTTGGGTTTTACATATGTTGGCATTGGTTGCCAATTTTAATTCAAAGCTCATTAGAAGTTATTTCAAATTTTCAGATTTGGTCACTTAGTTTTACTGTTCTATTGGACCAACCTACAATGAGAATTTAGCTAAACCTTCTTCATCAAAGTTGTTCCTTAATGTGTCTACTTTAATTACCATTTTAAATCACTCCATTTAGAGTTTTGTAGCTCAAGTTATGACAGTTTTACCATAACTGGCCGGATTGGTACATTCCCAGATTTTCTGGGTAAAATTGGTTCAGGTAGTTTTGTTGTCCTAATTTCGGCTAGAAATTTAAATTGGTTATGGTCAGAATTTAGATTTCTGTTCTTCATGAAAGTTGTTCTACATTGTCTAAGCTTTACATAGATTTAAAAATCAGGTCATTTGGACCTCTCTACATGAAGTTATGGCCAACTGAACAACCATTATTTTTATGGTTATTTTTTTCAGTCTAGATTTTAGTTACCTTGATTTAGGTAATTTTTGGATCACTTTAGATTGGTTTTCTGGATAAGATCTCTTCATGCAAAATGTGGCATTGTGTCTTTAGTTTCACCTTCAATTGGCCTTATACCAATTAAAGCTACACAAGTTAACTTATGACTGCCCAAACTCACTGGACTCAAGGTCCAGAATTTCCATCACATATGGCAGCTCGCCCAATTCACCATTCAATGCCACAATTAATTCCAAGTTAAGGTCAAACCACCTCAAATGGTCACTAATTGACCATTAGAACACCAATTTACCCTCAATTTGACAAAACCCTAATTTTGGCTCAAACCCTAATTTCCAATTGTCTTAATCTTGCACCACACATAGAAATTAAGGTTCTAAACCTTATATCCTCATCCAAGGCCATCAATAAACAAATTTAATTCAATTAAAAACTCATCACTGTTAGATGTTTTATTCTTAAGTTATTAAGAATATGAGTGACAGAACATTCTAGTACAAGATATTATAAATTTGGTTCACAATCAAGGATACCTCATTGGGCATGATTTATCCGGATTTATTATCACTATAGTTTGTGCCCATGGATTAGTATGAGATACTAATAGGATGGAATGGTGAGTCTCATACCATGAGACAAATATGGTGGGCACTTATAAGATAAATGGGCCAAACTAGTGACATAAGATGACTTATACATGGACTTTACTTTGATCAATACAAGGTCATCTAGATCATATTAGATATAATCCCTTGACCTAAGATAATATAGTTATCTTATATATAGGTGGTTTAAGTTTGATACTGCGTTCATGCTTGTACTTTGTGTTAGCATATGGGCATGTGTTGGCTCCGACTAGTTATATATGGAGGTAGGTGTTAGTCAAGATGGGATATGTTATCCTAAGTAAATAGAAATAAAATCCTATGTGGATTATTTTTGATGAATTCAAGTTTCTGGCCAGGATAGATAGACTTGGTTAGAAAAGAATTTTTGACAGGAAAGTTTATTAATCCAAAATTAGAATTAAAAGAAGACATATGATTCTAAACATAAGAGTTTAACATGAACCATGACTTTAGTTGGAATTGGGATTTTGTAACGAAGAGATTTTAATGGTCTGTATGATCAAGGTTATAACTAATTAAGTGGTCATGCTACATGATGTTAGATGTCAACTATGATTTATGAGAACTAAAATGAAAGAGGGAATTTCATTTTAAGTTTGGAATGGTTCCAATAATATTAAGGAGTTAATATTATTCTCATTGCCAATTATTAATGAACCTAGTAAGTCATACACATAAAAGCACCATGATCAAAGCAAAATTAGTTTAATTAATTAATTAAATGGTTTAATTAATTAATTGAATTAATAAATTTTGGTTTGTAATAAGATTGCAAAGTCCCTAGCATGACTTGAAACTAAATTTATTGTAACGCCCTCATTTTAAGTAGTCCGTATATTTTACTGTTCCGACGACTAATGTCTGTCTGGACAGTCAGGATGACTGGAACTACACTCCAACTAGAGTGAGGAGGCATAAATTGACTGAATAAAGACTAAGTAAAATCAAGAAAAAATAAAAGAAATGAAGTGCAAGTGAGTTAAACGAGTCAGAGTCACAGCGATGGGTGACCTTAATGGGAAGCAACTGTAAAGACAGCTAGCAACCCCAAACCTATGGGGAACCCTGTGAAATAATTTCTGGGACTCCGGTGAAGAGTTATTGAGGGTTCGATGACCATAAATTGCAAAGAAAATACAAGGAGAATTAAAACAATAGGTATGGACAATTTTAGCTTGTTAAGCTAAATGGAGGGCATTTTGGTCATTTCGCCTTCAGAGACGATTTTTGACCAACTTGTCCATTCAAGTAAATAAATTGTATGGCTCAAAATATGAATTAATATTGAGGAAACTTAAATTAAAAATGAGTAAAAAAAGAAAAGAAATGAAAGAAAAGAAAAATTAACATTTATGACATAAGTTTATATGATGTCATAATGACATCATTAAAAGAGATAACCAATGGGCAATCAACACACAATTAAAAGGGATAAGGAAGAGTTTAAAATGAGATAAAATTCATTAAAACTAGTCATCTTCTTCATTTTGGCGTCGATGGCCGATTCCCTCTTCTTCCATGCTCTTTTTATTATTTCATTTTCAACTTTGATTTTCCCTAAGTTTTCTTCCATAAAACCCTAAACACCCTTCACAAAAATTAATCCCCACATCAAGAGGAACATTTTGATTGTCATAAAGTGAAAAAAATTCAAAGTTTTAACAAGCCAAGAAAGTGGTCAAAGAGGTTGGTGCACTAATTCACTTCTCTTTCTTTTATAAACATGAAAAGCTTGCTAAATTAAACTAAATTGACATGAAATTAAAAGAAATTCATGAGGATATGAAGTTACTAAATTTCGGCAACCCTAGAATAAGAATGAAATTAATGGTTTGATAGTTTTAAATTGGTTAGGAAATCTGATTAATGAAGTTTAATGTATTGGGAATTGACTTGCATAGGTGTATGCTTGATTTGAAAATATTGAATTAGGGTTTGATTATAAATTTAGTGTTTTTGTGTAATTGTTAGAGATTGACTTATTGAGATTGATTGTTGAGTAATTGAAATACTATGAATGACAAATTGTAGTATGGGAGTAAGGAGGAATGAATATTAGGAGTGCTTCTCTTATTCAGGAAATTCAGACCTATGAGTCCAGTGTCTTGTTTGAGTTATAACTGAAGTTGTGCGACTCCAATTAGTGTGAGGCTAATTGGAAGTGAAATTAGACTCAAAATACCCCATTTTTCATGAAGAAACCCTGCCTAAATTCTGTCAAAATCTTAGTCAATTTACTGTCCCAATCCGGATATCTACCTGTTCATTTAGCCAAAACTCCCTCCAGACAGGTCCAAATAACCTGAATTTTATACTATTGAAAATCTTAGACATAGGACTACAACTTTCATTTAGAACACCCAGCCTAGAAATGCTCTTAACTAAATGAAATAGCTAGCCCAATTGAGGTCATCAAACTGACTTGAACCATTCTGCCTATAATTTCCTGGACTAAAGCTCACTCGACCAGTTTTGGGAAAATGGCCATAACTTGGTCTATAAAAACCCAAATCTAATGAAACCAGCGGCAAAATTTCCACAAGAATTAGATCTAAAACATTGATGATTTGACCAAAAACCAGAAACCTAGAGAACTAGGTCAATTGACTAAGTTAAATTAGTGTGTGAATTCTGGAAATTTCCTAAGTAACCATTTGACTCAGAACACTCATTTAGTCATATCTAATACTAGAAAACTCCAATTAGGATGAGCCATACTAATCTAGAATTCTAAGAAATAGGGCTCTAACTTTGTTTTAGACATGGTCCTCAAATTATGAACAAAAGAACTCTAAAATAGAGGTCAAAGTTACTGACCTGAACCTGGACCCTGAGTACACAAGGTACCTGAGTCCAGGTCAGTGATTTGGCCATAACTAATTCTACAAAATGTGGAAAATTGTAATTAAAATTTTTGAGGGACCATAAGACATAGGGTAATAACTTTTATGAAGAATATTAGGCCTAAAAATAATAGTAACATGTCCAATTAATTAGACAAAGATAGACTCTAGAATCTTCCTAATTATGGACCCAGAAAGAGACAGCGAGCCAGTTATGATTATTTAACCATAACTTGAGTTTTAAAACTCCAATTAATATGATTCAAAAAGGAAAACAAAGAAAAGACATAAAAGAACAAATTCTATAAAGGGACTGTGGCCAAACAGTGGCCACATCCTGGTCAATTTGCCATGTAAAGACAGTGCACCAAATCTGGACCTAAAGAAAGGTCCATAAAATAACTAAGTATATGAGATGAAATGAATTAGAATAAATTGTTAAGCATAAAATAACATGAATTAATGAAATTATAAATACTTAATACTATTCTGCCCAAAGTATGCCTAGACTCATTTATATAGTATGGATCGATCGGTATATTAATTAGGGACTACAGATTGTAGTACTGCCCACATGAATGATCATTGACAGACAATATATGTCTAAGATAATTGTTCTACTGGCTTTATGTCTGCCCGATAGCCATAGTGCCTATTATTATTATTACTGGCTTATGCCTGCCCGCTGGCCTAGTGCATGATATGACCGTTGTATATTGGGTAGACATACGGATGTCTAACCAGTATACTTCCGTGTATCTACTTTTTATAATCTGACAAAGGTTACTTGGGCACAGATAAAAGCAATAAGCCATAAATATAAATAAGTACATGAGAAAATCATTAATATGAATTTTATAAGACTGAATATAAGGTATATGCGCAGAAAAGATCCCTATTAGCTTATTTACTTCCAAAGTTCTAGAAAACATGTAAAAGATTGTAAATATATGAAAATTGATATTTATTTATAAGGTTATACGTGAAATAATTATTTTAAATTGTTTAGTTATTTTTCCTTTCTTTTATGCACCACTAAGCAATATGCTTAGTGCGTTGGTTCTTACCATGCATAGGTATTCGAAAGCAGCAGCAACAGTAGTGCCTAGACCGGACTTGGACCAGATCTGCTAGAGTGTGAGTCATCACTTCATCAGTTATTTTGGTAGGGCTCATATTCATATTAGATTTTGTTTTTTGGTATTGTATGTAATTAAATGATGTAATTTTTTTTTTTTGGATTGTATATAAATTATAAATTATTGTGTATTGTCACGACCCAACCTATGGGCAGGACCGGCACTAGGACCTGGGCTAGCTTAAAGCCCCCGAGGCCCGTAGTAAGCCTAACTATTCCTCAAATCCATAACCAGGCCCACAATCTAGGCCCAATATGCATATAAGATAATTTAAATCAAACTGTTATAATTTCATTTCGGGCCAACTTAGCCCAGAAATTTTCAGAAAAACTAAAATTAGGGGAGCCTAGCTCAACCCTGTTACCTCATTTACAAACTGTTTAAATACCATACAAATCTTCATTTATTAATCTCAAAAATTTAAATTAACACAATTTCTAACAAGGCCCACACTATTACTAACACATGCAGAGTTCTAGATTTTAAATTTAGAAAAGATAGTAAAACAATTAAATAATCGACGTTAAACCTGCGAGGAAGAAAACAGGTTGCTCTGTAAAATAACTCCTCCTGTGGCCTGGAAAAAAATATTGAACAGGAGTGAGCGTTCAAATCAGAGAGTAAAATATCAATTTTAACCATAATCTCTATAACTATCTAAAGCTAATGCACCCTGGAAAGTGAAATGCAACATCAACAACAATTGCACATCATAACATCAATAAGGTAATTTGGAGCACTCACACGCCCAGTAATATGAATCATAATATATGGGAGCTGATCCCCTATACAGCTCTCTTAAATCCAACCTGGTGTCAGCAAAGAACTCAAGCCGGACTTTCGCTTAATAAACCAAATCGGGGTCCCAGCGAAGAACTCAAGCCGTGACTACTCCCGAAGGATCGGGTTCCAGCGAAGATCTCAAGCCGTGTTTACCCGTCCTATCCATAGTCCACACCACATCATACGCACGCTAACGCACGCACACTGCTCCAAATTACCACAACAACACACATGGCACTTTCACAGTTATGAATGCAACATAAAACGTGCCTAGAGTTTAACTACATAGATACATACATATAAGTGATGCATGGGCATGCCTGAACATATAATAATATCGAAATTACAATTAAAATTAATATTTTACTCACAGTACACCGGTGACTATTGTGGCTGCTGGATGCAGAAAAATAGCTGACCTCGATCACCTAATAATTAAATTATAAATTTATTAGTACTAAGTTAAGATAAAACTCTAAAGAGGCAATAGACAGCCTAATTCATGCCGGAAATCCGGCAGAGTTTTCCCTATACTTGGAACCTACCCAACCTGCAAAAAGGCTCAAATAACACTTCTAAATTCTCAATTTCCACAATCACGTCTCATCAATATCACATGGCCCCTCCTGGGCCCTCCCAATCAGACAATACTCAAAATCTTAAAAATTACGTTTTAGTCCCTATAATTGACATTTTATAAAAATCCAGCTAAACAAGCTCTAAAAATTCTAAAATTTTTCCCCGCGGTCCTTGATAATATTACAAGACTATTGCAAAAGGAATTATAATTTTTCGATCATCCACGAATATTTTATGAATTTTATTCTAAATCGATATTAGCCGAAAATGAGCGACTTGGAGTTTGGGTTTACCTGTACTAATTCTGACACCTGGAACGCATCCAGAACGGCTGAAAATACTAGGATTGACTGTAATATTGACCACGTTCTGAGACGGGCTGCCAGGCAGCCGGATTTGGCTGAAAATGCGGTCCTGGCTCCAGTGAGCCATCATCGATCCATCGCACCCAAATAATGTCCAAATTTTGTTAATAATTATCCTAAAATTATTTTTAAATTTTGGGAATCGAAAAAGTTTGAAAATCTCACCAATCGATCTGGACCGTTCGATTATCGCCTTTTTCAAACGGTGTCCGATCGGAGCGGGACCAGTCCTATCTCGAAGATCTCGTCGTCCTGAGTCCATCGGTGGCCTCAGATTTCCGATCCGACGATCGGATCGCCGGAAAAGTGACCGGAAACCAAGAAACCCATATGATTCTCTTCCAACTTTCCCTCGCCGGTTCTCTTTCCTCCGGCCACCAAACGGGGTGCCACTGGTCTCATTTGAAAGTTCATCATCTTGGGAGTCCGTGACACTTGAAATCACCGGAAATGGCCGCGAAGTCCGGCCCCTGCTGCTCGCTCTCCCTCTCTCCTCTCTTTCCTCTCTCCTTCTCTCTCTTTCTGCTGCTTCCTGCCCTGTGCTGCCACCATCTGGTGGTTGCTCCGACACGGGGGGAGGCCGATGGTACCTTGCCGGCACTGATGCTGGCCGGCTGGACGAAAAAAGGGGGGGAGAAAGTGAGGGGGAGAGTGGAGTCGGGGAGAGAGAAATGGGGTTGGGGAGTGCTGCATTTTTTTTTAAAGTTTCTGCATTTTTTTTTTATATGGGTTGTTACATGTATAAAAATTTTGTATGAATAGAATGTAATTTATTTAATTTTATGAGTGATAATATGATAAGGTACATGGAAAATAGAGTTGAGAAATGATGTGATAATTGAAAACACGAATGGATGAAATTGATATAAATTGTTTTAACAGGTAACAGGAAATCCACTATGCACTAAAAGAACAGAAGAGACTCTGTATGGGTCTCCATAAAAATGAAATGGAAAAAAAAAATTCTACATATAAGATAATATAATTAAATAGACATTAAATTAGCATTGTACATGACAAGACAGGATAGGGTGCTCCGGCACCGAATGTAGCACACTTTGCTCGACTATACTGTAAATCGAGTAAGAGGTGTTATATTTATCAATGGAAGTATTCAATTTAATATTTAAAGTGTTTAAATATATGCTTGAAAAATGAAGCATATGGAAGATTATGAACTTAGTCAAAATTATAAGTTTGAATTGCTTGGTTTTGAGTTCATGAAAGAATTGTATGTTGATGATGCTGATTTTTGTAATGTATATGCTGCTTGTGAGAAAAGTGCATTTTAGAAATTTTATAGGCATGATGGATACTTGTTTAAGGAGAATAAATTGTGTGTGCCTAAATGCTCTATGCGAGACTTGCTTGTTCTAGAGTCACATAGTGGTAGTTTGATGGGACATTTTGGTGTTGCTAAGACTTTAAACATATTGCAAGAACACTTCTTTTGGCCACATATGAGGAAAGATGTTGATCGAATGTGTTCTAGGTGTGTTGAATGTAAGAAAGCAAAGTCTAGAGTAATGCCAAATGGTCTTTACACACCCTTGCCTGTTCCTAAGGAACCTTGGACTGATATTTCTATGGATTTTATTTTGGGTTTGCCTAGGTCTAGGAGAGGTCATGATTCTATATTTGTGGTTGTTGATAGATTTTCTAAGATGGCACACTTCATACCGTGTCACAAAACAGATGATGCCACATACATAGCCAATTTGTTCTTTAAGGAGATAGTCAGGTTACATGGTATACCTAGGACTATAGTGAGTGATAGAGATGTTAAGTTCCTAAGTTACTTTTGGAGGTTGTTGTGGGGTAAGTTAGGTACTAAACTATTGTTCTCAACTACTTGTCATCCCCAGACTGATGGACAAACAGAAGTAGTGAATAGAAACTTAACTACTTTATTTCGTGTGATGGTTAAACAAAACTTAAAATCTTGGGAAGATTGCATTCCTTTTGTTGAGTTTGCTTATAACAGAGTAGTGCATTTTCTACCGGATTTTCACCATTTCAGATTGTGTATGGATTTAATCCATTGACACCATTAAACTTGTTGCCTTTACCTATTGATCATATTAATAGTCTTGATGGTAAAAAGAAAGCAGATTTGGTTAGGAAATTACATGAGCAAGCTAGGTTACAAATTGAAAAGAAAAATGCACAATATGTTACTCATGCTAATAAAGGCCGAAAGGCTCTTTGTGTTTGAACCAGGTGACTTTGTTTGGGTGCATTTAAGGAAAGAGCGATTTCTAAACCTAAGAAAGTCGAAATTACAACCAAGGTGTGATGGTTCATTCAAAGTGCTAGAAAGGTTCAACAACATGCATGCAAGATTGATTTACTTGGTGAGTATGGTGTTAACAATTCTTTTAACATTACTGATCTTTCCCCTTGCATTGATGCAGGACCAAATTCGAGGACGAATTCTTTCAAAGGAGGAGGGGATAATGAAGAAGCACCAGTGCCTATGCTATTATTTAGAGGACCCATCACTAGAGCCAGAGCTAGAGAGGTGCAAGCATTGTGTTGGAGCATTGTGAACACAAGGGGGATCAAAATTGCCATGTTGGACTTTCTTGCATATTGTTGGAATCTAGGTGGATCATTCTCACACAAGTTGGCATGGGAGACTTGACAAGTGGTGCCACATCAGCGTGACTTTGCCACATCAGCATGACTTGGCATAAGACCATTCGGCCAAGTGGATTGGAGGAGCTTCTTATGCTTATTTGGATTTGCCATATGCTAACACTTTTTGTTGGTCCCCACTACATTAAAAAAAGGCTGCTATCACCTAAAGTGTTGCTGCCACCTTATGGTCCCCACTACATAAAGGGCTGCCATAAAGCAAGTGGTCGCAAATGGTTTACCCCCCCCCCCCCCCCTTTTATGGAGACGCCCCATTTGATTGAGGAGCCTTGTATTTTTGTCTTTTTAACCATGTTGGCACACTTTTAGGGTTTTGGCATACTTTTAGGGTTTTAGAGATACTATATATAACCCAAGATATTCATATTGTATTTGACAGCCTTCATTTTTCTAGTTTTAGGGTGAGCATTAGGGAGAGAACTCCATTACTGGAGCTTGAGTTTCTTTTATGTTTCTTCCATGTTTCTTAAAAGAACTTGGATTCTAGCAACATGAACACCTTGCTAGTCTTATTTTGATGATCAATATGCTTTAGCTTGTTACTATTTGTGTATTGACACTTGGGTTTTCAATCTGAAATTCTGCCTTGTTTGGATGATTAAAGATCTTGGTTCCAATCTTTAGATTTTGTGTTTCTTGGCATCCTATGAGTGCTCATCATATCCCGAATTATTTTATCAAGAAAGAAATAAGTTAAACAAAAGCAAACAAGATAGTGCAAAATGGCACATAGGCCTTGGTCATAAATGGAGATGGTAAGGTAATGGTTATGGACCTATGGCCAATAAAGAGATAAGCAGTTCATATATGACTAACAAGGTCATTTTAAAAAAAAAAAAAAGACTACAAAGGAAAATAATTGCTAAAACAATAGCAAGAAAAGACTAAAATATTTCAAACTAAACTGAAAGTTGCATCAAATGATCAAGAGATTTGATAAGAAAAGAGTAAAACTAAGTTCTCACCATAGCATCATACGAGGTCCTAGAAAAAGTGGATCCACTAGCACATAAATTTATTTATCTTTAAAATTGAAATGAATTTGAATCTAACTTATGACAGAAGATCATAAGAAACTTGGCACACGAGGTGAGCAATCGATGAGTAAATAGTATTGGTTGAAGTGCTGTGGAACCATCATTTAAGCTAGGAAGCTACTTGGGAGCGTGAAGAGGACATGAGGAGACAGCACCCATAGCTGTTCAAATACTGATACCAGGTAAAATTTTGAAACGAAATTTATTTTAAGGGGGGGGGGGGGGGAGAATTTTAACACCCATATTTGCATAGCTTGGTATATTTTAGTGTTCTGGTGACCGGTATCGGTCTGGACAATTAAGAGGATTAGAACTATGTTTAAGACACCGAGATAAGCCATGAATACAAACAATTAGTAATTGCCAAATAGTTAAGTATAAATAAGAAAAATAAAACACAAGAGGTTAAATGAGCCGGGAGTCATAGCGATGGGTGACCTTCCCAGGAAGTGACTGTGAGGTAAGTCTTAACTCGAATTTCGAATCAAAAAATGTGACTCTGCGGTCCTTAGGACTATTGCAAACACAGTGAAAGAGAGAAAATCACAAAAAGAGTTGTTAAGTAGGTCAAATAATTAGGTCAGAGATCTAAAAGAAATATCGAATAACTTGCAGACCGGATTGAACCAGAGAGGGGCGATTTGATCAATTCACCCCTAGAGTTGACTCCTGATCTAACTGTCCAAAAAAATCAGAAAAAAAAAATTTCGGGATCAAGAATTAAATTAAAGAACTAATGGAAAAATAAATACAAAAGAAAAAGAAAATTGAAAAAAGTTTATTACATCATTGGATGACATCATCATGATGATGCCAAAATGAGATCATAATTAATTATACTTTAATTACTTAAATTGACTACGTCAATGTTGGGATTAATATACATAAAAATAACAAATTAAAAGAAAAAAAAATCATTTTGATCTTCTTCTCAAAAATGTGCCGCCTCCCTCTCTTCTTTCTCTCATCTCTTCCATTTTTCCACCATAAAAGCTTATTTTAAAGCTTTTTAAACCAAAAATTCATCCATAGATTTTGATGTTTTCTTGGTTAAAACTTGTCGGTCTTGATTTGAAGATTAAAAGTAAAAAAAAAAAAAAGAAAAATTGAAGAGTTTGAGAAGATAGAAAAGCTTCATTTGAGGTAAGTAAATCCAAGTTTTCTTATTGAATAATTGGGTGATTTGAGGTTGAAGTGAATGAAATTATAAGAAGAACTTGAAAAAAATCATGTATGTTGGGCAGCCATAAAATTCGGTCAGCTATGAAGGGTTAGGAATTGATGTGTTTTGAGATAATTAAATATGTGTGCAAGCTTAAAGGATTAGGTAGTTGTGATTAGTATGTTTTAATTGTATGAACTATGAAGAAGGTAGAAAATTAGGGGTCTTGACTTAGGGTTTGGAAAGAAAAATTGTAGAAATTACTCAATTCATGCCATTGACCTTACTTGAGTTGAGAAATGGTCAATTGTGACCATTTGTGATGTGTGTGAATTGTTAGAACCAAGTTTCAATTCGGATTGACTAAAGTCAATATGCAAATAGCTTGCCTAGGTCTCTTTCAGGGACTAAAACTGAAAATTTACCAATCTAATTGGTGTGAGGTCAATTGGGAATGAAACTAGATACAAAATGGACCATTTTTTATTTAGGAATCATGCCCAGAAAATGACTATAATTTAGTGAACAATTAGGCCAAATCTGGATTAGGGCACACTGTCCTGTACAAAAATGACCAAATAAATAGTAGTTACTTAAATGACCATAACTTGGCCTAGGAAGGTCCAAATGACTTGAATCTTATATCGATGGAAAGCTGAGACATAGCCCTACAACTTTCATGAAGAAAATAAACTCAAATTCTGACCATAACCTATTCGAAAAGTCACCTGCAGTCAACCCACAAAAGCTGCTAGTATCCAGAAAATACCCAGAATTCTGGGTAATACCAAATCCGACCAGCCCCATTCCAATAGTCATATCTTGGGCTACAAAACTCCAAATGGAGTGATTCAAAAAGAGAAATAAATTTAAAACAATAAGGAAATAAATTCAAAAAGAGAAATAAATTTATGAAGAAAACTTAGCCAAATTATCACAGCAACTTGACCAATGGAATAGTAGAAAACAGGGGACCAAAACTGAAAAATTATAATTTCTCTTAGGAGACTTAGAAATTGAATTGGCAATCAATGCCAACAAAATTGACACCCAAAATGTGGTATATGGGTGCAATTAGAACTAATAAACCTATTAAGTATAGAAAAGTCAACATTTTGACTTGAATAGTACCACCATACACAAAAATGTAAAAGACCCGAAATTTATAAACCGTAATAAGTAAGATAAGTCTGCAAAGAAATTGTTGGAATTTAAGTATTAGAAATGGATACTGAAACACTTTAAATTTATATGTTTCAGTTGGAAAGGGATCTTCGAAGGAGAAACGAAAATTTGAGTAAATTGAGTCGACAAAAGAGGTTTGTGCACAACTAGTTTGTAATTGAATTTGTTTTGAATATTTTACATAATTAAATGATTTTACTTTTCCTTATGCACTATGTTTATCAATTATGAGATTTATTTCAATGATTATTGAAATTGGTATAGCAAGCATGAGTTTAGTTTTGTGAAATATTATTTCAACAATTACTGAATATTGTTTTGGACTAGATAAATTATGTTTGAATTGTGATGGGCAATTTGCATGAATAAAATATAAAATTTCGTTTTGAATTATGATGAGCATAAAAAAATTATGGAATATTAGAATTGATCTTGAATTAATATTGTGTTGTGATTTATGGTCACAAAAAGGACAAAGAATTGCATGATATGGTTTCATATCTCACTATAGATGCTTGACTAGATTATTATTCGTCTCTATATCATTTGTTAATGAGACAATGGAGTTAGCTTTGTTTTGTTTTGAATACTATGGTATGTGCACAGACTTAGATTCTCCTCTTATTAGATGTTAGATCTAAGTTTTTGATATTGACTCGTCGGAAGTTTCATTATTGTGTTGTGTACTGTGCACGATGATTCGACCTCTCCGACCATAAGGAGTTAGAATCCCAATTCGACCTCCTCGGCCATAGGGAGTTAGAATCACCCCGAAAATGGCCCTTTTGGATTAGTCTTGCATAGTTAGTGAGATAAAGAATGGGTTTTGATTGATAAGAAATTGTAATTTTAAATGAGATTGTGCACAAATGATTTTATTAAAATAATTGTTTATTTCCATATTGCAGGAATTATTTTTATTGTTCAGTTAAGATTTGACAAATTGAAATTTTGATCAAGGTCATTTTAATAAGTGACTATTATTATTGGTAATGAAAATTTTGACATTTGGAAGTTGGTTAAATTTCGAGATTTCAAAATTATGGTATAATTATTGTCAATGTATATTGTATTACATTTTAAATTATAGTTGTGCACCACTGAGTTCACCACTCAGTGATAGCTTTGTATGCTGTCGCAGGTAAGAGTAAAGATAAAGCAGTTGAGTGAGATTCCTGCAGCTGCACCTTGAAGACTTCTTATGACTAGCCTTGGGTATATTATAGGTATACCCTTGTATATTAGATTTTGATTATGGAATATTGGAATTGATCTTGAATTAATATTGTGCTGTGATTTATGCTCACAAAAAGGACAAAGAATTGCATGATATGGTTTTATATCTCACTATAGATGCTTGACTAGATTATTATCCGTCTCTATATCATTTGCTAATGAGACAATGGAGTTAGCTTTGTTTTGTTTTCAATACTATGGTATGTGCACAGACTTAGATTCTCCTCTTATTAGATGTTAGATCTAAGTTTTTGTTATTGACTCGTCGGAAGTTTCATTATTGTGTTGTGTACTGTGCACGATGATTCGACTTCCTCGACCATAAGGAGTTAGAATCCCAATTCGACCTCCTTGACCATAGGGAGTTAGAATCACCCCGAAAATGGCTCATTCGGATTAGTCTTGCATAGTTAGTGAGATAAAGAATGGGTTTTGATTGATAAAAAATTGTAATTTTAAATGAGATTGTGCACAAATGATTTTGTTAAAATAATTGTTTATTTCCATATTGCAGGAATTATTTTTATTGTTCAGTTATGATTTGAAAAATTGAAATTTTGATCAAGGTCATTTTAATAAGTGACTATTATTATTGGTAATGAAAATTTTGACATTTGGAAGTTGGTTAAATTTCGAGATTTCAAAATTATGGTATAATTATTGTCAATGTATATTGTATTACATTTTAAATTATAGTTGTGCACCACTGAGTTCACCACTCAGCGATAGCTTTGTATGCTGTCGCAGGTGAGAGTAGAGATAGAGCAGTTGAGTGAGATCCTGCAGCTGCACCTTGAAGACTTCTTATGACTAGCCTCGGGTATATTATAGGTATACTCTTGTATATTAGATTTTGATTATGCATGTAAATATATGTGTGTAAATTATTTGAGCAGATATATAAAACTTTTATAATATTATTTTGGTATATAATAAAATGCAAATTATTATAATGTTCAAACTTATTTTTGAGTTTTGTAATGAATGTAAATTAATTTTTCTTCAGTGGAATATGAATGAAGTCATTTAATATTATTTTTTAGGACAATTAAATTGAGAATTATTTTAAATTATAGAGTTGGGAGAAATGATGTTGATTTGTGTCGTGGAAGTGGTTGATTTTGATGAAATAAATTATTGAAAATGTTTTTACAGGTGTTTAAACAACTGTTTTTCCCAAATATAGACTGCACTTTGTTGAAAATTTTTCAAAATTTGCGAAAAATAAAACTGTACAAAAATTTTAACTAGTCTTTAAACTTTAAGTAAAAGTTTTTAATTCCTATCAAAAGTGCTCTCTACCTTTAAAAAGTAAGAAAATTATTTTAAAATCCCTTTTAGTATATTTAATGGGTTACCGGTAGGCGAAGTACGGTAATTCATTAGATGTACTACGGGATCATATTACATCTTACTGAGGAGTAAGGTGTGACATGTTTGTCCCTTAGGCAAATCCCACATCGGCAAAGCACGGAGATGGTTTAAAAAGTAATGATATATAAAATGGAAAAACTAATCACTAGAGATACCTTTTGATGGAATGGCCTAGACAGTTGGAAGAACTTCAGGGTTAAGCGTGCTCGCTTAAGAGAAATCTTAGGATAGGTGACCTCCTGGGAAGTTCTCCATTCCACCTATAGGACAAAACCGTGAGGCTTATGGCCAAAGCGAACAATTCCTCTAGTGGTTAGAGCCTGACCATTACAATTCGAATAAGAGTCGCTTGCGTGTCCTCTTGGGCGATGGTGGGGCAAACCTCAGCGAGGACGCTAAGTCCCGAAAGGGGGGGAGAAAGGTCCCTTAGGCAAATCTCACATCGGCAAAGCACGGAGATGGTATTGGGTTCAAAAAGTAATGATATATAAAATGGGAAAACTAATTACTAGAGGCACCTTTTGGTGGAATGGCCTGGAGAGTTAAAAGAACTCTAAGGTTAAGCTTGCCCGCTTAAGAGAAATCCTAGGATTGGTGACCTCCTGGGAAGTTCTCCATTCCACCTAAGGGATAAAACCGTGATTTTATGGCCAAAGTGGACAATTGCTCTAGTGGTTAGAGCCTGACCGTTACACGCTCTTTAGCGGGGAGTGACTAGTTGACTATTATGGAGCGACCGGTATAGCTAGCCACTAGCATGGTGAGTTTCTGTCCTGCTACTCCTTGTATGTTCCCCCCTGCCTATAAGTGATGTAAGGATAGCTGATCCAATTGTATTGATTGTGATAAATGAATAATATAAGTAGCCCATGCTTAATCTATTTGTGCCTCGATCTTTATTATTCTTGATATGCTTATTCATATACAATGCTTGTGATATTTTTCCCGATTGGTTTGCCAGGCCTTGTTAACATACTCATCTTGTTGGACAGATTGTCGTGAAATTCTCTTGGCTGACTTCTCTTGAAAGAATTTAAGCCAAGTGCTACACAATCCCAAGGGCGTTCTCACACTGAGCCCGTGACAGTGGTGATGACTTGTCGAGATGATTAAGTGATGGAAGTTGTGTAAGTTTTGTTGTAAATGAAATTTCTTTTTTTTTTTTCTTTTATTGTAAACTGGTTGACTAACGCCTTTGTTAATATTAAAAAGGGCAAATAATGATGTTGTTCAATTATAGTGAAGTTTAAAATTTATGATATGTTTGTTAAAAAAATGTTTAGAGTACAATTATAAAAAAAAAATATAAAGTTTTTTTGGATATTTTTTATGCTAACATGAAAAAGCCCATTATCTTTAATTACAAAATAGAAAAGTAGGGTACAATTGTAAAAAAATTTAAAATTTAGCGTATTTTTGTTAAAAAAAAATTGAATAAAATGATTAAAAATATCAAAGTTAAAGATATTTTTTGTCATTACCCTATTTTAAATTATAGAAATTATGATAAAAAAAAATTAAATATTTCTATTGTTAACAAAAAATTAAATATTTTAATAATAGATATAGTTAAATAATTTGAATATTAAAAAAAAAAGATAAAATAATTTTTCTGTTTCAATGTTTTGTATTTTTTTGTGCATAAAAAATATTTCAATATTATTAGATCAAAAGGAGATATTTAAAAATTAAGCTTACCAAAAGGAGAGCTTTCAATAATTTTTTTGTACGCTGTCGTCTTTCTCTCGATTTGTTTTTTTTTTTTTAATATATATATATATATATATATTTAGAAAAAGTGTTTATAAATTTTAAATTATTGTTAATTACATTTGCTGGATAAATATAATATCTCAAAAACATGATAGAAAACTCTAATAAAGTTAAGACATAAAACAGTGCCGAAATTGTATTAAAAGAAATTATATAGTATTTTGGGAGGTTTATTTTAAATTATAATTTTAATATTAATATTATTGATTATAAATATCCTATGATTATTTTAATAATTGAACCAACACTTTCTTCCATTAAAAAAATTACGAAAAAAAGAATATTTGAAGTCTCCCAAAAAGAATTTCTATTTTGATTAAATTTTATTTTCAAAAATTTTAAATATTTGGTATAAGTTGATAAGTTCACTAGGCCATATTCTGATATTCCATCTTAATTCATTGAATAATGCGGCAAACTTAACAATCATGGATTCCATTAAGCAATCAAGAAAGGAGTTCCTAATTTCTAATAGAGAGAGATAGGGAGAGCATAGGGGGAGAAAAATTGGAAGCCTGAATGAGTGAATTGTATCCATCATTGAATCCCATGTTTCTCCTCTCTTCAATCCCCATGCCTCCCTCTCCTCCATCAAATTCCACATTCCCTCTCCTCCTCAATTATAACACATAATCCAACTTCTAGGGCTTTGAGAATTTGCATCACCAAAACAAAAGCTGATCACATTCAGATTATGCACATATACCCATATATTTGCATATGTATATACATAAAGAGAATCTTATTCGCTCTTCTTTTTATCAGAGAATACAAAGGCTCGAACTTTCCCTCCGATTCTGATACATTGGCTTCTCTTTTGACTTGAAAACTCTCCTCCCAAGATTTATAAAGAGAGAAAGTCGGGTTTTCTATTAGAGAGAGCAACTGGGTATTGACTAATATTTGTTGTCAAAATTTGACAGAGAGATGCACGGAGAAAAAGAGAGAGATGTTGGCAATGGAGAAAGATTTTGATTCCAAGCTAAGGATTCAAAGCAGCAATAACTCTTCTTCTTCCTCCTCTTCTACTTCTTCTGGTAATAACAACAATGGGAATGTGCAGAGATCTAAGAGCTTCGCATTCAGGGCTCCTCAGGAGAATTTCAGTATTCAGGATTTTGAGCTTGGCAAGATCTATGGTGTTGGTTCCTATTCAAAGGTTTGGTATATTTTCCCTTTTTTCCCCCCTCCTTGCTTGGTTTCTATAGGTTTCTATAGGTTTCTTTTATGTGCGGTTGTTAGTTCGTTTTGTTTTTATTGTAGATTGGTGGGTTCAATTTGTTTGGTGATATTTGTAATTGCCTATTGTTACCCTGATTCATAAACCTATATTTGCTATTTTATTCACTTAATATCAGCCTATAAAGATAATTACGTTTTGCTATTTTTTTTTAAATGAGTAATCATGTTGATTATGATAAACAGTGTTCTACAATGAATACATTGGGGGCCATTAATATATGTTGAAGGCTTGTATTTTATATGAACACAAATATAATTTTGATTCTTAAGAAGATGTATTGGGTCTGGCTTCATTTTAAGGGCAAGATTGTTTGTTTAATTGGAGCAAAATTAGGGTGTGCTGAGTTATGGAATTTGATTATTTCATTTATTTTATTGGTTCTGAAAATGTTGAGGCAAGATGAGCGAAGAAAATTTTGAATCTTACCTTTGATGTTGATTCTTCATATTTGTTTGGAGGGATGTTGATTCTTCATTTAATTTAATAAAACAAATATCAGGTTCTTTTTGGTTGCTTATATTTGTATAATCTATGCATCTGTCTGTCTGTCTGTCTGTTCGTCTATCTATCTGTCTATCTATCTATCTACATTCTCATCTTTACTCTGCAGCCAATGAAACATTACAGAAGTGTAGAAGCTTTTAGTTATTAAATATTAAGGGAAAAAGAAAAACTGTTATTAGTGTTAAGAACTTCAGATTCAAGAAAAATATTGTTGTTTTGAGGTTAATATATTATTTGGCGTCTCAAATGATCTAGTATGTGGATATTAGGAGGACTAAGGGTCTAGGACCTTCTAATTGGAAAGAAAGTTGGTTTATTATCTTATAATGACTGTTGACTAATAATATTAGAAAGATACAGAAGTACTCATCAGGAAAAAAAAATCCGATCATTTTACCTTTTCTTGTTATGTAAATGTAATCTTAGGTTAAAAATCTTGGTTTCTGAGGGAAATTATGTAGCTGGGCAACCCCGTCCTCCTTGTCATGCAATGGTTGTTTGATAATGGTGTTCAGCTGTGATTGCTATAAGATGTATGCACATCCAAATTGCTTTGGTTTCGGTCTGGATGTGTTGGATGCTTATAAAATAATTGAAATTACAGGTTCTTTGCATGCTGGAGGAAAATTGTTTAAGCATGTGACTTTATTAGCTCCCTTCTTACTGTCACCACATGTACTCTCTCTATAACTTATTTGAGGAGCAAACAGTTTTATAATGTTCTGGGCTTTCTTTTCATTATTATCTATTTAATTCCTATTAACAAATGCATTTTGTAGTGAATTTGTAGCTTCTGTTAAATTGGAATACATTATACTTTATTTTGCTAGAAGTCCCTTTTTTTTAAAAATTTTTTTTAGAGTAAATGTTGGCTTGCTCAATGCAGCATTTACATGCCTATGATTTGTTGGCCTTTGAGTTTCCCGTCAGCGTTGACTTACCCTGAGTATCATACTAATGCATCTGTCAGGTAGTGAGGTCAAAGAAGAAGGATACTGGAGTAGTATATGCCTTGAAGATCATGGACAAAAAATTCATCACGAAAGAAAATAAAACAGCTTATGTCAAGTTGGAACGCATTGTTCTTGATCAATTGGATCATCCAGGAATCGTGCAGCTATTTTTTACTTTTCAAGATTCTTTTTCACTGTGTAGGTATCCTTGGTAAAAATCTTTTCAACTTTCAATGTGCTTGATTTGGTTCAATCTTTTCTTTTAGCACCACCTTGTACTATGGTTTGCTTTGTTTTGTTTATTATGTGAAATTTGTCTCTTTGATTATATCTTGCAGACATGGCACTTGAATCCTGTGAAGGTGGAGAACTTTTTGACCAAATAACCAGAGTAAGATAATATAAGAAACTCTTGGCAACATTTTATTTCATTGTGAGAAAGAAGTTCTAATTTTTCCTTGGCATTTGTCTGTGACCAAAGTGAAAAGCAATTTATCTGAAAGGGAATTGACAAAATCACTTGAAAAACATTGTCAAAAAAACTGTCTACTAGGCCTAAGTTTTAAATTTCTAAACGAACTACTAGTATCAGCAGAGGAAACTTTTTCCTCTTCCTCAAATGCTGTCCTGGTGTGTTGCTGTCAACCAGCTATTAGTAACATTTACATGAAGCATGGAACCTGAAAACTTGGTGTTTTGAAGCATGCCATCTGAATTTTTGCATAACATGATAAATTTTACTGTGCATTCTGGAATTATTTGCAAACTTAACATTATTCTAAATATATCTACATTATAGCACAGGCTTTTTATCTACAATTGTTCTACTGCATCAAAAAGTTGCATTTGAAACTTATTCCCTATCTGTAGATGCATAACATTTGCAGGTCTGTACGTTCATAACTTCGAAATCTGTATTTGTGTTTCCGGTATGTGGTGTGTGTCACTTCCTTTTTAATTGATTATGTGCATAATTTGCATG
Source organism: Hevea brasiliensis (assembly GCF_030052815.1). Classification (NCBI taxonomy): domain Eukaryota; kingdom Viridiplantae; phylum Streptophyta; class Magnoliopsida; order Malpighiales; family Euphorbiaceae; genus Hevea; species Hevea brasiliensis. Next base: position 70,414,955 of record NC_079500.1, read on the forward strand.
TGAGCAGAAAGGCCGTTTATCAGAGGATGAAGCTCGTTTCTATGCTGCAGAAGTAGTGGATGCTCTTGAATACATGCATAATATGGGATTAATACATCGAGATATCAAGGTAACTTCCTATCATGCATGGACTTTTTGGTCAATATCTGAAAACTGCTAAAAGTTTCTTACATTGCAGCCGGAGAACTTACTGCTTACAGGGGATGGACATATTAAAATTGCTGATTTTGGCAGTGTGAAACCAATGCAAGATAGCCGCATCACTGTTCTTCCTAATGCAGCTTCTGGTAATGCTAGAATTTTGTCATCTATAAATTGTTAGACCATGTTTTTGAGGTCTTGGATTGAGTATGTTTTGTTCATGCTCTGCTCAGATGATAAAGCTTGCACATTTGTGGGCACTGCTGCATATGTCCCTCCAGAAGTCCTCAACTCTTCTCCTGTAACATTTGGGTAAGGAACTTTCCTTGAATGAGCGAAGCATTGCTAATTATGCTAAAATATGATTAATCGTTTAGGAGCAGCAGCATTTGGTGTATTTTGTGCTAGGGGTAATTAATAGACGGTGCTTGTAATTAAGCGTCTCAATTAGCTTTGCTTTTAATCTTCTCTTGCTTATGTGGGATAACCTTTTGCCTTTTTGACCAAATTCAAACAGAAATGACCTCTGGGCACTTGGCTGCACCTTGTATCAGATGCTTTCTGGAACTTCTCCTTTTAAAGATGCAAGTGAATGGCTTATATTTCAAAGAATTATAGCCCGGGATATAAGATTTCCTAACTATTTTTCAGAAGAAGCTAGAGACATTGTTGATCGGTTATTGGTAAGCTAAAAAGTTCTCACATTAGACTTGTTTTGAGCATGAATTTTTTATACTTTATTCTACTCTTTCAATTATTATTATTATTATTATTATTATTATTATTATTATTATTATTATTATTTCGTTTTATAATATTTTCGTCTATATCTATGTATAAAACGGTTGTGTACATCAGTGTAGAACTGTAGATACATACTACCTTCTTTATGATGAAAATTTTCTGAAAATGCAGTAAAAACATATTATTAATTTACTCAATAATATGGTGGGTATATGATCTAAAGGACAGGGGACTGACCACATGCAGGCGTGTTGTTATTGTGCTAAAAAAGCATGTGATAGTGAATTTTATGTTTGGGTGATGCTGTGTACAGTGTCAATGTCTTGTTTTATGTATTAGCATGCAACATGGTGTTCATGTTAAATTTTTAGAGGCAAATAACTCTTTGACAAGTGCCTAGGTTTTTTCATAGTGCTTCACAGTCTTATTTGTATAAGACAGTTAAACTAATGTATCTTTTCTTTCTTCTTTAAATTTTTTTGTCAAGTAGATAATTGGTGATTAGGATGGTCCTTTACTGAGTTATGAAGTTCGTAATTGCAGTCTTTGTTTGCCATGTAATAATATTGTAGGATGTGGATCCCAGCAGAAGACCAGGTGCTGGACCTGATGGTTATACCGCACTCAAAATGCATCCTTTTTTTAAGGGAGTTAACTGGAAGAATATTAGGGGGGAAACTCCTCCAAAACTTGCTTTAGAGCCCATGGTATAACTTTGATTTCATCTTAATTTTTTTTTTCCCTTTGCATTTTTCTTTTTCTCTCTGTTATGATGCTGAGATCTTATGGTCTCTGGCTTTGTTCTTTTTTCTAGGCACAGTCTGGTGAGGGTGAGCATGATAACGATTCTTCATTTAATCCTACACACATTGGGGATGGATCTGTAAAACAGAAAGACGGGAGTCTTGGAACTTCATCTGCTGAAGCATCTGGTTCTATAACTAGACTTGCCTCTATTGACTCCTTTGATTCTAAATGGTATTGGCTCAACACCTTTGCCATTGGTCCATCAATTGCTGTAATCTGTTGTTTTTTGTTCTCACCTCAATGAGACCTTTTTTTTTTTTTTTTGCATGCAAATTTTTTTGGCTGTAAACCTGGTGAGATACATTAGTCTTTAATTTCTTGTTGCCTCTTGATTCATAATAGTAAAAACATATGTAGAAGTGGTAAATATACTTGGATTTGGTTGGCATATACCAAATCTGTTGGAACTGATGTTTAATACAGCTTTCCTCACAATTTTGAACTTGTGTGGAGCATATGGCCCTGACAAACTAGAGTGGGATTAAAGATTTGTTGTTTCAATGTTGATAAAGCTTTAAAGGGATTCAACTTTAAATTATTTTAGTTGACACGAAAAGTCATTATTAATTAATATTGTTTCCGGAGTCCTAAATGGGTGGCATTTGCACTTCTTCTGGGCTATATACAGTATCTAACCCCTTGGTTATGAATGCTATCAGGCAACAATTTTTGGAACCAGGGGAATCTGTTCTTATGATCTCAATGGTGAAAAAATTACAGAAATTGACAAGCAAGAAAGTGCAGCTTATTCTCACTAACAAGCCAAAATTGATTTATGTGGATCCTTCAAAGTTAGTGGTAAAAGGAAATATAATATGGTCTGACAATTCTAATGACCTCAGTGTGCAGGTTATAAGTCCTTCAAATTTCAAGATCTGTATGGTACGCATTTATTTCTTCTATCCACTTCCCCAAATCCTTTTCTTTTTTCCTCAAAAATTATTGCAATGCCAATCTCAAGTTCCTTGCATCCTAATGGAACTCTTGGCCTGAAAACAATTTTGAAAACAGCATGGCATTGTGAATGTTCGCTAGATTGATTGAAAACAAAACAATATTGTTACTGGATTATATTCCAATATCGACTTCTCTCTTCTTTTTATCTTTTGTCGTTCCCTCTATGCGCTTCCATATTTCTGATTCATAGCTGTGTACCGTTTCAGCCAAAGAAGGTAATGTCATTTGAGGATGCGAAACAAAGGGCATGGCAGTGGAAAAAGGCGATTGAGACTCTTCAAAACCGGTGAAAAATTTGTTACATTCTTCAAATTGTCAATGAAATTGTAGAAGAATATGGGGATTCTTACAAGAGTTGATATCCCTGTAGATTATTTATTTATTTGAAAGAGATTGAAGATGTGCATTCCACTTTGATCAGTGTCTTAATGTACAATGCATCTTCTGATTTAGGGTTTTTTGGTGGCTGATGTTCAGAACTTGTTTACTGTATTTAAAATTACAACACATCAATGAAAATTTCTTTTCATGAAATCCTTTCCTTTGAAAATAATAGCACCATATTATTATTTTTTTCTTACCAATTGACATAGGTTTGCTGGGAATGTAGAATTTGGCCTCTAATTTTAGTGTTCTTTCTATAATAATGTGGTACTTGAACTCTCCATCTGATTGAATCCTTCCATGATTGATACTGTCAGCCTATTCTGATGCTACTTTCAGAATTGGTACAATTGACTCCGATTAATATTTAAATTTAAGACCTCAGATAGAATGATATACCCATTAGAATATTTTTCTAAATTTATTCTATTCACTATATTAACAGTTTTGGGAACTTAAGTTAAAAATATAGGAAATTGGCTTTTTTTTTTTTCCCCTTCATTATTTTGATTGGATTTCGACTTTTATGTAGCAACGTAAAAATTTGAGTGAGGTTACATTTAATTACTAATTTTCACTATGGTTATGATTAATTTTTTAATAGGTTAATTATTTTTTATATTTATATTATAAAGAAATATTTTATTTTTTATATTTATATTATAAAGAAATATTTAATTATTTTAATAATCATTAAATTTTTTTTTTCATTTTTTATCCAAATAAAGGGAAAAAGATTTTTTAAATAAAATATAGGTGAGCACATTTCCATTTAATTTCGTTACAATTGTAACTAATTTAAATGTTATTATCAATAATTAATAAAATCAAACAAAGTTCGGTTGGTCCTTATCCATTAAAGTTTTCAAGTTGCATTTGGATTGAATTTAAAATTTAAATTTTAAATGTTTGATTTAAAATTTAAAATTTATAAATTTAAATTTTTTTCATTTAATTAATACAAATAATTTTCATGAAAGTTGGAATAAAATAATGATATCGAATAGAACTAATATAATTGTAATAAAATATATTTGAAATAACAAGATAAAAGTAATTATTTTAAATTTTTAGTTTTTAAACTTATCTGGAATTTGGATCAAATCCAAATCTATTTTGATTTAGAATATCCAAACATTATATTTAGTAGGGTTGTTCGATTTTGAGTTTGCCTAGGAACTGGAACTGAACCGAAATTTCGGTATGGTTCTAGTTCGGTTCTTTATTGTTACGGTTCCGGTTCGGTAGAATTCTCAGTTCTTCGATTCTGATTTGATTTGGTATAATTTTGGTTCTGTTCTCGATTCTTAAAACAATTTTATGCCATTAGTTTCTTAAAAAATCATACTTAAATTACCATTTAAGTTTTGAATTACGTTATTAATACATAATATATCATATAATATATCTTTTAGGTATACTCAAATTATATAATCTTTAACTATAATGTGTATATATAATTTAGGATTGAACATATTATATAATATAATAGTATAAGTATATTATATAATATACATTTTAGCAATTTATTAATCCTATAATATTTAACTATAATATACAAATATAATTAAGAATATATATATATATATATATATATATAAAAGATAATAGTATATTTATAATTAAGAATTATAAGGTAATTTAACGTATTTATAACTAAAATTATTAAGAAAATATAGAAAAATGAAATATAATATTAGGTTGTATTTAGTTTATAATTATATATACATATATAAATATATATAATTATATTAAAAGTATATGATATATCTAAAAAAAATAGAAAATTCAATATATAAATTTGGCTTTCTGTTCAGTTTTGGTACGATTTTGCTTTGATTCTTAGTGAAGAACTAGAACCAAACCAAAGTATCAAAATAAATTCGATTTGGTACGGTTCCTGTCGATTCGGTACAGTTCTTCGATTTGATTCGGTTCTCCAAGAATCGTGCACAGCCCTAATATTTAGTCCAAATTTAAATCTATATGATCAAATCCCTCAATATACCAAAACAATGTGGGAGGTGCATTTTTAATTTTTTTAAAAAAAAATTAATCTTAATACATCAAAATTGATAAAAATATCATGATCGTAAATATTTTTTTTTTTTATAGAAAAATCATCATTTATTATTGCAAATTTGAGAAAAGATTTGATTTTTTTTTTATAATTAACCCACTTAAAAATTGTGTTGTGCTATTCACAATCTTTATTGCAGATATTGCACACCGTATACGTGGCCCATTAGAAAAGCATTTTGTGAGTCATTGATGAGGATCCAATCATCATGGCTCATCAAGGTCTAATAACTAGAGCAATGGCTAAGAAGTTTCAAGGCTTGGTACATGAGCGCATCACCAAGTCCAACCTCCTGCAAGTATTCGGTTTGGACTTGGAGGAGGAAAGCCAACCTTGCTGTACATTTCTTAGCATATTTGAGAAGCCAAGAGACCAAGTGGCATCCGTCCAAGGAGGCATACATGTGGCAGCCACGTCAATAAGTCCATCCTAGTTGGCATTCGATGTGGCATCCAGGCGGAGTGCCTAGGTGGCGGCACAATTGGTAGCCCAACTCCACTAACCTTTTGAAGATGCTTTTGTCCACTTTGCAAAGATTGGAAGCCATAACTTTGCATAAGAGTTCCAACCATGCTCCAACCATTTATAGGAAAAGCAAAGTTTCTACTTTCAACTTCAAGACAAAACACTTCTTTTCAGCTTGTCTATCATGTGTGTCTTGCTAAATCAGAACATACTATTTATGTTTGAATTTTATATACATTTTCGAGAGAGTGTGGGGTATTAACTGTTAGTAGTACGCCCTAGAGCATATCATTTTGTATGTATCTTGTACATATTTTATTAATAAAAGGCAATTACACTTTTCTATGTACATAATCTATTTATGTGTAATTGAAAAGGTCCATTGATATTCTTTTAGAAATTCTATACTTAAGTTGTTCTTAATATGACTGATAATATTTCTAGCACAAAGTATCATAAATTGGTTCAGAATCGAGGATACTTCACAAAGGACATGACTTATCCATAAATATTATAATCATGTTTGTTCCAAAGTATTAATATGAGATATTAATAGGTTGGAGTGGTGAGTCTCATGCCACATAACAAACATGATAGGCACTTATATGATAAGTAGGCCGAACCAGTGACGCTTATGACAAGCACGTGGAGTTTACTCTTGTCAATGCATTGTCATAAAAATCATATCGGTGCATATAATATCTTGACCTGAGATAATATAGTTATCTTGTAAATAGGTGATTTGAGTTTAATACTGCTTTCATACTCATACTGCTTATATATGGAGATAGGTGTTAGTCAAGATGGGATCCGTTACCCTAAGTAAATGGGGATGAAATTTTATATTCATTTAATTGTTCTTGATGATTCAAGTTCCTGGCCATGACAGATAGTCTCAGCCAGAAAGGAGTTTCTGACAGGAAAGTCTGATTAATCAAGAACTGAAATTAAAAGAGAATATGATATTCATAGCAAATGGAGTTTGACATTAACCATAACTTCAGCTGGAATTGGGATTTTATAACGGAGAGATTTTAGCACATGTTAACATATGATTAAAAGTTCATATTTAAGGTATTCCTTATTGCTAATTGGGTTGCCATAATAGGTAGGTGTCAACCATGGTCTATAAAATTCCTAAAATGATTTAGGGAAATCATTCACGGTAAAAAAGAGTTCTAATGATATTAAGAGTTAATATCATTTTTCATTGCCAACTAGTAATGAGCCTAGTAAGTCACACACCTACACAAGTAAATCACCAAGTAAATTATGATTTAATTGATTAATTAAAGAGTTTGTTAATTAATTAAACAGGTTTGGTTTGCAATAAGATTGCAAAGTCCCTAGCATGACTTGAAATCAAATCTAGGTTATTGGATGTATAACATAAATTAGATTTATATTTAAAGATTTTAAATATAAATCAAATGGTGAAATTAATTAATGGAGATTAATTAATTAATTAATTTATATGTGATATAAGTTAATTTGAGGGAGAAATTACAATTTTGGATTGAGAACTTAAAATTGCAAACAAGGGCAAAATGGTAATTACACAAGGTGACATGTGGCACTATGAGATGGCGACACATGGCACTCATCAAAGAATGACATTTGTTTGCATGTGATGGAAGATGAAATATGATGATTTATTCATAGTTTGACACATGTCTTAATGTGATTAAGACAACTAAAAAGTAAGATGGAATGAAAGGTTGACATGTGGCACCAATTAATTGTATTTTGTCTCTTATATATAAATGCAAGACAAGAAAAAGAAGTAATCTTCTTCTTTTTCTTCTTGTTGGATGGCAGCTCTCCCTCTCTCTCTTCTTCTCTTTTCTTCCACTAATAAGTGAGAGAAAGCTTTGTTTCTCTTTGAATCAAAACACTAGGAATTGTTTCTAGTGCACTATACATCCATAGAACCTCACCTAAAGCAAAACCCCAAAAGTCAAGGGTTGGCAAGCAAGTCAAAGGGAGTTTTGGGGTTGCCAAAGGTGCCTTGTCACACCTTATACCTCCGTAAGGCATAATATGATCCCGTAGTATACCTAATGAATTATTGAACTTCGCCTACTGATAACCCACTAAATACACTACAAGGGATTGTAAAACAATTTTCACTTAAAATGTCATTAAAAGCCTTTAATTGGAATTTATGGCATAATTGAACATTTTAATTGAGTTGATTTTTCACAAATTTTATAAAAATTCCGGCAGAGTGCCGGCTGTATTTTGATAAAACAGTTCTTCAAAAACCTGAAAAGAAAGCACTTCCAATTAATTCTTCTCAAACCCAACTCCAATAGTTCTCAATTCCGCACCATTTCAACACATTTTAATAAAACTCATCATCATTGCATTTAATTTAATTTACATATACAAGTCTCAATTTGAAAAAAGAAAATAAAAAATAATATTATTACAAACTTTACTGTACAACTGCTCAACTAGTGTAATAGATACATATGAACCAAAAATATTTACATTAAACTAAATTATAAGGGGATAAATAATATACTCTTACCAAATTCTCAACTGAGCTCCCCTGTCACCTTAGCAGCTCACGTTGCTGCTTTATCCTTTCCCCTATTTGCGATAACAAATAAAAGCTATTGCTGAGTAACTGATGAGAATCAAGCTACATCCACGACAAAGGATTTCATCCAAGGTCCAATTACTAGAGCTAGAGCTAAATCACTTCAGAATTTAATTTGTGAAATCATAAGGAGCAAGGATTATAAGCTGGAATGGCATGAAGAAAAATGTAAAGGATTAAATTTGGTGAAAATTATGCTTAGAAGTGACCAGGTGTCATGTGGAGCATTAGATTACATGGAATAACCTGTGGACATGCATGCACTAAATCCAACCCATGTACATGTATCTGCTGGCACCTTTTTTTTAAGGAATATTCCATTTGTTATAACCACCTCTCTTTTGGACTTAAATGCCCTTATTTGCTGCTGTATTAAATTTACTTTTTGTAAGGAGTTTTTAGTCTTTTGATAGATTAATTTTTGTTTGGACTTAAAGCTCCTTACAGCTGTTACTAAAGTAGGGATATTTTTGTCTTTAGCTTTGAAGCCAAGAGGCTATAAATACAAGTGTAATGAGAGAGTGGAGGACACACTTGAATATTAATGAGAGATTGTTTCTGCTCCTCTAGTGAGTAAATTGGCTATTGCCTTTGTTCTTGTGAAGCTCATTAACTTGCTGAGATTTTATCTTGCAAGGTTTAATGTGCATAATATTCTTGGTTTATTCATTCTCCATATGAATTAGGTCAAGAATCCCATTTCTGATATTTTCTTTGAATTACACAACAATCTGATTGTGCTGGTTCAAAGATTCAAATTCATATATCTTGATTTGGTGCTTTCCATATTGTTCATTTAATTCTTGAATGTGGGTTTTCAAGTTACCAATTACTTGAAGGTTCACATCAGTTTTGGTATCAGAGCAAAGGGACGTCCAAACAAGGTAGATTCTATATTTGCTTTTTGTTCTTTGTGTTTCTTACCTTCTTCATATTTGCTGTTTGGCTCTTGGGGTTTAGTTGGACCTGTTTGTTTAAAAATTTGTTTTGTTGGGTTTGTCTTAGGGTTTTGGGTTAATCAAGCCAAAGCGATTATTCTAGCCATCCATTTTGCTTCCTTCATTTTGATATTAAGCATGAGAGATTATCTGGTTCATTGAGTTTGACTTACCAATTTGGCTTGAAACTGTACCAGCAATATTTGGGTGTGTTTAAGACATTGGGTGTAAATTTTGGGGGTTGTTTGATATCGTTTGCCTGCTGAACCAAAATTTTGCGGCAGACCCGATCAAATTATGTTCACATAGCAAATAGACCCAGAAATTCTTGAAAATTTATAAGGTGTTTATACCCCATATACTTAGTTCCTATATTAAATTTCAGCTTAAAATTCATCCGTTTATGAGGGGAACCAAAATTTTGTGGTAGACCCGATCAAATTAAGTTCACATAGTAAATCAGCCCCGAAATTCCTGAAAATTTACAGGCCATTTGTGCCACATTTGAGCTATTCTCAAATTAAATTTCAGCTCAAAATTTAATCGTTTGTGTGGGGAACCAAAATTTTGCGGCAGACACAATTATATTTGATTTACATAGTCAAGAAAAGGCTGAAATTCTTGCAGCAATTAGTTAGTATTGGGTTGCATTTGCCTACTCAGTTTCAGATCAAAATACACTCATTTGCTTGGTGATCCTAAATTTATGCAATTCTTGGTGTATTGTGTGAACTGCTGGTAATTGTGATAAGTTGGTGGCAAACTTGGATATTTAAGCTTAATATCTCTACTTTAGGTTGTCTCTTTTCTAGCTTACTACTCTTTTATTTTGGTGTCTTCTTTCTTGATTCCTATTGCATTACATTTCCATACTTGAGCTTTTCTTTTCTTGACTTCTTGAATCACATTATTGTTTTCTTGATTACTCGTTTTGATCCGTCACGTTCAAGAATTTTATTGTGTTAAATTTTTGTGGGTACAGTCTTGGTTTGAGTTACTTGAGTTTGATAAGAACTTGTGGACATAGCCAAGAGAGGTAAAAGGCACAGAGTGGTGAGTTCATAAGAGGGAAAAAGCCTTGTTGAGTTAAACACGAGTGGAGTGTCCTCTGTTGAGTGTAAACACGTAAGGGAGTGAGTGAGGTGTTTTCTTTACACTAACCATTTTCTTGCAGGTCTGAAAACATGTCTAGAAGGGGTGATGGTAGTGAGGGGGAAGGTGAAAATCCATTCTACATGTAGGCTGTCAGACAACAATTTGAAAGAATGAATGTTGTGTGCAATGAAATCATAGATAGGTTGGAAAGATTGGAGCAAAGAGATAGGCAAAATGAGAGAAGGCCAAATAGGAGGGATCTTGTACCTCCGGTAGTTGAATCTGATGAAGTTGAGGTTGATAACTATGATTTTGAGGTTGAAAGACCTAGGAGGAGTAGATATGAGAGAAGAGCTGAAGATAGGAGGAATGGGGATAGGAGGATAAGAAGAGAGGAAAGAGAGAGGAATAGGGTAGATGACAATATCAAAAGTATTAAAATGAGCATCCCTTCTTTCCAAGGGAAAAATGATCCGGATGTGTATCTTGAATGGGAAAGGAAGGTAGAAGCTGTGTTTGATTGTCATCACCATTCAGAGGAAAAGAAAGTAAAGTTAGCAGCAGTAGAATTTACTGATTATGCTTTGGTATGGTGGGATCAAGTGTTGATTAGTAGAAGGAGAAATTATGAGCAATCAATTGCAACCTGGGGTGAGATGAAAACTATAATGAGGAAGAGATTTGTTCCTAGTCATTACTATAGAGAGCTACATCAGAGGTTACAAAGATTGACTCAAGGTTCTAAAAGTGTTGAAGATTATCATAAAGAAATGGAAATTGATATGATTAGAGCAAATGTGGAGGAGGATAGAGAAGCCACCATGGCTAGATTCTTGAATGGGCTAAACAAGGAGATTGCTCATATTGTTAAGTTACATCACTATGTTGAGTTGGAGGATATGGTCCACATGGCTATGAAGGTAGAAAGGCAACTCAAAAGCAAGTCAAAATTTGGAGGAAATGCAGGTACTTCTTCATCTTGGAAGTCTAACTGGAAGAAGGAGGATAGGGAAAAGGCTTTTAGCAACTATAAGAAAAATGAGGATAAGGATAAGGAAAAGAAGGTGGAGAAGAAATTTATAGAAAGTAAAGGAAAGGAGGTTGCAACTACTACCCGAAATAGAGATGTGAAGTGTTTTAGGTGTTTGGGCAGTGGACATATAGCTTCTCAATGCCCTAACAAGAGAGTCATGGTCATGAGAGAAAATGGTGAGATAGAAACAGAGGAGGAAATTGTGAGTGATTCCACATCTTCAGGGGAGGAGGATGCAGAGGTAGAATATGCTGCTGAAGGAAGTGCTCTAATGATTATGAGAGCATTAAATACTCAAGTAAAGGAGGATGTTGGTGATGAATTGCAAAGAGAAACAATTTTTCATACAAGGTGTCTTATCCAAGACAAAGCTTGTAGTGTCACCATTGATGGGGGAAGTTGTGCTAATGTTGCTAGTACTATTTTGGTGCAGAGACTGCATTTAAAACAAAACATGGACTATATGAGTGGTTAGTGATGCCTTTTGGGCTAACTAATGCTCCTAGCACTTTTATGAGATTGATGAATCATGTGTTGCGTGCTTTTATTGGAAAATTTGTTGTTGTTTATTTTGATGATATATTGGTTTACAGTAGAGGCATGAATGAACATATGCATCATTTAAGGGCTGTATTCGATGTGTTAAGAAAGGAAAAATTATATGCTAACTTGAAGAAATGTTCATTTTGCATGGAAAAGGTTGTCTTTTTAGGATTTGTCATTAGTGCTAATGGTGTTGAAGTTGATGATGAAAAAATTAGAGCTATTAGAGACTGGCCCATTCCAAAGACTGCATCTGAAGTACGTAGTTTTCATGGACTAGCTAGTTTCTATAGAAGATTTATTAAGAATTTCAGTACCATTGCAGCACCATTGAATGATCTTGTCAAAAAGAATGTTAATTTTGTTTGGGAACAGAAACAAGATGATGCTTTTCACAAAATTAAAGAGATGTTATGTTCCGCTCCTGTGTTGGCTTTACGATTTTTCTAAAACTTTTGAGATTGAGTGTGACGATCAGGAATAGGTATTGGAGCCGTTTTAATGCAGGAAAAGAGACCAATAGCATACTTTAGTGAGAAGCTTAATGGAGCAGCTTTAAACTATTCTACATATGACAAGGAGTTGTATGCATTGGTACGTGCCTTGGAAACATGGCAACATTACCTTTGGCCAAAGCAATTTGTCATCCACACAGATCATGAGTCATTGAAGCATATCAAGGGGCAAAATAAGTTGAGTAGGCGTCATGCAAAATGGGTTGAGTTCCTTGAGACCTTCCCATATGTGATTCAATACAAACATGGGAAAGAAAATGTGGTGGCTGATGCCTTATCTCGAAGGTATAACCTTCTTGCCCTTCTTGATGCAAAGTTATTAGGATTCGAATATGTGAAAGAATTATATGCTGAAGATGATGACTTTGCTAGAATGTATGCAGCTTGTGAAAAGAATGCTTTTGAGAAGTTTTATAGGCATGATGGATATTTGTTTAGAGAAAATAGATTGTGTGTGCCTAAGAGTTCCATGCGTGAATTACTTGTGAATGAGTCTCATGCTGGTGGATTAATGGGTCATTTTGGTGTTGCCAAAACTTTAGATGTATTGAAGGAACATTTTTATTGGGCGAATATGAAAAGAGATGTTGAAAGAGTATGTGCTAGGTGCATTGTGTGTGATAAGGCTAAATCTAGAGTTTTGCCACAAGGTTTGTATACACCTTTGCCTACCCCTAGTGATCCTTGGGTTCATTTGTCTATGGATTTTGTGTTGGGATTACCTAGGTCTAAACAAGGCCATGATTCAATTTTTGTTATTGTTCATTTAATTCTTGAATGTGGGTTTTCAAGTTACCAATTACTTGAAGGTTCACATCAGTAACTTTTACTCAATGGTGTACAATAAAAATTTAAAAATATTGAATATCAAAACATACATCAATAAGCATATATTTAAACCATTTCACAATCATAATTCATGAGATTCAATCATAATTCATGAGATTGAAGTCAACTTTTATAATACCATTTTGTCAAATTAATTTATATATCACAATATTGCCAATCTATACACAACTTAGGTCATGACACAAAATTTCCGATCAATATCGTGTTGTACACCACGACAAACCAATCTCAACCCTACTAATCGAAATCAATGAGGGAGGTGGCTAGCTAGCTATATGAGTACTCATCTGATCTCAACCTCAACTGGCAAGCCAGAGAGGGAGGAATATAGTCGATCTCAGCTCCATAAATGGAGGAGGAATACAATAATACTGTCATGTTAAGTGTGAATCCAAAACCAATTCAAAATCAAGTTATTCAAATATTTCATCCAAATACTAAGCAAATTTTCATTTCAAATTTCAATTCACAATTAGGCAACATAGCATTTCTCGAAACCATAGTTAATACAAATAGTTCACAATGCATATCTAAACAAGTTTTCAAGTAGAAAATAATAAATCAAAATTTATTGTGCACAAACCTCGTATGAGTCGCCTCTAGGCCTTGACTCACTTTTTCCTTATCCTTTCTGGTCTCTTCTTCTACTGAAATAAAAAAAAAAAAAAAAACGTCTCAATACTCATCTAAACCATTTCCCACAATTAATTCAACACTAGTTATATGCATACTAAATTTCTCTTATAATTTTCCCCTATGTTTTGAGCTCTTTATATATGGTATGTTGGTGGTTACTATTCATTTGACCGCACCCACATACCACATTTTGGGTCACAATTATGTTGGCATTGATTGCCAATTGAATTTCTAATCTCCCTAAGTGAAACTTCAAAAATTCAGTTTTGGGTTACTTGTTTGTACTGTTCTATTGGTCTTTCTACAGTGGGAATTTGGCTAACTTTCCTCATCAAGGTTGTTCTTTAATGTCTTAGCTTTAATTCCCTTTTTGAATCCCTCCATTTAGAGTTTTGTAGCTCAAGTTATGCTATTTCTAAGGTGGTTGGCCAGATTAGTTCAAACCCAGAATTCTGGGTACCATCTTGGTTTTAGCAGTTTTAAGTAACCAATTTTGGTTGATAATTTGACTTGGTTATGGGCAGAATTTGGGTTTGTGTTCTTCATGAAAGTTATAGTACTATGTCATAGCTTTCCAATGGTGTAAAAATCAGATCATTTGGACCTTTCTACACCAAGTTATGACCATTTGAACAAGTACTATTCATATGATCAATTCTATACATGGACAGTGCACCTAATCCGGATTTAACCTAATTTTTCACCCCCTTGTGTTCAGTTTTAGGGCAGAGTTTCTACATAAAAAATTATTGCATTATGTCTTAATTTTCATCTCCAATTGGCCTTACACCAATTGGCGCAACAGAATTCAATTTGTGGTCACCTAAGTAGACCAAGGTCAAACTGTCTAGAATTGGATATTACCACATTCACAACTCAAGTCCATTCTATGCATTCAATCACACTCATAAACACTCCAATTGACCAATTTAAGCATCAATTATGTCAATTGGCATCAATTCACCAAAATCCCTAAATTTTGCCCAATTTTCCAATTGCCAAGAACCCTAATTATGCCTTTGCCATAATTTATGAAATCAAAGTATATAAAGCACATCTACAAACTCAATCAAGCATGAATACACTTTTAATTCCAACAAAATTTCATCAAACTCTAGTTCTTCTTAAGGTGGCTGAATTTCCCTAAGTCCTATACATGTATGATTTTCATCTCTCTTAATGTAAATTCATCAAAATTAGCTTAATTTCAATCAATTATAGTAAAGGAAGAGATTGGATTAACTTACCTCTTTTATCTCCTTTCACTCTTCCAAAACTTCAAGTTTTTCTCTACTTTATTGCTCCCAATCTTTTCATCAAGATCCAAAAACAAAGTTTAACTAAGGGAGTTTTTGGGATTTATGGCTAGATTTAGTGGTTATACAAGCTTAAAATAAGCTTTAATGGTGGAATTTAGGAAGATGAAAGAGAGGAGAGAGAGATGGACGGGTTGGAGAAGAAAAAGACTCATCCTGTCACACCCTACCCCACAGTAAGATGTAACATGATCCCGTAGTACATCTAATTATTTACCGTACTTTGTCTACCGGTAACCCATTAAATATACTACAAGGTATTTTAAAACAATTTTCTTACTTTTCAAAAGTGGCAAGCACTTTTAGTAGGAATTAAAAATATTTACTTAAAGTTTAAAGACTAGCTAAAATTTTTATCCATTTTTATTTTTATGCAAATTTTGGAAAATTTTCGGCAGAGTGCCGTCTATATTTGGGAAAAACAGTTCTTCAAACACCTGTAAAAAAACACTTTCAATAATTTATTTCATCAAAATCAACTACAACCACAACACAAATCAACATCATTTCTCCCAACTCCATAATTCAAAACAATTCAATTGTCTTCAGAAATAATATTAAATAATTTCTTTCATATTCCATTAAAGAAAAATTAATTTACTTTCATTACAAAACTCAAAAATAAGTTTGAACATTGCAATAATTTGTACTTCCATTACATGCCCAAAATAACATTTCAAAAGTTTTATACATCTACTCAAATAATTTACACACATATATTTACATGCATAATTAAAATCTAATATATAAGGGTATAGCTAAATACCCATATAAAAGCCTCAATGTAGTCCCAACAATCAGCAGCTCACTCTGCTGCCTTTTTCCTTATTTTTATCTGCGACAGCAAAGAAAGCTATCGCTGAGTATAAAAATACTCAGTGGTGCACAATAAAATATAAAACGAAAAATATAAAACATTTGTTATTAATTCACAGTTCAAATATTTCATAATCACATTTTAATTTTCAAATCACATTTATCACAAATCACAATTTGAATTTTCAAAGCTTAATATAATATAATTTGATTAAACAATTTAATAAACACAGTATTGCTAATCACTAACACAACTTAGGCCATGACACAATTTTCAAACATGTCGTGTGTACATCACGACAAGACATACTCACTCCACTAATCAAAATCAATGAGGGAGGTGGCTAGCTAGTTAATGAGTACTCATTCGAACTCACCTCCTGACTGAGAAGCCAGAAAGGGAGAAATATAGTCATACTCACCCCATAAATGGACGAGAAACATAGTGATATTGCCATGCCAAGTGTGAATAAAAAATAATTTAAATCAAGTTAGTCAAACATTTCACGCAAAACACAATTCAATTTCCAATTCAAATTTCCATTCATAAAATGGCAACACAGCATTTCTTGAAACCCGTAATTAGTATAACTAATTCACAATGCATAGCTAAATAAGTTTTCAATTAGAAAATGATAAATTAAAGTTTATTGTGCACAAACCTCTTTTGTCGGTTCAACTTACTCAAACTTTCGTTTCTCCTTCGAAGATCCTTTTTCAACTGAAACATAAATTTAAAATGCTTCAGTATCCATTTCTAATACTTAAATTCTAACAATTTCTTTATAAACTTATTCTTTCTATTACGGTTTATAAATTTTGGGTTTTTCACATTTTTGTGTTTGGTGGCACTATTCATGTCAAAACGTTGACTTTTCTATACTTAATAGGTTTATTAGTTCTAATTGTACTCATATACCACATTTTGAGTGTCAATTTTATTGGCATTGATTGCCAATTCAATCTCTAAGTCTCCTAAGAGAATTATTATTTTTCAATTTTGGTCCTTTGTATTATACTATTCCATTGGTCTAGTTACTGTGAGAATTTGGCTAAGTGTCCTTCATCAAAGTTGTTCCTTATTGTCTTAGTTTTAATTCTCTTTTTAAAACACTCCATTTGGAGTTTTTTAGCCTAGGTTATGGCCATTTGAATATGGCTAGCCATATTTGGTGTTACCCAGAATTCTGGGCATTTACTGGATAATGGCAGTTTTTGTACATTGAATGCAAGTGAGTTTTTGGACAAGTTATGGTCAAAATTTGGGTTTATTTTCTTCATGAAAGTTGTAGGGCTATGTCTCAGCTTTCTATCGGTATAAAATTTAGGTCATTTGGACCTTCCTAGACCAAGTTATGGTCATTTACTTAACTACTATTTATTTGGTCATTTTTGTACAGGTCAGTGTGCCCTAATCCGGATTTGGCATAATTGTTCACTAAGTTATGGTCATTTTCTAGGCATGATTCCTAAATGAAAAATAGTCCATTTTGTGTCTATTTTCATTCCCAATTGGCCTCACACCAATTGGGTTGGTAAATTTTCAGTTTTGGTCCCTGAAAAGGACCTAGGTCAAGCTGTCTGCATATTGACCTTAACCAATCCGAATTAAAATTTGGTTCTAACAATTCACACACACCACAAATGGTCACTATTGACCATTTATCAACTTAAATAAGGTTATTTACATCAATTGACTAATTCTCAACTTTTTCTCTAATTTTTTTACAATTTTTAAGTACTATAAACCCTAATTTCACAATTTGTGTAACACATTCAAATTAAAGCTTACAAATTACTTCTACCAACTTAATTGAGCCTACATACATAATTAATTAAACTAAAACACTTCAACCTCTCCTAACATCATGGCTACCGAATTTTCTACTCATCATGCATGCAAGATTATTTTTATTTTCCTCACAATTTCCATGTATCTCAACTAAATTTCAAGTAGTATTTAAAGATTTAAAAACAATTTATACATACCTTGATTTATGGATTCTCTAATTCTCTAAATCTCATTCTTTTCTTCTTCTTTTAGTTGCTAATCACTCCACAAGGTCTAAAATCAAACTTTAATGTTGGAGGTTAGGGTTTTTATGGTGAGGAAGGGAGGAGAAATCAAGCTTTTAAGGGTTAAAAATGGTGGAATAGTGAGAGAATTAGAGAGAAAGAGAGTGGCGCCATCCATGAGGAAGAAGACCAAAACTAAATTTCTTTATTTTGTTATTTTTATGTGTATTTATCCCAAATTGACTTAGTCAAATTAAGTAAATAATTGATAATTATTTATTGAGTTATACATGATGTCATCCATGATGATGTCATTATTCTTTATTTTCTTTTCTTTTCTTTTTCCTTTCTTTTTCCTCACTTATTTAATTTAATTCTATATTTCAAAATTTTCATTTCTCAGATTTTATTGGATAGTTAGGTTAGGAGTCAGCTCTAGGGGTAAATTGACCAAATCGCCCCTCGTCGGTTCAATCAGATTTGTAAGTTATTTGATATTTCTTCCGGATCCCTGACCTAATTATTTGACCTACTTAACAATTATTTTTCTTGATTTTCTCTTTTTCACTATGTTCTCAATAGTCCTAAGAGCCGCGGCGTCACATTTTCTGATTCCAAATTTGAGTTTAGACTGACCTCGCAGTCACTTCTCGGGAAGGTCACCTATCGCTGTGACTCCCAGCTCATTTAAATTCTTGTGTTTTGTTTTTCTTATTTATACTTAACTATTTGGCAATTACTAATTATTTTCATTCAGGGCTTTTTTAAGTGTCTTAAATGTGGTTCTAATTCTCTTAATTGTTCAGACCGACACCAGTCACCGGAACAGTATAATTTACCAGGCTATGCAAATAGGAGTGTTACACATCATTCATTTTTTTTTCTTTTTAATTTTAATTGGTCATCTTAAGTAGACAATTATCCCATATTTTCAATAATTTTAAATTATAAAGTTTTATTATATCATGCTTACATAAGGTGATGTCATAATGCATTTTATTTGAATTTCCTTTTTCCTTTCTTCTATTAACCTCTTCACTTTTAATCTATTTTTCACAATTTTAATTTTCTACATTTTAATGGACATGTAGGTCAAAAATCGCCTCTAGGGGTGAATTGAGCAAAATGCCCTTCGCCGGTTCAATCCTTTTTTCCAATAGCACTAGATTGCTTCCTCAACTCTGATTCAATTATTTGAGCTTGTTTTCTATTCTTTTCTGGGGTTTTCACATTTCCACTAGCTTGCAATAATTCTTAGGCCTAGGGTGCCATAAGGTCCCACTCAAAATTAGGATAACGACTGACCTCGCAGTCACTTCCGGTTCGGTCACCCATCACTGTGGCGTCGGCTCATTTAACCCATTATACTTTGTTTTCTTTTTACCTTCATGCAATTTCTATTAATTTTTGTTTGTGACTTAAATATGGTTCTCATCCTCTTAATTATCCGGACTGACACCGGTCATTGAAACAGTGAAATGCTTGCATGTAGGAGTGCTACATGCCTTGGTGGTGCTTGTGGTGGACAAGCTAGAGGGGCAAAATTTAGAGCCCTTGGAGCACCCAAAGGGATTAAGATGATTGATTCGGTGCCTTTGAGGTTAGAAATTAATAATCCCTCTTTTAGTTAGGTTTTAATGAGATTAAATGCTAAACCTCAATTCTTAATGGCAAATGAACCTCTAATGCATGCTAAAAGTGTGTTTTGGCATGCTTATGGGCATAAGAAGTTGACTAGGTTCATAAATCATTTGGCATGAATGCATGAAACCCTAATGAAAATTTGGAATTCCAATCTTCTTATGGCCTTAAATTCATGCTTCCCTGCCTTTATTAACCAAGCTTGCAATTGTCCTTTGGCCATTAGGGAAGCTTGGCCAAATACCCACCCCAGTAGATAAAGCTGCTTTTGTTTTCATTTTTTGTTTCAAATTTCAGATTGTTGTTGTTGATCGTTTTTCCAAGACGGCTCATTTCATACCATGTCACAAGACTGACGATGCATCTTACATTGCTTCTTTGTTCTTTAGGGAGATAGTTAGATTGCATGGCATTCCTAGAACAATTGTTAGTGATAGGGATGTGAAATTTCTAAGCCATTTTTGGAAAGTCTTGTGGGGAAAATTAGGAACAAAACTTTGTTTCTCCACCACTTGCCATCCACAAACGGATGGGCAAACAGAAGTTGTCAATAGGACCGTGGGCACTCTTCTACGTGCAATGATTAAACAAAACTTGAAAGCTTGGGAGGAGTGCATACCATTCATAGAATTTGCATACAACAGGTCTATGCATTCATCTACTGGTTATTCACCCTTTGAACTTGTATATGGTTTTAATCCACTAACTCCTTTAGATTTGTTGCCTTTGCCTACTAATGAGCTTGCTAGTTTAGATGGCAAAAGGAAAGCTGAAATGGTGAAACAAATGCATCAAAAAGCAAAGCAACAAATGGAGAAAGTGAATGAGAGGAGGGCAGCCCAAGCTAACAAGGGAAGAAAGAAGATGGTGTTCCAACCTGGTGATCTTGTATGGGTTCATTTGAGAAAGGAGAGGTTTCCTACACAAAGGAAATCAAAACTTCAGCCTAGGAGTGATGGACCTTTTGAAGTGCTAGAGAGAATTAATGACAATGCATACAAGATAAACCTTCCGGGTGAGTATGGTGTAAGTGCTACATTTAATGTGACTGATCTTGCTCCTTTCTATGCAGATGATGACAATTCGAGGACGAATTCTTTCGAAGAGGGAGAGGATGATGAGGAACCGGTTACACCAATTGCACATCAAGGGCCAATAACTAGAGCAATGGCTAAGAAGCTTCAAGGCTTGGTGCATAAGCACATCACCAAGTCCAACCTCTTGCAAGTATTCGGTTGGGACATGGAAGAGAGAAGCCAACCTTGCTGTACATTTCTTTGCATATTTGAGGAGCCAAGAGACCAAGTGGCATCCGTCCAAGTTGGCATACATGTGGCAGCCACGTCAGCAAGTCCATCCTAGTTGGCATCCAATGTGGCGTCCAAGTGGAGTGCCTAGGTGGCAGCACAATTGGCAGCCCATCTCCACCTACCTTTTGAGGATGCTTTTGTCCATTTTGCAAAGATTGGAAGCCATAACTTTGTCCAAGAGCTCCAGCCATGCTTCAACCTTTTATAGGAAAAGCAAAGTTACTACTTTCAGCTTCAAGACAAAACATCTCTTTTCAGATTGTCTTTCAATTGTAGCTGCCAAATCTGACCTTCCTATTAATGTTTGAACTTTGTATCTATTTTTAGGAGAGATTGGTCTATTAACCAAGACTTGCACATGTCCCATGGTTGTTGAAATGTCTTGACAACACCAACCCATATTTCTGCCTTCTTTTGTTTCATTTTGGTATCAGAATTCATATGGTAAATTTTTGAGCAAAATTGCTGGAGCTTGCTTCAAAGTTCTTCTTAGAACTCTCTCTATTTTTCTTAGCAAATTCTTGCCTTGATTTGTTAAGTTTTATTATATGTTCAAGGTTGTTCATCAGCATAGGTGAATTGGTCTTGTTCTTAGCTGTCTTTCTTGGGAATTATATTTTTAGTTCTCCATCTTCAAGGTGAAGGGTTGAAGGTTCAAGGGAGTTTCTTGGCTTGTTTTGAAGACGGTCCTTTGGTCTTTCTTCTTAGTTGAATCAGTTACTAAGGGTAGAAACCGTATCAAAAACTTAGAGAGGCCGAACTGGATGAGAGTGAAAAGAAAGAGAAGAGAGAAGAAAAAGAGAGAAAAAAAGAAACAAAAGAAAAAAAAAAGAGCAAATGAGAAAAAGGAAAGCTAGGGGCAAAAGGAGAGTGGAGAGAAAAGAATGAGTTTGTATGTGAAGGAAAGAGAAGTTAGAGAGGCTTTACATTCAGGAAGACCTCTTTGTGTACTTATGTACAAAGAGGTTAATTTATGTGTTACTGACCTTGATTCACATTTGCCTAGTGATGCTTTGTCTCTTATACAGGAATATGAAGATGTCTTCCCGAATGAGTTGCCACCAGGATTGCCACCTATCAGAGGGATTGAGAACCAGATTGACTTAGTACCTGGAGCATAAATACTGAATAGACCAGCATACAGAATAAATCCTAAAGAACAAAGGAGTTACAAAGGCAAGTGGAGGAGCTTATGGAGAAGGGCTATGTTAAGTAGAGCATGAGCCCATGCGCTGTACCTGTGTTGCTAGTGCCTAAGAAGGATGGGAGTTATCGCATGTGTGTGGATTGCAGGGCCATCAATAAAATCACTGTAAAGTATAGACACCCAATCCCTCGCCTTGATGATATGCTTGATGAGTTGCATGGTGCAAGTGTGTTTTCTAAGATAGATTTGAAAAGTGGTTACCACCAAATAAAAATGAAAATTGGTGATGAGTGGAAAACTCCTTTCAAAACTAAATATGGGTTGTATGAATGGATGGTGATGCCATTTGGGCGCACAAATGCTCCTAGCACTTTTATGCATTTGATGAATCATGTGTTAAGGAATTTCATTGGAAAATTTTTTGTTGTGTACTTTGATGTCATTTTGATTTACAGCAGTAACATAGACGAGCATTTGCATCACTTGAGACTTGTTTTTGATGTGTTGAGAAATAAGAAATTGTACGCGAATGCGAAAAAGTGTTCATTTTGCTTGGATAAGGTTGTTTTTCTTGGTTTTTTTGTAAGTAGTAAAGGTGTACAGGTTGATGAAGAGAAAATCAAAGCCATTAGAGATTGGCCAATTCCTAAGAATGTGTCTGAGGTTAGGAGTTTCCATGGATTGGCTAGTTTTTATAGGCAATTTGTGCCTAATTTTAGTACAATTGCTGCTCCTTTGAATGAATTGGTGAAAAATAATGTTGCATTTGAGTGGAAAAAGAAACATGAATATGCATTTTCTAAACTTAAAGATAGATTGTGTTCTGCAACCTTGTTGAGTTTGCCAGATGTTGATAAGACTTTTGAGATTGAATGTGACGCAAGTGGTGTAGGAATTGGTGCGGTTTTCATGCAAGAGAAATGACCAATAGCATATTTTAGTGAGAAATTGCATAGAGCTGCCTTGAATTACTCTACTTATGATAAGGAGATGTATGCATTAGTTAGGGCCTTGGAAACTTGGCAACATTATTTGTGGCCTAAAGTTTGTCATACATTTAGATCATGAATCATTGAAGCATATTAAGAGTCAAAATAAGTTGAGTAGAAGGCATGCTAAATGGATTGAATTTTTGTAGTCATTTCCATATGTGATTAAATACAAGCAAGGAAAAGAGAATGTTGTAGCTGATGCACTTTCTAGGAGACATGCACTTTTGTCTACACTTGATGCTAAATTGCTTGGTTTTGAGTTCATTAAAGAATTGTATGTTGATGATGCAAATTTTTGTAATGTATATGCTGCTTGTGAGAAAAGCGCATTTCAGAAATTTTATAGGCATGATGGATACTTGTTTAAGGAGAATAAACTCTGTGTGCCTAAATGCTCTATGCGAGACTTGCTTATTTTGGAGTGACATAGTGGTGGTTTGATGGGACATTTTGGTGTTGCTAAGACTTTAAACATATTGCAAGAACACTTCTTTTGGCCACATATGAGGAAAGATGTTGATCGAATGTATTCTAGGTGTGTTGAATGTAAGAAAGCAAAGTATAGAGTAATGCCAAATGGTCTTTACACACCCTTGCCTATTCCTAAGGAACCTTGGACTGATATTTCTATGGATTTTATTTTGGGTTTGCCTAGGTCTAGGAGAGGTCATGATTCTATATTTGTGGTTGTTGACAGATTTTCTAAGATGGCACATTTCATACCGTGTCACAAAACAGATGATGTCACATTTATAGCCAATTTGTTCTTTAAGGAGATAGTCAGGTTACATGGTATACCTAGGACTATAGTGAGTGATAGAGATGTTAAGTTCCTAAGTCACTTTTGGAGGGTGTTGTGGGGTAAGTTAGGTACTAAACTGTTGTTTTCAATTACTTGTCATCCCCAGACTGATGGACAAACAGAAGTAGTTAATAAAAACTTAACTACTTTATTGCGTGTGATGGTTAAACAAAACTTGAAATCTTGGGAAGATTGCATTCCTTTTGTTGAGTTTGCTTATAATAGAGTAGTGCATTCTTCTACCGGATTTTCACCATTTCAGATTGTGTATGGATTTAATCCATTGACACCATTAGACTTGTTGCCTTTACCTGTTGATCATATTAATAGTCTTGATGGCAAAAAGAAAGCAGATTTGGTTAGGAAATTGCATGAGCAAGCTAGGTTACAAATTGAAAAGAAAAATGCACAATATGCTACTCATGCTGATAAAGGCCGAAAGCCTCTTGTGTTTGAACCAGGTGACTTTGTTTGGGTGCATTTAAGGAAAGAGCGGTTTCCAAACCTAAGGAAGTCGAAATTACAGCCAAGGTGTGATGGTCCATTCAAAGTGCTAGAAAGGATCAACAACAATGCATACAAGATTGATTTACCTGGTGAGTATGGTGTTAGCAATTCTTTTAACATTACTGATCTTTCCCCTTGTATTGATGCATGACCAAATTCAAGGACAAATTCTTTTAAAGGAGGAGGGGATGATGAAGAAGCACCAGTGCCTATGCCATTATTTAGAGGACCCATCACCAGAGCCAGAGCTAGAGAGCTGCAAGCATTAGTTTTGGAGCATTTTGAACACAAGGGGGATCAAAATTGCCATGTTGGACTTTCTTGCATATTGTTAGAATCTAGGTGGATCATTCTCACACAAGTTGGCATGGGAGACTTGACAAGTGGCGCCACATCAACGTGACTTTGCCACATCCGCATGACTTGGCACAAGACCATTTGGCCAAGTGGATTGGAGGAGCTTCTTATGCTTATTTGGATTTGCCATGTGCTGACACTTTTTTATTGGTCTCCACTACATTAAAAAAAGGCTGCTACCACCTAAAGTGTTGCTGCTACCTTATGGTCCCCACTACATAAAAGGCTGCCACAAAGCAAGTGGTCCCAAATGGTTCCCCCCCCCCCCCCCCCCACCCCCCATGGAGATGCCCCATCTGATTGATGAGTTTTGTATTTTTGTCTTTTTAGCCATGTTGGCACACTTTTAGGGTTTTAGAGATACTATATATAACCCAAGATATTCAGATTGTATTTGGCAGCCTTCATTTTTCTAATTTTAGTGTGAGCATTAGGGAGAGAACTCCATTGCTGGAGCTTGAGTTTCTTCTATGTTTCTTGAAAGAACTTGAATTCCAGAAACATGAACCCCTTGCTAGTCCTATTTTGATTATCAATATGCTTTAGCTTATTACTATTTATGTATTAACACTTGGGCTTTCAATCTAAAATTCTGCCTTGTTTGGATGATTAAATATCTTGGTTCCAATCTTTAGATGTTGTGTTTCTTGGCATCCTAGGAGTGCTCATCAAAAGGAGTCAAAATTCTAGAACAACCAATCTACCCTCATCCTCCTCTCCAAGCCGCACCCCTTCCCTCTTCCCTCTCCTCCATTGCCAAGCTTACCAAA